>NC_090838.1:50307500-51760000 GCF_028021215.1 Eschrichtius robustus
ATCTGGCAGAATGTGTAAGAACTGATAATTAGGTATGTGTGTGTAGGTAGTGACATTTGTTTAAAACAAAGTACTGTAAAACTGAATTCATTTATGCCTCTTACTTTGTTCAGCCTCTCATAGACAAGTAATAAAATATACCAATAATATCTCACTTTACAATAAGCTTTAATTATAGAGACACCTGATAAAATGCAGATGAGCTATCTGTTCCAGAGCTGTGTGGATTCTAATAAATAGAATTGGTAGCATGTGTGCATATATGAGAATGAGAGACAGACCGAGACGTAGAGACAGAGACGTATACATAATTGTACTGAGATTTTTGAAGTGAGTATTTTAAATTTGTAAAATTTTATTGGCTGGAATTATATTTAACAAATTAGAAAAGGCTCTCACATAATTTGTCTTTATTTATTGTGTCAAAATACTCAAAGAAGCAATGACACAGAAACAAAATAAGATCATTTGATGAATGCCTGTTATTTTTTTATATTGCCATGTGAAAGCGTTAAGTTTTTCTTTGTGTTTTGCAAAACAATATCAATTTAAATGCTAGAAGCATGAATGAATAACCATTTTTAAAAAGTCCCAAATGATGTAGAGCGTTTAGGAACCTTGGTCACTTTTCTTACTGTGGGTGAAATCTGACCACTGACAAATTATGCCAGAAATTCCAAATCAAATCAAATGGACGCCTTTTCCAGGTTAAGAAGTAACCCAGAGAAGGCCTGAACCAAAGGCCTCTTTATGTTACAAGGTTACTGTTAGAGCAACTCTGATCATTTCTGGTTTGCTTTTTGTTTCTTTATTTCTGCTGTATCCTTCAGCAGAGGTTTATTTCAAAAACTTGGTTACTAAATGAGGCTTTATTAATTAGGGATGGGCAGAAAACCAGCTGTGACATAGTGACCCTGGGTGGGAAGCCAAACCAGAGTAATTAAGACATAACATGGTAATGGGAACAAATAATGAATACACCCAGTGACCTGATGCCGAGCGGTGCCCCCTCTCCAGGCCTGGTTTTTTTTTTTTTTTTTTCTTTTACTTTTTTTTTCCTTTTAAACTGTTAGTCTTCTGGAATTGCTTTCTTATTGTACTTTGATACAGATGGTGTCCAAAGAAGTGACAATTGAGGAACATATAGAGAAACCGTGAGGTTTAAAGGCTACTTCTGTTTATGTGATACTATTTTTATTGTTAGTGACCAGAGATTGGTATTCCTTTACTGCTTGTCACACAGAATTTCTCGTACACGGAGAAAAGCCAGTTGAATGATATCCTGGACCAAGTATGCATCTCTCCTCACCCAGTCATGCATGATCTACTGTATCAGCTGGGTTTATTCCTAGGATACTCACTCCTCTCTGATGCTGAGAAAGAAAAAAAAAAAAAGAATTTGGAAAAAGCCAACATGGTCCCCAAGCTCTCAGAAGATGAGAAAGTCTCTTGTGGTCCCCTTTGCCAGATTCTGGCTACCCAGGAAGGAGACTTTTATCATGGAGTCCACATCAGAAGTTTGTAGACACAGAAGGACAAAGCAGTTATCAAGGAACATGCTCACTGTTTTGAAATGGTTCACAAAATTTCCAGGTGGATAAAAACCTGACCCACTCAACCCACACTTTTTAATGCACTTTGGGTTTGGAACAAGGCTGATTGTGCCATGAGAAAAGAGTTTTGTTTTCAACATTTCAGAAAGTGCTATGACTGTCAAGTCTTTTTAGAAATACTTGCTGTCTTCCTGTTAAAATTTAGTTGTTTGGCACCTTTGCAGATCTTGAAGTTAAATAGGATCCTTACTCATATAATTCCAAATCTGACACAGAGTAGGTGCTTAATATAAGCTTATTAACTAATTATCTGTCTAGGCATGTAAAATGGTGAATCAAGGCAATTATCCAAATAAAGGAGTCCAATAAAATACAAAACAAGTATACCAACAAAATCAAACAAACCATTAAAATTCCTGTAATGGATGTTAAAACCTCTTGCTTTTTATTTTCCTGACTTCTAAGGCTAATTACTTCAGTTTACCATTTGTTTATGTGTATCAGCATAGCCAAAATATTCATGATACCTTATCCAACCTAAGAGATTTTCTTGTACCAACGTAAAATCATTTGTACCTCAGTTCATTCTTTAGTTGAAACAAATCTTCACCCAGTTTCTCAGAGTAAAGGATTACTAAATAATATCTAACCTAACATTAACAGGAAAAAGAGTTATGAATATGTCAATTACAGCTCTCCTAAGTTATGCATTAGCACCACTTCGGGTGTAAAGGCTTCTCTTTTTTTTCTGTAAAAATTGCCTACCAGTTGTGAGAGAGCCAAAGACAGTATTCTCGATAATGTGTCTTTGTGTCATGAAAGCATTGGCATTTCTTTTGCCTTCTGTGAATCATATCATAGCTGGCACACTGAATTAATCAATAGAAACATTCTACATCTATTAACAGTTTACTCTGGAGGCATAAATGTCCTGGGAAAAATAAAAGAAAGAATTGCCCCCATTTGATTTTAAAGCAGCTCTGTTTGGTTCTTATCACCTTGAGCAAAGAAGATATATTGCAGGATCATTGCTTTAAATGCTTTAAAAAAATTTTCAATGAGGTGAGTTTGAATAAACAGATAAATAAGATAATGGTAATAGAACCTAATGTTTCCTTCTGCTAGACCTACATTATTTTTGTTTTAACATGATATTCAGGTGAATGATTTCAGGAAAGTCCTAAGAGTGTTCTCTGTATTGGTAGCCCTCACTTGTGCATATTATTAACATAATGTACAAAAGAAGGACCTACCTCTTATAGCAAAAGTATTTGCATCTATCTTCTTTAATGGTCAGGGCAAACATGCATGCTTCCAGAAAGAAAGGGCTATGGGTTTGGGTGGTAGGGAATGGCTATGAGAAGTTTACTTCTGTTTAAACAAACAGAATTTCTTAGCCAACCTGAAAATAAATGCTTTATGATTTTTTCCCCTAAATCTTTCAATTCCTTCTGTTTGGGTGGGTTTTATTTAAAAGTCAAGCTCAGTAAATTCAGAGCTTTGAAGACATATTTTCCATATCCTTTGAGTAAGTTTAGAAAGTTTTTCTCTTCCTGGTTTTAAAGTGAAGGTAAAAAAAAAATCCCCGCAAACAGGAAAGAGGTCCTTGGGCTAAGTCAGACTCCATCCATTGCTTAGCTGAAAACATAATGAAATATAGAAATTTATAAAGATAAAAGTACAATTTCCCCATCAGCCCACTGTTAACACTGCAAAGGACCTGTGCATTAAGCACGTAGAGATAGTACCCTAGGGCATGTCACAGGTAACTTGGAATAAAGGCAGTTGCTTCTGTGGTCTCAGAAGACAGGCAAGTGCTCTTTTCTTTGGAAGGTATTAATACTGATGCAGTAAACATTTCCAGAGATGCTTTCCCAGAGTGGAGTCCTTTGCTTTTTCCCCATTCATTCTCCTGCCTGTTCTTTGTGCTTGAAAAGAAGAGAACCGGCAGCATATAAAAAATAGTGGATGGAAGATGGACAGAGTCAGAAAAAAAGAAAGTGATTAGAGATGGACCCAGAAAACCATCCTATTTCCTGACAAGTGCCTTGTGGAGGCTGAGGAGAGAATAATTCCTGGAAGCATCGTTTATGCACTTGTGTACTTCTCATTTACCCTTTTCTGTATTTTCCAGCTTCTCTAAAGTATGTTTTACATTTTTAATTAAATAAAAGTTTTCATTTTTTAAAAGTAAATGGTCTCTCAAGGCATTCACGTTAGCCCATGTCGATGAATAATATAGTTGGAAAGAAACTTAAAGTTTATTTGACACAACATCTTCAAGGGATGTGGGAAGGAATCAATTATCTTGACTTCAGGTGTTGAGCATTTTCATCTATCATCTATCCATCGATCTATCGATCGATCTATCTATTGACCTATACATACAGCTGAATATACACACATTATGTAATTTTCATGTGTGTTATGTGTGAAAATTGTAAGAATTATAATGTATGCAAAACTCTTTATCCTCAGTAATTGCACACTAGGACAGTAGTGTGCAGATACTGAATATTATATTTTTGCCTCACTCTAGATCCACAGCCTATTCTTCTCCACCCAGCTCTGTTCTCGACAGACTCCCTCAACTTCTTGTTTGCGATGGGGTTTCAGCAACAGCTGCACGGGTAGTACATTTGTAGGACAGGAGGGGAATGAGTTAAAGCCCTTATTCCCCCACTTCCTTCTTACCAGGCCACAGGTTGTCAATGGCTACCACCATGGTGTGCTCCAATTCATCTAATCATTCATTTAATAAATAGATATCGAAGCCCAATCTGTTCTAGATGCAGGGAGGCACAACAGAGACCAAAGGCGTGAGATCTCTGCTCACACAGAATTCATTTTGAAAGTGGCTTTTTTTCATTGTTTTTATTTTTAATCATGAAATACTTGAAGGATTTTGTGATCTACCTTTTAGTGAAAGAGGCATTTTTTTAAAAAATTAGAAAAAGATGTCAAAAGCAGTCATTGTAAATGGAGGTAGTCCTTTGATATATTCATGGCAAATACGTTGGATATACCAGGGAAATTGCTGAGTAAAGGAAGAAAGTGAATTTTAGTTACCATTCGATGGGTATTTGAGTTGCAGTGCTTCCAAGTAAATTAATGAAATATTAAAGATAGGCATGTAAGTGAAGAGACCCTATTTGTCAGTCACACTCTAAACTGTGCAGAGCACATGCATTAATCTAGGCTGTAAAATTATTAAAAACTGCAGATGATCTTTGTTTACCACTTTCACGTTGTTTTGATGTAGGAAAGAAATTCATCATTCGTCAGGAAACTTACTTGAGTTATAGATTTGATAACTAAGACTGACTATACATAGTGATAAAACATCTGCTTCAGTCTAGTCAGAAGCTCAGTTAATTTTGGGAAGAAGTCAGTCAAGCCTGTTGCTTGGTGGCATGTAGACAAAACTACCAAGTGATCGACTGAGTTTTTCACTTTTGAATGGGTTGTTTGGCACTGTGTAGACCCAGCCTATGATTATACTGCCATCTGTATTCTTTCTTACATCAGGCTTATTTCAGCCACAACTTATACATGCTGTTTTGAGAAGAACTAGTCAATATTTTGGTTTGTCTTTAGCTATAAGAGTGCCGTAGACAGTCTTGCATGAACTTGGCTCTGCCTTGCTAATTCTCTGTCAGTTCTGGCAGCTATAGGAATCTAAGTTCATGGTGTAGATATTTGGATTCCCCTCAAAATAAAAATAAAATATGTAAAATAAAATCTTAAAATAGGCTTCTTTTCTTTGACAAAAATACCCAAATTCCTAGAAATGGCCAGCCATAGTACATAGTGTATATGTGTGTGTGTATATATATATATATATATATATATATATATATATATATATATGTTTGTGTGTGAGAGAGTATAATTTTAATGTAAAAACAATACAAACAGAATAGACTATTTTGAAGTTAACAATTACTCATGTTATCATAGTTTCCAAACTACATGAAGCAATTGAATAAATCATCCCTTTCCAAATGCAACTGTACATAAATGCTTTTGAAATTATAAGATACTAGTGATGGTGGTAGGAATGTTCACTCAAAATTGGAAAATGAATTAAAATATTACATGTATTTTTCTTCAATAGAACTATCACATCTTATAATGTTACAGCCACTATAGGGACCAGTTATTTCTTCTAAGGACATAGGCTTACAAAAAGAGAAAGTTTGAGCTTTGGAGGGAAATGAATCATCAAAGAGCTTTTGCATAATGATAAAATTATTCTCTGGTTTTAACAGGTCAGAGCCATATTGAAACATGTTCCTCTATAAATACACCTGAATCAAAATCCCTTTGTTTGTCTGTTTCTTTCTTTCTTTAATGAAAGTTAGGGGAAGTGATAGGTCAAAGAAATTGAGGAGGAAATATGTATTCTTTATTCAACCAAGGGGATAAAATGGGTAGATTCAGGTTTTGTGGGCCCTGAAATTTATACAATTTGGGTGACCCACTTTTGAAAAATATATAAAATTACAAATAAAAAATTAAGTACAAAAGTTGATGTTATTTAATTGAGAGGAATGTTATTTAATGTAATTTAGTTTAATTAATGTTATTTAAAATGAGAGGAAAATGATCTTTGGAAGAGTCACATACAAATCAGGGACCCTAAACCCTGAGCTTCATTAGCTTCACAACATAGCCAATGGGCTAACAGAATATACTAGAACAACAACAATAAGAAAATTACCTGGAATTTGAGCAAAGGAAAACAATTCATCATAAAAAATATGATTTATGATATATCTTACATTTAAATCTCTTTTGGCTACCTAGTATTCATAAATAACTTTTGTGCAGGATAATCTGGGTTTCTTTTTTCCTTTATTCCAGTAAAATCTGAGTCAGCTGATTCTTAATTTCATTATCTTTTGAAACATTTTAGAATCACTAAGTAAAAACCCTTCGAACATTAGGAGTAGTGGGCATATTACCAGAAGAAATATGGTGACCCTAGAGGAGATATAAAGTAGTAATTGAGGGTTGAGAGACCACAGATTTTGTCTCACATGCCTTCAGCATCTTCACATTACAGATAAGTAAACTAAAGCCCAGAGAAGAGAGACCACTTGCCTAGCTTCACAGAAACCATTAATAACAGAGGTGAGTTTAGAAGACACACCTGTGGGCAGACAATCCAGAACCATATTAACTACTTTTAACTCCAAACCCAAATCTCCAGTTTCCTTCACTGAGTCAGCCAAACGACTTTATTATTGTAGTCACCACTATTGCCATCTAGATTAAGATTCTAAGTTCTAAGGAACTACCTAGTGAATTGCAGTGTCTTCTCTTAGGTTAATGTGGTATCATATGAGCCTTCTGAGAATGTTATTGTATTTGCACTTACTTACTCTGACCATTGGAACCACTTGTAGCTGCATTGCATCTTGCCAGTTGTGAGTAATGTGGTTAGCACAAACCCAGGTACATGATTCTCTACTTTTAAGATAGTTCTTCCAGTCATTTAAGTAATTCACTCAGACAAAGGTGGTGTGGGAGTTCTTGAAACTCTTTTTTCCAGTAGTTTAACAGAGATTAATCCTCCCACATAAACAACTAAAAGTATTGATTTAAATATAAAAATACATATTTTAGGTATATCAGTAACATGGGAAGAAAGTTAGTAGTTCTCAGAGGTCAAAATGAAGTGAAAGTAAGAACCCAAGAGGCAAGTAAAACAGTTAGTATAATTTGTGTCCTCAGGGCAATGATCAAACCTAGTTAAACTTGTTTCCTTTTGACATTTTCAAAGGTTGCAGTGCTCACAAGTGAAGAATATGGCGTCTAAAGGTGACCCTCCCCATAAAGCTGGGACCCTAAAGAGCCACACTCTCAGTAAGTAGAAATATTACCTTTTCCCAAGGGATCAGCTAGATAAACTGCTAATCTTGAACCTTGACTAAAGGAAGGACCTGTTCTTTGGGAATTCATACCACAAGCCAATCTTTACTGGCTGGGTTTGCAGATTGAATCCACAGTGCCTGGATATGTTCAAATAAAATTCAAGCCATGCATCAATTAAAGTGATGCTGAATTACTAGTGTCCCCAGGCACCTAGCCAGAGTAAATGCAAATTCTATCTAAAGGAGTCTATTTCCATCCAAGCCACAACAAATTGGCATAAGTAAAGTTTCAAAGAATGTGAACTCAATTTCAAAAATTACAAAACACAAAAAGCAACAGGAAACATGAGCAGAATGAATGTTACCCGAAATCTTCCTATATTGGAAATATCAAAAAAGACTAGGTTTAGTATATTTAATAAATTAAAATAGAGGATAAAAATGAGTAAGAGAGAGGAGTTTATTTAAAACAATGACCAAGCAAGTATAAAATTAACCAAGGAGATCAATGAAATAAAAATATAATAATTGAAATTAAAAACTCAGTACTTACTTCTAAAATCAGATTAGACACAGATAAAAAGAGAGTTAATAATCTGGAAAATATATCTGAAGAAATTATCTGGAATGTAGTACAGCAAAAACAAAAAGAACACATGATTGAGTTATCCCAAGTAGGATAAATTTAAAAATCCACATTTAAATATATAATGCTAAAGCTGGATATCACCAAAGACAAAGAGATGATCTCAAAATCAGACAGAAAAATAAATTGTCTAAATAAATATGGTGATTAAATTAATAGTTGACTTCTTACCAGTAGCAGTGGAAGCCAGAAACAGTAGAATACCTTCAGTGCCCTAAAAGAAAATAACTGTGAACCTAGAATTCTATATTCAACAAGTATTTTTCAAGAGTAAGTGTAAAATAAGAGCAGTTCCATGTGAAAGGTCTGAGATGCAAGGAAGAATAAGGATCAAAAAAAGTAATTAATAAGTTGGGAAGTCTAAACAAACATTGACTATATAAAACAATACTTAAACTTTTGTGTTTGTAAAAGAAAAAAATAAGATGACATAAAAATCCATAAAGCAATAATGCGTGAAAAGGGAAGGAGTTATCAGAGTTATAGTTTTCTAACATTTGTTCAGAAGGAGAGTAAAGAAAATGATTAGCTTTAGAATTTGATAAATTAGTATGCATGTTAAGATTCCTAAAGTAATCACTAAAAGAAATAGAGTATTAAGTAAAAAGAAAAAATATATAATCGGAGACCATATTCAATTCATTCAAAAGAAGAAAATAAAGACAGCAGAAACATATAGAAAAGATGTGATCAATCTGTACTTCAAAATAAGGTAGAAATAAACCTGAATCCATCAATAATTATAATAAATCTAAATGGAGTAAATGACACAATGAAAGACAAATAGACATATATAGTACATTAAAATGCAAATAGGTTGAATGTATAAGAATGCAAAAGGTATACCACTAATACTATACTCCCCCCCCAAAAAAAAGAAAAGAAAAAAAATTAGTGCAGTTGATTAGTATCAGACAGTGTAGACACTGAGCTAAAAAGGATTACTTAGATTAAAGGAGATAACTAGGTAATGATGAATGACTCAGTACAATGGAAAATAAAAAATTTTTAAATATTATGCACCTAAAGTATATAAAGCAAGATTTTATCCTCAAAAATATATAAAACAAAAATTAAGACAAATACAAGTATAAGTGAACATTTAACTATACCTATAATTAATTGAGAAAAATAAATCAGGATATTTATTTGAAAAAATTTATACAAGCTTGATCTAATGAACATATATAGAACATATATAGAATATGTTTCATATTCTTCTTTTCTTTTGTTCCTTCAAAACTTAAAGCAAATTTCGACTGTGTTATTATACCATCTCTTCGTAATTCTGCAAGAATTTCTAAAAAACATGAACTTGTTTTTACATAATCATAACATAAATATTTCTGATAAAATTATCAATAATTTATTGATATCATCCAAAATCCAGTCCACACTATATTAAAATTATCCTGATTGTGTAAGAATGTGTCTTATACTTGGTTTATTGGAAATAAGGTCTGTTCTCCTTTATTCCCCCGTTTTTCTTTTTTTTTTTTAATTAATTAATTATTTATTTATTTACTTTTCAAATTTTTGGCTGTGTTGGGTCTTCATTGCTGCGCATGGGCTTTCTCTCTAGGTGTGGTGAGCAGGAGCTACTCTTTGTTGCAGTGTGCGTGCTTCTCATTGCAGTGGCTTCTCTTGTTGCAGAGCATGGGCTTCAGTAGTTGTGGCATGTGGGCTCAGTAGTTGTGGTTCGCGGGGTCTAGAGCGCAGGCTCCGTAGTTGTGGTGCATGGGCTCAGTTGCTTTGCGGCATGTGGGATCTTCCGGGACCAGGGCTTGTACCCATGTTCCCTGCATTGGCAGGCAGATTCTTAACCACTGTGCCACCAGGGAAGTACACCCCCCCCACCCCCCCACCGCCCCCCCAACCCCCTGCCTCCGTTTTTCTTTAGGCCATTGACTGATTAAAGAAACTGGGTCATTTCTAAAAAGATCTCACATTCTGGATTTATCTGATTGCTTCACTGTGGTGTTAATTAACTTGTTCCTCATTCTTCTTTAGTCTCTATAAATGGAATTTAACTCTAAAGGCTTGAATAGATTTTGTCTCAATTTGGGAGTGGGAAGGGTGGAATTACTTAACATTCTTGCATTACAATGAGATAGCACCAATTCT
Source organism: Eschrichtius robustus (assembly GCF_028021215.1). Taxonomy (NCBI): domain Eukaryota; kingdom Metazoa; phylum Chordata; class Mammalia; order Artiodactyla; family Eschrichtiidae; genus Eschrichtius; species Eschrichtius robustus. Next base: position 50,317,703 of record NC_090838.1, read on the forward strand.
GTTTGTCCTTCCTTTAGTAATGTAAAAATCAGTTGGTTCATTTGGTGATTGCCTGATTCCTCCAGGCTTCATTCTCCATCAACCTTTCTCCTAATGGTTTTAGCCATGATGACCATTGTCTGAATCTACTAGTTCAGTAGGTTTTGCAAAATGATATCTATTATTTTCAAGTACACAGAATACTTGTGAAAATTCAACACATTTTGCCATAAAGGAAGTATCAAAACATAAATGTTTATTAAAAATTGCTATCATACCAACTACCTCTATTATCACTAGGAAATTCAAATGGAATTTATAAAAAGACAACTTGAAAAATATCAATACATTTCAATTCTTTTTCAGTCAACCTTAAACATGATATGAGGTATGAGACAAAAAATTGTCAATTTCATTTTTTTAACTAAAATTCAAAATTCCTAAACAAAATATTAGAACACTGACATCTAGCAATGTGTAATAATACGAAATTCTTTCCAGAGGGAAGATTGATTAAACATTAGAAATATCACATAATGTAATTTACCAAACTAAGAGATGAATGGGCAAAAATAGCATGATTATCCTAATAGATGTAGCAAAATCCTTCAATAAGTTAAGCATACATTGATAGTTTTTATTTTTTAAAAAATGATGAAAGAAAAGAGAAGGAAGGAAAAGAACTTAGCAAAGTAAAAATAGAAAGGAATTACATTAATCTGATGAACAGTAATCTACAAAACATAGTACTTACCTATAAAATAGTGAAAACATTGGCTTTAAGATCATAAAAAACAAAAGGGTACCTACTATCTCCAATTCTGTTTGACATTATATTATAAACTTTAGCTAGTACAGTAAAGGAAGAAAAAGGAAGAAAATGTATACAGAGGCCACATGATTTAATGTTTAAGAGTATAGACTTTGGATCAGACTGCCTAGGTTTAAATAATTTCTGTATTGCTTATGAACTAAGTAATGAATAAGCTCAGTAACTAAACTTATTAGCTAAGTATTTTATCCTCTATATGCTTCAGTTTTTAGTCTACACAGTGGAGGTAATAATACCTACCTCGGTGGAGGAAAGTTAAATTAGTTATTATTTAAAAGTGCTTAAAACAGTGCTTGGAATGTGGTAAGTACTGTATAAGTATGTGTTAAAATGAACTGGAAAAAAATCCTATCATCATTAGTCAGAGATGACAAGATTGTCTATGTAGAAAATTCAACAGAATATAGATGTAATTTATTATAACTAATTAGATAGTAAAGCAGTTTTGTTAAATACAAAATTAGCATATAAAAATGAGCAACACTACTACATACCAATAACTAATGCTAGAAAACATATTCTAAAAACGATAACCTTTACAATGACATAAAAGGTAAATAAGGTGCCTAGTGAAAATTCTAACAAAATGTGTATATGGTATTTGTGGAAAAATAAAAGTTTATTTAAATACAATAAGAAAATCTAAATAAAGAGAGTTTTACCATGTTAATGGATAGGAAAATTCAATAGTGTTGAAGATGTTAGTTTTTCCTAAATTGATCTATAGAATTGTGGCAGGTCATTTTTTTCCAGTATGGCCACAGTAAGATTTCCTTTCTCATCTATTCTCCTTACAATGCCTTATTGACATTTCTACCACAGAGAGGTGAGGGCGGGGGTCTATGTTCATCTCCCTTAATTGGTTAAGCTGTGGCAGAAATGATGGTATGTGATACTGAGGCTAAGTTGTAAATGTTGATGCGACTTCTGCCTGGACCTCTTGTGACACTAGCTTGTTCTAGAAATCTAGTCCCTGTGTCATGGGGAAGTAGAGAAACAACAGGGAGAAGAGGTGTGGAGTAGTTCCAGCCAATATCCCAGCTGAGGTCCCAGCTGACATCCACCTTCAACCTCCAGACATGTGAATGACTGGCTGTAAGATGTGTCCAGCCTCCATCATCATCAGACTGAAACCACATGACAGATCCCAAGAAATAACTGCCCAGCTGATCCCAGCTGAACCCCAGAACTGTGATACATGAAAACCAAAACCATTATTCTTTTATGTCACTAAGTTTAGGGTGATTTATAACAAAATAATAGATACCTGTTAATAACAAGAGTCAATTTTTGCTATTTAAAATTCCTATAAATTTTTAACCTGTAAGCTAATTCTAAAATAACAGGTACTCCTGAATTTAAAAAAAAACAAACTCAAAGTGAGGAGACTTCCCTTTTCAGATATCAAACATTTAATAATTAATAAAGCTATAGAAACTAAACTAGGTGACATTGCCATAGGGTTAGACAAATAGATTAATGGAACAGAAGAGAAAATTCACCTATACAGGAAGCCCACAAAAATAAGGCCTACCTTTGTAAGCAACCTTCATTTATAACAGAGTTAGCATCGAAATTAGCAGGGAAAGGACAGACTTTGATAACTGATTCTGGGTATAAAAGCAGTTATCCAATAAGAGTGCTTTATAAAATTTAGAAGATAATAAGAAAAATTTGACCCATTTTTCCTTGTAGCATAACTTTTGTAAACTTTTGGAAGTATATAAATATTGCAATGTTTTAAGCTGAAGGGTACAGACTTCCTAACACTCAAAAAAAAGGTGTCTAATAACTTAGCATGGCAAGTCACAATAATTAGCTTATAATCCCTGAGTGTCATTCTTCAAAAGTAAACCATATGATCATCTCAATAGATGCAGAAAAAGCTTTTGACAAAATTCAACACCATTTATGATAAAAACCCTCCAGAGAGTAGGCATAGAGGGAACTTACCTCAACATAATAAAGGCCATATGTGGCAAACCCACAGCCAACATCATTCTCAATGGTGAAAAACTGAAACCATTTCCTCTAAGATCAGGAACAAGACAAGGTTGTCCACTCTCACCACTATTATTCAACAGAGTTTTGGAAGTTTTAGCCACAGCAATCAGGGAAGAAAAAGAAATAAAAGGAATCCAAATAGGAAAAGAAGAAGTAAAGCTGTCACTGTTTGCAGATGACATGATACTATACATAGAGAATCCTAAAACTGCCACCAGAAAACTCCTAGAGCTAATCAATGAATTTGGTAAAGTAGCAGGATACAAAATTAATGCACAGAAATCTCTTGCATTCCTATACACTAATGATGAAAAATCTGAAAGAGAAATTAAGGAATCACTCCCATTTACCATTGCAATAAAAAGAATAAAATACCTAGGAATAAACCTACCTAAGGAGACAAAAGACCTGTATGCAGAAAACTATAAGACACTGATGAAAGAAATTAAAAATGATACAAACAGATGGAGAGATAGACCATATTCTTGGATTGGAAGAATCAACATTGTGAAAATGACTCTACTACCCAAAGCAATCTACAGATTCAATGCAATCCATATCAAACTACCACTGGCATTTTTCACAGAACTAGAACAAAAAATTTCACAATTTGTATGGAAACACAAAAGACCCCGAATAGCCAAAGAAATCTTGAGAAAGAAAAACGGAGCTGGAGGAATCAGGCTCCCTGACTTCAGACTATACTACAAAGCTATAGTAATCAAGACAATATGGTACTGGCACAAAAATAGAAATATAGATCAATGGAACAGGAAAGAAATCCCAGAGATAAACCCACACACCTATGGTCACCTTATATTTGATAAAGGAGGCAAGGATATACAATGGAGAAAAGACAGCCTCTTCAATAAGCGGTGCTGGAAAACTGGACAGCTACATGTAAAAGAATGAAATTAGAACACTCCCTAACACCATACACAAAAATAAACTCAAAGTGGTTTAAAGACCTAAATGTAAGGCCAGACACTATAAAACTCTTAGAGGAAAACATAGGCAGAACACTCTATGACATAAATCACAGAAAGATCCTTTTGACCCACCTCCTAGAGTAATGGAAATAAAAACAAAAATATACAAATGGGACCTAATGAAACTTAAAAGCTTTTGCATAGCAAAGGAAAACATAAACAAGACAAAAAGACAACCCTCAGAATGGGAGAAAATATTTGCAAATGAAGCAACTGACAAAGGATTAATCTCTAAAATTTACAAGCAGCTCATGCAGCTCAATATCAAAAAAACCAACAACCCAATCCAAAAATGGGCAGAAGACCTAAATAGACATTTCTCCAAAGAAGATATACAGATTGCCAACAAACACAGGAAAGGATGCTCAACATCACTAATCATTAGAGAAATGCAAATCAGCAAATCAAAACTACAATGAAGTATCACCTCATACCGGTCAGAATGGCCATCATCAAAAAATCTAGAAACAATAAATGCTGGAGAGGGTGTGGAGAAAAGGGAACCCTCTTGCACTGTTGGTGGGAATGTAAATTGATACAGCCACTATGGAGAACAGTATGGAGGTTCCTTAAAAAACTAAAAATAGTACTACCATACGACCCAGCAATCCCACTACTGCGCATATACCCTGAGAAGACCATAATTCAAACAGAGTCATGTACCACAATGTTCACTGCAGCTCTATTTAGATACAATAGCCAGGACATGGAAGCAACCTATGTGTCCATCAACAGATGAATGGCTAAAGAAGATGTGGCACATATATACAATGGAATATTACTCAGCCAAAAAAACCCAAAGTTGAGTTATTTGTAGTGAGGTGGACGGACCTAGAGTCTGTCATACAGAGTGAAGTAAGTCAGAAAGAGAAAAACAAATACCGTATGCTAACACATATATATGGAATCTAAAAGAAAAACAAAATGGCTCTGAAAAACCTAGGGGCATGACAGGAATAAAGATGCAGACATAGAGAATGGACTTGAGGACACGGGGAGGGGGAAGGGTAAGCTGGGACGAAGTGAGAGAGTGGCATGGACATATATACACTCCCAGATGTAAGATAGATAGCTAGTGGGAAGCAGCCGCATAGCACAGGGAGATCAGCTCGGTGCTTTGTGACCACTTAGAGGGGTGGGATAGGGAGGATGGGAGGGACATGCAAGAGGGAGGGGATATGGGGATGTGTGTATATGTACAGCTGATTCACTTTGTTATACAGCAGAAACTAACACACCGCTGTAAAGCAATTATACTCCAATAAAGACGTTAAAAAAAAAAAAAACAGTTAAGTGGCCAAAGGCTGCTGATCTTTTAGGTGTATATTCAACTATGTGGAAATGGTTTATCGTCATCCTACCTAGACCTGCTAAGCCTGTAAAGCAATGAGAGATGGAAAAATTTGCTGTCCCTTTTTCTCTGACCATCCCCTAAGTGATGTTGCATGATGGTATTCCTAGTGTGCCCCTCGTTCTACAGAAACTGAAAAACATTCCAGTTGTAGAAAATGGGAAGACAGTGTGCGGTACTTATCTACTGAACTCTGTTACCATTTACAACTACTTGAATAATTGACCCCACATTTTTTTTCTTTTCGCCAGAATTAGTTGAATAAATGCCTTAGTTTTCCATTTTACTTAATCATTGTAGACAGAGCCAAAGGTTCCCTCCTCCTCGGAACACAAGCTTTTCCACTGCGCAAACGATGCTAATGCTCTTGATTGGCATGACACAGCCCTCTAAACCATTTGACTCCAGTGAATTAGTCAGGCAAGAACGTCTGAAAGCAGAGTGACCGTTTAAGTACTCAAATGCACAGCAAATAACTGCTTGCCTGTTTTTCTTCACTAGTGCTGTCTCATGAAGCAGTGTATTATTACAGATAATCTACAATGAATCAAAGACAAAGCATTCCGTATTCAAAATATACACACATTTGCCAAGCTGACTGAACCTGTGATTTTTCAAAATAAAAGATACAAATATTTATTTGAAAAATGATATAATTAAGAGGGACTCGCTACAGAGCAGTAACTACACATGCTGTATAACCAATAAACAGGTTTTGCCAACAGGCACCTATTATCAATAGGATTAGTTAAACTAGTGCCAAGAAACCTCTTTCATGCTTCAACAGAACATAATTTGTTTAAAGTCATGATGACTAGTTATGTGTAATTATCTGATTATCAAAAAAAAAAAAAAAAAAAAAAGAACTTGCCTAAACAACTTTGGTGTGCTCCATTTTAAGGTTTCATTTAGACTCTGAATTATTTAATGTTTCTATAATCCTGAGACAAACTGCACAATTCAAAACCAATTAAGAGATTTGCCCAGATCACCCATAACTTGTAAATTGTCACAACATGGTAGGATACTTATTAAGTTGGGATTTTTTTTTTTTTGAAACTAGTAGAGGCTTCAAAAAATAATGAAGTTTTCCAGAAGGGGAATAGTTTATAAATCATCAGTCAATGAAAATGATTCATGAAATTATATCAATTTTAATATAAAAAAACATAATTCTTATCTCTTGTGTAGGTAGACTTTTAAGATGTATGAGAAAGTGAATTGCTTATACTATGTAAATGAAAATAATCATTCAGTGTCTAGCATAGTCTTGCAAATCAGGAAACATATTTAGATTCATACACAGAGAATTTTTAGTCATTCATATTCTTCTGGCTTACTTGGAAACACAATGAATTCAACTAATATTATTTTCTGTTCAACTGGCATAAATTAACTTTGCTTCCTGGAAAAATTTATTTTGAATGCTTGCCCAATGAGTTAAAATGCTAAAATTCTTCCCAGGTGAGGTCTCTGTCCCTTATGGGAGGTAACTTAATCTTGTTAATAACAGGGAAAAAAATGATTATAACTTTTAAACTATTTCTTTATTATTCAAATTTAAGATACATTTATACATGATACTGAGCTTAAATCATCTTGCATTTACAACATTATCAGTTGATAGTATTAGGAATGCTTTGGCCACAGGTAATATAAAATATTACTAATATGGGTTAGACAAAGAGAGGCTTATTTTTCTCCCGTAATAAGGGGTTTAGAGATAGGCAGGGAGCTGATGACATTGGTTCCATGACTCAACCTTGTTGAAGCTGATGTCAACTGAATTGCTCCTGGCCTTTTCCTCATGGATCCACAATGACTGCCCCGAATCTTGGCACTGTGTTCACATCAAGCTAAGATGGAATGGGGGAGACAGATATCAGCACTGCCCACTGCTTTATCAGAAAAGCAAAAGCTTTTCCCCAATCCACCCCTGCAGCAGAATTTCTTCCATCTCATCAGTCAGAAATATGTCACATGGCCACCTCCAGCTGCAAGGATAGCTGGGAAAATGAGTATTTTCCTTTATAGTGGAGATAGGCAAGGAAGAAAAAGACTGAGTCAGCTAAACAGCAATGGGTTTTATATTAACATTATCTAATATTCTCATTATGGGCAAGTGATTTAGTTGACTGCTTACACGCATCTGAAAAGTGGGAATAATATTTCCCTGTCTGTGTCAGAACTGTGTGAATGTTAGATGATATACATGAAATTGCTCTATAAGCTATAAAGAACTAAACATAACTTAGATTGTCAATGTTGATATGGGAACACAGCTTCACAGGTACTATGCCATGACTCCCTTAGGTAGGTTGCCACAATTTAGCCTCTCTATTTCCAGAAACCCATCCTGCAGACCTGTAAACACAGTTGTTCTACAAGTACTGACATAGAGAAGTCTTAAGACATTCACAGTAAGTACAGAGGGAAAAGACAAAGAAAGAAAAGTAATTAGAAATAAGGTATTACAAAGGAATGAAGATTAAGATGATTTAATGCAATTTATAATGTGCATCCTAGCATTGAAAATCTATAAAAGGAACATACAATTCCACCATGTAATAGTAGAAATTTTCTCTGAAATTAAGGGGAAAACTGATTAAGTACATTTAAAGATATTACGTTCCAGAAAAAAAAATTGATAAAATTTAGCCTGGTTAAAATATTAAATTTCAAGTAATTAAAAATATGTTTATTCATTGAGGCAAAAACAAAACAAAACAAAACAAGTATACTGTCATATAAAAAAATCATGCTGGCCTCTGCCTTCTCCAAGCAACATTTAGTTCCAGAAGACCATAGAAAAATTCCTGCAAAGTCCTACTTTTAAGGAAGTGTGACTCAAGATGTTTATCATCCAGGTATCAAAACCAAAACCAGATATTCTTAAGCATGGAAGGTCTAGGGAAGTACAACATCTGTGAACCTATCTTGAAATTAAGAACTATATGAAGGTGAATACCAGGCAACAGAGAGAAGAATTAAAATAAATAAGTCAGGAATGGAGAAATGATTGATAGTGACTGTTGGCTATAGTTGAATATAAACCTCAGATAACCAATTGTGAAATTCAGTTTTGGGGACTGAGTTTAAGTGTTATATACCTTGATGATGCAAAACTTATACCAAAAGCAGAAAACACCAAGAGATAGACAAAAGGAGAAGCAGAAAGGGTTTTTTTTTTTTGCATATTTCTAAAAGAAAGTCAAACCTTTCTAAACTTGAAGCTTGTTCTAAAAACATAACTTCAAACATCTAGTATTTTTATAACATTTTATTTTAAAATTTAGAAGCATATTTTTTTAAAAGTAACACAACTTAAAAATATGTATTTAAGAACAGACTTGCGGTTGCCAAGGGGGAATGGGGCTGGTGGAGGGATGGATTGGGAGTTTGGGATTAGCAGATGCAAACTATTATATATAGAATGGATAAACAACAAGGTCCTACTGTATAGCACAGGGAAGTATATTCAATATCCTGTGGTAAACCATAATAGAAAAGAATATGAAAAAGAATGTATATATATATATATATATGTATAACTGAATCACTTTGCTGTAAAGTAGAAATTAACACAACATTGTAAATCAACTATACTTCAACAAAATAAATTAAAGGAAAAAAACATAAAATAAAACCATTAAAACACCAAGTTAAAAAATAAAAATATCTATTTAGAGTTCAGTGTTTATCTCGTATATATATAAGATATACATATATAAGTTTATATATATGTATAAATTTTTTTGCAAGCAAGATGCCCAAAGAAGTCCATGTCCTTATCCCCAGAACCTGTAAATATGTTACTATACATGGCAAAGTAGAATCAGGTTGCAGACTGAATTAAGGTTGCAGCTAATCAATCGACTTTAAATTAGAGAGATTATCCTGGACAATCTGGTCAAGCCCAAGGTAATCAATAAGGTCTTTAAAAAGGAAAGAGGAAGGCAGAAGGTCAAAAATGATACAATTTGAGGTCTCAACTAGTCATTGCTGGCTTTAAAGATGGAGAAAGGGGGCCACAAACCGAGGAAAGTAAGCAGCATCTGGAAACAGAAAAAGGCAAGAAAACAGATTCTTCTCTGTAACTGTCAGGAAGAGGCTGACACCTTGATTTTAGCCTCATGAGACTTCTACAGAACTGTCAGATAATGAAGTTATGTTGCTTAAGCCACTAAATTTGTGGCAGTTTGTTATAGCAACAATAGGAAGCTAATATGCATTTCAATCTGTTTATATGCAAATAGATACATTAAAATGTTGTTCAATTAAAGTTCAGGATGCTTCTAAAGGGGAAGATAAGTAGTTTTACTTTGGGGGTGAGGGTGGAGGTTAGCTCCACCATCTAATATTTGACATGACAATATTTTTGCATTCTTATTTAAGAAATGCTGTCAACAGTAAGTAAAAATTGGCATTAATTCCTCAATATCACTTACTTCATGCTTTGGAAATCCATTTAAAAACCATAGATACACTAATGGTGGAAAATAATAGGTTTGCCAATAATGTATCCTGCTGTGACTAGCAGGGCAGGGGAGTGGGAGAGGATAATAACAATTATCTAAAGCCAAAATGTTTATCCCATAGCACTTGTACCTAAGAAAGGAAGATATTGAATTGGTTGAATTTTGAGAATTTTGTGATCTGCCAGACAAGTACTTACTGAAAATTTCAAGGTCAGGCTCCCCTCTTCCCTTGACGCCAGAAAAATTATTTACATTCTCTCCTTCTCCTGTTTCTACTCTCTTTCCTTTTCTCTCATTTAAACATTTTAACTGTAAGACATTATATTACTAGTGTTGTTGAGGTTACGTGGAAAGTGAACATGGGATATTTATTTTTGTGAAGATATTTATTTTTGTGATATTATTTTTTGAAAAGAGTAAAAATAATAAGTGCTTACAGAAAAAAATTTCCCTTGCTGAAATTGTATCTCTTTTTTTCTTTGCTTTGGTTCTTCTGATTTGATCTCAGTATGGACTGCAATTTCCCAGCCCAGGCTCTGACCCTTACAAGTGCATAACATTTTTGCATGCTCTTTTGGCAAAGCAAGTATTCAAAGAAGGATATTCCCACTTTTCTTGGGTGCTAGAATGGATAGTTGACTCTACATCACAGTTTTCAAAGTCTAAGAGGATATACTAACTTGGATGAAAAACATATATACAGGGTCAGGAAAAAATATATAATGTGTAGGAGCTAAAGGGCTTGATTTTCTTGGCTGGCAGAATGTATTTTATGCAATTCCAGAGTTGAAGTAAAGACAAATGAATGTCCCCATGGTGTAATCACTGGGTTGAAAAATCAGGTGACTTCAGTCTTCACATTCCCTTTTAGCACAGTAAGTTTTTATGTTTTTTTATATCTTGGTTGGTGGATGAGTCAATGTTTAAATGGTCATTTATCATTTACTATATAAAAGAAAAGCTATTGCCTGAAACTCATTTTTGCAGTTGCAGGCAAACAGAAATAATCATTTTCAAGGACCTAAAGCTGTTTCTTGAAGAATGTCATCATTTTATCCTTATTTTACTTACTATTTACTTATATATGAACCAGGTTTTGAGAGCTGCACCCTGCAAATCCTGGCTGTAAACAGTTTCTACCAACTTCCTGCTGCAGCAAGTGAGGACAGGAAATTAGACTTTCCAGAAATCAAAGTTATCTTTCAGACAGATCAGAGAACCAGACGAAAGGCATCATGCCAGCCATAAGTGGTTGTGGCTTCCATCAGAGCCAAGTTGGATTAGTTCTGGGTAGTTAGGTGATGACCAACTCCCTGTCTCACAGGGAGTGATTGCACTTATTCTCAGGGTGGTCCTGCTTTTTTCAGACATTTCAATAATCGTTATTTCAAATATATAGACTTGAGTGTTGTAAACACTTGCTGCCTTTTCTATTCATGAAATGAAATAATCTATTGGATGTAGAAAGGGATGATGATATACAAGGAAGTTGAACAGTGGCCATGAACATTGATAAGGGTGACTTCATGAAGAGTCTATAGGAGAGATAGGTTGGTGATTTAGAAGGAGCAGAAGTGCTCTAGAATCACCTAGACCTGGTTGCAAGTCCTTCCTCTGCTGTTTAATAACTGAGTGGATACAAGGAATTTACTGAACCTCTCCGGCCTTATTTTTCTTAAGGTCATAAACAGGAGAAATAATCCTATCTATATCAGAGAATAGTTGTGAGTATGAAATAAAACATACATAAAAGACCTGCTAAACTGGCTGATGTGCCCTAGGAGCTCAATAAATATTAATTCACTCCTGGTTAATCACTCTCAGATCCAAGAATTCCCTTTGACTGGATCAGAGCAACTTGCCCCTGCAGATATCCTTGGAATGTAATCCTAGGCTAAACATAATTCAGACTTACACTAAAGCAGGTGGAATATGGATAAAGGGCCTTGTTTTAGTCCCAAATCCCCATCTATTCCTCCCTCTTCTTGAAACACCTGTTGGGTGCCAGCTATGTATCAGTACCATGCTGGACCCTTACATACTTCATTTCCTGTAGTCATTATAACTGAGATGAGGTCACAGTGGTTATTCCAAGTTACCACAGAGGGGACTGAATTTTTGAGAAATCAACTAACTCAAAGTTTCACACCTGATAGATATAATTCTTCCCCCAAATCTTGTCCCACTTTCCCATTCTACCTCCCTCTAAGTTCTGTGATGCTGGAGAGAATTCTGAGATATGGTTTCTGTAAATCAGCCTGAGTGTTTACCATAACAAACTAATCAACACATGAACAAAAAGTAGAGCTTTAGGATTACTCTGCAGCCAGGGGATATTGGCAACACAAACAGTTTTGTGCTTCTCTCTGCTTGCTGGTTGATAGCACTGCACTGGGTGCCAGAGATACAGTGACATAACATGCCAGGCAGAGAGGAGAATCACCACCACATATCAGACAGACCATAGGGAGGTGGTGGGAGATAAAGCTGGGACCTGGCACAAGGGCTAAGCTGAAAGCAGTTTATCCCCCCAAGGCTAAAAATGTGGACTTAGAGGCCCCTGCGTTACATCTGTACACATGTTCACTTTTCCACCACCTTTTTTAGGTTTCTAAAAAATATGACTGAGAGGACAAAGCTGCCAAATGTATATCATTCATTGAAGCTTCTGTCCTGAATCCTGATCTGCTTACCCTCTCTGATCACCAGAGCTGGACAGTGTAGAAACATCAGGATACATGTATTCCTTTCTTTTCAAGTCTAGAACTGAGTTAGACCTGAGCAGTCTTTTTTTTTTTTCCCCCCCAAGGCCTTTCTGTACCCCACAAAGTCCTCTAAGTCTGTAGTTCTTATCCAAGGAGACAGGAAAGGAAGAGAGTTGCATTTAGACTATTTTACCCTTTCACTTTTCCCTCCAGAAGCTGAGGTGCTAGCCTCGCATAGTTCCACCGTGAATTGATAATAGACCCTCTCTGAAGATAGAGTAGGCATTTAATGGCCAGTGAGGACCCTTTCATTGTGAAATACAGAAAACAAGTAGCTGCACCTTTAGAATCAATTACTTGGGAAAATAGAGAGTGGGAAAAAGTTATGATGAAATGTAATTTTAAGAAGCAAATTTGTATTTTAATTATCAGAAAAACTTCTGTGTACATTTGAAAAATAGAGATAGTAATGCATCTACTCGGGATCCTCAGCGTCAGACAACTCTTAGTGTGCTCAGTGGGGCTTGGGGGCCCCTTGAAGTCATTCTGCAGCATCCTCACATGGGACAGTCTCAGCCACAGTTTGACAGCCCTGCTCTTGGTAATGGGGAGCTACTGAGGAGGATTGTGATATACAAAGTGGTGTATACATAGATCACTGACCGATAGATCCCTGGAGACATAAGAGACCGAGTACAGGGAGACTGTTTGGTGATGACATTATCCTAAGGCTGAGGCTTTGGGGTTTAAGCCTATAGGGGTGGTGGCAATAGAAATAGAAACTATTTGACAGACATAAAGAATATGTGAGTTTGTTTTTGTCTTATTTTTTGCTACTTGGATGTTGGAAGGAAATGATGTAGTAAACAGTTGGCCTTAGGGAAAAGATGAAGTCAATCTTAGCTACCTTGAAGTAATGGTGATTTATTCTTTTGGTGGGTGGGCAGTTGGGGATGCGAGTAGGCAGTTAGAAATCTATGACTGAAGTTCAAAAGAGAGGTCATGACTGTGAATAGCGGTTGTGGAGTCATTTCTATAGAAGAAGGAATTGAAACCATAAGTAATGAAAAATACGCTCTCTGAGAGAAAGTATGCAGAGCTAGAACAGTTGAAGATGGATCTGGAGTCTACCAGGGTCAGCCAACTTTTTTTGTAAAGAAACAGAGAGTAGATATCTTAAGCTTTTTGGGCCAAAGTTCTCTGTTGCAACTACTTAACTGTGCCTCATAGACCAAAAGCGACACAGACAATAGGCAAATAAATTGGCATGACTGTGTTCCAGTAAAAATCTATTACAAAAATAGGTGACTGGCTGGATTTGGCCTGAGGGCTTTAGTTTGCTGACCTCTGGTGTGGAAAGTTAAGTTCCATAAGGGCAAGGACCACATCGGCTTGGCTCACTACTGTGTCCCTAGCACCTGGCACGGCACCTGGCTTATAGTAGTTTCTTAGCAGACATTTGTTGAATTGATGAATGCTGTGGTAGAATGATTATGTCCATTCTTAGCTTTATTGGAGCAAAAAAAAAAAAAAAAAAAGCAAGAGCATTCCAAGAGTTACGAGGAAAGTCAGGATTGTATGACATAGACAAAAATCAAGAAAAGGGTGTGTCAATAAAGAAAAGTCTAGCAACAATGATGACTCTAGTAGATTATGAAGAATGAGGAGTTACAACATGTTTGGCAATTAGTAACAAGTATAAAGATAAGAATAAAAGATCTCAGGAATGTTATCAAAGAAAGGATATATACACACAAAATAACCTGGGTGTTAGGATAGAAGTATCTTTATGAAGGAGTTTGCATGGTGGAACTTCAATAGTTACTGCTATTAATATTTAAAAATTTTCAGTCAAAAAGATATGATTTTAATTATAATCCAAATCTGTGGATTAGGTTCGTATAATTCTAACATTGATGATTTTGTGAACTATTTAAGGAGAATCAAACTTGTTTTTTGACATTATGTAGATAAAATAACCAGCTTGACTAATTATTTTGAGTAGTTGTGTTGAAATTTGTCAAACGTTTTCTTTCAGATATTTTTTCCTAAATTTATGAGCTTTTAACTTTTGTGGATTTCCAACCTCACTTTATGAAGTCAATATTAAACATACGATTTAAACATTTTCTTCTTATTATAAGAGTCCAATGTTTACTTATTCCTTCCAGATTATCCCACACGGAGCTGTTGGAATTACCTTATGATGATTTCAAAGAACATTTTCTTCTCTATACACTCTTATCCCAAGGTAAATTGATGGATTTCTAATGAATAAATTTCAGGAGGAAAAACATCAGCATTTTTATACTTCAATTCAGAGTATTTAATTCCCTCCCCCTTAACTGTAGCTACGTGTCATTCTAAGTTTACACAGCCCTTTTTAACAATGGAAAATTATTATTTTTTGGTACAATGTCGATCACCTCTGTATCATTTGTTACCTAGTGTGTTTAGTTTGTTATGCCTATGCAAGTGGGAGAAAAACAATACCATAAACATGTCTAATCATGTCATTGAAGCTTTTCTTGGAATAATTGGAGTGTGATGATGGAGCAGGGAGAAAAGGGGGGCTGGAAATTGAGGAAAAGGGTCTCAGCCTGAATTTTCCAAATTGGCTATTTATCTGGTTAATTCTTCATCTTTCCTCATCACCATGTCTGAATTGAGAAAATCTTCCTAATGATAATAAACTATGTCAAGAACAGATGGCTGATTTGATGTGATGAAAATAGCTGTGTCAATTGAGGGTATTTTTTTCCTTACCCATTTTGCTTTTCATCACTCTGGGGTTGGTGGTTCATATGTTTTTTTCTTTTCTTTTTTTTTTTTTTTTTTCTGAATTTACCCTCAGCCCAATAGAATGTGGTGAATTTCTCCCCAAAAGCAGTTTGGACCCTTTTTTCCTGAAAGAAAGAAAGGAGAAATGGCTTAAAAAAAACACAATTATCACCTTTCCTGCCTTTTCTGCTTTAGCTAAGTTACTTTTGGAAGGATCAGTTTACAACAAATGTTTAGTGTCAGGAATTTTGCAGTTTCATAGGCCCTGACAGCTTGGCATGAAAAAGAGGTGGCATTATGTCAATTGTAAATGAATATGCTATTTACATACTAATTAAACTTTGCACTAGTGGGGTGAAAGAATGTCATTTGGAGCACCCCACTTATTCTGTTTATATCATTGTTGTCTATTTAAACAGTCTATTGTTTGGCATGTCACAGTCTCATCCCCTAAATGCCATTTTTGTAACCTTGCACTGCTTTAAAAGTACTACCCCACTGCTTGGTAAATCAAACAAAAATCAGTATATCTAAAAGCAAAGTGAATTCCCAGACTCACCTTGCTTCATAATAGCACTGAGTTTGATGATGATGGTGATGATAATGATGCTGATGATAGTAACAGCTTTTATCAGTTGCTTCCTATATGCATGTCTATGGCGTTTTGCTCAACAAATTTTAAATATTAACTCAGTCTTCAAAGTAAGGTGGTTTTTGGTTATTACACCCCTTTTACACATGAGGAAGTTGTGGTTGCACAGTCTACGAGGACATCAGGTCTTCAATGTCTGTGTTGTCATCCACTATACAATACTGCTTTCTTCTCTGCTGTGTCATTGATCCACAAGGTGTCCCACTGCTATTAGATGTTTCCAGGGTTACTGAAAACATGCCAGTGGCAGGAATTTCACTTATCATCTCAGTCCATTCACTTAAGGAAAAAAGTGATCAACAATAAAGAACATATGTGTTCTCCAGTATATTATATTTCTCTGGTATATTTCTTATTTACATGAGAAATCTAACACTAATCCAGGCTCACATTACATACATATTTCCCACTGCCCTCCAGTTGCATTTTTATCCTGTCTTGTACCAAGGCAGGCTGCCCCAGTCTGTTGGTATATGCTGTAACATAGCATCCACATGTGCTCTAGGAACCTGATTCAGGAATACCAGTAGTGTCTGTTAGTTTATAAAATAGCAGGTGATTAATAGCTATTTTATGCTACTGCTTCACGTCTGCAGAAGGTGGTTTATTGGATTTGGCTAAAGACATTTTTTTCTCACTGGATAAGGAGCAGAATCAACATTATAGCATACCTGTGTGGGAGGTGGCTTAACAAGATTTGCAGCGATAAAGAACAAGATCAGAACTTTTGCTGGCTGGCTCTGCTCAAATGAGCTCACCATCCGTGTGGATATTTATACCCCAGTGCTGAGAGTGCAGAGTTGGCATTCCTTGGCATTGTCAACAGACTGCTGGTTTGTACTTCCTTTTTCTTTGAAAATGACAGAAACAGAAAGCCTAGGTAGTTGACATTAAAATAACTTGCCAAGAGAGGGTTGAACATATGATCCTTTATAGCTTTTTCCTCACTATTTTCAACAATCTTCAAGGTTGAAATAATTCCATAATAAAGTCAACAATCCTGCAGAAGAAAAGAAAGAAAATATACTTTAGCTCTCCATCATTCCAACCACCGTACCATATTTCATGCAAGGTGACAGAGTTTTGCTCCACAACCTTGCCAAAGGAAAAAAAATTCTAAATTTTAAGCTGATAACTTGAATGGTTCCAGAGATATCAACTTGTGAAAAGTCACAATTTTGTATTGTGCTGAAAAGCCACCTTACAACACAGGGACTACCATCACTCTTTAATATCCAGCAGAGCCCCCTGCTGTGCTTTGTCAGTCACTAGCAACATCCAAGTCTTCCCGTAAAAGTAATTCACACTTTTTTCACAACACTGTTGCTTTAATTACCACTGAACTCTGCTGATGCTGAGGCAGGCCTGGCAGGACCAAGGGAGGGTCAGAGCCACAAAAGAAGCAAATAGCTTTTTTCCCTCCTTACTTTATTATTAACAAACCATCTTTGATGGAAATGTTCCTAGTTATGAGGCCTAGACTTAACTCTGGGTCCCTTGGCGTATTCATTATCAAAAGAGACCCACAGATGCCATTCAGAGAGAAAGAGAGAGAGAGAAATATTACCTCCAATCCCAATTAGAAATTAGAAATTTTGGTAAAGAACAGACTTAGCTATTCAAAACTGGCAAACAATGAATGCATTTCTCCTATAGCTGTCATTTTCTGCAAATGAACATAAATTTCATACCAAACTGTCTTGCTGGACCAATGTCAATTTATCCACTTATTTACTGCAGATTTTTTTTTCACGATTAGTTGACACAATAAATCATGTACCAAAGGAAACCGCAGAACTGCCAAAATCTACCAGTGCACAAAAGTGATACAAGGGCTTTCCTGGTGGCACAGTGGTTGAGAATCCGCCTGCCAATGCAGGGGATTTGGGTTCAAGCCCTAGTCTGGGAAGATCCGACACGCCACGGAGCAACTAAGCCCGTGTGCCACAACTACTGAGCCTGCACTCTAGAGCCCACGAGCCACAGCTACTGAGCCTGCGCACTGCAACTACTGAAGCCCGCGTGCCTAGAGCCCGTGCTCCACAACAAGAGAAGCCACCGCAATGAGAAGCCCGCGCACCGCAACGAAGAGTAGCCCCCGCTCGCCACAATTAGAGAAAGCCCGTGTGCAGCAACGAAGACCCAAAACAGCCATAAATAAATAAATAAATGTATTTTTTTAAAAAGTGATACAAAAAGCCTCTGCTTTGTAAATAATATGACAGCAATATGATAGGCATAACATCTTATGTGTCTAAGGCACCTTTCATTCCATATCACAAAGTATTTCTCCAATAAAACTATCCCTGTGAAACCAGCTTTCACTGTCTCCTCCACATAGAATATAAGGGTGCCTATCAGTAAACTTCATACATACTTTTAGGGAAGAAATAAATAGGTCTGTGACCTTAAGAAAATGACTTAAAAGCCTGCTAAGCTTTCTCCTGGCTCTAAAATTCCATGTTTAAAACACTAAAATTTAAAGTCACACTGTAGGCTTGTCTAAGTATCCTCAAGTATTTAATGCTACTATTGTTTATCATTTTTCATTTGCTGATTTATAATCTGATTTGTCAACCCTGTGCAAGGTTAGATTTAGCTGAAAGTGTGGTCTTGTGATAAATTAATTAATATAGGTGAAATAATCATTGGCTCCTATTGCAGACCAATTGACTCATATCCCAAGTCTTCTATAATTTGGGCCCAAGCTTTTTATATAGATATCTTTACTCCCATCTATGTAAACCCTATGGTTCAGTGGTTCTAAAATCTGATTGATCATCCAGATTTTCTGGCAGGGAGGAGCATTTAATAAATTAAAGCATCTTGGAAGTGGGGTGTAGAATCTGTTGCTCCAAAGGGTTCTTGGAGTTTCAGATAATGTGCTAGGCTTGGAGAGCTTCTTCACCAAACTCTTCTGCTGATTTCCTTACTTTCAACACCTGTCTTCCAGCATCTTCTGCTTAGTAATCTCGCAAGTCCTAGTACTAGTAGCACACTTTTCATGCAGCATTTACTGGCTTCTTCAGCTGATAATAGTCCTTGCCTTCTCAAAACGCTGAAAGTACTAAATACCTTCCCCTAAGACTTAAACCTTCTATGACAACTTGCCATTACCTATGTTTTTCTCTTTATCTTTTCTCATATATTTATCTTATTAAAATATAAGCTTTTTCATCCAAGGTGTAGGTTATAACATTTTTCTCTGAATCCACATTATACAAAAAGATGCATTCCAACTGTCTATGGAATGGATGCCTGAATTTAATTTTATGTAGCACGTAAGACTGCAAACCAAGTTGAAATGACTAACTCCTGTTCATATGTTCATTTATATGACACAAACACCGTGTAGCATACTGAATTGTTCAAAGGCGGCTGAACCAATATATATGCCTTCCCACATGCTCCTCTTGAAATGTTGACAATATGTTGCTAGTTCCCCCACTGAGAGGTGGGGTCTATGTTCTCTTACCTTAAACCTGGGCAGATCCTTATAACTGCTTCAGCTAAAAATAATGTGATGACAGAGACCCTTTGTGACTTCTGGAGCTAAGTCGCTAAAAGGTGACACAGCTTCTTCCTGGATCTCTCTTTTGGGAGCCAGATCTTGAGAGCCCAGACGTGACAGGGAAGGAGTCTGGCTACCCTGGAACCTCCATGCAGGAGAGACCACATGACTGACTACGTGGTGATTAAAAGGAGCCCTGATGCTTTCAGTTCCCAGCAATTTTGTTGGGACCCCAAATACCATGGAGCAGAGAGGTGCCATCCCAACTCTGCCCTAATTCCTGAGGCCCAGAATCCCATGAGCATGACATATGGCCATTTTATGCCACTGTATTTTGGGATAATTGTTACTCAGAAGTAATCGTTGCAACACCCTAATCCCAGAGATCCAAAATGAGCAAAATAAACTATATCTCTGCTCTTATGAAGCTTGTATTCAGTGATAAGAAACCAAAAGGAATATATAAACAAGATAGAAACCTTTCATCTCGTTAAACTACTCTTTTCTTGAACGGCTTTATTGAGGCATACTTCACATAAAATAAACTGCACATATTTAAAGTGTAAAATTTGGTAAGTTTTGACATAATATATACACCTATGAAACCATCACCATAGTCAAGATAATGAATATATCCTTCATCCCCCAAAGTTCCTTGTGTCACTTGGTAATCCTTCTTTCCTGCACTCAAGCAACCACTGATCTGCTTTCTGTCCCTTTAGGTTCATTTGCATTTTCTAGAATTTTATATAAATTGAAATCATATAGTGTGCTCTCTTTTTGTCTAAAAAGAGACAAAAAAGTATTCTTTTTTTCTTTTTTTCTTTACTGAGTACTATTCCATTGTATAGCTATACCACATTGTACTTACCCATCTGTGTTGTTTCTAGTTTTTAGCTGTTACAAATACAGCTGTTGCTCTAAACATTATGTGCAACTCTTTGTATGGACATCCACTTTTATTTTTCTTGAGTAAATATCTAGGAGTAAAATGGTTTCTCCTCTGTACCATAGCCCATGAATTCTCTCAAGGCAGTAAGTTGAGGCAATCTTAGGGCTTATCTCATTGATTTTCTATCTCTCAGATATCACTCACTTTAGATACTTAATGTCTAATGTCTTAAAAACTGCATATATATATTTAAAAATAAAGAAGAATTTACATATATACGTAAATTTACATATATTTATACATATTTTGTGGAAAATACAAATATATGTAAAATACATATATTTTACAAATATATATATATATATATGTATAAATTCTTCTTTATTTTTAGTTGTTTCAGGTGGGACGGGAAATTATATGGTTCTTGTTACTCCACCTTGGTACTGTCTCCTTTAATTTCCTTCCAGGTTAAGGACTGAAGTGGTAGAAGAATGTTTGCCTCTCTTTGTGTCTCCTAGAAATTTGCTTTACAAATGCGGTTGGGTATTTGTGTCATGAAGTAGAAAGCCTCTGGAGTCTGTTATAATGTCTGGTTTTGACTCAGGGTCCTGCCACTTATTAGCTATGTGACTTTAGACAACTTACTTAGCTTATCCAAGCCTCAGTTTTCTCCTCTTTATAATAATAATATCAATAATAATAATAACAGGAGCAATGAAAATAGTAAAAAATAATAACCGTAACCATTTCATAAGGTTGGCATAAGGTTAGAAGAGAACTTATTATGAAAAATACCAAGCACAATGTCTGGAACGTCATAGGCTCTCAATAAATGTTATTGATTATCATTGATATAATTTTTGGAGCAGGTCTCAGAATGGTGAGAAATTGTGTCAAACCCTTGGATAAAAGGAACATGGCAAATAGCTATAATATCGTTGTATGGAATACTTAGTAATAAAGGTGGTTCCTCACACACTCTGAAAAAAGGCTCTGGGTTTCGTTCCCTTTTCCAAATCCCATCACTGGAGAATTGACATTCTGCAACCTTTACACACAAAAGCTTCAAGAAATTCAGTCAAATCATGTTAGGGATCTGGGAAAAGAACTTAAAGTTCGGTCAACAGAAATGATCCTCTCAGAGAAACTTGTTCTGTCCGCTAGGGCTGCAGGAGGGTAGATGTGATGTGGGGCCTAACGCAATTTGTAGAGTGAGTTTGTAGAGGAAAGCTCTCCATTTTGAACTGATTGAGAGTTTGCTGATTGAGTGAACTGTATGGCCAGATGAGTAAGCTAAGGCAGAGGGCCAGCTTCTTAGGTTCAATTTTCTGGTGAATTTCAACCTTTACGTAGGACAGTATTGAATAGCTAGTTAAACTGTGTGTGTGTGTGTGTGTGTGTGTGTGTTGTCAATGGAGAAATTAAGGGGAGTCTCAACATTTTTCCATTGTTTTATGGCAATTTGAATCTTTGTGTATGAGCTGGTAGGTATGGATAATGTGGACTGCTGCATGAGCGTTTGAAAGATTTTGAGCTGCTTGAAATTTTAAAAGATTAGCATTAAAAATCACGACAACTTTTCAAGGACTCTTATTGAAAACTTGACTATGCCTAATGCAGGGCTGCCATGTGCTGTGATATGACTGGGGCCACCTGAAACTGTGCCAGGCTATGAGTCTAGTGAAGCACCAAAGAGAAGCTTTGGTGCCAAAACAGTACATACGGGTTGTAGGAAGGTATTATTTTTACTTCTTTGTGCAATACTGTTTTTAGACCCAGGCAAAAGCTGCCCCTGCCTTGTGCCCTGTGCTTTACTGAGCCCACTTTGTTCCTCCTCCTTAAGGGGTCAAGTATCCAAAGTACCAAAGGACTTTCCCAACCAGGTCCTGAACACCTGCCCCCTTCTAGGCCAAGCTCTGAATATGCCAGACCCCTAAATTCCTGCCCAAATGGCCCCAAGTCCACTTCTAGGGCCTGTGCAGGCCTTTTCCCTTAGTCCATTCTCTTAGAAGTTGACCTTACCTGTGGCCTTTGCACCCTTGAGAGCTGGGTATGCCCTGAGCATGGAAATGTAGGAAGACGTGTCCACACACACGTGAACACCCTCCCCGTGCAGGGATGGGGACAAAGGAGGCAGGTCAGGGGCTGGTATAAGTTTTCCCTCTTCTGTCAATTCCAGCACAGAACTCCAAGAAGCCCAAAGATTCTAAATTGACACCTGGACTTCTTCATTGTTATTACAGTATATTAATCAAGATAGGAGGATAGAATCTATTTTAGTCAACAGTTTACTAGATTGATTTGTAATGTTAAAATATTTTCATATATAGTATATGGGCCTTGTTGTCTTCCAACCCTTCAAATGTGAGGGGTAATCCTTGCTTTGTGACTTTCTTCCAAAAAAGTGTGTCCTTCTCGCTCTTGCTTATCTCCTTCATGTACAAAGTAAAGGTAAAACAGAGGTCAGAGGGACAAAACACTGATGAGTCAGCCAAATCCTTTTGTCCTAAGGTGTCTACTTTATGATCTGATGTGTAATTACCACTTCTGCCGCCTGTAGAGACAATGTAATGAAATGCTTTCCTCTGTGGCATCTTCAGAGGAGAGAGTCAGCAGTATGGTCATTAAGTCCTAGAATCCCTGGATCCCTAGTCAGTCTTAGTATCTCCTTTATCCTCTCCGCAGACTGTTTGAAATTCTCCAGCTGGTGCGTGGGTGCCAGTTTTTGATTTGCCCCTCAGAGAGGTCACGTGATCTGAGCAATTTCTATCACTATTTTCCCTCATCTTCCTCTGTCAACTGCCCAGTGCTCTTGTGACCCACCACCTACATCTGGTGAGACAGGAAGCTTTCCTCTCTACAAATATTGACTTCCTTCTTTTCTGCCTTGTGTGCACTTACCCCTTCTTCAAGTTGCAATGCAGGATTTCCCTATTCTTACAGAGCACCTCCCTGATGGAGTCAGAAAAAGTAAGTTTGGAGTCGCACAGAACCGGACTTCAGTTCAATGCTTTGTTCATGACTGTGTCACCTTGCATAGGTCACTCAACCTTTCAGAGCCTCAGTCTGCCAGTAAACAGGTATGACAGCCTTTCTGCATGTCTGTTGGGGTGAGTCAGAGCTTTAATTGCTGTAAAGCACATGGTGTGTTTCTAGGTCATTTCTTACGTTGACTCTTCCAGTCAATATAAGCACTTCTTCCTATATGTGTTTAGAATTTTTATAACAAACCTCAGTTAACCCGGAACAACATAAAGACATCAGGCCATAAGAAAATCTAATACATTTGAGGAAGGGTTACCAGTTTTTAGTGCCCGGATTTTTGAGCATATATGCTGCAGAGGTAGACTGAAACCAAATTGGGGCAGACATTTTAGATTAAATGAAGAAATGTGACCTACTGTGATTTCTTAGAATTCCTGGAGTGGTTAGGTAATCTCTCTATCTTCTTTAGATAAAATGTAATTAAACATCTTAAAACACCTCAGCTTAATGTATACACGGTGATAACATGTTACCAGGGGAAGCATTGGGACTTGGTTGCCTACAACCATGCACCTGCTTAGTTACCAAAGCATGCTTGCCATCACATCAGTGATAGGTTCTGAATAAATTAGGTATGTTAAACGTGGCATTATGCTTTGGATCCAGCGAGACTATTATATTCTTTTTTCTTCCTACCTTTATGTTACGGTTTATTATTATTATTATTTTTATTTTTATTATACAGCAGGTTCTTATTAGTTATCTATTTTGTGCATATTAGTGTATGTATGTCAATCTATTATATTCTTAATCCTCATTTTCTCCCAAACTAGACAAACAGTTTCATATGGATTTTCTTCGGTGCTTGTGTTTCAAAATGAAAATTCCTGCCAATTTGGGATATTAATGTTTTAGCCACATACCAAGTTGGAGTTTCTCCAGTGTGCGTGTGCTCCTTGTGAAAAGGAAGAAGGCGAACTGCCAATCAAAAGACTAGTTGCAGGTTGCAGGCAGAGACCAGATTGGTGACAATTGCTGGCATAGTGCCCGGCACAGTGCCCTGTACACACACATGCTCTAAAAATGCTGTTGGGTCCGGTCAAGCCTTCCATATTCCAGCTAAGAGCCCTCCTTTGAAGACATGACATTTGTTCAACCTAGAACTGGGAGGAAGGCAGCAGTATGGACAGTCTCCAACTAGTCAGAAGATTTTAATCTACTTTGCAGAACTAATCGAATGGTTGTGCTTCCCCAGCGTTCACGTGAATTGCACCCTAGCTGGAGGTTAACAGACTAAACAATAGCAGCAGCAATTAAGTGGATGTAAATGAATGTGATAGGCTAATTCTCACAAGGAGAACATCAGTGTGTCAGTGTCAATGCACTGGTGCCTGCAATGAAAGAGGAATTGACTGGGATGAAGATAATATGTAGCAAGTTTGCTAGGATGTATAGACTTCAACTTCACTAGTTGGGAAATTCTCTGGATGTAGGCAAGAGGAATAAACATAAGTAATGACAACAGTCCTCTTCTATATATGCTCTTGTGGGAGGGTAAGAAAGAAAACACCATACATTCACATAAATGCATTTAAAGTATTATACCTCATGGTGTACCTTGACTATGAAATGAATTGTTGGATATGGAATTGAGTAAAGCATAAATCTACTTACAATAAGGAGAAGGACAGTTTCATGACCTGGGAGGCTGAGACTTCAAAAGAGGACAGACTTCTCTGGCCTTTTTCATATTTAGAAATGGGGACTGATGGACTGTAGAAGTTTATTGCTGCAGGGTTTCAGCAGAGTCTAGAAAGACAGAAGTTGTGGAGCAATAGGGAAATTTGAGATTTTCCTTAGGTTCTGTTCTTCAGCACTTTGATGCTTTTAGGAAATTTCCACAACTGTAGAATAGAGCTTGGGACTTGGAGGGAATATGAAATCTGTAAAGGTCAATTCTTTTTGATTAAAGCATCTGCAAACATCGTATGAGCTGTCTGAAAGAAAAATGTTGTATGAATGCAATGAATATAGACTGACGCCCGGCCTCCTGCTCCTGGGTCATCCCAAAGCACTTCTAGAATCCACTGAGTGAGGCAGAGTTCTGTGTCCACTCTTCTGGCAGGGGAGGAGCCACCATCTACCTTTCCCCATAAATCTGCAGAGGACATCCCTAGGTGTGCTAGCTCCTTGGTTCTTCATGGACATATCATAGATGGTCCCTCTTACTGTCATAATGCATAGCCTATCAAAAATTAAAGGATGGAGGAGAAGAGTAGATCAGATGTGTAAATGAAGGAAGTCAATCACAATACAATACATGAGATAAAAAGTCTTCTGTTGAAGACTCATTTCTCAAAAAACAACTGAGTCATTACAACAAACCAAGGGAAATGGATCAAAATTACTAGATTGGTAGAATGAGAGAATGATTGAGAGAATGGAAAACAAAACAAAACATCTATCAATCACCTGGAAAAAGGAAAGTGGATATATATATATATGGTCTTTTTCAGAGTATGTTCAGAAGATTTTTCAAGAGCATGGTCTGAGAAATCGAAGTTTTGAGAGTTGGTGAAGCCCAATGAAGACCCATATTATTTATCATTATACAAATATGTTGTATAAACAATGAGATTGAGATAAAGCTGTACATGAATGAAGTGACTTACAGTTTTGGTTCTTAACTTTTTAAAATTGTTGAATAGAAAACTATAAGTCCTCATTTCTGCCAGGATCAAACCTATGACTTTATCTACTTATAGAAATAAATTTTATTGGAAAAAGTTTGAACTTGAACAATTGAAAGGTAAGGAGTTAATACAAATTCAAGTTCAGGGAAATTAGTAGCATAACTGATTTAGATCAGTCTCCCAGTCCCATCTTTTTGTAGGCAAAGCCTCAAAGAAAGGGGAAAGCAATTTTAATGAAAACTTATTTAGCAAATTGGATAAGTATATTATAAATATTACAAATTAGC
This sequence comes from Eschrichtius robustus, assembly GCF_028021215.1. NCBI lineage: Eukaryota > Metazoa > Chordata > Mammalia > Artiodactyla > Eschrichtiidae > Eschrichtius > Eschrichtius robustus. The sequence goes on from NC_090838.1 coordinate 50,343,842, forward strand.
AATTTCTTTCCAGTAAAGAAGAGATGAAACAATGAGTAACATAAGTTAGACTATCATGCCTCAGTGATTTAAGTAGAGTCAGTCATTTTAGAGATATGAGATCTTTGAGGTTGTAATGCATCTGCACTGTATGTTTACTAGGACCATTCTTATGAACAGAAAATGTGAAAACTACGAAGCATCGGTAATAAGATCCTGTAAGACAAACAGCATGCATTTAAAAGGAAGGAAAAAATAGAGGCATAAATTTGACTCCATTGAGACAGATGACTGGTTTCATCTCCAAGTGGAAGGCAATGACTTAGACATACCTGGTATTATGCAACAAATGTGGAATTTGAGGAAATATTGATCTATTTCGCTATTATTTACACAGGCATATTGTCACAGAAAGAATACATTCTCTCTCTGTATAAATTAGGTAAAAATGCATTTGTATTATGGGGAAAGTGAGTTAGGAGGTGAGTTAGAACTAGAAAACTTTGTGCCTTTCTTTTTTTTTTAAGTCAAAGAAATAGCAGCCTAAATGATCAACTTGTAACTATGTTCCTGATGAAATTATGAAAAAACAAAGAGTGTGATAGAAGGTATTTAAATAAATTGCATTCTCTGACTCCTGATAAGCAATAAAGAATATAGTATTAAATGTACAGCATGATAACTATAATTAAAATAAGGTATTGAACACTGTAAACACGCTAAGAGAGTGGATTTCAGGTGCCCTCATCACACACACAAAAACTGGTAACTATGTGAGGAGAAAATATGTTTATTAGCTTGACTGTAGTCATCAGTTCACTGTGTATATGCATATCAAATCATGATGTTGTATACCTTAAATCTATACAATTTTACTAAACAAAATCAAATAATAAAAAAGGAACATAGTATTCTCTTAATTTCTGAATTTTAGTAACATCTCCTGGGAGTCAGTAGGGACTGGAAAGGTAGTTAAAGATAGTTATCCTAATTTTATTGGAGGAGAAGGTAGTTCTCTTACCTGAGCTTATACAGTCATCATGGATGGAAATCCACAGATGGAAATCAGGTTTCATAGCACCTAATTTGATTCTTACAAAATGTGTGGACACTCTTATCTTTTGGCAAAAATGAAGTAAAATGTCTGTCTTGCATGGTCAGTCAAACTTGCATGATCTGTTTCCATTGTGCCTGGAACTACTCCACATACTTGATGTACATCATCCTACTTCACAGTCATAATAAGTCAGTACATTAAATATTATAATTCCCTCTTTATAAATGAGCAAACTGTTCCTCAGAGAGGGTAAGAGACTTGCTAATGCTCTCCCAGCCCCTGAGCAGCTGGGGCCAGGAGTCTAACAGGTGAACTGCCCACTAAAAGGGCGCTATGAAGTCTATAATGGTAATACGCATACATTTTGGGACAGAAATCATTGCACCGAGTAATAGTGTTATCAGGAAATTTCTGCTAATTTTAAGATCCATCAATTCGTAAATGGCTTCTTCACAGGGCTCTGGTCATTTGAAGTATTTTAGGTATTAAAGAGGACAATTTGGTCATGGCTGAAAATGGACCAGACACCTGAATATTTCCCTTTTTTGGGGCCAAATTCCAATTCCTATGTTAATACAAAGAAAAGGAAGGAAGGAAGAGAGGGAGGGAGGGAGGAAGGGAGGAAAGAAGAAAGAAAGAAGGAGAGAGAGAAAAGAAAACAAAAAAGAAAAGAAAAGACAGGGGCTTAGGGTAAAATCTGTGGCCATTGTAAATGTATGAAAACTGTTTCTAGATGTGGAAGGGCATTGGTGCATTTTCCTAACAATAGTATAAGATATATACAATCTATGTATATTCAAGGGAGATGAACCAGAATTGACAGCAATATGTGGCCACTAATGACAAACACTGGTCTATGCAGTCTTTTATTTTTATCAAAGATAAAGTATTTAAACAAAGTATTAAAGATAAAATGACTAAAATGGATAATTGGCCATTTTGAAGTCCATTCATTCCGGTGGGCCTGTGCCATGTGCCTACATAAAATGTTTTTTTAAGGAACAAAATAGACTTGCAGGATTTGTTGTGAATTCAAATTATTTAACCCCAAGTTCCATGCACGTCTTTCTAATGGGTGAATGGTAGCATACTCTCTTTTTTTTTTTTTTAAAGATTTTTTCTGCTGTATACCATTTTTAAAGTCTTTTTCTAAAATATATTTATTTATTTATTTGGTTGCGCCAGGTCTTAGTTGCTGCAGGCGGGTGGGCTCCTTAGTTGTGGCATGTGAACTCTTGGTTGCGGCATGCATGTGGGATCTAGTTCCCTGACCAGGGATTAAACCCACACCCCGTGCATTGGAAGGCGAAGTCTTAACCACTGGACCGGACTGCCAGGAGAATCCCCATAACAGTTAAGGCTTTTTTTTTGTTGTTTTAGATTTTGGCTGCACCCCGTGGCATGTGGGATCTTAGTTCCCCAACCAGGGATCGAAGCATCCTCTCTTTATTTAGAGTTAAAATGATAACAGAGCTATGCCATTCAGAGTATGAATTCCCATGCCTGGACCAGGTGTGCTGGCCAGTGGAGAGGTAGTCAGTATGTATGCAGCAAGTATACACCATTCCTAGTCTACTGGAATCTGGCAGGTGACACCTTAGCCTCTTCTAGAACATATAACATTCTTTCTCAGATTCTCAGGATTCTGTGTCAACTGCTGTGTACCAATCACTAACTTCTCTGTGTGTGATGTGAGGTTAATGAGAAATGACAAGTTGCTTTTTTGCCTCAGTGTATAGAAGCCACCAGGCACACTTTCCCAGTTGCCATTACCGTGACACTCACTTAGGACACATGGATCATATTTCAACATACAAGAAGGCATGCACAGGTTTAATATGAAGTATGTATATCCCAGGTACATGGCAATGTATGCATACCCATTCAGGGTGAAATCTACAGAACTGGGTTTCTACAACATTCTCTCTAGGTCCATAAACTCTATTGAAGTGAACTCAGTGGAAGATGGAAGCTTTCTAAAGGAGTAACAAAATACTGCCAAGGAATATGAGTGACTTTTCAGTAGTCTCGTATGGAATGAAAAATGCAGTCACAGTGTTTAATAACTTACTAGAATAAGAGACAGTGAATACAATCATCCGCTCTTCTGAGCTGACCCCCCTACCCCCATGATCTTTATTAGCTTTGTCCTGACAATCTGACCTTCTTGAGCTCTACCCAGTCCTGACGGCCACATAAAACCCACAGACAGATAGGGAACCGGTGCAGCTTTTTCCGATTTAGGATCGTGTTCAAGCTTATGAATCAGATTTTTCTATGTGTGGACATGACAACTATGGAAAAACTGTAATTTAGGACATATTTTCTTTATCCTTTTATGTCGAATTTCACTTTAATGTGATGCAAATGACAGTAAGAAATACATTCAGTGAATGTTAAAGCCTTCCCATTAAAAATTCTGTATGCATTTTACATTCTAATTCATGTACAGTCAAAAACCCTGATAAAATCACAGTGCTGATTTGACTGCTGCACTTATCGTATTAATGAGGATACTTTATGCCTTTTGAAAATTGGGATATGGTCCATTATGTGATTGTAAATGATGTGATTGTATCACATAAATTTGTTATTCAATCCCACCCCTCCCTCCAGTCAGCTTTGTATATAAGAAGATTCATTGGTGAGCCAGAACTGAGGCTGGAAAACTGAACTGCAAATTAGACTTTTCTTTTGTCTTTATTTCCATTTATAGAAAAGAATATGATAAACACGCAAATGTATGTGTATATAAGTATATATATGTATTTTGTTCTTATTTTTTTAAAAATTTTCCTAAAACACAGAGGGAAGAACATACCAAGGAAGTCAACATGAGAAAAGGAAGCAGCCAGGCCTGAGGTTCCCTGAGGTACGTAGTGCTTTCCCCTCACAGGCACGGCAACTCCCTCTACTTCTTGGCCAATTCTGGATTGACTGTTGCCGGGAAATCTTCCCTTCTCTCCTCTTTCCTTCACTTTCAACAAGTGAAAGGTTTGAGAACCGTGCTTGGCCAAGGTTTCCTGATTTTGAGTTCCATTTGCATTCCTATAAATACATGCTTCTCTTTCTATTGATTTATTTTTCTGTCTTGCCAGCCTAATTAGTCATCATTACCCCCAGGAGCACCCGGTGGGGGTGATCTGTGAACACAACTGCAGGAGTCCTTTGGCTTCTTTCTGTTCCTGGCGCTTCTGTTTCTGAATCTGAGGCATAGCTGTCTACCTTGGTAAAGGTCAAAGAACTATTTATTTCTTCTTCTGCCCATCACTAAGGACACTGACACCTAGCCTAACATCAACACTCCAAAGTTCTCGCAGGACAAATTAGAGCCCTGGCCACAGAAGTGGCTTCAGAACTCTCAGATTAAAACAAAGGAGGGGACCCCCCTGCCTGTGGTGGAGTAGCTCTCATAGCTTCGAATTGTCCCTTTAATGATGGTCTCTCGCCTTATCTTGTGATTATCCGAGAGAAGCCCACAGATCAAGGTCCCTTCTGCTTGCCCAAGCCATGACCGTTGTCAGTTGTTGCCTGTACTTCTGTGTTTCTTAAACATTACCTTTGCTTTGGGATTCCTGAGCACTTGTAGGCTGGATCTTTCTTCTTCTTTAGCCTTTCAAAAAATTATCTTCTGCTGCCCGGAACTGGAGGAAGTGGTGATGCCCTTCACAATAGTGTGGAGTCTTTAGAGTTTGGAAATGCAGATGCCCAAGTTCTTGACACCCACATGGCAATCTTCCATTTCTGACTCTTGTTCTTGCTCATCCTGGAACCTGACCTTTAGGCTTTATCAAGCTCTGTGTTTTCCCAGATCTCAGCTATTGTGGATGAAATTGTTTCGTTTTGTTTTTAAGGTCTGTCTCTGTCATGCTATAACATCAAAAATACCATGTGTTCCTTCCCCTTAACCCCATTCGAAAGGAGAGGTGCCATAGAGAATGACTGGCATAGAAGAATACAAATATTATTCTAAACTTTATGTTTTAAATGGCTTGTGGGAAAAGATAAGTTGCTTGACGAAGATATACCAAAAGATCACAGGGGGGCTTTCAGGATGGGAGGTAGGTTTTTTACCTTCTTTTGGATTCAAGGCCAATAAGAACTTTATACAGTCTTCTGGACAAAGCCTGCTACATCCTAATCTCTGCAAATCCACTCTGTTCTGCTCAGTGCTCTCCTTATTAATCAGTTCTGCAGAGCTGTACCCCTCTCAGTACTGTTACACACACTGCATTTTTATGCTTCTGTTACTGAGTGGCCTTTTCTGTATTTTTGCTTTGTCTTGCATTCAGTTACTCACAGCGTGGTCTATAGAATAGGATACCATCACTGCCTACATTTAGGCAACAGCACATTGTCATCTTGCTTCATATATTTTACTTCTGTCTCTTTTAGGAGGAAGCTTATTTGAGAAATCTTCACTCTGCCTTTGGGGAGGAATCATTTACCTGCTTTCATCTGGGCTGAAATTGGTCCCTTTGTTAATAAAAATTTTTTTTAAATTTATTTACATCTCCTCAGATACTATTAGTTAGCTCAATTGCCTAATTGTTGTAGTTTTAAGAAAGACCAAGTCATTTTCTTGCTTTCAGTCATTGTCAGTCTATTTTATGGGTTCCACAGTACCACATTCACAAGTCTGCCTACTTTCCTTGGGAAGATTTTTCTATTTCACTCTGATGTGCAACATTGTGTTTGTGGTCCAGCTCCCCTTCAGGCATAGGAAATATGGCTAAACAACTCCACCCCACGCCCCGTCCCATAAAAGAGCAGAGAGGAAGATATTAGGCCTGGCAGTATGGCTTATCACCTTGGACTCTATGCCTGAGGCTCAGGGCAGCTTAGCATACTTGGTTCTATATGAATTCACCCTGATTTTTCTTCTCTCATCTTTTCTACTGTCTTAAGAGTTCCTTAGAATAAATTTTCCAAAGGAAGATGGATCTCCCCTTTTCTCTCTTGACAATGCTGAGTAAAGCAGGGTGTAGAATATTACGCATGCAAACCACTCTCTGAGAGGTATTGCTGGCGGAAGCCACGCTGTTCATATGCTATTCTATACCCAACTGTGGATAATAACGGAATTGATTTTACCCAAGGAAAGACAAAGGCAACTCTGGGCTGCTTTCTGCATTATTTTGTTCTCAGGTTATTCTGTTCTGAATGGAAGATCTCTCACATGAGTAGTGGGTCACATTTAGCTTCCTTTTTGGCAAAGCCCTTGTGGGGCAACTTCCAGCACTGGGCTGTGAAGTATTACTATTCTGTGTGTGTGTGTGTGTGTGTGTGTGTGTGTGTATTTGTGTGTGTGCACGCATGCTATCAGGCTACAACATGAGTAAGCTTGTGTTTGCAAGTCTCCATAAATAATTTTTAAAGTTATTCTATTAGGAAAATAAATTTTAAGCTGGAGACTAAAACTTGCCTTTCAGATGCTCTGAAAGTTGGATTTGAAGAAGACTATTCTATAATAAATTGTAATATGATCACAAGTAAGTCAACCCCCATAAATTAAAGGGGCAATACTGATAACAGCCGGTGTAAATTGAGTGCTTAGTACTACTCATGCATTTCCAGTTGCTTCATGCTTATTAATTCACTAGCTCCTTACAATAACCGCTTTAGGTATGTATTATTATTATCCCTATTTTACAGCTGTGGAAACTGAGGCATAGAGAGAGGTTATTTTCCTTGTTCAAGCCATAGGTGGTAAGTGGCAGATCCAAGATTCAAACCAGGTGACACTGGCTCCTAAGTCTTGACTCCAATACTGTACTTTCCACCTCATGGAGAGAAAAATCTCTTGTATAGTGAGCATCTAGTCAGCAAGATGTTTTACAAATAACTTAAGAAAATTCTGATGAAATAATTTATAATTGTAATGATTTCTTTGTGATTCTTTCAACTATATTATCTTTTGATGTTAAAATAAAAAACAAGTTACCTTGCATGATGTAGAGAATTCAGGGAAGTTAACAACGTTAGTGGTGGTTGCCTTTAAAAAAATCTAAATCTTGCTTATTTGTTATATGATTTCTTGCATGATTACTTTCAATTTCTATCTCTATCTCAGTCCTTACTTTCTGATGATGCTCATTGATGCTTTTATGAAGGTGAGAAGGTACATACCCGTTGAGTGTGTCTCTGGAAAGTGCAGAGAGAATCGACAAGAAGTCTCAGTTTTTGCCTGTGCTTAAAATGTGCACCGCCAGACATGTGTCCCAGGGCTGCTCTTCACAATCAGGTGTTTTCAGAGAAAGATAGTGAAAGTTTAAGGGTCCACCCTCACACCAACTTTCTGGGCGTTGTTAACGCAGGGTCAGATTCTTTAGCTCACTGCCCCAGAGTTGCCATGAATGTGCGAGAGAATCCTGCATACACAAAGACAAAGAATGAATTGGATGTCCTGGAATTTTGAAAGTTCAAGGAATATTTGATTTTATATATTATCTATTACTTGCTGAAGTTAGCTTGCTTCTAGGTCATACAGAATTAAGAATAGGGAATAGAATGCTCTGTTGATCTTGCACAAGTATTACCCATTGGATTGTATGAATAAGCATCAAATTGGTGGTCAGGAATTACAAATTTGTGCAAGTTAGCATAAATATCATAAAGCTTTTGGGGGACCCCAAAGAATTCTTTATATCTGGCTCTGGTTCCAACCAAGTCTTCGCTATTGAATCAATACATCGGATCAAGAATGAGTGGAGCACCGAAGTCAAACCGTCCTATCAAAATAATTATCTTTAATTAATATAATTATTGATCATGTAGTAGAAGTCACTGTCTAAATGATATAAGGCTTTTAGGATTTCATGGGAATGCTTTACAACTTAATTATGTTTCCCTGGGAGATTATAACATAATTCAATTTATTTTTCCCACGTGTTTCATCAATCATTATGTGAATAGAAGGAATATCAGAATCTCATTTCTATGTCAATTCCTGCAGAATTTACACAAGTCCTTTCAGTAGTACAGAGCTGATTAGAAGAAGACAGGGTCCCTCCCTCGCTACATCACTGTAGTGTTGGTGCCACATTCTGTTGTTTTTTTAGTATGTGGTGGGGACAGCTGCAAAAAGCCTGTGATTGCTGTGCTCCAGCTTTCATAGCAAACCAAACTGAGGCCGATGTAAAGTTGCCTTAGATGTGTTAGAGCTGTGTTTTTCTCTGAGCCTTGATTTCCTTATCCAAGGAGGCAAAAGTTGGCGAGGCTTCCTTCCGCTTGCAAAGCTCAGTGCTCTAGTCTTGCTTGCAATTTAGCTTTCCCAGTGTCTTCAGTGGCGCCTCTCAAAGTTTAAGGTACTTAGGAATCACCAGGGATCTTGTTAACATGCAGATTCTGATTCAGTAGGTCTAGGTGAGACCTGGGCTCCTTCCTTTCTAACGAACTCCCAGGTGATGCTGGAGCTTCTGGTCTGTGAACCACCCTTCCAGTACCAAAGGTCTAAACGATGCACAGAGGCAAGGAGGGAAGAGCTAGCTCTTCGTCTTCCTTTGGTAGCACATCCATTTGCTTCCCTCCCAGGGCTGCGATTCTCAGCTGTCTTCAGCAGAGCACTGCAACATGCCTCCTCTTTCTAGTTCCACCAAAGCAGAAATGGGGTTTCAAGAAGACTGAGTGCGTCCATACAGAGCACAAAAATCCCTTCTCTAAGAAGGAAACCACAGAGCTTATCAGGAAAGATGTGTGCCTCTAATGTCAGCCATCCCCAGCCGGCTGAACTATGAAATAAATGAGGTGGAGTTTAATTTTAGGGTCTACAAATTTGTAATGTGTTCATCATTCCTGTTGCCATTTTGCATGGCAGGCTGAAGTTGACAGACACGTTTTTTGAGGAGAGCTGCATTTGAGTTCTGGTATAATGAAGCCCTCGCATCCTCTCCTGTCCCTCCTCTAATCTCCACTCACAGCTATGAGAGAGAGATGCCACTCACAGTAGAGGTTTTCACAGTTGAAAATGTGTATCCCTTTTGGCTTCCTGGGGGCAGGCTCTTTGGGGGATTTTTCCAAGCGTGACTTCAGACTAGTTTCCCAGCAGAGGGCGCACCGCCCCAGGGCCTTGGTCCCAGAGCAGGTCCCTCCTCTGGGGTGTCATGACTAGGCTGGCGAAGCCTGCAGGAGGAACAGATATGGGCCCTCTAGAAGAGAGGAGATGAAGAACATTTAAGGGAGAAAATCAAATCAAATCATTTTAGATCTGAATCAGTGACTTTTGAAATCAAAGGTCTACCTGGCTACTGTTAGTGGGCAGCTTGTCATAATTCTCAGCTATTGCAAGACAAACTTTTCTTTCTTAAAGCTTCCCTGAACCTTGCATTGTCCAGCATTTGTATCTTTCACTTTAATGAGTGCTAAATAAGAATTATATAAAAAATTTTAATAATTCTCACCGGACAGTTAATTAAGCAGTGAGAAGTCTTTAGAACTGTTACTCTTTCTGCCTTTTACAGACAAGTGCTTCCACAGATTCCAACGGAAGAGGTCACATTTATACATATATATATATAATGATGTGTGGGTTAGTAATTTTTCTCAGTGACAAATGACCTCCCTAACGAGCTGAAATAGTAAAATAAAAATCTACCTTTTTGTGGCCCACTTTCCCTGAACTCTACTCTTCACTTTCCTCAAACTTCTTTGCACAGGAAATGAATTCCCTCTACCTCTGGGGGGTGGGGGGGAGGTTTGAATGTGTTGATCTCAAGTTTTCCAAGTTTTCTGTTCCTCTGTAAATCATACGGGCATGACCCACCCCAGTCATTCATTACAAAATTCTTTCCTTTCTTTCTTTCTCTCTTTTTTTAAAACAGCTTCTGTTTTTCCTCATTTCTGATGGATCCTACCACAAACTTCAGCTAGAGTGAGTGCGGACGACCATAACATTACTCTCACATAGAGGGTATTTTATTAAGTCCAGCAGTTAAAAATGTACAAAGTTCCTTGTAATAATCCATTCATTCTGTTCTCGCCTGATTCTTGGAGTAAGCCTGCACAATTATTCAAATCCCAGCTTTTAGCTACAGCATACACCTCGCCATGGGGCTATGCCTCTGTAATCTTGCTTTGGTCTTGCATGTCAAATGGAATTAACTCCCATAAGAAATGTGTGCGAAGACAACCCAAAGTGTCTAATCCTGCTGCTGTCTTAAATTTCTGAAACTCTGAGCTGTCATCTTTTTCTATTGCTTTGTTGAAGTTCTCACTTATGCTTCAGTCCATCCAAAGTTGAAGTTTAGGAACATTTGCATTTTTATATATTTTTTTTCATTTATGCTCTCTCTTGGCCTTTTCACATGTTCTCTTTGTAGCAGAAGGATTTTTTTCTTCCTTGAAATTCCAAGACTATTTTATACACAGTGGAATTTCAATGGGAGGTGAATTCACTTTTTTTTTTTTTTCTGAGAGTGTACACAAGTTGAAACACAGATAACTCTAGCTTGTGAAGATTCACAAGCCAAATACAAAGGAGATACGGGCAAAAGCGGTCTGTGTATGTGTGTGTCTGAGTATCGTATGAGAGAGAGGAGAGAAAAAATAATGATATCATTATTATTACTATACCTTAACCACTCAACCTAGCTAATCACAAAAACTAATTCTGTCTCGATTGAATCTCAAACTGCATCATCTCCCTCATGAATAAAATGCTTGGTGAAATGAGCTTGGTTAGTCTACTTGCATGTGGTATTGAGTAGATTAGCTTGATGAGTAGTTTCAGGCTCGTTCTTCCTTCTCTAAGGGGCATACTGTTTAAAACTACTATCCTCTTCCTTCCTCACCATATCCTAAACTCTATTTACCATGTCCTGCAATTCCTAGCCATGAGAAATCTGGAAAAATACTCAGTATCTGGAACACAAAGCAAGCACTTAAGTATTTGTTGAATTCCTTTGAATGAATAACAACGGTTTATTCTATTCTCTCTGAATGACTTACCCTGTTGCCTCAATTTACAAATTAAATCATTTGATCTGGATATGAGAGCTGCCCGGCCTTTTCAGAAACTTCCCTCACAGCCTGTGTGTTCAGTCTGATAATTACACGTGGTATATATTTTTAAATCACCGGTTATTCAGCACTGTGGATTTTTCGAGGTGTCTTGACTAAGTGAGGTGTGGAAGCTTTAGACTGTAACTTGGTATGGTGGATATTTAATATGTGGTAAACCGCAGCATTCTCCATTTGAAAGTTAATTAAGGCCACTAGCTGACCGGGCTTGTGCAGAAAACATGTTCATGGTTTAGCCATGGAAACAGTCACAACAACACTCAGCTAAAAATAATGGCCTTAAGATACATCTTTACTGATCATTCCTGAATTCTTATTGTTTTGTTTTTTCATAAGGGGATTGTCACATTTTGGAGAAAATACTCATAGCACCAGCTCCTTTTGAGACTTGAAAGTTTTACTTATGCCAGGCCAGTAGAAATGAAGATGAAGAGTGACATCTGGGGACAGCCATGTGACCAAACTGTGTTTGTAACACTATGTGCAAGAATGTCTCTTATAAGGTGATCATCTGTTGTGCTCTCTTGATCTCTTTGCCTAGTTAATAATGGCCTTTAATATGTGAATGCAACTAGTTTGGGCACAAGATAACTCTCTAGCACCAAATAGCTTATTTTATCCAAATTGGGTTTGAGTTTGTGGAAGAGCCCTCCTTTACTGACAGACAATATAATACGAATTATGTTTCTGTGGGCTCATTGTTTCTTCATGATGAGGATACAATATATTTTACTATACAATGTATAACTTTGGCAAATAGGATTGAAAAAGCACAGTAAATGTAAACATCCTTTCAGCATCTGGATGGTGAAGCTAGATTATCTTATCACATATCTTAATGCTATTCTAGGATCCAGTGATATTTAGTGCAGGGGAAATAAGTGATAGCATTGGGCTGGTTGATTTCAAGTTGTTTTTAATGAAACAGTAAGAATTCTCGTTGAAATCACTCTGTGATGGACATACTGTCATCTTGGTCCATGAATCCTTCCACTTAAAGTATCTTACTGACACTGGAGCATATTGAAACCAGGTATTATAAGAATCCATCTCTTACCTTCCCATCCAGCTACACTCCAATGGGTCTCTCTAGGCACATCTCAAGCAGAGTTTTGAGCTCAGCTGACACTTCATCTTTGGCAGGACTTGGTAGAAGAAAAATGTCACAACAGGACAAATATTCTCACCCCCTTCCAAGATCTCTACCTCATATCTCTCATATGCCATCATTTCACAAAAAGAGATCATATCACAGTCCGAGAGCCATAAAAATTCAGGTCTAGATTTAAAACATCTTCCTGTTTATCCTGGCCATCTCTGCATCAGAATAGTCTAGACAAAATGGACCTGGAGTTGTCATTCCTACAATTTCTCACTTACGGATCTTTTTAGCCTGAGACAAGAGGACAAACATCAGTCTCTGCTAGTGTCAGTTGAGTTTTTCAGGTGCCATTTTTCTCATTGGCTACTTTAAATGAATGCCATTTTCGTTGGTTTGTTTCTCCTTCTTCCCACTCTCCTTTCATTTTTGTTATTTGTTCTAATTTAATTTGAAATGCCCAACATCTGACTGTAATCAGGTGAAGAGGCTCTGGAGACTTCCAGCAAGAGCAGATCTCCTGAAAGAGTCTTTTGGACACAACAGAGTGAGCGTTTATTTATTATCTCAGGAATAACAAAAAAGGGAGAGAGCAAGACTGTGCAGCTCCAGCCCTTTCAAGCGGCAGCAACTTAGTGAAACACCCCTGTCCCTTGGGTGTGAACAGACCGCCCCTTGGCTCAGTCATCCTGCCATGTCCCTGGCTGCTGGCTCCCTGGGCCAACAAAAACAAGCATAAAACCTGCAGAGAAAGTGTCAACAGAAACCCTCTCTAGGAGCCTAGCTTTTGGAAGTGGACTGGATTTGCAGTCCATACAAAGGCTCTGGGCAAGGTTTCATTGGCCGTGGCCTCATACCTACCACTGTGACTTCTGTCCCTGAGGTCAGAAGCACAGGTGAGGCACAGGTGATTTATTTCTTCCATGTTCCCCCTGTATCAAATGAAGATTACTGTAGAGGAATAAACACTGGACTTTGCAAAGAATCACCTGGGTTTAAATTCCAGCTGTAAAACCTGAGAAAATGATTCTCTCGAACCCTCAGTCTCTTCCTTGATTAAACCAGGGACAGCAATATTTCCCTCTCTGATTGTGGTGATCAAATGAAATACAGAGATGTGTTATCATTGAGAAAAATATCACAATGTTTTTAAAATTAATTAATTAATTTTGGGCTGCGTTGGGTCTTTGTTGCTGCGTGTGGGCTTTCTCTAGTTGCATCGAGCAGGGGTTACTCTTTGTTGCAGTGCACAGGCCTCTCATTGAGGTGGTTTCTCTTATTGCGGAACACGGGCTCTAGGCGCGCGGGCTTCAGTAGTTGTGGCTCGTGGGCTCTAGAGCGTAGGCTCAGTAGTTGTGGCTCACGGGCTCTAGAGTGCAGGCTCGGTAGTTGTGGCACACGGACTTAGTTGCTCCACGGCATGTGGGATCTTCCCGGACCAGGGCTCGAACCCATGTCCCCTCCATTGGCAGGCAGATTCTTAACCACTGCGCCACCAGGGAAGTCATATCACAATGTTTATACCAGCGTAGCTTGGTGTATGGAGCCAATGAAACCATAGATGTGAACATGCTTGAAAAATAGGGAAACCCTGTAGAAATATATTACTATCATTTGTGTTATTATTAGCTTCAACATATTAGGTCATTTTTTTCTAGAACAGAAAAGGGTGGTGATCATTATCCCCAAATTCAAGCCTGGATCTACCACCCCCACAGTTTCTTCTGCGCTCTTGCAAAAGAGGAGACAGCTCGTGTCTGTTCCCTCACTTTGCAGAAATACTGCAGAACAGCGGCTCAGTAAGAGGCGATGGAAGGCAGCATCCCCAGGGTCCTTCATGCAGCAGATACTACAGATAAGCAATTATCTTGGGTATTTAATGTTCATGTGTTGTGAGTTTCCAAGGAGGGTTGAGAAAAAGTCAAAAGTTCCTGATAGTCTGTGGTTCAGTTCTTGCAAGAGAGAAGCATGATGAAGTGGGAAACTGACAGCTCTAACCTATCAGACCATAACCAGTGTCCAGCTATATGCTCTTTTCAGGATGTGGAGATACTAGCTTTTCTGTAGTTGGTAGCCAAATAGACTTTTGGTCAATGCAGTTGCTTCATTCTGCCACAAAATTCTAAGACGTGTGCATATAAAGAGAGATAATGAGACTCCTTAGGAAATAGAGGTAGAGCAGAGGAAGAAGGAAAAGAAGTGATAAAATCTATGGTCCAGGCATATCTGTTCTCATTATCCCTAGCATTTAACCCAGGGGCTGGCAGGGGCTGGCTTTGTTGAGCGTTGCATGATTGAAAATAATTGTGGAAGACTGTGACCATGCCATTCTTTTTCTTTTTTCTTTTTAAGGTAACACTTCACTCCCTTAAACCTTGGCAGAACTTACCACGGTGCCATAGACAGAGTGAGCACCCAATGCGTTGTAGTTCCAAAAGAAACTTGTCAGAATTTTCAACACTCACCCTTAAAATAAAGTAGAGGGCCCTGGAGGTGTTGACAATGTGTAGATCATGGGCAGAATACAGTGGGGCATGTTACTGGAAGCCTGTGGAGTAACCAAACCACGGAACCTTCTTCCATCTTTAGGGAAGGAGTGGCAGTGTTCTGAGATCCAGACAGCAACTTGAATTGCCTGGCATCCACGGAGTTTCCCAGCTGCGTTTGTAACACACATCCACAAGCCTATTTGTGTGGGGAGTGGAGAAGCAGAAAGTAGAAGCTCCTTAAGCTCTGTGAGCCTCTGTGTCCTCATCTGTAAGTTGGGCTAGAGTTTTGAGTCCCAGAATTGTGGGAAATGAATGAGATAACGTAGATTAAGCCTCACGCCGGTACCTGGCTCAGAGGAAGCACTCAACAAAAGGGAGCGATTTTTATTAGGAGGAAGTACACAGCTCTTGTCTTTGGAGAGGACCTCTTCTCCCTCCCTGTCTCCTCCTTCAAGCCTTTGAGGCGTTTCTGTAGTGATTGGCTGCTAGAGCTTGACATCTGTCTATAGAGAAATACATTTTTGTGAAAGGGCTCTGAGGGGTGGTGTGAGGCATTTATTAGTGATCTAATGCAACATAAGTTGCCTCTGGTGTTTATTGACTGTTTCTAGCTGGAGGCACAGAAATGCACAGGCACTAAAGGGTGAGTTACTGTTGGTTGCTCCTCTCTGGACCAGCAGGGACCTGGCGAGCTCTCGGAGGACAGTGTGTCTTGCATCAATCAACAGTGACCCCTCTGGCTGAATATGTACAGGCATAAAAAGGCTCCAAAATTAGCCTCTGTTTTCCTTAGCTGGATGGATGGAACATGAAATGCAGTCACTGGAGTGGGAGGAAATGTGTGTGTGGTGCAGGACTGAGCTGTACCCTGGAAATCCAGGCTGATCTGTGCTGCCCAAAATAAATCTGAAATGATTGTATTTTCTATGGGCCTATTAAAGTATATATATTTAATAAGTGGCCATCATGGGAGATGAGGCAGGGAATGGAAGATGCGGGGACAGAAGAGAACGGACAGAGGGAAAAATAACCAGAACTACGTGTTTGATGAATGAATTAAAACAGAGCAGGAGTGGCTTAGGACTAACTCTAACCTTTTTCCGAAGTGTGTATTCATGAGATGCACTCTGCTCTGGGCAGAGGTGTGAGGTGTGGTATTAGGCCAGCTGATCAATTTTTAATACCATCTAGAAAAAAATGTATGTGTTTATTAACAATTTCATTGCATATTAGCTTACCTGAGCCTGCTAAAGGTCTGGCTGAACCCCATAAAAGCTAAGAATCTTGTAAAAGTTGCCCTTCCAGGATGTATTGAAGGCACCCGAAAAGTAATGCTCTTGTTTTTAAGAAATGTTTGCATCTACTCAGGGATTCTTCTGCTTCCTTCTTAGTTGTAATTTCTCCTTTAGTCAAAAAAGGAAGACAAGAGAAGGACTCTCCAGGTAAAAGCATACTTTTGTGCCTCACATTTCCTAGGTTTTCTGTGTGGTCTAACAGGATTCATTTCAATGCCTGCTTGAGAACCATTAGTACTCAAAAAGGCTGGCAAGAGAATGGGAAATCCATGAACTCAATATTGTTTCCCATGTTAAGACGCTTCCTGTGCTTGTTTTTTAGAAAGCATAAGACCATTGAATCCTGTTCCAGATGGCTTCAGAACCACATCCAGGGGCATGGGGTCATCCCAAAGCCTACCGATCCAGAAAGTGCGGCTAACACAGCACACCCCCGACCCTGCTTCTGCCGAAGCAAATCCAGAAGGCCTGGTAGGCATCACACATGCTTCAACTCTGCAAAGCTATTAGAAGTATTCCTTTCTCAGAGTTTCCAGGCCCTCTCAGGATTATCTTCTTTGGGGGGACAGATGTGAACCTCATAGGCTGGTGGTGGTCTGGATACACTTGAGGATTCCTTCTTAATAATAACAGTTAGCATTTATGGGGCACTTAGTGAGGGCCAGGTGCTGTTGTACACACTTCACATATACTGATGCATTTAAATCTCTCAAGAACCCTATGAAATAAGTTCTATTATAATCCCCATTTACAATGAGGAATTTAAGCCAAAGAGAGGTGAAGGTCATATAACTAACAAGTGGTAGACCTGGAATCTGAATCTGAATCCCTCTGACTCCACATTATAGGCTCTTAACCATTAAAACCTACTTATTCTGCCATAGGCTGGCACTGGAGGGCCTGGAAAGGGAAGATGGACCCTTTGCCAGCAAATTATATATCTTTTAATCTTCTAAGTCAATCCAAATTGGGAACGCATTCTTAGAATTTCTCCTTCTTCTGGGATCTCTGGGTCCTCCTTATCAAACAAACAAACAAAAAAACCTAAACACTACAGATAGTTTCCAGATTTAAAGGAGTTTTCCCAATTAGGACTCACTTCTAGGACAGCTCTTAACAATATAGGTACAGGAGGTAGCCTCGGGGTTCCCACCAAGCAGACCAGTAGCTCCCAGGTACTTGTAACTCTATCGAAGGCAGTCCCTTGCTCTTAGCAGCAGCAAAGGATGCAGAAAAATGTCAACCTGAAGGGGTGTACTATGTTGCCACACGCACGGGTTAACATTATAAAATTGTGAGCATTCAGGAATGCCAGGCAGTGACTCCATTTGCTTCTGTTTGCAAATTCATACGGGAAGGACCTTTGAAATTTATGTATGTGAAGATACAACCTAGTTCCTCCTCTTGTGTCTCTTCCCGGTCCCCCTCCTCCCCCTCCTCCCCCTACCAATTCACCATGCCTTTTTAAAGTCCTTTAAAGTTTTCAAAGTGCTTTCATATACATACTCCATGCTTTATGTCAGGTCAGGGCAAAATTTTATTGCATTTGGCCAAAGGCCATTTTGAAACTTTAAGAGAAAAAAAGGAGATGCAACGTGATCTTTGAAATAAAGGGATTAAAATAGAGCAAAGTTAAAGTTAGAAAGGATTTATGAGTTTAAAAAATTATATAAAATAAAAAATTGTATACATATTATACATATACAGAAACAGGACTGACTGACCACATACTTCACGTGATTTTAAAAACAGCTGGGGTTTAGACAAAAACAACTAGAAGATATAAACAAATGATTTAAAAGTAGCATTTATCCATCTTTGATTTTAAACAGCTAATACGTGCTCCTTGCAGAGAAATTGCTCCTCTCAGTGAAAAGTGAAAAATCAAAAATATAAGCATCTGGGCTTCCCTGGCGGCGCAGTGGTTGAGAGTCTGCCTGCTCATGCAGGGGACACGGGTTCAAGCCCTGGTCTGGGAAGATCCCACATGCCGCGGAGCAACTGGGCCCGTGAGCCACAACTACTGAGCCTGCGCGTCTGGAGCCTGTGCTCCGCAACAAGAGAGGCTGCGATAATGAGAGGCCCGCGCACCGCGATGAAGAGTGGCCCCCACTTGCCACAACTAGAGAAAGCCCTCGCACAGAAACGAAGACCTAACATAGCAATCAATCAATGAATGAATCAATAAATAAATCTTTAAAAAAAAAATAAAAATAAAAAAAATAAACATCTGTAATATCATTATGCAGAAAAAAACCATGATTATGTTTAGAATACAATCCTCTAGTCTTATGTTACACATACACACACATGCACACATACACACACACAATGGAGCTGGAAATTTCTTTATGCTATGCTCAAATATGCAGAAAATAAATGCTGCCCTTTAATTTCTAGAAACTCTGATCTGGCCCATGTAATTCCACTTCATTGAATGGTAAAAACAACTTACTATCCATTAGCAATACTTCAGTCACTTCTGGTTTGTTAGTCTCCTTTCATTTTAACATTCAGACTAGTCCAAGTTACGATGGCTTATAGAGGCTTCTTTGAAAGACTTAGTCCCTTTAGGAAAATGCTCACTCTTTCAGATTGCCCCCCGCAGCCTCACTTTTCTCTTCCTCAAGATGATGTCCTGGTGTCTGAGACACAAGGCTATAGCTAACACAGACTTAAACTTAGAATGAATTGTGAAGAGAGGCCACTCTTCTGAGATGACCAGTGTCGAAAAGCTCCCTTCCTCCAAATCAGTGTGGCCTGCACCAGGGAACATGGTTCTCCAGGTGAGGGTGATGCCTTGGACCTCACATCTGTGCACAACCTTCCCAGCCCTAAGACACATCTCTGCCGAGGGGCCTGCTCTGTCTCCATGGGAGCAGAGGGAAGGGGTGCTTGGGTCCTTGTCCTGTGTCTGGCCCTGCAGGTCTCTGTAGCAGGATCTCTCCTGGGAAGGGATGCTCTTGCCCTGCAGGTGTCAACATCAGGTTTGGCTCGGGACCTGCTCTCCTGTTATGTGGCCAGTACTTTAGAAACCCCTAGGTGCCTCTGACTTGTCTCAGTTTTTGCTGATGCTTTTTGAGTCTCTGCCACATAATATCCAGCCCCTGTCCTGGAAAGTCCGCCCGGAGTGTCAGCTGAGGAGGCACCCTACCTTTTATCACAATCCCCCATGCTAAGCCCACCCTGCTCAACTCAGCCCCTCCTGAGTACTTTCTTGGGGAACATAAAGAAATTTCTGGGTCTTGCCTTTGTCACATGGGAAGTAATAATAGTTTATAGAATATAAATTCTCTTCCTTCCTCTTTCTACCTAGGTGGCTCCACTGGGTTTCTTTTATGTGGCCATCCCCTCATTATACATCTAGTAGAGATAATTTCAACTTCTGCTTGAATTAGAGCTGTTAAGTTAATGGAAGGTCAAAGGCACAATGGAAGTGATTTCAAGAAACTTTTGTAAAATTTGCAACCTTACAGCGTGTATTCTGTGTCTGGTCCCAAGCTCACACTTTTTCTTTGTAAAGACCTTGAGCCTCTGTGGAAGGGTTTTAGTGCCAAACTTCTTGAGTCCAAAAGAGCTTTCAAAGGATTATTTGATTCAGGGATTTGGACTTCTGCTAAGTTTATATTTATTATCTAGAACAATGTTTGGTGAAAACCAACAACAAGATATACAGGACCAATTCTAGCTGGTGATTTATATAGTTGGTTGAAAGTTTGCACTTATGCTCAAATTCTTACATATTTATTTTTTAAAATAAGAAGCGCTATTTGCAATTGTTACAGAGTTTGAATATTAGCCTTTTGAAACTTATGCAAAGTGAAAGAGCAGTATCTTCCACGTTGAGAAGATAAGAGGTTTTCCTCCAGTTAATTAAAGGAGCAAGAATTATGGAACTTTATAGCCATTTAATTATGTCATTAGGTAAGAGTTGGCCGGCGAGCGGGGGGAGAAACTACAGTGAGCTACCCTGTAGATTGAGTCTGACCTTTCAGGGCCCTGCCAACGCTCTGACTATGACTCACTGTATTTTTGAAAGATTGTAACTAGATTGGCACATTTGTTAAAAAGATATTCAGTAATTAAGTTTAAAATGACATCAGTACATAGTTTTCTAATGGATTTTTTTTCTGATTATAAGTGCTAAACATGGACAGTTGCCTCTGAATATTAAAAGCTCAAAGAGAAAGTTTGGTGTGGTCAGTAGTATGGTCCTCTACCTTCCTTGTATGGACACCTATGTCTGTTAAATTTCTCTCTCTCTCTCAGGATTCTCACATGTCAAGTGGGGAAAAAAAGTAACACTTTTGCAATACTAATTCTACCTGGCATTACAGACTTATTTATTTAGTCCTATGTACCAAGGCCTTTATTTTCCCTCATTTAGTCCCCACAGCAAGCCTGTGAGGTAGGTTTGTTATACCTGTTTTACAAATGATGGAAACTGAGCCTGAGAGATGTTAACTGACTTGCCCTAGATCCTATAGCTAATGAGTCAGATTCTACCCAGGCATTCATGACTAAAAGACCATCCTCTTATCTGCTCTGACTGGCTACCTCCCGCCCCTACCCTACCCTACCCAACCCAATTTGTTATGCAGATCAAAAGTATAAGCTATTTTCAACTAGGCACATTCTTTTCAAAGAATTTTTCCTCTGTATGTATTTTCAGTTATATTTTATTTCTTTGTACCATTGACAAAAATATATAAATGAAAAATAACAATTATGACGTGTTGACGATCATAAAAAACTTTAAAAGAAGAGAATGTAATTATGGCATCTGCCTATTTGCAACATTCTTTGATTTGCCTTCAGTTTCTGTCAAAAGAATCATACAATTATTTATCGTTTTCATATTAGAATTTGTGGTTGGGAGGGAATTATCTATGGTTTTCCATGATTTGTATCTCAGTTAATAAAGAAGTGTGGCAGAGTTCCTATTAATGTGTCCCTTGAAAGAAAAGTTGTCTAGGAGATTCCATGCTCTCTTACTAAAATTGTCTTCCTCCAAAAAGACATATACCTACCTGAGAAACAAGTTCTTTTCGGGAAATATTAGAATAAGATTTTCTATTAGAACACCAACTCTGCATATCCCTTCAGGATGGTGGGACGATCAGCTGGAGTGGAGTGATAAAGAGAGAAGGGAAGATAAATATCATTCAAAGACTAACTTGTACTGTCATTGGCACCATTTAGTCCTGACAGATATGAGAGATTAAAAAATAGAAAGCAGACATAAAACAAGCACTTTGGGGGATATACATTTACTTCACAAATATAATTAACCAAAAGTTTTCCAGCTATCTTAAAAAATGACATCTACTAAGAAAACTTTAGAATCGACCACATAAACTTTTGAACCCTTGGCCTCAGGACACCTTATCTTGTCCAATCAATCAACCCACAAGATTTTATTTTATTTTTTTAGTTTCTATAAAGTGTTCCAGACTCTGATGATCCTTTGTCCCTTCACACCCTTGCTATGTCAGACCAAATTCCATCCTGTTTTCTCCTTTATTATACAATTTGGTCTTGTTTTTACAGTCTAGACTTTCTTCATTTGCTTTTTAATTTCTCTTTACTGACTCCAAGTGCCTTTGAAAAAAACAAAGCACTTTTAACAAGTGGACAAACTGCTTCAGTCAGTAGATTCTGCTTTTCTTTTTCCCAGAATAATTGCTGTTTTGCGTTTTCTTGCCATTTTATCACTTTTCTTGAGATTGTGGTAAGGTGTATATGCCATACTCTGAGAAAGAGTCTTTGAGGACTATGAACTCCTTTTTCCCTTTTCTAAGAGTACATATCTGGTCATCTTTCAGTAGTTTTCTTTCAGGGATATACTGATATTTGTTTTTTTATATTGGATGTAAGCATGAACAAAAGCATGTTTGGGGAAATTTCTCTCACATCATTATCCTCATTCTTTACCTCCTACTTCCATTTCAAATTCCATGCTTTGTTGGTCCCTCAGTATCACTTAGATGTCCTACTTTTGTGTTCTCATGATGTATTGTTCAACTGTAGCACTTACCTTAAAGCACCATAATCAGATTATTTGCCTTTCTTTTCCAATAGACACCTTGGTAGCAAGAACTATGTCTTACTCAAATGTTTCACCTCCAGGATTTCAGCACAATATATAGTAAATACTAGGGGCTGGGATGGAAATAAACTGTTCAGTGGAAGTACTGCCTTAAATTAAGGGTGGGATGTTTGGGTTAAAGGAAAGGGTTACTAAGGAAGAATAAGAAAGTAAAATGGGTTGATTTGGAGAATATAAAAGGCTAAAAGACAAATTCTGTTAAGAATATCTGCGAAGTTCCTGTTTTGGGTTTTTTTTGTTTGTTTGTTTGTTTATCTGTGGAAAGAGAAGAGTACCATGTTCTCCAAGGCTGATCCCAAAGGCACAACCAAGCTCCTCCCAAGTTAGAGAGTTTTCAGCCGAGTGAAGAAGTAAGTAGAGGCTGCATTATTTGCTATCATGTAAATATCTTTCATAACTTAAGGCAAAGTAGGGTATATATCATCTATGAGCTCTGAAAGTCAATACATTTGAACTTACATGTATTGAGAGCCCACTTTGTGCTGGAGTGACAGATATAAAGACAACTGGGACATTGTCTCCTAGTAACTCCTTTTTTCTCAACCAAATAAACTATTCCAGTCATCACAGCTGTCTCTCTATCAGCCGTCCACAACACCACTCAAGGAGATCTTTAAAATTTTCTTCTGAAGAACTCAAATGGCTTCTTTTCCTATAGGTATTCCATTCTTTGCCCACTGTGAATTTAACCTTAAGTTTTCCGTAAATGGTATACCCAAATAGCGCTCTAGTAGATAGCTCATGTTGAATTGGTAATTTCTTACTATGTGTTTTTAATTTATTCAGTTAAAAATATGTATTGTGCAATGAGTATGTGCCTAGAATGTTTCTGTCCACTGAAATACATATGTGAACAAAATAGAAAAAGTTTCTGTTTTCATAGAGCTTACATTTCCATGAGGGCAGCTAATAAACAAACATGTAATCAGTGAGCATTTATCCTACAGTAATGCTTTGAAACAAACAACTCTAAAATCTCTAAATTGAAGTACCAAGCATTATTTTTTTATTAGCAGCTCTGTGAGTCAGCTGGAAGGTGACTGACCTTAGCATGGTTCAGCTTATCTTGACTCAAAACTGTCAGCTGGTATCAGATCTTTCCCCCTTGTCTATTTGGTTTCTCCCTGGACCAGCAGCTTCCTGGGGCATGTTCTTCTCGTGGGGAATGGCAGGAGTGCAAGAGAACAAGCCAGAGCATGCCAGGAAGTCTAAAACTCTGCTTCAGTCACATTTAGTAATATTTCATTAACCAAGACAATTCACCTACCAAGCCCAACATGAATGGACCAGAGAAGTATTTTTCATTCATAGGTGAGAAGAACTGCAAATTTTATGGGAAAAAGTGTAAATGTATAATTTTATAATAGGAAGCAAATAAAGAATTGAAAATAATTCAATCTATTTACCCTCATGGTCACAATTGTTCAGGATCCTTCTGCATATGGGACATACTTATTGCCATCCCAAGAAACACACAAAATCTCACTCAGGTTCAAATGATTCATGTCAGGTAGAGATGGAACTGCTCTTGATCTGGACATCTATGAACTGAATTGCATGTTAGCCACCCCACACACATTTAACATACAATGTTGGAATAGGGACAGGATAAACAAATTGTATCCAACAACACTGTACAACAACAGTTGTATCCAACAAGGAAAAAACTAAAGAAACAGAGAAGTCACTGGTCTATATCAAGTTTGAAATTCTGCCAGGTTCCACTACAAAGAGGCTGTTATATACTTTGGTTAGGCCCTGGTTCTGCACCTGGGAGTTTATCACCAAGATACTGTTATACATGGGTCTTCACTCTGCTCTCAGAACACCTTCCTTTCTCAACTTTGGCTTTTCTGATGAGTACTGGGGAATATGCCCTTCTTGGGCAGCTGGGATGATTTCTCAGCCTGCTTCCCACCTGTAAGATTTTGGGAGCCAGAGATCTTTATATATCTCAAACATAGTCTTTTTTAAATCCAAGCTGGTGGAAATTTTTCCAATACAGCTTTCTCAAAAACTTTATGGATTTGCTATGTATGATTCCAGTCAACTACATGTGCCAAATGCCTTACCCACAATTGTTTTGGAGACATGCTTCTTTCTAGATATAAGTGCAAGTACTTTGCATGTGTTAGTCATCTGTGAGTCATAAATTGTTTCCTTAATCTTTTCAGGGGTCCTAAAAAAGGGTGTGACAAACCACTTTCTTGACTTTGTCTTTACGGCAATGTTCTGATGGCCACACCTTTACATAGAGAGAAATGATTTAATGATTCAAACTTACAATTTCCAGAATCTCTAGGTTCTCTCAATTCCCCTCAATCCTGCTTGCAAACCATTTTTCTCCCAAGCTCACCTCTTTCTTGTAGTAACTTATCAAACGCAGATAATAGCAGCCAACCCATGTTCTGAACATTCTGCCTCAAAAACTTCCCAGCCCAGTGCTACAGGTACACTTAGTACATTTTTTTTCTTTTTTTTTTGCCTTCTAGGTTATTGTAGTCAGTAGTTTTATCAAATATTTTGTTACTACAGTATATGGGTGGTTGTTTTTCCAGCTTCTTATTACAGTTTTTTATAGTTTTCTCTCTACTTACCACAAAATCCCAAACCAAATGATACATATTTTAAAGTTTTTTGACAGCAGAAGCCCATTTCTGGTATAATTTTTATATCAACTAGCAATTGGCACGTTAATGATGAATGACAAGCCTTATAACATGACCCAAATCTCAGAGGCTCAAACAATAAGTGTCTATTTTCTTGCTAATGATTGAAGCAGCACTACTTCAGGTCATCGGGGGACTTGGTTCTAGGCCTCTGACTAGGTTCAGTTTTGTTCTCAGAGTCTCTTCATTCTCCTTCAAAAGTGGTTATTTATGATGTATTTTCCTTATAGGGAAAGGCAGGAGCACCAGGGTGCAAGCAAGACACACAGCATATGTAAAGGCTCTGTTCTCAACACACCTGCCAACATCAGTTAACCAATTTAAGTCACATAGCTAAGCATACATAACATGCACAGTTACATGTCACCTGGCATGGTTATTAGAGCAGGGAGGCAGTCAAGAATTGAGAACATTTCAACTAGCACACATGCAAACAAACAAACAAACAAACAAATATCAACTAGTACAAATGCTGTGAAGAAAATAAAGCAGAGTTTTACTTAGAGGATGCCTGAAAAGCTATTAAGAGTAGTTTCTTGGAGATGACATTTAAACCGAGGCTGAATGCTTTCCAGGCAGACGCAGCAGACTGTGCAAAGACCCAGAAGCAGGGATAAGCTCAGGGTGATGGAGGAACTAAAAGTAAGTCCATGGAAGGGTGGTAAGGAGATGAAATTGATGAAGTAGGCAGAGATTATTTAGACCTATGTTATTATCACTGTTCTATGCATTATCATATAACTGGACATCTTCACAGGATCATTTACCAAATGTTGAAAAAAAAAGCTCTTTTGTGAGTTCTCTTGGCTGTCATGATAACCCATGAGTAGGGCAGCTGAAGTCAACCAGTCTGGAAAGTTTTATCCAGATTGAGCTGAATACTCAATTCTAAGTAATTTACCTTTTCATTGGTTCTTATTGGAGTGTTGGCCTAAGTTGTTTCAAAGGGAACACCTGAAAATACTAAGAATTCTTGACCAGGGTGGTCCCAGCTGAAACACTGAAGAGGTAAAATGGTGGCCTCGGAAACTACTTGGCGTCTTAACAATTCCAGGTATTTCTTTCCCCCTGGGCTTCTGAGAGATAACTGGAGACATAAAGGAGTTGGTGCCTTCTTTTCCCCCTTAGTCTCACTCTTGGGAGAAACTTCTTATTCTTTTGCTCCCCAGAGGGTTTTCTAGGTCTAAAATAGCGACAGCCCTCTTTGTTGATGATATCCTTTCCTGGGAAGTCTTTGTGCTGGTCCTTGGGATACGACGCAACCCTTGGTATAAACCCCAAAGGTGCAGCCCATGCCCTTGGGAAGTTCATGATTCATTGGGGTGTGATATAAGTTCAAGTGGGGCACACTCATGACCACAAACAGTACGCTCACATATAAAGTCACTTATAAGTATCTTAAAATGTCACTCTGTCAGAAACACAGAGGTGCTGATTGCTGAAATGCCCTTGATCATGAGATCTTGAGGACTTTCTAGAAATGACCATTAATCTTGGTCCTATGTGAACAATTTGATTAAAAAATTGGCCTTTAATTGGCCAGATTTTCTTTTGCCCTTATCTTTGTATAGACTTAAGGAAAAGAAAGCTATTCTCCTTTCAAACACTTGGAAAAAAAAGTAAATCAAACCCAGCCACACGGAGAAGCGGCTGCTCTCCCTGGGTCACAACAACACCTCTACAGGTGTGCCCTTGACTTCTATTAAGAACGACCAGCGAAACAGGTGAAATCCCCAGCTGTAAATTTGCGCTGCAGCGTCTTTTATCAAGAAAGGGACTGCGTCTAGATGAATCAGAGTATGCTGGCTGGTGGAGCTCAGACACAATCATGTGGTTTTTCAGGAGAAATAAATGCGACAGTGTTTATTTCACACACGTTTGTTTGTCAGAGGACTTCAAAGCAGTGGGCAGAGATCAGTTAAGCATGGCCACCTGTCCCAATGGCTGCACCCCTTCTTTTCAGGTGGGACCCGGGGGTCATTTGCACTGAGGCAGCTCATGTTCGGTTCAGCTCCTGTGCCACAAGGTAGGGCAGGAATCCTGCCAGGAGGAGGACTTGGGTCCTGGCTCCTAACCACCCCTGTTGGACTTCAGCCGGCAGCACTGCCCAAAGGAGATAGCAAACTGAAGGAATCTTCCCGCCCATGCGAGTGGCAGGTTAAAACCTATAGGACTGTTCAATCAAAGGCATTGCCTCGCTCTGTCCTGAGCTGCTGTTGTACGCTGGGACACATGCTGCTAGGAGACAAAGAGGACACGCGTTTATTTTCAAGCGCAGGACTTTGGAACCACTTGGGAAGAATATTCTTGATTGAGAACCAAAACACTCCATGATGCTTAACCAACCTGCAAAGTGAAAAATCAGCATCGGCCCATGCAGCCGGGAGGCAGGAGGAAGGACTTATACCCTGAAAAAAAAATTTTTTTTGAAATATCCCTTAAATGATATTTGTGTGCATTTGCAAAATTACCCCTTTCTGAATCAAAGTCTCAAGCTGTTTGCATCTGAGAACATATGTTGTGCCGCTAGACAGCCTCTCAGCTCGCCACCGCCCCTGATATCCCCCGCCGCATTGAATAATGGCCAGTTCCCGGAAAAAAGGTGCCGCAGCTCAGTCAATGCCCTGTAATAATATTTTAAAATAAATGATATGCATCATTAAATCACCAAGGATGACTAACTCAATTTTAGAAAACCCACAACTCCAGCAATCATAGTTACAGCTCTGATTTGAATATTTTCACTTTCACCTGAACAGCCAGTGGGAGCCAGTCAAGCAGATTCGCATCCGGGCTGTAGTCTCAGAGGAGCAGGAAGGAACCTGTGATTATGTAGTTACAGTAACGTCGGCTAGATGCCTCCCGTCCACCAGGGCTTTTTAGACTTTTCCTTCCTCCCATCTTGCCTTCTTATTTACATATCACAGGCATCTTCTTTGTAAAGTTATCTTAAATAATTTATTAGATTGATCTTTTTAAAATTCTACCCTGGCTAAATGTCATAAGGAGAGGGGGAAAAAAAAGTCTTCTAAACTTATTTAAAGGTTCTACTGGAGTAGGCCAGTTACCTGCTTCACTGCTGATATTCTAAAAATACCTCCGTGTCCGTACTATTATCCATTCTTCACGTCCAATTGCTCTGTTATGGTAATAGTCAGAAGCACACCATGCAGTAATTACTTACAGCTGACTGAAGAAAAGAATATTCAACTCCCCCACTGTTCCACGAGAAGGTCTTTATGCTCTATTAACTCATTCCTGTTTATTAATACTCTACTGGTAATTCAGACTGCTGCCTCTTAGGTTTGTAATAGGAGGACTATTAAACAGCAATTACTGACCATATGGGTTGGCGAATATTTGTTGTTTTTTTTTTTTGGTGGGCTTTTCTCCCCCCACCTCCTTCCAACTTGTTTTTTAAGAAGCCATATTACAACATAGTAAGAGTAACATCACATCTGCATGAGATTAACAAGCTTGGCAGTATTTCTCCCTTAGAAAATGTGAATTTATTCCCAGATTATCATGGCTAGCTTAGGAAAAAGAGATCATGGGAGACATAGGAAAATGTGGAAGATTGTTCACATGTGGGAAGACCCCCTACTCTGGATGAGAATTTGGCACTTGTGTTCCCTGAGTCACTCAGTGGGCTGTTTCCTACTGCCTTTGAGAAAGCACTGACCCACCCTCAGGCGCCCTCTACTCCTGAAAACTAAGCATATTTACTGAGGAATCCAAAGCGAATACCATTGTCCCTTTTATGTTCCCCCAAGCATTTGGAAGTGGTCACTTTAAAATTTAACATTTACTCAATTCGTCTTGCAAAGAGCAGATACCTGAACCCTGGGAGATGACAAAAGGCTCCTCCTGGGAGAGGGATGGCATGAGTAATGGGTTCAAGTGAGGCAGGCAGGTGGTAAACCATGATTATGGTAATAATAACGTGTGCCTCTCTCTCAGGTAGTGAGCACTAAACATGTGGCAAGCATTAAACACATTTAAAGGGAGATGTGTCTTCGAGATACCTAGGAGACCAGAAGCTGATTTCCATTGGAAGATGCTGGGTTGTGATCCAGAGCAGGTAAGTTATTTGACCAGCAACCTCCACCAAGGTGGAGGCTGGGTACCGGGTTCCCTGACATAGTTGGCTCTCCCTCCAAAGCAGCTGGTCCTCTTAGTGCCCCTTGGGGCTTGTCTTCTACCTTCTCGCCTTTCCCATAAGGGGTGTTTCTCCGTTTGTGTCCAAATCCTTTTAGCCCTTCAACAAACAGTAACAAACCTCTGAAAACTTCAGCTTGCCCCAATCTCACCCCTTGCAAACTACCGAGCAAATTTAGCATTTACCTGTGGCAGGTGTTTGTAGCTAATCTAACACTCTTCCTTTGTTACCTGCTGGTGTTGTGTGTGGAAGTTTCTTCTCTCAGATACACACTAAATCCTTCAATACAAGGACTGTATCTTTTAGACTTTTTTCTCCTTGCACCTAGTTTGGTAATGGATGCTCAGTTGGTGTTAAATAAAGATTGGAAGAATTTAATGGAAATATGTAAAAGAAAAAAGGACATCAGTCCCTAAGTTTTCTTACACAGGGAGATGTAGAAGCTACAGTTTCCGGGGTAAGTTTGGAAAAAAACAGTAACAAAAATAAACAACAACAACAAAATGTCAAATCTCTGCCTCAACGCATAACAGTACTAAGTTAATGGATAGAATATAATTGAATTGAATTGAACTGAATTACACTTGTTAAGACCCCAGAGCTTTTTCACGATATGTCTAAGCAACAGAGAAAAGGAATTTATTTCATCTATAACCTTTGGATGAATTAGAATCCTCAGTAACTTATGGCCTAGAGGGCCCTCAAGGGGAAGAGGGCTTCTTTCAGTTTCTGTGGTGGGCACTTTCACCAATACAGACTGACCCCAGGCAGGCTCAGACCTACCTGGTATGATTTAAAGGCTCCGTGAGGCCCAGCCTGCCCCCAGATATCTCATAGATTGGAGAACATGTGGATTTACAATGCAATTTTGTTTTTATTACTATTGTTTTTAAAGCAGGATTGTGTTTGTGTGTGGGGGGGGGGCTTTTGCTTTGTTTTGTTTTTTGTTTTCTGTTTTTAATTGGGCCACGCCGCTCAGCTTGCAGGATCCTAGTTCCTCGACCAGGGATTGAAGCTGCGCCCTCGGCAGTGAAAGTGCGGAGTCCTAACCACTGGACCGCCAGGGAATTCCCACAGGATTGTTTTTTGATTAAGCATAAGCAGGATACTAATGTAGATTAAAGTAGAACAGCTCTGATTGAAGACATGTTGGGGAGATGTGGATGCCTAACCTGATAATTCGGCTGATAAAGCCATAGCGGTCCCTCTGGGAGACCCCAGTGTTCCTGGGAACACTATATGAAAAGCATTTTTCTATTCCAACCCCCTTTTGATACAAATGTGTAGACTGAATCAAATCCACATGGTTAGCTAACAACAAACGGCTATGAAATCCAATCTTTTGGTTAATTAGCCAAGTTTTTGTTGTTGTTGTTGTTTTTCTGTATCACCTACCTGTGTTAGTGGATTAAGTTCTTGTCACCAGCAGGCCACTGATAATAGGTACATATGTGACATTGGAGGACTGGGCCGTTGGGCCTCCTTTTAACACAGCTGAGACAAGTTTAAAGTCAGATGAGGGACTTGACTAAGGAGGGATGGCTACTTGAGGATCTTCAAAGACAAAGCAAATGTGAGGTGGAGGTGGTTGATTTCAACCTGGCCATTCCCGCGCCTTCGTGGTTGAAGTCTTGGCACCGACTTCAGCTCAGCTTGGCTGTCCCATGTGCACCTAGTCCTGGATCACAAGTTTACATCAATTTCAATCCCGCCTGTGTTGAGAGGAGCTGCCACAGGGATTTGCTTAGGGTGCTGGGAATTATGCTTCTCCTACACACAGCATGATATAGGTTATGCTATAGTCTTTTATAGCATTTAAAAAATTGGCGGGGAGAGCCAGCCTATTAGTTGGTGGCCCCTCAGCAAAGGCAGCGTAGAGTGGGGCGGCCACCGGAGATGCCTAACGTTGTATTCTGAAGAGCGGCCAGAGGCGCGATGGAGTGGGCCAGGGACCGTTTACACCTGAGATGGACCACAGAACAGCACGTGCCAGAGGTAGAAGTCCAAGTCAAACGGAGAAGAACAGCCTCACTGAACAACCAGGAGTGTCACCTGTACCCACGGCGATCTCAGCAGCAGCAGCAAGTACCTGTGGTGGATTTCCAGGCGGAACTGAGACAGGCATTCTTAGCTGAGATACCAAGAGGTGGTTAAAGCAGTATTGGAATGCCCAGGTAGCAGATTCCAAGAGAGAAAAAAAAAACAGGCTCTATCTACTATTCGAAGCTTCCACCCCAGCTTGCATTATTTGTAGGAGAACCTGCGTCATACCTTGATCTGTAGCCTTCCCTTAGGTCTTAGGGATCCTGAAACTTTCCTCTGGACATTGGATTTGGTGGAAAAGCAATCATGACTGTGGGAAAGAGCAGCAAGATACTACAGCACATTTACTATAGGATGAGATGTATCTTGCAAGATGACCAGATCTTCATTGGCACCTTTAAGGCTTTTGACAAGCATATGAACTTGATCCTCTGCAAGTGTGATGAGTTCAGGAAGATCAAGCCAAAGAATGCTAAGTAGCCAGAGCATGAAGAAAAGCAGGTTTTGGGTCTGGTGTTGCTGCATGGGGAGAACTTGGTTTCCATGACTGTGGAGGGACCCACCCCCAGAGATACTGGCATTGCTTGGATACCACTTGCTGGAGCTGCAGGAGGCCCTGGGGTTGGTAGCGCAGCTGGCAGAGGAGTTCCAACTGGTGTTCCAATGCCCCAGGCTCCTGCTGGATTAGCAGGCCTTGTCTGAGGGGTTGGGGGCCCATCCCAACAGGTAATGACCCCACAGGGAAGAGGCACTGTCACAGCTGCTGCAGTTCCTGCTACTGCCAGCATTGCTGGAGCCCCAGCTCAGTATCCACCAGAACGGGGGACTGCACCTACACCTGCTGCTCGAGTAACCCCACCTCCAGGAATTATGGCTCCTCCACCTGCTATGAGACCACCCATGGGCCCACCAATTGGGCTTCCTCCTACTCGATGGACGCCAATAGGCATGCCTCTCCAGGAATGAGACCCCCTCCACCAGGAATAAGAGGTCCATCTCCCCCAGGAATGCATCCACCAAGACCCTAGGATACTATTGATCCTTCTTAGTCACTTTTTTTCCTGCAATGTGTCTTGTGAAATGTGTGGACTGTTTGTGAGCTTTTTGTCCCCTCTGCTGCATTCATATTAACTAATAAATTCATAGATCAATTACACTGTGAGGTACTGTTGTACAAAAAAAAATTGGGGGGTTGTCTGTATTGCAGAATGTCCTTTCATTCTTTCACTAATAGAGGCGGCAGGATGTAGAAGAGAATATGGTATGGGGACTCAAGGGATCTGTATTCTAGACCAGATCTTTTCACCAATTAGCTCTGTGTTTGGGGGACATATTATTAGGCTCTCTGCACCCCCGTGTCCTCATCTATAAAATAATGCCCTCTGGCTCAGATTTGTTTCTGAAATGCACTTGGCTTTACTAGGCCATCAGAAAAATCTAATGCTCTCTATCTGGTAACTTTGAGTTAAATTATATTAAAACAAAAGAAATAATTATATGCAGTCATTTTATGAATAAAATGCTTCTATATGCCAAGAATTTTAAATTAGGCTCCATGACAAAAACATTTATTTCTGATATCAGTGAAAACTTGAGATAAGTCAGTAAGGATGGTATTAAGCCTTGTAAATACCATCCAACTGTGACTTGGAACTGTGGAACTGTCCCCATGGGTGAGAACATCTGGGCAGACTGCTGGCTTCATTTCAGACGTTCACTTATCCAATACATGCTTGCTTTGTTTCTTCCACATCTCATTATTCAATTAAAAAACATATATTCAGTTGATACCATGGATTCATTCAATGAATGTCATTTGATGCATCTTGAAGGAGGAACCTGCTATATATGTAACACTGTTTTCATTGTTAATAATAATAGTATCAATATAAAAGATAAGTTCCCAACTTTGAAGATCTAATAATCTCACTCAGGAGGGAAAATGTATATGGTAAAGAGATAGGTGACTTCATATGACAGTACATGAATAGGGTCCAAGAGAAGGATACAGGATATAAGGATATAAGCTTTGGAGTGAGGGGGGGGGGTGATGATGTGGGCTAGGGTAGACAGGAAGTGTTCAGGAACGTCTTCCGCTGTTCCTTAACACATAAAACTAGCACAGGTGAAGAGGAGGAGAGAGGCCACTTTAGGTAGGGGAAAGGACTGTGCAAAAGCAGCGAATTAGATAAGATTAAGAGATATATGAATTGCTGAAGATCCAGGTCCATATGGAAAGAAAGGCTTCTAGTGGGGGCAGGGATGGCATAGAATCTTCCATTCCGGGAAGGTATTGAAAGTCAGGCAAAGAATTTTGGCCATTATCTCACAGGCACAGAGGTCCTTCTTTCCTTTTCCTTTATAAGCTGTTTTGCTCAATGGAAATGTTATTAGCAAAATCACAGAGGAGTCCTAAGAGAAAAGGAAAAAAAAAAAAAAATACTGTAGAAAAGCCACTTGGGGAGCAGGTGAGAACAAGAGGTTAAAAAACACTGGAAAACATGACTGAGGCAGCAGAGCTTGGAGGGCCCAGGATGAAGGCAGAGACCAGACTGTGTGACCATTTCAGGGTTCAGTTTCTCTTGCTCTGGATACCGTGGGCTGGAAGGCAGTGCAGGATACCAAGGAGATGTCTGGAGGAGAATGCTGGAGAAAGAGAGCAGAACAAAAGGAAGAGACCAGGAGAAGATAGATGGAGACAGAGAATCAGACAAGAGTGAAGGATGAGGGGAACAAAGAGTGCATGGTCAATGAGGTGGAAGACAAAGGAAATTAATCAAAATGATTATGTGGCAGGTTTGGAGTTCAACTCACAAATTCAGGTGCATAAGAATATGTAACTATTTTACGTAAATTATTCTCCTTTTATTTCAAGCCCCCAATCTGCAGGAGGCAGAAACGTAATCTCAGTCACTTCAGCTTCCTCCCGTCAAATCCCCGAACTTGTCCCTCATTTCTGGGGCCTTCAGTAGTACCAAGGCGACGGGGGTGGCTGGAGCGGGCAGGGCATCTGCCCTTGGTTGGGCGTCTGTCCACTGAGCATGTGTCAGTCCTGCCACAATCACCAGGCGATGCAGTTCACCACTGAGGCACACCTCACTCTTACCTAGCAGGCATTCAGGGCCTCCCAGGGCCTCTTCTGGACCGCTCTCTTTCCCTGGAAAATCATGGTGTTTGTGCAATGCTGGCGGTGAGGAAGTTCAATAGTTTTGCTATCTCCCTGGACAGGTCTTCTTTGCTCTGGGAAAATAAAGTTATCTCAGGATTTCGTCCCCCTGCCCTTCCTGTACCCCCAGAGACCCAACCCAGAGTAGGACCAACTTGTTTCTAGGTTTTCTTCCCTTCTACTCCAACTTTCCTCCTTCTCCCAAATGCAGGGAACTGTCTGCATTTTTGAGGGCAGATTGCACGCCTACCAAATGCTCCCCTCTTACCTTCCTATCTCTGATGAGGTTGAATCATTTTATACGCAGGAAAGATGACACAGAGTGGTTATATGACTTACTTGAGGTCACACTGCTTGTCAGTGACAAAATGGGTAAAAATGAAAATATGCTAGCTTGACTACCTTTTTTTCCTTCCCCCCTTCCCTCTTCCCTTCCTCCCTTCCCCCTCCCTCCCTTCCTTCCTTCCTTCCTTCCATTCTCCCTCCCTCCCTTCTTTTTTCCCCCTCTCTTTTCTCCTCTCTCTCTTTCTTCTTTCCTCCCTCTTTTCAAAAGAATTTATTATGTGCCAGACCGTATACAAGCACCAGATATACCATACCGAACAAATTAAACAAATGAAGTGTATTGCTTTTATGAATTGCCAGTCTAGTAGGGGAGATGGACATCAAACATTGCCTACACAGACTCATAATTAAACTGTGGTCAGTACAATGGGTTCTATGAAGAAGTAGTAAGGAGAACCTAATTTAGACTAGACAATCAAGGAAGATCTTTCTGGGGAAGAGACATCTGAGCTGAGAGCTCAGACAGGGATGACAGCATTCCAGGTATAGGGGATGGCTTATGCAAAGACTTGGCATGAGCTCAAAAACATGCCTGTGACTGAACTATTTGAAAGGGGGAAAATGAAACAAGATGTGGCTGGAGAATGAGAAGGACCAAAGTCTATAGGGCTTTATCAGCAAAGTTAAGAAATTTGGATTTTATTCTAAGCTTAATTGAAAACAAAACTTAAGCAGTGAATGACATAATCTGATTAACATTTGAAAAAATTTTTTCTGGCTGCTCTGCGGAAAATGGATTGAAGTGAGGAAGGATGGAAGAGACCATTTGTGAGTTGGGGGCCCTTTAAGTATTCTTGGAAACGGTGATCTGGGTTTGGAGCAGAGGTGCGAAAATGGGGAAGGGAAGAAATGGAAGAATCAAGTCGCACTTTGGAAGAGTTGACAGATTACTGGATTTGAGATGTTAGGGGGGACATAGCTCCCCAATTTCAGACATGAATTATTATTCCCTCTACTCTAGAAACCCTATTGAATCCCAATAAGATGTAAGTTCAGGTGTTATAATAGAAAACCATGTGAAATAACCTTTTCTAGAATAGCAGATGTCAGTGCTTCAAGGACGTATGGCATTGAGATGGCTATATATTTCTAAGGCATATAAATTAGATACGTGGATAAATCAGGAATCTGGTATAAGAAGTGTGTTTACAACCCCCAAGCCTATTCTTAGATACTGATTAATAATAAGTTTTTACCAAATAATTCCCCAAATCGTTATTAATATCGATCACCAGACACTTGTAAATTTTCAACCACATTTATGTCTCTCGCCTATATTTGATCCCAATAATAAATAAGGTGGATTTCTTCCCACACAATAGAAATAAATAGGGCCCCAGTAACATGATAGGTCGTAGGTCAAATGACAGTAACTCATAGGTCAAATGACAATTCAGAGGTGGAGGAATGACTGGACCCTTCATCTTTGTAACAATCACTGAGATCTAGGGAGAGAGAAGAGCTGCCGAACAGTCCTTTAAACATGTTGATTCACTCCAGTCTGGGTTGTTTTCACTGAAAACTTAGAAAAGCAATCTGTAAACTGGTCCTTGGGCCTTGGTGAGAATTTCTCAAAGGCAGTGAGGCCCACGTTGGGAGCATGTACAGTAAGGATGAGCATAGACATCAGTCTTTCACAGTAAGACTGTTTCTCAGTCCAACATCCAGACTCTTATTTGGTCTTCCAGTTTGGGGCGGTTTGACACCCTAACAGAAGATAGTTTAGTCACCTTGGTAAATGACTTCATGTAGTTATTATTACAGTAAGTAG
This sequence comes from Eschrichtius robustus, assembly GCF_028021215.1. Lineage (NCBI taxonomy): Eukaryota > Metazoa > Chordata > Mammalia > Artiodactyla > Eschrichtiidae > Eschrichtius > Eschrichtius robustus. The sequence continues at coordinate 50,380,040 of NC_090838.1, forward strand.
TTCTACCAAACAAAGAAAGCGAATCTGAACAAAAACAATGTTGGAACAGGTGTTCTAGCTGTTGGAGAAAAGTTATGAGTGACATCACTCAATCACCTTGTTTCTCTAATAATAATATATTACTTTTTAGAGGCATTGCTTTTTTTGAAGCATTCCTTTTTTTCTGTGTGCCACCTTTTATAAATTTCACGTCTAATATTTTCCCCCTTTGAGTGTGCCACAGCAGAAGCAAGTTATGTTTGCAGAAGGTGAGCCAGAGGAATGTTAATCCTGTTCGGAATAAAGCTCTTTCCTAAGTTTATTTAGAAACCAACATAGCACTTAGCAAGACACTTCTGATATACTTTGCCTTTTATTTGAGTCTCTCAAATCCCAAATGTTGCATTTTAGAGCTTAGAGAAAACTTAAATGAAAACAAAAAAAACCCCTATTTCTCATGTCCTTCAATTGAAAAATCTGAAAGGAAGAGTATCTGCATTAAATGATGTTACGAACATTTTAGTAGTAGACCAGACACGGACATCCATGTATCACATTTTCTTCCCACGTGGAAAGAGCACTGATTCAGGGGAATGCTTTCCCCTTATACCAATGGAGAGGAAAAGGGATTCTATTTTCTAGGTATCTTATTTAGTAAAATTAAGCAAAGCTGGATTTAAAGCCTTTAATGAAGACAATAGAATATGTTAAGTAACCAACTAATATTCTGCTGAAAACCTGACAACCCTCAGGAGGCCTCACAGAGTCTATGATTGGACTGAGTCTCTTCCAACGTGTTTTTGGTTTGGATAACTCCAAATGTACCCCATCGCCTTGCCATTCAAGCAGCATTATCACAGCTCAGGCAATCAACAGGCACCTGGAGGAAGAGAATATTCAATCTGCTGTCGGGAACGCAGGGGAGACAGGATGTTAATTTGCAGCAGTCACCTCAAAATTGGGACACGTGGTGCTCCTGCGGACTCGCCCGCCTCTGAGAAGACTCTTCAGAGACTTCCTTTCATTCCCACGAGACTGGATCAAGTTGGCTTGGACGTGCCATAAGAAAATGCTATAGATGCAGCAAGAGACATAACTTTCTTTTCCTACGATGATTATCGCGAAGAACTCATGTCAAGAATAAGTAAACTTACCTTCAGAGTTTAATAAGCGCTGATTGGTAGAAGGGGAAAGAAAGTGGAACTCGGAAATTCTGTATTTCACACGTGCTTATCTTCTGTAGCCTGGGTTGGGTGGGTGGGCTGGCTCAGTTAGAAAGGAAGCAGGCCAAAAGGAGAGGTAGATTATAAAAAGGAACTTTATCAGGGAGTTTCCTATATTGTTGATAGTTAACGTCATTACGAGTGTCTGGTGTTTCCACTAGAAATGTCCAGTATGCAAATAAACAAATGGTCATGGACACAGTCCCTTCAGAATTAGCCACTTTAAGGGACGATTGAAATGTAGTGGGGATTTCGGGGGTAGGGAGAATACATACACTTAAATGGATAATTTGTCATTACCTGAGGCCCCTATTGGCATTGATAATGTTCCACAAGGGCTTAGAATTTAGAGATAGGTTGAATAAAAATGAACAAGGAAAACACAGCAGTGAGTGTATATAAATGCCATCCAAGGCCAGTGTGATCACTGCTGCTACAAGTACAAATAGCAAACATTTACCGTGTCTTTCTCATGTGCCGGTCAATGGTCTAAGTCCCCTCTATGTATAAGTTATTTAAATCCTCATAACAATGGGAATTAGTATTCCCATTTTATAAGAAGTGAAACTAAAGCACAGAAAAGTTGAGTAACTTGCTCATAGGAACATGGTACTAATAGCACATCCAAAGCACATTATTCTGACTCTTCACCATGATGACTACACTGCATCTGTAATGGGAGAACAAAATGGAACTTGCATGAAAAACGTGCATAGCAAGTAGGCTGTACGTGGTTAATTAGCTTACCAGTAGGCATCATTTTAAGGGTTGCCTAATTAATGGTTTAAGAATAATTCCTTTATAGAAATAGTTTGTGTATAAATAGTTCAACAAATAGTGATATAATGCCATGCTCATTGTAATAATATGTTTTAGTTCTGCAGGACCTTATTGCCAAATGGTATATACTTTTTATTCCTTCTTTTGAAGAAAATTAATTGAACTCATGAACTGTTGGGCATATCAGGTACTTTAGTCAGTGTACATTAATTTGAATAAAATTACATTGAAGTATTGGGATCCTAGGTTTAAAACAGTGACTTGGATTTTTTAAGGGTACCAGAGGCAACTCCTGTAATCTCTTTTATTCCTGAATCTCTGTGTCTCATTCTGACAAATTTTGGATAGGAACTGTACAAAAGTCATCCTCAAAAAATACGGACGTTCTATTTTGCTGAAGACATTACTTTATAACTATGTCTAAATGTCTTTGTCATCTAGAAAACACAATAAAAAGAAGAGCCCGAGGATTTGAGAGAAGGTTTGGAACGTGGCGATGGAGGAGTAACATTCCTAGGAGAAGTGAAGACACTTTCTCCTCCCTGGTCCACCTGAGCATGCAGCGTCCAGTGAAAGTGATGAGAGGATATGGTGTTTGTGAAGTGTACACATGCAGTGACACCCTCACCTTCCTAACATCTACAGATGCCATCGTAGACATTTTTCAAGCCCTCTTTTTGCCATACACACAGCTTGGAATACTTTGGTAGGCCTTTTACCTAATTTTTAACCCTCAGAGATGCTAAGGCAGAGGCAAGCATATGGTATAAATGGAATGAATGAAGGCAAATGAGTGCAAAGAGGAGCATTTACCTAACCTCAGGAAGATAGACAGATAGGGCTTTCCTAACTTGTTGTATAAGTAAAGAGCTATTGGATCGATCTTTATGTGATCGTTCCTCCCTAGTTTTAATAAAATATTCCAGTTTGGGGGAAATTCCTTCCCTTGTCAATAAAATATAAAAAGAAGAAAACTTTAAAATATTTGCAGCCCTTCCTCTAGAATTTCATGCTAATTTTGCCTCTCTCTCTCTCTCTCCTCTTGATATTCCTTTTCATGCAAAGCATTCTTGTGTAATTCTTCCATTGTATTTTTCATGAAGAAAATATAGTGAGTATCCAAGACAAGCAGACAAGGTCAAGGCAGAGTTTACCTTTCTTCGTGACACGGTACCAGACTTGTTTAGATTCAGTGCTCTTGAAGGCAATAGGTGTGTCTATTTTATCTTTATTGGTATCTGTGTACATATTAGGCACACAGTAAATTATCTGACTGTATCCATTAATGAGCAAACAAGAACGGATGACAATAGTAGATGTTTCTGTAAGGTTCTCAAAAAAGATTTAGAGAACATTTTGGAATTCAAGTTAAAAAAATTCACTCAAATGAGATTTGGGGGGATTTCATGTGATTAACTCTTTACATTATCTTGTAGTAATTATACAGAAATCTCTATTTATGTAAACACAGTGAATGCATCATAACACTAGAATAAGTATACAAATACTGCATGTCAAATTAGGTTATAATCACTTTCAAGGGACGTGATTTCCTAGTTAAACAGATTCGTTTACATCTTGTGAAATAAAAAATAAGTGAAAATAACTATATAAAATCAGGCTTACAGCTGGACAGATCTTCTTGGCAATGGTCCAGGCACTGAGTGGGGAAAGCCCCTCCAGCTGAGGACTGCTCAGGACGCCCAGGATGACTTGGCAGGCTCGGCCTGGAGAGGGTCTTTGGCTGCTGTCCTGACTGCATCCTGTCCCTAGCTACCTATGGGGAAGCTGGGCTACCTTAACATTTAAGATGAGACTCTTGCTGTGAGGGGGTTGGGATGGAATGGAAACTTGCTCAGTAGAGGAGAAAACAAAGGCAATTCAACATTACACCCTTAGGTTAAAAGCGTATTAGAATAAGTCAGGGATCCTCTCACTAAAAGAACAAATCGGTGAAGCTGGCATTGGAATCACAGGAGTTTAGAGTCAGGGTTTGAGTATCACAGATCATCTGGTCCAACCCTTGTAATATAGATGGGGAAAGTGGCCAAACAAGGCAAGGAGCAGTACCAAGGCTGAGACCCAGAACTTTTCCTCCCAAATCTGGTGCTTACTTATGACATAACTGAAGCTCATCCTTTCAAGGGAGATCATTTTTTAAAAGCTGCTCATTTTGATGCGTATCTTTAAAAAATACATTTTGCATTGCCCTGACTTAGCTAACACTTCCCGCAGTGTTCCCTTATGTTGACGGCAGAGGGGCATATTTGTAAAGCTCAGTTATTACATGGTGTCGTAATATGGTGCCATTCTCTGTGGCTAATTGTGCAGAGAATTTTGCCTTTTGCTAAGCTTTGGTAAGCCGGGTGTCTTTGCTTATCTTGCCTCTGTGTCCCCGTCATATTCATCCACTACTTATTTTTGTTGTTTATAAGAATTCACTAAAACTATTTTTTTTTAACCCATGGATTCTTACTTGGAGGTAGCTCCATATTTCTCCTATTGAGTAAAAAAATCTTCGGGTTTTTTTTTTTTTTTAGCTTAATTGATACTCATTTTTGTTCAAAATACATTTGTTGAACACTTACTCTATGCCATGCTGTGCATACGTTGGTTTCTTCCCACATTCCATTGGTTGAATTGTCCTGAGCAGGGCTTGGCAAACCGTGGCCTGGGAGCCAAATCTGGCCTACTGCCTGTTTTTGTCAATCAAATTTTGTTGGAGCACAGTCATGCTCATTTGTTGGCATATTGTCACTGGTTGTTTTGTACCACAACAGCAGAGCTGGGTAATTGTGATAGGGACGATATAGCCCATAAAGACTAAAATATTCGCCATTTGGCCCTTAACACAAAATGTTGCCAACCCATGATCTCGAGTGTGAACCCTCGATTATCTCGCTGGCTGGCTAAGAGAGCCAAATAAAATAGACACTACACTGTAGCTGCCCTGAGCACTACTTACTCACAAGTGTTTGTGGCCAGGAGTCATAACCATGGCACCAAACGATATGGAGAGAACAAACAACATCCTAGTCTTCTGAGGAACACAAGGCTTCTCCAGATTTGTTTAGATTATTTTCAAACCCTGTTCCTAGAGCCATGCCCAATCTGTACTAATACTACAAACTTGTAGCTTTTCCATTACAAATTTATTGTTATTTCTTTCACCTCTTTTTTTTTTTTTCCTTAGGAAAAAGGTAATTAGGCTATAAACAGAGGGCTGACAACTAATTTCAGTCAAGGCAAGATTAATACAAAGCAGGCAGATAATTTTCATCCTGTGAAAGTAAAATAGATACATTTTAATGACATTCTGAAAAATCCATGTCTAATGTTTTGCCTTTGTTTTCCCGCACCTTCCCTTGTTCTCGTGTGATCCCTATTCTTTGTAGGTAGTGACACGTGCTAATTCAGGCAGACTACCAGCTCACTGCCTTGCTGCCCTCCACGGCTCTTCCTCCCGTCCCCACGATTGACCTTTGGGTGGAAAGCTGCTTCTTTCCTTTCCTTGTAGGGGTTTCCCTACACTGGAAAGACAGGACCATCTGAGGGAAAGGTAGTCACTGCCCACCCCTTGAATTTTCAAATTTACATTGACATTACTAAGAGCCAGTGGGCTTAATCTATATTGGAGCTTCAAGAATTAAAGGTTAGTGGCGTCCTGGGCATGGGTATGCACTGTGCGCGTATTTCTGGGGGGAGCTTCCAACATTGCTGTGTTCTGTCACTCCAAGAACATATTGAATATGCATCTCAATGTCAGCAGCACCTTGAGATGTTATCTCCAAAATTATCACCTGCCTTCTGAAAACCATAACCCTAGACATATTGATTGGTTAAAAGGCAGGATCTGAAGGAATAAGTCAGTGTCTCCGTGGATTATCCTAATCAAATAAGGAGAGTATTAACCTAGATACTCACTGATCTGCCAGTATTTGGTTTGAAATGTAGGCATCTCAAGTAAAGTTATGTGGTTCATTCTTTTGAATATTTCTCCCAGACATTTAAATACGTTACCACTAAGCCAGAACCAAGGAAAGCATAAAAAGCATTTTAAGGAATAAATTCAGCAAGTTTCCATTTGTACCAGATAGTAAAATTGTTGACATGCATTATGAGGCATGTGTATTTTTCAGCCTGTCAGGTTTCAGTCACATGCTCAAGATGGAATATTTCAGCTGTCAGGGGTTGTGTAGAAAGGTCTCAGACCATTTAGGTAGTAGCACTTCCTAACAAATAGTTTCCAAGTCACCCGTCCCTGCTATTTAGGCAAGTCAGAAGAAAAGCTTATTTCATTAATTTTGCTATAAATGTAACTTCAGTGAAGGGTAGCCGGCTAAATACAAGATGGAAGGGCTGGTAGGGAGTCTCTCCATCGAAGTATTGAGCTTCACACAATTTTATTCAGAGGCACGTCCATTACTAAGGAGGCTATGAGTTGATCGACTGTGTCTAGAATTAACTACAGTGGTGAAAACACAAATTGCAAACCAGCATGAAGTCACAAAGGGAAAGGAGGAAAGAGGAGAAGTAAAAGTCGGGGACTCGTACGTACTCTTCATTTTCCTCTAGGAGAGATAAGTATTGGACCAGCTGCCCGGAGTCCAACAGTAATGGGAGCAAGCCTAATTATTGTTAGGCAGAGGGCCTAATGAGAAGTGCTATCCACACAGCCTTCCTTTGTGTTTCCAGTTGCTTCTGTTTGCAGAGGAGTCCGGATTTTTGCTGGAGGCAAATGATTATGTTCCCTCTGCTTGATGTGCTAGAATGAAATATGGCTGTTAAGGAAAGAGAGGACCTGGACTGGATAGTCTCTTGGCCACAAATTTTTTGTGTGGGCCATTGAGGAAGGTTACAATGTAATATTGTTGGTAACAGGGTGAGGAGGCTTGGAGCTAGCTTAGCCTCCATCTTTGAAACCTTTGGTGGGCACTCCTCTCTCCTTCCTCTCAGGGAATCTTAATTAGAACATTCTCAGTGCTCTCTTTGTCCTTTTCAATGGAGAAGTCTAGCACAGATCCAAATTAAGCTTTCATCCTCACGAGAGAGTGATAGCACTTTTTCCCCTTTTCCTGATTTCTTGACTAATTTTTCTCAAGATTCGGTGTTCAGAAAAATATTTAAAGTTCCCACACATGGCCAGGATGGACTATCCTGATGAAAACACTAATCACTCTTTATTGAAGAATCATTCTATGTATTCTGTTATGTACATCTTTGTGTTTCCTATGGTGACATCAGGACATATTTGTTGAGTAAACCAATAATTGTTAAATAAACCATGAAGATATTTAGCTTTTATTCGCATATCCCTTTCAGTCTGTCAAGTGATTCCACAACTATTAGTTCTTTTGCTATTAGAAGATAGTCCCACAACGGAGCACACTTTATTATTCACATTTTAGACGTGAAGATACAGACTTCATGGCAAAGATTTGGCACAGGGTAGGTGGCTAGTAATTGCCAGATTCTTGACGAAAACTCGTGACTCTGGATTTGGAAACATACTGCTAAGTTTTCTGTCTGCCTATAAAGTCTTTGAAATCTTTATCCAATGTGGAAAACTTGTTTTCCTTTGGCTTTTTACCTCTAGAGACCCCACATCAGAAGAAAGCCAGTTGAAATCCCTGAAGCATGTCCAAATTGCTGAAAGTAGTGGTGTGCTAGAGGTAGTTCTGCTCATGAGAACCAATAGAGCCCATCTCTTCCCACCTTCAGGTTCACTGGTATCCTGTTGGTAGCTTGAAATGGACCATAGCAGGAGTGTTTACACCTTGGAAATTGGCAAGTGCTACAGATCAGACAGAGTTAGTTGTCACCTCTCAAGAGAGTTGGTTGTCACACATCTGCCAGCACACTCCTGGTTAGAAATCTGAGCATCTAGGCAAAAAACCTGCAGCCAAGTTTCTTGATGCTTAGAATATGTTCCAGTGTGCTTGATTTGTAAGACACCGAGTTTCTTTGTGAAACCTTTTGCGTATATTCTTTTGCAGTCCTTTGAAACTATATGTAGGAGAACATCAGAGTATCTTCTCCAAGAGGGAGAGTGAGGTCTAAGAATAAAATTAGCTACTTGTTTAAGGCTATGGGTGTTTGTGAACATGTGAGTGTGCTTTAAATTACACATAATTTTAAACAACTGTGTAAAAAGAGTTTTAAAAGTTTAATGGTGCTGAACCAAGAATAGGAATTAAAAATTGAAAAGAAAATACGAAACTATACCTTGTTTTTCTGCTTTAAAAAATAAGTTTCCTTCTCATTTGCAATTAAGATGCTGAGAATTTGCATAAAATGTGTAAAATTAGAGATAATTGAACTACAGTAGCTATAAAAGTGGCTCTTCCACTTAAAAAATAAATCAGATGTCCACTAAAAGGGTGTAAGAGCCATTCCCCCTTTCTCCTCCCTCTCCCTTTGGGTCTCTGGTATTTTTCACACTTTTATAGCTGATTTTTATTGCCAAACAATCCGTGGAGTTTGTGGCAGCTCTGAGACGACAGCTGGCCCAGGCAGGCCTGTTAACTCTGGCATGTTAAGCACCCTTCAGAAGATTTCAAATCCAGCCTCAGCACCCAGGTTAGTAGATCAAATCCAGGGAGACCTCAGGGAGGCAGTGGGGGCGGAAAGAAAGGGGAACATGGGGAGTAAGGAAGACAAGAAAAGTCAAAGTACAGGAATGCCTGTAAACCAAACATCAATAGCTGTTTTTGTTTCCCTGAACCAGTGTTTCCCCTGGGAACGTCAAGTGTAAAAGACCCAGTCTGGAAAGGAGTACACCCATGATCAAAGTGGCCACAAATGATGGTCCCAGGCTGATGTTTGTACTATGATTGCAGGAACCTTTCTTCCCAGGATGAGGTACAGCCTCCGTCCTGAAGGACCAGCCCTGAGCATCTTCCTGAAGCATGTCTTAGGCCTATTCCCTAAGGATGGCCCATCGCTGAGCTGGGCTTTGCCTGTCTCCCTCTGGGGCCCAGACGTGATCATGCCCTGACCAACGGCCTGCTGTTTGTTTGCTGCTCTTGTGAGGTGTTTATAATGTTGAATCTTGGCAGGCACTCTCTTCCTTTTGTCTCATCTGTCCTCTTCCATGAAGGCAGAAGCACTTCAAGGGCAGAGACTGTGCTTATAAGCGGAGCAACAGAGGCAGGGCAGGCTTCACCGTGGTAAAACGTGATAACGAAAATGCCCACGTGGGGGAAAAAATGTTGAATTCTCAGAAGTGACAAAGCTCTCAAAAGTGAGTAAATGAAAAAATGTCAGCTGTAGTTCTATGTCTTCTGATACAGAGTAAAAATCACAATTTTCACAAAATTTTGATAATAAGTAGAAACAAAGATAAGTGGTCTCTTAAAGTAGAGTGAGATCTCCTGTACTAAGCCATTTTATCTGTGACCCTCAAACATCTGCTCGTGCTGTGCCTGTGTGTTATGCGATAGATCCCAGAGCATCTAGGAAATATGTAAAAGATGTGTGTGGATTTGCTTTGACATCCTTTATTCTCAGGAACCCAGAGCCTTCGCGATCAGCTTAGTCCGGAGAGACCTTGCCCAGCGTAGTTCTTGGCTGCTCACGTTCCTACTCAATCTACGGCTCGTCTCTTTAAAATAACAAAAGAAAAAAATCCTGCAGTTCCCATAGACTGTCCTCTCTTTGGAAGTGAGTAGCTGATCTGATCATAAGGAATAGGATTATTGATTTAAAAGGTGACCCTTGCCTAGTAGCTTGTTTCCCTTCAATTTGGGGCATCCTGGAGATGATACATCAACTCATAGTATCTATTCTGCTGGCATCTGAGACACCACTGAAGGCCAGTGGGAAACAATGGCAGCAGGGTTCAAATATTCTAAATCCCTGCAAACAACACTCCCCCAAGAGCTGTCTTCTCCATTTTTCCATTAGGCCAACCTGGATGTGCTCCTCATTAGCTACGGGTCTTTCTCTTTTACTTACACCATGGCTTGCCCAGTTCCCATAGAGAATCAACATAAATAGAACATTATTTTTATATATTCTATATTCCACGTGAAGGTGTGTGACTAAAAATTATTCATATTTAATAACATGTATAGCAGAAGCATAATAAATAATGTATATGATTATTTATATAGCCCAACCCAATGTGCCTAGCACACCAAGATGAAGAAGGTCTGAAAGTGTTCTGTGGAGTTGCCTCTTGAAAAATGAGGGATGCAGAAGGGCATCTCAGATGTGAGAGGATAGGATGCTGTGAATGACATCTGGAACTAGAAAACTGGTACCTGTGGGTGAGAGAGCTGGAATTCATTCTACCATTCTCCCCTTCATGCATGTGAGACCACATGCGACCTCAGAATCTTTCTCAACACAGTGTTCCAAGAAGCAGTTAATTGAGGTTGGCCAGAGCAACAAGGTCTCTTTGGCACTTTTGATACTTATAGAAAAGTATGGTAAGTAATGCTGGTAACAGAATGTGCAAATTTCTGAATTATCTTTTTCTAGTTGGTGAGTAGAATCTCTTGCAAACCTCGCAAAAGATGCGTGCTTTACAGATACCTCACTTAGTAATTTTCTTCCATATACTCCGCCGACAGCTCTTCTGTCTGCTACATGGGTATGTAAAAATACAAAACAAGCATTCATTAAAAGCTAGAAAAAGCATAAAAGAAAGCAACAGGAGTAAAATATGTACCATCTGATCTTCAAAGTTGCTGTTAGTGGACCTCAAACTTGGGTTTCAGTTTTCTAGCTCTCGACTGTCAAAGAATGTCCTTCACAAGCCTATGCAATGACTGTGGCGACAAGGGCAGGGCTCCAAGATGCTTGAGGGCTTTCGGGGGACACCATGGCCCACTTCAGGGCCACCTGGCCTTCACCTTTTCATTCAGATTTCCCTTGTGTTATTACTGAATGTCCCTTCCCATAGGAAATGACCCCTTAGTGTCTCCCCTCCAACTAGCAAACTTTCACCTTAACCTGCCTTCTACTCAATGTAAATTCTATCATTTTTCAAGAGCCTTTTGTGTAATATGGAAACTTCAAGCAGAGGACCCAAGGCATTTTCTTTCATCAACCTGCTTCTCATTTCATCAAAGCACTAAAAAGAAATCCACTTGGCTTTTTGCTTGTCCAGTACTCTACTTATTCTCAAACACATTCAAAAGCCACCTCTCTGATTTGAAGACTCCTCCGCGGAATTATGTAACTGGACCAACGGTTGCCAGGTCTCCACACTCTTGCTCCCTCATGTTATTGCCGGGCAGACTCCTGTTTTGCAGACCTTCCTTATTGTGTAAATGGCTACATTATCACTGTGTACGCATTAGGACAAGCAAATGGGCCCCTGAAGGCAAATAAGGGTTCAGATAACCCAGACAAGGCAGCCCAACTGAATTGAGGATTCACCCTTGTTACAACCTTACTGCTTTATGGCACATGAGCCAGTGGAAGGGACAGACGGCTTCAAGTGTGTTTCCACTGATCCTGCTGGCAAATCACAGCTTTATTACAGTAATGAGCCTGACCATATTTCTGTGCTTATGCATATTAGGCACCAAATGTATTTTCTGGCCTGCCAGCCTGTGGTAGTAACTAACACGAGCAATTTGTCCTGGGTTACAGTGTGCGTGCATGCATTAGGTATGAGCATGTTAGTTGCTTTGGGTTATAAAATACTACATGTGTATTTTCATATGCACAACTTAACTGTATGCAAAATAGCTTGGCAATTAACCAACACAACTTATTAGTTTACTACAAGATTATTGCATAAATAATGTGAACTGGGGACAGCCACAATTTCAATTTAGCAATATTAAAAATTTCATAGGATTATTAAATATCTAAAGAAAATGCTGAACTTTTTTTCCTCTACGGTGTAAGTGTTAAGGTTCTTTTAAAAATATCCTGATGCTCCTCTCAATTTCATTTCCCTAAATAACCCTGAGTGACACCCTTTTTAGGAGGTTGTGGGATTTTAGACCGTGAATTCCCCCATACTTGTTGTGAACTGACATTTGGCCTTTGACCCCATCAGCTTCCAGGTAAAGGTAAATGGTCGTTATTATCATTTCTTCCTCAGGATCATATTTTATGTATGCCACCTATTGGGTCCATGATTATTAAAAAGTGACATCAACGTAATTCAGCTCACACACTAAAAACAATGTGTTCTGTTTCCTCTCTCTTTATATTGACCATTGGAACCGTAAAGCTTGGTGCCGTTTGCTTGATTGTGTGATTGTATAGGAAGTGTACTCATTTGCCTTACTCCAAAAGAGCAGGCCTATGGAAGTAGGTCCTCCTGAAATGTTAATTAAAATGAACTCTTTGTCCTACTGCCCCGGGAAATAAACAAACAAACAAAGTACATGAATAAAGAATTAGAATTGGTGGGAAACCTCTGACAAAGCAACTGCTGTTCTTGCTGCTTCCACACACATCCCTTATTTTAAGTTGTCAGAGAATTACTTCGTTTCCTCCATTCAGGTTGGATTTATGTAAATGACCACACAGGACAGGTGCCTTTATTTAGTCACTCCTAAAGCTGGAATTGTGTTGTACAAGAGCTGATAACATGAAATAACATGAAATAAGTGGGCTTATCCCTTCGGAAGCTTTACAGTATGGGTATTTCTCTTTAGCAAATCCTGCTGCGTTTTTAAGTAATACGATAAAACAACATAAATGTCTTTGTGGCGAAAACTGATTGTTTCAGAAGGAACATGGCTATTTTATTCTTGTCTTTTATCTCTCCTACACTGGAGTTTTGAAAACATAAGCAGCTCCCTGGCCTATGTGTATATATAATAGGCTATTTGCTTATGAACCCCCAAACAATTATTCACGCGCTGAAGAAAGGCAGAATGGGAGGAAACCCCGTGTTGACAGCTGCAACACCCTAAATAAATACAAAACCAAGACAGAAATGTGCTTTTGCAGGCCTGTCACAGTTTAATACGGCTCATGATAGATACTTAGTTCTCTGACAGTGTCCCCTGCACCTTCTCTGGAAAGTTGATAGAAATTACTCCAGCTGAATGCTTAAAGCAGATGTTATCCCATTAATTAGCTCTGGACTCGGGTACACTGGAGACTTTCCCATTTTCAGGCCGAAAGGAATTGGTCCCAGTGAGCGTGCTCTATATCCACATTTAGTATCATCTCATAAACAGCAGTGAACACACAGCAGGCCCTTGATGAAGATACATGAGCTTATTTCTAATTTAAAGTTATGTTGCTTAACCTTAATGTAATTGGTCACCGGTGGCCAACTGTTTGTATACTGTGTTGATGACCAAAGAGATGTAATAAATTATAAAACTCTCTGCTTAAATGGAGGGAATGACTGTTTTGTTAAAAGCTTTGCATGTAATAATGGTAAAATAATTACACCTCAGGCCGAATAACTGTGAAGCTGTTAATACAACAACACGAGTTGTCCTCGGGATAACTCGGTTCATCCCCATTTAAAACAAGCACATGAACCTGGCTCTTGTGTTTAGCCAAAGAGTAACATGGAAGTTCAATTTCGCAGTGATTAAAACAAGTGGGTAAGTCATCCTGTTATCTTATTTGGGGGTGATGGTAATGGGTAGTGGGGTGGCTGGGTGAATTAAGATAGCCGGTAGCTATGGTGAACTAGGAAACAAAAAGCACAAATAATTCTATCCTGTACATCAGCTCATCGTCACTGCCAGAAACGTCTTTAAAAAGACTTGATTAGCTGGTAGAATAACTGGGATAATAATCAAGTATGAAAGTAATTGACACAACTTTAATGTTTAATAATGAATAGCATGCCAGGGGCAAAATAAAGAGAAACTGTCTTCTTTTCGGAGCACAGGTTCTGACTTCAAATTTCTTAGGCCAAATATAGATAACAATGATCTGAGGCTTGCGAACTACAATTCCAGGATTATAGCTAAAGTTATAAACCTGGTTAAAATGAAATCACATGATTAACAATATTCAATCTCTCGTGAGTAATGATACCCATTCCATAGGTTTTCTACATGTTGCTGTTGAAAGTCTACTCCCCCTTTTCTCTCAAAGCCTTGTGATTTTAGTTTAAAATGCAAGCGTGAAATAAACATATCTGTGCTTCTGTCTGGATGTGCTTTTTTCGGTCCTGGTTGGATTGTGGTAACTAGATTCTGTGAAACAAGTAGGAAAAGTAAAGTTTTGGCTTTTCTCGAAGAATAGTCTTTTTCTCTAAATATTTGCATTCTGAATTTGGATCACCTCCAAAAGGGTACTCATTTCACAATAGAGAAAAAACATTTCTCTCCCTTCTTACGTTACATTTCTTAGAAAGACCTTCCAATAATTTAAACTATTTACAGTACCTCTAAGTCATTATTTCCCCTGACTCCACTGAAATACCCTGAGACACTATTTACGGCTGACTTCTGAGTTACCTCACAGGATCAGTTTACAAAACGGAGACTTCACCATGTGAAAGTCATTATTTTGTTTAACACTACTTGCAATGTTAAGATTTTTTTTTTAATTTGCCACTTTCATACAAACACTGCCGGTACCGGTAGTGTTAGTTATGAAAACCCCAGAAGCTCAGATGTGAAGATATGTATCTCTCCAGAGCCAATGTGTTAATATTATTTGAGGCTAACTCATAAAATCAAAGATGCTGATGAGAAAACAGCAGGAGAATAAACAGGATTTGTTTTTTTCCTTCCAGAAGGAAAAAAGATCCTATGACATTAGCTATTCTGCATTATGGATAATAACCTAGAGGTTTCTAAGCAATAAGAGGACAGTGGGCCATCCCGTGAAGACCGTGCTCACTGAAGCTATAAAAGGGCAAGTCCCCAAGTCTGTATGGAGAATACTTGTGCCCTGGGAATAACTTCAGAGCTACCCTTCTTAATAGTAAAAATGACTCCATTGCTGTTCCAACTAGAAATCAATGTGGCTCACAATTTTAATAAGGAACATGAATCTGAAAACGTGTTTAGTATCAGGTTATATAAACACACCCTAATGAGATACCATAAAATCCATCACATTAAAGGCTGGTTTCCTGCAAGGTATATTAGCTAAAAATGCTCCATATATTAGGTCACTCTACAACAGTACCCATAACAAAGCAGCTCTGTCAAGATAAGATGCATGTTTTGCCCCTTAAAACTGTTATGTTTTGCACATTTTATAAGGTTCCTTGAATACATGAATAAGATAAGTTATTCCCATCTCTTTCTTAAGCAATCTCAGAAATGGCTATGACCTGAAATTGGAATTCTTGTAAACACCCATCCGAAGAAAATGTGTGCCGCTCTGTCTTAAAGAGACGGTACATGTTTAATTATCCCAACTTCTTCCAGCAGAATACTATTAACATGCACATTAGCATCATCTCACTGGTTCATCCTGCCGCTCCACCTTAGGGGCAGCAGTAGGAGCTAATCTTATTGCTCCCATGCGCATAATAATGAAATTTGGTCCTGTCTCAAGGCAGCGTTCTTTGGTCTAAAGTACAGCTGGAGACATTACTGTTCTGGAAATTTTCGGACCGATTCCCAGTGAAAGATAAAGAAATAAAATAAAACATAGTCCCAAACAACAATTATGAAGCACATTGTTTTACCTTGAGTATCCAATAGTAAGTGATTGAATGTACGAATGACTCCATGTTTGAATCAAGACATGAGTGGAAACTGAATTCTTAGATATCTATACCTTATACATGCAAGAAGCACATGCCATATATAAACCCCGACAATCAGTGTATGCCTATGAAAGTTCTGCTTCTGAACACTATCTTCAGCTGTGTACGGGTAGGATAAAAACAGACTCAAACCATAGAAAGCCCCCTTTCTTCATTTCTTTTTCATCCGTTTTCCAAGAAACAATGACAAGATCTCATAGAATATATAATATCCTTGCCTTTTTGCATGCAATGTTGGAAAGCTCTAATAAAAAAATATGCATACGTCGCAGAGCACACACAAAAATACATGTGAATTCAAGGCTGCTGAATTAAGAGAGGTGGTTCCAACATTTCCCCCACTGTACATTATTTGTATTCAAGGGTTTCGAAATGACATTGTAATCTGGTGATGCGCCAGCCTATTATATTGTCTAGCAGGACAAATATCCTTGCGTTTTCTCTGTAGAACTAACACAATTTTTCCATGTCAGAGGTGCATAATATCCTGGCGGTCATAAGGAATGATGCTATTAATCCTCTTGGGCAATCTCCAGGTCTGATTATTAGGGAAATAAATTTGCATGCTGCGTATGAGCTAGGTGAATCACCGAGAGCACAAATTATATTTCCTGACAGCAAGTTAGAGAATGGAGCCCTGTTGCTTTTTTATCTTCCCCCCCCCCCACCCCGAAAGCTATAGAGTTTCAATTCGTTACATGAGATTGGTTAGAATTCAAGTCTCTTTTTAAGTTGATATTAAGTTGAGTCCGTTATCTCTGCGAAGTCTGGTAGGTTCCCCAGAGTATCCACCTAATCACTACTTTAAAAAAATCGAAACGTATAGTTAGTGTCATGATTTAGGTACCAGAGCTACTTTATTTATCAGCACAGAGTGAGATAATTTCAATTTGAGCCTCCATAGCCCTCATGAATTTAAGTGACTTGAAAGCTTTTCACCCCAGCTCCCTTTCTCCCGCCCCCTTTTGTTGCCAATTGTAGTCATAGTTATTCCAGACACCTTCCTTGCTGCCATGCCAAGAATTGCACTGGGCTCCTTCCTCTATCGTAGAGACCTGATTCCAGCCAGCCTCGTGCAAACAGCCCCCAGTTCCTCTCTCCACATTTGACCGCCTCCTCTTTGCCAGCAGTACTGCCAGGCGTGTCTGCATTCAATATCCATGATGAATGTATTTTTATTATTTCCAGGGGTTGGCATCTGAGAAACCTTTTTGCATTATTAAATTTGAACAGGGAGAATGATAGCAAATAAGAGCATAATAAATTGCTTTATGTCCTAATTATTAATTAAGCAGACATTTATTATAATGGTTGTTTTATAGACCCATTGTAAAAATGTATGATTGTGCAGTGATGTTCTTAGCCGGAGCCACATGCGGTAACTTGGGCAGATGGGTTATGACGTTTGTCAGATTGGAAAGGGTTCACCAGGTCTAGTCTGCAAATTCACAAGGAAGCAGAGAAACTGGCTCAGGTGTGAGCTCGGGGAGGTAGTATTGCTATGTCTATGGTGCAAGCAAGGCAACAATCTTTTTGTTATTATTGTGGTTATGGGTAAAAATAAAAATATACATTCCACATGCAGTAAATACCTTATGTTGTACAATTTTGTGGTTTATAAAGTACATTTACAGATGAATGCACCACAAAAGATATAGCAGATTATACAGACTTCCTTCACTTCAAAAATGTGTATTATTACTTTCGTTTGAAACAGAAATAGGTGTACATTTCAGAATAGTAAGGATAATGCCAAATCCAAAAAGCAGACAATTTTGGAATATCTAAGAAATAAATGTTTTAGATTATATTTATTTATTCAGAGCAAACCCAAAACAGCACAGCTCAGGGGTGTATAGCTTGGCCTTTTGATTACTTTAGCCATGGGTAATTGTCAGAAAAACAATTCTTTCTTTATCTTGCTTCTTCACAGTGGGATAAGTGATTCATCTAAATTGCCAAATAAATAAATGAGTAAATAAAAGATTCCAGAAAGTTCTTCTATCACTTTGCTTTCCCATGCAGTTTTGGTGCAATCATTCGCAGAACAGAAATACCTCTGAATCACAGGTGTGCTCTGCAGGCACGTGGCTTGGGATTTTGCATAATCGGGAAATATTTTCTACATTTAAGAAAAGGAAGTAGCAGTTGGAGAGAATTCAGAGAAAGTCTGTGGGGAGGGATACTGGGGGGGTCTCAGGGGTTGTTTCCTGTCCCTCACATGGGGGCTATCCTTGGCTTTAAATAGTAGCTCTTTTCAGCACTGTGGACTTTAACTCCTGCCTAATACTGGACACTGAGGCTGATAATAGTGGTGATTTGTAACAAGCTCAGTAAAGGACATGAGGTTAGATGCTGAAAATGCCTAAAACCAGTTACTGCAATAAAGCAAACCAAATCCATCCCCAGCACCGTCCTCAACTCCTGTCTACAGGAATTCAGCACTCTGGCCGGCTGCGTAGCAGGCGCCAGAGTGATTAGGGAGAAGGAGAGATGGGGAAAGGATGAGGCTGAAATGTACTGATCTTTGAGCACATATGAGAGGCTTTCCAACCATGGAAAAGAACTATAAGAGGCCATGCAAGGTGCATCCATGAACTGGTAACCAAATGGCATGTAACCCAGAAAAATGCTGCCTCACTCTGCATGATCTGACAACTGTCATTCAATTCCTTGAAAATGCATTAGTTTGTCAAGTACCTTTATATTTAGAAGGTGATAAAATCTGAGTGATCTGAGTTTGTTGCTCTAGTACCAGTTGTTCAGATAGTATGTGTAGATTAGAGAAAAAATTTCTGTTCCTAAATGGCAAGCATCCTGCTAGACACCTTGTTTATGCTATTTTCTGTGGTCTGCACCACAGCCCCTTAGCCTTACATAGAGCAAAGGGGTGTGGGGTTATTTCCTTCACACTTGAGGGTACTGAGGTCTGAGCAGTTAAGTCAATGCCCAAGCTCACAGCTAGGAGGTGGTAGAGTGGTGTTCAAACACGGTTCTGATGCCTAAAATCTCTTGTTATTCCTGGGCTAATCTTTCTCCTAGAGAGAGGGAGACAGAAAGAGAGGTAGAGGTAGAGATAGAGGGATAGAGGGAGAGAGAAAGAAACAAGGAGGAGAGGAGGGAGGAAAAGAAGGAGAAAGAGATTGAGACAGAGAGAGAGAGAGTGAGTAGAAAGAGAATTTGAGTCTTCTCATGAAAGAAGAGGGAAAGTAAGTGTGATCTAAAATATTCCTGTATTTTTTCACACGTCCGCTCCAAACTTGAGACTGGGGGCTCTGTCTTTACATCCCCAAGAATCACATGTAAACCACTTCTATTTGCTCTTGAGAACGAAAGGAAGGAACTTAAGGTTACATGGCTTCTGGTCATTGCCTTTCTCAGAAGATTTATCAGGGAACAGAGTCTGTGAAGCCCCATGCCTCTGGATTACGCTGTTTTGACCCAGACAGGGTTAGGCGTAAATTAAATCGCGATCCTTTCCTAGCTGTTATGTCCTAGAGGAAGCCATTTAATCTATTTGAGTGTCCAATTATTATTATTATTGTTATTATTAATATTATTATCCTTAATAGACTCAATTGTAAAACTTCATGAAGCACAGTAAATTCTCCCAGGTCTCTGGTCAAAATGCAAATGTGTATAGTCCAGACCATAAACCAGGCAGAATCCAATCCTCCTGTGTCATTATCCACCCAGCATAAAAGCAGTGCACTGATTGGCTGGGCCCAAGACACTGAGCGTAAAACCAAAGCCAGGCGTGGCAGTGATTAGCCTCTAGCGCTGTGATTGCGTGCAACTTGACGATGCATTCGATTATAATCATAGTAATTTCCTCGCCTTACATTTGTCCTGGCCTGTGCAGTGAACAAGAATTTTTACTTCAGTGCCTTCCCATGAGTCCCATAATTACCCCAAGAGATAAACGATACTTTTATTGACATTTTACAGCTGTGGAAACTGAGTTTCAACAATTTGGAATGATCTGCCCAGTGCCACCAATAACTAATAGAACAGGAATGGAACTCAAGTTTTCAGCTTCTCATGGTACTCCTTTAGGGACTGAAATTTTGGATATTGAATCTTAAGCTGAGATGTTTCAAAAAGAGAATGGAATATTTTCTACCAAATTATTCGGCCGGTGTAAGATACCGGAGAACACCGTGATTTATATAGGCTCTGAACCCACAAGGTAAGTTGACTGATTTTTATCTTTAAAATTGTTTCATCTTAAATTAAAAATTAAATTATTAATTTAAAATGTAAAAATCTTTTTAAAAATTGCACAATTAAAACAACACTAATACCACTTACGTTTATTACATAGGGCTTGGATTCCAACCATAGCATACTTGTCCTGAAAGCAAAGGCTAGCTTTTCAGGGTTTTTGCCCAGGGCCCTGGCATCCACTGGGGAGATGTCAGTCTACTGTTAGCTTCTGTGCAGTGACCTATCATGACAAAAAAGGAATTTCACACAGCCCAAACAACTGACAAAACAGCTCTCCTTTCAGGGAATACCTAATATTTTCTGATAAGCAGCTTATGCTAGTTTTCTTAGCAAGTAGCCCGGAAGCTTTTCTGTCTGTGGCATTTCGAGATGTGATAAGTTGAAGGGAAGCCCTCTGACCATGCCAGAGTCAGGCAGGCCCTTTTTCGTTCAGGGGACAGCTCTTTGGAAAGATGTAAACATGTGGCAATTTGAAAATGATATAAAGTAATTGATCACAGAGACAGCCCAGAGCATGCATTGTTAACAGAAACACATGTCCCTGTTTATGGAGTTGTAAACACAGGAGTGTGTATTTATTGTTGGAGGTGGAGGCCGAAGCCTGGGGCAAGATTAGGTCCAAGCCTTGTCACTTTTGCACATGGCCATGCATAAAAGCAATGCACTTATTTTAGTAGCAGCAGTTTCCATTGGGTGTTCAAAGAACAAGGAACAAGGTTGCTAGAGGGTCCCATTCCGCAGGGTCTCCACCAAGCCACTCTCCTTCCAGAACTGAAAAAAGTGAGATGCACTGAGCAGAGCTTGCCTGTGGGTGCTTGCTGTTGTGAAAACCTAGGGTTATGCTGTCAGACCACTCAAAGACAAGGGGTCATGGTCTCTAGTCCCTCTCTAATTATACACCTAAGAAAACTTAAGTAGGTACCTTATCTCCCCTCATGTCTGAGTACCAAGGGCTTGGTCAGGCTCTGGTAAACAACGAAGAAAATTCTTCGGGGAGATTTCCAAGTGGTTTACAGCCTTTGCATTGCAAAGAACACTATTGTGCCTATAGAGTGTGCTTTCATAAATTTGGTTGCAGGCTATTTTGAGGGAAAATGCATCCCATCTTCCCTTTACCTTGCAGGTATTTGGTAGCTATTAGACCACATTTTAAACTGAATTGTGTGCACTGATATTAAAGAAGGTTAGCCTCTCTGAGCTGCCACCAGTGACATATGACTACAGTGACAGACAGTCAGCGGTATTCAAAATGAATTAATCAGAAAACACAGCCTACTTCAGTGTGACGTTTAGAGGGAGGAGGAATAGCTACTTATTTACCAAAGGGATGTCACTGAACCATCTTTCTATCTGGAAATAGCCTATGGCTACATAATCCTTTCAAACCAGCAGTGGAGCGATAAACTACACTCAGAGCCAGGTGTTTTAGGCCAGTTCCCTCTTGTTCTCTTCTCTTATTCCTTAAGCTGGCCTTGGTTATTTAATTTTGGGCAAGGTCACAAGATGAAGTGAGGGTTTTGGGAACCTTCCACAGGGACTGTGGGGACACAGAGATCCTTTGGAGATGGAGGCACTTCCTCTGATCATTCTCAAAAGTGAACACACATAATGTCTCAGCAGCCTGGAAGGAAGGAAATATGGTAATAACAGTGATAGTGCTACCTTAATTTTACAAATGTGTAATGCTAATTATGTAAACAGTCGAGAACTTGGAAATCTCTTCATCATGTGTGTCCTACAATGGAAATATTATGCAGTCTAACGCGACATAATACAGTAATAATGTTATTTCACGCAGGTTAGTTGACAAGCATGGGCCAATACTGTCTATCAAACAAAACTGTAGTGCCAGATAATATCTTGGCTGTAAGTAGAAGAAGAGCAACTCAGAGTCTGTTTATGTATTAATCAAGGCATCAGACTCAGGCCACTCCTGCAGGTATGTCCTTTACTAAAAATTATGAAAATCTTCCGGACACCAGGTGTCTTAGTCAGCTCGAACTGCCATAACAAAATACCACAGACTGGGTGGCTTAAACAACAGAAATTTATTTCGTCTAGTTCTGGAAGCTGGAAGTCTGAGATCAGGCTGCCAGCAGGACCATGTTCTGATGAGAGCTCTCTTCCTGGTTTGTAGATGGCCGCCTTCTTGCTAGGTCCTCATGTGGCAGAGAGAGGGTGTGAGAGAGAGCAAGCCCTCTGATGTCTCTTTTTATAAAGACACTGATTCCGTCATGAGGATTCTACTCATGACCTCATCTCAATCTAAGAATTATTTATAGAGCTGGATATTTGATGCTCATACCGTCCCCCACCTCACCCCTCCTTTGCTCATGAAACTTTTATTTCAGCTTCAAGTATATTTTAATGAGTTCTTGGAGTTGGTTCTGTTTTTTGATAAGAGTTTAGGAAATCATCTTGCTATAACTCCCCAAATAGTATATGCCCTTCACACTTAGATAAGTGAGATGGATACTACACAGGTTTGTCATGAAGAGAAGCCAGCTACTTTGCACCCAGGTACAGTTAGACTTGGTGAAGGCTCATGGAATGATTACGACAGTTGTCCCAAAGACAAGGACTGTGCTTCTAGAACAGATCCGAAATAACATGTGCATTTTCATTAAAAGTTGCTGGAAACTCCTCCTTTCTACTTAATACTTAACAGACTCATTTTTTTTAACATTCCATAATAGTCACAGTTGGTAAAAGTATTCAAGTCTCAGTGCCAGAAAGGTCTAGGGTTCCAGTTTGAAACCAAACTTATAGTAGCGATATCTTTTAGATTCCTGAGAGCAACACCAATGATTTTCTTCATGCAGTAAGGAGTATTTCAGATGAGTTGTGGAACTAGAAATGCTTGCAGCCCTTAGGTGATACACGTCTAGATGAAAATCAAAGGTGAAATTCTTTTTTTTTTTTTTTTATTTAAGAAGCAGTGAAAAACCTGAGGAGTTTATACCACTGAAGAAAGAGATTATTGAGTAATTACCGGCCAGAACTGACATCTTAAGAGCTCGGTGAAACTTAGAGGCTGAGTCTACATAGCATAAAGTGAAGAGAATATTTGGTAATTATTATTTAATTTGAGCAATCTTTGCTAAGAGGTCCTTTTACAATTAATTAGTCTTCATTTAAACACAATTTCATAAGTGGACCCCCAAGTATCACCTCAGGAGAAAAATGCAGTACCAGTAATGTTACTACAGCAAGAAATATCATAATGGAATCTCTGACATGGCACAAATAATTATCCATAACCAAAACAAAGCAGTTCTTAATGTCCAGAGTATCAGTCCTATATTTCTCTCTCCCTCTCTCTCTCCCTCCCCCCACTCCCTCTCTCAAAAGAAAGATAGAAAATTTTCCAAGACCTATACAGAAAAAGTAACTTAGTAAAATGTTTCAAATAATGTAGATTAATTTTGCTGTGTGACTTGAACTTAGAAAATGCTGTTAAGTAAACTTCTCAAGGATTCATCGAGGAGTTTCTTCTGCAAGATTGTGGTACAAAGAAGACCTGGTTTGGAGGTGATGCCAGATGGGAACATAATGTACACTTATATCAACAATTCTCTTTGTATATTTTAATTCAGTTCAGTTTATTTCAACTACTTGTAAGGTACACATGTAGGTGACACCTGTGCTGACACGGACACTGTGCTTTCTAGGTAATGACCTTCTGCTTTACAGATAGGAACCAAATCTTAATAGACTTTGTATCCCTGGAGCTCAGCAATAATATTCAAGTGTAAACGTGTGTAGTTTGTTCAGGGAACACAGTATAGACTAGGACTGGACATTAGTGTTAGTGTAATAGGACAAGGCACCCAATGATAGAGGGTCTTGAATACAGTCAAGAGAGTATTAGACAATAATGATACAGAAACCAGAGAATGATCCTATGGTAAAGACTTCAGTCCAAATAATACCCATGCCATTATCCAGTGCAATTTGCCCAGTTGGCAATTTTGTATATGTATAGAGTGAGATAGTAAATATTTTCTGCTTTGTTGTCTCTGTTACAGCTA
This sequence comes from Eschrichtius robustus, assembly GCF_028021215.1. Classification (NCBI taxonomy): domain Eukaryota; kingdom Metazoa; phylum Chordata; class Mammalia; order Artiodactyla; family Eschrichtiidae; genus Eschrichtius; species Eschrichtius robustus. The sequence continues at coordinate 50,403,949 of NC_090838.1, forward strand.
CTCAACTCTGCAGCCATTGTAGCAAGGAAAGCAGCCACATACAATACGTAAGCAAATGGACTAGGCTAGATTTAGCCCGTGGGCCCTAGTTTGGTGACTTCTGATCTGGTTCAATGCTTGCTGTTTTTCAAATCTTCTGACAAAAGACCATTTGGCTGAAGTCTTTGGAATGGCGAGAGCAGTCCTTAATGAATAGTGTTATTGGTGTTTTTGATCACCCATACTATATATGGATCAAGAAGAAATAAATGACAATATAACTCAGAATTCACTGCCTATATTTGTAATGTTCAAGTTGAATTATAGGAATATGGATTGCGTGATGAGTAAATACTGCAATGATCCTACCAAAAATAATGTTCAAACAAAAAAAAAATTGAATTTCAGTGACTCAGGGAGACTAATTTAAAGTCAAAATATCAAGAGGCCACTCAATTCTCCTGAGAGTTCTCCATCCACTTCCAGATGACAGCACCAAGACAACGACAAGCTGAGTTGGTTGATCCACGCCAAGTTTCCTCACACGTGAAGACTTGAGTCACGTGAGGTGCCTGGTCAGAATCTAAGCTGAGCCTGCTGCCATCTTTGTTGGCCATGAAGAAGTGTAAACCCCGGACTGTATCCAGCTTCGGAAGCAATCCAACTACTGGCAAGAGTTTTTCGGAAAGCAGTTGTGGCCCTCAGAGTAAGTTGTAAACAAACATCTGGAACTTCCACCTGTTTCCAAATACCATTACAAGACTTTGCCACATTTGAAAAGACAGTGATAATGATAATAATGACCCAGCAGGAAACTGGCCGTGACCCTTTGGGTGAGCGAAGATTGGGTGACAGTTCCTTTGCTTCTTCTCCTCCACTGGCTCCCTTCTGCCCAGGTGTGATTTTTCTCTCTGTAGTGGTTTTTGAGTATTTGAATGGTAGGTCACACACTTTAAGGCTGTTATTTTCAAGTTTTAATAATGTTTGGCAACTCACTTCCTGTTTCTCAGCTGACAACCTTGCCAAAAGCACTCCTTGTCAGGTACTAATTTGGCTGACATGACGACCACTTGATCTAAATTTTTGGTGTGTAATTATGACTCAGAAGTGAGTAATTTTTTGATATCCAGTGGCAGTCAGAAAGGTGGGTATTTTACTACCCACTCATTAGAGATTCTCCAGTAGTGAAATGTCCTGAATTTTGATCTGTTTGCAGACAGAAGAAAAATCTGACTGCTCAAATGAAAAGCAACTTCCTGCTTATTTTGGCAGCACTTACAGGGTGTATTGAAGTTTTTTATTATAAACTCGCTCCAGTGTTTCATTGTACCTGCAATATTAATTTTGTATTGATCAAAGTCTTATAAAATGACTTCTTTTTTTAAGTTACAGAGATCTTACATTTAACTTAGAAAATAGTTGAAGATATTTCAGTTATTAAGGATTTAAGAAATACTAGATGTCCTCTGGAATAAATCTTAGTACTTGAGAATAAAGAGCATCAGTCTTTCTCTGAAAGTGCCAGTCTTTTTTATGTAATTCTTTTCGGTGGATACCTTTGGGGTTTATACAATTGTTCATTTTATTTTCCTACCAGAAGAAACAAATAGAGATATTTTTGGTGAGAAATGAAACTGATCACTGAACCTTGAAGCACGCTCATGTACCCATTTATTGGAAGCAGTACAATAAAAGCTAAAACTTGTGTTTTGTTTGAAATTTTTGTTTCTACTTTTAGTGGCAGATATCAACATGTTCCTTAACTGCAAACAGAAAGTTGAACTAACATTACATATGCTCACAGATTCTTTTTTTCCTTTCATAATATCCTATGATTAAATCATGACTTTTTGCTACCGTTAGCCAAATACATAATATAGAATTACCTCTTTATAATAGTTTCATTATTCATGATTCTGTGCCCAAAGATCCGGTTTAAAAGTGAAAAGTAATTATTTAATTGATTTAAATAAATTATTTTTAAAATATTGAATTGAATAATTCTGTATTCGTTTCCTGTGGCTGCTGAAACAAATTGGCACACTCTGAGTGGATTAAAGCAACATAAATTTATTGTATCATAGTTCTGGAGGCCAAAAGTCCAAAGTCTACGTTACTGGACCTAAATCAAGATGTCAGCAGGGCTATGCTCCCTCTGGAAGCTCTGGGGAAAAACCCATTCACTATGCCTTTCAGCTTCTTGTGGTTGCCAGCATTCCTTGACTTGGGGCTGCATCACTCCAATTTCTGCCTCCATTGTCAGACTGACTCTTCCTCGTGTGTGTGTGTGTGTGTGTGTGTGTGTGTGTGATCTCCTTCTGCCTCCTTCTTACAAGAATACATGCGATTGCCTTTAGGGTTCACCTGGATAATCCAGGGTAATCTCCCTATCTCATAAAGACCCTTAACTAACATATCTGCAAAGCCTATCCCTCCTTAGTTGAAGAGTCTGCAGCTAAAAATACCATGGTGGAGTTTCATCATTACAGTTCCATCTTAGGGTTCTATAGGGCATGGACTGCAAGTAGTAAAGAAAATGACTCATTTGAGAAACTTCAGTTCTTCTCAATAACTCATGTAAGACTTGTACTTCTACCTACCTATTTCTGAAGGGGTTTGAGGCAATTAATCAAAAAGCATAAGCAATAAGGAAATATTAGATATTTAGAGGTGACAATAGCAACTTATATTTCATACTATACAAATATTTTTCGTAGTACCTTAAGCATTGTAACAAAACCAAACCTCTATGAGTTAGATGCTGGTATATCCATTGTGAACATGAACAGTTTGATGTACAGAGAGGTCAAAAACACACAGCTGGAGAACGGCAAAGTGAGATTCAAACCCAGGAATCTGGTTTTAGAACCCAAGGTTCTAAGCCAATGCTGCAATCTACCTGCCAAGCTTATCCCCTTTCTACAGCTTCTATCCAAATCTTCCATTAGTTAGGAATTTCCCTCTACCTGCTCCTGCCTTTAAATCCGTACTTATTTTCAGAGCATACATTACACTTCCCTTTCTTTAACAGCTTCTGCTGTTCTCAACTGGGAGTGAGTTTTATTTTCTCCAAACCCCTGCAAAGATTGTGCTTCAATTAGGGGGTAGATGATATTCTGTCTTTTATAGTATATATACTATATAAAAAGTATATATACTATATTCAATAAGCGTCTGTGGTCAGTTGAAAAATGTACCCCCCGCCCAGGCATCCATGTCTTATTCCCTGGATCCTGTGAGTTATCTTGTATGACAAAAGAAAAAAAAAGAAAAAGAGAAAGAAAAAGAAAAAAAAGGCTTGACATGGCTGGATTCTCTAATTACTTAGGGTCTCACTGAGCTGAATCGAGGTGTCAGTTATGATCTGGGGTTAGGGGTCCTCTTCCAAGCTTACTGGTTGTTGGGAGAAATAATTTTCTGAGTTTGTTAACTGGATCTCCATTTTCCTTTTCCTTGCTGGCCGCTCTTAGCTCCTAGAGGCACTCTTTGTAGTTATGTAAGAAATTAGACGGTGAAAAATGAATTTGCTGTTCTGCGGCATATGCGTATTTTAAATTGTGACCAGTGCTGCAAAATTGATCTCCAAAGTTTCTACAACAATTTTAACTCCCACCAGCAGTGTAGAGGAATCCCCATTTCCACATACCCTCACCAACCCTTGATACTAATCAAAGTTTTTATTTGTATTTTTTTCAATTTTATGTGTGAATATGATATCTTACTATGGTTTAGGGATTATTCATTGGTAAAATAGAGTTTGGAGAGTTTTAAAAATATTTGGATTCCAAGTAACTTACAAGGTACTGGACTACACATTCTCTGCGGTGTGACAACTTGTGGCCTTTATCTAAAGTGGTTCGATTTCCTGAATACTAACCTCTTTACTCTTCCTTTAGGGTCTAAGAAACATCCATTTCTCTTGATATTCTTTTTTATGTCTTTGGGTCTTCTATGAAGTCATCAACATCTTGGAAAGTCTTAACCAGGAAATAGGAAGAAAGAGAGCAGTGGGGAATGATAAATTAGAAATGTTAATAACAAAATACATCATACTGCCCTCTGCCCAGATGAATCTGATAATATTAGTCATCAACTGTGCTCATGTGCATGTACAAGGGGTTTTGTAAACAGACCTATAGGAACAAGTCCAGAGCCATCGGTTAAAACTCATAGAGTGAGAAGAACTCTCTCTTTTTAATATGCATCAAAGGCAGCATTGGCTGGTCCAATACGAACATATCTTTTGCTATCTTCTACTGGTAAAACTCTTTCAGTGAATATGGAATTAACAGGGAAAATATTGATTTTGGTTGTTAATTTGCTTTCAAAAATTGAGCTCCTGCAATCTTGGTAGAGTAAGTCTAAGACATATCTGTTTATCCATTTATTCCTATTAAAAGGACACTTCTAGAAAATATTATCTGGTATTAATCTGGTGAATAGTGTTATAAATGTCAAAGTTTATGTTTATTATAGTTATTAAACTGGTCCTGATATCTCATAAAAATAAAATAAATGGCAGGGTTAGAAATTGAATACTTTGTATAATTCTTCAAATCTTTAATATTCTGTTTATTAAGTTTTTATTGAAATACAATACATGGAGGACGGAGTGAGTGAATGGAGTTTCAGAGCTACACAGCAGTCCTAGGAGAAAAATAGTCATGCTCCTATTTCTTTTATGAAAATCTCTTAGACTCCTGAAGTCTCTACAGTCCTAGAAATTTGCTTTTCAGAGCTAGTAGAGAGAAGGCACCTTTTCCTTTAGTAAGTGTTTTTGCTGAAGAAAAAGGGCAGACTTAGAGACTTTGTACTCATCCAGGGCTGATTGCATTTACCATTGTCACCTTTACATAGGGACAGAAACAACCTCTGCAGTGGAAGCAGAGAAGCAAGGAAACGAACAGTCTAATGGAGACTTAGAGAAGCACATAGGCAGAGACACTCTCTCTGGGAATTCTTGGGGGAAAAATAACACTGACTTTTACAGCATTATCTCTTCACTTAATAATAATAGTGCTGAGCATAGGCTATGCCTCTTGCCATGCACCATCTGGGGACAGGGAGTAGCTAAATTGAAATTAGGGCCTGAAGGAGAAAATTCATGGAAGGCCAGTTGAATGGAAGTCTAGATTGTGCAGGGGAAATAATGAAGGAGCAGCCTTGTTGCTCAAACTTGAGGGTAACTTTCACTGTCAGGGAATCAAGCTCTTTTGTGAATCCCTTAACTTTCTTGCATCTGCTTTCACAACTGGACAGTGAGAATATCAATGATTTTTAAAAAAATTTCCCTGGCATATTAAAGTAAAGAAACTAATTATGATGAAGCACTTTGAGAATTTCCAAAGTAAATCAAGATATTATTAGAGCAATACTAAAGTATTTTATATGCGCCTCAAATCTGAATGGTCACATTTCGTGTTTCTCTCTAATCTACATGTCAACTCTGACCTTGACAGAGGACTAAAAAGAAGAGTAGGTACAGCAGGTAATTGCCTTCATAGGATGGATTGAGAAATTCTAGAAATACCTCCCGTGCCTGTGACTGGGTATAGAGATTATAGAGTCATTTCTATAGGAAAAGTAATTGAAACCATAAGAAAAAAAATTTTTTCTAAGGGAAAGAACACGAAGCTGGGGCAGTTAAAGATAGACCGAGAGTCTTCAAGCAGTCGGCAAATTGTTTTCGTGTAAAGGGCTGGACAGTAAATATTTTAGGCTCACCAACCATACAGTCTCTGTAGCAAGTACGCTATTCTGCCTTTGTAGCAATAAAGCAGCCGTAGACAATGCAGAAACAAAGGAGCGTGGCTGTGTTCTAATAAACTTTATTTGCCAAAACAGGAGGCAAGTAGGACTTGGCGCGTGGGCCCTACTTTGATGACTCCTGCTCTAGAGGGTAAGCCTTTTGAGGACAAGGGCTCTGTTTTCATCATTGTGTGTCCCCAGTAACCCAGGCGACTTATACATAGTAGAGGCATAGCTAAGATTTGTTGATTGAATAATATATTATTACTTTTCTTTGTTTACTCATGCAAATTAAATTTTGTGCACAGATGCTGCGTCCATGCATTTTTCGTGGGGTGCGTAAAATGCAACAGGCACTGGGATATCTTACCTTTCAGCTGTAACTGTTTTCCTTCTTGGCCTTGTCCTTTTCTAACTTCAACTTATTTATTCTTTTCTAGCTGCTTCTGTGTAGTTGCTTATTTTGGCTGTCAGAAACTGGTCAGAAGGGATTGAAAGCAGAATAAACATATGTGAGAAAATAAACAAGGAGCATTTTTATGAATTTGCATTTTTGATGTATTTATTTTACTGAAATATATCCTTTAGGTGAGACATGATTTCCTAAAGAGCATTCTATGTAATACCAATTCTGCAAGATGTTCCTTGAAAAAAGGTTTCTTAGTCAGAACAGCTTGGGAAACAGTATATTGTCTATTGGAGAGTCTATCACCAAAGGCACCAGGTTCTACCGTAAAGAATCAAAGAATCCTGAGAATGTGTGTTTGACCTGCTCATGCAATGGCCTCCGTGCAAACACTAGCAAATGTCATTTGGTGCTGGATCTCAGCAGGTGTGCCGGCCCCTGTTCTCTCAGAGCCCTGTGGAGATGTGAGAGCGCTGTGCTGGGGCAGGGCACAGCTGGATATTCTGAGAGGCCGTCTTCCTGTAAAGGCATCTGCCACCCTGTTGCTCTCCCTTTATATGATGTAAGCATGAGAACAGTCTTCAATGAAGAGAGCTGGGCTCAGACATCTAGCGGTCTGAACTTGGACACCAGCCATTTGGGGGATTGCTGGAAATTCTAGTTGCCTGGTATCTGGAGACTTCAGGAGCTTTTGGGAAATTGTGTCTCAGGGCCACCCCCACTGCTGGGAGGAGAAGGAGCTTCTGAACTTATGGGGAGCTATGGCTGCCCCTGTGGAGAGAGCTGGAGCCACCGTCCCTGAGAGCTCCTCTCTAGGCATTGCACATAAATGCAGTTTTCCAGTTGTATTTGGCCATGGAAATCCACCCTGCTCCCTTTATACATGTGTGTACGTATCTTGTTTTGCAAACTGCCAATTAATAACGTATGGAATCAGTGCTTCATGGAGCATGCTTTGCATACATTCTATTAACTATTGTGATAGAACGACTTTTTACGTGGCCCAAATGTTCACACCTCCCTGTATCCACGCCCTTTGTAATGTGACTCTGTGGTGTCTCCCAGTGAAAAACAAAGTCTCTTTCTTCTACCTTTGAATCAGGTCTAATGCTGTGAGTTACTTTTGCTGATGGAATTCAGGGGAGGTAAAGATGTGCCAGAGCTGAGGCTAAACCTCAAGAGGACTTGAACTTCCACTCATTCTCTTGGATCCCTGTGGAAGAGCTTGGGCTAGCCTGCTGTGTGCTGATGATGGAGCAGTCACCCCTGTTGTCCTAGTCAAAAATCAGCCAACCATCAAACAAAAGAATGAGGTCGTCCTAGACCAGCCAACCCTCAGCTGACCCCTAAATCCATGAGAGATCCCAGCCCTGACCAGCAGAGCTGACCACCCAACCCACAGCTGATGAGAGGAAGCCCAGCAGAGACCAGAACCACCCAGCTGACCTGTAGATTTGCGAGCAGTAATAAGTGCTTAGTGTTTTAAGACGTTGAGTTTGGGGTTCTGGCAGCTCTGGGCTCTTACTGTGTTGCAGTAATTGCCACTGACACAGCTACTAATTTGTGGCTTCTTTATATCCCATTTCTCATCCATGAAATCAAGGCTAAGCAGTGACTTTATTGCAAGAGAAAATTGGATCATACACATAAAAAAGATAATCAATGAAGGGTATCACACCAAGAATACATGTGTTAACAAAGGATTATTGTAGATGTATTGTTTTCACTCAACATGGACAACCTTGTACAGTCATAGACCAATGATATAAAATGAGTGTGAGATCGTGCGTGTGTAGGGGGAATCTCAGTGGTATAGAAGAGCATATACAGGGAGCTATTTTTCTGATTCTCTACCATAGAGCCTCCCCTACTGACTGTATCCACCAGGTATCAGATGAAATACACCTGCAATCAGAGGACATTTCTGGAGATTTCTTTCCATCCTGAATTTTTTTGATAACCTGTTTTTTTTCTGGAAATAATAATGAGTAATAGTGCAGAAATTTTTTTTGTTTTTGTTTTTTTTGCTTAGAATTTAAGCTTAGAAAGTAGAAGAATCTTCTCAAATAACTAGAAAGATAAAAACAGTAAAATGACACCGAAGTACCCCCCTTCCCCCGCCCCAAGTTTCTGTCCAAGGGGAAAATATTGAAGCACAGAAGTCTCTCTCCTCTCAAAAAAGCATTCATGGGTAAACAAATTGGTGCCATCTTCCCCCTGCCCTGAGACACTGTGAGTGCAGCGTGGGGAGAAAGGATCTGTTTTCCAGGGCAACAAAACAACTGCTGAGCTGCTCACAGAAATCAGGGGCTCGCTGGACCAGTGGAATTCCCACACCACACACTTGAGACACTTAACTAGTGCCGTTTGTTGGGATGCAGCCAGCTAATTGAATTTAAATTAATGATGTACATTTCTTTTAGTTTAAGTTGTTAAACTGTATTTTCATGTTTGATAGTCATTTGCTAAATCTTGGGAAAACATTGCATGTATAATAATATGCTTGAATCCCCTGTAGCATTAAAAAAAGTCTAACCAGTTATATATGATTTAGTCATTCGAAATACATCTGTATTTTAAAGAAACATTAGTATAATCAGAAGAGGGAATGGGTTATTGATTTGAATTCCGTTTCAGATATTATTTAAGAAGACAATGTCAGAAACAAAAGATATACTTCTGTTTTTCTCAAAATGGAGAGACTTTGGTTCACTTCTTTCAAAAAGAAAAATAAGAGATGTTGAGAAATAATTTTTCATGACATAATAATTCTATTTTTTTTCATTTAATCAGACAATTCTTTTTTCTTTTCTTTAGCTCCCTGAACCCTAACAGCAGAGGTAAAAAATAATTTACTCCTAGCTAACTAATTTGAAAAACTAAATATGTAATCTTTTCATGGCATAAATGACTTAATTCTTTGCACTTTGCTAATTTGGAAAAAAATGCATAAGTTTGCAAAAAATTAATGAAGAGCATTTAAAGCAGATTTCTTGAAGTTTTTCTCGTTATGTATATCTATAGTAAATTCATCACAAAGCAAACATAGGCAAGTTTGTTTTCAGTTGGGTTGGGTTTATATTGCATATGGGTATATATAATCTTTATATATAATATTGTGGAGGAAATGACACTGAGATAAGGGCCAGAAGACATGGATTCTGGTTCTATTACAAGAACTTAGGAGACAGGAAAACTCCAGTCGGTTCCCTAACATCTCTGCTAGCTGGTTGCCTCATGTATTAAATGGTTATGCTAATATTAAGATGAAATATATAAAACTGGCTGCTTTTGACTAACAAAAATGACAATTTTGTATGGCTAAAACTAATACTGTTCTGTCTTATACAGTTACTATACGAAATAAAAATGTTTTAAACATTTTGGAATACTACTAAATGTATGTAAATGTGAGATTTTTATTGTCCTAATATAAGTGTGTGTGTGTTCACACACAGGAAAACCATTTGGTGCAGCTGTAATAATAATTGATACAGAGGGCCACACATTGATTTGCCTGGGATGCGAAAAGGATTGAGGGGACTGAGTGGTATAAACCAACTTTTATAATTGCTCATTTCTTCTCCATTGAGATCTAAAATTTGGCCTTCACATTAAAAAAAAAAAAAAAAAAGTATGAGCTGGAGACTGAATAGCAAGCACAGGAATCATTGCCTACCTGCACATCTTTCTTTACCTAGCAGGCAGACACACTGATGATCTGCCTTCTCTGTAGCCATCACCTGGATGCACAGCATTCAAAATGTGGTCCAAATGTGTCTTTCCTTCAAAGATATTTAAGCACTAGATTCTGGCTCTAAAGCAAGCCATCTTGGGTATTCACAAGTAACCAAACAATGGTCTTATGTCATTCAATTCCCCTTGGGCCAGGCACAAACACCTGGCCTCCTCTGCTCTCTACTGCACTACATCTGCTTGCATCCCACACCCCACACCCTCCCTCCACAGCGTGCCCGGATGAACCCAGCAGTTTCTCTGTCTTGCTTAGTTGTGCTAGCCGCAGTCCAGCCTCATCTAGCTCTTTGAGTTGAGTTCCTGTGGAAGTAGCCAACCCATCCGCAAAGAAAGACTCAAAAAAAGGCGCCATGAAATGCAATGATGAGCTCCAGGGGTCTCAGGAAGAGTAGACAAGTTATCTTCCTTTCTTGCGGCTCTCTAATTTATGATTGTGTTCTCTCGTGGGGCCCAACTTTACAGCCTGACCTAAGGTGTTGTGAACTATTGCACATTCTTACAATTTGTACTTAAACTGGTCTGTATGGGTTTCTGCCACCTACAAACATGGAGCTTGTGCTCAGGCTATGTGCCTGTTCCAGGGACACTGCTCTTGCACAGATCTTTGGCTTGTTTACAAGTCACTAGACACGATCCTACTCCTCACTTTAGATTTATATCTTGCTATTTTATGTATGTTATATCAACATACACAGTTTTTTCTTTTTTTCTTTTTCTTTTTTTTTTTTGGTGCGTTGGCCGGGAATCGAACCCATACACAGTTTTTTTTAATGCAACTTATTTATCAGATTTATAGTCAAGTGACTTTTGTTCTTTAATCAAAATTAAATTCACTCCAACTTTTTAAAGAAAAAGAAAGGATTTATGATCATTAACGTTATTCAAAGGGCTGTGCTATTATACTGGACAGTCCACATCCAAAGAGGATTTCTAAGAGCCTTTTAGTAACTGTAGCATTGTTGGAATATTTGGATGGCCTCCTATGCTGCCTATTTTTAGGTAGCGACTCTCAATGGACACAATAAAGAAAAAGCCGCATTTCAGATTTATACCTTAATAATGCATGCTTTATGATCACCCTACGATGATGTAATTATAGGTGGCATTAATACTTTCTCCACTATGAACCCCAAATCAGTGCTTTTTAATGATTGAGACTGACAATTGTGGTTCTCAGTAGCTTGAAATAGACATAAACAAAAAGCAAAAAAAAAAAAAAAGGAAAATAAAACATTTTCCCCCAGCCTAGCTGCTTCCCAGCAGTGTAAGCAGAGCAAGAGGCAACAGTGGATGTTCTTGAGTCTCTTTGGACAGAGCCTCTCACAGACCTATTTTCTGTAACCGTGGCATGGATGGCCTTTTGTATTTCACAAGCAAGAGAAGTCCTTATGTTGTAGTCTCATTGAAGGACAAAAGTGACACTGCACTCTAGGAGATATTTCTTGTTTAAACAAGTAACAAGAAGATTATTTGAAGGGTAACAGCCAGGTTATGTACCCCATAAAAGTACGAATGATTTACAAATATTTAACAAGGAAAAAACTAATTATGCTGCTCCTCTCACAGAGAGGCCAGCCTCAGAAATGGTATAATCAATATGGGAATGTTAGCTGTAATACAGTCTGTCAGCTTTTTAACCAGCCAAAAAAAAAGAAAATCAAAAAGTCTATAAACAAAGTTGAGCCCTCTCCTCCAGCCCTGGATTTTATGTATCTGGTTGCATGCCTTTCACACGTAAGGTATCTGAACATCCGGATGTTATTTCCAGGGCCATTTGGGAGGGCCCATTTGGCCTGAGTTAAAATGGAATTCTAAGAAAACTGGGTGGCTTTACAATGGGTCGCTGTGCAGAAAATGTAACCTTTTTTCCTCTGGGCCCTAGTTAGTGTTTCTTAGAACATTTGTCCTTTTCCACCAAATTAACAGAAATTTGACTCTATGATGGGCTCAGGAAATTGTTTTTCTATGATGTGTTTGTGTATGAAGACATTCACATTGTTGTATACTTTGCATGGTATTATGTATCTATATAAAGTTATTGATACAGGTGTGTTTGTGGTATTTCAGGGTCCAGGGAAATTGCCTGGTAGAGAAACATCACTCTGAAATGCTATACAAAAAGTGGCTCTCAGAATAGTGTGAATAAGGGTGGAATCACGTAAAAGCCGTGAGCACAGCTGGGGAGTCAGACTCTATGAGTTCCGTTCCCAGCTCTGGCCAGCCACTTACTATTTATGACCTTGGGTAAGACTGAAGTGCTACAAATCTTTCATCTGAGAAATGGAGCTAACAATGGGAGTTGTTTTACATGGTTACAGCAAAAAATGAAATAATATATGAAAAGCGTGTAAGACAATCTCTAGCACATAGTAAATACTCAATAAATATTAGCTGTTAGTATCACACCAAAGTCTTTACCATTTGTAACTCATGTCGTCTTAGCTTTGCTGGCTTCCGGTACAAACAGGTTTACAATCACAGTAATGGCCCAAATTTTGCTGGTATTTGCCTAACCTTTGGGAACTAAGTACTCTGCAAGAGGCACACATATGTCCGTCTCTCCCGGCCCCCCACCAATACTTCCTGGCATTCCTGGGTTGCTTCACACGAGCTCATGAATTGTCTCTTACTTTTCTTGTTGATGTTGGCTCAACTGAAAGCCCCTGACAGTGGTGCTCTGCCACCGTAGCTGCAGCCAAGATTGATAAGAACGTTGAGGCCAGTGCCAAGGGCCCTACTTCTCTCCTGCTGCATCCAAAGTTATCAACCTGCCCCCTTTTATCCTCACTACTTGGGAGCCCTCCAGTGAAAACGTGTCTCTCCTGCACTCCATGGCACATTGTATCACCAGAGCATTAAAACTGTTAGTGTGGTAGCCCCTTAGCTTACATTTCCTTCAAAAAAAAAAAAAAAAAAATTCAACCTTCGCCTATAGCACAGTCTACAAGGTACAGACATGCAAGGGTAAAGTCAAAATAGGAACCAATATCCAACGTAAATATGATACTTTCCTCTCCATCTCAGGCTTTCTCCCAGGCAACAGTACAAAAGAGTACTTTCCCAGCCAATTTTCTCAGAAAATTGGTTCCTTGAGACCTTGAACAATATACCAGTTCTTCATACTTGTCCAGACACATCTGAATATCAGCTTAGGCTCAACTAAGTCTCCCCTCTGTGTGATATAAATGGCATTAAATTTTTCTATATCCCAACAGAATTTTACCCCATAGTTTGGGGAACATGATTTGACCGACAGCAAATACGACCCATATAATGACTATGACAGGGTTCCCTGTGCTACTTGTTCAGAGATCGGAGCCCACTGTCACTTCTGCACATAAAGTTCTCAGGGTTGGGCAGCCTCTGATTTGTGGCTTTGTTTCAGTAGTTTGGGTTGGTTACCACATTTTACATCGCAGTAACTTTATTGCTACTGTCACAACAAAGCAAAGCAGCTATTATCTCATCACAAACTAAAGCTACATTTCTAAACCATTGCATCTAACCAAACTACAGTGCTGTAACACCTAATTTACAGTTTATTCCAATTGCATGGACATGAGAAGTATAAAATAAAAATTAAAAATATATACGTATATCTGATTTCATTGGCTCATCTGGGCCAAGTGCTTTGAAGTTTGGGAGGATGGTTATAAAACAGCTGAGGTTCCATGTTGCCCATAAGACTTCTATTTAGAGCTGGGCAGCTGAGTACACCCTGGGGCTGACTTAAAATTGTCTACGTGGTCGGCTGACATCACACTCGGGTTCTCACACCTTTGTCCAGCCAAGCTAGAAACCTTCACCTCCAGGCTTGAGCAGAGCTGTGTTTCCTGAGCTATGGGCACTGCTGTGTAAGGGATTCTTAAATGTCCCTGGAAGGTGAAGGATTCTCAAAGATAATCCAATTGGCCAACCGGTCAAGGGTTTGGAGGGATGACGGAAGAGAGCACAAGTATAAAGGCAGAAAGGCAAATTAGCTTCTTGATGCCCTTACAGAAGCACACGGGTACGTTACCATTGAAGAGTATGGCTCTGGTCAACGTTAGAGATGAACTACCCTAAAAATAAACCAAAAAAATGAAAGCCTGATTCCTTTTTTCCTCTCATAGTTTTGTGCACAAGGACCTACAGATTCAGAATGGCCTAACCACTCCTCTCTAATCCAACATGAATCTTCCCTTCAAGAGCCAATCTCTTCCAAAAGAAAATGTGTAAGAAGTTCCTGACAAGGGGCTCAGTATGGTTGTTGGTCCCTCCCCTGCCCCTCACCACATCAGCCTACTCAAGGGCCATATATCAGAGGGTAGCCTTGCACTCAGCAATCTGTGTGAAAGGCATTTGCGAAATGGAATGGGTGAAGCATAACATGGTGGCAAGGGAATAGGAGAAACTTAGGGTGAGTCCAGGTTTCTGGTGGTCATAAGTGCCATTTGTGGAGACCAGGAACCTGGTAGAGATTTGTGAGGTCTGAGAGTTGATTACCTACTTTTTCTAATATAACCATTTAACTATCCTTCCCATTTATCACTTTAACTGTATCCCCTTTCACTGCTATCCATAATTTTCAGCCTAGCCTAGTGGTTTCCACAGGTAAATGCCCAGTATGCACAATTAATGACCACAGGAGCAGTGCTTCAAGACAGGCCTTGGATATTAGGCTTTTGAAGCCTTCCCTCTGGTCGTCCCCTGGCTGCACTCCTCCCCACAAAGTAAAGAACATACAGTGTTACGGGCATGAGCCCAAGCAGAGACTTTGTCCTCACTTCTAGACCATGTTCCATGTGTCCCAAGCCTGCTTTCGGGGCCAGTGCAAACTACCCCCTGTTCCATCTTCCTGTGGACAGCCTGCACTGCTGGAGTGGAAGATGTGGGCTTCAGGAGTGGTCAAAGGAAGCCAAAGGGTAGCTGTTTGCAGGGAAAATATGTGAAAAAAATTTGGCTTTGTATATGCAGGTGAGGATGTCCATGTAAATGTGGTACAGGATGAAGCCTGTGTGGGAAACGAGGGTGTTGTGTGTAGGAAGTGCAGGATTTGGGGACTGAAGACCAGCTTTCTCTGCACCTCCAGGTTTCAGTAGAGTATGCCAAGGACTCCAAAAGTTTTAATTTTAGAAGCTGAATTTCCAGATTATTAAAAGTCTATATTCACCAAGGTAGGGAGATAGAATATATTTTGGGGAGACTTCCCTGGTGGCTCAGTAGTTAAGAATCCGCCTGCCAATGCAGGGGACACGGGTTCGATCCCTGGTCCGGGAAGATCCCACATGCCGTGGAGCAACTACGCCCGTGAGCCACAACTACTGAGCCCACATGCCGCAACTACTGAAGCACGCACACCTAGAGCCCGTGCTCCGCAAAAAGAGAAGCCACCGCAATGAGAAGCCCGCACACCGCAACTACAGAAAGCCCGTGTGCAGCAACAAAGACCTGACACAGCCAAAAAGAAATAATATATATAAATAAAATAAATAAATTTTTTTTAAAAAGAATATATATTTTTAAATGGTTGTTAGCTTGATATAATTTACTATTTAGATTTATGATACATGTACTCTTGACCTCAGTCCTAAAATGTCAAAGGCAGGTCTGATGGCGGGTGGGGTGGGGGGAGCTCTGAGAAGCACTTTATGATCGGGGTACCCTAAGCTCACCTTTTGCATGTGGCCATGACAGCTCCCAACGCTGAACCCCATGGGGCTGTATCACAGAGAACTGGCATTTCAGTGGGTCTGAGACATGGAAAGAGAAATGTCACAGAGTCAGGAAGTTAGACAGCAGCTTCGGAGGGACCTGGTTCTTTTCTCCTAAATTATTCTGATCTCTCAGTAACTCAGGCTCAGCCCCACTGTCTTCAAGCTTAATCTATTCTCTCTGATCATATCATGCTAAGTTTCCTTCTCTCCTTTGAAAGAATAACATGCCACTATTTGATTTTGTTTGTCTCTCCCCACCCTACCTCTGGGTGTTGCACTGAATTTCTTTGTATTTTCATATACTGCAATACTCTTCCACATTCTGTACCTCATTGTGAGGGTTAGAATACTTTATTTTCTGTGGCTTTTAGTAACGTCTGTATTTCTCGAACTTAAATTATTGCTTTGCTTCTTTACTCTCATTCTCTCATGTACTTTCCCCACCATTCTTCTTCTGTCTTCCTTCTCTATTTCCTCATTCATCTATGGCAGAGTGTGGTACATATGGATATGTCAGAACCATTTGGTTTCATCAAAATATACTCGGAAAAAAGTGCCAAAGCCAGAGTATGGAGAAGTAGCTCCAGACTTTAAAGGGAGCTAGTGAAAAACCTACATAAGCAGGTGCGGTGAGGGCACAAATGTCCACATGCCTGGGTTTAGGAGGCTATAAGGCCAAGCATGGAGGAAAAGGTAAGGTGATTTGCTGGGAAAGAGGAGGAAGAAGAGATGACGTGGAGGTGATGACAAGAGAAGAGGTTGGGGAGCCCGTGAGGGAGGGGATATTCATAATTTATGGCTGGGTTTCTGTGGAAATTCACTGAGTTGCAGAATTACTCTCCTTTTATTGCACATCTCTTCAGACGCTACAGTGAAATGGAAGTGAATGACCATTGCAGGGACAGCTCCTTCATTCCATACTTATTGAAAAGCATCTACCTGCCCACCTGGTACGTCTGCAAAGAAGTGGAAGACAGTGCCTGCTCTCAAGATGCTTATCGTGTTCCTGGGGCACCAACATTCACACATATAAAAGTGACATAAGCTGGAGCTGTTTTCTCAGAACAGGCAAAAGTAAATTCCAACTTCATCTGTCATATGATGCTTGTTGACATTTGTTCCACAGGGAAATGGAAGGATGTCTCTTTTCTGCACATCCAGACCAACACACATAACTGTAAGAGCAATTTTCACTCTGCTGTGGCACCCTAGCCCGGCCACTGCTCTTCCATTTCCCCATGTTCTAAGTCCCCTCTGCCTGGGCACCTACTGAATTAGGATCTCCAGTTCTCTCTGTGAAGCCCAAACTCTTTATGGTGAGTGCTGCTTGTACAAAACAAGAGAGTGGCAACTTCTTTGTTCTTTCTTCTCTGTTTTGTATAAAGCAATCAGCCAATACATCCTGCTTTTTCTCCTACTCAACCTGGAAATACTGATTTTTTTTTTTTTTGGACTTAGCGATGAGCCACAGGCTGTATTGGTTTGGGCATATTAAGTACATTTTATTGGGCTTTAGGAAAACAAAGATCATAGCAAACAAAGTTAAGAACTCTCAAGTTAGGAGACCTTGTGGAATTTGTTTTCATCTCTGTATCAAATCATTCTTTTGATGGAATAAAGCCATAGACATTGCTCTGTATTTGGATCATCTAATTTAGCCCCCATATTACAAGGCAGGGTGGTTAAGGTTTTGTCTTCAAAAGGCTTCCTAGTAGGGAAGGTCTAGACTTTCTGAAAATAGTGCAAGTTCAAAACCAGTTCTACCATTTCCAGTTGTATAACCTTAAACAAGTTTCTATTTTTAATATTTTTCCAGTTTTATTGAGATATAATTGATACATAGCATTGTGTAAGCTTAAGGTGCACAAAGTGTTGATTTGATACATTTATATTCTGTAAAATCATTACCACCATGGCATTGGCTACCACTTCTATCCTGTCACATAGTTAGTGTTTCTTTTTTGTGGTGAGAAGATTTAAAATCTACTCTCTTAGCAACATTCAAGTATATGATACAGTTTTATTAGCTATAATCACCATTCTGTACATTACATCCCCAAATTTATTAATCTTATTACAACTGGAAGTTTGTACCCTCTGACAAATATCTCCCCACTTCCCCACTCCCTCAACCCAAGGTAACCAGCACTCTACTCTCTGTTTCTCTGAGTTTGTCTTTTTCAGATTCCACATATAAGTGAGTTCATACAATATCTGTCTTTTACTATCTGACTTATTTACTAAGTCAGATACTAGCATAATGCCCTCAAGATTTATCTAAGTTGTCACAAATGGTAGGATTTTCTTCTTTCTCATGGCTGAATAATATTCCTCTGTGTGTGTGAGTGTGTGTGTGTGAGTGTGTGTGTGTGTGCACCACATCGTCTTTTTTCATTCATTCACTGACAGACACTTAGGTTGTTTCCCTGTCTTGGCTATTGTGAGTAATTACAGAATTTCAGCTTCCAAGGACTACGAGATCAGGTGGCATCAGCAAGCTGCTCTTGGGACTGGAGGCTGGCCTGGGTTGTGCCTCCCAACTTGGAAAAATCCTGTAAGCTAGTAGTGCCAGTGAGGTGGGTTTGTCACTTTCCCCACTGAGATACTGCCTACTCTGGTTGTAGCTGGGCCGATCTACAGTGTGAAAATTATACAAGGAGTGTCAGGCTGGGCTAATTGGCATTGTATTTCTGATTTATAGCATCCTTTGTAGATTGATCTGCCCCCATGACTGCCCAGTCCCACCCTTTATCTGGCTCAGCCTCCAGGGTAAACCCCAGCTCCCACCACTGGCTGAGGTGATCTCTCCCTTCTCTGTTTCTTGGTCATTGACTGTGCTCAGTCTGAGTCTATCTCTTCTTGCCATGGGCAGCCCCAAGCTTCTCATGCCTTGATATCCGTCACTGTAACTTGATTGTCAGCTTCACGCCTTCCCTTATTTCTATTTCTCACGATGCCTAGCTAACTGTAAATATTTGTCAGTTTCATCTTTTGACATAATTTATTTTGGATATTTTATGTATAAGGACCAAGACTTCAGTTTATGTCTGTGGAGTATTTTGCAATATGCAAATACATTTTTAAAACACAACAAAAGGGAAACTAAGAACGCCCATATCAGCACAGAGCTGAAATTTAGCCTCAAGGCATGAATGGGTATAATGGAGGATATTTGCAGTGGCTCTCTCTTTTCTGTTTTTGTTATTTTTTGAGGGAAATAAAATCTCCATATTTATTAAAATTACATTAAGCTGCCTCAATTGCTCATGTCTCCCGGCCAGTTTGCTAGGGCCTGCTTTGCTGCTGGCTGTGTGCAAGTCCAGGCTATGGGCCAGGTCACTGTACTGTCCATCCTCTCTTCTGGCCAGCTCTTCTCACTGACATGCAGTAGGCAGCAAGCTCAAATTCCCAAAGTCTGGCCAACAGTGAGTGGTTGTGGCCATCATAAATTAGATGACAGAGTTGATTTCCTGTACCTTTTCATCTTCATTATGCAAACGGTTGCAGTTCTAACTGCAGGGCCCCAGCCCACTCTGAATTTAGACAAACACTATCATATGACTTTCCTAAAAATTAAAATCAGATGGGGGTAGGGGATGAGGATATGCAGAAACACCTCTTGCCATTGGTGGTTATGGATGACGTCTGTGGCCAGGGTAACTCATGACCCTTCCTCTCTTGGCTTTATCAGCATCTTGCAGCTCTCCCTGATGACCTAGCTTTACCTTGGATCTGACATACCTTCCATCCACCCCATGCCTGGCTGGCCCTTTCCCAACCTCTGCTGAAGGCTACCCCACCTATTGGCACAGGATGTGCTGTCACAGCCCTACTGGATCTCAAGTCAAATACCTTCTAAATTCCTTCTGAAGAGGACACGGCAACTTCTGGGTCTCTTCCATTCCACACAGGATATGAGCCTGGCCCATGAAAGAGAATTTAAGGACTTCTCTCTGCATAAGCAGGCTGGGAAGCCAAACTTACTTTCATATAGACGCATTAGAGGTTGGTAAGGTAGGGTTAGGATAGAAGGATGTGGACGGAAGAGAACAACGAAGGAAAGGTCTATTCTAGAGTCCCAGTTGGAATCTGGACGGAAGTCCCTTTTCCTTACAATAATTCCTATGCTTCTCTAACGCATCTGCCCTCTCTAAACTGCAGCCCAAAGAGAAGCCATCAGGACCCATGATATTTAATTGCTTTCCTTTCTCCCACCTTTCATCTTTCTCTTTCCACCATTCTCTAGGGGGAGAAGAAGTGGGTCCCCACCCCAGTCCTGCCCCTTTCTTTTCCCTCTGGATTCCTTAACTTAAACCATAAGGTCTAGTTCTCTAAGTACAACTTTCAATCTTACATCTTACTAAAGAGATCAAGAAGTCTCACCTCCCATCAGGAAACTTGCACAAGCCTCTTAGATAGCCTCATCCACCAGAGGGCAGACAGCAGAAGCAAGAAGAACTACGATCCTGCAGCCTGTGGAAAGAAAAAACACATTCATAGAAAGATAGACAAGATGAAAAGGCAGCGGGCTATGTAGCAGATGAAGGAACAAGATAAAACCCCAGAAAAACAACTAAATGAAGTGGAGATAGGCAACCTTCCAGAAAAAGAATTCAGAATAATGATAGTGAAGATGATCCAGGACCTCGGAAAAAGAATGGAGGCAAAGATCGAGAAGATGCAAGAAATGTTTAACAAAGACCTAGAAGAATTAAAGAACAAACAAACAGAGATGAACAATACAATAATTGAAATGAAAAATACACTAGAAGGAACCAATAGCAGAATAACTGAGGCAGAAGAATGGATAAGTGACCTGGAAGACAGAATGGTGGAATTCACTGTTGCAGAACAGAATGAAGAAAAAAGAATGAAAAGAAATGAAGACAGCCTAAGAGACCTCTGGGACAACATTAAACACAACAACATTCACATTATAGGTGTCCCAGAAGGAGAAGAGAGAGAGAAAGGACCCGAGAAAATATTTGAAGAGATTATAGTTGAAAACTTCCTTAACATGGGAAAGGAAATAGCCACCCAAGTCCAGGAAGCACAGCGAGTCCCATACAGGATAAACCCAAGGAGAAACACGCCGAGACACATAGTAATCAAATTGGCAAAAATTAAAGACAAAGAAAAATTATTGAAAGCAGCAAGGGAAAAACGACAACATACAAGGGAACTCCCATAAGGTTAACAGCTGATTTCTCAGCCGAAACTCTACAAGCCAGAAGGAAGTGGCATGATATACTTAAAGTCATGAAAGGGAAGAACCTACAACCAAGATTGCCTCTTCAATGAGTGGTGCTGGGAAAACTGGACAGCTACATGTAAAAGGATGAAATTAGAACACTCCCTAACACCATACACAAAAGTAAACTCAAAATGGATTAGAGACCTAAATGTAAGATCAGACAGTATTAAGCTCTTAGAGAACAACATAGGAAGAACACTCTTTGACATAAATCCCAGCAAGATCTTTTTTGATCCACCTCCTAGAGTAATGGAAATAAAAACAAAAATAAATAAATGGGACCTAATGAAACTTAAAAGCTTTTGCACAGCAAAGAAAACCATAAACAAGACGAAAAGACAACCCTCAAAATGGGAGAAAATATTTGCAAACAAATCAATGGACAAAGGATTCATCTCCAAAATATATAAAAAGCTCATGTAGCTCAATATTAAAGAAACAAACAACCCAATCCAAAAATGGGCAGAAGGCCTAAATAGACATTTCTCCAAAGAAGACATACAGATGGCCAAGAAGCACATGAAAAGCTGCTCAACATCACTAATCATTAGAGAAATTCAAATCAAAACTACAATGAGGTATCACCTCACACCAGTTAGAATGGGCATCATCAGAAAATCTACAAAAAACAAATGCTGGAGAGGGTGTGGAGAAAAGGGAACCCTCTTGCACTGTTGGTGGGAATGTAAATTGATACAGCCACTATGGAGAACAGTATGGAGGTTCCTTAAAAAACTAAAAATAGAACTACCATACGACCCAGCTATCCCACTACTGGGCATATACCCAGAGAAAACCATAATTCAAAAAGACACATGCACCCCAGTGTTCACTGCAGCACTATTTACAATAGCCAGGTCATGGAAGCACCCTAAATGCCCATCGACAGACGAATGGATAAAGAAGATTTGGTACATATATACAATGGAATATTACTCAGCCATAAAAAGGAACGAAATTGGGTCATTTGTAGAGACATGGATGAATCTAGAGACTGTCATACAGAGTGAAGTAAGTCAGAAAGAGAAAAACAAATATCATATATTAACGCACATATGTGGAACCTAGAAAAATGGTGCAGAGAACCCGGTTTGCAGGACAGAAATTGAGACACAGGTGTGGAGAACAAACGTATGGACACTAAGGGGGGAAAGCAGCGGGGGGTGGGGGTGGTGGTGGATGAATTGGGAGATTGGGATTGACATGTATACACTGATGTGTATAAAATGGAAGACTAATAAGAACCTGCTGTATAAGAAAAATTTTTAATTTTTTTAAAAAAAGAAGTCTCGATTTCCTGCCTTGGGGCACTGCACCACAAGGCACAGTCTAGAAGGAAAAAAACATGTAAAGGAAATACATTTTTAAGGGGGAAAATAAAATGCACAGGAGTATCTACAAAAATACTCTTACAGACTGATTCCAGATCACTTAGCTGGTGGCATGAGGCTGGTAGTACCCTTTTTGTATGGTCCAGACTGGCTCTGGAACAGGTTAGGCTGGAACCTGTCCACGGAATGCATCCCTGCTCTGCTTGGGTCGAGCTGGAGAAGACCACAGATGGCAAAGGCTTGGTATGGTAAAAATGCCAGTATTTCCACACATCGTTTGAAAAAGGCTCAGGATAAACATTTTGCATAATTACCTCATTTCATTCATTTTATAACCCAGTGAAGTGGGTTCAATTATTAATTCACATTTTAAAGATAAGATTAAGTAACTTGTCCAGGTCTCAGGGCAGTTAGGTGATAGAGCATAACTCCAATTCCTGTCCACTTAACTGCTCCATTTTACTGCATCTAGAGGATACAGGAAGATCTCATAGCAAAACTTGGGAAAGTAAACTCAAGTACACTGAGTTATCTATGTTTCAAGCCCTACTTACAAAATCATTTTATAAGATCCTCAAAATCCTAGTAGGAAAGTATCTCTATTAACCCACTTTACAGATGAGGAAATTAAAGACCAGTGAAATTAAGAAATTTGTTCAATATCATATGATTCAGCAATTCTGCTTCTGTGTAGGTGTCCAAGGGAATTGAAATCAGGATCTCATAGAGTTATCTGCAACCCCATGTCATTGCACCATCACTCACAATATGGGTGTCTCAGTGCAACTCACCTGGATCAAGACTTTACCAAGTAAGAATAACTAGGGCTATCCAATCACAAATAATGGAGGAAACTTTGACATGAAAAGCAATTCCAATGAAGTTGAAATGTTATGTCACATGGAGTTCATGTAATGAATGTACGGAAAAAAGTGTACAAATTTTATTATTTGAAATTTGTCTTCTTCTTATCCAAGGTGACCACTTGTCTAAGTCTAGCCCTGACTAGAAGTTGAATTGAGCTGGGTTGTTAAACAAAAGGCAATATCTGAAAGTGCAAAAACTCAAGACAACTATAAGGCAAGAAAAGTGAATTTCTGGCAGGGAGGACTCATCCTGTCCGGACTTCCATCCCTAGTACGTGAAATTTGGAGATTTCACACAGCAGTGCTTGCTGGGCTCACTTGCCAATCAGGAAAGCCCAAATTAATGCCCTGTCTTCTTCAGTAAGTATGGACCCACCCACCCCACCCCCACCCCCAAAATCTGGTAGCTTAGCTTTCCTGTGCTTTTTTTTGGTCAGACTCTGGGATGGCAGTGTGGGGATGAGTAGGAGCTGTGAAGTCAGACAAGCTTGGGCTTGAATTCTGGCTCCATCCCTTACTGGTTGTGAGCCTTAGCCACATTTACTCATCTTTTCTAGAAAATCTTCAGTCTCCTCATTTTAAAAAATGGGAATCATATCAATGACCACGCAGAGATGTTGTATTGAGATAACACAATATAGCATCTATCCCCTGGGAAGAACTCAATGAATGGTGGCTTTGATCAGTACTATTCCAGCTTTGTCTTTCTCATTACAAAACTGGCAAAGAACAGCATGTCCATTTCTTCTGCTGCAACCAGGCTTTCCCTGCCTCTAGTTTTGGGGATAGCAAGTCTGCCTCTGATACCTTTTCAGAGGGTCATTTTCTTGTCACATCTTGACATTGTCTGGTCTGATAATTTGCTGACCTCTTTGCCCCAGGAGATTCACCAAAATGTGACTAGAGACAGGTTTTCATGACCTGTGAATCAGTTGCCAAGGTAGCAAATCTACTTTGCACATGTTTTTATACACTGAAGTGGACCACGGTGGCTTTGGACTTTGCCTGTCCATTATGCTTTTCCATCTCACTTCTTTGAATAAAATCTCTTCTTTTAAGCTATGGGATTGGTTTGATCCAAGCCTAGCCATTCACAGGACTCCATCCCCTTGGCAGCTGTACTTGTTTCAAGACACAGTCACATGACCCAAGCTGGCCTAGTTGATGTACTGGGAGAAAAAAAGCTGTTGATTCCTTTGAAGTTATTAAGCTAGTTCTGTTTAATGTGGTGCTGCCAGAAGCCATTTCTTTACCATATGAAAGGAACCTTGCTGTTAGTATTAAGAGCTAACGTCACTTGAAGGCTGACTAGGTGCAAGCACTGTTCTAAGAATTTTACTTGTAAGATCTCAGTCCTCAGAGTATCCTTATCTTGTAGATAATGCTATAATCATCATTAAAGAGGTAAGGAAATGTAAGCACATAGAAGTGAAGTAACTTGCTCAAGTTCACATAGCTAGAAAGTGATAGTGACAGAATCTGAATCTATGCAGTATATGTTATTAACCTCTAGGCCAGTGGTTCTCAGCTGCTGAAAATCTTTTTCCCCACGGGACCTTTAGCAATGTCTGGAGACATTTGTGGTTGTCAAACTAGAGCAGGAGGCAATACTGGTACCTTTGGGGTAGAGGCTGCGGAAGCTGCTGAACATCTTACAATACACAGAAAAGCCCCCGCAAGAAAGAATGAGCTGGCCCAAAATATGAAGAGTATCAAGTCTGAGGAACCCGACTTTAGATCATTCAAATTCCCAAGTCCTGACCGACAGAAGAAAGAAGCCCGGAAACCATGCTAGGGCTGGTCCCCGAGGCTCACGATAGGGCGAGTTAGCCTCAGGACCTTCCCAGCCACCTCAGCCAAAGGTGCCCTGTACGTAGAGTAACGTTTGAGTGAGCTGTTCTTACAGGAGACTCCTGACTAATACATATAACAGCGCCCATTTTTATTTTACTCTAGTCATAGACGTTTGAAAACACATGTGATTTCTGTGTGTGCTGTTGACTGTCCGCCTCAGACCATCAGGACTACAGTGACGGTTTTCTCTCAACATATCGAGATGCTTAATTAACACTTGCAGAAAAAGTGATAGTGATGAACCACAAGCCATCACACATACCCCATGGGTCAGGGTGGAAATGATCCTCAACAGTTTTTCTCTACCTTTAATTTAGAAATTATGATTCAGTGAGAGATGCTTTCTCAAACATTTAGGCTTAGAGGCAAATGCGTGCTCAATACATCCACTCCAGCAACCATTTTTTTACGTACTAATTTACTTTCTTCCGTCTGCACTCACTTTGGGATTCTTTCTCATCCTATGTGCATAATCATTCTAAGAAGACATCAATAGTTCTGTGTGTCTTTTTGCCTAAATATCAGCAAACTACTTTCTTTTTTTTTTAGGTACAATCAAATGACTACCAACACCTAGAAACAACGGGAAAAAAAGTCTACCTGTAACACCTAGCACATCTACAAATTCAGGAAATGTGGAACAGCTTTGAGAAGTAGCCAAGAGGCTCCCATTTCTGTGTATTTCACAGCAACCATAATATAAAGGATGCTAATATTTATTTAAAAGCCTCAAACTCAGGAATTCTGCTATGTAATGGGCATGTCACTTGCTTGTACAATGAGGAGTACATTTTGACACTTAACAATAGTAAATCTCATAGGTAAACTCTTTTGTGATTTGTTTGTTTGTTTGTTTCTTGGCTGTTTTACCAAGTCTATTCCTTCATATACAGATACCTTAAATTATGAAATAAATACTTATGTAAACCAAATTTTAAATAACTAATTCAATTACATTGAGATTTTTAGGTGCTCTTAATTGTTTTCTGTGGAATCTGTTGCTTTAAACCATTTTAAGTTGTCCACTAAAGCTAAAATGTGTTTGGTTTTCTTACTGTTAAGGCCTTTAATCTGATTAAAATGAATGAGCTTTTAGGATCTCTGCCTTACAATGGAGACACTAAATAATTGTCAAATAGACTTCTTTCAGGGGCTGCAGAGAAGATAAAATGATAAGAATGACTTTGCTTGACCCCAGTGAGACCAGTATGGTTGACATCAAGACATAGTAAGATCAGAAAGTTCTCACCAATGTCAACCATTGAATATTTTCTCAGTATTATATTTTCTGTTTTACTTATACTTCTATTACATGCAATAATTTGCCCCAGTTAAAACAACTTTGCAAAACATTGTTTCCCATCTTCTTTAAACTTTGCTAGCACAGATTGTATAATTCACTGTCTTATATTATTTCATGTGAATATATCATTTTACTCCAATTAGATAAATTTGAGGGATTATCTTAAATCTAGCAAAATTCTATCTATGCCTTCCATAAACCTCTGCTGAATAAGTTGAGAGGCAGCATGATAGAGTGGAAAAAGTATAGCTGGGGTGTTTAATCATGTTTATTAGTTGTATACACTGAAAAAGATACATATCTGAGTCTCAGTTTCTCCCATCTTTAATAAAACATTAACGTTTCTGGCCATGGCAGATTAACTGGTACCAGACTTATCAGGACTCCAAACAACTGGTAAACTGGACAAAATATATGAAATAACTGTTTTCAGATGTTGGACAACAGGTGGTGCACAACTGTGATTCCCTTGAAAAGGGAAACCAGTGAGGTAAGCTCTCCAATCACCTTGGCTTTCAGCCTGGAGGCATGTAATGGACCAAAGATGGAAATAGTCGTATCACTGATACGAGGAGACAGATCTTGGAATGCAGGGAGAATGAGGTGGCTAGAATTTGTGATGTAAAGCAGTATAGAGGAGCAATGCAAAAAAAGAGCTCTTGGGATCTGTTAGGGGTCTTCATGAGTCTCTGGTTGGAAATTGCACAGGGCAAATCCATAAGGCTCAACAAAGAAGAAACATTGGGGTGCTGCAAGCTGAACACGCCCCCAGAATTCACAGAGGCCTGGGAGACCTTCATGTTCGCACCTGCCAGATTGGAGAGAAAGGAATCCAACATCAGGAAAGAAAGAGGTGATACCACTGAGCATCCTAAATTCATTAAATATATATAAGACAATATTATAAAAAACATTAAGCCAATGAAGTTGACAACTTAGATGAAGTAAATAAGTTATTTGAAAGACATAAATTACTAAAACTGACACTAGAATAAATAAAAAATATAAATAGCAATATGTGTTAAACAAGTTGAATTGATAATTTAAAAACATTCTCAAAATAAAAATTCCAGGCTCAGATAGCTTCACTGGTGAATTCTGTCAGTCGTTTAAGAAAAAGATGAGGGCTTCCCTGGTGGCGCAGTGGTTGAGAATCTGCCTGCTAATGCAGGGGGCATGAGTTCGAGCCCTGCTCTGGGAAGATCCCACATGCCGCAGAGCAGCTGGGCCCCTGAGCCACAATTACTGAGCCTGCGCGTCTGGAGCCTGTGCTCCGCAACAAGAGAGGCCGCGATAGTGAGAGGCCCGCGCACCGCGATGAAGAGTGGCCCCCGCTTGCCACAACTAGAGAAAGCCCTCGCACAGAAACGAAGACCCAACACAGCCATAAATAAATAAATAAATAAATAAATTTTAAGAAAAAGATGATACCAATTGTACACAAACTCTTTCAGATATTAGAGGAGGATAGAACATATTCCAACACAATTTATGAAGCCATTATTACAATGACGCCAAAACAAGACAAAGACACTGTGGGAAAAAAATGTATAGATCAATATCCCTCAAGAACATAGATGCAAAACTGAACAAAATGCTAGCAAATCAAATCCAGCAGTTATACAAAATGTATATACATACATGATGACCAAGTGGGTTTTATTCCCAAAGTGCAAGGCTACTTGAATATTCACTAATCAATAAAAGATTACCATACTACCAAAATACATGAGGTAAGTTTGTGTGTGTGTGTGCGTGTGTGTGTGTGTGTGATAATCATAATAGGTACAGAAAAAGCTAACAAAATTCAACATCCATTTATGATACAGTCAGCAAACTAGGAATAGAAGGGAATTTCCTCAAACTGAGAAAGGGCACATTTCAGAAAACCTACACGACTAGGTCCTGTTTCCAAGCACCCAGACTTCAATGGACCCGCTGACTTACCTTCCTAGATCACTTCTATTGCCTGATATGTGCACTTGCCCAGGTTGGGCCCCATTTTTGTGTGAGTAATGACTTTATTTGTTCTACTCAGACTTGCTGTCAATGAACCTTAGTTAAGTAAATCTAAAGCACTGATTATTTTTAAAGTTGCCTATATTAGTAGTTATTACTCTCATGTTAATTTTTCATATTTTCCAATAATCCATAATTTCTTTGAATGCACATTACACAACTCCTCTACGTCTATCCCCAAACATTTTATTTACAGAGGCTACACGTTTAATAAATGCTTTGTTGTTGATGATGATGGTGTTGATTTAATTTCTTGCAGCCAATAGCATCGTGTAAGTTAGGATTTTGGATAATTGTGAGCAAAGATTACAACCACATTGTTATATCAACCCTTCCATGGTTTAAAAGTGCATATATTCTTATTACAGATGTTTTGATAAGAACAGCAGTTGACGTACCTATGGTAAAGACTCATCACTTTGATAGCATGGATTTCAATAACAGAAATGCCAATCAGTGATGCGTATGAAGGAATAAATATTTCCACTCATAGATGCTTTCAAGAAAGAGACATGGGTTATTAAGTAATATGCAAATTGTTAATAATGTGAGCTTGACTCAACATAAGTGTCTTCTCAGTAATCTCTAAATGTTGCTAATTTTCAACAGTCTCCCAAAATATATGAAAGCAACCACTTAAATATGTTCTCTCTAGAAGCCAAATACATGAATAGGATTTTGTTCGATTTTTCATTTTTCTTAGTGTATTGTTGAAAAGTGATATCCATACGCATTAGACAAATGTAGCTGGAATTGTAGCAGTTATATATAACACATCAACACCTGCTTGTTTCTTCTCATTAAAAATGTGATATGTACTGAGATCTGGTTGCATTTGAAAGGGTGAAAATGCATATCGAAAGCAAACCAAAGATTTTGTAAAAGAGCAGTGGTGCAAACCTCTGAGAGTATCACTTCTTGAGGATGATGTATTGAAATCTGTCCTTTCTATGAATTTTCATGTGCAGTCTCTTTAACTGGAGAACTCTCCTAGCCTGATGGGTTTTTAATGGATGTGTTGGTGGGTAAGGTGTAGGGCTTTCATATATGTGACTTTCCTGAATAGTAAGAGTATTCAACAAACATCTTTTTGACTGCCACATCTTATTCCGCATCACTGTGGAATTTACTTTAAGGACACTTGGGGGCTTCCCTGGTAGTGTAGTGTTTAAGAATCCGCCTGCCAATGCAGGGGACACGGGTTCTAACCCTGGTCCGGGAAGATCCCACATGCCGCGGAGCAACTAAGCCCGTGTGCCACAACTACTGACCCTGCGCTCTAGAGCCCGTGAGCCACAACTACTGAGCCCGTGTGCCACAACTACTGAAGCCCGCGCGCCTAGAGCCCGTGCTCTGCAGCAAGAGAAGCCACCACAATGAGAAGAGTAGCCCCTGTTCACCACAACTAGAGAAAAGCCCGCGTGCAGCAACGAAGACCAAATAAATAAAAAATAAAACGCAGCCAAAAAATAAAAAAAACGCAGCCAAAGAAATAAAAAATAAAAAAGACACTTGGACTGTGTTGGCATCTCAAATGTCTAAAAGACTCAGTGTTTCCAAGTAGCCAAAACCTACCTGGGGTTTTCAGAATAGTACAGCTAGGATAAATGAACATGTTCCAGGAAGCATGAACTTGTTTTCATGATGACAAGGGTTTCCAAAGAGAGCTTTAAACGTCTTGGTTGTCTTTCACTTGACGCAAGGAAACCTGGATTAATGATCAGTGATATAGGTCACTCATGGCACGTTTTCATGCCCGAACTATGTTCGATCAAATCAGAAGGTTTTTTTAAATCAATATGAATTGTTTATATGTTGTTTTCTTCACCTATTCTTTTTCAAACATGATGAAGGCATCTATGACTTGGTTATATTTAATATTATCCTTACAAGGGTGTTCATATGATTTAGCTACTCATCCTCTCTTATATTTCTCAATAATGAAAACATATATTTTTGCCTAGTTTATTTCCCCTTGTTTACTAAGTACAAGAATATAGGCCAGCTAAAGTTTGGTTAAGAAACAGAAATGTGGAAAAAAGACACAAGAAAGATTTTATAGTTGAATAAATTACAGGCTAACAACTGTAACAACAACAAGAAAAAACCCCTCAAATCTGAGTGACTTTACACGATAAAGGTGGCTTCTTGAAAATGTAAAAGTGAAAAGAAGTCCTTTTATTCATTCAGGAACTAGGTTCCTCCCACGTTGTGGCTCCACCATCTTCTAGATCCTGGGTGACCTCTCTATTCACCTGCACATAGGGAAAGAGGCAGGGTGAGGAGCCCTCGGGGAGTTTTTATGGGCTGGGGATTTGCCAGAGATCAGTTTGTAATGATAGTTCCAGCTTAACTGCAAGGGAGGCTGAGAAATGCAGTCTAACTGTGACCAGAAGGACAGGGGAAACTGTTTGCTGGACACCTGGCCGTCAGTGCTACGTGAACTGGCATGCTGGTTTCAGAGCTACAACACAAAACTCAGGGACTCAGATAAAAATCCAAGCCTATCATTGGTGCCTTCTATGAAAAATTGTTTGGGATGTTTACGCATTAAATCACTTGGTCAGAGAGATACAATGAGGTTTCTTCTACATAATATGCTACATGCTGTTAATGAAAAAATCACAAGGTACACAGGCATATCTTCCCTCTCATCATCCATTGTCTCTTTGATTGGCGATTGATTGGTAACCACATTTGCTGAGTTCTTGAGCTCCCAGGCTTAAGACAATATTAGTCTTGAGCGTGAAGATACATATCTCTCAAGCCAACATTTCCAGAGGCTCATCATATAATTAAAACATTTCCGAAACAGCCATCATGTTATATTCATAGGGGTCATTCTCCTTTAAATAAAATGTGGCATATTTTCTACTAAAAATGAATTTTTTTTAAATAATAGGTAGGCTGTCCTTGTTATTCATAGACATCTTATTTATGCATCTTCACTGTTGTGATAAATTAGCTGGGTTTGTTTTATACTTCCCTACAGTTTACTTTAAATAATCCTTCACAGTCGTTCACCACAAGACCACATAAGGTTCTTTTTTTAATACCCAGAATGCTGAAATAGCATTTTGAGCACAGACTGTAATGCATAACAAGTGTATTATTTCTTCTTGGGAAATGCCATACAAAAACTTGTTCTTCTTATATTGTCTGTTTTCAGTTTAATTCTTTAAAGTCACTCTGTATTTTAAAGGGTAATATTCTTTGAACTTACAACCACAAATTGCCCCAACTTTTCTTCCCCTAACTCCCCACCAGCCACATTCTAGTATAACCAGACCCTGGATTTCATTGCCACACAGTACTGACCCTTTAAATGAGATTTTTAACGTAGAAGATTGTTCACCTTTTTTCTTTTCTTCTATAACCATCTCCTTAGTTCCTCCACCACCCACACTGAACCTGTTCTACCTTCCTACTCATTCCACCCACCTGCCTCATCCAGGCCATGAGTGCTGATGCCAGTGACAAAGTGTGGCTCTTAAATTTTAAAAGTCTGAATGCTTGTTTCCAATTCTAACATACCATCAACCACCCCAAACCCACCCATTCTCACCACCACTATTGCTACATATACGCCCAACTGCAGACCATTAGCGTACATGAGACACCTGTTAAAGGAGATGTATTTGACCTATTTGAAACTCACTTTAGGTGTATCTTCTTGTGTTGCAGACCTGGTTGATACTAAGGAGCATTAAAAATATAGAAGTGCTTATTCATCTTTTCACTGATATATTGCAAAAGATTGGAGAGAATTTTATGAAATCATTCATTCAAAAGCATTTTGAGTACCAACTCAGTGGAGACAACAAGATAATGAGAACTAGGACCTGATTTTGTGGAGTTCACTGTCAAGTGGGAAGAGACGGTCACATTCGGACTAAAAATGAAATGTAGTAAAGCTATGAGCGTAGGTGAAGGACACCATACAATTCCATCTTTCTCTTCTATTTCCTCTGGCCCAAATGGCATTCCACCTTAAATTTTTAAAACTCTACTCCTCCTGTGTTATATCTTGTATTTGAACATCTTTATTCTTGCCTCGCCCTTCCAGAAAGAAGCACTGCTTCTTTGGTACTAATAGTAACCTTTCTGTGTATTCTATATTATGCATGTTGTCACATTTCATCGTAATCATTTGTCTACATATTTTCTTTCCAGTGTGAGTGCTTTAGCCTGGGAATCACTGGTACCTAGCACAGTCCCTAGAAAATAACACATTTAAATATAAAGTTTTATGAAATGAACAAATTCTTTCAGGAAAAACCAGGGCATATTTATAGATGAAGTGATCTTTGGGAAGGAAAGAGGGAGGCATATAACTGAGGCATGAGAACGGTGTGTTCAGAGGCACAAGGACATGGGAAACACAGAATTGGGGCAGGGTTGGGGACAAGAACTCAGTGTTTCAGTGTTTCCCAAGCATGTGGCGGGGGATGGGAAGGAGCTATGGGAGTGCAGAAAAATGAGATTGCTGAGGAAGTTCAGGTAGATAACAAAGATTTTCATAAAGCAACATTCTGAGAAAAGATGCAACTCAAAGCACTGGTCCCTACGTTTTTTAAGAGTTAGTGCAAACAAACACATAGGTATGCACAAATACTATTACTATTTTGGTGTCATTGAAATACCTAAAACTCATCCAAGTAATACTAAAAAAAACCTGCTTGTTTAACTTTTGCCTCATTGGTCATTGAGAGTCAGGGAAGGTCATGATGTCAACTTTGGTTTCAGGGTAAATCTAGTGAACTAGTTTAATCTACTCAGTCAAAGGAGACTAAGCCAGAAATCAAGACACCAGTTACATCTGGGCAGTCACTCAGGATAGAATCATTTGGTCAATAATTTTAGAGTCTTAATCATCTTTGGCTTTAGATCTGTTATATTGCTATGTTCCTATGATTCTTTTGGTTTCCCTTAGGTGGAGCTCCTTGGCTCAGGTGCCATGCATTTGCTCAGGCATGTTTTTACAGTGCTTAGTAGTCATCATTTAATAAATATTTCCTGAAGTTATGAATAAAGTGCATCTGAACCAAAAGAAGGGAGACAGATCACACATATTTAATCATGTTTTCAGAAGGTATGGCTGGGTATGAAAGCAGAATGACACCAAACTCAGCAACTTAAGAGTGTTTTCTATTTAAGCCTCACTTCCCTTCACCTCCTGCTGTGTATCTATTTTTCCATAAATTTATATAAACTTTTCCTGAGACCACTAATTGTTTATCCCTATATTATATCTTAGGTTGAGATTTTTATAAGCTAAAAAATTTCTCTGAGGCCAGAATAGTTTTGCAGAAATATTAAACAGGATATTATCCCATACAGGGGTTCCTGGGTATAGAAAATATGAAATGTTCTTTGCTGAGATGTTTATGTTTTCTTCCAGAAGTTTCTTTCATTATAGAACTCATTATTATATAGGTTTTCCAGCAGATTCATTGGGGGTCATGAGATTGAGGGAAGAATGCAAGCCAGGTTTCTCATTATGATGTCTAAATTTTTGTAGAGTAGAGAGAATTAGTCTCTATACCTTAGAGAACCACACAGTAAATTCATGAACTCAATGAAAAATAATTTGAAACGAGTTTATTCATTCAACAAACCTTTGAATGCCAACTTAATGCTGCAAATATACACATGGTTTGTATTAAATAAACATTTCGAGACTGTAGTTGAAAAATAGGGAAAGTGGGGGAGGGATTTAGTGGATTTTCCTATAAGAGCAGAAAATAATGGATGGGAAAAGGAGAAAGGAAAATGGTTTTGCTTGTGGTGGACTTTGAGTGGTTCTGAATTATAGGACTCTATATGGAAGCCTGTTAAGACCCTGAGAAAAAAGACTGATATAGTTAAGTAAAGGGAGAAACGATCTTTATTCACCCAATTCAGGCTGGAATAGGTGGGAAGAGGCTTTAAATTATGAATTTTGCAGCAACAAAACTGACTGAGACAGTTCCTTAAAGCCCCAGAGAAATTATTATGGTTTTCATCTTCAGGTCGACATTGGCTTTGAATACCAGCCTTAGAGAGTTTCAAGTTTCTTCTCTGTACTCCTGTTCCTCCCTCTAGCCATGCAGTGCTGGAAACCTTTTCATTTCAGAGACCAATTGAGTATGTTTGCCAAGGAGAAAGTTTTTCACTAGATTCACTTCTCTATTTTCTTTTTGACACAGAAAGTTGGAGCCAGACCTCTGGCCAATAGGAGGGCATTGACAAATCCCTACACTGGCCAGCACATGAAATATTTATACTCAGAGAAAGCTAGACTAAGTAGTCAGCAGAGTATTTTGCAGCACAGAAACCAAACACCTTGCTAAAAGAGCAGAGCATGTTCACAAAAACTCCT
The DNA here is from genome assembly GCF_028021215.1 of Eschrichtius robustus. Lineage (NCBI taxonomy): Eukaryota > Metazoa > Chordata > Mammalia > Artiodactyla > Eschrichtiidae > Eschrichtius > Eschrichtius robustus. The sequence continues at coordinate 50,438,522 of NC_090838.1, forward strand.
CTTTATAGACTAAAAAGTAAACTAAGATTTCCCTAGCAGAAGACTGCTTACCGTTCCTTTGGCTGGCACATGCCACAGGCCTTCTTAAATCGCAGCTTGCTTGATTGGAGTGAGGGAGAATTTTGGTTTTTCAAGTTATTTACTTACTTACTTATTTTTCCCATCATCAAAGACATCCATTTCTGGATGGGAGGGGGAGGTTTCAAATAGGCAAGAGTTCCCTTCCTAGAGAATGAAGTCATAGAGCTCCTGACCCAGATGGTGGCCTTGGGTGGGAGTTTGGAGCTCAGCCTCTTGTTTCACCACCTCGGCTTTATTTGGAATCTTGGAAAGAGGAGACGAGCTTTGATGCTGAAGATGCTCAAAGGAAAGCAAAGGACAAGGGGAAAAGCGCAGCGAGTGTAGCACCGCTGACCCTGGACAAGGCTCTGCTGGTCCTTGTGGCCCAGCCTCATATCCATGGCCGCTCCGTCAGCAGTGAGGGGGCAGAGAGGGCTCTCCTTTCACTTGAAAGCAGAGGGTGAGCTGAGCAGGCAGCTCAGAGGGTCATTAGAAAGCATCAAAGGAGGCAGCCTCACGATGGTAATAAGACGGCTGTGAGGAAACAAAGTGGGCATTGATCTGCACTATCGAGTGTTGACATTTTAACCGAAGCTAAAAGCCAAGAGCAAATCTAGCCCTCTTATTCATCTGCCTGCCTGTTTTAGTAAATTGTCTTCCCCCTCCCCCCAAACCACTGGCCTCAGAGGTCACTTCATATTAGCTGGCTTGTTAATACTGAGGCAATCAATACTTAATCAACAAGTAATGGGATTTTGCAGTCATCCTGTATGATCTTTCAATAAAGCCCCGAATCCATCTCGGTCCATTCCAAGCCTGACAAAAGGTGTGCCGTTGCCGCAGACCCTGGATTTGATGGTCTGATGCTCTTCGGCTGATCTGCATCTTATTAAGACACCAGGCAGCCACTGTCCTTCACCCCTTTGTTTCCCATCCTCACAGAGCACAGCGTGGCACGGAATCCAGGCGTCTGAGATTTCACATGCATCAGTGAGAAAACTCAGATTTCTTTACTGCACAGGGTTCAGGCGTCTTTGGTAGTATTATACAATTAAAAAGTGAATAAATAAAGGACTGGAGAGAGGAGGGAAGCAGCAAACAGGGGAATTTTTTAAAAAGGAAAAATGGTTACTTTAATATATGAAATTAGGGCAGGGAGCTGGAATCCCCACATGTCCCAATTACTGAACACTGGGCTGCCTGAGCTCTTCTCTGAATGGACTCAATGAATGATGAGGGGAAGGGACACACAGCTTGGCATTGGCTCTGGACATCCAAAGGGGGTTCCAAAGGAGTCACCTGGATCCCACTATATGGAGGGAAATTGGTTTTGTGACATGGGACTTAGTTTTCAGTACTCCCTTGGTATCCTGATGACTATGGGTGTCTGTCTACCCATAATACTGTGATAATGGGGCCTTCCAAAGAAGGCCTTGCTGCAGTCCTCACAGAGCCCCTTAAAGCAGGTTTCCTTTGGTGAATTATCCACTGGCCATTCTCTCACCTTTAGACTTTCAGACTCAGAAAGTGGATCTTGCCAGTATATGACTCAATGGTGTCAATTCATGCTAATAAAGGTCAGTTAGTGCTGAATAAAACTAGAATGCTGATTTATTAATATAACTTTCAAGCAAACAGCCTATCAGGCAAATGGGGCAGACACAGGGTCTTGCCAGCATATCCTTTCCTATCAGAAAAGAAGCTGCCTGGTTGGATGATTGATTGGCAATTAGGGAATTAGGAGATGATGGGAACACTTAATACAACAGGATCCAGCACTGTGACACCTGCAACTCCACCATCAACTATGCCTGCTCTTCTGCATTTATGACCAAACTTACTGTGTGTCTGTGAATGCCCCACCCGTTGCACACATTATTTCATGACAACGCAATAAATAGGTGTTATCAGTATTTGCATTGTACAGATGAATAGATTGAGACTTACAAAGTATTCAAATTGCCTGTTCAAGGTCATGTAGCTCACATATAGGAGAGCAGAGATCTGAACCCACACAGACTGCCCTTGAAGCAATGGTATAAACCACTAAGCCGTATTGCCTCAGCTCTGCCATTCACCAGCTACATGACTTTGAACGTGGCTCTTAAAATCTTTAAGCCTCCATTTCTCTAACCAATAAAGTGGGAATGAATAATAATCATGCCTATCTCCTTGGATTGAAGATTAAATGAATTATGCAGTTAAAGCCCTTAGCATAGAGTCTGGTTTACAGTAAATACTCACCAAACGTTGGTCATATTATGATGTCACTGTAGCATTATCATATTATATTGGCTTGATATGTTGTTTACTCTCTTCCACTCTGCTTGGGTGGGCTCTGCCAACATTTCCTTCTGGAACTCTTTGTTTTTGGCAAGGGCTGACCTACCACTCCCCTAATGGCACAGCCATTTAACTTTGTTTGTGACCTCAGTCATGAAATAGCACATTCTGGGAAGCATAGGAGTTATTGTATGCTTTTTGGTTAATAGCTTATTTCCTGGAGGTAAAACCAATTTCCAGGTACTCTGATGGAAGCTGTGAGTAGCAGGGTGCTTAGCTAAGAAATTTTATGGTTTTCCCTTTGTCTTGCCTAGAGCTGCTAAGAGGGAGCACAACATCAAAAATCTATTTTCAGGAAAGTCACCAGGTTTGTATTAAAAATAATTTTGAGAATCCTAGCAGCTAAGGTAAAAAGAGAAACTAAAATATACTGTTTCCTTTATCTGACTTCCTTTATCTGACTCTTGAACAATTTTCAAGAGAGACAAAAATATTTCTTAATACTGTACTTTTCTTTTAACACTTCATTCCCTTTAAAAATATCTTTTCTAATGAAAGGAGCAATACATGTTCACCTTTTAAAATTCAAATTTTACAAAAAGTTCCAAAATAAAAAGAGAAAGTTTGGGGTAATATAACTCCTCAGTTGATCTTCTTGACTTTAGCCATCGTACTTTCCACCACCCGCTGGGTTAGACTGACCTTCCCTAAATGTTGTGCTTGTCAGGCCACTCAACTTCTAAATAACTTTCAATAGCTATCCAATCACTACTCCATGAAGCCCAAATACTTTCTTTCTGTAGCCAACTGCTGCCCCACTCCCACCTCTCTAGCCTGCTTTCCAAAACTCCCGCTGAGCAGACTTTTGTTTAAGTAAAAGTTGTCCTTACCTACTTTGGTACCTGTCTTCCAGCTGATATTACCACAAGGATTGTCCCTCCCCCCCACTTCTTAGCCTTACTAAACCATACCTAACTTGAAGGTCCTTCCTCCATGAAATGAGTCCTGAATCTTCAGTCCTTTTGACGTTATTCTTCTCTGAACCTCTTTAGCACTTACAGTCTAGACTGCATGACTGGCCTAATTACGTTGTCTGATGTTTTCTGCTGTTTCCTGCATGTGCATCTTATCTCCCCTATTAGGTCACAATTTCCTTGTGGAAGGACCCAATCTTAGACTTGTTCTATCAAGTTTGTATGAAAGCATTAAGTGCATGGTAGGATTTTAATATATACTTGTTGATTCAAAAGATTGTGCTTAGACAATTTGTTATCATGGTAATAATATGAAACCATTATTATTATTATATTACTATTATTATTAAGAGCTATAATAATACACATTTTATAATTATAAATATAATCGTAATAATTGGTAAATTATTATTTACCAATCAACCTACCAGCTGAAGAGCTGACATACACTTTTCATTCATTTCCTCAAAAAGTGATCTAGGCTACGTATTATTGCCCTCACTTTAGAGCTGAGAAATCTGAGTTTCTAAAAATTTAAGCAATTTGGCCAAGTTTGCAGAGCTGGGAAATGGTGAACCTGGGATTTGAAAGTATATTTATCTGATTCTTATTTACCCGAATAACATCATTGACTCCTCGTCTCCAGCTTTGAAACTGACCAAAAGAACTTTCTCTGAATGACAGAAATTCTATCTTTACTCTCATTACATGAAATGTTATTGCTCCAGTCGACTTGGGCTCTCTTCCCCCAGCCCATAGCGTATTTCTTCACCAGAACAACTCCTTCTAAAACTCAAGAGAATACTTTTTTCTTTCTATTTCCCAGTCTTTCTCTCATTTTATAGAACTGAATATTCAGGTCAAATCCTTAGAAAACACTTCAGAAGGAACACTTCTTGTACCATCACTCACTCTCGTACCATGACTCACTCTTCTTTTGGGAAGCAGAAATGTCCACACAACAATAGACAAGTGATTTTGAACCAGTTCCCTGAAATTCCTAGAGGAACCTCTCAAAAAGGGGACAGTTTATTTTGGCTTTACTAATCTTGTTTAGAATTGCCGAATGTGTGTGTATCTTTTTGGGGAAAGGGATTCTGATAAAGAAGAGTTCTCTGGGCTCTATTGAAATAATATCTCTTTTTAAAAAATTAATAAACCTTATTTTTAGAGCAGTTTTACATTCATAGCAAAACTGAGAAGAGGGTACAGAGAGTTCCCATATACCCCCTGCCCTCACGTGTATCAGCACATATGCCTCCCCCATTATCAGTGTTCCACACCAAAAAAATCAGCATCTGTGTGCTATATATTTCTCATTCCAAACCCCCAGCCCTACCCTCCACCCCTACCTTGATCCACTGTCCACCCCTCTCCACTATGCTCTGGGCAGGAAAATAAGATATATGGTCTACTTCGCCGTACTCCTGTACCCTCTGGCTTATAGTTGCTTCTGGTTAACGGGAAGCCCCAGCAGGTCTAAGGGAAAGATGAAAGTGGAATGGGTATTTGTTCCTTCAGCCCCCTTTCTGCTGGGTCCCCATGGGTTGATTGTGTTTCAATACTGGAGACCACATCTCCTGTTAGACAGCCTTCTCCCCAGCTGTGGCCAGCCTCTCTGTGGCCACATCACCACTTCCTCCCCTTGTCCATTCAGGCTTAGGAGTGGTAATTAATCCCAACCATTGCCAGCCCCAAAGTACTACACAAACCTTAAGTTTCCCCTATCCCTGCCTTTTTAATTGTCCCTTTATTAAGCTCTCTTTAATTATCCTTTTTGAGTGGGCTGTCACTTACTTTATCTAATACTCTGTATGATAACCAAAATAATGAGAAGGAACAAATGCCTAAAGAGTCTTAAAATCTAAATAAAAACTCAAAATTTGGACAGCTTCCTGAAAGGAAAAAAAAAATGTTGTACCCTATTTTAGATTTACCTTCTAACTTGAGAGAACTCTTTCAAGTGAGCTCTGAGTAGACTATATGTTTATATTTTGGAAGGGGATGGTGGTAAACTTAGAAATTAGGATGAGCATCACATGTGAAAATAAATGATGCTGTGAATGGCATACTTCTCAAGTGATTATGATAAAGCCCCAACTCTTAATTTGGATAAATTGCTAACAACCCAACTTAGCACACCCATTTGCAGTAATCATTATTTTGCTGACTTGGCTCTATGTCTGTCTTGCATTTCAATAGTGAATGCAAAGCCTATAAACATTTAAGGGCTTTCTTGCTAAACATCTCCCTTTTCCCGAGGAACCCAACCCAGAATCAGAATGTCCCAGTGCCTGTGCTGTATTTCTAGTTGAACATTAAGGACTTTTGAAGTATGGTTTAACTCTTCAGTGCTATCAAGGGTCTTTTGAATCAGTCTCTGAAGCTGGCTGTAAAACTCGAAAGACTTCATTTCAAAACTAAAACCATTAGCCAACTGCCTTATTGACATAATGAATCATATTCAGACGGAGCGCTTAACCCCAGTCTGCACTCACTCCTTGCTTTGTCACCATGTGCACAAGGCAAGAATGTGAACTAGTGTGTGCATCAAATGAATCTAGTCCAATCATTACCTGAAGGCCCTGAATGTCTTTCTGAGGATCAGGCAAATTAGCAAGCTGCATTATAATGATTGTTTCCCCCCATTGGCCATTCTTGTGAGTTAGGAGATTCCATCAGCCATCGGCCTAGTTCTAGGTGTATTATTTATCAATAAGCTTGAGTGTTTTTGAACACGTCACTTAACCTCTCTGAGCTGCTGTTTCTTTATCTATAATTGAAACATTTGTTAAAATTATTTTCCTCACTGAAGTGGTCAGTCCAGGCCGCTCCAAATGTTTGTGGGCTCCATCTCTCTGTAGCGGTATTACTGCAGTAACTTTTGAATGATGTTTGGGGTTTACCAGAGCATATATTTGCATGCCTGGACATCTCAACGTAGTTGGGAGAAAAGAGCTATGTATTCTGAACATACTCAGTTCCCAAAACACAGTGATACCCACCTCTGCTCTCCAGAAACCAAACTCATCTTCTGGCTTAATATCAGCTTGACCTTCCAAGTCCATATCCATGTTCAAGGCCAGCTTTGATTTCATTTTCAGCTGAGTTGTCTATTTTTCTTTGATGTGATAGTTTATAAAGCAAACTTGAAGGGACTCTGAAATTGGTCTGGGCAATGTTGTTTTAGCAGGGGCCTTGAACTTCAGTGGAAGAAGGCCAATCATACATTCTGCATGTATTTCACCAAAGATGACAGTCCGTAGCTAATGCCTCAGAGCCTGTATTCCAAAGACACCCTTAACTGAGTGCAGCTCAAGGAGATGGAAATGAACATCTGGCAAGGCCAAGAGTGTTATGAGTTGTATCCAATACCAAGCATGTCCTGATGAAATATTTCATGCTTTCCCCTGCCAGACATCACCTAACTATCAGCTGCTCTCTTCAGCAGGGATAAATTCACCTTTATGGCAGGACGCATTAGCATGGGGTTATAAGAGCATGTTTAAGAAGCTTCATGAAAAGTTTGTTTTCATCTGTTTGCATGATTCACCTCCCCTTTTCTCTTCCCTCCCTCCCCTCTTTTCCTTTCTCTCTCTTCTTTTCACTGTCTCACCCCATCCCTATCCTACATTGACAAATAGATTTTATCCATAAGGATCAGGCTGAAAATGTTTCCTATCCTTCCAACCTCAGTATCCACACTAGCCACAGGCTGAAGGTAGCTGCAAGCTGGTTCCTGGCTCTGGGACCTTCCAGCATTGGCCATGAGCCTGGCTGGACAAAAGACACTGTACTGTGTGTCTGCAACTTTGGCATGTTTTTTTCTTTTGCAGACTTCTTATCTTCTTATCTTGTCTTTAACCTTTCATTGTGGCTGGTTTAAGCGATCTCTGTCAGGTAACATATAACTTTATCCATTTAACCTGCTCTAAGAATCACTGTCTCTCAATGTAGGAGTTTATATACTTACTGTGTGTTTGCTCATACCATTTGCATTTACTGTGATTACTGTATGTTTTGGGTTATTTATACCATCAGATATTGTGTTTGCTATTTGCCATCCTTTTCCTTTTCTTCTTTATTTCAACGTTCTTTCAGATTAAAGAAGTTCCTTACATTCCTCGCCAACCTTCACCATGTACTTTTTTTTTTTCTATGATGATTTGGAATATATGCATTGCATTTCAGCTCACTTAATGAGTACCATTAATTTTTAAACATACTTTCATGACTATAATTTTTAAAATATATCTATGGCAACTCAATTTTTAAAATTTTTCTCCTAAACACTAAAATAATTTTAGCACAATTTAGCTACCTATTAAACATCCCACTCTTCTTGATTTTATTGTCTAGGGTCATAATTTTACTTATATTAACCTAAGAATGAGGGTTTAAGAAAGCAATCAATATAGACTTAAATTATCCTGTAACTTCAATCAATTTTTGTGCTCCTTCCAGTCTAGTTTCCCCCCTAAACCCTTCTTATTTTATTTTAGATTTTATTTTATTTTTACACAAGCATATGTTTAAACACTCTTTTAATAAAGGTCTGTGTGGGAAAAAGCATGCTCAGTTTTTGTACATCTAAAAATGGGTTTATTTTATTTATTTTTAAAAGACAGTATAGCTAGGCATAAAATTCTGGGGTTAAATTTCTGTGAATTCATTGAAAAATAAGAATTCACTATCTTCTGGCCTCAATTGTTGCTGATAAAAACCTGCTGTCAAAAAATCTGTCATCTGGGGCTTCCCTGGTGGCGCAGTGGTTGAGAATCTGCCTGCCAATGCAGGGGACATGGGTTCGAGCCCTGGTCTGGGAAGATCCCACATGCCGCAGAGCAACTAGGCCCGTGAGCCACAACTACTGAGCCTGCGCGTCTGGAGCCTGTGCTCCGCAACAAGAGAGGCCGCGACAGTGAGAGGCCCGCGCACCGCAATGAAGAGTGGCCCCCGCTTGCCGCAGCTAGAGAAAGCCCTCGCACAGAAACGAAGACCCAACACAGCCAAAAGTAAATTAATTAATTAATTAATTTTAAAAAAAAGTCTGTCACCTCCTCTGGGTAACATGTCTTATCTTTCTGGGAAGTTTTAGATTTGCTTATTTATTTATTTACACATTTAAAATAGAGGATATATGTTGAAGCATGAAATCATGGCTCCATCTTGAATGAAAACACCTTTTTTAAAAAAATAAGGTGTTGTTTAAAAATGTTAATTGTCAAAAATACAGATGAGCAAAGTTTTTCTTAAAATTTTTTCTTAAAAATTCTGAAGAAAAAAGTTGAATCCAACCATATAGAAAATTGACTGTTATGTACATTTTATTTACTCTGTGTTAATAAATCTTTTCGTCTTTGCAGTTTTTAAGAGATAGCCATCTACATCACACTTTTGAATGTCTTCATAGAACAGACATCTAGGCTTTAGGTAGAGGTACTCACTGCAACTTCAGGAAAATCACACAAACATCATCCAGCTTCACTTTTTTAATATTCTGGAAAATTCTTAAGGGCATGAGGAAAGAATGATGCTATATCCAGCTCATATTTTGAGGACGTGGATGGGCAGAATATTGAATAAATAGTGAAGGACTGAATGCGTAAATGAGTAAACGAATGGTTGGTCATATGAGCAAGAAGACTGTTACAAGTTGCTCCCTACGCTTCATCTCCCCGTCTCCCCATCATGTGTTTGGAAGTAAGGATGCCCCTGAGACCCTTAAGGCTTCCAATCATTAACATGTCCTAGCGCAGCGCCAAAGGGTAAAACTGCAGTATTTAAAGCATCTTATTGTATAAAGCGTAGCTCTATGGCTGCCTCTCAGATTTCTCTCAGGTTCTGGAATCATTTAGAGGATCATCAGTTTTTGAGAATTTATATATATTTTTCTAGATAGGAGAGTGAGTCATCTTGCATATTTGTTTACACATTGACTAGAAATGTGTGGGTGGGTGGGTGGGTTGGCACACACACCTGCACACGTCAAGCACATTATTCAGACTGACTTTAAGTATTTCTTCATGGAGTTCATACATGACCAAGGCACAGGAGATCTATTCCTTTCTGGTAGTCTGTAATGGCTAAGAGGGTCAGTAGTCCTGTGCCAGGGACCAGCATGCCATGCTCTGAAGATGCAACATGAGATGACATTAAAATCTTTCTTGGGGGACTTCCCTGGCAGTCCAGTGGTTAAGACTCCCTGTTTCCAATGAAGGGGGTGAGGGTTCAATCCCTGGTCTGGGAACTAAGATCCCACATGCCGTGCAGCCAAAATAAAATAAAATAAAATAAAATAAAATAAAATAAAATAATAAAATAAAATAAAATAAATCTTGCTTGGGCTTATTAGATCTTCAATAGAAAAGACCCTCTTTCTTGACCAGAAAATGCACCTTTATATCTAGCCATGCTCTTTGTAACTAAGAAGACCAGGAAAGAGATTGTATATCATTCGAGACTCATCTCTCATACCAGAAAATAATGTAATGCTCATCATCAGTTGATGGTTGGTCAGTAAAGGCTAACACATTATGTTTTGAAAATCATCATTATTTAAAATGAAACAGTCAAATGTAATTTCTATCCATTAGAAATTTCTAATAAGTAGTCATAAATCTTAGAATTATAAGGACTCTCAAGAGACTATTTCATTCAGTGTCTCATAGTCATGCAGGTAAAATGTTACTCTTCTTTATTGCAACTACCATTATTTGCTAACACTATGTTTCAGGCACAGTGCTAGGCTCTGGTGCACAGAACACAAACCCTACCTGCTAGCAGCTTTATAGGTTCAACATTTTACAGATGAGGAATCTGATATGCCTCATGTGATGAAAAGGGTCTTGCCCATAGACATATAGCCAATCAAGATGGAGAAAAGGTTAACTGATGTTTCTTGCAGATAAATGGCCTACTATCTGCTTTACACAAACCCAGTACTACATATATTAACTGACATTAGTATAAGAAGGTTTTTAAATGGAGTTTTAGGATATTAAAATAAAAGTAACCCAAATGCCCAGCTTCAGTATCATTTATTGGAATAATAATTGTTTTTAACATGGAAATGGCCTTCATTATGTCCCAGATATGTTCTTACTTCTTTATATTTATTAAATAATTTACTTCTCATAGCAACCCAATGTAATAGGTTTATTAAACCCATTTTACAGAGGAAAAAACCCTAAGGCACTAAGTTTGTAATTTGCCCCAAATAACAAAGCTTATAATTGGCAGAAGAGAATCTAATATCTGGCTCTTAACCACTATGCTGTCCAGACTCAGGATGGTGATCACCGATGTTACAAAGTCAAGAAGTATTTTCAAATCATGAATACATAATAAACCTCTTTTTTTGTTACATGCTCTCTGTTTTTTTTTTTTTTTTTTTTTTTTTTTTTTTTTAAACATCTTTATTGAAGTATAATTGCCTTACAATGGTGTGTTAGCTTCTGCTTTATAACAAAGTGAATCAGTTATACATATACAATATGTTCCCATTTCTCTTCCCTCTTGCATCTCCCTCCCTCCCACCCTCCCCATCCCACCCCTCTAGGTGGTCAAAAAGCACCGAGCTGATCTCCCTGTGCTATGCGGCTGCTTCCCACTAGTTATCTATTTTACATTTGGTAGTGTATATATGTCCATGACACTCTCTTACCCTGTCACATCTCACCCCACCCCCTCCCCATATCCTCAAGTCCATTCTCTAGTAGGTCTGTGTCTTTATTCCCGTCTTGCCACTAGGTTCTTCATGGCCTTTTTTTTTTTTTTTTTTTTTTTTTTTTTCCTTAGATTCCGTATATATGTGTTAGCATACTGTATTTGTTTTTCTCTTTCTGACTTACTTCACTCTGTATGACAGACTCTAACTCCATCCACCTCATTACAAATACCTCCATTTCATTTCTTTTTATGGCTGAGTAATATTCCATTGTATATATGTGCCACATCTTCTTTATCCATTCATCTGTCGATGGACATTTAGGTTGCTTCCATGTCCTGGCTATTGTAAATAGAGCTGCAATGAACATTTTGGTACATGACTCTTTTTGACCTATGGTTTTCTCAGGGTATATGCCCAGTATTGGGATTGCTGGGTCGTATGGTAGTTCTATTTGTAGTTTTTTCAGGAACCTCCATACTGTTCTCCATAGTGGCTGTATCAATTTACATTCCCACCAACAGTGCAAGAGTGTTCCCTTTCCTCCACACCCTCTCCAGCATTTATTGTTTCTAGATTTTTTGATGATGGCCATTCTGACCGGCGTGAGATGATATCTCATTGTAGTTTTGATTTGCATTTCTCTAATGATTAATGATGTTGAGCATTCTTTCATGTGTCTGTAGGCCATCTGTATATCTTCTTTGGAGAAATGTCTATTTAGGTCTTCTGCCCATTTTTGGATTGGGTTGTTGGTTTTTTTGTTATTGAGCTGCATGAGCTGCTTGTAAATCTTGGAGATTAATCCTTTGTCAGTTGCTTCATTTGCAAATATTTTCTCCCATTCTGATGGTTGTCTTTTGGTCTTGTTTATGGTTTCCTTTGCTGTGCAAAAGCTTTTAAGTTTCATTAGGTCCCATTTGTTTATTTGTGTTCTTATTTCCATTTCTCTGGGAGCTGGGTCAAAAAGAATCTTGCTGTGATGTATGTCATAGAGTGTTCTGCCTATGTTTTCCTCTAAGAGTTTGATAGTGTCTGCCCTTACACTTAGGTCTTTAATCCATTTTGAGTTTATTTTTGTGCATGGTGTCAGGGAGTGTTCTAATTTCATACTTTTACATGTACCTGTCCAATTTTCCCAGCACCACTTATTGAAGAGGCTGTCTTTTCTCCACTGTATATTCTTGCCACCTTTATCAAAGATAAGGTGACCATATGTGTGTGGGTTTATCTCTGGGCTTTCTATCCTGTTCCATTGATCTATATTTCTGTTTTTGTGCCAGTACCAAACTGTCTTGATTACTGAAGCTTTGTAATATAGTCTGAAGTCAGGGAGCCTGATTCCCCCAGCTCCATTTTTCGTTCTCAAGATTGCTTTGGCTATTCGGGGTCTTTTGTGTTTCCATACAAATTGTGAAATTTTTTGTTCTAGTTCTGTGAAAAATGCCAGTGGTAGTTTGATAGGGACTGCATTGAATCTGTAGATTGCTTTGGGTAGTAGAGTCATTTTCACAATGTTGATTCTTCCAATCCAGGAACATGGTATATCTCTCCATCTATTTGTATCATCTTTAATTTCTTTCATCAGTGTCTTATAATTTTCTGCATACAGGTCTTTTGTCTCCTTAGGTAGGTTTATTCCTAGATATTTTATTCTTTTTGTTGCAATGGTAAATGGGAGTGTTTTCTTAATTTCACTTTCAGATTTTTCGTCATTAGTGTATAGAAATGCAAGAGATTTCTGTGCATTTATTTTGTATCCTGCTACTTTACCAAATTCATTGATTAGCTCTAGGAGTTTTCTGGTAGCATCTTTAGGATTCTCTATGTATAGTATCATGTCATCTGCAAATAGTGACAGCTTTACTTCTTCTTTTCCGATTTGGATTCCTTTTATTTCTTTGTCTTCTCTGATTGCTGTGGCTAGCACTTCCAAAACTATGTTGAATAATAGTGGTGAGAGTGGGCAACCTTGTCTTGTTCCTGATCTTAGTGGAAATGGTTTCAGTTTTTCACCACTGAGGACAATGTTGGCTGTGGGTTTGTCATATATGGCCTTTATTATGTTGAGGAAAGTTCCCTCTATGCCTGCTTTCTGCAGGGCTTTTATCATAAATGGATGTTGAATTTTGTCGAAAGCTTTCTCTGCATCTATTGAGATGATCATATGGTTTTTCTCCTTCAATTTGTTAATATGGTGTATCACATTGATTGATTTGCGTATATTGAAGAATCCTTGCATTCCTGGGATAAACCCCACTTGATCATGGTGTATGATCCTTTTAATGTGCTGTTGGATTCTGTTTGCTAGTATTTTGTTGAGGATTTTTGCATCTATGTTCATCAGTGATATTGGCCTGTAGTTTTCTTTCTTTGTGACATCTTTGTCTGGTTTTGGTATCAGGGTGATGGTGGCCTCGTAGAATGAGTTTGGGAGTGTTCCTCCCTCTGCAATATTTTGGAAGAGTTTGAGAAGGATAGGTGTTAGCTCGTCTCTAAATGTTTGATAGAATTCACCTGTGAAGCCATCTGGTCCTGGGCTTTTGTTTGTTGGAAGGTTTTTAATCACAGTTTCAATTTCAGTGCTTGTGATTGGTCTGTTCATATTTTCTATTTCTTCCTGGTTCAGTCTCGGCAGTTTGTGCATTTCTAAGAATCTGTCCATTTCTTCCAGGTTGTCCATTTTATTGGCATAGAGTTGCTTGTAGTAATCTCTCATGATCTTTTGTATTTCTGCATTGTCAGTGGTTACTTCTCCTTTTTCATTTCTAATTCTATTGATTTGAGTCTTCTCCCTTTTTCTCTTGATGAGTCTGGCTAATGGTTTATCAATTTTGTTTATCTTCTCAAAGAACCAGCTTTTAGTTTCATTGATTTTTGCTATTGTTTCCTTCATTTCTTTTTCATTTATTTCTGACCTGATCTTTATAATTTCTTTCCTTCTGCTGGCTTTGGGGTTTTTTTGTTCTTCTTTCTCTAATTGCTTCAGGTGCAAGGTTAGGTTGTTTATTCGAGATGTTTCCTGTTTCTTGAGGTAGGCTTGTATTGCTATAAACTTCCCTCTTAGCACTGCTTTTGCTGCGTCCCATAGGTTTTGGGTCGTCGTATCTCCATTGTCATTTGTTTCTAGGTATTTTTTGATTTCCCCTTTGATTACTTCAGTAATCATTTCGTTATTAAGTAGTGTATTGTGTAGCCTCCATGTGTTTGTATTTTTTACAGATCTTTTCCTGTAATTGATATCTAGTCTCATAGCGTTGTGGTCGGAAAAGATACTTGATACAATTTCAATTTTCTTAAATTTACCAAGGCTTGATTTGTGACCCAAGATATGATCTATCCTGGAGAATGTTCCATGAGCACTTGAGAAAAATGTGTATTCTGTTGTTTTTGGGTAGAATGTCCTATAAATATCAATTAAGTCCATCTTGTTTAATGTATCATTTAAAGCTTGTGTTTCCTTATTTATTTTCATTTTGGATGATCTGTCCATTGGTGAAAGTGGGGTGTTAAAGTCCCCTACTATGATTGTGTTGCTGTCGATTTCCCCTTTTATGGCTGTTAGTATTTGCCTTATGTATTGAGGTGCTCCTATGTTGGGTGCATAAATATTTACAATTGTTATAGCTTCCTCTTGGATCAATCCCTTGATCATTATATAGTGTCCTTCTTTGTCTCTTGTAATAGTCTTTATTTTAAAGTCTATTTTGTCTGATATGAGAATTGCTACTCCAGCTTTCTTTTGATTTCCATTTGCATGGAATATCTTTTTCCATCCCCTCACTTTCAGTCTGTATGTGTCTCTAGGTCTGAAGTGGGTCTCTTGTAGACAGCATATATATGGGTCTTGTTTTTGTATCCATTCAGCCAGCCTGTGTCTTTTGGTGGGAGCATTTAATCCATTTACATTCAAGGTAATTATCGATATGTATGTTCCTATTCCCATTTTCTTAAATGTTTTTGGTTTGTTATTGTAGGTGTTTTCCTTCTCTTGTGTTTCTTGCCTAGAGAAGTTCCTTTAGCATTTGTTGTAAAGCTGGTTTGGTGGTGCTGAACTCTCTCAGCTTATGCTTGTCTGTAAAGGTTTTAATTTCTCCATCGAATCTGAATGAGATCCTTGCTGGGTAGAGTAATCTTGGTTGTAGGTTTTTCTCCTTCATCACTTTAAGTATATCCTGCCACTCCCTTCTGGCTTGCAGAGTTTCTGCTGAAAGATCAGATGTTAACCTTATGGGGATTCCCTTGTGTGTTATTTGTTGTTTTTCCCTTGCTGCCTTTAATATGTTTTCCTTATATTTAATTTTTGACAGTTTGATTAATATGTGTCTTGGCGTGTTTCTCCTTGGCTTTATCCTGTATGGGACTCTCTGTGCTTCCAGGACTTGATTAACTATTTCCTTTCCCATATTAGGGAAGTTTTCAACTATAATCTCTTCAAATATTTTCTCAGTCCCTTTCTTTTTCTCTTCTTCTTCTGGGACCCCTGTAATTCGAATGTTGGTGCGTTTAATGTTGTCCCAGAGGTCTCTGAGACTGTCCTCAGTTCTTTTCATTCTTTTTTCTTTATCCTGCTCTGTAGTAGTTATTTCCACCATTTTATCTTCCAGGTCACTTATCCTTTCTTCTGCCTCAGTTATTCTGCTATTGATCCCATCTAGAGTATTTTTAATTTCATTTATTGTGTTTTTCATCATTGCTTGGTTCCTCTTTAGTTCTTCTACGTCCTTGTTAAATGTTTCTTGCATTTTGTCTATTCTATTGCCAAGATTTTGGATCATCCTTACTATCATTATTCTGAATTCTTTTTCAGGTAGACTACCTATTTCCTCTTCATTTGTTAAGTCTAGTGTGCTTTGACCCTGCTCCTTCATCTGCTGTGTGTTTTTTTGTCGTCTCATTTTGCTTATCTTACTGTGTTTGGGGTCTCCTTTTCACAGGCTGCAGGTTTGTAGTTCCTGTTGTTTTTGGTATCTGTCCCCAGTGGCTAAGTTTGGTTCAGTGGGTTGTGTAGGCTTCCTGGTGTAGGGAACTAGTGCCTGAGCTCTGGTGGATGAGGCTGGATCTTGTCTTTCTGGTGGGCACATCCACGTCTGGTGGTGTATTTTGGGGGTGTCTGTGGCCTTATTATGATTTTAGGCAGCCTCTCTGCTAATGGATGGGGCTGTGTTCCTGTCTTGCTAGTTGTTTGGCATAGGGTGTTCAGCACTGTAGCTTGCTGGTCATTGAGTGATGCTGGGTCTTGATGTTGAGATGGAGATCTCTGAGAGATTTTTACCGTTTGGTATTACGTGGAGCTGGGAGGTCTCTTGTGGACCAGTGTCCTGAAGTTGGCTCTCCCACCTCAGAGGCACGACCCTGATGCCTGGCTGGAGCACCAAGAGCCTTTCGTCCACACGGCTCAGAGTAAAAGGGAGAAAAAATAGAAAGAAAGAAAGAAAGAAAGAAAGAAAGAAAGAAAGAAAGAAAGAAAGAAAGAAGGAAAGAAAGAAAGAAAGAAAGAAAGAAAGAAAGAAAGAAAGAAAGAAAGAAAGAAGAGGGAGGGAGGGAGGGAGGGAGGAAGGAAAGAAAGAAAGAAAGAAAGAAAGAAAGAAAGAAAGAAAGAAAGAAAGAAAGAAAGAAAGAAAGGAGGGAGGGAGGGAGGGAGGGAGGAAGGAAAGAAAGAAAGAAAGAAAGAAAGAAAGAAAGAAAGAAAGAAAGAAAGAAAGAAAGAAAGAGGCTATAATATAGTGAAGCAAAATAAAGCTATTGTAAAGCAAAGCTATACAGACAAAATCTCACCCAGAAGCATATACATATACACTCACACACACACAAAAAAAAGGAACAGGGGAAAAATTAATATATCCTGCTCCCAAAGTCCACCTCCTGAATTTGGGATGATTCGTTGTCTATTCAGGTATTCAGCAGATGCAGGCACATCAAGTTGTTTGTGGAGTTTTAATCCGCTACTTCTGAGGCTGCTGGGAGAGATTTCCCCTTCTCTTCCCTGTTCACACAGCTCCTGGGGTTCAGCTTTGGATTTGGACCCGCCTCTGCGTGTAGGTCACCTGAGGGCGTCTATTCCCCGCCCAGACAGAACGGGGTTAAAGGAGCAGCTGCTTCGGGGGCGCTGGCTCACTCAGGCCGCGGGGAGGGAGGGGTACGGAGGAGGCGGGGCGAGCCTGCGGCGTCAGAGGCCGGCGTGACGTTGCACCAGCCTGAGGCGCGCAGTGCGTTCTCCCGGGGAATTTGTCCGGGGATCACGGGACCCTGGCAGTGGCGGGCTGCACCGGCTCCCGGGAGGGGCGGTGTGGAGAGTGACCTGTGCTCACACACAGGCTTTTTGGAGGCGGCAGCAGCAGGCCCAGCGTCTCACGCCTGTCTCTGGGGTCCGCGCTGATCGCCGCGGCTCGCGCCTTTCTCTGGAGTTCGTTTAGGCGGCGCTCTGAATCCCCTCTCCTTGCGCGCAGCGAAACAAAGAGGCAAGAAAAAGCCTCTTGCCTCTTCGGCAGCTGCAGACTTTTTCCCGGTCTCCCTCCCAGCCAGCTGTGGTGCGCTAAACCCTTCAGGCTGTGTTCACGCCGCCAACCCCAGTCCTCTCCCTGCGATCCGACCGAAGCCCGAGCCTCAGCTCCCAGCCCCGCCCGCCCCGGCGGGTGAGCAGACAAGCCTCTCGGGCTGGTGAGCGCTGCTCGGCGCCGAGCCTCTGTGCGGGAGTCTCTCCGCTTTTTCCTCTGCGCCCCTGTTTCTGTGGGCTCCGCGCTGTTAGCTGCGGCTCGCGCCCGTCTCTGAAGTTCGTTTAGGCGGCGCTCTGAATCCCCTCTCCTCGCGCACCAGGAAACAAAGAGGGAAGAAAAAGTCTCTTGCCTCTTCGGCAGCTGCAGACTTTTTCTCGGACTCCCTCCCGGCTAGCTGTGGTGCGCTAACCCCTTCAGGCTGTGTTCACGCCGCCAATCCCAGTCCTCTCCCTGCGATCCGACTGAAGCCCGAGCCTCAGCTCCCAGCCCCCGCCCGCCCCGGCGGGGGAGCAGACAAGCCTCTCGGGCTGGTGAGTGCTGGTCGGCACCGCTCCTCCGTGCGGGAGCCTCTCCGCTTTGCCCTCCGCACCCCTGTGGCTGCGCTCTCCTCCGTGGCTCCGAAGCTTCCCCCTTCTGCCACCCGCAGTCTCTGCCCGCGAAGGGGCTTCCTAGTGCGTGGAAATCTTTCCTCCTTCACAGCTCCCTCCCACTGGCGCAGGTGCCGTCCCTATTCTTTTGTCTCTGTTATTTCTTTTTTCTCTTTTGCCCTACCCAAGTACGGGGGGAGTTTCTTGCCTTTTTGGAGGTCGGACGTTTTCTGCCAGCGTTCAGTGGGTGTTCTGTAGGAGCAGTTCCACGTGTAGATGTATTTCTACTGTATCTGTGGGAAGGAAGGTGATCTCCGCGTCTTACTCTTCCGCCATCTTCTCTCCTCTCCCATGCTCTCTGTTTTTAAAAATTCTTAAAAAAATCTGTTTTAAGTTTCTATTAATTAGAAGAACTTATTTCTTAACTATGCCCCACAAAATGGTTATATCTGAGTGCAGTAGGTCCCCATTTCTCTTTGAAAATGGGTACTGTTTTTTAACATTTAAAGTTCTCACACTCCCACTTATACATTTAGTTATTCATACATTTCTTGTTTAGCATATAGATTTCTGAGTACCTTATAGTACTGTACTGTCCTCCAGATCCTAACATTATATTACCACTGGATTACAAGCATTTAAAAAACAGAGATGTACTATTTGTTCTACATTTTAAAAATACCTGTGTTTTAGTATTTATTCTCTCATTAGGTGCTCTCCCAATTTTTTCTGAAATAAAATTAATAATTTTCAATTCAATTTCCCATACTTTGGAACGGTTTCACCAAGAAAGAGATAGGCTCATAAATCTATAGTAAAATAGAAACATTTCACCAGGCAATATTTTAATACATTTTTATCTCTCATAGTCGTATCTCTCATGAAAATGAGTTTCACACTTCCATCTGCCTACCCCCTGCAACTCTTGTAACAAAGAAGAGGAAGGAGAGAAGGAAGACAGGGAGGAAGGATGGAAGGGAGGGAGGGAGGGAAGAAGGAAAGAAGGAAGGAAGGAAGGAAGGAATTCTTTGAGACATATGCAAATATCACACCAAGTATTAGATTGTGCTTTTAGTCCTGGAAATTGAAATTTATAATAACATATTTTCTCTGTGGTTGCAAGTTAAAAATAGAAACATATTGTAGATTTCTCAAAGAAGAATGTAAATTCTTTCTGAGTGACAACACAATAACGCAGGCATTTAGATCTCACATAACACAGTGCTCAATATAGAGTAGGGAGTCAGTGCTCTCTGGTTGGTTTGTTTGATGTACTACCATTAACAATAAGCCATTAAGTGGAAGAGCTAATATTTGCTCTTAGCCTGTGTATATCATTTCAATGTCAGTAACATCAAGAATCTTGGTCTTTAGTCTCTGTTTAGGCTTCAGGTTGCCTCTGAGACTGATTATCAGCTAGTATATTCTATCTGAACAGTTAAACCATTGTGTATATAGAAAGAAACTGCATTTCCTAGGATATCCTACTGCAACATGCAAGATAAAACCCTTAAAATTTTTATTTAAAAAATAATTAGCTTTATATACCAAATTTGGGAAACACATGCATCACAAAGCAAGCCTTTGTGCCTTATCATAAAGTACTCAGTGGTAAATTTCTTTGAAAAATTGAGTATGATGCAAAAGGAAAAGTGTGTCCTATAGGAGAAGCACAGATGTAGGGAAGGCCATTGTGGGTAGAGGCTGCTAGTTATTCCCCGGTAAGTATGCTCTCCTTTCTTGTAGTAAAAAGTTCAAACTTGTTTCCATTTCTGGTATGGCCGAGTAAACTTCTACTGGCTGACCCAGCAACTATAAGCTATGGACAAAATAGACAATGACTCAAAGGCACTGGAGATTGAACAAGGCAGGTGGATGCTGAAGGGAGATACATTATAAAAAGAGAATGGCAAGTTGATTTGCCAGTTTTTATGGCTCTTAGAGTGAGGGCAAGCCACAGCTACACTGAGTAAGGCACTTCAGACTTTGATAGAAAACCTACAGGCTTTGTGACATAAAGGGACAGAGGAAAGAGTTTGAGGCAAATGCAGTGACTGGAAAGTAGGAGTCCGTCTTAGATAAGAGGGAGACAAGGAGAAGAAACTCCAATTTCTGTGCATGATGTCTGCCCAAATCTCTGGCTTTACTCTGAACCATACATGGGCAGAATGGAGTCCAGCAAAATATTAAAGAACTGAACTAGGATTTGACCTATAACCCAAGAGACAGAATTTTTGGTTTGAATCCCACCAACTTAATTGCCTCCTAAATGAACAAAAGACTCTGGAGGAATATAAGAGAATACAATGTCTCATAACAAAATATTTACAATGTTCAGAATATACTTCAAAAGTATTTAACATACAAAGAACCAGGAAAATGATACCTCCTCTTAAGAGAAAAGGCAATCCATGAAAACCAACCCCTTGATGCCTAGGATGCTGGAACAGACAATTACAGTTATGTGCAATGATGTAGAGAACAATATGCTTATAATTAATGAAAAGATAGGGTAGCTCAGCAGAGATAAAGGTTTAAGAAGGAAGCAAACAGAAATTTTAGAGCTAAAAAACTATGCTATATGAAATAAAAATGTAACCAATGGGCTTAATAGAAGAATGGGGACAACTAAGGAGAGCTGAATTTGCAGACAGGTCAATAGAAATTATTCAGTCTGAAAAAACAGAGAGAATAAAAGATTTAAGAACTAAGCAGACTTGGGAGCAGGTAATGTAATAACAAAATGTCAAATATACATGTAATTTGAGTCCCAGGAGGAAAGGAATGGGCTAGAAAAACTATTTTTAGAAATAATGGGTGAAATGTTACAAAGCTGAGCAAAAGGCATAAACTTCTAGACTCAAAAAGCTTCAAAGATCCCAATCCGAACAAATATGAAAAAAAAATTGTGCATAGGTACATCAAAATCAAACTACTGAAAACCAAAGATAAAGAGGAGACACCAGATTTTCAGCTGGCCATATGGTTGCCTGGAATAAAAACTACATTTCCCAGTCTCCATTAGAAGAGTTATGGCCATGTGACTAAACGCTGACCAACTGTGTGTTAGGGAAAATGAGGCTACTGATTCCTAGGATGTGTCCTTAAAGAAAAGAGATGTGCGTCTCGGTCCCCTTCTCTGCTTCCCGCTGACTGGAGTGTGGCGTGGTGGTAAGTCATCTTGGACTGTGAACAAGATTAACACCCTAGAGATGGCAAAGTGACAACTGAGAAGGAACGTGAGGCTTCTAATGCACAGAGTACCATTCTGGCTCCAGATGACCTTATGGAGCCCCATTCCAACCTCAGAATGCTGTATGGGACAGAAATGAACTTACATCATTTTAGCTTGGAAAAAATGAAATTTTATTCTGTTGCTTTTCATTTTCTGATCATGCAACTAAACCTATATCTACATCAATACAGCTTGTATCTACATTAAAACATCTTGTATCAGTGTCAGGGCACACTTTACACAGGGCAGAAAGCAAAACATAAATAAGTCAGAAGTCTGACAAAGAAGTAATTAGATTTTTTAAATATTTCTACTTTAATAAGCTACGAGTTTATTAGTGGAATCAAAGTGCTATTCTCTTTGGTATTATTCCCAAGCTTAATGTAAGTAATGCTTTGTTAAATAGCTCAGAGAAGTTTTTACTCAATCAGCTTCAAAAAACAAAGGAAGAAATTCATAAACATAATTCAAGGAGCTTACTGATATTTTCCATTTTCCTCTCTTCCGGGTTTTGTTATAAATTAAAGCCAGTATTCATTCACTGTTTCTCACCTGTTCTCATCTAACCTCTCCCCAAGGTCTTGGCTTGCCCTGCAATTTCCTTGGGCCTCTATCTCTTTTGACTAGACAAGAAAGGCTCCATTATGTCAGCACGTAGGAGCTGTGGCTTGGCTCTCCACTCTATGTTGCTGTAGAATTGTGATCCCCTCATGGGACCGTAGATTATCGTTTGTTCTTCTGCATGTCAGATTGGACTGGCCCCATCCTCACAGGATTTTCAACTCTGCCCCCAACTCTCTCTCACGTTGAGAGATAGTTCCCATTTAATGATGTTGCCCTGCGGGGGAGCAGGTAGCTCTTGCATAAGTTTTCAATACATATTGTTTTTAAGAGTATAAATGACCCAATATTTTCTTCTAAACATTAACAATGACATGCATGTATCTATGCATCTATAGGGTCTGTCTATACACTTTATCTAATATATAGATGTGTATCTCTCACTTTCTCTAACTCTATATCTATATTAGACAAAGTGTTTAGAAAACAAACTATTAATTTAAAGCAGGACCTTAAAGTAAAACACTTCATTAGGCTGCTTTTTGTGGCTGACTATCTATTGGTGAATGTTACTCCAATTTTATCATTCTTGTTAGTTGCCTCTATCAAGGATGGCCAGCCAGCTCTCACATGGCTCTCGCATGGCTTCTTTGCCAGCAGCTTTCAATGTTCCAAGGATCAATACTTCAGAGCTAAACATCAGGCCAATTTGGTGTCAAGGTTTTCCCACTAAACAGTGCCGCACAACCAATACCTCCTGTGAACATGTGTGTGAGGAAGCAGGGCTTTTCTCTCTGAGTCTATTTAGCACTTGATTCCAATTTAAATTAAACACAAACAAGAGGATGGAAGCTGCCCAGTTTCCATCATTCCCATACTTGTATTGTGACCAATCAGGGAAATTTGAGCACTTTGCAGGTTGTAGCATCTTCTCTTGTGTCATCTCGATAAAATCCCTATGACTCAGCTTCTGTGGCCTCCTCAAGCCCAGAGCTCTGGTTGACCTCAAGAGTCATCACATTTGTTCTAATGCACTTCGCTTTTCAACCCATGCTTATTGTTTTAGTCAACAAGTAGTACTACTTTTAAAGGATCAGTCAATTTTAAAAAAATGATTATAGAGTTAACGTAATGTATTTTGGACCAATAAAGAATAGGTCTTCATCCTACTGTATAGCACAGGGAACTCTACTTGGTACTCTGTAGTGGCCTATAAGGGAAAAGAATCTTAAAAAGAGTGGACTTATGTATACGTATAACTGATTCACTTTGCTGTATACCTGAAATTAACACAACGTTGTAAATCAACTATACTCCAATAAAAATTTTTTAAAAAAGAATAGGTTTTCATCAAAAGTGGTTAATCTCATGAGATTTTTGTTTTGCAGTTAAGTGCTCTGGAACTTCCTTAGGTCATTTCTTAGAACAAGCTTGAGAGTAACCTGGTTAAATTGTAAAGACCCACGAGCTGAAAATAAAAACAGAGGCTAAATTGTTAAAGAGAAATACAGAGTATGCAAGAGTCTTCTGAGAGGAGGCTCTGGTAAAATAAGAAGTCCATGTACAAGGTACCTGGTTTGTTCCAAGTGTAGGGCAGAACCCAGTATAGAATTTATCAGAAAGATTACTATCCTAAAACCTAAGAGCACAGCAAGCAAGTTGATATCAGGAAAGTACTTCAGCAGTAGCAAGGAGTGGCCATTTGGATCACATAAGAAGACCCAGGCCTACAGAGACCATACACAACATGGTCCCTAAGACTTCTTCCATCACTGAGGAGTCACCACAATTGGAGGTCTCAGATGACTGGTGCTTAGGAATACAACGACTCAGAAGAAAGTCAGAATTAACACAAGAGAGACTCGATACGGAGTCCCAGAAGGTTCAGTGGGTGCTTCTTGACAGCTTCTTTCCTACAGTGCTGAATCAACCAAGAGCTTAGTAGTACTGAGGCTACAGACTGAATCCAAGTAGCCACCTGGAGGAACAAGATGTCTACAAACAAGGTTTGATGGACACCTTCACAAAAATCTTGGTCAGAAAGCTTCTGAAGGCCATTATGTATGCAGAATAGTTAAGAAGGATGAAAATCTATTCTCATTAGCCTTATGTGAAATCTGTCATGACTTTGTTTCTGGTGTTTTCTTCAAATATTTGTTATCATAAAGGAGAATAGTTATTAAGTTTCTACTCCATACAATGAAGTGTTTTAAGAGCTGGGGAAGATACAACTACATACAGTGTTCTCCTCTAGTTAAAGGTATAAAATACATATGGAATAAAGACAATTTACCACATGAGGAGACTTAAAAGTAGTTTCAAATAAGAGATGCAGATGAGTGGCATTAGAATTTCAAAGAAAGAACCTCTGAGTCAGATGGGCATGGGCAGAGAAGGCTTAAGAAGTTCATTTGTGTCTCAAAGAAGCAGCAGGAGCTTAGAAGTTGAAGAGGATGAGGAGAGTTTGGTTAAAGACAGGGGATATGACTGTTACTGTTACAGGTTGAATTGTTTCCCCCCCAGATTCATTTGTTTAAGTCCTAACTGCCAGTCCCACAGAGTGTGACCTTATTTGGAAATAAGGTCATTAGAGATGTAATTAGTTTAGATGAAGTCATATTGGAGTAGAGTGGACCCCTAGTCCAATATGACTGGTGTCCTAATAAAATGGGAAATTGGAATACAGACACACATCCATAGAAAAAACACCATGTGAGAACTGGAGTTAGGCTGCCACAAGACAAGAAACTTCCAGAAGCGAGGAGAAAGTCCTGGAACAGATCCTTCCCTAGCACTTTCAAAGGGAGCCTGACCCTGCTAACTTCCTCATCTCAGACACGTAGGCTCCAGAACTGTGAGACAATAAACTGCACTCAGTTTGTAGTACAGCAGCCATAGGAAACTAATATAATGACCAGAAATACAGAGGCAAGAAGGCACAGGGCAGATCCTAGCAAATGCTAAGTGTATAGATACTAACATCTAACACTTTCAGAATGCTTATCATGTGCTTCATGTGCATTTCTTCATTTGATCCTCACAACCACTCTATAAAGTAAGCTCTACTATCATCCCACTATATGGATGGGAAACAGAGGTTCAGATTGGTTAAGGACTGTCAAAGGCCACACAGCCAGGAAAGTACAGGGGTTAGAAAGAGAGATATTGAGAGAGATGAGGAGCTGAAGTGGGACAGAGTGTGATGCATCTTTCAATCTCTGCCATTAATGCATTCCTCTGTACCAGACACAAATCACAGACTAGCAAAAATACACTGCTGAGGAAAATACAGCCAGCATGTTTCACACCTAGAAGAGACCAATAAAATGGTCCTGGAATTCTCTCATCTTAGTAATGAGAATTAATATCCAAGAGAAATTAAAAATTTGTATAAGTCCGAATCAAATAGTGTAGAGTTACCACCAGGGACCATGCCTGTGGCTCTCAGCCCGGTATCTCTTGACCCCATCACCTACCTGTTTAAACAACATTTACCAGGAAGACCTCTGGGCCATGAGCCCTGTCTCCCTAGCTCTCCTTTTAAAGGGAGATCAGCAGAATTACCACTGGCTAGAACCTGCCCATGTCCAGATGGGAGATTTCCAATCGGTGGTGCCCTGCCCTGGGTTTTGCACCCACTCCGTGTTCGGACAAAAAGAAAAATGATACCTCTTCTCTGAATTGACACATTACTCTTTCCCCAAGCATGCAAAGTGCTCTTGCCAGGCCTTCTTGGTAAATATTTACCTTGACTCATCATAGGTCTGAAACATTGGCTGTCCAGAGAAACAAGATGGTGATTTCGGACATTTGGAATCTGGAACCTGTGATGAATATAAATACAACCTTGCATGCCATCAGAGGCTCTGGTCTACCAAGGGAAAATGTACTTTATACAGCCACAAGCTTGACCTCCGAGAACCTTAAAAGGCCTCACATACTCAAAGGTGCATTACTAAGCCTTCCACTAATTCATCATGATAGCTAAAGTGCTCTGTGTAAACCACAGGAGATCTGAGTCCCCCGGGCACCCAGGAGTCAGCATTAATTGCTTCGAGTTTAACATAGGGAACCATAAATGAACATAGGGTAGAGACTATTTGCATATTGTTTGCAATAAAGCTTAGAAATGGTTCCAGATGTCCCAGCTGAAACCTTCTCCCCAAAAGTTTATCCCAGGGTGGGACCCAGCACAGGCCAATCTAATAGCAGTTTTACCCAACCTCTCTCTTCTGGCTCTGAATCAGAGTTTGCAGGTTGCAACAAGAATCCTCAAGACAAGTTTTTATTCTGAGCAGGCTGGACATGATTTATTAATTCACTTTTGAAATAACAATTGCAGTTGGGGGGGGTCAGCTGAAAGCCTTAATTACATTAGAAAATATGCCTCACTGTCGTCTACCCCCATCCAGGGTACAGAACATATAATTATCATAATTTTCAAATTTTATTAGTATTATTATTATTTGAAAAATTTGATGGAGAGCAGACTATCGACTTAGCTACTTTGAAGCAGTGGCCGAGTCACATTCGAACCTTTGAATAGATGATTTCCCCAACTTGCTTGTTAAGGCCCTGAAATGGTTGAGCATCTACTGGCTGTTTCTAGCCTCGGATACTATTTTTCCAACAGAACTAGCTTCCCAGCCCCTCTCTACTTTGTGCTGAGCGGGAAATGCTCAGGTGTGCTGTTGCCAGAGCGATTAGGCCAGCCGGGAACTCTCCTTGGACAGGAGGTTGGAAAGCCTTGGGGATCATGGCCTCTCATCCTTGTTAAATGACTGTGAGTGTGTCTGTGTGTGTGCTGCCACATGCACACCTGCCTAGAGGGAAGAGGTCGGCTTTCATTTTTAAAGTCCCAGAGTGTTTTTAAAGAGAAAGCCGAACATTTGCGGATATGCAGCTGGGAGTCTGCGTTAAGCAGACAGGGTGCCCGGCAGACGTCTCAACTGTGATCACCGGCTTTGTTATCAAGTTCCCATGTCTTAAGAGAGCCTCTGTCTCCGGGTTTCTATCTGTCACCCCAGGCCACGCAGACCCTCCCTCTGCTTCTTTGGGTGGCTGTGATGTTTATCAGACTAATGAGTTCAGTTCTTGGGTCAGCACTGAAGTGGCGAGTGCAGCTGCCCTCTGCCCCAGGTGTTCCCTTTACCTATGGATTATCTGCCTTCCATTTGCCAAGCCTCCTCATTCCACGTTTCTTTGATCCTCAGATACTAAGGAAACTCGGGGTGGAGTTAAACCATTTTGAATAATTCAAACTCTCTGTTCCAGTGAATCCATTTAGAAAAACAAAACAAATCAAAATGACTTCTTTTAAAAGATAGAAAGTAACAAAAAAGGAATAGGAAAGACCCGTTGAGTTTGAAAATAAATCATCATTCTGCAAACGCTCCTAACCCAGAAAGCTATCCGATGGTTTTCTGAATAGAGGGCAGCAGAGCAGATAGTACAGTGGGTTTGACCCAAGGGACCTGGAGCTCAGTCCTGGTGCAGCCACTCTCCAGGGCCGAGACCTGGTGAGCAAGAGTCGCCTGCTGCACCCCGGCTTCAGTGTCCTCACAGGTAAAGTCAGAGGCGCAGTACTGGGTCGTCCTACAGAACGTCTCTGAGGATCCTATACTACAGCTCATGCTGGTGTTGGTTAAGATCATTTGAAGTGCTTTGAAAACTCAAGAATGCTCTATCAGAACTGACTCAGAGCCTTGAACACAGTAGGAACTAAATCAACATTTCTTGAAGGAAGTAGTCTCCCGATTCTCCATTTTATAACAAGAAACCCCATGGATGTTTCACTATCCCCTGAAATGACCCAGTTCCTGCCTACATATTCCCTGAGTGCCTGGGCTCAGCTTTTCTTAGTGAAAAGAATTTTAAAAGCAAATCTATCCCAATCTGTCTGAGAAAGAAAGCATTTTATTCTCACCCAAGGACATAGACAAAACTTGTTTATATGGAGCAAATGACGACATTTTAGAGTCAGGAAAGTCTGAAAATGAAGGAGCCTAAGAGAAATTAAGGTTCAGCTTTTATCTCCCTACTTCACTTTCAGAAAAAGAAACCAAAGTTCCTGAATTGTTTGGCTTTGTTACGCAGCCGAGGAAGGTCTCTGATTTCCCACCAGGTCCTGTAATCTTTGTGCCGCCTTTTCACTGGTAAGATTGCTCTAGTAGAATATGACTTCAGATAACTGCTGTTGTCTAAATGCCTTGCTTTACAGAGGAGAAGCCTGAGGTCCACATGGCCCTCTGCTGAGTCTGAAGGAGGAGTAGCTACAGTCACCTGAAAAGACAGAGGGAAAGCCTTTTTCTCCAGGCTCCGAGCGGCACCCTGGTGACCTGTGGTGGACAGCAGTTTTTTGAGGAGAAGCTGTACAAAAACTTTCCTCTCAGAGCTGCTCTGTTCTTCTCTAAGGCCGTATCTGACAAAGTGCTCGCTACTTCAGTGGTGGCTGGTGGAGATGACCAGAGGCAAAAGTGCTGTGTTCAGAGGAAACGCTCCTTCCCAACCCCTCCTCACTAGGAACAGCCACTTCTCTCTTCAGGTAACAGGCAAATATTGCTGTGCCCCTGCCTCTCCTCCCAGCATTCGCTTTGGTTTCCTTCACCCAACTGGATAAGTTGGTCTTCTCCTCAGGTTAGGAAAAAACAAAAAGGTTTTCTTCTTTGGTTTCCTTGGTTGGGTTGTATGAGATCTGACAAGGAAGAGTCAAGACCAAGGAAAGAAGTTTAAGAGTCGAAGCATCTTTAGGTCTTCCTCAGCAAGAGTAAATGCACCTTAAAATAGGCGGAGACCACGTGAAGCTGGTGCAACCCTCCTTTCTACCCAGTGGTTTCAGGATTCAGCTCTCTGACACCTATGCAAGAAATGATTAAAGCTTTCCCTGAAAAGCATATTACCTCCAAGCACTATTATTTCAGAGATCAGAGCCTATCCACTTGGACAAACACCCTGGATACCTGAAAAGAAGAGGAATAAATGGGCCGTGAAGCCCCAGGAGTAGAAGGAATAAAATGACATGGTATCCTAAAACTGAACACACTATGGTCTACTGTTGGTTTTAAAAATTAAAGAGTACTCCACCTAGAACTTACACTCTTTGCCAGCCCTTCAGTATGTGGGAAGATACCTGCTCACAGCTCCTTTGGGAGAGTGTCAAGAAGAGAGATGAAAATGGCTTGGGTTTCAGCTCTTCCCACACACACCCCCTCCTTCTCCTAACTCCCAACTTCTCTAGGCCAACTGTCTTATTCTGTAACCTATCTATATGGTGTTACTGCTAGTGAAAACATCTTGATCATCAAAATATGAAAAGCTGGAGCACATTGAGATGGGTCTCACTCTTTGGAGTGTAACATAGGAAGAAAGCCCATACTTCCTAGAGAGAAGCTGACTCAACTCGTGAGTGCTAAAGTCAGCCTGAGAGGCTTGCAAATCCACTGGTCTGCAGTCTAGTTTCCTCCATCCCCATCTCTGTAGAAGTTCCCTCATCCCCATACACACATCACATTTGCCCCTCTGCTCTTTCGGTCTTATTGTGGATACCAGTTTCAAATGGATTTTACCTGTTGGAAATTGGGTGGAACAAAACAGTGCCTCGATTGAACCCTTCGGTCAGCTTGGGAGATGGCAGAGCTGATCCCCTGAGGTATGGGGGAGGAAGTGGAAGATTAAGCCCTCAGCGAAGCAGCCAGAGAACATGCCAAGGTGATTCAGTCAAGCAGGAGACTGAGTGGTGCCATCTGTGTTATGGCTTTTGGGGCGGTGGTGAGCAGGACACAAGGGCAGCAGAGAACAGCGAGGCTCAACACCTGGCAAGACCAACAGCGCTCTTTCCCTTTGGCTTATCCTGAAACGGAAGAGTTGCCTTTGGCTCATTTGCTTTAAAAAAATTCTTTACCTCCCTTGTCTTGAATGTTTACTGTCAACATCCCACCTCCTGCTCCCCCTCTTCTCCCCATTTTGGAAAGGTGTAAAAGAGGTACCATATGTGGACTCCCTCTGCTGACATGGTTCTAAAAGACCTTGTCAACTGGTACTAATTGTTGTGACTGCAAACTTTCATTCATCCTGGCTGCTGTCGCAGACTTCTTTTGCTTTCACATTCTCGGCCAATCCCACATTCCCATGTTGTTTCGTTGCCACCGACAAGGCTTCAACTTCCAGAGTCTCCTACTTCACCATCGCAACAGTCTTTCTATCTGTCCTTCAGCATGTAGCCCTCGATTTTTAGAGCTCAGTGTGACTTTAGCTGAAGGCTCCTGCCTTCAGAGTTTCCCCTCTGCCAAGAGAGCGCAGGCACCACCTTGACTCCTTTATTCACGGGAGAGGCTGTTGAGCAACATACTCATTTCGGGTGGGCTGTGTTCAGGAACTCAGAGCACATCATTCACAACTTATCTCTGTTGATATGCGCATTGTTGACCCGCACCTCACAAGGCCTCCAATCAAGGCTACAACTTTCTATCTCCAACAAAACCGCTGTGATTTGATGGACTCACTGGGCAATATTAAAACCTGAGGAGGGAAGCGAAAAGGGAGGCTTTATGAAAGTAACTTCAGAACACTATCCAATTATTAGTATGCTTTTTCATAATACCGACGGCTTCACATTTTATTGAGAGAGAGAATTTTTCCCTGGCTCTCTTGGGAATGATTTTATTGAAAGCATCAGAACGAAGAAGATGGCTGCATCATTTTCACAGTGCCAGGGGTCAGAATCTTTGACTGGTTTGGTGTAATGTGCACATATAAAATTTCACTCAGTGCTTATTCATTGCCTTTTATTTAATATATAATCTGGTTAGATCTACTTTTGTTTCTTTACATTTACTGCTTGCCTGCCTTAAACTCTTCCTTTGGCTGCTTTAATATGTATATATTAAATCATCTACATATATATTTTTCTATTTCCTCTGATCAGGAGTCTTGCATGAAGGGAACACTTCTTTGCTTTTGCTCTTTTTACACAGTAAGTCCAGTGGCAGAGGTAGAAATGTGTATTTTCACACAGTAAGTCCAGTGGCAGAGGTAGAAATGTGAATTTATCCATAGCAAAGCACTTAATTGGTGATAGTCATTTAGTTTAGAATGCTGTTGTCCCTTCAAAAGTAAATGCTTTCTCCTTTCCTTCCCCTCTTTCCTTTCTCTGTATTCCATACGTATTCCCATCCAATTAAAAATCAGTCTCACTGCACAATCAACAGGGAGTACTTTAAAATACAATAGATTTTTCAGTTGAATTATTAAAATGCACAAAACCAAATCCAAGAGCTAAGTTTCTAAGGAGAGCTTTCTGACTAAAAGCTTCTTATCAAAGGACATGAGACCCAAGGAGACGAATGGAAAATGATCATTTTTATATGTGAGAGTCCAATAGCTCTCAAGGTACGGGACTCCTTGATAAAGTTGGCTTAGAAGATGACACTGAGTTCTGGACCAAAATGGTCGCTTCTTATACCTCGCCAACGGATTGATGCCTAACTGACTGTTGTTGAAAAGTTGAACTATAGGTTACCGATTTGTTCAGTAGCCTACTATAGAAAGATCCAAAAACATTGCCTAAATAAAACAAACGTATTTATCTCCCACATAAGAGAAGTTTGAAAGGAGGCAATCTAGGGCTTCCAGGGTAACTCCATTAAGTCATCCAGGGCCTGTATTCTCCTAAGTTATGGCTTTGCATTACCAATGTTATGAGTCTATACTTGGGATCCAATTAAGTGTACCCCCTCACTCCTTAAAGAGACTTTTCAAATATTCCATGTAACACTCTCACTTTCCTCTCTGTGGCCAAAACTGGGTCAATGGCCATACTGAGTTACAAAGGAGGCTGGGTCACCTAGTCTTTTAGCTAGATAATATTGGGCTTGCTGTGCATCAGGATTCTCATTTCTTTTTTTTTTTTTTTAACATCTTTATTGGAGTATAACTGCTTTACAATGGTGTGTTAGTTTCTGCTTTATAACAAAGTGAATCAGTTATACATATACATATGTTCCCATATCTCTTCCCTATTGCATGTCCCTCCCTCCTACCCTCCCTATCCCACCCCTCTAGGTGGTCACAAAGCACAGAGCTGATCTCCCTGTGCTATGCGGTTGCTTCCCACTAGCTATCTATTTTACATTTGGTAGTGTATATATGTCCATGCCACTCTCTCACTTTGTCACATCTTACCCTTCCCCCTCCCCATATCCTCAAGTCCATTCTCTAGTAGGTCTGTGTCTTTATTCCCGTCTTGCCACTAGGTTCCTCATGACCTTTTTTTTTTTCCTTAGATTCCATATATATGTGTTAGCATACTGTATTTGTTTTTCTCTTTCTGACTTACTTCACTCTGTATGACAGACTCTAACTCCATCCACCTCGCTACAAATAACTCCATTTCGTTTCTTTTTATGGCTGAGTAATATTCCATTGTATATATGTGCCACATCTTCTTTATCCATTCATCCGATGATGGACACTTAGGTTGCTTCCATGTCCTGGCTATTGCAAAAAGAGCTGCAGTGAACATTTTGGTACATGACTCTTTTTGAATTATGGTTTTCTCAGTGTATATGCCCAGGAGTGGGATTGCTGGGTCGTATGGTAGTTTTATTTTTAGTTTTTTAAAGAACCTCCATACTGTTCTCCATAGTAGCTGTAACAATATACACTCCTACCAACAGTGCAGGAGTGTTCCCTTTTCTCCACACCCTCTCCAGCATTTATTGTTTCTAGATTTTTTGATCATGGCCATCCTGACCGGTGTGAGATGATATCTCATTGTAGTTTTGATTTGCATTTCTCTAATGATTAAGGATGTTGAGCATTCTTTCATGTGTCTGTAGGCCATCTGTATATCTTCTTTGGAGAAATGTCTATTTAGGTCTTCTGCCCATTTTTGGATTGGGTTGTTTGTTTTTTTCATATTGAGCTGCATGAGCTGCTTGTAAGTTTTAGAGATTAATCCTTTGTCAGTTGCTTCATTTGCAAATATTTTCTACCATTCTGAGGGCTGTCTTTTGGTCTTATTTATGGTTTCCTTTGCTGTGCAAAAGCTTTTAAGTTTCATTAGGTGCCATTTGTTTATTTTTGATTTTATTTCCATTACTCTAGGGGGTGGGTCAAAAAGGATCTTGCTGTGATTCATGTCATAGAATGTTCTGCCTATGTTTTCCTCTAAGAGTTTGATAGTGTCTGGCCTTACATTTAGGTCTTTAATCCATTTTGAGTTTATTTTTGTGTATGGTGTTAGGAAGTGTTCTAATTTCATACTTTTACCTGTAGCTGTCCAGTTTTCCCAGCACTACTATTGAAGAGGCTGTCTTTTCTCCATTGTATATTCTTGCCTCCTTTATCAAAGATAAAGTAACCATATGTGTGTGGGTTTAGCTCTGGGCTTTCTATCCTGTTCCATTGATCCATATTTCTGTTTTTGTGCCAGTACCATACTGTTTTGATTACTGTAGCTTTGTAAATAGTCTGAAGTCAGGGAGCCTGATTCCTCCAGCTCTGTTTTTCATTCTCAAGATTGCTTTGGCTATTCAGGGTCTTTTGTGTTTCCATGCAAATTGTGAAATTTTTTGTTCTAGTTCTGTGAAAAATGCCATTGGTAGTTTGATAGGGATTGCATTGAATCTGTAGATTGCTTTGGGTAGTATAGTCATTTTCACAATGTTGATTCTTCCAATCCATGAACACAGTATATCTCTCCATCTGTTTGTATCATCTTCAATTTCTTTCATCAGTGTCTTATAGTTTTCTGCATACAGGTCTTTTGTCTCCTTAGGTAGGTTTATTCCTAGATATTTTATTCTTTTTGTTGCAGTGGTAAATGGGAGTGTTTCCTTAACTTCTCTTTCAGATTTTTCGTCGTTAGTGTATAGGAATGCAAGAGATTTCTGTGCATTAATTTTGTATCCTGCTACTTTACCAAATTCATTGATTAGCTCTAGTAGTCTTCTGGTAGCATCTTTAGGATTCTCTGTGTATAGTATCGTGTCATCTGCAAACAGTGACAGCTTTACTTCTTCTTTTCCGATTTGGATTCCTTTTATTTCTTTTTCTTCTCTGATTGCTGTGGCTAACACTTCTAAAACTATGTTGAATAATAGTGGTGAGAGTGGGCAACCTTGTCTTGTTCCTGACCTTAGAGGAAATGGTTTCAGTTTTTCACCATTGAGGACGATGTTGGCTGTGGGTTTGTCATATATGGCCTTTATTATGTTGAGGAAAGTTCCCTCTATGCCTACTTTCTGCAGGGCTTTTATCATAAATGGGTGTTGAATTTTGTCAAAAGCTTTCTCTGCATCTATTGAGATGATCATATGGTTTTTCTCCTTCAATTTGTAAATATGGTGTATCACGTTGATTGATTTGCATATATTGAAGAATCCTTGCATTCCTGGGATAAACCCCACTTGATCATGGTGTATGATCTTTTTAATGTGCTGTTGGATTCTGTTTGCTAGTATTTTGTTGAGGATTTTTGCATCTATGTTCATCAGTGATATTGGCCTGTAGTTTTCTTTCTTTGTGATATCTTTGTCTGGTTTTGGTATCAGGGTGATGGTAGCCTCATAGAATGAGTTGGAGAGTGTTCCTCCCTCTGCAATATTTTGGAAGGGTTTGAGAAGGACAGGTGTTAGCTCTTCTCTAAATGTTCAATAGAATTCTCCTGTGAAGCCATCTGGTCCTGGGCTTTTGTTTGTTGGAAGATTTTTAATCACAGTTTCAATTTCAGAGCTTGTGATTGGTCTGTTCATATTTTCTATTTTTTCCTGGTTCAGTCTCGGCAGGTTGTGCATTTCTAAGAATTTGTCCATTTCTTCCACGTTGTCCATTTTATTGGCATATTGTTGCTTGTAGTAATCTCTCATAATCCTTTGTATTTCTGCAGTGTCAGTTGTTACTTCTCCTGTCTCATTTCTAATTCTATTGATTTGGGTCTTCTCCCTTTTTTTCTTGATGAGTCTGGCTACTGGTTTATCAATTTAATTTATCTTGTCAAAGAACCAGCTTTTAGTTTTATTGATCTTTGCTATTGTTTCCTTCATTTCTTTTTCATTTATTTCTGATTTGATCTTTATGATCTCTTTCCTTCTGCTAACTCTGGGGTTTTTTTGTTCTTCTTTCTCTAATTGCTTTAGGTGCAAGGTTAGGTTGTTTATTCGAGATGTTTCCTGTTTCTTGAGGTAGGCTTGTATTGCTATAAACTTCCCTCTTAGAACTGCTTTTGTTGCATCCCATAGGTTTTGGGTCGTTGTGTCTCCATTGTCATTTGTTTCTAGGTATTTTTTGATTTCCCCTTTGATTTCTTCAGTGACCACTTCGTTATTAAGTAGTGTATTGTTTAGCCTCCATGTGTTTGTATTTTTTACAGATCTTTTCCTGTAATTGATATCTAGTCTCATAGTGTTGTGGTCAGAAAAGATACTTGATATGATTTCAATTTTCTTAAATTTACCAAGGCTTGATTTGTGACCCAAGATGTGATCTATCCTGGAGAATGTTCCATGAGCACTTGAGAAAAATGTGTATTCTGTTGTTTTTGGGTGGAATGTCCTATAAATATCAATTAAGTCCATCTTGTTTAATGAATCATTTAAAGCTTGTGTTTCCTTATTTATTTTCATTTTGGATGATCTGTCCATTGGTGAAAGTGGGGTGTTAAAGTCCCCTACTATGATTGTGTTACTGTCGATTTCCCCTTTTATGGCTGTTAGTATTTGCCTTATGTATTGAGGTGCTCCTATGTTGGGTGCATAAATATTTACAATTGTTATATCTTCTTCTTGAATCGATCCCTTGATCATTATATAGTGTCCTTCGTTGTCTCTTGTAATAGTCTTTATTTTAAAGTCTATTTTGTCTGATATGAGAATTGCTACTCCAGCTTTCTTTTGATTTCCATTTGCATGGAATATCTTATTCCATCCCCTCACTTGCAGTCTGTATGTGTCCCTAGGTCTGAAGTGGGTCTCTCATAGACAGCATATATACGGGTCTTGTTTTTGTATCCATTCAGCCAGTCTGTGTCTTTTGGTGGGAGCATTTAATCCATTTACATTTAAGGTAATTATCGATAGGTATGTTCCTATTCCCATTTTCTTAAATGTTTTGGGTTTGTTATTATAGGTGTTTTCCTTCTCTTGTGTTTCTTGCCTAGAGAAGTTCCTTTAGTATTTGTTGTAAAGTTGGTTTGGTGGTGCTGAACTCTCTCAGCTTTTGCTTGTCTGTAAAGGTTTTAATTTCTCCATCAAATCTGAATGAGATCCTTGCTGGGTAGATTAATCTTGGTTGTAGGTTTTTCTCCTTCATCACTTTAAATATGTCCTGCCACTCCCTTCTGGCTTGCAGAGTTTCTGCTGAAAGATCAGCTGTTAACCTTATGGGGATTCCCTTGTGTGTTATTTGTTGTTTTTCCCTTGCTGCTTTTAATATGTTTTCTTTATATTTAATTTTTGATAGTTTGATTAATATGTGTCTTGGCGTGTTTCTGCTTGGATTTATCCTGTATGGGACTCTCTGTGCTTCCAGGACTTAATTAACTATTTCCTTTCCCATATTAGGGAAGTTTTCAACTATAATCTCTTCAAATATTTTCTCAGTCCCTTTCTTTTTCTCTTCTTCTTCTGGGACCCCTATAATTCGAATGTTGGTGCACTTAATGTTGTCCCAGAGGTCTCTGAGACTGTCCTCAGTTCTTTTCATTCTTTTTTCTTTATTCTGCTCTGCAGTAGTTATTTCCACCATTTTATCTTCCAGGTCACTTATCCATTCGTCTGCCTCAGTTATTCTGCTATTGATCCCTTCTGGAGTATTTTTAATTTCATTTATTGTGTTTTTTATCATTGCTTGTTTCCTCTTTAGTTCTTCTAGGTCCTTGTTAAATGTTTCTTGCATTTTGTCTATTCTATTTCCAAGATTTTGGATCATCTTTACTATCATTATTCTGAATTCTTTTTCAGGTAGACTGCCTATTTCCTCTTCATTTGTTAGGTCTGGTGTGTTTTTACCTTGCTCCTTCATCTGCTGTGTGTTTTTCTGTCTTCTCATTTTGCTTATCTTACTGTGTTTGGGGTCTCCTTTTCGCAGGCTGCAGGTTCGTAGATCCTATTGTTTTTGGTATCTGTCCCCAGTGGCTAAGGTTGGTTCAGTGGGTTGTGTAGGCTTCCTGGTGGAGGGGATTAGTGCCTGTGTTCTGGTGGATGAGGCTGGATCTTGTCTTTCTGGTGGGCAGGTCCACGTCTGGTGGTGTGTTTTGGGGTGTCTGTGGCCTTATTATGATCTTAGGCAGCCTCTCTGCTAATGGATGGGGCTGTGTTCCTGTCTTGCTAGTTGTTTGGCATAGGGTGTCCAGCACTGTAGCTTGCTGGTCGTTGAGTGAACCTGGGTCTTGGTGTTGAGATGGAGATGCCTGGGAGATTTTTGCCATTTGGTATTACATGGAGCTGGGAGGTCTCTTTTAGACCAGTGTCCTGAAGTTGGCTCTCCCACCTGAGAGTCACAGCCCTGATGCCTGGCTGGAGCACCAAGAGCCTCTCATC
This sequence comes from Eschrichtius robustus, assembly GCF_028021215.1. Classification (NCBI taxonomy): domain Eukaryota; kingdom Metazoa; phylum Chordata; class Mammalia; order Artiodactyla; family Eschrichtiidae; genus Eschrichtius; species Eschrichtius robustus. Next base: position 50,475,924 of record NC_090838.1, read on the forward strand.
CACACGGCTCAGAATAAAAGGGAGAAAAAAATAGAAAGAAAGAATAAGGACAAAATAAAAGAAATTAAAGTAAGATAAAATAAAATAAAGTTATTAAAATTGAAAAGAAAAAAATTATTAAGGAAAAAAAATTTTTTTAAGTAAAAACACACACACACACACACACACACAAAACGGACGGACAGAACCCTAGGACAAATGGTGAAAGCAAAGCTATACAGACAAAATCTCACACAGAAGCGTACACATACACACTCACAAAAAGAGGAAAAGGGGAAAAAATAATATATCTTGCTCCCAAAGTCCACCTCCTCAATTTGGGATGATTCGTTGTCTATTCAGGTATTCCACAGACGCAGGTACACCAAGTTGATTGTGGAGATTTAATCTGCTGCTTCTGAGGCTGCTGGGAGAGATTTCCCTTTCTCTTCTATGTTCGCACAGCTCCCGGGGTTCAGCTTTGGATTTGGCCCCGCCTCTGCGTGTAGGTCGCCTGAGGGCGTCTGTTCTTCGCTCAGACAGGACAGGGTTAAAGGAGCGGCTGCTTCGGGGGCTCTGGCTCACTCAGGCCGGGGGGAGGGAGGGTTACGGAGGAGGCGGGGCGAGCCTGCGGCGGTAGCGGCGTCGTGACGTTGCAGCAGCCTGAGGCGCCGTGCGTTCTTCCAGGGAAGTTGTCCCTGGATCACGGGACCCTGGCAGTGACGGGCTGCGCAGGCTCCCGGGAGGGGAGGTGTGGATAGTGACCTGTGCTCGCACACAGGCTTTTTGGCGGCGGCAGCAGCAGCCTTAGCGTCTCATGCCCGTCTCTGGGGTCCGGGCTCATAGCCGCGGCTCGCGCCCGTCTCTGGAGCTCGTTTAGGCGGCGCTCTGAATCCCCTCTCCTCGCGCACCAGGAAACAAAGAGGCAAGTAAAAGTCTCTTGCCTCTTCGGCAGCTCCAGTCTTTTTCCCGGACTCCCTCCCGGCTAGCTGTGGTGCGCCAACCCCTTCAGGCTGTGTTCACGCCGCCACCCCCAGTCCTCTCCCTGAGATCCGACCGAAGCCCGAGCCTCAGCTCCCAGCCCCCGCCCGCCCCGGTGGCTGAGCAGACAAGCCTCTCGGGCTGGTGAGTGCTGGTCGGCACCGATCCTCCATGCGGGAATCTCTCCGCTTTGCCCTCAGCACCCCTGTGGCTGCGCTCTCCTCCGTGGCTCCGAAGCGTCCCCCCCGCTCACCCCCCATCTCCGCCCGCGAAGGGGCTTCCTAGTGTGTGGAAATCTTTCCTGCTTCACAGCTCCCTCCCACTGGTGCAGGTCCCGTCCCTATTCTTTTGTCTCTGTTTATTTCTTTTTTGTTTTGCCCTACCCGAGTACGTGGGGAGTTTCTTGCCTTTTGGGAAGTCTGAGGTCTTCTGCCAGCGTTCAGTGGGTGTTCTATAGGAGCTGTTCCACGTGTAGATGTATTTCTGATGTATTTGTGGGGAGGAAGGTGATCTCCGTGTCTTACTCTTCCGCCATCTTCCGGGAGAGCCAGGATTCTTATTTCTAAAGAAGGATAGAAAAAACATTGAGAGGTACCTAGCAGTCACTACAAAACTTGGCTGTGAAAGGATTATTTCTATAATCTAAATCTAATCTTATCTCCTTCCTTTTGACTCCCCATCACCTATAATATAAAAACCAGTCTTATAATAATGATATATAAGTAGGATGGCCATGTAAACTGGGATATCCTTGAGAGTAAAAGGGACACCAGGACAACAGGAGTATACTGACTGTCCCAGGAAAATTGGGATGAATGATCCAAGTCCATACCACCTTTCAGAGCTCATCTCTCTCTCACTTCCCCAACAGCACTTCATTCTGTATCTATAAAAATAATTAAAATTACCCCAAACACAACATGTTTCTCTACACGTCATCACTCTGGTCTGGAATTCCCTGCCAATCTTATATCTGGCAAATTCCTATTCATGCCCTCTACCTCCTACCCCAGCTCAGCTGTTGCCCTGAGAAATCTCCCCTAACCAGTCTCTCTCAATTTTCAGAGGCTTAATCACTTCCTTTTCTATGCTTTTTTCCATTGAAAATTATTTGCTTCCATGTTTACCTCACTGTCAGAATAGGCTAGGTTATGGTATGGCAACAACCAAACTCTTCAATATTTATTTATTGCTCACACTTTATGACCAACTCCAGTTGGCTGAAAGGCCCTGTTCTTGGTAGTTTATTGTAGGCTGACTGAAGCTACAGTGAATTTGAAGTCAGAAGCCAAGTGTCTGTGTCCAAAAGGACTAGCCAAGCCAGAAATAAAAAGGTGGGAAGTGAGCTCCAAGAAAAAGATCGGGATCACCATCCTATTTCTCAACCCAGATATGTAGGTCAATATTCCAGGGCTTATAGGATAAATGATCACTGATAGGAGATGAAAGTTGGCTGAGTTCTGCTCTGATATTTAACATTCTGCCAGGAACATGCAGACAAGGTTTGGTGAATAAGAGAGAGAGAGAGAGAAGACATCCCTGAAAGTCCCTCAGTTGGTGGGAACAGACGACAAACCTTGTCTAACAGGAGGTATGCTGAAGATAAGTGAGGACTGGTCAGTTATTATCAATAAAACTAAGTCCATCCTTCCAACCCATGTTTTCATGTAGGCATGCCACATCTTTTCTTACCTGAGTCATCAGAGATGCGGTTGCCACCTTCTGAAGAGCCGAGTAAGTACACGGGGGTTGACTGCCTCTTTGCACGGCAAGCTGGGGAGGACGTCACATTCACTAGCATCCCCTTGCATGACCAGAAGGTCTGGGTTGGTAAGCACTCCATTTAGTTAACTGTTAATGACCATAGAGGACGATGGGGAGGCCCTTAGTAGGAAAACATTCTGAAAAGAAAAGCTATTCTAATTAAAACTCAGAGGTGCACATTACTCTCAGGGAATGGCGGCTACCAATAACAGGGGCAATGATATGCAAAATTCCTTAGAATATGTGAGCTAGGGGCCGCCACATGGTTTTTCAGTGGCTCCTCATCACACCATCCAAAAGGCTGCTCAAGGCCAAATACATAAAACATTTGGCACAAGGAGTGTGGAAAATGTTCCAGTGATGCATTTATTGTTCAGTAAACAGAGCAGCCACTGGTGTCACAGGCCAGCCAAGGCAGAGGAGGAGAGGGCGAGATGACCCAACCACAGTAGCAAAGAAAAGGACTGAGTAGCAAGAACCCAGAAAAAGGACATGGGAAGCAAAGACCTTGAAAGAAAATAATACTGGGCTCCCCTCTAAGCCTGAATTTATGAAGACACTGGGCCAATACAAAATAAAATGGCAGCATCATTTCACAGAGGGGACTCACTGTCAGGCACTATTATTCCAACTGCTGACACTTGAATGAAATGTGGTATAATTGGGTTTCCAAGCATCCACATCAGGCGACGTCAATTGCCATTTTTAAAAATGATGGTAGTGGGGAAGGAGATTACTTTTTCTTTTCAATGTTTTGAAGTTGCCACACTCTCTGTGCCACTTGTACACTATTTGGAAGGACGGTGGGACTCCTGGAGGGGTCTAAAATGCCAGTGGCTGAGCCCATGAAGAGATATGGGGAGTTGATGGCAGAGGTGCTAAATATACCAGAGAAGGCAGGGTTAAAGTGGGTCCCACGACACGTCTTTCTAAGACTCTCTTTTCGTGCTGTTTTTCTTCCCCATCAAAGAGTGGGTTTTCCCCCCTTCCTTTGGCTTTCCTTCTCTCCATTTTGCATATAATGACTGGGATCTTGTCCAGCTTTGGTATTTTTTTCTTCCCTTGGACTTATTAATGTGACGACTATGGTTGTGAGTCAGAAAAATTGCTGTCAGAAAGAAAAACCTATTCCATGCCAAATGGATAACTCCTCCCCCAGTGTGGCACTGTGGATACACACGCCTTTGTGTGTGCTGTTTGCCTCAATACTCTTTCCAGATTTGGGGTGCAGGTAGAGGAAGGAGAGAAACTTGGGGAATATTTAAGCATCTTTGTAGTCTTCAGTTATACCTACAAAAATAGAAGCAAAGTTGTGGGTTTTTTTCTTAATGTGTGTGTATATGTATGAAAATTGTCTTTAAAGCAAAAAGACAATCTGAGTTTTAGACGCTCCTCTGAGCAGCAGAGGGAGTTGGAAAAGTGAGGAGCAGAGTAATATTCAGAACATAATTCCCTCTGGTCTAAAATGCTTTCCTTCCCCACCAGTGAGCATCTCCTTCCCCCAATTAGTCTTAATAGAAGTAAATAAATATAATTTGCAACGTAGTCTGGAATCTTTGCTTCAAAAGTCCCTATGCCAAGTGAAAACTGGCAAATACAGTTTAAGCCAATGTTTTCCAAAGATAATTCTTATAGTTTCAAATTTTTTTTTTTTTTTGGCCGTGCCACACGGCATGTGGGATCTTAGTTCCCCGACCAGGGATCGAACCTGCGCTCCCTGCATTAGAAGCTTGGAGTCTTAACCACTAGACCGCCAGGGAAGTCCCTATTTTAAGATTTTTTAATACCCAGTTGAGGAATCAGAGACTCCTCCTATATCACATGATGTCATAGTATGAAACTAAAACAAATATGAAAGTGCTGTTATTACATTCTTTACAAAAATGTAATATTTATCCCTAAGCATAGAGTCAAGTGGGTAATAATATGAGAATGGCACTGGTTCTAAAAAAAGAAATGCTTTTCTTCCTCCAAGTCCGTGTATCACCTTATCAAGTATGGGGAAATTTTAGTGTTGCTACCTCAAGCATTGTGGTCTATAAGAGCACATGACCTCAGTTTTACTTCAATTAAAAGGTTGAGTTGATTAATGTGGTGGTCTTGGGAGAGCCAGTTCCTCTCCCTCACTTCTCATCTGTAAGATGGGCTAATAAATTCTTCTCCATACCCCACCAACATCCTGAGAAGAAACTCATAATAGACTCACTCAGTCATCATGCATTTATTATTCAACACATAGAAGTGTACCAGGCGCTTACCAAGGGGCTAGGTATGTATGCGAAAGCATCACCAGTCTCTACCTCCTTAAGACTTCCCTTCCCCTCATTGACTCTTCTAACAGCATCCTTGATTGCATTTGTTCTCTTAGCTATGAGAGGCAGGGACACCAGATTGTCCCAACCCCCAACTCCTAAAGGAACGGGAAGCAGATACAGACAGCCTCCCATCTCTCTCTGCTCTGATAATGGTCTTGGATGCAGCAGATATTGGGCTGAGAGGTAGAACCAGACGGTCATTTCTGACAACGGGTTTCTCTCTTTATAACTAACTGCTGGAGAAACAGGCCCCAGGCTGTTCAGGGGGCTGCTGTGAATTCCTTTTGCCTTCGGTGAGGCCAACCCACAGAGCTGAGAGGGACTGTGAGAATGTTATTGCAACTTCTTAATTCAAAACATCTCTAGAAAGAGACTTCCTGGGATGGGGCTGGAGGAAATGGGGCTGCTCAGCTGGGATGAATTACTGAGAGTGCTGGGTTATTCTTGCCCCCTAGTGGTTAGAGGCTTAGGGACCCCCATGAGCTAAATGGTTCTCAGCACCAGGAGGACACTCACCACTGAATAAAGGAGGCCGTTGGGTGGAGCAGGGCACCACATAGAATCAGCAGATGGTCTGACCTCAGCTCTCAAGACCCCAGTCCCCACACCTGCAAATTGAAAAGGATGGACTGGATCACAAAGAATTCTTTCTTTCACTTTTATTAGTATTTGACTCCAGAAACATAACCGGTGGCACTGCGACTCCTCCCACGTGTTCCCTAAGGGCCACAGAGGCGGCGTGTAAGGTCCTGCAACTTGCTCACTGAATCTCACAACATTGCAAAAACATGTGAACATGACATTGATTCTTTTCTTCCTGTGTCAACTTGCTAGGCTTTCGGATGCATTCTACTACAGTAGGGGAATAATTCTCCATAACATCTGTACAATTTAGAGTCAAGCTGCAGACATGCATTTTTCTGGCTAGTGTTTCCAACTCAGTGGCTCCTTACCATTTCCTCTCATTTTTTGGCCTAAAGAGAAATGGATTGTGTGCTCTCTTCTGGTGCTGTACCAGGTCTGCACGAAACTTAAGGTATCATTTAATCAAAGTCAATCAAGTTGAGAGGATGAAATGGATTGGAGGCACATTATTCAAAGGGAGCTAGAGTTAATTTTTCAGGGCACGAAAGTGACCCTGGGTCACCAGGGAGTGTTAACAAGAAGAATTTCAGGTAACTAGAAAAAAATGGATTGCACTGTTCAGTTAAAAGTGGCAGAAAATAAGAAACCCATAAACTCCTTTACTAAAACTTCTTTCTGTCTGGCTAGAGTGAAAATGGAGACAATGAAATCATTTTCAGCAAATTATTAGTGCAATATATTTTTTTTTTCCTTTCAAGAAAAGGAAACTAAAGGATGGTTGTGGCCTTTTGTTGTAGATAGCTTTTCAGAACAGTGTAACCTAAACAGATTATCTGCAGTGTTTATTCAGTGTGAAAAAACAGTTCCAAGAGCCCCAGGTGCTTGCCAAGATCATAATTGTACCTTCTTAAATACTTTCATTACTTGGAAGCACAATAAGTGAGGCTGGGACACATGCTTTCCATTTTCTTGTCAACAAAACACCTCCAAGAAATTAAGTTCTATTTTCTCTAGAAAATTTCTCTAGAACTATTCAGGGTATATGAAAAGGAAAGGGAGGTGGGGCTTTGGTTTAATTTCTTTATGACCTTGAAAAGAAGCACATAAAATCTCCCTTCCAAAAAAAAAAAAAAAAAAGAAAGGTGGTGGCTCAAATGTGGGGTACAGGGTGTCTCAAAACCAGAATATTTGGTTCAGTGAGGATTCAGGAGTGCAGAGTGTTCAGGAAACATGACTGGATTGACACACGGTAGATTGTTTTGTGGAAGGAACTGAGCCATACTGGGGTGTGAGGGGTGCAAGGAAGCCATAGGACGAAGTTCAGATTATATCTGGGAGAACTCACTAGGCCAAGTCCCCTTCCGCAGGAGCTTGCCTGATCATAAGGTGAAGGGGGATCCAATCCTGCTGGTGCATTTTAGTAACTTCTGAATCAATTAGCTATCCCACGCACCCAGTCTCAGGATAAAAAGTCAAATTAGCCTCTGTGCCCCTAACCTCACAGTAGGTTTCGTTCATAAGAAGAGCTTTTCTCTGTCCTCCCTCCTAACCTGTCCTTTTTCCTTTCACCTTCAGTCACTGTATTTTCACCAGCTTCCTCATCAGGCTTCAGTCCCTCCGGGTATGCCACAGCTGCTTATATAAATATGAAAACGTTTACCTTCATGGAGCCCCTGCTACATTTTTCTTAGCTTGATCATCATATGATAGTGGTGAAAGTTCTCCTATATCCGGAGCATCCTGAAAAGATACAGAAATCAGAAACGATGCAAGTCAAAAATTCAACAAATTTTCCATATCTGTGTTCCTCTCTTTGATCAGATTCACCTCAAAACCACTGCTTGGAGGGTTATGCTGGCTTCTAGAGAGTGTGAGAGAGAGACAGAGAGAGAGAGAGAGTCTGTGTGTGCCTGTGAAGGAACTGAATTAACTGGAACTTGTCTAATCAAAATGGTCAATTAATTAGAATTTTTCTGCACCTGAATTGTAGGGGAAATGTAAAGGAATCAGGGAATTCACAATATTAAACTCCTCTGCTGGACACTTCTGCACGCATTATTTGGGTTAATCTTCACACACACCTTCCCAGGTAGGTTTTTCTAAGCCCATTTTACAGACAAGGAAACTTAGGCTCAAAGAGTTTAAAACAGAGGCCAGCAAATTATGTCCCATAGACCAAACCTGCTCGAAACCTGCTTTTGTAAGAAAGTTTGTTAGAACTCAGTGCTACCCGTAAGTTTGGGAAGCTCCTTCAGGCTACCACAGCATAGTTGGGTAGTTGTTCCAGAGACTGGATGGCCTAGAAAGCCATACTGAAGATCTGGTTTTTTACTGAACAAGTTTGTCAACCTCTTGTTTCAATAGTATCACTATCTTCACCAAAAAAATATGTGATACAGAGAGGATTTGACCGTTAACCTTTACCTTTCTGGTCCCAGACCCCACTGGATTTTGAGACAAGAAGCAAGAAAGTACAGGGATGTCAGGATCTTTTATTGACTAATCACAATTGCAAACAATTATTTTATTTATAAAAAAGAAAGAAAAAGTTATACTGGAATGCTCTGAGGTCAGTTTTACAATTAATGCAATCTTTACAAGTCCTACTTCTGTCCTGGAACTCAGGGATGATGGAGAAGTACTCCATGATCTCCACAATTGTATTGATACATTCATCCCTATTCTTACTAAAGCAAAAAAAAAAAATGGGTTAAGACAGTGCTTTTCATACTTTAATGTGCACACAAATTACCCAGAGTTTCTTGTTAAAATGCAAATTTCGATTGAGTGATTCTGGGCTGGTGCTGAGAATTTGCATGCATAACGAATTCTCAGCCAACGATTACACGGCTGGTTCTCGAACCACACCCTGAATGGAAAGGGTTAATACACTCATGTCAAAATCCTCAACCAGAAGGTTTTTGGGTCAAACATAAATTACTCAGAAAAATCAAATAATCTCTACATTTTCCCATAATCATCAGGTCAGTAGTCATTTGATGAAAAGTGACAGATTCAGGTTAGTTTACGTCACTAGTTCACATTGTATGGTCCCAGGGTAGAGCGGCATCAGCAACCTTTGGAAACACCTGTGTTCTGTGTTCTGACAACCCTTCCAAGGTGATTCTGTTCTACCAACCCCTTCTGGTGATTCTGATGCATGCGAAAGCTTGAGAACCGCTGGTTTATGCTATGGGTAATTAATCAGGATTTGTTTGTTTGTTTATTTAGTCTGTGAACATCCTGTAAATCTATTTTATATGTTCAGTCTTTGTTTATACAGTGTGTACATCTTTACCTAGCAGAGGAAATAGGAAAATAGTGAAATGGGGAAAAACACATTCTGACATGATTCCAGGCCTTTCTTTCCCTGGAGAAGGGTACACATATTCCATAGTACAGCTATTATTTGACATCAGTTGATATTCCCATAACAAGGTTTCTTAGTTGATGAGTAAAGCCTGCCGTGTATGCCTGTTCCACGTTCGTCTAAGATGAAGTATGGCCCTGATAGATCCCGGGGAAAGCTCTGAGAGGGCAGGGGAAGGTGCGTTTGACTTTTAGGACTTTTTGCTCGATTTCTTATTGTTCATTCTTCTAGTACCATGGTGCTGTCTTTTGGACAACTACCTGAGGATCTTTAAAAAAATGACATGTTCATGGAATTAGGAGAAAAGTCTTAACGTATGAGTCAGACCGTCATGTGCCACCTCAGATGATCTCAGCTCATGTGTGAAGCTTTTGGCCACACAGCTACCACTTCAGGGATGAACAGGTCTGTGTGCATTCCCCCCCTGCCCTGGCTTTTTCCCCTGCTGATGCCAGTGTGAGTGACGCTGCAGGACCGTTGAGGGCTCACGTGTGTACAGCCCTAGAGTGTGGAGAAGCTAATGCCCCGTGGAATGGGCCTTTGACCAACGGTATAGGCAGAAGCCAGCAGATAAATCTCCCCCCTCCTGCCGCTAACCACGTGTCGTGAGACACAGCTGTCGCACAGCATCCTTTTAGGATCAAGTGGACAACATGAGGCGAGCAGGGACATTTGCTCCCCAGCAGGGGCCAGTCGAGCCGTGCATTCTCCTTCCTGTCTCACCCACTTTGCTTTCCCGGGCTTTCAGTTCCTAAGCAAACCGAAACACATTCACCGGGCCCTAGGCTCTGCTTCCTCTGAAACTCAGGTGAAGGTGCCATATTATATAAAGACAGAGGTCAGAAACTTCTTGTTGATCATCTCACACAGTCTTCAGGAGAAGTTCTAGCTTGGGACATTTGAAAGGTGGGGTTGGGCTCTTAGGTTATGGCAATCAGATTACTTCAGGGTGGATGCAAAGAGCTCCTTGGGCATGGAGGGTAGGTGGGGTCGTGGCAAAGCACAGAAGTCCACCCAAACAGGGTAACCGTGTGAGGGGGAAAATCCACACTACTGCCTGAGCTTCAGAAACACCCTCAGAGAACGGTCCAAACCCCTGCCCAGAACCACTGCCTCAGGATCTCCTGGAGTAGGTATTAATTGTTTATCATATTTTACATTTCCAAGCATGATTCTGATAGGCAAGTAGGGTTGCAAACCATTCAGGTAGCATAAAAATACACATCGGAGTGAACAGATGTGGTTCTGAATGTCTATTTCCCTTACTTGTCTCAGGACCTCGGGTAAGTGATTTACCTTTTGTGAAATCAGTTTCCTCATCTCTAAAATGGAGATGAGGATAACACCTACCTCAGAGAATTGTGTCGCTTCCATTAGCTCATAAAGCACCTGGAACAAAGCGTGTGCTCAATAGCGGTTATTTCCCGGCCCCCCTCCCTCCATCCCTTTTCACTGTTCTCGCGCTGAGTGCACATTGCGTCCTCTCCAACCACGCTTTGTTACCTGAAACCCTGCTGTTCTTACCTGGTTCCTCATCTTGTACCCCTCCTTTCCCTGTTGCACCTCACTGCCTGGAATTCCCATTCTCCAGGCCTACCTGGATTACACTTCTGTGAGATCTGCCTGAACTCTGCCGTTTGCATAAAGCCTTCTTTCACCACTTCATTCTGCAGCCCTCTCTCCACCACTGAACTTTCTGGTACTTATTGTCTTTTGCACTTAGCATTGATTCCTTTGCTTCCTTGTTGTAGTTTTGCATATCCCGAGTTACCTTCTGAGGAGATCACACTGCTCGAAGGAAGGCACCGTGTCCCAGACTTCCTGGGACACCTTGGCGGCCACTTTGGCACTTGCAGCATTGGTTGCTAGTTTTGGTTGGAGTGGCTATTCTCCTTTCCTGGAGAAAACTCAGTGAGTATGAGAAAAATGCTCCCAGTTACTTACTCCCAGCCTCCAATCCTGAATCCAGCCAAACTGCTTAACAACAGAAAAGTGTCTGTTTTTTCCCAGTTTGGTTTAATGATTTTCCTGTAGATCTACAACTCTTTCTATCACAAAGAAATCACTTTATCCTGCTGGGTAATTAATACAAATGTACAGTATGGCAAACACATTCCTGTAGACTGCTTATTTTGCTGGTAAATTGCAGGAAATCCTATACAGTACACCTGGGACACCCTGCAGTTTGAAATTAGAATATAAAGTGCCTCCCCATTCCTCCTACTTGGCCAGGATACTGGTCTGATTGTGAAAATCTTTCTAGTTAGACATGTAATAAACTGGGATGATGGCAAATTCATTTACTTCCCTTTAGCTGAAAATTAATAAAGATTTTAATACAACAAGGAAGGGGTTGTGATCTGGTGTTGGCTCCCAGTTGTGAATTCATTCAGAAAACATATGCCACATACAAATTTGTAACCAAATCTTTAGAGTTTAAGGTATTTGCCAGTAAAACTCCTTGGCCAAGGTCTAGTTCTGTGTGATGTCACATCTATATGAGGCCTGTGATAGCATTAAACTGGCCACAGCTGTTTCTGATTGAAGCACTAGAGCCCTCTTAAAGGCAGGCTGCACCTCCTCTCCGCCTCTTCCCTCCCTCTTCCCGAGTGGCTTTCTTTAACGAAAGGACTCCTTTATGAACATAGTCAGTGGGTTCTAGCTGGTTATTCTCACAGTAAGTTTGTAGTGACTTGGTTCAGCCTTGGAATGGTTTTGTATACCCACATGCAGGGTGTACACACACACACACACACACACACACACACACACACACACACACACACACACACACACACACACACACACACACACACACACACACACACACACACACACACACACACACACACACACACACACACACACACACACACACACACACACACACACACACACACACACACACACACAAGGTCCAGAAAGGTTTTCTTCTTGATAATTGATGTGTAAATCCTTCCTAGGCCTGTGTGCTGGAGTACAAAGCAAACACCTTGGCATCTTCCTTTCTGGAAAGAATAGTCCAGTCCGGAACGAGCAGCTTGTGAGAAATATCAAACCTCATCTCTTCTTGGAAGGGTGGCATCAGGGTGAGCGGTGTATGCTTTGCTGAAATTTACCCCCTCTTTCTGTTACCTGATGTGCTCTAGTTCAACAGTGGTCCATAAACTGTTTCTTAAAGGGCCAGATAATAAATAGTCTAGGCTTGCAGGCCACACTCTGTCACAACTACTCAGTTCTGCCATGGTAATGGGAAGCATCCATGGACAATTCATAAGCGTCTGACAAAGCTTTATTTACAAAAGCTTGCGTTGGGTGGGATTTGGCCCATTGGCCTAGTTTGCTGGCTCTGCTCCATTCAGAGTGTGGTGGCTGGGTGACAGTTTGAAACTGTTCAGAAATGTTCCACGACATGATAAGTACAGAAGCTGAAGGGAATGGTTAGCAACTTTTATAGCAATTTGACGCTGCCACAGCATTCGAGTGCACGAGCAGTGCCTTCCTTTCTCTGAAGAAGGAGCAGACTAGTTCAGATGCTGTTGACCTCGTGTGGGGTTATTGCATGCGGTGAAGCTGTGTACCCATCATGCCCAGTAGGACACACAGAGGTCCACGATGGATGTAAAAACAAAAGCAAAAGAAGACAAAAGCGATGGATGGGTTGTTTACCGCAGTAAGTAAGAGAGAGGCTGCTCTCGCAGACCCTGAATGAGACGGATGTCAGTGTTCCAGTCCCTACGTCTAGTGCCACTTGCTTCTCTTGGGAAGCAGGGTTGCATAGTGGTCTCTACTCTGCCTGCTTGAGACCCTGCAACACAGAATCTCCATCTGCCTTGTTGGTACTTTAGAAACAAAGAGGCCGTGCTTCTGTCTCTAGGGAGGTAGCCCAGCAGTTCCAGCTCCTGATGCAGCATGGGGAAGGTTAGATTTTTTTTTTCTTCTTTTTAGGTCTTGTGGGGAAAATTATTGGTTAGAGTAGACCCTTAAGGAATGGGGAAGGAGGTGCAAATTGCTGAACCTCGAGAAAATGAAAAAGAAAGCCTTGCTGCTTGAACCCAGACTGTTTTCTATTTTGTCTCTCTTTTAATTCTCTATCCAACTTCCCTGCAGTAAAGCCACCTTACCAGTCAGGCCTCTTTTATAGGGTGCTACTCACAGGGTTGGCCTCACAGTTTGTAAACACATAGAAACTTATCTGGGATCTAAGGCTGAACTCTTCAAACCCAAAGAAAACGTTGGAAACTTAAGTTTGTCAAGGAAAAGTATCAAATGCCAAATTTTGATGGGTTGGGAGCATTTTTAAGATACTAGTGCCATTGGACTCCTATCCTTAAAAGCCATGATGTCACTGTAGAGGAACATGATGTCAGGCTGTAAAAAGATCAGAAAGCTTTTGAAAAGTTCCTAGGCCATGTTGGGAAGTTTATATGCAACGCTGTACAGAAAATACAGTGTTCTTTTTCTTCTTCCCTCCACCTCCTTCACAAGTACCCCTGCCAAGAGCATGAAGGTGCGGCAAGCACTGCCTGGGGATATAGCTGGCTTTTATTACTAGAACTTGTTTATTCTTTAACAGAGTTGCAGTAAAACTTTTTTAAAAAGTTCCTTGACTTAACTACTACAATGAAATATTAAATGGTCAGTATACCTTTTAGAAATAGCATTTATTTTTACTTTCCATGAAGTGGGGAAGATACTTTTTCTCGTTTTGGCTCAGAGCTCCTGGTAACATAGCAATTATTTGTGTATTTTCATTTAAGACTTTGGAATTCTTGTTCTAGATCTCCTTAAAGACTTATTGTGCTTCTCTCTCTGTCTCTCTCTCTCTCCAAGGGCTCAGTACTAATAATGTTTTTTTTTAATAATTTATATTGATACACTTTCAAAGACAAGGATCTCACAATCTGATGGTAAACTATTGGGTAAATCATCTGTCAAGAATGATTAAGGGCCTGGAGAAACTGATTTATGAGGAAAGATTAAAAGAACTAATGTGTAGAGCTTGGTTAAGCAGAGACTAGGGGGCAGCTGATAGGCATCTACTAAAATCAGGAAGGGATGGCACTGGAGGAGACGGGAGAATTATCTCACCTGAAGCAGGGCTCTAACTGAGAGTAATGAGAAGAAATTCAGGAGAGGAGGATGTGAGATGGGTATCATAGAAGTCTTTCCGACATCGAGATCCATTAGATGGTGGGCTCATCTCTCAGGAGAATTGATGTAGGTCCCTCCCATCCTCTGAGACATGAATGCCCACCTGGGGAGCAAGCTATACTTCAGGGAACTGCAGACTGCTGAGTATCTGTGAGATGGGCAGCTTTCTTTTGTTCAGTTCTTTGCTTCATTTTCAGAGGGTGATCATCCTGATGCCTCGAGTCTATGCAAAATAATGTATAACAATAGCAACAAGAACAAAAAAGGAGGTTGGATGGCTGGTGTGCCTGGGACCCGTATCTATTGATTCCCCCTGTCCTCTTAAGAGATTTTCCCTTTCCCCAGTATTCTGAAGCCTAGTAGATACACAATGTGTTAAGTTATGAAATAAAATAAAATTAAAAATAAGGGTAAAAGTAGAGGAAGGAAATATCCACTTTTCATACTGATTTGGGAGATATAAAATACTTTGAACATTATTAGTAAAATAAATTCACCTTAAATTCCACTGACAAAAATAATGTTAACAAGTCACTGTATGTCCTTTTTTACTCTCGTTTATGCATTAAATCATTTTCACTACTCTTATTGTTTTAAATTGCTTCAAGTTTGGGGTACTTATACTTTCTACCACACTGCGCATTTGGTCGCTCCTAATACAAGCAGAGTTGAAGCTAAGGCCCAGGTGATTTCCTTCCCCCACTGAAGCAGAGCTCTTGGTACATGGTGGGATTTTAACTGACCCATTGTGGAAATCCCGGCCGGATTCTGTTTAAATTATTTGCATATGAGAGACGTGAGGCCTCAAGATCTTAAAATAACATTTCGTTGGCTATTTATTATTTTCCTCTTTTTTCTGCCCATGAGTGTAAACAGGGAATTATAAAGGGCAGATAGGGCTATGGAAGCGAGAGATTAAAAGAGAGTGATAGTGAAGGGGAAAGAAGAGAAAGAGGAACGGAGAGAGGAAAACTGATTTCAAGGGATTTACAATCTGGTTAATAATCCTCTCAGATCCCTAAATTTCATATGTATTTTCCCTGTGAAACACAGTATCAGCAGAAGGCTAATATTAATTTGAATCTCTCTTAGCAGCAGATAAGATATCCTAAAATTGTGATGTTATTTAAACAAGGTCAAGAGAGAGAACGGCATATATTGATGTGACAAGTCACTTTGAGAAAAATAAGATTGCATAGGGAAGAAAAGATCATATCCAGTTAGGAAAGAAACTAAAATTTTTAAATTTTGTATTGCTGCTCATG
The DNA here is from genome assembly GCF_028021215.1 of Eschrichtius robustus. NCBI lineage: Eukaryota > Metazoa > Chordata > Mammalia > Artiodactyla > Eschrichtiidae > Eschrichtius > Eschrichtius robustus. The sequence continues at coordinate 50,491,337 of NC_090838.1, forward strand.
CACATAAAAAGCTCAGAGAATGCCATGGTAAGTACTAATATCTAGCAGATTTCACCTGACCTATATATGAAAACAAACCCATTTTCTGATATACTGATTGTTTTCAGCATTGATTCAAACCTCTGCTACTACAAATGAAACAACTAGTTGTTCTCCTTAAAAGTCATTATGTGGATTTTAGTTACCTGATATTTAAGTATTTTTGTTGAAATTTTAAGCTTTCAAAGAAATTCTTGTTACTATGAAGACATAACCTAAATGTTCTTTGTAAGACTTCCATAAAAATGTTGGAAACAGTATCTAAACTGAAAATGTAGTGTTCCTTTACCCAATCTTTTTTTTTTCCCTCATGTGTATGTGTAATATTGGTTAGCAAAGAGAGAAGGCAAAGCTGTATTTCACCTTTGTGTATTAACACTAATAGGAATGGAAAAATGAGCCCTCCCCCTCTCCTCCCCCATCAACCCCAACTGACTTTTAATCATCTCCCCTCCATGTATACATGCCTATAATAAAAGGAAACCAAAAATAGATTTGAATCTTGCTTCTAGCTTTTCTGGGTTTCCAGTTTTGTTTTCCTCTTCCGTTTGTCACTTTTGTGGATGTTTTGTGGGTGAAAATGTGTGTGTGTGTGTGTGTGTGTGGTTTAATTATATGAAAATTGAACTGGGGGTTCAGTAACCAGTGGCTTGAAAATTAACTGAATTATGAAAGCTGAAATGTTGCTCATAGCATCAGTTAATGACAAGGTTGCCGCCACTGTCATATTCAAAAGAAATGTCACACTTGAATGGGGCTGAGATGACTGTGTTGTCCCAGGGTCCCAGGTAGAGACCATGAAACAAGGGCTCCTAGTGTACTGTTTCATTCCATGTTTGAATCTAACACATTCTTCTTTCAACTCATTTTGGTTCTGCTGTGTTCCCATAACATATGGAGTCCCAAGGTATTCCACTATAACATGGAAACTTTTGGGGCTGGGAATAACAGATCATGAATAGATTGGAAATTCTCTCTAAATACCCCCTTGGGTGGTTGATGTAAAGGCTCATTGTGTGTTGTTTCTATCTTTTACAAAAATCAAATATGTCTAGAATTATTTGAGTCCAACAGGCTCTATTAGGGATCTGAATGCCAGCATACCCCATACACTACCAGATAAATGATGACAGATGTACGCCCCTAGTATCTCCTCCTATATCCCCAGCTCTGGGCAACTGTAGTTAATTGAAAAAGAGGAAAGAGGAAATTGAGTTTGGGATGGAGTCAGTTGGAGATGAAGGGAAAATCTAAATAAAAGACTTTGATGTTAAGCCTGTCCCAAACCAGTTGGCAGAGTTGACATAAGTATTGCATGGGAGCAGGGGTTGGGAGTGGGGGGCTGGAAGAGCAATAATTCTGCAGAGCAGTGAGCCAGGGAAGGAGCATGACTGAAGGATGACTAATAACCCCAAAGGATGTGAAGTGCGCCCCGGCTTCCTTGGACCCCAGTGAACCCCCAAGGATCAGACTGTGGCTTCAGCACAGCAGGAGGCAGGTAGCTGCCCTGCCACCCCAGATATCACAACCTCCTCTTCATCGGGCAGAAATATATTGAATCTGATATTGTACATACATTGTTTTCTCGCCCTTTCTCTCTGAAGATAAGAGTTACCTAAGACATAAGCCTGGAATACATAAACATGAATATACTTTTCTTTTCAGCTTCTCTCTTTCCCACCTGGAGTCCAGATTCGATGCATCACCTTCAGGGTCTTCAAGGAAAAAAAAGAAAGACAAAAAGCTACAGTTTTCCTGTCACTGTAAGTCCTTGACTTATAACACCTAATTTAATCTTTGCAATAGCCCATGAGGTTAATAATACCCCAATTTTAGAGGTGAGAAAATCAAAAGTTGGAGAGGAAAAGGAAGGAAGCTGCCAAAGGCCAGTCAATTAGAAAGCAGCTCAATCTGACATGATCACACGTCTGTCAGAAGCCAAAGTCAGTGCATGAACCCATTTGCAGGCCCCCTCCAAGCTCCTGTGGTCCGTAGTTAGAGGAACCTCAATCCCTGCTCTGCCCAGGACAAAACTCCTTTATACTTTTGTCCCAGTTCCCCACCTGCTTGACATCTGCCCCAGACGAGAGTTTCCTGGTTGGTTGATGTGGTCACTCTGCACAGACCACAGATCACTGGCATTTTGACCAGACTTATCCCACTGTGGTTCCAGCAGCAGGAACAGAGCTTCAGCTCTGACCCCAGGTGCCCAGGGTAGTGGCAGTGGCAGTCGGGAAGGTGGGATAACTGCCCTGGGCTGAGTGCTGAGTGACCCCAAGACAACAGAAGGTTGTGTAACACCTGCTCTCTTCTCCCTGTGTTTATTACCTCAAATTCTCTAGAAATTAGAGAAGGTAAAAAGAAGGGAGCAGTGAGGTGAGTGGCGATGAGCAGTGAACCTTCAGTCGAGAATTAATCAATAATTCTGGGTAATAAGATAACTAAACTATGTGCTGTGATTTTCTCTGATTAATCATCCTGAAACAGTCACAGGATGGGGAAGGATACTCCTCAGTGTCTATAGTTTGTAGAGTGAGAGAAGTTGCAAGGAACATTTTTGCAGCGCAAGGGAGAAAAAATGTATAGACACCTAAAGACAATCTGTCTTAAGGTTTGGGTATCAAATAGGAGAAGCTTGTGACATACCTTGGGATGTACATATTGCTGAAGAAATGCAACTACAGGAAAGAAAGAAAACAAACAAACAAACAAACAAATATTGACCAGAAATTCTGTAAGTCTAAGTCTTATGATACCAATGTCATTGGAATCCCACAGATTTGAGTGACTCTCTAGGACAACCATCCTCTGTGTGTTGTCCGAGAGACATAGGGAGCTTTGATCTAGTGGCTCCACCTCTCAACAGGAGACCTCCTCCAAGTTTGCCATTTCAGGGAATGAGAGAAAGGCACAGGCTGCTCACTGCCTCAGCCTGGAAGTGAAATGTGTCACTTCTTCTCACAGTTCATTGGTCAGAACTCGTCATGTGGTCCCATCTAATTGCCAGAGTGCTGAGAACTACAGTCACTCATGTGCTAAGATATTGGTAAGCCCATTTAATACCCATTACAAATTCTAAAAGTGGGCTAATATTGTTCTTTTATTTTATTGCAGTTGAGGAAACAGGCTTAAAAATAAGTAGCTTGGCCCAGACCACACAAAATAGCCAAGATTTTAATCCAGACTATCTCTCAGTATCACCTGACCTCATTTTACCGTGGGATTTGTGTAAGAAACTCCTTTATACTCACCCCACCCCCACCCTCACCCATGAAGGAACTGCTCAGAGAAGAGAAAAGAGAGAGACCAAAAAAACTCTAATAGAAGGAAGAGTGTCTGCAATCCTTTTGTCTCCCTTTGTGGGTTGTGCCCCCTTTACTTTTCACCAACACTTAATGCACATCGACCTTAAAAAAGGGAAGAAAAATACCTTTCCCCCACAACAAGCGTAGACAAGTGATGCCCTTCTGCTGCGTTACAGAATAGAGAGAAAACAATGGGTCTCTGTGTAGAGAGTTCTAAGTCTTTTATCTTTCTGCAGATTCAACCACAGTATTGATTCTTTATTGACCTAAACTGTCCTAAGCGCAGCTGTGGTTTTTTCTCATATAGTGTATGGGAGAGTTAAGGCAGATACTACTTTAATATTGATTTTTGTGAAAAAGGTGCAGGAAAGAGGGCAATTTGTGTCTGCAGTTGCTCTTCACTATAAAAGATACCATTGTTAGGAGCTTATAGCATTATATCAAGGGTCTTAATCTGTAGCAATCTTTTTTTACAACTTAGAAATAGGCTTGGGCAAATGTGTTATTGGTGTTAATGATATTTTGAAGTGAAGCAAATTTGTCAGCCTTTCTAAGTAAACTGCTCAACTTAACTATTTGAAGACTTGGCAGGTTGACTCTGAGTGTGCAGAAATCCTACGATTTATTTATTTATTTGTAAGTCCTTTGGAAAGAACATTTTGTTGTATAAACAGTGACAACAATGTTTGTTCAATGAGTCTTTGAGACCTGGGAATGATTGTCGAGGGTTGAAATAAGCTGTGCATCTCTCCCCACGAGCACATATCTTATTATTTTAAAAATCGAAGTATTCTGGATTCTGGAGTATAATTCTGTGTTTCAGGAGAGAGGAGGGAAAAAAATCACTCAAGAGAAGGCAATTTTATTAGCCAGAGTAGAATAGCCATTGGACTTGTAGGTGGAGTTTTCGTGTTTTTGAATGAATAAGTATTTTAGAAACAGGTTCTGTTTGTATGATAGAATAGCTTCTGAAAAGGTTTCAAAAAAGCCCTAAGAGATTGTAGTTTTCCAGAATCTGACCAGCTTAATTTGTTTTATTTTTAGCAAGTGCACTAAGAACAGGCATTTAACGTTGTAGGTCTAGAGAGTTTTTCAGCCACTACAGTGTGGTTTTATTGAGGTTATTTGCCTCCCTTCATGTGGGAACAGCCAATGAGTCAGTGAGAAATATTAATTATGTGTCTACTGCACACAGAACATTCCCCAGAGCGCTGGCCATAGAAGAATACAAGACAATGATGATTTAGAGCCATGAGCCCAGATAATGATGACCAGTGACTGGTATAGGATTCCAAGGCACTAAGCTCTTTGTGGGTGTGGCAAGATTCCCGTTAACTTCCCTTTAAAATCTCAAAGGGTAGGGTCCACCCTCAGTCATTGGATAAATGTCATATGACAGCCCCCAAGGTTAAAAAGATCTAATACTTCTCAAGATGCTGAGAACTATCCTCCTGATAAGAAAGTCTAGGCGCTGTTTGACAATATTAAAATGATGACTTCCGCTGATGAATGCTGTATTAGTGAGCTTTAGCACTCTCCCTACTAGGCAAAATCCATCTCTTGGGTGTGATTCTTGCAGGCAGATGCCAAGATGTATCAAATATTCAAATTATCACTTCCTTGTAACACCTGGTTTGTGCTTAAAACCCCAAGAAATTTCAAAATAACACCTGCTCTTCAGATCATTAGTTGGTATTTTAAACATTTTTCTTTTATCTAATGCTGTTGTTTGGAAAGGTATAGTATTGGGACCCCTGTGGGCTGCTTTGTATATATTAAAATAGTGCCTCGTACAGGTTATATAAGAAGTCCAGAACAGGGATCATTCCAGAAGGAATAGAGGGACTGGTGATTTGATAACCCCCTTAATCATCTTTTGTTTCTTCCATTTCATTTTAAACCCCATACTGAGTTACCTGACAAAATTTGCAAATGTGCACAAAAATATGTCCCATTATTGATTGACTCTTTGACATAAGAGTAAATTATCCTTATAGTTCATAAATATATTGCATAACAAACACATGCACAGACACGTACACACGTATAGATACACACCCCCTCACACATTATGCCACTTGAAAGCTGGACAGCCATGAAAATAAACATAGGCCCATGTGCCAGGCTCTTAAAGAAATCAGGTAATATGATAAAAATAAGCTTTTATATTCTTTTCTGCCACCCACAATTCCCTTTTTAAAAAATTTCACTAAAATTCCTACGTTTGGGGAACTCAGACTGTCAATTTGAGGGAATTGGAAGGCGAAGCTTATGGTTTAAATGATAAGTGAGCCAGGAGCACTGTTATGGCCGGCTGGGGAGATCTCCATGTGTATTGGAGTTCCCTGCCCAGGAAATCAGGGGAAGCCTGGTGGAGCAAATAGAAATTTTTGGTTTGTCTTGTTCAAATGAAGCCTAACTATGATCTCAGTGAAACCATGGCATGCCTCTTCCCCCAAAAGTTTGGATAGCAGTGGAATAACTGGAGCATGAGAATCACTGGAGGGAGGTTGTCACCACAACAATAAACATCATAAAATTTGGAGCTTAGGGATATGCAGGCTGGCAAGTTTCCTGTAAAAAATCCATGCTCCTCCACTGCTTCTATTCTTAACAATACCCACTGAGGGGATGGGGGCAAGAGATGAAGGGTAGTCTTGCCTCTTACAGTAAATTTTGAAATCTTAGGAAGCATTATTGGTTATCACAATGATCTTGGCCAAGGCTTCTAGGTAATCTTGCACAATGAAGAACTCCCCTCTGTCCTATAAAATTTTAGAATTCCCTACAACAACTGCATATTAAGTAAGTCTGCAATTAATCCAGCCTAGAGCAAACTCTACTTTGATATTTATATATTTAGCACAATTTCAACATATACTGACTTTTTCCGGAGTGTTACCACCCTGTAAGTCAAAGGAGAACATACTTTCTTTCACTGGAGGCAATGCCAGGGAATTGTTTATTGTTTTGGACAGTCACGTCACTGACCAGCTTGTGGTATTGGATTCACCACTTAATCCACCTGTACTTCTCCATCTGCATTTATAGCTATTTGACATGCACAGTGATTCCATGTAATTTCAAACATTTGATTACCTTATTGTAATATATAACAAAATAAGTGTTTTAGGAAAGAAGTATTGAGTCTGATGGTGTTGAGAACTACCAAAAATACATACATACATACATGTGTTAAAAGAGTTCAGTTCATCCATATACTATCTTAGTTCTAAATAGTCATCTTCGGACTTTTCCTCCTACTTGATTACCTCTAATTTCTGACTTGACTCCCTTTTTCACTCTTTAGACTAGGCACTCAACACCCTTTTCCTGGTCACAACCCTGCCATAGTGCCCCAGTCTACATTAGATAAACTTCTTTCCCAGGTGAACTCAACTGTGGTACCGACATTAGTTTGCCTCTGCCCTAGAACTAGAGGAAACTGATGAAATAATTCAGTCCACTCATTTGAAGGTGGCAAAACTCAGAGAGGTTGTCTAAGACTTGTCAAAGTTTGTACTATTTTCATTGAGAACATAAAGCAAATAAAATTGTGCCCCGAGCACTAATTCTTCCAATCTGTACATAAGGATCAGAGCCCTGTTCAGCAAAGTTAGCTTCAAGAGACCTAATGGCTTCCAGGCTTATAAGACTGGACTGTGTTATGATTGACATCTTCTTTCTTCAGATATGCTAACATGTAGAATCGGAAGTTTTGCTGTAGAAATGTTGACAGTAATCTTCCAAGCTCCGTCTAGGACTGAAGAAGTGTGGGCTGTTAGGCTTTGAATGTTCAAGTCCTATGAGCAAGATTGTCTCTATTATGAGACGGATGAGTCTAGCTAAGCCTGATGCTCCTAACCTCTAGTTCTCCTCATTAACTTCCTTTGTTTTGAGTCCATGCTCACCATGGTTAGATTTGCTTCTCTAAGGAAGAAATAGGATGGTTATATGGGCAAAATCTAGGTTGTCTTATCATTTTTATTGTAAATAAGTATGTCTTATCATTTTTATTGTAAATAAGTATGTTGGCAATCTTTCAGTTAAAAAAAATCAATTTCTGATTGTGGGTTGGATTTTCAAGTAGCTTGACTGCAGACTACAGAGAGGGAATGCGCTAATGCCGGCACAATTACTTTTCTTCCAAGCAAGTATTTTCTACCACATTAACTTTCTGGTTTTTCTCACCGTTTTCTCTGGGGTTAGTTAATTTATATCTAGTTCTAGAAAATGAACCCTGCTTGGGTGCTCACTAGTTAGGCTTCTGATTCTGCAAGCCTGAGGCCTGTGGCATGAATAAAATTTCCCATCAGAATGTAAACTTCATGTGGGCAGGGATTACTGTATGTTTTGTTCACTGCTTTATTCCTAGTACCTAAGAGTATTGGCATATGCTTAGAATGGATGCATATTTCTCTGGAGGAGACAAATTTCTAGCTCTTCCTCAGGGGCATACTCCATCCCCACTCCCACACACACTGTCACCACTGGTGTCAGTCACAGCTATTTTTTTCCACTGTTGTTAGAACACCTGGGACTAGGTGTCCTGAATTTGTCTTTCCTTCCCATCATGATACCATAGCATCAGCAGGAAAGGGAGTGAATATATCTATGCAGGTTTTGTTCAGACTCAGAAATGATAAACAAGGATGAGGTTGAAATGAGTAGTTTGTGTGTGTGTGTGTGTGACTTGGCTTCAGCAGAACTGAAGAACGAGAGGAGTGGGAAGGAAAATAAAGACATTAACAAGTTTTCTCTTTTATTCACAGTCCTTGTATTACCTTTCACATTGCACTTAGCAGATAAAGATATGAATCATTTAGGCTGAACTTTATGAAATTAAAATTCAGGAAGGAACATAAGTATGCTAAAGATGAAAAGGTGTCAGTTTGATTTGGTAATACATTACCTTCAACAAAATGGTGGGGACCTGAAATAATGACCATGGTTTGAGGAAGGAATGGGAGGATAGACCATTTTTCCTGGAAACTTGAGTCTGAAGCAAATGAGAGAGGGTTATAACTAGAGGAAAGCTTATAGTCAAAAGAGGTTTATATTTGCTTTTCAAGTAGGAGATACTTGAGTATTGTTTAGCCTCTAGTCCAGACAAAGAGCCATTAGAGAGTTTCATACTGAAGATACAGTGGAGAGGGACTCACTGATGAATCAAGATTCTGAATGAGATGGTAGAGGAGAGCATCCAGAATTTAGACTCTTCCCAGAGCAACTGAGAGGTGGTTCCTGAAGACACTGCCAACTTCTGTTATAAATTAGAAATCTCACAAGAACTCTCTTGCAAAGAGAGATCTTTGACAATCTTGTAAAGAAGTTCACACTATGGCTCTGAAGATGCCTTTATGGAGAGAGTTCAAGCTGAAGTTTCTTGTATTACATAACTTCTCCCAAATACACAGCCCACTCCTTCTTGAATTAGTTCATGATATCTAGAGAACTCATGGGGACAATGTGATACTGTCCTTACTTCTTTAGAACAAACTTATGTGCAGAATTGTTTTATATTAAATTACTCTCTTGACACCAGTCCATGATGCTATGGTGCTTCTGTTTGCTGCAGTATGGTGAAAAGAAAATCCTTAGACTTCATTGAAAAAAAGGTTAGAGCACCATGATGGATGAACCTCTGCATGTAGAATAATCAGAGATCCCACGCAAAACCCACAGAAATCAGAAATGACACCTGGGTGAGCCTCTCTGGCAAGTCCTTAACAATATGAGTATATAACCACTTAAATTCTTTTTTTTAAAATGGAAGAGTCTCAATAATATGTCAAGGATGGAATGAAGGAAGAGTTCAAACACATCTACTCAGTGAACCTCTCCAATCTGAATACAAATATACAAAAAAAGGATGAAGATGTCAATCATCACATAGAGAACTCTCATAAATTCACTCCAGCCAGCTTTTCTGTAAACAAGTTCTTTAACACAGCATCAAAACAAAACATTGGCAGGCCCTTAGTTTATGGAGATAGTTATAGCAATAGTCCTCATCCTCAGCATACGTGCCTTTCAATTAATAGAAATCCACAGAAGACTCACTTTGGAAAATCAATTGCCTTAATTCTCTAATGATATAATTGCTAGCACAAGCATGGACATTTCTGCCCACAAAATATATTTCATCCACCTAAATGGATACTATTTTTAAAATCTGAGTAAAAATAACTTGCTAAAAATAGTGATTTTGTTTAGCTTTCCTTATTTTTTTAATTACAAATATGGGTTTACCATATAGATTAATGAAAGTAGAGTAAATCTAGGGAAACAAAAATCATCCATAATCCCAACACCCAGAGGCCTGTGGTATCATATTTCCTTCCAGTTTCTTTTCCATGAATTTTGTACATAGCTGATATTATATTACATAGCAATTTAGTGTTCTGCTTTTCTCATATAACATAACAGCATTCCTCTTATTATTCTAATTTTTTTTCAGAAACATGTTTAACAAATGTGAAAGAACCCATTGCATATATTAGGTTGAATTATATGAAACTGCTGATATTTAACCTTTTTATTTTTAGACCTCTTAAATTGGCAATTTCATAGAGTTCAGCTTATGTATAAAAGAATTTACCTATCATTTCTCCAATAATGTGATGGATGATTTGGTTGTTTCTTGTTTATTTTTCATTATTAAAAACACGTTGAAATGAATGTCTTTTTGCATACATCTTTATTAGCATTTCTGACAATTTCCATAGACTACATTCCTGATAGTAATGTAATTGAGATGATAATAAACATCTTTATGGTATTTTAACTTCTATTAGAGAAGTCCTTTCCAAAATATTGAGCAAAATTAACTCCAATCAACAATGTATGAGAAAGCCTGTTTAACGACATGCTATCAACATTGAATTTTTTTATTTCTTCATTTTTTTGTAAATTTAATAGAAATACGAACAGAAAACCAAACAGAACCAAACAAAAGGCAAGCAACTTGTTTACATTTACCTTTCTTCTTTAATAGCCAAAATATTTTTCCATGTTTGTTAGCCGTTTGAATTTCCCCTTTGGGGAATTGCCTTCCCCTTGACTTTGCTTGTTTTGTTTCAGTGGCTTAGAATTTTCTCTCAAGTTTGAGTTATCATATTTGCAGCCTCTTCCCTCTAGTTGTTGTTTGCCTTTGATTTTTTTTTTTTAATTTGGTGTACAAAGAATTTTATATCTTTTGGTTTACACAAAAATTGTACTTCAAATCAATTTTCAGAAGTTATATCTACATAGTTCTAATTTCCATTAAAAGCAAAAGTATAGATGTATCTTTATAGCCAAAATGTTGGATGCAATAATAATGCTGTCATAGAGCATAATGGACAATATCATGGATTTTGGATTAAAAAAGAAAAAGTCAAGTCTAGCTTAATTATTTATTAGCTTTTTGACATTGGACAAATTACTTAATCTCACTAAACCTCAATTTCCACATCCATAAACTGGAATGATAAAATAATATATAATTTAAGGGAATGTTCTGAGGATTAAAATGATACATGCAGAACACTTAGTACAGTGTCCAGTGTATAGTAAACATTCAATGATTGACTTAAATGTTTTAAAAGTATATATTTTATGAGCCTTATTCTTCTCATGTGACTTATCTCTGTCCTTCAGGAATTACATCTCTCTACGTAATAATGGAACCAATACAAGATTTTCTAAATAGTAAATTTTATTGAACAGTGGATCATTATTTCAGATACACCAGGCAAATAGGTAGGACCAATATTCCTCAGTATCATACCATTACCCTCTTGTGGAGATAAATAATGCAATTGACCAAAAGATTAAAAAGTAAATCAATTTATGACGGCATTTTTTTGTGTTCCTTTCTTCATAATACTATGCTACCTTATTTCTGCTACAGTATAATTTAATTAGGAACAGCTATGTAATAGTAGTAGTAGTAACAATAACAATTTATTGATTTCTAAATACTGTGTATACCAGTTGCTGTTTTAAATACTTTACATATATGATCTCCTTGAATCCTCATAACCATCCCATGAGGTAGATAACTGTGACCCCTGTTTAACTGAGGAGGAAACAAAAGCGGAAAGGTTTACACTGGTAACCTATAGTAGTTTTTTTCTAGGGCTGCTGTAACAAAGTACCACAGACTAGGTGACTTAAACAACAGAAGTTTATTTACTCACAGTTCTAGAGGGTAGAAGTCCAAGATCAAGGTGCCAACAAGGTTGGTTTCTTTTACAGTCTCTCTCCTTGCTTGTAGATGTTTGTCTTCTCCCTCTGTCTTCACATGATCTTCTCTCTGCACCCATCTCTTTCCAAATTTCCTCTTCCTATAAGGACACCCATCACTACTGGATTAGAGCTCACACTAATGACCTCATTTTAACTTACCTCTCTAAAGACTATATCTCCAAACGGAGTTACATTCTCAGGTACTGGGGTTGGGACTTCAACATATGATTTGTTGGGGTACAACCCATCCCATAACACTGCCCAAAGTAATAAATTCATAGCCATGAGTCAAACATGGACACTCTGGCTCTAGACCCATATATTTTTCTTTCTAAACTTTTTATTTTGAAAAAAATTTCAGACTTACAGGAAAGTTGCAAAACTTGTACCAAGATTTTCCATATATTCTTCCACAGATTCTCCTGTGTTAACATTCCACCACATTTGTTTTATCATTCTCTCTAAATATCACAGTACAATTTAACAAATTATCATCAACACAATACTATTAATCAAGTCCTTAGACCTAAAGAGAGTTTTATCAATTGTCCCACTATTGTCCTTTATAAAGAAAGAAAAGCAAAGTTTCTTATGTTCCAGGGTCTAGTGTTTTATTTACTTGCCATATCTCTTGAGTTTCCTTTCATTTTAAACATATCTTCAGTTTTTGTTGTTGTTGTTTTACATAACCCTGACATTTTCAGGAGCACAGGCCTAATATTTTCTAAAATGTTCCTCAATTTAAGTTTGCCAATATTTCTTTCTTTTTTTTTTTTTTAAATTATTAGCACCTTTAATTATTTATTTATTTATTTATTTATTTATTTTGGCTGTGTTGTGTCTTCGTTTCTGTGCGAGGGCTTCCTCTAGTTGCAGCGAGCGGGGGCCACTCTTCATCGCGGTGCGCGGGCCTCTCACTATCGCGGCCTCCCTTGTTGCGGAGCACAGGCTCCAGACGCGCAGGCTCAGTAGTTGTGGCTCACGGGCCCAGTTGCTCCGCGGCATGTGGGATCTTCCCAGACCAGGGCTCGAACCCGTGTCCCCTGCATTGGCAAGCGGATTCTCAACCACTGCGCCACCAGGGAAGCCCGATATTTCTTGATAATTATATTCAGTTCATGTATTTTGGCAGGAATTCCATGAAGAAATACTATGTCATTCTTAGTGCATCATATTAGGAGACCCATGGTATTGATTTACATCCTTACTTGTGATACTAACTTTGATCACTTGTTAAGATATTATCTGCTAGGTTTTTCCACTATAAAATCACGATTTTCCATTTCCCAAATTAATAAATGTCTTGTGGGGAGATAATTTGAGACAATATAGATATCCTGTTTCTTACCACAATTTTACCTAATAATTTAGCATCTACTGATGATTTTTGCCTAAAATAATTATTATGTTGATTTTTTAAATTATATCATTTCTTCTTTATCTATGAATTGTAATTCTACTGTTTTGAACAAAATTTTCCCACCTCATTTATTTATTCATTTACTTACATCAGTTTATGCTCATACATTCTTCTTTTATTCTATAGGGAATAATCTCTTACTGCCATTATTTGCTTTATTGTTCAAATTGTCGCAATATGAACAGTGGTGACCACTTCAAGTTGCTCCTATATCTTTTTGACAAGTCCTTATTATTCCTTGAGCATTTTCTTAATTTGTAGCACAAAAGATGTCGAGGATCATCTTGTATTCTCAGTTTCAGTCCTGGAGGTATCTATCTCTTCAAGGACTCATGGTTTCCTTTCCTGGAGAAAGGTCTTTAAACAGGATCTGGGCTCTAGGTGTGCTCACTGTTACTGAGGTGTAAGACCTCTTGACAGACAACTAGAAAATATGTGTTCATATTCATGTTTCTATACTGATTACCTATCATCTATCTATTCACCTATCTATCTCTATCTAAATTGATTCTGTCCTAAAGATGCTACCAGAAAACTGCTAGAGCTAATCAATGAATTTGGTAAAGTAGCAGGATACAAAATTAATGCACAGAAATCTCTTGCATTCCTATACACTAACGACGAAAAATCTGAAAGAGAAGTTAAGGAAACACTCCCATTTACCACTGCAACAAAAAGAATAAAGTATCTAGGAATAAACCTACCTAAGGAGACAAAAGACCTGTATGCAGAAAACTATAAGACACTGATGAAAGAAATTAAAGATGATACAAACAGATGGAGAGATATACTGTGTTCATGGATTGGAAGAATCAACATTGTGAAAATGACTCTACTACCCAAAGCAATCTACAGATTCAATGCAATCCCTATCAAACTACCAATGGCATTTTTCACACAACTAGAACAAAAAATTTCACAATTTGTATGGAAACACAAAAGACCCTGAATAGCCAAAGCAATCTTGAGAACGAAAAACAGAGCTGGAGGAATCAGGCTCCCTGACTTCAGACTATTTACAAAGCTACAGTAATCAAAACAGTATGGTACTGGCACAAAAACAGAAATATGGATCAATGGAACAGGATAGAAAGCCCAGAGCTAAACCCACACACATATGGTTACTTTATCTTTGATAAAGGAGGCAAGAATATACAATGGAGAAAAGACAGCCTCTTCAATAGTAGTGCTGGGAAAACTGGACAGCTACAGGTAAAAGAATGAAATTAGAACACTTCCTAACACCATACACAAAAATAAACTCAAAATGGATTAAAGACCTAAATGTAAGGCCAGACACTAGCAAACTCTTAGAGGAAAACATAGGCAGAACATTCTATGACATGAATCACAGCAAGATCCTTTTTGACCCACCCCCTAGAGTAATGGAAATAAAATCAAAAATAAACAAATGGGACCTAATGAAACTTAAAAGCTTTTGCACAGCAAAAGAAACCATAAACAAGATGAAAAGACAGCCCTCAGAATGGGAGAAAATAATTGCAAATGAATCAACGGACAAAGGATTAATCTCCAAAATATACAAACAGCTCATGCAGCTCAATATCAAAAAAACAAACAACCCAATCTAAAAATGGGCAGAAGACCTAAATAGACATTTCTCCAAAGAAGACATACAGATTGCCAACAAACGCATGAAAGTATGCTAACATCACTAATCATTAGAGAAATGCAAATCAAAACCACAATGAGGTATCACCTCACACTGGTCAGAATGGCCACCATCAAAAAATCTACAAACAATAAATGCTGAAGAGGGTGTGTAAAAAAGGGAACCCTCTTGCACTGTTGGTGGGAATGTAAATTGATACAGCCACTATGGAGAACAGTGTGGAGGTTCCTTAAAAAACTAAAAATAGAACTACCATATGACCCAGCAATCCCACTACTGGGCATATATCTTGAGAAAACCATAATTCAAAAAGAGACATGCACCACAATGTTCATTGCAGCACTGTTTACAATAGCCAGGACATGGAAGCAACCTAAGTGTCCATCGATAGAAGAATGGATAAAGAAGATGTGGCACATATATACAATGGAATATTACTCAACCATAAAAAGAAACAAAACTGAGTTATTTGTCCTGAGGTGGATGGACCTAGAGTCTGTCATACAGAGTGAAGTAAGTAAGAAAGAGAAAAACAAATACCGTATGCTAACACATATATATGGAATCTAAAAAAAGTTGTTCTGAAAAACCTAGGGGCAGGACAGGAATAAAGACGCAGACGTAGAGAATGGACTTGAGGACACGGGGAGCGGGAAGGTTAAGCTGGGACAAAGTGAGAGAGTAGCACTGACGTATATACACTACCAAATGTAAAATAGATAGCTAGTGGGAAGCAGCTGCATAGCACAGGGCGATCAGCTTGGTGCTTTGTGACCACCTAGATGGGTGGGATAGGGAGGGTGGGAGGGAGATGCAAGAGGCAGCGGATATGGGGATATATGTATAGATATAGCTGATTCACTTTGTTGTACAGTAGAAACTAACACAACATTGTAAAGCAATTATACTCCAACAAAGATGTTAAAAAAAAAAAAAAACTCTTGCTAAGAATGATGAGATTTTTTTCCTCTCTTTTCTTTTAAAAAATAAATAAATAAAATAAAAATAATTGATTCTGTACATCTAAACCTGTTAATACCTTCATTTGAAGTACTGAAGATGGTCCTGACTTTGCAGACCTTCTAAATCTATGTTTAAGATGATTTAATCTCCTATTGTTAAAACTGCTCAACTTTAATTTCCACGGCACTCAGTATGCCTTTCTGATTTTTGATTCTGGAGGTTAATACTAGATAGTGATATCACAAGTTTAGGATTAGGAGTACAGGAAAGTTAAGTAATATTCCAAAGAAACCACATAGGAAATGATTAGAAAACCTACAGAGAGAATTACCACCTTCTCACTCTTTTAGGTTTCCAAATCCCGGAGGTTTCAGAAGTACTGATTCCCTGAAGGCATAGATAGCTGAAGGGTAGTTTCAGGAATACTGAATTCTGTCACAGATCTGGCCTCAATTCCATTCTCAATCGAGCTCTGTGCACTGGATTAGGGGGCAGCAAGTTACAGCCACACCCATTCATTTATATATTATCTAAGGCTGCTTTTCTGCTACAATGGCAGATTTGAGTAGTTGCTACAGATGCTAGGGCTTGCAGAGCTTAGACTATTTACTATCTGGCCCTTTACTTGAAAAGCTTTGCCTATTCCTATACTAGATCATTTTGAGCCCTGATGTTGATCATTTTTTGCCATATATATGTGTACACACACACACACACCATTGTAAGACAATACTGTTAAGAGATATTTTATATATGATTGCTGGCTGAGGGGAAAAAGTCCTGCCAAGGGTTGACACCATATAATATTGATGTAATTGCACTGGCATGAAGGCCTCTTTTTAGATTTCAAAGTCTGCTATACCCAGAGAGTTCATCAAATTAATCTGCTGTCCATTCTGTGTGGCATGCAACCTCTTTGATAATTGGGCAAATAAACGTAACCTCCACTTTTGGCAGCTTGTGTCAATTCTGTATGGCTTATCTGTTTGGCTTTTGAGTGTTCATATTTTTAAGAATATGTCTGCATTTCTCATTAATTATTTTGAGATCTAAAAAGAAAGGGAGACATTCTTTGGAAAGACTATGGATACAATACCAAGTTAAAAGCTGTGTGGAATGGTGTGATGTCTGCTGGTAATGCCAAATTACTGCATGGTTGATCCACTGGCCAAAGTCAATAAGACTGCTAAAGCGATCCAAATCCCCCTTCATTCCACCCCTAGTCAGACATGTAGAGATATGGGTACCAGCCATGTGCACTGAATCCTGCTTTCCTCTTGCTTATTTTGGTTATTCAGAGAAGAAACTCTTGATGTTGACTTGTTTTTGTTTACAGCCTTTGAGCTTCTCTGACTCCTGTGTGTGCCTCAGGGCCTTCTGAACATGCTATGGGTGCTATGCAATAGTTTTTCTGGAATCAAAATATTCAGTGTAAAAATCTCTCCTTCTTTGATTTCTGATGACTCAGGCTGCCAATTACTTTGTGTACCTATCAGACATATTATGTTTTTATGTCCACTTCTTTTCCCTGCCATAAAGCACTATCACGGTGCTGCTGGCTAAGCTTTTTGTCTTGGAGGTGGTGAGAAGGACACACAGAAACACACGCACCAGTGTTAACTCTTTGATTGCTTGAAAGCAACCCTCTCTAGCCATGCCTGAGATTCAGGTTTAGAAGCTGACTAAAGTTTAGTCTTACAATGCAAGACTTTTTAATCTGTCTTTTGGTCATTTCCCAAGATCCATGAGTTCCTTAGGTGAAACTTAGTTTCCTCATATTGTAAAATTCTTACTGCTATAGGACTGCACCTTTTAAAGAACTAAAAGAAAACATCACAGGACACCTGAAAGTAAGAATGCTACTTTTCTCATAGAATAACAGAGGCAGTATTTCAAATCTATTTTAGCATTTAGCTCTCTTTTTAATATCAACGATATTCCTGTTTCCCCATGTACACTTTGAGGCCTGCAAACCTCAGTACAAAATGCACATCATTCATGTCACAAGTTTGTCTCTGTCTGAAAACTCCTATAGTGCTGAGTGGTACTTAACACGGCTCTCCCATTCCCACTTCATATACTTGATACCCTTAATCATCTACAATAATGAAATCTTTTTAAAAAAATGTTTTTTTATCTTAAGAGTTTTGACATCTTCGCTCCACTAAATCCAATCCAAAACTCTTGGGGCCAGATATTTTTCAGGATTTAGAATATTTTGGAGTTTAGAGAGATGTATACTGAATGTTACAACACCCCCACTGGGGTCTGGGCCAGCTCCCTTTAATAAGGCATATCAGTATTTCTTCTGTGAATCATGCAAATATTCCCAGTGGGATAAATAAAAGCTATAAATAGGCTCAGATCAATTCAGGTAAGGTTGTGCCATTGCTACCAAAGGATTTCAGACCAGTTCAGGTTTTGCTGCCAAAGTCATTTCAAAAAATTTTAGATTTGAGATATTGCAAATATGGGATTGTTAATTTATACCAGGGGTTAGCAAAATTTTTTCCATAAGGAGCCAGATGGTAAATATTTCAGGCTTTTCAGGCTATACTGCCTCTGTCTCAACTACCACTCTCTGCTGTTTGGCCCTTAGAAAATACATAAATGGGTGTGGCTGAGTTCCAGTAAAACTATTTACAAAAACATGCTAATGACTAGATTTGGCCTGTGGGTCAGAGTTTGCCAACCCCTTATCTATATTATCTTTGTTGTTTTAAAATTCTCTCCCCGGGGTGTCAGATCCACTGACTAGTTTGCAATAGTTTCTTTGAATGGATGTTTTGAGAATGGGAAAACTTCAAGAAGGGGAAGAGATCTCAGCTGCTTGTCCCATCTATGTTGTTACCTCCTCTTAATTTGACAACCCCAAAATGTATACCAAAATAGTACTTAGAGAGGCAAAATAAAGATGGTGGTGTGGGAAGAGGAGGAGTTAGCATCTCCCCACAACTAGGGTGCCTGCCGGCCACTGGTGGGGGACAGTGAAGCCCAAGGAGATGGGAGGAACCCCCAAATGAACCAGTAGGATGTAGGGCGACTGAGGGGGAAGGAGAAGTGGAGGCCAGACAAGATCGGCACCCCTGAGGCCGAGGATATCAGGAGAGGCAGGCAAGAGGGGCCCTCCGGAAAGAGCAGAAGAGGAGAGGAGGGCGATTGTCCTGCACACCTGGGCACAGGGAGTCTGCTGAGCTCCCAGGCCGGTTCCCTGCCCTCCAAGTCTCCCTCCTCCCCCCAGCCGCATTGGTTCTGGGGGCATAGGAGGGAGGCTGGGGAGATCAGGAGAGGCAGGCGGGAGGGGCCTTCCCAGACCGGAGGAGCAGGAGAGGAGAGGAGCGTACTTTTCCCAGCCCATTCGAGCCCAGGAAGCCTGCTGGGCCCCAGGTGAGGTGCCCTGCCCTCTGAGACCAGGGGTGAGGGGCACGACTGGACCCCTTCTGTTCCTTGAGCCTAAGCCCAACCCCCCACAGCCCCCAGGGCCCTTTCCAGCCCTGCGGGTTGTGAGTATTGGCCCCACCCACTGCCCAAAACTTGCCCTTGCTTAAGCCCCGCCCTCTACAGCCAAAACCTTTCCACCCTTTTTTTTTTTCCCTCCTCCTCTTTCTTACTATTGTGGTACTCATGTACCTTCCGGTTGTTGATTCATCTATATTTTTATTTTTACATTCTTTCTAACATATCTGATAGTTTCCTAGTTTAATTTTATTTTTTACTTTGTTATTGTTCTTTTTTTTTTTTCGGCCGTCCCATATGGCTTGCAGGGTCTTGGTTCTTGAGCCTGGGGTCGGGCCAAAGCTGCAGTGGGAGCTCTGAGTCCAAACCACTGGACTAACAGAGAACCTCAGACCCAATGGAATATTCATTGGAGTGAATCCTCACAGAGTTCCTCATCTCAGCACCAAGACCCAGCTCTACCCAATAGCCTACAAACTCCAGTGTTGGAAGCCTCAGGCCAAACAACCAGTAAGACAGGAACACAATCCCACTCATTAAAAAAAAAATAGACAGCAGTGAGACCCACTTCAGACTTAGGGACACATACGGACTGAAAGTGAAGGGATGGAAAATGATATTCCATGCAATGGAAATCAAAAGAAAGCTGGAAAAAAAAAAAAAAAAAAGAAAGTTGGAGTAGCAATACTCGTATCAGATAAAATGGACTTTAAAATAAAGACTGTTACAAAAGATAAGGAGGGACACTACATAATGATCAAAGGATCAATCCAGAAAGAAGATATAACAATTATAAATGTTTATGCACCCAACATAGGAGCACCTCATTACATAAGGCAAACACTAACAACCATGAAAGGAGAAATTGACAGTAACACAATAATAGTAGGGGAGTTTAACACGCCACTTACACCAATGGACAGATCATCCAAACAGAAAATAAATAAGGAAACACAAGCTTTAAATGACACAATAGACCAGATAGATCTAATTGATAATTATAGAACATTCCACCCAAAAGTGGCAGAATACACTTTCTTCTCAAGTGCACATAGAACATTCTCCAGGATAGATCACATCTTGGGTCACAAAACAAGCCTTGGAAAATTTAAGAAAATTGAAATCGTATCAAGCATCTTTTCTGACCACAACGCTATGAGATTGGAAACCAATTACAGGAAAAAAACTGTAAAAAAACACAAATACATGGAGGCTAACAGTGTGCTACTAAATAACCAAGAGATCACTGAAGAAATCAAAGAAGAAATAAAAAAATACATGGAAACAAATGACAATGAAAACACGACGACCCAAAACCTATAGGATGCAGCAAAAGCAGTTCTAAGAGGGAAGTTTATAGCAATTCAATCTCACCTCAAGAAACAAGAAAAAACTCAAATGAACAATCTAACCCTACACTTAAAACAACTAGAGAAAGAAGAACAAAGAAAACCCAAAGTCAGTAGAAGGAAAGAAATGATAACGATCAGAGCAGAAATAAATGAAATAGAAATGAAGAAAACAATAGCAAAGACCAATAAAACTAAAAGCTGGTTCTTTGAGAAGATAAACAAAATTGATAAACCCTTAGCTAGACTCATCAAGAAAAAAAGGGAGAGGACACAAATCAATAAAATTAGAAATGAAAAAGGAGAAATCACAACTGATACTGCAGAAATAAAAGGATTATAAGAGACTACTACAAACAACTATATGCCAATAAAATGGACAACCACGAAGAAATGGACAAGTTCTTGGAAAGGTACAATTTTCAAAGGCTGAACCAGGAAAAAATAGAAAATATAAACAGACCTATCACAAGTAATGAAATTGAAACTGTAATTAAAAATCTTCCAACAAACAAAAGTCCAGGACCAGATGGCTTCACAGGCGAATTCTATCAAACATTTAGAGAGGAGCTAACACCAGTCCTTCTCAAACTCTTCCAAAAAATATCAGAGGGAGAAACACTCCCAAATTCATTCTACAATGCCATCATCACCCTGATACCAAAACCAGAGAAAGATATCACAAAAAAGAAAATTATAAACAAATATCACTGATGAACATAGATGCAAAAATCCTGAACAAAATACTAGCAAACAGAATCCAACAGCACATTAAAAGGATCACACACCATGATCAAGTGGGATTTATCCCAGGGATGCAAGGATTCTTCAATATGCAAATCAATCAGTGTGATACACCACATTAACAAATTAAGGAATAAAAACCATATGATCATCTCAATAGATGCAGAAAAAGCTTTTGGCAAAATTCAACACCCATTTATGATAAAAACTCTCCAAAAAATGGGCATAGAGGGAAACTACCTCAACATAATAAAGGCCATATACAACAAACCCACAGCAAGCATCCTACTCATTGGTGAAAAACTGAAAGCATTTCCTCTAAGATCAGGAACAAGACAAAGATGTCCACTCTTGCCACTCTTATTCAACATAGTTTTGGAAGTCCTAGCCCCAGCAATCAGAGAAGAAAAAGAAATAAAAGGAATACAAATTGGAAAAGAAGAAGAAAACTGTCACTGTTTGCCAATGGCATGATATTACACATAGAAAATCCAAAAGATGCCACCAGAAAACTACTAGAACTAATAAGTGAATTTGGTAAGGTTGCAGAATACAAAATTAATGTACAGAAATCTCTGGAATTCTTATACACCAACAACGAAAACTCAGAAAGAGAAATTAAAGAAACACTCCCATTTACCATTTCAAGAAAAAGAATAAAATACCTAGGAATAAACCTGCCTAAGGAGGTGAAAGACTTGTACTCAGAAAACTATAAAACACTGATGAAAGAAATCAAAGATGACATAAACAGACGGAGAAATATACCATGTTCTTGGATTGGAAGAATCAATATTGTGAAAATGACTATACTACCCAAAGCAATCTACAGATTCAATGCAGTCCCTATCAAACTACCAATGGTATTCTTCACAGAATTAGATCAAAAAATCTTACAATTCATATGGAAACATAAAAGACCCTGAATAGCCAAATCAATCTTGAGAAAGAAAAATGGAGTTGGAGGAATCAGGCTCCCCAACTTCAAACTATACCATAGAGCTACAGTAATCAAGACAGTACGGTACTGGCACAAAAACAGAAATCTAGATCAACGGTATACGATAGAATGCCCAGAGATAAACTGGTGCACATATGGACACCTAATTTACAACAAAGGAGGCAAGAACATACAATGGAGAAAAGACAGCCTCTTCAATAAGTGGTGCTGGGAAAACTGGACAGCTACATGTAAAAGAATGAAATTAGAACACTACCTAACACCATACACAAAAATAAACTCAAAATGGATTAAAGATTTAAATGTAAGACCAGGCACTATAAAACTCTTAGAGGAAAACATAGGAACAACACTCTTTGACATAAATCACCGCAAGATCCTTTTTGACCCACCTCCTAGAGTAACGAAAATAAAAACAAAAATAAACAAATTGGACTTAGTTAAACTTAAAAGCTTTTGCACAGCAAAAGAAACCATAAACAAGATGAAAAGACAGCCCTCAGAATGGGAGAAAATAATTGCAAATGAATCAACGGACAAAGGATTAATCTCCAAAATATAGAAGCAGCTCATGCAGCTCAATATCAAAAATCAAATAACCCAATTCAAAAATGGGCCAAAGACCTAAATAGACATTTCTCCAAAGAAGATATACAGATCTCCAACAAACACATGAAAGGATGCTCAACATCACTAATCATTAGAGAAATGCAAATCAAAACTACAATGAGGTATCACCTCACACCGGTCAGAATGGCCATTATCAAAAAATCTAGAAACAATAAATGCTGGAAAGGGTGTGGTGAAAAGGGAACCCTCCTGCACTGTTGGTGGGAATGTAAATTGATGCAACCACTATGGAAAACAGTATGGAGGTTCCTTAAAAAACTAAAAATAGAATTACCGTATGACCCAGGAATCCCACTACTGGGCATATACCCTGAGAAAACCATAATTCAAAAAGAGACATGTACCACAGAGTTCATTGCAGCCCTATTTACAATAGCCAGGACATGGAAGCAACCTAAATGTCCATCAACAGATAAATGGATAAAGATGTGGCACATGTATACAATGGAATATTACTCAGCCATAAAAAGAAACAAAATTGAGCTATTTGTAGTGAGGTGGATGGACCTAGAGTCTGTCATACAAAGTGAGAAAAACAGAAAGAGAAAAACAAATACCATATGCTAATGTATATATATGGAATCTCAAAAAAAGAAAAAAAATCATACTGATGAACCTAGTGGCAGGGCAGGAATAAAGAGGTAGACATAGTGAATGGACTTGAGGACATGCGGTTGGAGGGCGAAGCTGGGGCGAAGTGAGAGTACCATTGACATATATACACTACCAAATGTAAAATAGTTGGCTGGTGGGAAGCAGCAGCATAGTACAGGGAGATTGGCTCAGTGCTTTGCGATGACCTGGAGGGGTGGGTTAGGGATGGTGGGAGGGAGGCTCAAGAGGGAGGGCATATGGGGACATGTGTACACATATGGCTAATTTGCTTTGTTGTGCAACAGAAACTAACACAGTATTGTGAAGCAATTATACTCCAATAAAGATCTATTTTAAAAAAATAGTACTTAGACCTAGAATAGTACTTAGTACCTATATCTGTGTGAACTCTAGAATTTAAGTAGCCACTGACTTTGTCGTTACTATTATGGGATGTTAACATTTGAAAACAAGGAGTGGCTAGAACCTAGTGGTGCCAGTGATTGTCATGTTAGTGATTTTAAGGGGAAAAAATCATAGTTTATTCATGCTCAACTTTAACTTCTGATATTCTGTGACTGAAAACATCAGATTGAGCATTTGTTCTCCTGTATCCTTCTTGCTTAGTTTTGTGTTTATTTAATTATAAATGAGAGAAAAGTATACAGTCAGACTAAAACAGATGAACAATTTGTAAACTGTTCGTGGGAGTTTGCATTTTTCTCTGCTCAGTATGCAGCAAGACTTTGATGGGTCAAGTTTGAAGGGCATTTTGAATGGGCTTGTTCTTTTAGTGGGTGTTGTTTGGTACTTCTGACCAAGAGAGAAAATAGAGAACAGAGCAGTATCCCCTATGGATGGCTTCCCAGAGTGCTGAGAAATTATGGGCTCTCAGTAGATGACTGACTGGTTACATGAATGAGATTCAGTTTAAGGGACATGACAATACCTTTAGAAAATGGGAGGCAAAACTCTCAACCAATTCTTAGCCATGAACACCTGATTCTTTAGCTTGATTGTATGGAACGGATAATTGGGATGACCTTGAGGATGAGCTGACATTTTGGCCAATTATCTGCTAAGCTGAGTAGGGACCCACACTAGGTATGCCACATATTTAGGCATCTTTTCCTAGCCTGTTGCATCTGCTTTCTTGATAACTCTTCACCTCCTTTTGAGGAACTGCCTTCGTAATTGGTTTTAGGATTATCTGGACCAGATTATGTGGTTTGAGGGGCACTGATTTTTTCTCTTTGTAGTTATAACCTTTCCAGACTTGACCTTCAGTCTTTAGGGTGCTGTTCTTCAGAATTTTATTGTGCCCCTTGAAGATATTTTTTCATAGTGCTTCTCACGTGCTTCCTACATTGGTTTCCCTGCTATATGATGTGCTCCTTGAGAGTGGGAACAGGATTTCTGAATGTCTGTAATCTCAGCGTCTCCACTGGTACTTGACATATGTAGACACTAGGCTTCAGATTGAACAGACAAATATTCATTAATTTGCAAACATATTGTGATGACTGTTGAAAGTTAATGTGGATCAAGGCAATGAGAAATAATATTGGTACCTCTACTGGAAATGGTAGTAGAAAACAGAAGGGTAAGTTGGAAGGACAAACTTTGTTGCTATAAACAGATTTGACTTGGCCAACTGTAAGGGCATCTACATAAAGAAAAAATGCTGATGGTAATAATTTCTGCTTAATTTCCCCTTGATTTAACCTGGTCACTAACTGATTTGGTTGTATGAGAGACAGTGAACTTACATCATCCATTTCTCTTTTAGGACTTTTCATTTAGCAAATAAAGAAAGAATTGAGATTAGAAATCACTTGTTAAGTTATGAAGAGAAGCTGGGGCTAGGAGGACCAAACACAAATAAAGAAGACAGACATTTTTAAATCGTGTAATTATTGGTTGAATGAGTATTGTCTATTAAGATCCTACAGGTGTATATTGCAATATATACCATTTCTCTTCTAGTCTGAATGTGTCAGAGAAACAATCTGCCACTTCCCTTCCATCCCATCTAGCAATGAGGGCCATGGAGCAAGCAGACAATGACATCGACCCAGCTGCCAGGATTGTGCAATAAATGAAGCAACCCCTCAAAAAACTCTGAATGGATTGCCAATTTTTATTATGTTTAAGGCAGGCAGTAATTTCAGTTTTCAATTCCACTAAGTAATAATAGTTATTAATTAGTAAATTCGGCCACTGGGTTCTAGAGGTGAGCTAACAGAATGATTAAAAAGGAGAGCACGAAAATTCACAGATAGCGCTCAGGTTTCGTGGAAGCCTGCCACGATTGAGAGTTTATGTTTGTACATCTCTTCAGAATGAATTGCTGCCCTTAAGAGCAACTTGCATTGCCTACATTGCTGTCTGTTCAGTAATTGCAGCAAAGAGAGGTACTGCACCATACATTGTCATAAAGATGTCAAGAAATGAAGGGAGATGGTCTATACAGCTTCTAATACTTACATTTTAAATCCGGGGACATTAAATCCAGGGAGGAGAATTCCTGAGGTTTTTCCCCTCTGCACACCCACAAAAGGCTTAGACATTTCTTGAGTAAAGGCTCTGACATCATCTCCAGGGAGGAATTTCTGGACTCCAGGTAGGTCTAATTCATTTTAGAGGCTAATTTTTTGAGCTTTATATTTCATGCATGATAGCCTTCATGGAGGTTTGTGGACTGTGTTTAAAAGTACTTTTCATAGCTGTACCTGGATAATAACAAAATCCCGGAAATTGCATTGAAACTCCTTAAGGACTTGAAAGGCTAAAACTAAAGTTTATCTTGCAGGGTTCTAGATGGCAAAAAATGCAGGTAACGTACGTTAAGGCTGTCAGAGTGTATCCCTGATACTAAAAGAAAGAGTTGAAAAGTGGAAATATCAGTCAAACTTATTCTTAAGATTCACAGTGTAGCTTTTTGCTGGTGTTTAACGTGATTTTTAAAAAACAAATGCAGGCAAACCAGATTTATGTATAAATATAGATTATATCTATAATGGCAAAGTTAATTAAAACATTAAGACAGATTCCAGACTCCTCTTTTTAAGAAAAATAGCATATCTATTCTTCTATTAAAACTAGCTCTTGCTTGTATTTTATTTAAATGAAAGACTGATACATTTTGCTTTTCTTATGTAGAAATAAGCATTACTTGAGACTTGAAGACAAATTTCCCTATCCAATTTTTCTTTCCATATGAACACTCCCCCTGCCTTATCATTATTTTTGTTCCCTCCTTAGAGATTCATGTTTCAAGGTTTTTTCCCTCCATTTTTTCTTTTCTTTCTACTTTTCTTTTTGCCTTTTCTTAATATTTACCTTTAGAGTCATCATGGTGTACTGGAAAGAGCGGTTTTTAGTCTGATAAACACTAGGTTAAACCCTTGACTCCACTTCTCACTAGTTATTTTTACCTTGAGAAAATTGATCAACCTCTCTGAGCTTCTGTTTCCTCCTCTGTAATGTGGGGAATGTAAAACACTTACCTCACGTAGTGGTTTCAAGTTTGCTATCATGCAAAAATGCTTATTCTTGGACTAAAGAAAGGAAAAAACTTTGGAACTGGTTAGTTGGCATATAGACAAAATTTTTTGTACCAGTACTTGTGTTAGACTGGATTAACTAAGACAATTATTTGAGAGGTAATAGACTTTGTAGGTATGAGCACTGAGATTGAGTATTTAACTGTGATAGTTGACAGTTTGCGTGTACTTAATATATGTAAGTTCCTTTCCCACCTTCCGGACCCTATTCTCATACAGACCTCCAGCCTACACTTATCTACCTCTAGTTTCCACATAAGAGTGTAAATTTCCATATTATGTCATCTGGCTCCATTCCATTGTTTTCTTTTTAATGTTAATATATTAGGAAATCTCATCTGCCACGAGAATGAATGTCAGGCCTGTCCACTGGGTTTTGTTCTTTGGAACCCTCATCTAATTTTGAGTCTATAATGTAAAAATATATAACTCTTAATTTCCATTGGCGGAAGATTAAGCATATTTTTAGAAAGAATGTTGTAAAACACACTGGAAAGAGAGGAGGAAAGGTTTGATAGAGTTAAACTGACACAAGAGTTTCAAATAAGATTGAAATAAGATCAAGTTCATCAATGTTCATTGTAAAAAGCCAACCTAATCTTGTCCTTAAATAACCCACCAACCAACCAATAAAACAAACAAACAAACAAACAAAACCCAGAACGATCAAGAAATTAGGTCTAATATTTGAATATCAGTTGACTAGGAAGGACAAATGTCTTTTTTCATCAGTTGACTAGGAAGGACAAATGTCTCCATCTGTATCTAAGGATGTGACATGTAAGTTCCTATGGAGCTCACCCAAGGCTGTAAGGGAAGTTCAGCAAAGAAGCAGACTAGACTGAAAAAGCATTTGAAGGTTAAGATGCTCTCCAGGAGTTTCTGCTGCAGTCATTACTATCACTGAACTTTTCTGCCTTTAAGGGTTTGTAATATCTAAATTCAAATTATTCCATCCATATCTAAAGCTATTCTGTGATTGTTTTTGACCACCAGCATAATGCAGTTTTCTTTTTCCTGTCACCTCAAATCATCACCTATGACACAGCACTGTGCAGGGAGCATAAGCCTGGAGCTCTCATTCAAGGTCACCTGAAGCCCTCCATAGTGAGACATTTTGAATGACTTAGAATTATTTTAACTAGATATGTTTGTAGCTGTCCGACTGCAACCCACATGGTTCAGGGAAGTTCAATTTCTTTTCTATATTAATAGCTTATTGAGCAAACATACTATGCCAGACTACACACACATGTGTTTTTTCTTTTTTTCAATGAACTCAGTTATCTTGAAAACCCAATGAAAAATGTTTCTATTATCTTTACCTGTTTGCATTTCAAAAACTGTAAGAATGCATTGATTTTTGAGACAATTATTGGGGCTTATAGAACTTATCCTCCTGCTTGGGTATGTCTTTTAGAATTAAAGTGTTCATTAGATGTCCCAAGGGGAGTTTTCATATTCCAGGACAGAAAAGAGATACCATGGGTTATGGAAATGGCTCTGTCAAATGTGATGTAAAATACTGGTGAAAATTGACAATTGCAGTGGAACATCTGAAGTTGTGACCTGCGTGAGATTATCTCTAAAACATTCAGGAATCCTAATAAGCTGCATTTTCAAAATTTCTTTACATATCATGGCTTATATTTGATACTTAATTGTACAGCAATTAAGCTATTGTACCAAGTAGAACATGTACTCAACCCCTCCCAGGCACAGGGGGCAAAACAAAGACATTTTGAGGCATTTAGCTTGTATCTGATAAAATAAGCCTTACACAGATGAAACAATTAGAAAATTGTTGAACCACACAGTGAGTGACTAATCAGTATAGAAAGAGATAGATCAGTGTGGGATGTTAATAGTAGATGATGACTTCCTGAAGGAGAAAAAAATTAAAGTAAGTGTTGGCATTTAAATAGAGAGGAAAAGAGGTTTGGGACATTTCACTGTGGGAAAATAGCATGAGCAGAAGCCTAGAAATAAAAATGGACGGTGTGAGCCAGCTTAACTAAGAGGGAAGTGAGAATTGAGAAACAGTAGAAATAATTTGAACCAAGTAAGAAGAAATCAGTTTCTAGAAGGTCTTGTAAATCAGCCAATGAAATTTGAGACTGATACAATGGGTAATAGGAAGCTTGTCCAAAACATTTTTAGGAGTGATGCAGCGTATAGGACAGTGGTATTTCTATAGTGTTACTATGATAGCGTATGCCAATGCATTGAGGTTCTCAGGTGTCTGGTTTTGAGTAACTATACAACAACATAGAGAAAAAAAACATGAAATGATTGGGGAACTCTCATTATTCTTCGGAGAATTTTGTGAAAAATGGGAATGGGAATGGTATAAGAAAATAGGAAATAGGTAAGTGTTCTGAGAACAAAAACTTAGGAAATGTGCATTCTGGAAACATGTTAGTAAGTTTCATATCCATATCTTAGAAGTTTCAGAATTAATTTTTAAATTTCCATCTTGTGAAAAATAATCTTTAAAAAAGCTATCAGCATTGAAGCCTTCACGGGTTCACTAAAAACAAGTGATGACAGATGAGGGGTATTTTAGTTTTTGATAGCAATTCTATGCCACTACGTGTTGATCTTGTGTTGTAGGAAAGGATCTGATACATGGTAGCAGTTTAATAAATGAATGTTACACTGTGGCTTAAATAAGTCAGAGGAACAGGTTTTTTAAATCTAGATTTTGCAAGATCTCTGATTATATTCTACGAGGAAAAGACAAAGAAGTGTGTAGAAGACAGTTTTACCGTAAGGTCAGCCCATTCCTTGTTGACTAGTCATAGTATTTTCATTAATACATCAATTCCAGCTAGGAATGTCATATTCAGTGCCAAGAAACAGGTTGTGTTCTTGGTCCTGTCTCCCCAGCATTTCTATTAAGGGTTTCCATGTTGCAAGAAACAGAATGCGTATCACATTTGTATGGGTGACACCAAGTTGCAAGGTTTGGCTATATATTTGTTGACAGATTCAAGATAAAAAAAGATTTAAACAGGCTAGAGCGATAACCCCCCCAAATAGTTAAATGCATAACTTGAATCAAGGAGTGTGAGTGGGCTGCAAGAACCAAGAGGGTAGAGAGAACTTTAGTGGCAGCATAAAGGTCAGCCCAGGAATTTGCCCCTCGAGTCAGGGACTGGATCAAGAGACATGTCTGGTTTCACACAGAAGAGAGGAAGATCCTCTGGGGAAAAGAGGCCCCAATTAATTATGTCACAACTTCTCTCTTCCTGGAGGTGGAGGTGGAGAACCCACAGCTGGCCTATGTTAAACTGACACTGTGACTTGTTGCCATAAGGTCCATTTTAGTCCCTGTTCATCTATTAAGTGGAGTTGCTCTCCACTCAGAGTTGATTACTACATAAATAATTGAAGCTCCCCCAATGTGATGATTAAGAGAAGGCAGCTCTAACGGGGCCCCTTCCCATTAGCCACAGGAAGGCAGAAGACATGCATTGATTGAATACAAATGAGACCCATTTGCATTGGTTCCAGCCACTCTTCTACTATCCCTCTATGGACAAGGATTGGTTCCAGGCCACCCTTCAGCAGGAGAATGTCTGGTCATGATGGTCCAAGGAAACTTATCTTTCCCTGGTGAGATAGCACTGGGTTATCCTCAGACCTTAAGCTCCAGACTGATAACCCCTACTTACATTATGTGGCAGGCAGTTTATTCGAATACTCTCCATTCCCCTGTGGTAGCTCTCCTCGTCATTCTTGGGATCTTTCCCCAAAACATACTTTCCTTCTAATTCCCTTTAGATACTCTGAGTCATATAGTATTATGATCCATCTATACCTGTCCTTGAGAAACATCTCAGGCCTCTGCTCAGAAACTCATTCATTTATACCAAGTCTATCCATCTTGTCTCTCTCTCTCTCTCTCTGAGTTTTATGAGGTAAATAGTTGTCTAATTTAAATAAGTGAATTAATGAAATTCACCATTCCCCTCTCCCCATACCCACCTATCCCAGCATTCTCTGCTTTAGGAGGAAAATGATGCACCTCTGTGTGGCAGGACCCTCCTTTACATAGTCTTAAAGGGAGGACCTTGATACCGTCACACCTTAATACACTATGAGATGGGGTGGAGGGTGGGTTGGGAGCAACTAGAACAGGTGGGGCACATGGTGAGCATTCAGTATACATTTATGAAGTAAAGGAATTATGACTCCCATTCTTTTCCATCTTTCTACCTCTATGAACTGTGACTCATTTCCTCACTAGTTTTCCTAACAATCACCCACACCAAGATAAGATTTTTTTTTTCCAGAAAAAAAAAAATTGTCTCATAAGAGAGTTAGCAGGACGTTTATCTTGCCAGTGTTGAAACAATGACCTAGAAATAATTTTTCTAAAAATATCTGACAATTTTCTGAGCAGAACTTGAATGTCAAGAGCTACAACACATTCTGGAGGGATGTCTTCCTCTCCTTGCCCCTAATGGGATGGGTTTTGAGGCTTCCAAACCATCCCACCAGTCCAATCGGAGAAACCGTTTTCAAGGCTCTGGTATGTGCCAGTTACTTCACAAGGTGCTTTGCATACACTATTGATTTAATCTTTAAAATAACCCAATTAGGTAGCTATTAGTTTCATCTTGAAGAAGAGAAAACAGGTTTATAAATACTGTGCCCTAGGTCACAAAACTAGGTAAGCAACAGAGCAGGGGTTACAAACAAGTGGTCTGACATTTTGATCTCTCCAGGAGAGCAGTGGAGCTGAGCCAGGGTGCCTGGATTCAGACCTGGCTCTGCCACTTACCATCTGTGAACTTAGTCAATGCGTGTAACCCCACTGTACTTCAATTTCACCATGAGAAAATTGTGGAAGGTAATATATTTATTCACAGGGTTATCCTAGGATTCAATTACTTAGTTCATGTAAAGTATTTAGAATAATGCTTGGAACATAGTAAGCACTTAATATATCGTAAAGATTATTATTCAAATTTATGTAGAACTAGCACTCAGTATCTTGTAATTTAGCAATAAATAGTTTAATAATTCTTTGTTTTATTCTCTGTGGTGTTATATCAGGAATTAGATGACTTCATGAAGGAGTCATTTAATAAATTGTAAACTCCTTAAGGACTGGGTCCTTTGGGCACTTTCAAAAACTAGAGGATTACTCAGTGAATATTAGACACACAATTAACACTTATGGATAGGGATTTAAAAGCATGAATGATCCAATCTACCACCCTCCCCAAACAATGCCTTTCTTACATTCTAGTAGAATTTTATAGTTTACAATGTGATTCTCAGACTTAAAAAGAATTTCCACAGTCACCACTGCAAAGTATGTACCTGTATCCTCCATATCACAGATAGGAAGCTAAACTTCAAGATGGCCACTGGATTTGCTTTTCTTGTGTGATGAGGAATGCAGAACTTTGCAGTAACTGGCATTGTCTTTGTGGCTTGACGAGGTTAGAGGTTAGATTTGTCTCTGTTGTCATTTTCTTGACTTGTCCTTCATGGTCACAATGTCGCAGCTCTACTTCTGGCCAGGTTCTTAACATTTAAGGCAGTAGAAGGGGAAAGTTTCACATAAGCTTCATCGTTCATTGTCCTTTTATATAAAGGAAGAAAAGTTTCTCTAGGGCTTCCTAACTTTCCAGAAAATTTTCTTCACATGTCATGGGCAGCCCCTCGTTTCAGGGAAACCTGGGGAAGGGAAATGCTTGGCTTTCTCACCTTTAGAGTGATCAGTAGCAAGGCGGAGCTACCAATAGCTTTTGGTAGTTTCTGCCAATAATCATTTTTAATACTAATACTGCTACTCCTACTATTCCTACTTCTGCTGCTACTACTAAAGATTTTACCCTAACAAATGTCGTAGACTAATTTGCTGTCCCTTTAGTTCATCAAAAAATGAGAAATGACAAGATGTTTCCTGGCACTGACGAAGATAAGTTGGTATTTGAAGGTGAAAATAAGCATCCTCAACCCCACTGCTGCCCTTTGACAGAAGACAATGCTAACTAACATCTGGGACCTTTAAAAATACTTCACTCCTAAGTTTGTATTCAGTTGGGAGCTGAATGAGTCATGGCCTGTATGTTTATGAGCTACTGGTAATGTGATAATTGGAATTACCCCCAGTTTGAAATAAGAAGCTCAGACGGAGCTTGTGAGGATTTCTAAAAGATTTAGTTTGACCTGGGTGGGCCTCAAACAGTACCTAAGAGGGAGAAGATGGAATAAATATGAACAGAGTTGAGGCACTACCGGTCACAGTTCTTTCACTCTGAAGTGGCTTCCGGGAAAGTGAGCAGAGCCTCTGGGGCCATTCTCACCAAATATAAATAGATTTCCAACTTCAACCCTGGAGGCAGGGCCCTACAAGTACAGAGGATGGAAACAAAATCTCTGTGTTTCACTAACACAATAAACTTACATAGATGAATTGGATAAAACTACATTAGCATTTATTCAAAGGATGGGCTTGAGATAACTTTTTATTCTCATCCATCAGCCATTTCCCCTCACAAACCCTTTTGGCCCTCCGCATATTTCCAGAAAGATGATTATATGGATGTGGTCTGTTTGGGGAAGTAAAGAATCCAGGACACAGGATAAGTCTGGAGGTTGAGGGGGAGGGATAAGATGGAACTGAATCGACTCTGGCTTCCTGCCCAAGCTGACATGAGCTGGTAGCTCAGATCAGTTTGAATCCAATGTCTCCTAGGAATTCTGCAGCCACTCTAGTGTTTGTGTCCCAATGCATCAGCAGTTTTGGAAGTTAAGGCTGGATATTAGAAATGGGCAAGTAAAGAAAATGCATCTGTTTATTGAATATTTAGGAATGGGAAGAAAGGAAGAAAACACACACAATCACCCTATTATTTGGAAGCAGGGTGGCCACTGGGGGTGTTCTTGCTTCACAGCTATGGTGCTAGCAGACCCAGCTGAGCTAGACCTGCTGTGTTTTGTCTTTCGCTTACATCTGAAAATATCTGCAAATGTTTGGCACTTGGGGAAATGACTTTTGGCCAAGTACATTTTTTCTTAATGTAAAATGAGAAAGAGAGAGATGAAGAAGGGGTGGGGGAGGAAGGGGGCAAGGAGGGAAAAAGAGAGAAAGAGAAAAGAGCTTAATTCAGAGGAAGGTGAACGGGAACTTAACTTGATCTGTCGGCTTCATATATACTTAACTCATTACAATGGGTTAGTGTTGGGCCCTTTAAGGTCTAAAATACAGTGAGCTTCCATGGAGATTCCTTTTCCCAGAGAACAGGCCAGCTGTGACAGGGTGACGGTTCAGGATATTGGTCCCAAAGCTAAGATTCACCAAGTTTGGCTGAAGGCAAAACCTCTTCTCTTCTGCTCATTATCAAACGGCTACACTGCATGCAGTTGGCCATTTAGTTGTCTCCTAACACCTTGCATTGCCATCTTATAAATGCTGCTGCTTTGTTGAAACACCTGTAGAGTTTCTTGGCTTATGAACACCATTTGATCACACAACAGGAGTAAGGAAGGCTCATCTGCCTCTTGGCAAAATAGGTGAGGACATACTGAGCGCTGGGTTACCCCTTCACTTAGCATGGCAATCCTGTGGGTAAGGGTGCTTCCCTGCCCTGGACATAAAGAAGTGAGAACCAGCCGCTTGAAGCAAGAGGAAATCTATCACAGGGCTACACAGTCTTTCACTAGTAGACTAGTTACTAATTTAAATAGTCTTTCCTTTTATCTTGTTGATGCTTCTCCTAGACATTGTTCTTCTTTCCCCTTGATTTTCTCCTCATAATACTATTCATTCCAGAACAATTTAATTCTAAGTCAAAGGTAACTTTGTGATTTTAGCCAAGGTAAAGGGAAGAAAACATAAAGTTGGAAATAAATATGGTGTTTGTGTCCTAAAAAGACATTGCCAGGAGCCGTAGTTATTAAACTTTTTGGTCTCAGGACTCCTTTACATTCTGAAAAATTACTGAGGACCTCATAGAACTTTTGTTTGTGTGATTTATATATATATATATGTATATGTAAGCATGTGTATATCTGTATATCCATAGCTGTATCTGTGTATCTTTATCAGTATTTATCAATATTTATCAATAAGTAGAATGGGAAAATTTAGCATATATTATTGCAAAACAAGACCACAAAGTATACGAATTTCTTGTTGTGTTTTCAGATAATTAGATATCCCCAAAGAAAGTTAATTTTTGGATTTCAAAATAATGATATCTTGGATTATATTAAGGCTCACCAATGCTATAGCTAGTCTAAACAAAGATGGTTAGTAAGAGCACAGACGTAGTAAGGAAAAAAAACTGAGTTAATCCCTGAAAACTCACATTTTTTAAATAGACTTTATTTTTTAGAGCAGTTTTAAACTCATAGCAAAATTAAGAGGAAGGAAAAGAGATTTCCCATATATCCCCTGCTCTCATACATGCCTAGCCTCCCCCATTATAAACATCTCTCACCAGAGTGGTACATTTGTTATAATTAATAAACTTACATTGACACGTGTAAGTTACAATCAGCATAATAGATGTTAAAATTTTTCTCATAATTAGTATAAGCAGTGTTCAGGACATATGGATTAGCTAGAAACACTCTACAGTACCTTCACGCTTTCATGAACAGAACATAGAGTATAGACTCTAGCCTCTAAGGCCTTCAGCCATTGTAATGGGACACTGAGACCATACAATAGTCTCGGACTGGAGGATTTTTGTTGTCTGCCTCCAACTAGAAATATAGCTGAATCCTGCCAACCAATAGATGTCTCATCTACATCTAATGATCCTTTCAAGCAACAATATAAAGGAGACCATAGTCCTTCAGCTTATAAAACACATTGAATGACTGCTCTTGGCCTACTTGCTGATAATTGTTTAACTGGTCTGTGATCGGCTTTCACTGTAACACACCGTCTGTATCATACCACCCTGAAGGATGAAGACTGCATTGGCTTTCTAGGGCTGCCAAAACAAAACACCACAGACTGGTTGGCTTAAATGACAGAAATCTATTTTCCAAAAGTTCTGGAGGCTAGAAGTCCAAGATGAAGGTGTTGGCAGGGAAGTTTTCTTCTGAGGCCTCTCTTCTTGGCTTGCAGACGGCTGCTTTCTTGCTGGGTCCTCACATGGTTTTTCCTCTGTGTATGCATGTTGCTGGTGTCTGGAGAGGAGCTGCCCAGGGGACCCTTCAGAGAAGGACTTGCCGACCACTGCAGGGAGTACTGTGAGCAGACTGCTCAGCTGATGAGACCAACTTGTTGGATGTCCTGCCCCTCTGGTGGCATCTCACACCACTGACCTAGTGAGGTGAGGGCATCAAGACCTGGCCATTTGGGCCCAGAGTGGAGACATGGACAGGCAAGTTTCTCTCCAGAACTCCTTCCTGGGGGAGCCATGGATCTGTTGGATCTGTAGAGCGGTTAGACTTCTTTCTCTGCCCAATTCTGCTTCTGCCCCCTTCTTTGATCCCTAACAAACATCTTACACCCAAACTTTGTTCAGGGTCTGCTTTTGGAGACCTTCACCTGTGTGAGGCTTCTCTTTCTATCTGATCATCTTATCTTTCTTTCCCACATTCCTTGAAGCAGTAGAGAGATGATCTCTGGTAATAGCCATCAAATTAATATCTAGTTTGCATAGAGTGTTTTAAATGTACACGACTTTTACATGTAACATTCTTTTTCATATTTATTCCATCAACGAGCGCAGAGGGGTGAGAGACACTTTCTGTTGACAGAAAGCCAACACTCTTTGGTAGGCCAGTGCTGACATTTTATAGATTCTGAGGGTTTTACCTAAGACATCAAAGGGCAATATCTAAGCTAGAGTCTACCTTCTGCTTCTGAACCATGGTCAAAGAAGAAAAAATACGAGAAGATTGTAAAGGAAGATAGGAGGTAGGTTGAGGGAAATGTACAGATAGTTTTTTGGGTTTTTTCCTTCACTTTCCCAGGAGAAAAGGAACACTGAAATTCAAGCAACAGGAGACTTGTTTATGATGACAAAATGGCCTCTGAAGAAAAGTGCTAGGACATTTATTTAAGCAAAAGAAATATTTTCTTTCCATGGATATTCTTTCCTACTTTGGTCACCTACTGCCAGGCACCCTTCTGTGTTTTCAAGGCATTGTCACCATTCAATGTTACCACATGTGTGAATCACCATGCATGTGGGCTGAATCTCTTTTAAGAGGCCAGGGCAATCTGACACATATGAGGAAGTGACAGGCATTTTACAAGAGGCTTAAATTCCTATGAAGGAATGAATGGCTTTGTCCTTGATCTGCTCACTGAACTCTTTTTAATATTAATGTGCTGCTTAAAAGTGCATCATTTGCCTCCAAAGCAGCTCTGTGGGCGGCATTAGAGCCCATGGGCATGCTACGGGGTCCAGAGTGAAGCTGCTGATTGCTATTTATCACACACAACTGCGGACTCCCAAGGATCAAAACTTTAAGCACAACTTGGCAGGGAAGAGGGGTTTCCATCTATCCCCTGGCATTGAAACTCTAAGATTAGTGTGACCTAAGCCACCTCATTCTTGGAAAGATGCTAATATAATAACACTTTTTTTAAAGGTCAAAACTTCAGATTCCTTTCATTAGCTCCATCTCATGTATCTCCAAGTAGAACACAACTTTGTGGCTTCTTTTCAAACCATCATAACCGTGTTTTATAGCAGGCTCAAAATACTCTTTTTATCTCTACAAAGGCAACATACTGAACGACATGTTTCCAGCCAAATTTACGGACTACTTCTATTCCCACCTTCCTTCCGTGCTGCTAAAAAATATAGGATTAGGCTAGAGCCAGACAGATGCGATAACTACTGTTGGAAAAAAATATAGATTTTTAGGTGGGAAGCTATATAGACACCAAGATAGATCCATGAAAATGTGAGCTGAGTGGCTGAGCTTTAACTCAGCAGAAATACTTGTTCTATTTAGTGTTTGTTGTTCTCATATGGTAAATCTTAGAGAAAACAGTGCTAGAGAAAGTGAAACCAGAGGTTTGTTATGACAATGAGCATAGAACTGAAGAAGTTTTACAAGTCCCATGTAATTGCCTGAGGGGAGCAGAGCTAATCCAGTGAAGCATCAGTCTAAACTAGACGGTGGGTTCAACAATTTGATCTGTTACCTTCCCCTGAATATTCTTTTACTGTTTTGTTGGGGTGTTTCCATCTTATTCTAACATAAATAGTGCCCGGGAATCATGTTGACTTATTAAGAATAGGAATTTTTCTGAAAGAAAAAACAAAACCAGTTTAGGAATAGAACATGGTTATCCTTCCTTATGTTTATGGACTAAAGTAAGCAGACTTTTTCCTCCAAAACGTAGCAAGATGGCCCAGCCTACTTTAGAGCAGGGCTGTTGTTCATTCATTCATTCATGGATAAAGCATTTATTAAGCCTGCATTACGGGGTCTGAGATTGGAGTAACACTGAGACTGAGTTCCTTAAAGTACCCCATTGCTTGTGTGAAAGCTTCAGTGGTTGATTAATTACTCCATTATTTACTCCTCCCTGTAACTATGAACTTTCCATGTGACCTTGGAGTATTCTCCCACACTGACTGAGCCTAGCCATGTGACTTCTTTGGCCAAAGGGATAATCACAAATATAAAGCAGACAGAGGCTTGAGAAGGCTTGTGGGATTGGACTTGCTCACTCTTTTTTCCCCCAATTTTATTGAGGAATAATCAACAAATTATACTTGTATATATTTAAATTATACAACATGATGATTCGATATGCATATACATTACAGAATGATTACCAAGATCAAGATAATCAACACATCCATCATCCCACATAGTTAACTCTTGTGTGTGAGGTGAGGATGCTTAAGACCTACTCTCAGCAACTTTCAAGTATACAATACCATATTACTAACTATCGTCACCATGCTGTACATTAGATGCTCAGAACTTATTCTTCTCACGCTGAAAGTTTGTGCCCTTTGACCTACATCTCCCCATTTTCTTTTTACCTAGCCCCTGGCAACCATCATCCTACCTCTGTTTGTATGAAATCAGCTTTAAATTTTTTTTTTTTAGATTCCACAATATAAGTGATACCACACAGTATTTGTCTTTCTCTGTCTGGCTTATTTCATTTACCATAATGCCCTCCTGGCTCATGCATGTTTCCACAAATGACAGGATTTTCTTCTTTGCTTTGTCTTTATAATATTCCATTATATATTCTTGGCTATTGTGAATAATGGAAGTACATATATCTCTTTGAAATCCTTCTTTTTTTCATTTCCTTTGGATATATATCAGGAAGTAGGATTGCTGGATCATGTGATAGTTCTATTTTTAATTTTTTGAGGAACTTCCATACGCTTTTCCATAATGGTTGTACCAATTTACCTTCCCACCAACAGTGTATAACAGCGGTCCTCAACCTTTCTGGCACCAGGGACTGGTTTCGTGCAAGACAATTTTTCCATGGACGGAGGGCGGTGGGGAGGTGGGCAGGGGGGATGGTTCAGGCGGTAATGTGAGCAATGGTTCAGGTGATAATGTGAGGGATGGGGAGCAATGAGGAGAGGCAGATGAAGCTTCGTTTGCTCACCTGCCACTCACCTCCTGCCGTACGGCCTGGTTCCTAACAGGCCGTGGACCGGTACCAGTCTGTGGCCTGGGGGTTGAGGACCCCTGGTGTATAAGGTTCCCTTTACACCACATCCTCACCAAAATTTGTTTTCTCTTGTCTTTTTTTTTTTTTTAATTTTTTTTTCTTTTAATTAATTAATTAATTAATTATTTTATTTTTGGCTGCATTGGGTCTTCGTTTCTGTGCGAGGGCTTTTTCGACTTGCGGCGTGCGGGGGCCACTCTTCATCGCGGTGTGCAGGGCTCTCAGTGTCGCGGCCTCTCTTGTTGCAGAGCACAGGCTCCAGACGCGCAGGCTCAGTAATTGTGGCTCACGGGCCTAGTTGCTCCGCGGCATGTGGGATCTTCCCAGACCAGGGCTGGAACCCGTGTCCCCTGCATTGGCAGGCAGATTCTCAACCGCTGCGCCACCAAGGAAGCCCCTCTCTTGTCTTTTTGATAATAGCCATCCTAACAGGTGTGAGGTGATTATGGCTTTAATTTGCATTTCCTTAATGGTTAATGATGTTGAGCAACTTTTATGTATTGGCGATTTGTATGTCTTCTTTGGAAAAATGTCTATTCAGGTTCTTTGCCCATTTTTAATTTGATCATTTGCTTTTTTCTTATTGAGTTGAATGAGCCATTATATGTTTGGATATTAAATTCTTAGCAGATGGATGGTTTGGAGAAATTTTCTCCCATTTTGTAGGTTGCTTTTCCAATTTTTTGATTGTTTCCTTTGCTTGACATAGTCCCTTGCTATAGTCACTTATTTATTTTAGCTTTTGTTGCTGTGCTTTTGCTGTCTTGTCCAAGAAATCAAAATTTAACCAAAGATGTGAAAGAGCTGAAAACTATAAGACATTGATAAAAGAAATTGAAAAATACACAAGTAAATGAAAAAATATCCCATGTTCGTGGATTGGAAGAATATTATGAAAATGACCATACTACCCAAAGTGATATACAGGTTCAATGCAATCTCTATCAAAATTCCAATGGAATTTTCACAGAAATAGAAAAAAACTCTCCTAGAATTTGTATGGAACCACAAAAGTTTCCAAATAGCCAAAGAAATCTGGAGAAAAAAGAACAAAGCTGGATGCATCACATTTTTGGATATCAAAGTATATTACAAAGCTATGGTAATCAAAACAGTATGGCACTGGAATAAAAAAAATCCTCATAGAATAGAGAGCCCAGAAATAAACCTATAGATATACATGCAATTAATTTTTGATAGGGACTCCAAGAACACACAAAGGGGAAAGATTGTCTCTTCAATAAATGGTGTTAAGAAAACTGGATATCCACATACAAAAGAATGAAACTGGACTCTTTTCTTACAGCACTCACAAAAATTAACGTGAAATGGATTAAAGACTTGAATGTAAGTCCTGAAACCATAAAACCCCTAGAAAAAAATATAGGGAAAAATCTTCTTGACATCGGACTTGCTTATTCTTGTCCTCTGTCATCAGCAGGAGAACCTGCCTGCCATTCTGCTGTAGGATAAGAGATATATGAAACAGTGCCATGTTGCTCCAGGCATCCATGTTGAGGAGATCCTAGACTAGTCAACAGCCAGCCTCCCCTGGACATGTGAGGAAGCTCAGCCAAGATCATCAGAACTACCCAGCTGATCCACGGATCTTTGCATATCCACAAGTGAGTACAGTAAGATCAGCCATGCCCTGTCCTGTTAAAAACTTAAAAATATGTCATACCATTCAATTTCTCACCTATGCAATACTGGCATACCTTGGAGATATTGCAAGTTCGATTCCAGACCACCACAATAAAGCAAATATCACAATAAAGCGAGTCACATGAATCTTCTGGTTTCCCAGTGCATATAAAAGTTATGTTCACACTCTATGGTAGTCTATTAAGTGTGCATTAGCATTACATTGAGAAAAACAAGTTACATACCTTAATTTTTTAAAATTTATTACTAAAAAATGCTAACCATCATCTGAGCCTTCAGCAAGTCATAGTAGTAACATCAAAGATCACTGATCACAGATTACCATAGCAAATATAATAATAATGAAAAAGTTTAAAATATTGCAAGAATTACCAAAATGTGACACAGAGACATGAAGTGAGAAATTGCTGTTGGAAAAATGGCGCCAATAGACTTGCTCGATGCAGGGTTGCCACAAAATTGTAAAAAAACAAAATGTCTGTGAAGCACAATAAAGCAAAGTGCAATAAAATGAGATATGTCTGTATTTGTGTATGGTATTTTAATTTTTGACTGTTTAAAATTTTTCCGAGATAATCCATTTATCACCTTCAGGGGTTTAATAACTGCACACAGGAAGCAAAACAAAAAAATTGAAAGCCCAGCAGTTTCAGAAAAAGCCAGCTTCTAATTATGCCATAGCTACTTGCTAGCTATGAGCTCCTATTGGCCAAATCACTTCACCTCTCTAAGCCTCGGTTGTCTCATCTATAAAGGGGGATGCTAATGCCTCGCTCCAAGATGAGGAATAAATGAGATAAATATGTAGAGACCTTAGCACAGTGTCTGGCAAATAGCAGACACACAAAAGATGCTAGCTATGTTAACTCTCTCCACTCCCTGCTTACACTTTAGTGATAGTGGGTCCAAGGTGGGCTGGAGAGGACCGTTGGCAAATCCTAAGGACCATGAAATTAAAATTTGTAAAACTGGCCTCCTGGCAAACAACCTAAGAGCAAAGAGAGCAAAATTGTAACCCCAGCATCTCACATAAGACCTTATCACCACGTTAGAAAAGGATGTCGGGAAAGAGGCTTCATTGTGAGTTAAGATGCTACAGGAAAGGTGTTGGAGGCATGAAGAGTTTCAGTATCTGTTCTACAGAAAACATCTTACTTTTAAAAAACATATCTATGTCTGTATATACCTTGAAACCGTCAGAAGATAGCTTCAGATTCTTCCTCTTCACCTTAGGCATTTGCACTCAAAAGCGGGGAGGAGGTTATGCATATTATAATTGTGTGTGTTTAGGAAGTTATAATGGGAGTACAATCTGGGAAGGTGACTTGGTCAGACCTGGGCTCAAAATTATGATGTGGAGGTGGAGAAACTCTGGCAAGAACCTAAATCAGTTTTTCATCCTAAGGGTTCTTCGCGATTTGTGGGTACAGGTTAACATTTAGCCAATTAGACTGGGCCATAAAATTTTATTTCAAATATCGTACAAAAAGTAATAGCACACAAATCTAAAATCCAAAGCTTGTAGTTACTTTTTTAAATTGGCATTTCATAATTTCTATTTTTGAAACAAAATGCAATTAGTTAATTAATAATTTTTTAATTGGAGGGAGTCAAGCAATTCAAGTTTATTATTTATTCAATGAAAGCAAAAACAGAAATGACCCCAGCTCTTGGTTGCCTGTTAATATTGTTCTTATCAAACTGCATGGGGACAGTTATCTTAAGAAATTAAAATAACCACTAAGAAGTGACACAATGCTAGTATTCAGAGTTTATTTCAATAACTGTAATATATTACAGTTAACTATATTAGTTACCTGGGTCTGCAGTAACAGATTACTACAAACGTGGTGGCTAAAACAACGAAAGTTTATTATCTCACAGTTCTAGGGGCCAGAAGTCCTAAATCAAGGGGTCAGCAGGGTTATCTTCCTCCAAAGCCTCTAGGGAAGAATCCTTCTTTGCATCTTCTATCTTCTAGTGGTTGCTGGACATTATTAACATTCCTTGTCTTATAGCTACATCACTCCAATTTCCACCTCCATCTTCATATGGCTGTCTTCTCTGTGTGTGTGTGTGTCTCTGGATCTGGGTGTTCTCCCTTCTTCTTATAAGGACACCAGTCATATTGGATTTAGGGACCACTGTAATCCAGTATGATCTCATCTTAATTTAATTAATTACATCTACAAAGACCCTATTTCCAAACAAGGGCACATTCCGAGGTTCTGGTGGACATGAGTTTTGGGGAACACTATTCAACCCAGTGCGGACACCAAAATCAAGACAATAATCAGCAGTCTTTCTGTCTTGTCTAGAAACAGCAAGGAAGCCAGTCAATATTTCTTA
This sequence comes from Eschrichtius robustus, assembly GCF_028021215.1. Taxonomy (NCBI): domain Eukaryota; kingdom Metazoa; phylum Chordata; class Mammalia; order Artiodactyla; family Eschrichtiidae; genus Eschrichtius; species Eschrichtius robustus. The sequence goes on from NC_090838.1 coordinate 50,534,895, forward strand.
GGTGCCCTGAATTTTTTTGCAGCATAATTTGTTAGATGGGAGAGCCAAGGGTGGTGTTGGCGGATATGAAACTTGCCTCTTGTTTGCTTTTCTGTCCTTGTTTTTTTTTCCCCTTCTCCTTTTAAAATTTAATTTTTTTGGTAAACATCATTCAACTTTTAAGTTGATGGGAAGAAAAAAAAACCAAAAACATATTTAGAGAAAGATATATTTACTGCTTATTATGTCTCAAAATAACAGCCAAAGCAAAGTTTTAGTGAGAACACATGTAACAGATGCTTTACTCATTGCTTCAATTCATCATGTTGCTACATTAATTTTATTATCAAAGAATTTTCCAGATGATAGAGAGAAGAGAGACAGAGGAAAGACTGGACTAAACAGAGTTAACTCAAAAGATGAAAAAAAATATGTTTAAACCACATGTGTATATATATACATATACACATAGAGCCTATTTGGTTGAGTTATTTGATAGAAAGTAATATGTACCAAATATATCTGTTTCCTTCCCACCTCTGGTCCAGAAATCCGGAGTCCTGAGTTTGATTCTTAGCTTCACCACTGTATGACCATGATTTATCAATGTTTCCAGACCTCTAAAATGGGGATAATTATACTTGTCCTGGCCATCTTTCAAATTCATTGTGAGGATTAAATATGATAATGGAAATGAAAAGACTTTAAATTCTAAAGAAAAATGGTCTCAGAATTACAAAAATTAGTATTTGTTTCACTTGAAGACAAAATGAATATTCTTGGCAAAGCCTAACTAAGATCTATCGTCTCCTCCAGCTCTATTACAGGAGTGGCCACTATTTATTGAACAGCTACTACAAAACACTCTGTGAATTGCTTTATATAAATTATTCCTGATGCTCAAATGACTCTGAAAAATAGACTTTATTATCCCTATTTGACAGAAAAGTAGTTGAAGAGAAAAAGGGTCAAGTGAGTTCTACTTGGTCACTCAAACTTGAGCCTCAAAGTCACACAACTTGCAAATGGCAGGGCCAGCGTTCTCTGCCAAAGTCAAGTTAGTTTTCCTTTCTTTCCCCGCCACTAAGGTTCCCCTGGGATTTTTCATACACACACACACACACACACACACACACACACACACACACACACACACACTCATCTGCATGGCCTTCCCGCTCTTCCATACCAAGGGTGTTGAGCAAATTAGTCATTTGGTTTTAAAAAAAATCAATCTCAACCATTATTAGATGGCACTTGGGCTTAATCAAAAAGAATTATTTGGGAGAATTTTTTCATTTTTATCCAGTTATTAGTGGGCTCTTTGTTTCTGTGCTTCTGTGCAGATGGAATTAAAATGAACCAACAGTATTCTCTACGCAGTTTTGCAAATCTAGGTGCAGCCATCTTCCCACTTAATCCTCAGCTTAGTGCTGGTGTTCTGTGATGGCAAACAAGGATTTTCCACTTGCTTCTCTGCTCCAGTCCAGCTGAAAGCCAGACCACTCAGGAACAGCTGGGGCCCTGCCAAGTTCACCTGCCTCACCACTGTCAAGAATGGAGTGCGCTGATCTCAGTCTACACAGAAGATGGAGTTCAGGAAGACAGCATTGATTTCTATCTACTTTTTAGCCTTTCCTTTAAATTTGTCTGTTTTGCTAATGCTTTATAATATATCTAACTTATTAGTACAGTGTAGACATATTGGAAGTGTGCACTCAAAAATATTTTGCTGATAGGGGATATGATAAAAAATGTTTGGAAACCACTGAACCAGAACAACTGAGGCATTTAGCCCCATCATTTGCTAGGTTCTGAGATTTTAGAATCCCTGGTATGGCCTGTTTTCTTAATAACCTCTATGAGAGTGATAGTTCTTTGAGTAAGTAAGATGAGAATGACAATAATACTTTTTCCCTACTGACTCCATGTAAGGTTTTAGCCATGAAAATGAATTAATGTATTTGTTCTAAACACCCCATTCTTCATGGCTCACCACAGTTGTAACTGTGCAAGTGGCCTATATCTAAATGGTTGGGAGAATTGACAACAATCAAAAAGCAGCTCAGGGACTTCTCTGGTGGTGCAGTGCTTAAGAATCTGCCTGCCAATGCAGGGGACACAGGTTTGCTCCCTGGTCCAGGAAGATTCCACATGCCATGGAGCAACTAAGCCCGCGCACCACAACTACTGAGCCTGCACTCTCAGCCCGCACTCCGCAAATACTGAGCCCGCGTGCTGCAACTACTGAAGCCTGTGCGCCTAGAGCCCGTGCTCCACAACAAGAGAAGCCACCGCAATGAGAAGCCCATGCACCGCAACGAAGAGTAGCCCCTGCTCGCCACAACTAGAGAAAGCCCGCGCGCAGCAACGATGACCCAATGCAGCCAAAAATAAAAAATAAATAAACAGGAGAAAAATTCATTAAAAAAAAGCAGCTCAGCTTTAACTCTCCTGCAGCAACCAGAATCACAGCACAGAATCACAGAAGCTCAGAGCCCAATAATAGCCAGACAACACCGAAAAATTCACTTAAGCAATTATTTTTGATTAAGCCTATATGGTACCTAATAAAGATTGAGATGAACTTATTTAAACCAAATGACTAATTTTTAATGCTCACTTTTCCAGTTAGTAACCGTTGTGGCTCCTTATGTGACCCTAAGTCACCTTGAATTCACCTTAATTTCCTAAGCAGGCATGCATATTCCGTTCATTATGCCCCAAGCTCGTTTTGCAGTGGTGAGCATTGTCTCACCTCCTCTTGACTTTTGTTAATCTGACAGCCACACAGTCCTGTCCTGGGGAATATTGCAAAGCATCTCCAATTCAATAGCATTTCTGTGGTCGAGGGGTTTTATGTAATTACAGAAGTTCTGTAGTTGATTTGAATGTTATATCCCTGTTGTAGAATTATGTTTGGACTTTATCCTAAAGAACCGGGAAGAGACTGTGTTTGTTTTGTTTGAACATTTCTTATCATAGAACTATGCTGGAGACAAGCCCCAATGACACAAACATTCAAACAGCACCTTCAGATGTAATATTGATTTATAAAACAACAGTGCACAGCTGCCAAGCTTCACTCTCAAATACAGAAGGTCTTCAATTCCCAACAAATTACTGGCATTTCTACCAATTTACAGATTAGTGTTTCCTCGAATATCACATAGTTCTTAATATTCCAGTCACCTTCCTCTCTCGCCTTCCCTCTTGAAATCTGTGTGTGGGGAGGAGGGGGGAGTAAGAAAGTAGAGCATATGTAAAACTGGAGTTAAAAAAATCTAGATCAACTTTTATCCTTAGGCAAATTATGAACAGAGTTAAATTAAACCACTATATGTACTTGTAGATGGAAGAATCAGAGGTGGAGGAGGGGTCAGAGACACAGAGATCAAAGTTTCTGTTCTTTGAACAAAATCCCTTTGAAAAGCCCCCATGCCACCTATTCTGCTTGTTAATGTTTTGACTGGGAGCGTCTAGTGGTGTCATCAGCAGCAGAATATTTTTAATATTTTTAAAAAAATTTTCTGTGTGCAGCTAGCTCTACTTAGCAAAGCACCAGATCCTTTGCCAGCTCTGTTACATGTCTCTTAAGGGAATATTTTTGTTAATTGCAAATATTTGATTGACAAACATAGGATGCAATTAGTAGTCAGGCACAGTAGGAATGTGCAGTGAACTGGATCCCTGAACCAAAGGATCTCAACTCTCTCAGCTTGATCTGAAATCGACTAGAGCATTTCAGCCATATGTTTGCCTCAAACTTCCTCTTTCCTGTGAACGTTGCTTATTTCCCCAAACTAGAGTCTTTTCAGGTTGGTTCACGGAGGGAGCTAATTCCTCTATGATCAAGCCAAATAAAAAATTCGTAACCTTCAGTCTGGTGGGGCTCTTTGACCATGGCGGTAAAAATTAATGTGGACAAGATTACAAATATGGGTTGTTTCTTTCCAAAGCTCTGGGTGAAAAAAATTTTTTGAACCTCTTTTGAATGCACGCATTTTCTTTTTAGTAACTATTTAAAACAACCCAGCACCATCTGATTATCTTTATCAATTGCATTTTGCTTCATTATACCTACAGCAAGATAAGCCCTTTGTTCTGTTCTTACTGCAGTATGTGAAATAGATTTCTGTTTTTAAAATATACCAGTCATTTTTAAAGGTATTCTTTATACAACAAATCAGTTGGAGGTACTGGAGTCTAATATTATCAGATATTCTGTATCTCCCTTCCCCTCAGGGAATTAATTAAAACTCACAGAATTTGGGGGGAAAGAGAGAACCTCAAATCCTTACATACTGGTCTTAACAAGTCTTAAGAAAATTTAAGCTGTTTTCCTACCTATATGGTGTAAAACGCAGAAAGTTGAAAAACTGAAAAAATAATCGAGTCCAACTGGCTTTCTGGCACTCAAACAACCAGTTGTCAACTTTTTTGCACTGATTGATGCAATTCACATGTTATTTGGGGGGGATGAAATATACAATGTGAGTTGCTCTCTCTAAATGATAAGCAAATAGATATCAACATTGTGGATGAAGAGATAAGAAATCTCTCAAGGCAATAGGACCCCGTATTGCATGCTTAGGAACATCTTGCAAGCACGAGGCAAATGATGTGGGGCCTTCAGTGAAGATGGGGAACCTGAAACCCAGGGAGATTTTAAATTAGTTCAAGGACACACTGGCAGTGCTCGGTGATATGGAAATATAGGGCAGGAATCCTGACATGCAGCCCATGAAACCAGAATGCTTGTCAAGTCTGTCAATTATCATGCGCCACATTCCAAATAAAGCTTTAAAAATGGGCATCTTAAGACTGCAAGGCGCCACTGTGGTTCATCTTGACCATCCTCCTTCCTCTAGAAAAGCTGCAATTAATTTTTTAAAAGTAGCCATCTGCCCCAAACATACAAATAAACGGTGTTCTTTGTGCTTGGAATATAAATAAAACTGTGGAAGTACAAGGTAGGAATCTGGACAAATAAGAAGCAATCTCATGTTCTCTTGCTCTTCCCTTTTTTCCCTTCTTGGAATGATTGTCCCAAGCTCAGTGACCATGAAAATATTTGGGATGAATCTGGTTTACTTCTTAGAGCATGGACACAACAGGCTCATTGGGTGCCTATGTACCCTGTGGCTTTTGCCATTAGTCAAGTCAGTGTCTCAACTGATCACATCAGCCAGAGTCCCCCAATTCACGTAAGCTCACTGTTTGTCTGGGTGTCACAGATCCTTAGAATCAGAAAAATTTAGATATGGAAGGGATCAGGAAGGATATCCACCCATTTAACAGGTGGCACATCAGAGGCTCAGAGACCTGGTGACTGCTTTGAAAAACTGGAAGTGATTGCCAAAGTCTAACGCTGAATGGTTTGGTGATTTGAGCCCCATGGTTCAGGAAGGGTAGGGGAAAAGGAGAAATCAAGAGAAAGAAAACTACAATGAGATATCACCTCACACCGGTCAGAATAGCCATCATCACAAAATCTACAAACAATAAATGCTGGAGAGGGTGTGGAGAAAAGAGAACTCTCTTGCACTGTTGGTGGGAATGTAAATTGATACAGCCACTTTGGAGAACAGTGTGGAGGTTCCTTAAAAAACTAAAACTAGAACTACCATCTGACCCAGCAGTCGCAATACTGGACATATACCCAGAGAAAACCATAATTCAGAAAGACACATGCACCCCAGTGTTCACTGCAGCACTATTTACAATAGCCAGGACATGGAAACAACCTAAATGTCCATCAACAGAGGAATGTATAAAGAAGATGTGGTACATATATACAATGGAATATTACTCAGCCATAAAAATGAACGAAATTGGGTCATTTGTAGAGATGTGGTTGGACCTAGAGACTGTCATACAGAGTGAAGTATGCCAGAAAGAGAAAAACAAATATCGTATATTACCACATATATGTGGAATCTGAAAAAATGGGTATAGACTGTCTTATTTACAAAGCAGAAGTAGAGACATAGACATAGAGAACAAACATATGGATACCAAGGGGGAAAGGTGGGGTGGGATGAATTGGGAGATTGGGATTGACATATATACACTATTGACACTATGTATAAAATAGATAACTAATGAGAACCTACTGTATAGTGCAGGTAACTCTACTCAGTGCTCTGTGGTGACCCAAAAAAGAGGGGATATATGTATACGTATAGCTGATTCACTTTGTTGTACAGTAGAAACTAACACAACATTGTAAAGCAACTATACTCCAATAAAAAAAAATTTTTTTAATTACAGCAGTTACTAGACCTACTACATTGTGATTGCTGGATTTCAATAAAAATTGTTACATATATGTTTAAAAAAAAAGAATACATCAAAGCAGCTACACAGGTAGACTTGGTTGATTGGGTGACAGCTTTCTGAGATGAATATTTTGTGAGTAGGGGAGGGGTGGCTGGCAAAGGAAAGGGGATGTATGCTTTTCAGATTAGAATGGGATTACACCTCAGGTGGTGTACCCATAACCAGAAGTTTTCTGAAAGAAAATCAAATAATGCCCCTGGTAGGACTGCTACTTTTGTAAGGCACTATTTACCTCTGTGCTATCTCCAGGGAAGACCACTTGCCCTCAGGGAATCAGGTTTCTTTTCAGAGTTTTCTCATTTCTCTCCATTTACAGTTTGTTTGCTGATGTCCTGTTCTCTACAGTAGTTACACCTAAGATTTTAAAGGTCTTGTGAGCAGGGACCCTTCTCTTTCTTTCCAAACCTCTTATCATTCTTAGTTGGGGCTCTCTGCCACTCTACCAGAGCTTCTCAAACTTAAGCCTACATCAGAATCACCTTCAAGGTCTGTTAAAATGTAGATTGCTGGGCTTCACCCCCACGTTTCTAGTTCAGCAGGCTTGGGGTGGGGGCCTAGAATGTGCATTCCCAGCAAGTTCACAGATGCTGCTGACGCTGCCAGCCCAGGAACCACACTATGAGAACCACTGCTCTCGATGTAGAAGCAATGTTCCTTGTATGTTATTGACAAAATATTCTTAACTTCAGCTGCATGGAAATAGATAGCAAAAGAGTCAGAGAATGAAATAGCCCCTGGCATATACTAGCTGCTCAATAAATACCTTTGATTGATTGTGTTGAGGTTTGATGTCACACTCTATTTACCTATATCAGCCTCAAACCACAATTTATGGAGTTGAACAGGTTCCAAAACATTTTTCTTTTGTCCACACCCAGGCTGGATTCAAATCCCATTTGTGGCACTTTCGAGCTTTGTGAAATTGGTCAGCTTTTCCATTACCTAACATTTCTAAATCTTAGTTTCCTCAGTAGTAAAATTGGAGGAAATGGGAATATTGTGAGGATTAAATAAAATAACTACTATTACAGTTCTTCTGAGTGTTGTGCCAGAGTGCAAAAATATTCCTTTATCTTATTTAACTATTGGTGACAATAAATTTTCCATAAGTAACAGAAACCAATAGGAGGCATTCTTTAAAATATGAAGCATATCTTAAATTATGCCTCAGCAACCAATTCTCTAAGCGCAGAAAATCTGCACACAGTCTGTATACCAGTGTGACTCCAATGTGGAAAAGAGCATAGAAATCCTCTGTACTGAAAAATAGTTTTTATTAGAACACTTGATGCAAGTAATCAGTTTGTTTTAATTTATGAGGAATCACTAAATGGTTTAATGGGCTAGCACATAACGAATAAATAATAGGAAACCTTAAAAACCAGTGCACTTAGTGGCCCAGATGTTCATCAGCTGTTTAGAAGCATTCACACCTGTGGCTTGGTATTAAAAAGCAAAGAACATTTCATATAGCTTTGTTAGTTTCCTTTCAGAAATATATTTTTTAAATCTTAAAAAGCAAAAGTACAAAAAATCAGAAAAGGTTTATGGTTAGGTTTTACACTTTTCGATATTCTTTGGGTCAGATATTTAAACCTTTGACTCTTTATATAAATATGAAAAAAGGACTCATTTTCTAAACGAGTTCCTATCATTGAATGAAATTGGAAGTATAAGTAGATCCCTCAATTCTATATAACAAGTATATTAATTATGTATTTATTTTAATTTAATGTACATTAAAAGCATATATTATGGTTCTTACTATATTCCAGGCATTATTTTAAGTGCTTTATAAGTATGAACTCATTTAATTGTCAAAATAACCCTATGAGGTAGATATAATTAACATCATCTCCATTGAACAGATGAGGAAAGTACCACAACAATAAATTAAGAAAACTGCCCAAAGTCACGTAACTAGTAAATGGGGTAGCAAGGATTCGAACCTAGGCAATCTGGTTTTGAGTCCCTGCTCTTGGTACGCTACCTTCCAATCACCCACCATATGATCAACACTGGGCTGCATGATACACAAGTGACCCTGCCTTCATGGAATTGACAACCTCACTGGGATTAAGAATGCTACAGGAATTCATTAAGTGACAAGTGCCAATATTTATGGTGTATAGACAGAGGCCACAAACTGTAGAACCATAGATCAAATATGGCTTGTGGATATGCTTTATTTGGCTCATGTAATATTTTGAAATTTTTGAGCTAATAGTTTAAAATGGAAATTTTTATATTAATATTCCAGATTTTCATCTGTTAAAAAAAAAAAAACAACAACACTTAGTTTAGAAGCACTGTGCCCAGATTCCTTCATCAACAATCAGATGGCACTAAATTCTCTTCTGTTTGCTTCAGTACCTGGTAGACATTCATATAAGACATTCACACATGTGCGTTTTTATCAGATGCACATCACTCACTTATGTTACTTGCTTAGCCCCTAAGTTGAGAGTATATGTCCAAAGAAAGGGGTGTGGAGAGCCCTGGAATATTTGTGGAATCCCCAGGAAACAAAATGTTATTTGCTCTGAATTTCAAAAGAGGAGGCCAGGTGGTGGTAACAAGACTGTGGTGAGCCATCTGATTCCTTCTGATACCCTAGAACGTATCCAAACAAAATATCTCCTCTAAATTCAACCAAATGTTGAGTCGACGTTACAGTTTCTGACACTCATTTCTGTGGTGAATACCGTTTGACTAGAATCAAAATATTCTTGCTGGAGTAGTGAATATTGTTCATTCATTGAGTATTATTAATCTCACTTCTCTGAACTAGAAAGAAAGCTCCTTCTAAAATACACACCACAGCAGATCTAAATAGACATTTCTCCAAAGAAGACATAGAGACGGCCAACAGGCACAGAAAAAGATGCTCAACATCGCTAATTATTAGAGAAAGGCAAATCAAAGCTACAACGAGGTATCACCTCACACCAGTACGCACACATACGCACACACACACACACGCATATATGCACAATGGAATATTATTCAACCATGAAAAAGAATAAAATAATGCCATTTGCAGCAATATGGTTGGACTTGGAGATTATCATACTAAGTGAAGGAAGTCAGAGAAAGACAAATATCATATGATATTGCTTATATGTAGAATCACAAAAATGATACAAATGAGCTTATTTACAAAACAGAAATAGTCTCAAAGACATAGAAAACAAACTTATGGTAACCAAAGGGGAAGGTGGGAGGAGGGATTAATTAGGAGTTTGGGATTAAAATATACACACTACTATATATATATAAATAGATAAATAACAAGGACCTACTGTATAGCACAGGGAACTATACTCAGTATCTTGTAATAACCTACATACATAACTGAATCACTTTGCTATCCACCTGAAACTAGCACAACATTGTATATCAACTATATTTCAACAAAAATTTAAAAAATACATACTACGGGAAGACAGGGATCCATTTGTTCTGATCAGTGTTTTGTTTCTAGAATGTAATACTGTGCCTGGAATATTGTAAGAAATCTATAACATGAGAGAGAGAGAGAGAAAGAGAAAGGGAGAGAGAGAGAGAAACCATGGCATCTGATGGATTGCTTCCCTCAGAGCCTTCTCCCTCACTGCTGAACGTGAGTAATAATAGCTGCTGACCACATCCAAGAATAGTACAAGAATTTAGCGGGAATGGTAAGACTATAAACTCCGTCCTTGTTTAGTAAAGGTCAAATTTTTTTTTTTTTTAGCTATGTAGGAACATTTTTATAAAATATATGAATAGAGACTGGAAAGAAACACAGAGAAATAAAAATAGCTTTGTTATATTGGTGGAGATATAAGAATTTTTTCTTTTCAAAATTTTATAATGTATTCCTTTAATATGATGCTTTTTTTCTCTTCTTTTCTTTTTGTTTTTCCTCCTCAAGAGTGATTAATGCTTATGACAAAAAGTTTAGGGAATAAAGAATTGTGGAAAAGAAGAAGTAAAAATTCTCAAATTCAGTTTTCACTCACCTTAACGTACATATATTTCTCCATGTTATAGGAAGATGAATCCAGATCCCAGTTTGAGACAATTATGGGATTATTGAAGATTCCAATCTTGATTCCTTTCTTTTCTCTCAAGAGGGAGGAGATATGGGGATATATGTATATGTATAGCTGATTCACTTTGTTATAAAGCAGAAACTAACACACCATTGTAAAGCAATTATACTCCAATAAAGATGTTAAAAAAAACAAAAAAACAAAAAAAAACATGGTAGTTGAAGTCATTGCATGATATCAGCCAGAAAGAGAGAATGGACTGAGAAAAGGTCAAATTTGCAACTTGTTTTAAGAATCAGGCAGAGCCATGATTTCTCAAGTTGTGGTCCCTAGATTGCCCACATCCAAAAGGAGCACTTGCTAGAAATGTAGACTCCCATGGCCCACCCCAGATCTAATGGCACACAGGAACTGTCATTTATGCATGCCAGGTAAGTTCTTTACACACTAAACTTTGCACACCAAATGTTCATAGAACCACTATTCAGTGGTGAAGAGGACTTAGCAGCCTATGTTTTGAACCTAGAATCACAAGATTCACATAGTCCAATTCAAATTTATTTGAGGTGGAAATTATATAATGGGTTTTGAATAGATGTTAGATCAATCTGACACTTCCTGATTAAGCTGTTTTTACCTGGCTAGTGAGTGCTTTGTTCTACCAGCTTATGTGCTACCATGTATCTGCTCAAGTGTCATTAACATTCTTCAGACTCAGGACTAGTGAATTGGTTGCTTTATTTACTCATTTGTTATTTCCATTAGTTTTATTTAACTAGGAAGCAGGCTTTACTACAGAAGTTGCAAATTTGTGTTTTGTTTGGCTGATGTTAATGGCTTAAAACTAGCTTGGCCGCAGACTCCATCACTTCCTATTATATTTCAGCAGGCTCTTTCACACACTTAGGCATAACTCTACTCAGCATGGCATCCTAAATCCAACCTCCACTACTTACCACCCTAGCCCAAGCCATTATTATGTCTCACCTAAATTATTGCTATAATCTAATTACTGGTCTCTCTGTTTCCCTCTTGCCACCTTAACTCTATATTCTTCATGCAAAGGTCAGGTGATCCTGTAAAAACAGTTCATCAGCCTCTTATAACTTCCCATCTCACTGGAATAAAACCCGATATTCTTACCACAGGATTCATTAATGTTCTTCCCTTACTGGACACGTGGTAGAACTGTGCTTCCTTCCTTCCCACCAGTGTCTCTTCTTCCTACCTGCACCATCATTGAATGTTGACTAGATCTGGCCAGTGTGTTACTTCCACTCTGGGACATTAATTGCTAATAGGAGACCCTTCAGAGCTCTTTTTCCCCCTGCCACTATGACCAGCAATGTTCCTGATAGTGGCTGCTCCGTCCTCCTGGTTCTCAGGATGAGGCTGACACACTGCAGAGCCTCCAACCTAACTGGGGTAGACATGGTGTGAGCAAGAATGTTGTCTTCAGCCCCAGAGATTTGGGGATTGTTTGTTACCACAGCATGATCTTGCATAACCTGACTGTTATTCTGACTTTCATCTGGAAGGCCCTAAATGATCTAACTAGCACCTACCTCTCTGACCTCTTCCCCCACCTCTTTTTCCCATTCTTACTCTCGTCGGCTATACTTGCTGTCCTATAGCACACCAGCTTTATTCCCAACTCAGGGTCTTTGCACTGTGTAAAATGCTTTATGGCTACATCTTTACATCCTCCTCACTTCATCCAGATCTTTGGGCAAATGTCTCCTTCTTAGGGAGGATGTCCCTGACTATAGGTCTAAAAGAGTATCTCTTATTACCCTTTCTATTCTTACCCTTTTCATTTTTCTCTGTACCTTAAACAGTGTTTCCATATCATTGTCCTTTCTATCTCTAAAGCTAAAATGTAAACTCCTTGAGGGCAGAGACATTATTTTGTTCACAGATGTTTTCCCAGCACCTTGAGCTGTGCCTGGAGTCGAGTAGGTGATTACTAAACATTAATATTTGTTGAATGAATGAATTTATTTGGGCATATCTCCTAACCATCAGTTTTCTCCTCTAAAAGTATAAATTAACAGGTCCTTCAACCTACTCCATAAGGTTATGTTATACTTTTAAAAGTATACAGCATAATGTGTTTCATTTTCTCATCACAATGACAGGTTAATACACTTAATTATTCCTGTCCAAAGTGTTAAGGAACATCCTAACAAGTGATGCATTTGGGATCAGTGGGCTTGGCTTTCTTGGTTCCTTTGGTATTTTACAGCCTCAGTCTTGTTTCTCATGTTGAAATAATTTCAGAAGGAACTAGCATTCACTGGAAATCTGCAAGGGAAGTTGAAATCCTTCATTCTTCTCAAAGGAGGACCTGTTTATCACTTATCTTGAAGGCACTGGCAGAGTTTTGCTTTGTCATACAAAGTTTATTGATTCTTTTGTAGCAGCCTTGTTTGAAAATTAATTTGGAAGTTAAGCTATGACCTCTTTGAGAAACAGTGAACATTTAATTTTTTATGCTGAGCCTTCTGAACATTTAGTAATGGGGTATGAGTCACACTGAAATAGAAGGTTCATTTTCCACTCTGAATTTTACACAATATGATTTTACCTATAAAAGACAGCACATCTCAGTAAACTCAGGAAATATAAATTTATAATTTCCCCCTTCTTAGAGTCGGCCATACAATACAATTACCATAAGAAGATTGCTTTAAACATGCAATTATAAATATGGCATGATTCTATAAATTATCTGTAATTTATTTATAAATCTTCTGCAAGGGCTAATGTTTAACACATGCACATATTTTTTTTATATTCTCTCTCCCTTCAGTTCTGTCATATCATTAGATAAATATACTTAATGAGGGTTTATTATGGAAATAAAATAATCTAAACAGTATCGTATGGTCTACTGTATTATGAAAGAGTCATTTTTAAAGCCTATTAAGGTTCCTGCTTGGGCTTGTCCAAGTTCATGTGAGTGATGAACGATAACCTAGAAGAAAATTCCTATTTTGATTATTCAGTCAAATACATTCTCCTGTGTTATTCAGTCAAATCAGTTCTTTTCTCTTTCTGCTACTCCTTGTCCATAAGTTACAGTCAGATAAAACTGTAAGTCAAGAGAATAATTTCTTCTTCACGACACTGTCAGAGGTATTAAAAAAAGACCAGGTTGTGAGTCAACTTTTTCATGCACTAAAAAAGCAGGAAAAAAAAAAAAAAAACCCAACTATTTCTCCTCCAAAAAAAAAAAAAAAAGATGCTCTAACGTCTAAGCATCAGTTTTTTAAAAAAAGAAATATGTTAGAATTTGTAGCTAGATTTTGCAAGTTGTGTATGTCACAGGCAAATGTGATATGGCATTGTAATCAAAGAGGTATGTTTTAACCTTACTGACAATGGGGTGCTTCAGCTTTCATTCCTAAAATGGGATTCCCCCAACAAATGAGGCAGAGGACCATTTATGACATTTTTGAATCACAGAAAGGGCTTACATGCCCAATCGCAATCTATTTTACATACCTTACCTACCCTAGTATGCTTTACAAATAAAACAAAAATCAAACTAACCCCGTGACTTGAGTTCTGGGATCTTATCCTAATCATCTCTGTATGCTTAGCATCTAAGTGCATCCTTCACCTACCAGCTGTTAATTGCGATACTGTGTACAGAAAGGTATACAAGTGACTTATCGCCAGAAAGGCACTAAAACAAGCCTGAAGGAAGACTCGAAGCAATTCTACTGTTTTGTAGAAACCACACACATGTATGTACCTACATATACAAATAGAGATGGTCACTGACAAAGAAGGAACAGGCAATGTCGGAAATGTTTTAGCTTTATAACATAAATGATGCTTATATGTGTTTAATTCACAAGGCATTAGGCATCTAATACAGACAGCATCTGTACAGGTGACTGTGTTTTTTCCGTTACTTTTCACACAGTCTTTTAAGAACAATCTAGAACAATGATCTTCAAGAAAATTCTCTCCTTCCTTTTTTTTTTTTCTCCTTCCTTTTTAAAAAATCTTTTTTAAAGCAAATGTTGCATTACCTCTCTTAAAATAAAATCTTACTCAAAATTTCAACAACCCCAACATATAAAAAGATAAAAGCACAGGTAGAAGACCCACTCTGCTGGTTTCTCCTTACTCACCACATATGGTACCCCCATGGTAGTGCCCAAGGCCATTACAGAGAACTCTAGGGCTCTAGTTAGAAAAGCAGTGACTCAGATACGTAGGAAATGGATAGTTTTCAACTGTACCCGACAGATGTATCTATATCAATGTTGCACGCACTAAACAGATAAAGATGTAAATACTATATATGTATGTAGTTTATAATATATAAGTTTAATATTTTAAAGTTTAATATGAATATACACATGTCCAGATCTATACAAATCATCATTCTTAAACTGGCTGGTAAGGACACGTAAAAAAGATAGAAACCATAATTTGGTTCCATATTGTGATTGTGTAAAACAGGGGGTGATATATTTTTCCTCTATTGGACATATTTTCAGAATCATGCGTGGGGATTTATATGCATACCCTGTGCCATTTATAACAGTGCTACAAATAACTAGGATTATGCTCATTAGCAAACATTGCTACTTTTCTGAAGGGGATGCCAGGCAGACATGGCTGAAAGGAAAGTCTTTTTTAGACAGAAGAGACAAACCTGGAAATAGGCATCTATATGTTGGTCCTGTGACTGTTTAATGCAGTGTTTCGTGAGCTAGAGAGAGAGAGAGAGAGAGAGAGAGAGAGAGAGAACTGATGCTTTGTATAATATCTTACAAGAACCACAAAGAAATCTGATGTTCATCTTAACCAGACACAGCTATGATTTTGCCATCTAGTTTCTCAGAAATATTCATCATATCTGAAGAACTTGCCACGCTAAGGGCCACATGTGACAGAAGGAAGGAAGGAGAGAATCAACCAAACGGCTCTTTTAAAAAAAAGTCTTTTATCTCTACCACTAAGTTTGGACAAGTAATTGACATGAAGGAAAGAGAGCTTTGGACAAGGAATTAGAACTTAGTTGTCAAGCTGCCCTTCAACTTTCCTCCATCCCCATCTTACCGCGTTTTCTCATCTGTATAGCTTGTGTTGCTGTGCTTGTAGTTGTTTTTCTTAAGGATAATTTTTGCCTCTAAATACTGAGAAAGAATTATCAGGTGCTTGAGAATTGGTGTCTCTGTTCATCTCCCCACACGTGACCGCTTTCTGTCTGGTGCTTTGTCATGGTGCCTCCAGAGCAGACTTCCTCTGCTTCCTTTGTTATCCCCGCCTGATAAATAAACAGCACAAAATTACCGAACTTATTATGGTAATCGAGAGAAGGAAACGAACGCTGAGCCTGCCCCCCATCTATTACACTGCCGCTGCAAAGTTGGCTAGACCTGTGCTAAACCTCAGATGCTACTGTAACATCAGCCCCTCTCTTGCACCCCCTTTTATTCCCACAGCCCTCCACCCTCCGTGATGATTGTTTTCTGTCCATCTTGAGCTGGGTGTCAGTTCATTTAGATTTACATCAAGTAGTAAATTAAAATAATCACTCAGCAAACACTCTGAGCTCAGTTTTCCCTTTCAGTCAGGAGTTGCGCGAGCTGCTTGAAGCATTCAAGCAGAAAATATTGCTGTCTAGATATTTGTCCTCTGGGTGATAAAGGAGGCATTGTCTTGGGACCCACTCAGGCCTCGGAGCCGATCGTCGCTGTGCATCACAGCTGTGAAGTGCGCTTTGTTATGTGTCTGAGGACTCGGGTTCAAGACCTTGTTTTTCTTGAAATACCAGACTGATCAGAGCTGCATATGTTCGGGGGAAAGCAGGGGTCGGTGGTTCTCTGTCCACATTTTTACTAGATTATTCTTGGACAGAACTCTGGGAAAATACCCTGCAGCCTAAACCAGCCCAAGAGTTCTGCTTTGTTTTAATTCATTTTCTTTCTTTCTTTCTCTTTCTTGCATCGTCTTTCTTTCTTTCTTTCTTTTTTTTTCTCCTTCATATTCTGCATTGTTACAGTGCTAGAAAATGCTGGAGTTTATCTGCATTAGTCAGAAACAAAGGCTTACAGCACTGCTTTGAACCCGGTGCCATAATGTACCAAGTTATAAACCTGTTTCTTTGTGTTGTTATTACAGTACATCTATCTGCCCATTTGGAAATCTAAATGCAGAGTTCAGTCATCTGGGATGAAATATAGAATGGGCTAAAGAGGTTTTTCACCATTTGTAAATGATCAGTGGAATTTGAAACAGGGAGTTGATAGAGGTAAATGAATCAGAATTTTTGCTTGGAATGAGAATTTTTTAAAAAAAGATAAAAATTATCTTTTGTAACTCTCTAAGACATTGTGTTTTTATTGCAGATTTTTTGTAGGTATGTTATTGCTCAGAGTGTTTGAAAGAGTAAAATATCTGTTGCTTTAATTAGTGAAAGGAAAACATCAAATGATAAGGAGTGTAGTGGTAGGCAGCTAAATGAAAATTGGAATTTTTAATCAATTCTCTGAATTTTTCCAAATAGTTCCACATGCTTGGCTAATTGACTGTTGTTATCAATTTTCAGCCAGATATTTGGCATTGTGGTGTATTTGTATCTAAGCCAAGGTTTCTATAGCAAATGTGATAGTTGATATATTCCTTATGTCTATGTATGGCTAAATATATACCTTCAATTATAAAATTCTCTATTCTCACATGAAAAAGGAAGTACTAAAATAAGTAAAAAATCAATATGAAAGAAATGGGATAGACACACATATTTACATACACATACATACGTCACACATGTGACTTCCTTGTGAATGAATGATTTCATATTCTTGAATAAAAATGCATTGCTTTTGGGGGTGTTTTCATTCAGTGGCAATTGAAGCTGTGGCTCCGCCCCTGTGACCCCACCACAACCAGCTGCAAAGCTCACCCTTTAGATCATACAAATCTTTCCAGTAGGAATGTATCTTCAAGAACCAGAGGTGTTGATGCACTGGCAATGCTAAGCCTTCAGATTGTGCCAAGGCATGTGGAAATAAATGGAAAGAATCACCAGACAGAGTGTAAAATCACACATCATTTCCAGTCATATATTATGGTTTGTGATGTTTTGTGTCTGGTAAGTTCCAATTTAGTTCAGAAATACAGGTTGAAGGAACCAAACCAGAATCTTTGGTTCTGATTTGCTTGGGCTCCAGAGTCAGAGAGCCTTATTTTTTTTTGTTTTGTTTTTTGGTTTTTGTTTGTTTGGCTGTGTTGGGTCTTCATTTCTGTGCGAGGGCTTTCTCTAGTTGCGGCGAGCAGGGGCCACTCTTCATCGCGGTGCGCGGGCCTCTCACTATCGCGGCCTCTCCTGTTGCGGAGCACGGGCTCCAGACGCGCAGGCTCAGTAGTTGTGGCTCACGGGCCCAGTTGCCCCGCAGCATGTGGAATCTTCCCAGACCAGGGCTCGAACCCATGTCCCCTGCATTGGCAGACAGATTCTCAACCACTGAGCCACCAGGGAAGCCCCAGAGAGCCTTATTTGATACCCTGTTTTCCCAATGATAGCTGAGTAACCTTGAACAAATTACCTAATCACTGTAGGGGCTCAGTTTCTCCATTTGTACAATGGGAATATTATCTTTATGTACCTCATCTGGTTGTTAAAATTATTTAATGAGTAATGCACATTCAGTGCTCAGAAGAGTGTCTAGCACATACCTAATTTTCAACAAATATTTCGTTAGTGATAGTGATGATGATGATAATAATCCTCACGACAAGTATAAGGGTTAGCCTAAATCCAGGAAATACAACTTGGGTTGGACAGCTTGGTCCTAGTTTTT
This sequence comes from Eschrichtius robustus, assembly GCF_028021215.1. Lineage (NCBI taxonomy): Eukaryota > Metazoa > Chordata > Mammalia > Artiodactyla > Eschrichtiidae > Eschrichtius > Eschrichtius robustus. Next base: position 50,553,082 of record NC_090838.1, read on the forward strand.
CTATGGTTGCTGAATATATACATCAGAATTAGGTTGTCCTGAGTTAGAATCTCCATTCAGTCATTGACTAACTGTATGCATGGGCAAATTACTTAACTTCCCTAGGTTTTATTTTCTATGTAATAAGATAATAACTGTCTCATAGAGCTCTTCTAAATATGAAAATAGATGCTGCCCATAAGTTGCTTAGAGCAGTACATGACCAAACAGGGCTGCCTCTTAGGTATGCAGGACCCTAGGTCCAAAAAAATAAAAAATAAAAAATCTCTTTCTATATAACCATTTAAATTGTATTACAAAATTCAAGAGCCAATCACTGAAGATTTAGAAAAATGGGTAGAGAAGAAAACGTAGGCATTTTTTCTTGCGTAATTGATGTATATGAAAATCCTTCAGTGTCCGAGCACCATCTCTTCCTGTTCAGTTATAGGAAACTTCTCTTCATGTTTTCTTTCTTTAATTTTTTTAATTTTAAGATTTACTGTTTCCGACTAAAATCACAACTCCCACAATGAGAAAAAGATAGTAATGCTGTTATTACTTATAATGTCATGAGTCTTTGGGATCCGTATCTATTGAAATAATATTGATCTTCTTGCTCCTGCAGTTCTCTTGTACCATTTTTAAATGCTGATTATAACATTCCTTACATCATCTCATCAACCACTGTGCTGCCCACAAATACTGGTTTCCAATAATTATCTCAGAAGTTGTTTCTGTGCTTTCGTGATGACAACCACAGATGTAAGTCTTGCCTAGAGTATGCAAGAAGATGTGAAGAATAACTTGTTTCCTGATTATGTTAGGTTTACAGTTCAGAAGTCTGTAGTGCACACATAGAGTAACACATCATCCAACCAAGTTTTCTCTTGAACTCATTAGGCTGTGGTCATTGCATTCCTTGAATGTGATCTCTTTCAATGTTGTCTGCCTTCCACACACCTCCACCAGCAGGGAGGGTAAACAACGGACAAGAGATTGAGAAAGAATGGTCCATTTGCATAAGAAATGTCTGTCCTTGGATCAGCCTGGCTTAAACCTACCTGGGTGATTTGACATGATGTGAACATATCAATTAATCAATTAATCAAAACATTAATGGGAAGGACCTATTGGCATTATGGAGCAATGATCTTAGAAGTCTTCAGAGGAGATCGTTGTGACCACCTGGAGTACTGACTGGCACATGGCACAGAGTCTGTGGAAGGGATGGGCTGACTTATCTGAATGCCAACAGCAGTGGCACACTGGAAAAATGACATCTGTACCCCCATCACCCTCAGCTACTGCAGACTGAAGGTGGTACTGTGGTTGGTTGGAACATAGATGGATGAGATTTAACACATTGGTTACATACATGGCTCAAGCCAAAGATTGGCAGAGGACTGTTGGTAGCCTAAACTCCTCCTGTGTCTGATTTTAGAGTCATACCATTCTGACATGACACTCCAAAAGAAACACTGTACTGATGAGCAGGAGAAATCCATTCACCAGTCCACCCTCCTGGCAGTGGCTGGCCATGTGGTACCCGGGCAGACCAGAATGACCCCGGAACTTCTGGGGCATCCAGTTGACCCCATGATTACAGAGAATGCCATAGCACTGCAAAGGGGAAAAACAGGTCAGGACTCAAAGGGATCCTGATCTGGGCTCAGGTAGACCTAATAAAATGGCCAGAGAGAGACTAACAAAAATTTGAAGAAGTCACTCTGTGGCTGGAATGGGAGTTTCTTGTTGGGTAGGGACGGAGAAGGAGGGGGGAAAATGGGTATCGGAAGCAGAGGTGACAGCCCTAGCAAAAGAAAGAGACAGAAATATGAATGGCCTAGTTGTTGAAAGAATTGCAGGGAGTAAGGTATGGGCTTGTGCAGGGGCTGTTGGGGGCACTGAAGGAGATGCAGAGACTAGAGGTCAACCTGAAACGTTAGGTTGAGGCCAGGTTTTGAAGAGTTTTGAGTACAAATTATATCTCTATAAGTTTTAGGGACCTATTTAATGCTAGGATCTGGGCATTGGAGACACTATTCCAAGTTTGGAAGAAGTAGGGTGGATTGTTGAAAGATTTGCAAGCAATGGAGTGATCTGTGTTTCCTAAATAATCCTCTGCTAGAACTTTAAGGGTTAGATGACAGTGGGGGAGGCCATAGAGAAGAGGGTGAATTAAGGAGCTATGTACTTACTTCAGGGAAGAGATGAAGGGCACCTCAATTAGGAGAGCAGAATGAGAATGGAGAGGAGAGCACAACCCAAGATTCTTATAGAGTTAAGGTCAGCAGACTTTGAGGACTAACCGGATGGAGGCTGGAGGAATAGACTGGCCATTTGGTGTTACAACAACTAAGAGATTTATTCACCCAGTCCATGACATTTTGTTGAGTGTGTGTCCCCCAAGTGCCCAGCCCTGTGCAAGAAATACAGGAGGAGGAGCAAGTCTGGTGGTGATGGGCTTTCAGAGGGTAAGAATCATCTGTATGTTACATATGCGGACTGCCAGGCCTCTCTTAGTAAGCGTGGGTTCTAGAGCCAAGGGATCTGTATTTTTAACAATTACCCGAGGTAACACTTTTCATCAGGAAAATTTGGGAAATACTGTATGAAATAATACATTTGATTCTGGATAGGAGGAGATAACCTACGTAGAGAGAAATTACGTGAATGCATATACAGGGGATTCTACTACATTTACAGGGGCATCAGAGGCACAAGATGTTAAGAGGAGGTTTGCTAAGCTACGCTATGGGGAAAAAACAGACAAACAGAAGAAGCTAAAACAATAAGAAATAAACTCTCCAGAGAACACCTCTCTCTGGATCTGAGAAATAGAACTGGAAACCTCTGCGAATAGAAATGTCTCCTTTGCTGACTGAAAGATTTGCTCAGCCTCCCATCCAAATCCAGCTTCAGGCTTTAGCATTGATTATGGTGACTGATATTGCAATTCTTCGTTTTCCAGTGGAGTCCTCGCCTTGAAGCCCACACTATGCTTATTATCTGTTGCTCCACTGGAAAGCCAATACCAAAGAAGGCAAAGGACCTTCCGGTTGGAGGGTGCAAAAGCGAGAGACCAGAGGGTTTTATATTTACTGCAATGCCCTTCGTCTTCATCAGAACTGTGAAGCAGGTGGAATTTGGTTTTGGTGCACTCCTTAACCGTGATGCTTGTGTTATCCATGCAATCCCCCACCGCCGTGAAACACAGCATACACACACTGCCCCACATAGGCTAGAACCCCACGTACCTGAATGGCTCCTGGTTTCTACATCTAAGATCTATCAATAGCTTTCTCCCAGAGCCCCGTTTATCTTTTCTCTCCCAAAGGCAATGCTGTTTTAATCTGACTACTTGATTTCTGTCAAAGTTTTAGTGCGTTGTAGTGGCTTAGTGTGTTATCTGACCCAGGTAATGAACACTTTAATAGAAGACTTTTGCAGAGAGTGTCTTAAACTAAAAGGATGACTTTAATGATGAAATTTCAGGTAAGAAGAGATATTTTGTTTAGATGGAGAGAAACTAATTAACCAGGACAAGCCGAGGATGAATAAAATTTAGGGAACAGTTCTTTTTATAATTAAAATTAAAAATTTTTAATTATAAATTCCAGATATCAATTCAGGCAATAACAAATCCTTTATGAACAATTTAGGACCTTTAAATGAGGTAACATATATAAAGCCCCAGCTGTAGGACTTGGAATTCAATAAATATAATTTTTTCCTAACACCCTTATCTCCATCTGGGTGGCTGTGGGTTGCCCTGTGATCACTTGCTGCGTATTTTTTCCAGCTTATTCAGCTAATAATTCTATTTAATTCCAAAGAGGGAAGGGTGTCAAGAAGGAACTGAGTGTCAAGCCTTAGAGCTGGGGAGATTATATATATATTTTTTAAATATTGGCAAACAGTCCTATAAAGAAGTTATAAAAATTCAGTCAAAGCAGTTGCTGTATGGTATAATTATGATGGTATGATGGGGATTCTGGAACAGTCATCTCTGGAGGAATGCTGCACTGTTCCTGTGATAATTAACCAACTTAGTGCAAAAAAGGCTTAGAAACAATAAGCCTAGCTTGACTTACATTTTGATATCTAGAGAACCTTAAAAATTGTGGAATTCTTCACCTCGTTGGCACCCTATTTTGCCATACTCTGCGTGCAATATATGATGAAGAAAATGCTCAAGTTGTAGATCAGGGATACTATGATATCGCTGTGGTTGCTCAGATGCCTCTTTCCCTCTTTAACTTTCTGTTCCTCAGGGGTGTTCGGAATAGTGGAGGGTTGCCAAAGAACCGTGTGCTGGTAGAAGAAAGTTAAGCTACCATGCTTTCCTATTCAATACTGACTCAAAGTGAACGCATATGCTCTGCATTGGAAATGCTGTCAACAGTGTTCTGGCCGTTTGGAGGTACTCAAATCACTAACCTTGCCAAAGAATAAGTTTGTGAACCTCCTTTCAGAGGTTCTGTCTCTGATATTTCAGAAGCATTCAATTATAATTCTGATGCTTCCTTTTATGTGGCAGTCATGGGTTGTCAGCAAGGATAGAATTAAGAGAGGCACGTGAAGTGTGCTACTGCGCCTCATGCCTAAGGATTTCTATTTCTTTTGTTCATGGTGACAAATGACAGCCTTAAAGATATTTGTCCTGATTCCTCACTGTCCCTATGCAGGTAAAAACTTCCATTGAAGTCAAACAAGCTGCATTGAAGTTAATGGGAAGTAATGCCCTTGAAGGGAAGGGAGAACTAGGGTGATTAATGTTAATTAGCCAAATATAAACAAGCATGTGTCTACAAGTAGTGACAGGGAAGTGGGTGTTTGTAACTCCTAACTTAGCTTTAGGGGTCTAGGTAAGGCGATTTTCTAAAGAATCAGATAGAACTATTTCAACCCAGAAATGTAAGAATATCCATAAAGAATAAAATCCATTCTCTAGTAGGTATGTATCTGAGATATTCCCCCAAAACATTAATTCAACAAAAAGCTACTAATATATGACCACATGCCAAACACTTTCCGGGCCTTGGGGATAGAAAGGTGAGTACCGCCAGCTGCCCATGTGGAGCTAACATTCAGTCTGTGGAAACAGCTCAGCGAACAATTTTGTTACAAGTTATTAATTTGTGTCTCCATCATTCATTTATTCATTTATTGATTTATTCAAGAAATGTTTAGTAAATGCCTTCTAAGTTTTTTTGCACTGTTCCTATAACAGGAATGTGCAAAGTACTATCGGAATCCAGTGGAATAAGAATTTGATTCAGCATGGAAGGCTGAGTTACAATCATGGAAGTCTTCTCAGAGAGAGTGTCATTTGAGCTCAGTTTCACAAGAATAATGTTTAGTTAGGCAAAGAAGAGAAAACCATAGGATATAGAAACTATATAAGGAGAGGTATGGAGGCACATAAACTCAGGGTATGTTCAGAAAACATAGGAACTTCACCAGGGCTCTGATGTGCGGTCAGCAAACTACAGCCCACTAGCCAAATCTGGATCACCATATATATTTGTACAGGCCATGAGTTAAGAATGTTTTTAAATTTTTAAATGGTTGAAAAAATCAAAAGAAGACTATTTCGTGATGTGTGAAAATTATGTGAAATTCAAATTTCAGTTTCTGTGAATGAAGTTTTATTGGAAAACAATAACACACATTCATTTCATGTTGTCTATGGCTGCCTTTGCTCCACCCAGCAGAGTGAGATGGTAGCTACAAGACTGTATGACCCACACAGCCTAAAATATTTACTGTCTCACCCTTTGTGGACAAAGCTTACCAACACCCACTCTAGTATATAAGATGCTGATAAATTGAGACCAAATTGTGGTGAAATTTAAATAGTATTTGAATGAATTTGAACTTCATCTTCTGGGAACTGGTGAATACAAAAGCTTAGGGGTTTATTTTTATGTTGTAAAAATAACATTTTGATGAATTTAGCATTCATTAAGTTGACAGAAACTTCCATTCACACATAAGTGCCACATGATCACACAAGCATGATCAGGACACCGAACAAATCTCTACAGTTCCTAAAGATAATTAAGAGGTAGTTCAGATGTGTCAAGGGTTATAGGTCAAAGAGGAAAAAGAAAATGATTTTTATGTTTATAAAGTCCCCAAAGTGACTATTTGGCAGAGACAGTTTCCTGTGGAAGGAAGTCAGGAATGTACCTAATTTATGGTATAATGACTAAAGACTGAAAAAAGAGTGTCATTTGATTTAAGCTATTGTTTCCAATATTTTAGAACAAAAAGAATACCTTCTTCAATGTCAAAAAGTAGCAGGCCATTTTGCATGACAACAGTTTATACATATAAGAAAATGCATAATGAAATCATATATCTTATACTTTAAATATATTTAAATGAACTTATTGATAGAACAGAAATAGACTCATAGATGTAGAAAACAAACTTACAGTTACCAAAAGGGAAAGGGGGAGAGGGATAAATTAGGAGTTTAGGATTAACATATATGCACTACTATATATAAAACAGATAACCAAAACAAGGACCTACTGTATAACATAGGGAACTCTACTCAATATTCTGTAATAATCTATAAGGGAAAAGAAACTGGAAAAGAATAGATAGATAGATAGATAGATAGATAGATATAGATATAGATATAGATAACTGAGTCACTTTGCTATACACCTGAAACTAACACAACATTGTAAATCAACTATACTTCAGTTGAAAAAAATTTAAGCTGCATTTGTAGACACAAAAATAGTAGTACAAACTTATGTAAACTTTATTCAATCTTTTGAATGCTATTGGGTATATGTGGTTTCAGGGATCTCAAAAAACTATGGGGATTTAAATGTTTATGGTAAAAAGGTAAGGAGTCAACTGATGTGTATAATTTCATGGAATAATTTTGACTGCACTGCTTAATAAATTATTTTGACTGAACTGCTTTAATAAATTAACTGTTTTACATTATGCTTGTGAGATTTCCTATAGTTGTCACATTAAAAAAAAAGCCAAAGAAAATGTTTGGTTAAAAAAATTATCAAAAACAAACAATTTGGTTAACCATGTACTATGTAACTTAAACCTGATTAGCCAATTCCTTCCAACAGCTAATCCCTTCAACAGTTAATTTGTCCTCAAAAAAACAGAGAAAATTTAGGCTAAAAATTCACCCATACCACCCCCTCTATTTGGGTTCTAGTTCTAACCTCTTCATTTACTTTTTTTATCTAGATGAATTCTAAAATTGGCTTAGAGGTCACTTGCAGAACAGACCCCATAATACTAATCTTGTGCAATTCAATCAAAAGTAGATAGCTTATTCCTAAGATACCTGGAAAATGAAGGATGAAATAAATCTTGGCAGTAGACTGATAAATTGATGATATGGTCAAAGTTAATCATGCCAAAGGAGCCTTCAACCACAGAATTAAAAAACAACCACTGCAAATACAATACTCTGGCTTTCTCTTCAGCAAACTCAGCTGAATCCAGCTTAAAACTGCATTCAGTGAATCCTCTAACATTTTGACTGAGGGGTGATGTGGAGGTCAGCTTTGAGGTCAACAATAGGGCAATGTGATGAAACTTCCATTTCATTGTCAATCATGCATTTGAATGAAGTTCTTTTTTATAGACAGAGTAAGAGCGAAAGGCCAGTACCGATACCCTCCCTTGTCAATTACTGCATGTTTTATGTCTTGAGTCACTGGCCCTAGAACCTGAAGAACTCTTTCTGTCTATTTGTTTGTTAAGAATTGACCCAAGATTCTTACTTTAACCCCAGAATATGTAGTAAACTTCAGGGTTACTATTTTTGTTGTAGTTATGATTACTACTCCCAATGTCATTCTGTTTACGTAATGCTTTTGACATTTTTATTACTATCACCTCTAATCTCATTTGATTTTCTACAATAGTCTTGTATCAGTATTTCCACTTGACACATTAAAAACATACTTGGTCATTTATTTTAAAAACTGCAAGTCAGACATTTTGTCTATTTTAATACAGGAAAGTTTTGAGAGTTCAAGAAAACCCAACTATTCTTCTTAATTATATCTCCCCCACTATACATCCTATAGCCAAATCAGTTAGGTCATGCTTCTATCTGATCACCATACTCCCAGCTGAATATTAAGGCAAAGATGGATTCATAACAGTTTGGTTGGTTAATAGCCAATTTAGCCCAGAGAAATTAATATAGTTTATAGCTAGTCAAATGAATTACAGATAACACGGGGCTAGGAACCGGAACCAAACACATCAAATTAGAAATTCAATAAATATCCATTAGGGTCTTTTTATGGACAAGGCATTGTGTTAGGCCCTGAAAGACTGATAAAAAATAAGATAGTGCTTTTATCTTCAAGATGTTTTATAAACTCATTGAAAGGAATTATTAATTTATTGAAGCTCATGTAGAACTTTTTCACTGAAACTCCATTCTAATGTAAGCATTTTCAGGAAAAATAAAAGTAAAAGAGGGGACTTCCCTGTTGGTCCAGTGGCTAAGACTCCACACTCCCAATGCAGGGGGGCCTGGGTTCGATCCCTGGTCAGGGAACTAGATCTCACATACCGCAACTAAAGATCCCACACGCAGCAACAAAGATCCCTCGTGCTGCAACTAAGACCCTCCCGGTGCAGCCAAATAAATAAATAAATATTAGGAAAAAAAAAGGAAAAGAGATTACTACATTCAAAGTTGAACGCAGTCTACATAATTACTATGATAAGTATGTAGTTATAATATTCTCTAAGTTAAACCTTAACTGAACAATTTACATGCCTACAAAGGACCCAGGACTTGATCATAAAAGATTCAGGGACCCCCATAAAGAGGTTTAAATGTAATTTGCATAAAAAATTCAATTCAAGACAATATTGTGGAATGAGAACTAGTTTTTCAAACAGAATACTTGGATCTAATCCTGTCCTTGCCATGAACTACTTCGATCTTTTGATCTTGATGAAGTTACTTAACCAATTATCTTTAAACTGGTGGTGGAGTTGGGATAGATATTGAACTAAGACTTCTTTCACCTTAAACCTTCATTACTTTAAAAGTATATTGAATTACTGACAGTAAGTAGTCTATCAGATCTATGTATACACTAGTCCCACCCATGGTAAATGACAGCCCCACTCGTCACTTTCCACTGTAGAAGGCCAACAGCATGAAACTTTCCTAGAACTATGGCTTGGTTTCTGTAGACTTGCTGAGAGTTCTTTTATATTCTGGTAATAGGTATGAGTGACTGGTTTTCATTATCGCATAGATTAGAATAGATGATACTAGAAATGTTGAAAACCATAGTAGGGTGGAGGAATGTAGAGAAATGAAGACACTTATAGAAAGGCTTTATTTTTTAACTCATAATGAGATAATTTTAGCCACTTTACTGGACCTTTTGCATTAAGCTCCTCAAATCAGAGTAACAAATGCATATGTCCTCATGGAAAATTTCCTGTTCAGAGAAAATCTACTACGTTATTTCATTGAAATAGAAATGTGAAAATAGATAACTGTTCAATAAATTAGGACACCATCCTAATGAATATTTACTAAAGATTCATAAAGTATTGCATCAGTTTCTAAGAAGACTAATAGGGATTTTCACTTTGCACAGCTTAGTTCTTGTTAGAGGCAAATGGTAGTGGAATATCAGCAAGAGCTCTAACCCTTGGAGCTCGAAGGAGTCTTTATCTCAATTGCTTTTAAACGGAGTTAGGCGTGCCCATCCAGAGGAACCAAGGTGAAGGATCTTGTGTGGATTGACTGTTGGGGAGCCGACTGATAATTCCTACTGTGATACACTTCAATGCCAGCCCACAACAAGAAGCTGAGATTGGACTGAGAGCCAGTGTAAGCTCTAAATGGAGTTTTACTGTGAAACAAAACACCTGTCTTTCATCCCAAGCTAAATTGACAAGTAATAATTTAGTTGTCTAAACTGAGAGCTTTCAGGATTCCAAACTGCATAATGTCAAAAGACAATGTATGAAGTTGCATTTGGAAGGTTCAAAGGTAGAATGCCATGTAGGCAAACATATTAAATGACTGGTCTTTTCCCCTCTCTGTCTAGTTCTTTCTTCTGTTCTCTCTCCTTTTCCTTTGCTACTTTTTCTATTTTTCTATGTGTGTTGGGGATGGGGGATGAGAGAGGTGGGGTAGGGTGGAAAGGTTGTAGCTAACTATAGAAATTGGATGGATGTGGAACAAAGGAAATCCTAAATCTAAAAAAAAATTTCCCTTTCTTGTGCTTTCCACTAGGTCAGCATTTCCAATGATCAGCTGAACTAATCAGATATTAAAGGGCAGAAAAGAAATAAAAAGTATTTGGGCCCTTCAAAAAACAAAAAAGAATATTTGGATGAGATTACTAAATTCCTACACAGCTCCCTACATAAATGCAAAACAATATAGCCTGGATTTTGCAGTAACTTTTTCCATACAAATTATTCTGATTTCTCTATCTTCTACTTCAGTTGTATTTGTTAAAATCTGAGTACCTGGCATCAGAGCGTCCAAATTTAGACCCCTACACTTGACTAAATTGCACACTTCTCCCACAAAAATTTTAGGATAAGTAGCAAAAATAACTATGGCCTTTGTTTCCTACAAACTAAGACCACATATACATAAACCCTGAGCATTTCTTTTTCTTTTATTTTGCAGACTCACATACTATCTCTTCTTCTGTTCTCTTTTCCAGAAGAGCAAATTAAAGAAGCAGGGTCGGTTAGCAAAACGTAGCAGATGCTGCAAAAGTAGCCAGTTAGTTCTGCAGAAATATCTGATTGGACTCTGCCATCTGTCAATTAGCATTTCTGTGTTTTGTTGATGAAGTGGTATTTACTTTTCTGGACTGCCATTGGCTGAGATGTTTAGTGTAATGAATGCTGAACTGAGCCTAGATAATTTTTTAAATCATAGCTTGGGGCTTAACAGCCCTTTAAATGAATTGTATAAACAAGATAGCTGTTAATTCTCAATCAATGTATCATTAATCATCAAATAGTATTAAAAAATAGGAACTGTCCTTAAAAAGCTCAGTAAACTCTATTAAAGTTACCAAATTATCCATTCAGGGCTGTTTTCATTCAGAGAGTGTCAACATTTTAACAGATTTATATTTGAAGATACATATTTCTGTGGGCTAGTAACATATATATATATATATATAATTTGTCTTCATAAATTAACATGGCGTCAAGAAATTAGTAACTACTATAGCCTTAAATCTGTAGTCATTAATAAAAATGGAAAATATATCCCACAGTGATTCGCATGTGGCTTTAGATTGCCAACACCCACTAGCAAGCATTGCACCAAACTCATGTTAGGAGATTTAAGTACGGCAAAACATAGAAATATATGTGTAAGCTATTCTTTCCTGTAACATACATGCAGCAGTTTAAAATTTCATCTACAATTGCATAGACTTAACCCTTGGGGAGCAGTCTAGTGATTCTAGCTTACCTCATCTCTTCCACTGGACTACAATTCTGCCTCACATGTTCATGGGATCCTAGAACAGTGTCTGGCATATAGTAAGCAATAAATACTTGTTTTACAAATGAACAACTGAAGGTAGAGTTTGTAAAGTGATGTCAAGGTAAATGACATTTATTAACCATCTTTTTCTCAGCATTAAGCTGTATTCTTTGTAACTATTAACTTATGTAACCCTTATAAAAATTTTATTAGGTGGGTGATATTCTCAAATGTAATATTTATTTTTATATCAATTTATATACAAATAAAAATTTAATATTATTTGTGCATTAAATTAAATTAATGTAATCAATATATATAATGATATTTAATATATTATGACCATATCTTAAGAATTCAGATAATGACAAAAAACTTACAATGACAGCTGTTTTTCTCTCTGAGGTCATTTTCTCCAAGGGAACAATTCTTCAGTCTCTTTTCTGAGGATATTGTGATGCTTGGGTACCATGCAAAGGAGTGACAAATTCAGTCTGTGACTTCAGAATGGAAGTAATAGTAAGAAGTATGTTGAAGGATAAATGAGACAACCATCTGGATTGAGATAGACAGGACAGTATTCTAAGTTAAAGGAGAAGCAAGTACAAGGCTTGGAAGTTGCTGGTGCAAAGCAAGAAGTTGCTGGTGTGTTTGTGTAGCTGAGAGCATAATGTGCCTGTGTGTATTTGAAAGGATGGAGAAATATAGGCATCAGGAAGCTGGAAATATAAGCTTAGACTGTTGCATAGAGGATTTACAGTGCTATGCTAATGAATTTGCATTTTGTCATATATGTAGAAAGACAAGCAAAAGCTTAAGGAGGCATCAAGTCTGTATTTTAGAAAGACCTGGCAACATTATAGAGAATGGATTGGGGAGGAAAGGAAGCAGAGTTAAGCCCACTAGTTCAGAGGCTATTGTGGTCATCCATACACGAAGCAATGAAGACCTGAATTGCAACTATGTACTTATTGTGGTCACTGTTGATGACCTGCCCAAAAGCCCAACTCTTACTTCTTCATCCATAATGAAATTCCAGTTGTGTTTGTGCATCCACTTCTCAGTGAGGCACCTCCAACCCCAATTCGGGAATAAATCCTGATTAGTCTAAGGCATCTTAGTGGAAAATTCACTTAATTTGCTAGTTATTGGCTAAGGATGTGCTGTGTGACATGATCTGAACAATGAGATGCAAAGAGAATTTACTAGGAGCTTTTGAAAAACTGTTTTCCTTTTATAAAGAGGAACTGGGCTGGACAGCTCCTTCCACTGGATATTTTCATGCTCAGATGTGATGTTGCAAAACATCTGACCATGTGGGAGAGCAGAAAGAAAGAACCTGGGCTTTTTATGACACTGTTGAACTGCTGAGTTAATTAATTCTTATTCTTCCTATTGTAAGAAATAATAAATTTTCACTTATCCAAATTAGTACAGCACTTACCCTCCTCCTCCTCCTCCTGTTACTACTGCAAATAATACCATGTGTTTGGGAAGATTACCACATACCAAACACCATCTAAAACAACAACCCTACAAAACAGATTCCATCGTTATCCCCATTCTACAGCTGAGGACGTAAGTTCAGTTCAGTGAGGTTAAGTCATTTTCTGAAGGTCACACAGCTATTGAGGTGTAGAGCCAGGCAGACTTTGAATCCACATTTATATCCAGACTATAAACTTTTAACCTCAGTGTCACATTGCCTCTCAAGGTAATAGTCAAGAATGGCAGGGTGGAATTTTGAAAAATATACCAGAGGTTATATCTATATCCATAAGCTTAGGGACTTGATATATTGGATAACAGACAAGGTGTCAAAGATAATTACAAGAATTTTATTTTTTACTGGAGTGACTTGGTGAACACTGTTAAGATGAACCGAGGCCGGGACTAAGAGCAGAGGTTTAGGGTTAGGAATTAGAAATGAAATGTAGCTGAGTTTGGGACCTGTAAAAAGAATAGTGTTGGAATATGTTCAATAGGCAGTTGGGAATGAGACCAGTATTTTTAGTTACTATTGCATTGTCTTGTCTGGGGGAGGGAGGATTAGCAAATGCTTGTGTAAGAAAAGCAATTAATACATAAACCACTTCTGAATATGTGCATAAACATGCTCTTTCCCCTGCTTCCAACTTCCACCACCTCACTCAGATTGATATATAATCAAACATTAATGTAACAAGGAAAGAGAGAATATAAAATATCTCTGTTGGAGCATGCTTAGTCTTATGCACATGTAGCAATAAATAACAGTGATGAAATCCTTTATTTCCAAAAGACTCATTGGTTATATTTTTTACCTGTACATTTTCAACTACAAATTCAAAGTCAAATACACATCATAAATATTTTTATTCCTTTACTGGTATTTTCAGTTATCTAACTAACAATTAGATCATCCCACAAGGTAGTTTTTCAAGTGCTTTGTGTACTCTTTCCCTGAAAGCATTAACAGCAAAGGTCAACAGCCCTATGATGCTTCTGGAATGACAACCAAGTGACAACACATTGCAGTGAGGCTTCTGTTGCCATCCATGGGTTTTAGGTGCATGTGGCAGAGACGTCAGTGAGACAACCAAGCACTGTGCTCTTAGACAGGAAAGTGTTTTCTTTTAGTGAGCTAATTTTTTGCAGTAATAGAGTCAAATCAAGGGGGAAATAGCTTGTTTTAGCAATGAGATGCTTACCCAGGCCTCAAGGGTGACAACACAGCAAGAATCAACTACTGATAATAAAATCCAGTCAGCCAGCTGCTTTGCCCATTTATTAATTTATTCCAGTTATTTGTTTAGTCCTGCACTGTTTACTGATTATCTCCAAGGTGCTGGGCACTCTACCTATGCACATGTTTGTTTCCACTGCTAGACTGGGAAGACAGGGAACTTGAAGACAGGGAAAGTCTCCTGGTCAATTTTACATCCTCAAGGCAGAGACAAGATGGTTCTCTGAGCTGACGTGAACTACACTAGACCCAGGTAACAGAAGGATGTCAAAAGGAAACATGGTCCGTGGGATTCCAGTCTTGCAATGTACACAGTCTACATGGAAATGGCATCTTAGTTGAACAACCAGGTGGCTTTGATGAACTTGGCCTTCAATGGTGTTCATAGTTTATTCAGGTAATCAGTAAATAAATGAGATAGCCAACCACTGGTTTGACAGTCGTTTCATTCAATTGATTTGTTTTAAATACGGCAGATATCTTTGTGGTAAGAAAGACCTGGATTCAAATCCTGAAGGTGCCACTTTCCAAATGGACGTGTGTGGTTCAACCAGCTATTACTTTTAAGCTTTATTTCTTTTCTTTTAAAATAGTGATTGGTATAACAATCACCTAAAGTGATGTTCAAATCAGATAGTGAATGTAAATTGCTAAGCATGGCATGGGGTACAGGGTAGGTACTCAACTAAAGGTGATGCGTGTAATGAGTTCTTTTTGTTGATGCAATCTAATCTGAACATTGCATGTGGAGCATCTGACCAGGGGTTCCTGGCGGCAGCTTACTTTTGTTTTCCTTTTACCTTAGAGGGTACTTACAGTTAGGTATTACCAGCGGTATGGCTTTCCATCGTTGCTTTGCAGCTAGTATTCTAAACAGGGAAGTACTCCAAGGCAAAAAGCAGGAAATTACTGATTAGTACAAGTAAATCCTAGGTGATGAGATGCATTTGGTGGATACAACCTTTGCTCTGTTCCACAGCCACAGACAAGACCAGGAGCCCAGTGCCTCAGTTAGGAAGTATTCAACAGCAGATAAACAAACAAGCAAGCAAACAAAACCTGGCAGCAGATTTAGGTGGTCTAAGTTTAGTGCAGTGACTCAAAAATGTCATAACAGGCATTGTATCTCTTTGTGCTCTGTCATCGTCTGTCCATTGGCTTTGGGACTTGTGTCCTATGGTTGTTATTTTATGATCATAAGATGGCTGCTACGGCTCCAAGCCTTACATCTGCTTTCCAGACGGAAGACTGGCAAAGGTCTCATCCTTTTGAAGCTTTGTGTTTTTATTCCAGGAGTATTGTCCTCCTCAGCAGTCTTCCAACTATATCTTGTAGGCCAGAAGTGAGTTAGTTATATGCCCATCTTTAGATCATTTGCTGGCAAAAGTAATGAGATTTCAATGATTAATTTAGATCAAGAAGATAGATAGGGGCATACCTAGTTTTCACCCCTTCTCTGAACTCACAGGGAAGAAAAACAACAAAACTGGGAACGGAACAGGGCCTGCCACACTCCTAGTACCTTGGGAGAAATTGTATTTGGTTAAAATTAAGGACAATTAGGACATTTACATTACAAACAGGGTGACCTTGGGCAAGGTATGGAGCTCCGTGAGCATTAGTGTAAAATGGGGAAAATAAAATCAATCTGAGAGGTTTGAAAGCTTCTAGCCCAGTCCCTGGTTGCTAGTACCTTCTCAATAAATGTTGGTCTCTCACTGTGAGATGACTGAGCTTACCATAAAACTGTAAAACTCAGCTTCTTCATCAGTAATATGGGCACGATAATAGTGAGTTAATTCTTGCAAAGCAGGCAACTAGCTTCAGAATGGGCTCAGTGATTGTTGATCATGATAATGGATGACAATAAAGATGATGTAGACTGCTTAGTCTATTTGGATAATGTTCTTTGAGAGTACATATATATATATGTATGTATGTATATACACATATATGTACACATAGGCTGAAAATAACACTTGAAGCTCTACTGGAAAAGGGAGATTCCTTTGGGCCTTGAGGGACCCTCTGTCAATGAAGAGAATTTCTTCATTTAAATTCTAAAGTAGCACTGAAGGTAGGCAGTCCTTAATTTTATTAGCTCTTATCAGCTAACACTTTAAAAAGGATGAGTGAGAAGTGTCTGAGTCTTTTCTATAACTATTTATTTACTGGTTTGGTAAGGACAGATAGGAAATATCCTTTTTTCTCCCCCTTCCTCTGCCTCTAGATTAAAAAAATTCATTACAGGAATTAAAAATTCATTTATAGGAGCTCCAGGTCTTGCCAAACAGATTTCCCCAAATCCAATTTCTCTCTGACAGTTTAAAAAAATTTGTTTCAGTATGTCCAGCAAGGCTGGCTTCTGCCTCAGGCTAGACAAGCCCACCCAGGAATGGTCACAGGTTAAGCTCTGGACTGCAAACTCTGCCTAGGGGGAGTTTAGCAAAGAGGGATAAAAGTCTTGGCCTCTTATGCGAGACTCTGAGAATTCCTCTCCTCTCGCTTCCCAGGAAGCTCTGCAGAGCGTTTTGTTTCCTTCCTTTTTCTCTATTCTCCCTTTCCTCACCTCCTAACAATTATGCCATGTTTTAAATATTCCAAATGCAAAGACCTTTCTCATTCCTTTCAGGGAGATAGTTTATCTTGCCTTCTTCATGCTTGCTGAAGGATTTCTCTAAGTAAAATCCAGGAATCAGGAGAGATCCCTCAAACTCCTAGACTTCTAAGACAGGAAGAAGAAGAACCAGATCGGGGAAAGAAAAAAAAAAAAAAGGAAAAACGTAGCAAGAAAATTAAGATAGTTGGGCTTTCTAATGTCCTAAATCTCCTTCTTGTCTTGTGTCCCCTATTTTGTTTTCCTTACTCTTCACCCCTCTCCAAGCCTACAACCCACTGGATTTCCAAGTATGATGTCAGTTTCATCCTAGAAAAACCTCTCTGAAACCCGGTAGTTTTGCTTCCTGGCTGCCCCTACTTTAGTTCAGGTATGAAGAGAACCACTGCAGCAGCCCATACCACCACCACCACTCTGCTGTGGCCTGACCCCATGCTGCTAGAAGGCGTTGTCCTACAACAGCAGTCAGGTAGTCTTCTGCCCGTAGTCCTTCAGCAGCTCCTCACTGCCTGTGCAACGAAAGCCCAAGTTGCTGAGCTCCACATGTAAGGTATATTATGATATAGATACGGCCCTGTTCTGCTTCTCCTATTTTGCTCATATCCTGCTCTTTCTCCATCTGTGACATTGTGGTTTATAAAAAGATGTATATATTTGGTCTTTGTCCCCATTTCTGGCACAGAACTCCTAAGATCCTTGGAATTTCCTAAGTGATAAGAAGAATAAAGTTGTCTTTTGATATTCATAACAAACTCCCTTCAACCGTGCCTGAGTTTATGTTAATGTGATGACTTCTGGAAGGACCTAAATGGGGGTCAGCTGCCAGAGGAGGCAACCACATGATTAGAGGTTTGGAACTTTTAGCCCCACACCCCTGATCTTCAGGGTGGGGAGAGGGGCTGGAGATTGCGTTCAATCACTAATGGCCAATTATTTAATCAATCATGCCTATGTAATGAAGCCTCCATAAAAAACCAAAAGATAGGGGTTCAGAGAGCTTCCAGGTTGGTGAACGTGGAGATGTTGGGAGACTGGCTTGCTTGGAGAGGACATGGAAGCTCCATGTCCCTTTCCTCATACTTGTGCTATGCTTCTCTTCCATCTTGCTACTCCTGAGTTATATCATTTTATAATAAACCGGTAATCTAGTAAGTGAACTGTTTTCCTGAGTTCTGTGAGCCACTCTAACAAATTAATTGAACTCCAAGAGAGGGATGTTGGAACCTCCAGTCTATAGCCAGTTGGTTAGAAGCATAGGAGACAACCTGGACTTGCAACTGGCTTCTGAATTATGTGTATGCGTCGGGGGATGGCAGGCCAGTCGGTAGGTTGTAGTCTTGTGGGACTGAACCCTTAACCTGTGGGATCTGATGCTATTTCCAGGTAGAGAGTATCAGAATTGAGTTAAATTGTAGGACACCTAGCTGGTGTCACAGAATTGCTTGATGTGAAAACCTCACACATCTGATCTGGTGTCAGAAGTGAGGTAGCATCGTAGAGGAGTGTGATGATAAAGGAGAGACAGACAGGAGTGTGCTTTTCCCTTATACCATCTTACTCCTGGCTGCAGCCACACTCCTCATCTGTCTTAATTCCTGCCACCTAGGATGGGTCTAAGATGGCCCTCTGCCCTAGGTCTAGGCACCCGCTTGTTCATTTGTCAGAGCCGTGTGGCTCTGTTGGCCTCTTGCTTCCTTCCAGGGCTCACTAACTCAATTTGGGAGTCATTCTGGGCTCCCCTCTTTAACACCCCACATCCAGTCCATTAGGAAATATGCGATTTTCCTTCGAAATATGTCCAGTATCTGAACTCTTCTCAGCACCTTCACTGCTTCATCCTGGTCTTAGCCACCGTCACTTCTGACCTGGATTATTGTAAAATTCGCCTAACAAGTCTCCCCACTTCCAGGTTTGTCTTCTGTAGTCTGTTTTCAATACAGCAGCCAGAGCAATCCATTAAAAATGTCTGTCAGATCATGTCATGCTCTATTCCTCTCCTAAAAGGGCTGTAATGACTCCTTATCCACACTGGGTAAAATCCAGAGATTTCATAGTGGTCTCCTGCTCTCCCTTTCCTCACTCCATCACCCCAGCCACACTGGCCTCCTTGCTGTTGCTTCAACAGCCTAGACTCCATCCATCCACCTTAGAGCTAGCCTATCATCTGCTTCCTCCCCAACCCCATCCTCCTCCCACACATGTAACCCAAATCTGCTTTGCTCCCTCCTGCACCTCCTTTCACAGTTTGATCTAAAGTCTCCTTCTCAATGAGCCCAGCCTGATGGTCTCATTTAAAATTGCAACTCTGTTCCTGCCCTACATTCCTGGTCCCCTTACCCTACTCTACATGTTCTTGTTTCCATAGCACTTATATAACTATTTGTTTATTATGTTTGCTGTTTGTTGCCTATCTCCTTACCTCCCACCTCTCAACCCAACCTTGGGAGACTATAAACTTTTTGAGGTTGGGGATCTCTGCGTGGGCCTACTGAAGGATTGTGAGAAAAGAGATGACCCGTTCATTTATTTATCTACACATTCTTCTATGATGCTGACCACATGCCGAACTTAACTTATTTAACCTAATAGCAAACCCATAAAAAAAGTTCTATTATTATCCCTACCATACAGGTGAGGAAACCAAGGCATGGAGAGGTAAATATTTTGCCAGGACACCTAGCCAGCCAGTGGCACAGCCAGGATGCAAACACAGGCAGTCGGGCTCCTGAGTTCTTGCACTTCACTGTACTGTACCATATGGCCACTTATTATGCTATGCCAAACAAATTAATCAATGGATGCTTTCAGACTCAGCTCCAATTCTAAACTGCTAAAGCACCGTCCACAGCTCTTTTCTTTTCCAGGAAGAATTAGCTGCTCTGCCTTCGTACTGACTATACTATATTGTAATGCCCCTCCACCTGTAGGCTGTAAGCCCCTGGAGAGTGAGGATCTAGCTTAGAAACTGGTCCACCAGAGGACACCCATCAACATCTGCTGGTCCAAGTGGAGTTGAAAGAGAAAAGAGTCATGAATTGTTGGTAGGGCGAATGTTAAAGACTATGGAACCCAAAATACTCCAAACATTAGAATCAGCCATTTGGAAAGACAGATTTTTGCTGGCACTAGAGGAATGACCTTTCTTTGACTGACTGACCATTGTTTAGACAGACATCCTAAACACATTTTTATCATGTTTATGGTCCTAACCTCAAGTTTGTTGAAACTTGGATACACCTAAATAATGACATTGTCACTGATTAAAGAGATAAAATGGAAAAAAAACCCAGAACAAATCTCTCCAAAAGTACACACCTTTAATTTTTCTTTTTGTATGTCTTTAGCCATATTAAGTATGTATTTGATATTGTAAAGAAACATAATCAACAGGGCCTAAACATGGAATGTACCATGCTCATTCAATTTTTTTTTTTCACCTTCTCACCCACCCAAGGCTCTGTGAGGAGTACAAAGAAGGTTATGAGACTATATTTAAACAGTTAACCCTTTAATGGGGAAGGTGGAAATAATAGGCATTAAATGGAGAGAGGAAATTCTAGTATAATATCAATAACAAAATTAATATTAGCAGTCACTGCAGTAATAACAGTTTAAAACTCTTCTGATTTATCAGGCATTGTGCTAAAAATTTTATACATATTTTTCCATTTAATTTTCATAGTGGTCCAGCAAAGAGCCTATTAGTGGCCCCATTTTATAGATGAAAAGACTGAGGTTCTATAGAACTTAAGCAATGCAAATAGTCACACAATTTGTGCCAGAGCTGGAAATTGACCCCAAATCTATTGGACACTAGAGTCTACATTCTAAGATTAAATCTAATAATGGAAAATTCAGGAGCTGGAAGGGGGAGAGGAATAGTTGCTAGGTCATCCAATATATCTCAAATCTAGGCATTGATAATAGCCATTAAGGTAATTAGTAGTAATATTCTGCAATTATTATTATCATTATTAATTACATATTCATGCTGGTGATAATGTTGAAATAGTGAACCAGGATTTCTTATATATTTACCTTCCTGAAGGAAAGGTGTTTAGTGTCATAGCTGTAGATTATTCTTTTAGATCCTTTTTTATCCTTTCTCTCCAGCTTTCTTCTTTCCTTCCCTTTTGTGTCTGATATTGATGTATCGCACTTCCATATCAGATCAAAAGCATATGGGATTTTGAATTTATTGACACTGTTCTGTTAAAAATTACATTTAGAAGCATGTTAAAAGGTCACCTCTCTGCTTACTTATTTCTTGACACTTTGCTAGCACAGACTGTAGTCTTGGTTCATTAGTCAAGGATATTAACAGCCAGGGTTCGGCTTTCTGAGATCATGTGGTACAGTCTGGGCCCACACATATTTCTAAGGCTTGTTAGAGTCTTTATTCTTTAAGAATTTCCCATTAATCTCTGCCCAAGAAGTGCAATAATAGGTTAGTTAGTCATCAGATACAAATCAGAACCATCTCTAGAAGTATCTTTAATAGCATTCATTAGTTCTGTGCTTATGTTTTAAGGGAATGAAGAGGGGGAGGAAAATGCCCCCTCTTCAACACAGAACCGTTCCCATCTTCAAGAGCATCTCATTTGGGAATCATTGAAATTAAGACACTGAGAATGGGCCAAATCAAATGCAGATAACGTGCTTTTCCTGGGGAAATGAGGGCTCCTACAATCCTGACTTTTTTTCCCACATAGAGGCATCATCTTTGATCATTATCAGATTTTACAACTCATTGTTCCCTTCCAGTCCTCGGGGTGAGAGGATCATGTAAATGGACAGGCAAACATTTGGATTATAGAAGGCATCCGGTATTAATAACGGCAATAAAAAATGTTTACCTAACTTGGATAGATTGTGTGTATAGATAGGATTTGTGTGTGTGTGTGTGTTCCCCCCTCTTACTCAGAAAGGAAATATCAGATCAGGAAATGCATTATGGAGTTTTGTATGCAGTATTAGTCTATTTCTTGGCAGAGACCCAAATCTATTGTGGCGAGAAAGTAATAGATGAACTAACTAGGGACTCAGACATACTGGCTAGTGTCCAAGAAACATTAAAAAATTGAGTACTGAACATAACAAGTAGGATGGTGCATGTAAATTTAGATGTCTTCTTGAAAACAGCACATTTATTAATATATTAGACTTGTAGACATGAGAGTGTTTTAATACCTACTCAGAAATTACTCATGGGTCGGCTTCACAGAAATATCACTTGCATAAGTGTGAGCTTACAGAAATGGTGCCAGGCATGAGTGATCATGGCTGGACTATTCTAAAGAAAACTGGGAAATAGGCAAAATATGTTATTGTCGTGATCAAGGCATCACTTTTCTTCTTAATTAACTCAATACTAATTTGTTGAATGCCTACTATGTGTCAGGCCCTATTCTAAAATGCTGGGAATGCCCAGATTAAAAACAAAATTAAAATATTATCATACAGGAACTTTTTTAAAAGTCCAAGTTTATTAAAATAGAGTTTATATACAGTAAAATTTACCCTTTTTAAGGGTTCAGTTTGATGAGTTTTGACAAAAGTGTACAGGCACATAACCACCATCACAACTAATGTAAAGAACATTTCTGTCTTCCCAGAAAGTTCCCTGTTGATCCTTTGTAGTCAATGTCCTAGTCTGAGCCCCATCCCCAGGTAAACATTAATCTAATTTTTGGCCCTCTAGTTTTACCTTTTCCAAAATGTCACATAAATATTGATAGAATCATACAAATTATAACCCTTTGAGTCTGGCTTCTTTCACTTAGCATAATGCTTTTCAGATTCATTCTTGTTTCATGTATGACGAGTACGTATCTTTTTAATTGCTGAGTAGTATACCGTTTGTTTATATATTTACCAGTTGATGGATTTTTGAATTACTTCCAGTTTTGATGATTTTGAATAAAGCCACTACAAATAGTTGTATACAGGCATTGTCCACTGTGTGGGCATATATTTTCATTTTTCTTGCATAAATATCTAAGAGTGTAATTGCTGGGTCATATGGTAAGTGTATGTCTAACTTCAAAAGAAACTGCCAAATAATTTTTGAAATGATTTTACCATATTTTTTTCCCACCACAACGTATGAGATTTTTAGTTGATCCACATTCTTGTCAGCACTGGGCGTCATCAGCCATTTTAATTTAAGTCATTCTAGTAGCTGTGTAGTGGTATTTCGGTTTATATCTGCATTTCACTAATGACTAGCAGTGTCGAGCATCTTTGCAGGTGCTTATTTGCCACCCACATCTTTTTTAGTAAAGTGCGTATTCAAATCTTTTGTCCATTTTTTTAACTTTTTATTCTATATTGCAGTATAGCGATTAACAATGTTGTGATAGTTTCAGGTGCACAGCAAAGTGATTCAGTTATACATAGACATGTATCCACTCCTTTTCAAATTCTTTTCCCATTTAGATTATTACTTAATATTGAGCAGAGTTCCCTGTGCTATATACAGTAGGTCCTTGTTGGTTATCCATTTTAAATATAGCAGTATGTACATGTCAATCCCAAACTCCCTAACTATCCCTTCCCCCCCTTCCCCCCCCACCCCTCGCTAACCATAAGTTTGTTCTCTAAGTCTGTTTCTGTTTTGTAAATAAGTTCATTTGTATCATTTCTTTTTAGATTCCACATATAAGCAATATCACACAATATTTCTCTTTCTCTGTCTGACTTACTTCACTCAGTATGACAATCTCTAGTTTTTGTCCTTTTCTTATGGAGTTGTTCTGTGAATTTAAACATTCAGTTTCCTCATCTGTTAAATGGAGAGCATGCCCACCTCACTGAATTTTCGTGAAACTAAATGAAATAGTGTACATAAAAATGTTTAGCATAGTGCCTAATATATTGTAGACAAATAACTATTACCCTACTACTATTATTGTCAAACACAATTCCTATCCTAAGGTGCTTACCATTTAGTTAAAATCAGTGTCTATCACTTTCTTCTAGGTAACACCCCATCTCATCCTATTCATCATCTCACCTGAGCCTCAACTGATGTCAGATAAAATACTAAATAATAACTAAGACATAACATGGTAATGGTAATGGATAATTATATAATCCTCTAGGGTTGTCTTCACTGCTTAAAGATAGAAAAGTCATCTAAAACTTAGAGGAGTGGGGCCATGTTGGTGGAATGACAGGTTGGTTGATTGACAGGTTGGTGGACTTCTCTTGTGGTACGATGACAGTTGACTAAATTGTTTGGCTTTCAACCCTAGAGAAGTAATGCCTTTGATGACCAGAAATTGAGAAGACAGGGCCCAAGGCTTTTCTAGGATTCTTGCGGAGGTCCATGGGGACTAAGGCAAGGCAATTTCATTTCTATGAAAGTTATTGAATATAAGGCTAGAATGAAAAGGGAAGCCTTATTCACCACTGAACAGATAGGGGAAAAAATGCTCCATGCCAGTAGTGATTAGCAAATTAAACAATAAGGAAATGCCATTTAAAAATTCTCAGGCAAAAGCTGAAATCCAATAACATCAAGGATCTTGACAATGTAAGAAATGATTAAAACCATTTTGAGAGAAATTTGGCAATGATGAGAGACATTGAAGATGTCCATTTCCCACCACCCAGCAATGTCACTTCTATGTGTCTACCTTAGAGAAATGTTCTCATGCTATAAAGAGAAATGTTCAAGGGTGTTTGTTGCAGCATTATTAACATGCTAAATCATTCACCAATTTTTTTACTACTAATCAATATTTATATAAACAATTTCTAATCTCTAATTAGACCTTTAGCCTTTCCTTTTGCTAGGAGTTTCTAGCAAAATCTTTCTCCAGAAAATGTATCATGATGCTGTGATGAACTGGCATTTTTTTTTTTTTTTTTTTTTTTTTGAACTGGCATTTTTATCTCTCATGTGTTGGGAGCACTGGAATCACAGAGGAGTTTCTACTACCTGAGTAAACTCAGTGATGTGCACAAGACAATCTGCACTCTACAGGCAAATTTGAGAAGAGGCTGCATGAAGTCTTTAAGGAGCAAACTGGGAAATTTAGATAATTTCTTGCTGAAGTGCTTAATATCCGGCAATATGAGTACTTGAAATGTCTTTGAGATGCCAGTGGGGAAAGGAAAAAAAAAATTGCATTTTCTAGAGTAAGACCTTGATTTGCTAGAGCCCTCAAACAAGAAGTTTGCACCCTCTGGTTTCCTCTCAGAAAGGGGGAAATAACCACACCATAAGTTCATATTAAGTACAAGTCAAAATATAAATCAAAATACCTTCAGAAACATCTTCTGTACTTTCTACACTTCCACCTGGAGTCTTAGATGACTTTAGGCATTTAGTGATTTAACAGTAAGCTTGAGGTCTTGGAAACACCTTAAAGATTAAAAAGATTTGGTTTTGCTCAAAGTACTGTCTAATTAAGTAGGAGAATCAAGCTTTTGAATAATATGATTTTAAACAATTCTGGATTTGGGAGCATAAACTCTAAGTTATCAAGAAAATGTATGTGTTTTACTCATATCCATTTAGCACTTCAAAAATTTAAATAGTATGCATCAAAGACAAGGCTGTCAAACAAATCTACTAAACATGGTTAGGACCAAAATACACTGAAATATTGTTACCATATAGGGGGAAAAGAACATGTTGCTTCACTCAGTAATTCTACTTCTGTGGCAAAAAAGTGGACAAGCTGTATTCTTCAAAGATGTTTATTGCAATACTACATTATATAACAAAACATTACAAACATTATAGTACTCCCAAAATGGGATTGATTGAGTTATTGAGCACATCCAATTATTTGAATATTATGCAGCTATTCAATATGACAAATTGAAAACAATACCTCGACAAAAATGAAAGACATTATATATATAAAAATGTGATTTCTATACTATGATTATACTTATGCCAAATTTGTGAGTTTATACGGACAGGAATTTGAAGGAAGATGGCAAATAATCATTTGCTTTGTCGGTATTTGGGGGTCATAGATGAAATACAGTTTATCACTTTTACTTTTTTCTTGTTATTCTAAAAGAAAAAACGTTAAAATAACACTCCATTCCTGAAATATGTTGACTTATTTAGAGCTTTGCCTCACCCCTATAGACAATGGCTAACATTTACATGAATTTTCTGAAGATATTTAAATTAAAATGAATCCACATTCTTTGCAAAGTGGCAACAGTTTTCTTATGTAAGTCACATATTTTTTCAAAAAGAAGGAATATTTTCCTTCTTTTCCTTTGGGCTCCAGCAAGTAGGATCACCTACATAAGATGTATCTGCAGTAACTTATTCCCCTATTGCTTCAGCTAAGCTTTCCCTGAATTTGTGTAATCAGAGCAACCTTAAAAAAACAACTAAATAAAAATCAGGAAAAGTGGACTTCTGAGCTGGAAGAGTTTTCTTAAGCTCTCATGGCTCTAATTGTTACATGCAAATTGTTCAATAAATAACGTTGGCCATAAAAAGAAAAGATATTAATTAAGAAAAGGATTTAGGCTGACTCAGTCTCATACATGAGACAAAAGGTTAAGTAAATGCCAAGGCCGCTGTGCCTCTTCAAACAATGAATATTAGTTTTAGAATCATTAATGTCTGCTTAGAAAACAGAGTCATATTGGAGACTTGTATGCCAAAATAACCAAGGCCAGAGCTGTTTCTTTTCAATCTGAAGCAAAATTATTCTACAATTGAGGGCTAAATGTATGCAATTAAGAGTGCTAGGTGAGACAATAGAGATTGGCACTGTTAAATCTGTAGCCAAATTGAGATCATGTTTTTCCTTGAATATAGTAACTTGCACCATTAATATGTATCAGCAAGGTCATCTAGATCAACTTTGCCGAGGAAAAGCAGGGTTGCTGGTTGTGGGAAGCCATTCCAGTCTCTGAAGAGGTTGCAGCAAAATCCCAAGAGCAGGTCATTAAGGGACAGGAGTGAAGACATGGTTGGGACAGCTATCTGCCTATGGCCATGCATGCTTCCTCTAAGAGCAGAAATAGGTGTCTTCAAAGCAAGATATTTTGCAGACTCACCTCAGTATCCCCAAATGGTTGAGCCTTTGATACTTCCTGTGGCAATCTGGAAAATCTGCAAGCTAAACTTTATTTCGTAGTGAATTTTTTCACTAGGGCTATTCTTTAATCACTCTGTACCTTCTTGCCAGATAGGTACTCTGTTGAAATTATGGTGAGCGGGAAGGAGAGCTTTTGGCTCCCTTTGTTTTGGTGTAGAATTTATAAATATACTTTATATTTCTTCTATTTTATTGAGTTTTCCAAATACCTTGTGGATACCAATGCCTCTATTAAGCCAAAGTGTCTCTTAACATTAATACTTCCAAACACAGGCATAAATTATTCATATTTACACATCTCAGGAAGTGAAGTATGATACTCAAATTCTAAAATTTAGAGGGTTTTTTTGGTGGTAAATTATTTTATAATTACTGCTAATGTTGATTTGCATGGAAAATATATTTAGTATGTAAGGTAAAAATTCCTCTTAAATTCCTGCTGTGTAAAATATCTGTGGTATTGAAAATAATAGGGCTTCAACAAATGCCTTTTGCATCAACTCCTATTTTGCTGAATGTCTAAGCATATGTAAAACACAATTCAATCCATTATATCTCATGCATTCATCTTTGTAATTTTGACTTCTAAATCAGACTTTTGTTTAGCTAAACATGGAAAATAAAGACCTGTAATTCCAGCCAGATCCCAAAATGGATACTGAAGTATACAGTTTTGAGTTTGGATGATTCCTAAACTGGGGCAAGAAATATGGATGAAAAGTGATGTGAGAAGAGAAGAAGAAGGGGCATTGGTTAGGTGTCAGCTCCTCTCCTGTTTGATAGAGCAAGTTCAGTAGGTAGTTTCACCAGGTCCTGCCCTAGTTTCTCCACTTTGAAAATTAGATAATACAACCTGCCTTCATTCTGCCCTTCTAATACTTTTCTCAGTTCACAGGAATATTTTATGAGGTTAAAGAAAATGTATAAAGAAACAAAGCAACAATAAAAGAGTCAGTTGGTAGAGATAAAATAATTTAATGAAAGGTGGCTTAAACATCTTTAAAGTATGATAAAACTTCAGAGCATTGTTAGTCTTTATTCTCTAAATATCCAATCATGACTTTGATAGAGACTATTTGTATTTCTCATTATAAAGCCCTCACTGAACACTTAACTCAATTACCATAATTTCAACTAGAAGAAACATATATGTAAACATTATGTATACAATACAAATATATGTTATATACGTGTGTGTATTATATATATAATATATATGCATATGGATATTCAATATATATATGTATATATACTTTAGATATGTGTGTTTATATATGTGTGCCTGTGTATATGTGTGTGTGTGTGTGTGTGTGTGCACTTATACAAATACATGCATGGATGGAGAGTGTAGTCCCACGCTGTGTATATGTATGTATGCATGTGTGCATGTTTGTACACGTGTGTGTGTGTACATTGCAGACACTGTAGGACTAAAGGGAAGACTCTTTCCTCCGAAGATGTCTCCAGAGGCAGCTGGCAAACCATGAATCTATATCATAGACCGTACAGCCCAACATTGAGATTCTTTTGTTAAGCTCCTCTGGGTTGAAATTCAAAACAAATTGTTCCTGCACTGAATTATCTTTGCAAAAAGTGCAGCAGGGAGGTAGACCTGGCTTTAGAGGTGGTAGATGGTGGGAACCTTGCATCTGACAGAAGGTCCTATGCCTTGGATAGAGACACGTGTGTAAAAGGTGAAGTCTCCAGTCAGTCTTCCTCTATGCTGAAAGGGGTGAGAGGATTTATGTGGATATGGCTATATAAACAGAAAGGTAACATATCAGGATGGGTGAAGGGAGTGGCACAGAATGGGAAAGAGCAAGTGAAGTGCAGAGAGGAAAAAATACAAATGGAGATCGTACGTACGTAGAGTGAAGTAAACAATGGAAGCACAGAAGGTGACAGATGCAGAGGCAGAAACAAACAAAACTAGGGGCCCCGATTAAGGAGACAAATGGGATAAAGTATAAACATATAGAAGAAGTGGGAACTGAGCCAAAGTTAGAGACTGTGAACTAGGGCGGGGAAGGGAAATACAGAAAGCAGGGAATGACTGGCTTAAGGTAAAGACGAGCATAAAGAAACCAGACCGACTGAGAGAGCAATAAGGATGAAAGTAACTCTGAGAGGGGACCAGAGTCTGGAGTATCGGCAAAGTCATAAACAAAGACACAAAGGCACGGTGAAAGGAGGGAAGCAGAGAAGTAACTAAAAGAATAAGAAATTCTGTTTTTAAAACACAAGCAAAAATAATTGTATTAGAAGCCCCTTTTGCCAAGGAAGCACAGGTGCCCAGAATGGGGTGGAGGTGAGGGGGAAAAAAATAATGGATATGATATTTCTTTCCCATTAGGGGAAGTGAAAAACACTAAGCATAGAAACACATGTGTAATACACAAGAATCAACTACTGAGCAAAATGAGGACATTATATTTAAGTACTAAGCATGTGGTAGGGATGGTCAATGTTACAGGAGTTTGGAGGCGAAGAAGGCCAAGAGACACTGGTAAATTTTTCATTTAAAAAGCCTTGAACTAGGGCTCAAAGGAGAAGCAATTTTCCAGAGTAGTTGAGACATGTAGAGAACTGTAGAGATGGCTGTCTGTTCTTGGTCCCTCTAACCCTCTTCGTGGATTTGACCTTAGTGAGGGAAGTTTTGGGGCCCAGACCACCATCACATATAATGCCTTACATTGCTCTTCTTGGACCTGGTCCTGGCATCAGAAGATGCCACCTCAACCCCAAATGTGTCATTTTTAGCGTTTAGGGCAATAATGGTACTTCCTACGTCTGGTTAATCCATTCTGTTCTACCCCAAAACATCTTCATCCATAAATCATCCACATACCTTTCTAGGCCTAAGTCAAACACCACCTGCTGTTCTTCTAACTAAATGAAACTAATTAAAGTGTTGCACTAAAAGTTTCTGGGCCAGTGTCTCAACATGGAAGTCCACAAATAGTTGCTAGTTTCCAGTTCTCTGGAAGATACAGAGGGTTGGGACACTCAGCCTTTGTTTCATCTTTCTTCTATTTGAAAACGTTAGAAAACTAAAACTATTTTCCCAGTTTCCCTTGCAGCTAGAGTTCAACACAAATTAAGTTCAGTCAAATTTATACCTGTGAGATTTAGAAGGAGGGAAGAGGTGAAGGCCCTGAAAACACCAGGCACTACTTTTCAGTTTTCCAGTTTCCTGAATATGTTGACAGGCAATGGGGTGTTTACAGTGGTACCTTCTTAATCCCAATTCCTTTTTTAGCTCTACTGGCAGCTTTAGAGGGTGTAGCTGCTCTAGAGAGCCCAAATCATTCTGAGAGATATTCCTGAAAACTCAGTCTAGAACCTGAGCTTTGACTCTTCTCCTATTTTTTTCAGTACCTAATTTCCTGCATTAAATTCTGCTTAAAATATTTTGATTATCTTCTCTTTCCTCACTGATATACATTCTGATACAAACAGCTATAGCAGTTTGGAAACTCACTTGTAAGCCAATGATAATATATTGCTGTACGCCATAGTTAATTACACATGGGCTACATGTGTTTTCTTGCCTTTGGTGCTGTAAGTTCGTCAGTACACCATACCATATAGGACAGGGCCAAAAATACAAAGCAGGATAGCCACAAAAATGGATTGAATGACTGTGTTCAGTTCTCAAAATAGGGTCCCAGGCAACACGAAAATTACCTAAACTGTTTACTTCTTGCTCTTCTCGTGGACCATTCTTTCTCTACTCTTCAACCAACAATTAGATAGGGGAACTAAATATTCTGATGCATCATACCATTTCCAATTTGTTAATTTTGTTCCTTATTTACATGCTTTATTAAGGTTAGGGGTGGGGTGGAGGGAGGAGAAGCCTTGCTTTGGTGTGTATTTATGGGTTTCTATTATCCCTGAGATCTTTATTCCAATGACCACAGTTACCTGAGAATGGGATTTCATATACCAGTTTGTTGGTGGAGAAGCCTTTATGCTGATATGAAATAGGTAAACAAGAATCAGGCTGGTACTTTGATAGTAGTGCCAACACATGAAGTAATAAAAATGATGCCAAAGGATTTTATTGTTATTGGCTATTTCTGCAAGTCTCATCATAATTTCTGCAATTAACATATTTGTATTTGTAAAATATAAACCAGAACTAATAGGAGATGATAAGCTTGAGTTTTGTAAGCTGCTTCTACCCACAAGCCTTGGGAATCTTGACACATTTTAGCTATTTTATGATGCAGTTATTATCCTCTTCAGGCTTCACCTCACAAATATGGAGTTCATTTTCGGTTTTGTTACCCAATTTGCAAATTATCTTGCTCTTAATCATTATCAATTAGCAAAGAAAGCAGCAAAATATTTTTGTTAGTATTAATTTTCTTTCCCTTGTATTACACAATTCCTTGTCCATTCCAAGTATTTGCCTAAGATATGCAAAAAATAAAGTAATGAACGTTGAGAAAGTTAAAAACAACCAGTATACCAATTCATTGTTGAAGACCAGTCCTAGTCTAAAACAAAAACAAGAAACAGCACAGTGTATAAAAATGCCACTCTTCAGTCTTGTATGTGGTTTTCAAAATATATGACCAAGAAATATTTTTCATACCCCTCCACTCCTCTACCTCCCACTTAGTCCCACTCTGCAGAGGTCCACGTACCATTATATTCCAACACTTAAACACCCGCCTGGCGAAGATATATTTGGTTTTTCCCCAAATGCCCATACAACCATGCCATGCAGATGCAAGTGTTACCGGAAGAAGGTGTGTAATGCAGTAAATGCCTGGACGGTCTATGTGGACATGTGCTCTTGATGGCATCATTACTTAGCTGCGTTCTCCTTTAGCTCAGGACTAATTTCTTGACCTTGTTCTTTAGTGAGGGTATTACTGAAATACACAAGTCTTGCATCCTTTCATTTAGTGAGAAACTACTGTATTTATAATTAAGAAACAGGAGAGCATCAGGAGGAGGCAACCATTTCCAGTTGCCTTGTGTTTCTCTCAGAAAGGGGCTGAGCCCATCAAAGTGAAGCCAGATTTTTAACCAAGAGGGTCCCTACCCTACAGACAAATGAAATACGCATTTCAATCCTTAATTCATTCTTTTACTTCCTGCGTGCTAACCACAAGGATTATGGAGATGAAGAAATATAGTTCCAACCTTCAAGACCTCACAGTCTCCTGGGGGAAACGTACATCAATACATCTGCCCTGCTCTGTGATACTTCCTGCCTCACAGGCACCCGCAGTGCACTCTGGGAGGATCGAGCAGGTGCAACCGGAAGACGAGCCTTGAACATGTTCTCAGTAAATATGTGAACTTCTCTCAAAATGTGTTGCAGTGGCAGTGGAGGACAAGTTGATGTCATTATATTCCTTTTAGAGAGGGGAAAAAAAAAATCCTGAGATTCAGAAAAAAAAAAAAAATGGAAGTAAACTTTTCCACAGCCATCATATAGAGCTGAGATTAGAATCGTTTCTGAAGGCACAGTGACTCAGCCCAGCAAAATAGATGTGCTGTTCCAGCATTGCTTGGCAAAAAGCCCTCCTTGCCATGAGTAGAAAAGATGCTACATCTTGTTTCATATTCAAATTATGTTATATAACCCAGTTGGAATTCACTGAAACTATGTTCTCATTTCAATCCAGACCCTTTAGGGACACCTGGAAATGAACTGTGGGCAACAGACCACCTGTTTTTGCATTTAGCGTTTCCTTTCCAAAGGCAGCTCTTCCTCTTGACTCCCCTATTTGTGTTAAGGTGGCTACCATTTCCTGCTATACAGAAGCAAAAGGTCAGAATCAACTGTGAGGCTTTTTCTTTATTCCTCCTACTCCTATCTACTCATAACCTAAGTTTTACTCATTCTTTCTGAGTGTCACACACCCAGAAATACACGTATCTTCTTTTCTATCTCCTGCCCCACCATTCACATAACATCCTGACTCTACCAATGGCATCCCTCCTACCTGCCCATCTCCATGCTTTCCTGATTTACACTGTCTGATCTGTCTTCCTATATTTTTTCCTGTCATCAATTAATCATCCAACTCATGCCAAAATCTTAAACTCTCTCTTCTTCCTAAAAGAAAATAATCTTAGCCCAATCCCTACCAGCTTTCCAGGCTCATGTTCACTGGTCCCCTTCTCAATTCCTGACCCAGTCATTTCCTCATTCTTGTCCATATTCACCTGGAGTTCCCACAGTTCCATTGTGGATCATGCCACTGGCCTTTCCTGGATTACTTTACATCTACCTTTCCAAATCTGTCTCTTTGACTCCACCTCAGCCTCTTGAAACCTTTCCTGATTGCTCCAGCTAATCACATTTTTCTTCTACTCTGAACTCTCAAATGCCTTATAAGCCATACCCTTAATTTGTACCTCACCTTAGCAGGCTTGGTTGGGAAATACTGTCTCTTTACACCTATATGTCAAATATTCCCAAGTATTTATTGAGGGCTTAATACATGCCAGTCATTGTGAGAAAATGTCTTTCTTACTTATTATATTAATAAAATCTTGCAAAAATCTCATGAGTATCCCATTTTCAGATGAGAAAACCAAGGTCGAGAGGAAATAGATAAATCCCTGCAGGACTTAGAGCCACACAGCTAGTTAGCAGTCAATCTGGACTGGGAGTTCAGGTCTATCAGATGGCATCTCCATGCAGTCTCCCTTGTGGTTTTATACTGTAAGCTCTTTGATAAAAAACAAACAAACAAAAAACCCAAAAACCCCCACTATGCCTAGGACCTCTTTAGAACTCACCAGCAGTTAACATAGGACAAATCCTTAATGGATATACATTAATTAATTGTGTCATTTTAAGGATGCTCTGTAACCTCAATTTTAAGAGAAAGAATAACAGTGGAGTTTAAGGCAACTACAGGCTCTGAATGTCCAGCTACATTTAGAGTCTGCAGAAGTACACACCTGTATTCATTCCTAAGAGAAGTGTAAGAATGCAGATTTGTCCATTGTTGGGAGAGGGAAGATCTTAGAAACCACTTCTGTAAGTGAGCAAAGAGAAGCCTCAAGGTGTGTCTCCCAGCCCTTTCCTCCTTGCCATTAGATTTAAGGTTAGGGTGTTGGCACACATCCTTCAGTTTATGCTTTGACATAGAGGATAGTGACACCAAGACTGTGAATTTATATAGAACAGCTCTTTGCAAATTGGTTCTCTACAAAAACCTTCTGCCATTTTTCTCCAAAGCAATTAAGCCATCCCAAGTGGTCCCAGTGAGAAGTAGTGACCTATTATGTGGTCATTGTGCCAGAGAGGAGTGGGAAATCCCTCTTGAGACAAATCTCCTTTATCTGTAGAAAATTCTTCATTATCCCAGGTTAGAAATAGGAGCATCAAGCATCTGGGGTTCCTCAAAACACTGAAGAGAAATATGACTTGCTTCAAATTTGAAAAGTTCATGTCTGCACAGCCAGTGATTAAGGAAATTTTCCATAAAGCTCAGAGGTTCTGTGAAGATTCTGGCTACTAAGAATGTCAGTCTCTGTGATGAAAGATAACTAGAGTCAGGTTAAAGAATAATGTTTGCATCTTTACTGTGTGGGTGCAAGAAGCTATACCCCAGTAGAGTTAGCTAATATTATGCAGGCTTTGAAAAGAGACGTTTTTGTGACTAGGATAACCTAGGGAGAATAAAAAAGTCTGATTTGATGAAAAGCCTCTGGTAAAATTAGAACCTGTTTCTATGCTTTATTCATGGAAAATAGAAAGTAATGAAAATTGAAAGAGTGGCAGAGGAATCTTGCAAAAATCTTGACAAGATGGCAATCTAGAATTCAATAGAGCTGATTTTGTCTTTCTCTGTGGTTTCATCAATTTTTTCCTCATCCTTTCCATTTCTTTTTCTTTCTGTCTCTCTCAAATCGAGACACATTTCTTAGTACATTCATTATATGCATAAAAGCAGTATTTTCAGGGAGCGCACGTAAGCTGTTAAAGAAGAGACTCTTGCGTTGAACAATGGGCAGACTATGCTCATCAACAACCCATCAACAAACAGTTACTATCTGGTGCGAACTCTTAATTCAAGGAGCAGAGTAAGGTTCTACAGAAAGGGGAAGTGGTTGATTTTAGGAAAGCTTCAAGGACCTAGCCTGGCAGATGGCATTTGTCTGCGTATCATGATTTAGAAATGGTTTATTATATCAAGAGTCAGGTATAGAACCTGGACACCAACATGTTTAACATGGGGGGCTAAGAAGGGACTGAAGCCAGAGCACAAAGCAAGACTGGAGTGTGTTACCCACAGAGGACAGTTGATGTCAATGTCAGGAGACATGGAATTAGCCAATTTGAATCAGCACAGCATTCATTAATTGATTCAACTAATGGGTGCCATATTCTTTGTGCTCCACAGGCTTCAGAGTGTAAATACAGGCTAGACCAGACTCAGTAGACCAAACCAGACTCTAAAGTCAAAGCTGGGGGTACAAAAGAAAAAATCAAGAGAGAAAAGTGAGCTGCAGAAGTCTTCATCCCAGGGCCCTCAGAAAAACACCTGTCGGTTGCCGTTGAATCAACCACACTATTAAGTGGTCTGCTTATTTCAGAGGATCAGTGTCTGATCACTGGGCAGGTTTGGAACAGGCCAGGGGTTCAGTCTGATTCTGAAGCTAGGAGCAACCCAGGTCACTGAGGACCTTTCCTCTTGTTGCCCAGTCTAGCATAAGAGAAGAAATAGTATCATGGAAATGTGTGGGACTTCTCACAGTGGTGTTGTAAGGGGTAGTGGTAATTATAGACATGAAGCATCTAGTACAGTGCCTGTTGAATAGTAAAGTACTCAGATATTCCAAATATGCATGGATGTCAAAGGAAGACCGGTTTTACGTTAGACCCTTGGGTCCCTATTTTAGTCTCCACCCCCAATTCTTCTTCACTGTTCACTTATGCTACATGGCTTTTGTTTTATAACAACATGTATATGGCTTTGCATGTGAGGTTAGATAATATTTTTAAGTTACTGTTTTGTTTCTTTCCTGGTCATAAATGTGCAAGGAAGAGCAGGCCCTGATGAAACGCTTGTTTTCCAGAAGAAAGTCTTATGTTCCAATTACTTTCTCCACTCTCAGGGTAGTGTGTGAGAGTACCCTGTTTCTCAGGTGGTCTGAGTCTGGACATACTCTCCTTGAGCCCATCTGATGCTTCCTCACACAGCCTGGGGGTCTTGTGCATGAGCCCGTGGCAGGTGTAACAGATCCTGGAATTCTATCACAGGCCAGGTTTTCTTGGCCACAGTGTAAGCACCTGTGTGTTCATCTAGAGGAATAAGAGTAGTGCATTGTCATTGTTAGTTACAGGTGTATTTTCCTCCTATGGGCTACCATAGGCACAATTAATGTCTCCTTACAGATGTATGGAACAGGCCTCTCACCCATCATTTGTCCTCAAGATAAACTCTTTTTATTTTGAAAATTGAGGTGCTGTTTCAGAGATATCCTTCTGTATCATCTTTGGTATAATATTTAACCTCTTTGAGTCACAGTGTCTTCATCTGTAAACCTGGCAAAATAGTACCTTCCTAATAATTTTTTTTTTCAGACTCACAAGTATATATAAGTTGTTTTTAAAAATCAAGGGATCCAAGGGTGCCAAGACCATTAAATAGGGAAAGGGCAGTTTTCAACAAATGGTGCTGGGAAAACTGAATATCCACATGAAAAGGAATGAACTTGGTCCCTTATCTAACACCATACACAAAAATTAACTCAAAATGGATCAAAAACCAAAATGTAAGACCAAAAACTATAAACCTCTTAGAAGAAAATATAGGACAAAATTTCATGACATCATTGGATTTGGCAATTATTTCTTGGATATGATACCCTAAACACAGGTAACAAAAGAAAAATAGACAAACTGAATTTCATGAAAATTTAAAAATTTTGTGCATCAGAACACACTATCAGCAAAATAAAAATTAAACACACAGATTGGAAGAAAATTTTGCAAACCATATGTCTGACGAAGATTAATATCCAGAATATACTTAGAATCCCTCAAACTCAACAACAAAAAACAAACAATCCAATTCATAAATGAGCAAAGCACTCAAATAGACATTTCTCCAAAGAAGATATATAAATGGCCAATAAGCACATGAAAAGATCCTCAACATAACTAATCATTAGGAAATACAAATCAAAATTACAATAAGATAATAAATCACATTAATATGGCTACTATCAAAAAAAGGAAAAAATAAACAAGTGTTGGCCAGGATGTGAAAAAAAATTGGAACCCTTGGACACTGTTGGTGGGAGTGTAAAATGGTACTGTTACTGTACCAAAAAAAAAGTATAGCAGTTCCTCAAAAAATTAAAAATAGAATTACCATATGATCTAGCAATGCAACTTCTGGGTCTACACCCCACGGAATTGCAAGCAGGGTCTTGAAGAGATATTTTTACACCCATGTTCATAGCAGCATTAACAATATCTAAGATGTAGAAGCAATGGAAGTATCCATCAATGGAAGAATGGAAAAGCAAAATGTAGTATGTACATGTAATTGAATATTATTCAGTCTTAAAAAAAGAAGGAAATTCTGACATATGCTTCAACATGGAAGAAACTTGAGGACATGCTAAGTGAAATAAGCCAGTCACAAAACAGACAAATCTGCATGTTTCCACTCTTATATGAGGTACTTAAAATAGTCAAAATCATAGAGACAGAAAGTAGAATGGTGGTTGCCAGGGGTCGGGAAGAGGAGGAAATGGGAAGTTATTGTTCAATGGATAGGGAGTTTCAGTTTTACAAGACGAAAAGTGTTCTGAAGATGGATGGTGGTGACAGTTGCACAACATTATGAATGTACTTAACACCACTGAACTGTACGCTCAAAAACTGTTAAGATGTAAGTTTTGTGTTACCACAATAAAAAAAAAAATTTAAGCCCAAGGGATCCATGAAATAGAAAGCCATCTCACTTGGAATAATCTTGAGACTTGAGGATTGACTGGGGCATGAGGTTGAGTCTTGGAACTCTGTAGAAGAACCAGAGTCCCTTTGTCTCCAGTGGCTACTTGAGTAACCCTTGTCCTATGTCTTATGTTACCTAGAAAAACAGAATTGCAGCATTTTGGGCTCCGTGTAAGGTATGCAATTTGCATAAAACATGGCTCTTGGCCTCAAGAAGGTCATAGTTCAGTTGAGGAGAGAAGATCATACTTTCTTTCCTAGTTCCCTTCAGCTCTTCTGTCTTGTTTGGCTGCCTTAAAGAAAGTCTCAAGCCTTGTAAAGTTTGACCTATTTTTCATAGGAAGAAGCCTGCAGATCACTGGTAGCAACTAATCCTTTTGCTAAAATTTCTCAAATAATGGAGGAAAATGTAGAGTGTGAAGTAAAACAAATCCCAAGCTAAATTGGGAGCCCCAAAGCCAGGCCATGCATAAACTCATCCTTTAGGGCTGAGTTCTCAGTCTCCTGGACTAACTCACCAAAAGGGTCTTGTCATAAAATGAGGCATCTTTCCTTTTCCAGTAATTAACTTTTAAAATCTTCCATTCCCCCCACCCCCCCTTTTTTTTTCTACTTAAACCCTTATTTCCAAAGCTTTGTTGAGGCTCTGGAAAAACTGATGTCAGTAATTTAGGGACCCAGTGTTTAATGCTTCTTTCTTTCCTTTGATTCTCCCTTAATCTAAATAAGAAGCAGGAAATTTACCTGTAGGAAAGTCAGCGCCAAGAACATTGCTGTGCGTGCTTCTCCTTGCATCCTTTAAAAGAAGGGACTTCACAACATCATATATCAAACTTAAGAGAAATCAAAGGCAAATGAACTGGGTATACAAACTATGGAGGCTTTCAATTTTGGGGGTCTCTGATTTGGAAATCTCAAGCCTAGATTAATTAAAACCGTGGAGCATTTGTGGAATCATCAGGATAGTTTAGATAGGGAGGGGAATGGAAAAGAATGGGAGCTGGGGAATATACTTTTTCTATTGCCCAGCTCCACAGCTTTTTCTAATTTAATAATCCAGTTATGTTAACTTTCAGTGGCTTTCTTTTCCCACCACACCACTTCTCTTCTTTCCCTTCCCTCCCCCTTCTTTCTTTCTCTTCGGGTTGCTTCCATCTGTAACACCAGCAATAATCGCTGTGGTATTGTTGGCTTAGGCAGTTTTGAAGTGTCAGAAGTGTGCTGTAATTGAAGAGTTCATTACCAAGATCAGCTGGTTCCCTGATTACAGTGGCAAGGTGAAATATTTATCCTCACCAAAAAGCTCCCGCACAACCATTTCCAAAGTCACCCACTTTTCACTCTTTTTTCATTCGAACCCTGATGAGCTTGTCAGCAAAATTAAAGGTATGTCATTCACATCGTGCCTGCATTGCAAAGGACTATAAACCTGCCAACCTCTTTGATGAAATAAAAGGGTTTTATTTATGATTCATGTAGGAATATGAGGTTATTTTTATTCCGTCAGTACACTAATAATCAGACGAGGGCTCGGGAAATGAGGAGCCCAACTGACAGGGAAGGTTCTGATAAAGGGGAGCCCTCTAGGGTGTTTGCCCCTCTTTGTAATCTCCTTTCTAGTGTGAGGTTATGAGCGTGGCAGAGTGTGAGGCAGCTATAAGGCTTGGCTGCAGGAACAAAGACAGTTGCAATCCAGCAGGACTTGGGTTGCCATTCGATGAAGGGGAGGAAGAAAAAAAAAAAAAAAAACGCAGTCCCTTCAATGAAAAAAAGTTTTTCTCCGGCCTCAGGTTAGCAATTTGGAGCCTCCCCAGTTTCCTGTGATGTCTCCAGTTCAAAAGATAGCCGATCTTCCAGTCTGCACTCCTACTGGGCATTCTAGCCAAAGTTAAAAAAAAATAATAATAATATAAAAAGATAAGTAAAAGAAAGAGAAAGGAAGAAAAGCCAGTTGGCCAGGTTCCTTCCACAAGCATTAACCATTTGTTCCTGCCACCCTATGTCCTTGGCTAAGGTGATCTGACTTAAAGGCAAACAAATGTGGCTGAGTATATTTCAAAGGACACCCTCGCCTTGTTATTTCAAACACTCCCATAATTTGAGGTCCCTTTCATCTTTGTTCCTGCTCTAGGAAGTGCTTGGAAGTTATTTTAATTCAAGTTCGGGGTAAATTCTCATTCCTACCCATTTCTCCCATTGAGATGACCTCAAGCAATTCTGAATAAAAAGTTATCACTGCATGAACTGGGCAGCATTAAGACCTGTGATTTGCTCAACAGTGACATCTTGGCAGAGAACACAAAGAATACGATGAAGTACAAGAAAGTTCACTGGAGGAAGGAAAATAATACTAATCCTTTATTCAATAAGCAGTCAGTAAAATGAGGTGCTTTTTTTTAAAGGTTAAATAAGTGAAAAGTAAATTTAAAATGGCAGTATCTGTTCAGATGAGGCAAGGGTGGCTGTCTGAGGGGACCCACTGAAAGAGTAGTTTTTATGACAAAGTGCCAATCAGTGTTATCTGCAGGTATTTATGTATATGTGTGTGTGTCTTTCTAGAGAAGTCACACCAGCAGGGGCACTGGTTTGAAAAGCAGGGGTCCTGGCTATTCCTTCAGAACTGAGATTTCAGTTCTCCGGGGTTTGTCTTCCTCGCTCTATAGGAAAGGGCACCTTTTCCAAGGATTTGATTGCAACATGGTTTGAAAGACACCAGAACATTCTTCCAGGGCAGCCAATTATCTGGAAGTGTTATCTCCAAAAGTAAAACGCTGGCTGCACCCCAAAGTAATCACGGCCTGAGCTGTACATCCTGTGAGAAGGCATAAATGATGCTTCAGCCCAGGATGCCTGCTTGACCACCTGGGACAAACGGTTGAAGTTTCACCTGTTACCCTGTGATATTAGGAAAATCAGAGAAAAATGTTTTTCTTGGGAACTGTCTAGTTAAAATCATTAATCTCTTCAGAGAGCCAATTTTTTCTTTCAATTTTCAACGTATAACTTAATAAGGGAACCCCTTAGTTTGAGAGAAATGGCATGTTTGAAAGGAGACTTTGCTGAAAGCCCAGGAATCCTGTATCCTAGTTCTTGTTCCACAGCTCAGCTTGTGTGCCTCACTTTCAGCATCTCTAGAACAAGATTCTCCGAGCTCCTTGCTTGACTGTTTAAGTGGCAAATGAGATATTGGGTGTGAGTGATTGGGAAAGGATAAAGCTTGATACAGAGTCGAGCTGTCTTAAGTGTGAAACTCTCTACATTCAAAAATGGGCTCTGTAGTAGTGTGTGCCAACCAGTCTTAGGTCTGGGCTCTAGAAAGGGTTTCTCATCGAAGATAGGAGCTGTCATTTCTCTTGCTGACTTTGGATGGGGAAGGACTGTGAATGGTGAGGCCCAGACAGGCAATTGTTGCATTTTTCTCAGCATCCCTCCCAGGCTTATATTAGAGAAAACAGCAGCCACGTGGTCACAGTCAGAACAAAGCAGGAGAATTCCTGAACCCCAAAATATTCTAGAATGATCTAGTTAGTTCATAGGGTCCAGAGATTCCAAGGCCTTATTTATTTTCATAAAATTTACCCAAAAATCAGGCGTCCTTCATCTTGTTAGCACTAGAGAACTGACAAAATAATTGCTATGGAAGTATTTAAGAAATTATAGCACTTCTCCAGTCGCAGATAGTGATCTTTAAATCCAGCCTCTTTGGCCATGGCAGAGAAAAGCCTGAGATATGAGAGGAAGTGGCCCTATACCTTCATTTCCCACAGCCAGGAAGCACACCTGCCCCAGTGCCAGGAGGTAGAGCAGGTAACTCCTCCATCAGCCCTAGATT
Organism: Eschrichtius robustus; assembly: GCF_028021215.1. Taxonomy (NCBI): domain Eukaryota; kingdom Metazoa; phylum Chordata; class Mammalia; order Artiodactyla; family Eschrichtiidae; genus Eschrichtius; species Eschrichtius robustus. The sequence goes on from NC_090838.1 coordinate 50,594,777, forward strand.
TCATTTTCATGGAGCAGGGAGGTTCATTATACTCCCTTTATCAGCAGTGAGGTTTACAGCTGAATCCATAAGAGATATCCGTGTGAAACACGAGCCGAGAGAGAAGCACTGCGTCTCACCATTAATAAGCCCTCTTCTGGGATCCGGCATTAGCGAGATTCAGCGGATCATGGAGCACAGGGGTATCATTTTTACATGATTACTCTAAATTCTTAAACCAGAGGCTTAAGAGAGAGGCTTCTCACAAAAGCAGCCATGGGAATTGTTGAGTGATTGGTACAACACTTGCAGTGGGTTAAACCACTTCAGGTAGCTCCACTTGTGGGACTTACAGCCAGGTATTCAGCACCCTGCTTTCCGAGGGAAGGAGCAAGGGAGTAGAAGGAAGTAAAGGGATATCACGGGGGGAAGGGGCAAGATGTACTCCGTTAGCCCTGGTGGGCGCCCGCCTCATTAGCAGCACCCGCAGCCCTGCATGCCCTCTCCCAGCCCTGCTGTATTTGCCGGGCTTCTCACCAGTTCCGTGTTTGGGATTATCTGCTTTTAGATCACTAATGCCACTCCTTGTCTTTAAAGAGGCTGACACCTGTCTCCATACACTCACCTTCTTCCTTCTCTGAGAAATGAGAGGCCTGGTTAGAATGACTGGCTCAGACAACCTGGAAACTGCCCTCTTGGCATGCAGGCTTCCATTTTCTAAAATAACATTGATTTTCAGAAAAGAAAAGCCTGATGCTATTTCCTTTCTTTTATTGGTCCCAAACACCAACGACTCCTGTAATCCACTGAGAAAATCTTCTCTGAGGTAATGTGCCGAATATACTAGATGATACTCCACTGAGCCTCTCTGTCTATGCATCGACTGAAGTAAGATCTCACCAGCTCGGAACCAGAGCTACCTGCCTCCATTCAGAAGAAGCCAACACTCAAAACAAGGGCATTTTCTCAGACGAAATGAGATGCATCCTTCTGCTTTGCCTTTGAATGTAGGAAGGCCCAGGGACCAGACCAAAGGCTCACCACACCTTCAGTATTTGAACTCTGAAGATGCATTTTGTATCTGACTGCCTGGTACAATTATTTGAAGCCTCATATTGCTCTTAATCACAGTGGGTTTTGTGCTATTCTCTCATTGTTTCAAAGGTTGGTGTCACCTCCCACATTGAGAGACTAAGCTGTTGAAGGGTAGAGACTGTGTTGTACATTTCTTTTGAACACCTGGAGGCTTCTAGCACAGCCCTGGCCATATCTGACATGCTAAAAACAGACTGACTGACTTCAATGGAAATGCAATTTGCATTTTTAGGCTCCTTCTCCCGAAGCCACTGACACCTATTTGAAAAGTGTTTTCAAAATGTTTACATCTGTCTGAGATCTAGATATCCACACTGTTATGGACTGAATCGTGTCCTCCAAAAATTTGCAAGTTGAAGCCTTAACCGCAATGTGACTGTATTTGGAGATAGGGCATTTAAGGAGGTAAATAAGGTTAGAGAGGTCATATGGGTGGGACTCTAATCCAATAGGACAAGGTGTGATCTTAAAAAGAGAAAGAGGCACCAGAGACCTCTCTCTCTGTGCACATGCTCAGGGGAAATGCCAAGTGAGCATATAGCAAGAAGCTGGCTTACTGCAAGCCAGGAAGAGAGACCTCAGCAGAAACCAACTCTGCTGTTACCTTGATCTTGAACTTCTATTCTCCAGAACTGTGGGAAGATACATTTCTGTTGTTTAAGACACCCAGTCGATGATATCTTGTTATGGCAGCCCAAGCAGACTAAAGCACACACCTACCCATTTTACAAAAGATTCAGAAAGATGAGTGGTCACACAGTGACAAAGCCAGGGTCAAAATACACATCTGCTCTCACATTGTGCTCACTTCACTCTCTCATGTTGCAGTTGAGGAGTGTGGAAAATACTGGGAGAGAATGGAAGGGAATTGAAGTGTACAAATGAAATCTTGATATTAAACCATACTGGGTTTCTTTTGTTATCGTCTCCTTTGCTTGTCGATTGATCTGAGATACAACAGCCTTTGGAAACCTACTGACCTGCAGATAGTGGAAAGGGAAGGGAAGGCTCATGGCTTCTTCTGGAAGTCATATAGCTTAGCAAGTCTCAAAATCAACTGCAAGAGAAAGTTTTCCACGAGCTCCTGTAAGGAAGCACTCTCTAAAGAGATACTTTGTTCTGTTTTCTCCCAGACCATGCATGTGTATATAACTGAGATAGCTGTTCAGAACTTTTCTCTCATAAAAAATAGGAGGACTGCCAGCTATTAGGACAATAGACTGACAATATGGAAAATAAAATTAATCTTTATACCAAGAAAATTTTCAGATGGATTAAAGACCTACATATAAAAATAAACTATAAATATACTGGAAGAAAATTTAAGTCAATATTGGTATAATTTTGAAATAGGAGAGGTCTTTCCACATATGAAGTTGAAGATAGAAATTCCAAAATAAAGTACACATTTTTACCTCTTAAAAATCAATGTCTGTATAATAAAAAAGCAAACTAATTAAAATATGATAAACACAATGTTTTAATAAATATATGGGAACATATTTGAAATATGTAGCCATAAAGAGTTAATATATTTATCATGTGAACAGTTCTTCCTAGTTAGTAAGAAAAAGAGGAATGTTGCAAGAATATAGTGGGCAGAGAATGTGAATAAGTAATTCATAAAATAGGAACTTTAAATGGCAAGCATATAGTTAAGGAAAGGTTCATCTTCTCTATGAGTCAAATAAATGCACAATTAAAAACTAAAAATATTTTTATATCAGAGCATATGGTTAATAGTTTTCTAATTATAATATCTGGGTGGCAAGGGAATGTTTCCTCACTTTTATAAAGTGCTGCTGAGAGGGTAAATCAAGAAACATTTCTTGGGGGACATTTAGCAACTTATCAAAAGGCTTAAAATCTATTATCCTTTGACTTGACATTTCTACCACAGAAATGTTCATCACAGGTTTGTTTATAAGGGTGGAACTCTTTGGGAAAATCTAAATATTCAATATTAAAGCACTGGGTAAATAATCATACATATGTTTAATGGAATAGCCATTAAATTGATGATGAAGATGTTATGGATTTGTCAACATGCAAAGACGTTTATGATGTATTGATAATTGAACAAAACAACCTATAAATTATAGCGAGATATATATATATTTTATGTGTGTGTGTATATAAAAATTCTGGAAGAATACACAAGCAAGGTGAACAGTTAACATGAGTTATCTCTCCGGGTATGAGTTTAGATTATGTTATTTAATTTTTCTTTTTATTCTTCCATATTTTCTAATTTTCTAAAAGTAATCCCTCTTTTCTTGCAAAACAGCCACAATGAAGAGGATGGGACAAAAGAACAGAGGATATAACTGGAGAAACAATTTTTGAAATGGAAGCAATGAGAGAACTTTTTACTCTATTGGCTGCTCTCAGTGTTTCTGAAACTGGTCTGGGCATCAGGACCATTGGGAGGCCTCGTTAGAAGTGCAAATTCCAGAGCCCTACTCAGACTTATTAAATCTGGATCTCTGGGACAAGGCCCAGGTATCTACCAATTTAACAAGCTCCCCAGGTGGTTTTTATGTAGTATAAGAGTTGAGAACTATGGCTGCAGAAATCACCTGGATCCTTTAAGTCTCAGAGTTACTGAATAGCGGTCAGTCATATTGAGTGACAATTACACGCTAAGTAGCTTCTAGTAGCTTCCTTATCAGTTCAGTGACTGCTGGATGTTCACTAAGGCAGGGAGGGGTGCAGCTCAGGGCATCCTGTATGCAAGGAGAGAAGCCCCGCTCTAGCTTGCACTGATCCTTCCTCTCCCCAGAGCTTCCCTCTTCCATGATTTGTAGACCATAGAAATTATCCGGGTCTCTAAGTCTCTGCATGTATCGAATACCTCAGAGCACTTTCAGCTAACAACAAAGTAACCATTATTCTTTGGGAAAGAGCTCCAAGGGCTGGAGAAGAAAGAGGCCACTTAGGAACCTGCCAAGGAGGCAAAGTTGGAGTAGAGTGAAAGGAGAGGCATCCAAAAACCTGAAGGTCTCCCAAGGCTGAGGTTCGGTTGGAGTGGATTGAGGGAAAGAGGAGAAAAGGTTCTTTTTAAAATCAGCCAGTTTTCCAGGGGTATGCGATGCCAAAACTAAGTTTTCCATAAGTTTAAGCAAAGGCTCAGCATCTGTCAGCCCTCCAGACTCTGATGATAAAATGATACCCAAAGAGTGTGGTTGTTCCCAAATGCCACAGTGAGTGCGTCAGTCCATGTCTGGCATTTAATTGCTTTCCTAAATTACCAGCAGGTGGTGCAAGAGTTTCCAAGTCCATGAACTTCCCCTTCACATGGCTCCTGCTCTGGGGAGTCTCTGTCAATAGCCTACCCCTCCTTCTCGTGAGTTTCTCTCATAATCCTTACATGGCTCCTCCGTACTCGAATAATCACAAGGGAACAAGAAGCATCTTTAAAACGCATTTTGTACCTTTTAAAATGTGTTAAATATAAATGTAGAATCAAAGAAACATGCATTAATTATAGAACTGTGTTAAGGAAAAGAGGGGGAAAAAATCCCATCACTAGCAAACCCAGCAGAAACACATAGCTTCCTCCTGTTAGCAAAAGAGGAATGAAGAAATTTAACAGAAACCTTTAGGATTTAATGCCCTTTACCTACCACTAAGAAGACTGTGAATAGGGATTTGGGAAGGGGGTTGGTGTTGGGGAGGGGATTAAATTAGCCCACTGGGAAAATCTAAAGGAAAGAGAGAACGCAAAAATGGCCACTGTCTGAATTGCAGTGGAAGCTTCACTGGTTAATGTAAGTGAGGGAAAATTTCTGATTGGGAATTCCCGGAAGTGTTGTTTTGGACTATTTCAGGCCAAGGAAGAGTGGGGAAAGACTGTTTTCAAAAGCACCAGGCAGTTAGGGGGAAATTCAGCAGTGCCTAGGGTCTGTGCTAAGACAGAGCTGGGAGCATAAATGACTAAGGCTTGAGTTTGTTTGTAGTGGGATGGAAACCAACATTCTCTGAGAGAGAAATTTTGACAAAGTCTCAGGTCAGGGATGCTGGGGCGTTCCCAGATCTCAGGCATCTATAGCAGAGGGCAGAGTTAGACAGAGAATGGTAGTGAAGTTGAGACTTTGTCCACACATCACATACAAGAATTCAGACGTGAAGATAGTTATCACCATCTCGCGATTTCAGCTCATGGATTCAAATGGGGAATCAAATAGACATGAGATTAATGCAGTTGAGAACATTTGTATATCTCCAAGCTTGAAAATGACAGTAGGGTCTCAGACAAACAGAATTCTGAAGGAAAAAGAAGGAAAATGATAGTTTAGCTCATAAGACAGAATGTAGCTCATGCTGAACGAATCTGCTTTTTCTGGAGGTCTTTGCATTTTCAGGGACCTTCTTCACAGACCCTTTCCAGGACAGCTTTATTGTTTCTGAAATTGCTAATGACTCTAGAAAACCCATCTATCAAGACCTTGATCAAGACCTTGATACGTTGGATGGCTTTGGGCAAGCTATTCAAACTATATGAGCCATTATGTTTGAGGCTACAAATGTAGAGTCTCCCACCCATTATGAAAAATTGGATGTTACTCTGAAAACAACGGTTAAAAGGAATAGACCATATACAAATATGGAGAGGGGCATGAAATCAATTCTATTATATTCGATTCATTAGCTGAAATGATATTATGCACATAAACTTGTTTGAAAATGCAACTGAAACATTGTTCACTACTTGAAATTAGTGCTTGTTGTGACAATTCAGGATATGCTGATTGTCACTGAAGATGACTGTGGGAACATAAGGAAGTAAAATGTGCTAGTTGATAGGTAGGTGCAGGTGACATATGGCAGCTAATGAGACAATAGAATGCGTAATTGGAAAATGTACTACCCTGGTAACTGAATTATATCACCATCCATAATGAAGGGACCAAGATTGTACATCAATAGTTAGTCTTCCAACATGTGTTAATTCCTACATAAATATAGTGATGGAAGTAGGAGCCCAGCAAAGTGTTGACAAACATATGCTAAGAGAAGTATTAAGCAAAAGCAGAGATGAAAGGCCGTTTTCTTGTACCAAATGACTTACTTGTCCCAATGCTCTCTCCATTTAAGAGTGGTCTCTCTAGCTTCATCTCATATTTTTACCTTTTTCCTTAGAGGGAGAGGTATTTCTCCTCCTCAGAACACTGGATGTTACTTGAGAATATTTCTCCTCCATAGCACATATCAGCATCTAACAAATTACATATTTTGCTTATTTTATTTCCTGTCTCTTCCCACTAGAATGTAAATCACAAGAAGCAAAGATCTTTGCATATTTTCTCATCACTGTGTCTCTAGTGCTGAAAACAGTATCAGATACATAGTACATGCTCAATAAATAATTTTTATACTACCTCTCTGAATCTTTAGACTTCCCTCTTTCTAAAGATAAGCTTAAGTATTTATATCAAATGAATAATTCTCTCTCAAAGCTGTATTCAAAATCCCTCTTCCTTCTTTCTTCTGCCCCACTAAAGTGATCTGCTCTTGACCGGCCTCCCCACTCTCACCATCAAAGCTGTTTTACTCATTGCACTACACTCAAAGAGCTTTCTCAAATCTGACTGACAAGGTCAAGATGCCTTTCTGTAGCCAATAGCCTATGCAACCCCTCTGCCACATGTGGCCCTGTTGATTACTGCCTTCCTCTTGAAATTTCCTTTCTTTCTTGTCTTCTGTGGCTCTGCATTATCTTGTTTCTTTCCTAGTTCTTTAAAGGATCTCTCCCCCCATCTCCATAAGCCAAACTGTGCGTATTTAATGATGGCTTGAATGTGTGGTGCGGAGTGGGGGGCAGTGGTGGTGTTTGCTCCCTTTTTATGTCTCTTATTCTTCCTTCGTCTAAGTGCTGCCTCCTCCGCTGTTGGGCACAATAAAAGGAGATATATGCATATATTCTCCATCGCTTTTGTTATCTATTTGGAGGGAAATGGGAAATGGCTGATAGCTGATGGTTCATATGGGAGTATACTAGTTAATCGATTGTAGACCCTGTAGGATTTGTGCTGTTTGATTAAGAGTATGAGATACTTGATACCTCACTTTTTTATCTGCTGCCAATTCAAGAACAGGAATCCAAACTCTCAATATTGTTAAAATGATGCACCCAAATTCTCACAGTTATAAGGCAGTAAGACAAAAATTTGTTGGAGTGTATAGAACTATGCTACTATTAAACATTCAGATCAATATATTTTCCGTGTTCTGATATCCTTTTCAACAGTACACCTTCTGAATATGGTGGTTCCTTTATAGCTCTGCCTATAGGAAGAGTATGGGTCATTCAAGCCAATAGAAATATTCTTTTTTGTGTGTGACATCTACAGTTCTCATTGAAAACTAACTCTATTTTCTTCATCAGATCCTGTGAGCTTAGGTAATGAAACCCTCTCCCTGAGAGATGAATGCATTCTTTAAGTGCTGATGATATAAGCATTTAAAGCTTGCAAGGCTGAACACCAGATTTTAGAACAGTGGTGACTTCCCAAAGTAAGGAGAACTTTGTGATGCTTCTTGGTAATGCCAACTTACAAAGCAAACAGACAATAAAGCATCATTGTCTCAAGATATTCACAACTAAGATCAATAATTGTGCAGATTTACCAGGATATGATTAACAACAATTCAAGTAACCTGTATTTTGCATACCATATACTTCTTTGAGAAGAGCAAACTCTATTCTGTTTTGTAGATTAACTTATTGCTCAAAGGATCCCTTTAATGAAATGTTTTCTGTAGTATAAATATTTTTATTGATATATTTGCAAATTATGTTTTTAATTATCAATATTTATTTGTAATAAAAATATGTTCACTGAACCCCTGCCAGGTGACAGTCATCTTTGAAGGCTTTCATTAAGATAGTTACTGAATTTTAGCACACACAGGCATCATGTTGGGAAAAGAATGTTCTGATACCTGTTACATACGTCTTTTTAAACACAGCAATAATAATAAAAATAAAAAAAAATAATCCTCAGACTGCTATGAACTTCTTGATAAGTACCTATGTATTATTGTAATTCATTAAAATCATGCTAGCTCTTTTGGTGCTGGTCAAAATGGAGTAAACCTACTATAACTATCACTTCCACTGATTGCAGCCAAAAACTCTAGACATTTGGTGTCATAGCCAAGAAATCATCACAAGACCTGTGTCCAGGAGTTTTTGCCCTACGTTTTCTTCTAGGAGTTTTACAGTTTCAAGTCTTACATTTGCCTTTAATCCAGTTTGAGTCAATTTTTGTGTGTAACATAAGATATGGTTCCAATATCATTCTTTGTATATAGATATCTAGTTTTCTAAACACCATTTATTGAAAAGACTATCGTTTTCCCATTGTGTATTCTTGATGCCCTTGGTGAAAATTAGTTGGTCATGTGTGCTTTGGTTTATTTCTGGACTCTCTATTTTGTTCCATTGGTCTATGTATCTATACAAGTATCATACTGTCCTGATTACAATAGCTTTGTAATTTATAACTTGAAATCAGAAAGTGTAATACCTCCAACTCTATTCTTCTTTCTCAAGATTGCTTTGACAGTTTGGGATCTTCTGAGATTGCATACTAATTTTAGAATTGCTTTTACTGTTTCTATGAAAATACCATTACAATTTTGATAGGGATTACATTAGATCTGCATACCAGTTTGCTAGTATTTTATTGAGTATTTTTGCATCCATGTTCATCAGATATCTTGGCCTGTAGTTTTCTTTTCTTGCAGCGTCTTTGTCTGGCTTTGGAATCAGGGAGATACTTGCCTTATAAAATTAGCTTGAAGGTATTCTTTCTACTTCTATTCTTTGGAAGAGTTTAAGAGGATTGGAATTAATTCTTTGAATGTTTGGTAGAATTCACCAATGAAGCCATCTGGTTCTGGACATTTCTTTGTAGAAAAATTTTTTTTATTATTATTACTTCAATCTCCTTTTATAAGATTGGTGTATTGAGATTTTCTATTTTTTCTTGATTCAGTCTTGGCAAGTTGTATGTTTCTAGGAATTTATCCATTTCTTCTAGGTTATTTATCCAATTTGCTCACAAATAATTATTCATAATAGTCCATTATGATCCATTTTATTTCTGAGATGTCTGTTGTAATGTCTCCTTTTTCATTTCAGATTTTATTTATTTGAATCTTCTCTCTTTTATCTTAGTTAACCTAGCTAAGGGTTTGTTGATTGTTTTTTATTAAAAAAAAAAACTCTAACTTTTGTTGATTTTTTTCTATTTTTCCTATTCTCTTTTTGGTTTATTTTAGCTCTGATATTTATTATTTTCTTCCTTATGCCAAATTTGGGTTTAGTTTGTTCTTCTTTTCCTGGTTCCTGAGGTGTAAATTTAGGTTGTTTGTTTGAGATCTTTCTCCCTTTTTACTTAGGCTTTCTCAAAAGGAGCATATCTTGTAAGAGTATGAAAATAATTTTCTATCATTCCTTCCTCTTGCAGAGATCATAAAATAAGGAAGAAAGTATGAAATAAGATTGGACAATCCTCTGTTTAGAAGAGCACATTAATGACTCTTAAATATGCAAAACCTGGAAATAGGGATTTGGTGCCTATAGAGATCTTCAGAAACTAGACAATTTATAAGGGTGGGTGTTCAAAATGGGGGCCAGAGAAAAAGCCCCAGCCAGAGAGAACTTAGACATAAATCCTCAATATCAAAGGGTGGGGAGCACCTGAGGTTGATTGTTTAATGACCACAAATACTTCCAAATCCAATATGCGCAGCTCTTTGCAACGTGGCATTGGCATGCCTCCCATCCACAGTTAGAATCTATTTCTCTATCCTTTTGAAACTGAGTTGGCCTTCTGACTTGCCTTGTCCAATAAAATGTGGCAGAAATCACTTTGTGCAAGTTTTGGAGATTTGTGTGCATGCATCTTCCATGTTCAACATATTGGAACATTGCCTTGAGAGTGTCACAGAGGAAACCAGTCTTGCCTATTGGAGGATAAGAGGCCTACTGGAGGAGGATAAAGATGCTTCAGACAATAGTGAGGACCAACATATGAGTGAGTCCTTATTAGAATTTTCAACCCAGCCAACCTCCCAGCTATATGCAATTACTTGAGTGGATCTAGGCTAAACCAGAAGGGCAGCCAACCAGCTAATTCACTGAGAAACAATTGTTTCTCAAAACTCATGTGAAAAACAAGTAATTGCTGTTTCAAAATACTAAGTTTGGGGGTTCTTTGTTATGCAGAAAAAGACAACTTATAGACCATAGTGAAACAGAAATATTTAAATTTTGGGGTTGAACAAAAAATGCAAAGGCCCACTTGTGATCTCTGAAACTGTTTCCTAAACACTGAAGGCTTAGAAATTGGATAATTGAATAGAATTTGGATAATTGAATAAAAGAAATAAAGGTGTTCCAGGCAGGTAAAACAACATGAGCACAGGCAAGAGAGACAGGACAAGGAAATAAAAAGACTCTTTCTTTCACAAATTTTTCTTTTCAGAAGAAGTAGCTCTGTGTTGCTTTCTAAATCTTTGAAGATTTTCTTCTATTGGGGATATATTTTTTGTGTTCATCTAGAAGAATAGAATTAGCTTATAAGTTCATAGGGGAAGAGAAACAAAAAGGAAACCAACACTCAATGAGCATTTACTGTGTACCAAGAACTTGATATTGATTAATCTCATTTAATCATCACAACATTCCTATGCCATAGGTAGTTTTCCCTATTTCACAGAAGAGGAAACTATGGCTCAGGGAGATTAAGTAGCTTTCCCAAGTTCCCTGATCTAGTAAGTGGTATTGTTTTGTTTGTTTCTATTCCAAAACCCATACCATTTCTACAACCACATACCACCTCCCAGACTCTGTTGTATTAATCTTGCTATCAGCAATGCTTAGTTTATTTCCTAGAACAATCTAGGTACTCAAAAGTGTCTCCTTGAGGAAATTTAGAGGAATAAATCTCACGTGACAGGAATTTCATTAATCTTTTACTCATAAGATTATTAACATAACATAATTTATTAACATAAATACTTCTTTGTGGTCAGCCCACTTACTTTATGTGTTCATTAACTCACAGCTGAGACATTCATTAATTCATATAACAAACAGGTACTGAGCACCTCATAAGTCCAGCCTTCTGGGCACTAGGAACCCAATAATGAGAGGACACACACACACACACACACTCATACTCTCAGAGGTTCTGACTTCTGAATGGTGAATTTTGGTCACTTCTGTGTCTTCCCCAGTGATATGGTGGGTAAGGTCCTTACCTCACCAACTAAGTTGGCTTCTCACTCATGTATTTCTATCTCTGCTTGGCCTCCTGATAAAACAATGAAGGTAAATAATATAATTATTCACATTTCTTTGATCCTCCACAATGAGTAACAATAGAGTGCCCCTTTCCAAAAAGGGGAGGAGAATTTACTAGTGACTCCTTGTTTACCTTTAGCGGTTACAATGGTTAGAAGATGTATTTGTTACCTGTGAAGAACTTATAGTCTGGTTAGACAATCTTAAAAATTAAATTATTCTATAACACATATCAAAGCCTCTGGCACTTTAACTAAACGGAAATGTGCATCTAAGTCAGACCACAGCCTCCTGAAGTTTCTATGGCAAATTTGTCAAAAGTTGGAGAGTGTCATTTATTCCCAGCTGTTTCTAAGGTTCACAACTTCCACCCCCCCCATACGTTGTCTGAGATTCTTGGCTGAGAGAGCTGTTTGTTTCTTTATTTAGCAAAAACTAGCACAGCTCTGCTTAGCAGAGGGACAAGATGGAATTTGCAAGTCTCTGCGATATCACTCAGGCAATTGCCAACTTGTCACAGGTGTACACGACAAGAGCAGTGGGAAGGAGAAAGCCATGGACTAGTGTGGACCTGGAGGCTGGGGCTCCATCCAAAATATCCCACATTTGTTCCTGCATCTGTTAGGGAAAATCAGCGTTCAGTGATGGGCAGAGGTGAGGGATGCAGGTCCTACTTGCAATTTACAAGATATTTTGAGTCAGCAATTATAAGCAGAGCTGTTGACAGAATGCTGCCTGATTATTAAGCCATGAAGAAAGGAATGGCAAGAGTAACTTGGAAAATAAAGGATAAAAAACAGTGAGTTTTCTGAGAAGCAGAGAATAAAACTGAGAGATTAGTTTTATTTTTAAAAGCTGCTGAGTTGGTCTCACTTCTTTGCTAAGTCTCTTGATTTTTTTTTCCCCAGAAGACTTGAATACCTGACCTGAACTGAAGGGGAAATGAAGAGGCTCAGCTTACCGACAGGTGGACCGGTGTCTAAACAGGTATGGCATTTCTGTTTCAGGTCAGCTTTATATGGGACTTAATTGAATAATATCACCTCTCACTTTTTTTTCTTCCCCCTCATTGATCAAGCTGCTTTTGAGAAAAGTGATACTTTGCATATCTGGCTAAGTGCTGTTAACAGCCTCTGCCTGCGGTTTGTTAAAATTTAAAAAAAAAAAAAAAAAAGTGTGATCTTGCCGGAAAAGTAATTTGCTTCTCTCCAACCATGATGGCTTGTACTTTATGCAAATTGGTATCTAGGGACAACAAATCCCATTTAATACATATGCATAGTTCATAAAAAAAAACGACGTGAGAGAAAGAGGAAAAAAGATAAAGCAACGAGTCAGCAAAAGAACAGGTTCCGAGGAAATTTATTGTCCCAAATTGGACATTTGTAACAGATGATGTGAACAAGTGTTAACTTTGTTTTCAGCAGCTCTTCACGTACATTCACTAGACATCACACAGATTATGTTTTAAGGATCTGAACTGTAATAAAAAAAAAAGTGTCTATGGGCTTTAGAGTGTTGTGTTCCATATGGTTAGGGAAGTACGGAGTTATTGCGACAAGCATCTTGTGAAGCTCATTACGCGCAGTGGTGTTAGATTCGAATTGCCGCGCATAGCTATAGGGTACGTACATGACATCCCACAGTCAGCAGATAGCAACTGGAAATGAAAGATATGAAGGCACAGAGTACAGCTTCAGGGAACATGTTAGACAAAACATCTGCTGGTATCAGAACACTGCATTATCAGATCATTGTGGCCATGAATTTTTTATAAAGACACTTTTTTTCCCCCCAAACCGCAACTTTGAAAGTGACATTTTGTGCAAAAAGTTTTTGATTGAAGTGTGATGTCGGGAGGAAGTCCAGTGAAGTGATTCATTGTGGAGAGAGCCCACACTGGCTGCCCAAGAAAACTCCTCTTTGCAAACGGGGACGATGTTCACTAGCAAAATCCATGCTGTAGTGCATGCACATGGGAATACATAAGCAAGAAAGTTTTCTAAGCAGAAACATGACTGAGGGGCTTTGGCCTTTCTTACCACTCAGTGTGTGGAATGGTCCATATTCTAGACATCCACTTAACACTCTCTTTTCTCATGTGGACAGTGTCAGTTACCAGCTCCCATTAAGTAAGGAGGTCATACTCCATCCACTCACCTCTTGGGCTCTGCTTGTTAATGGCAGCCATTAACAAGCCATTTCTTGTCCCAAGAAATCTTGCCATTTCTGCTCCCGACGGCTCTTGTAAGATCTTCCCTCATTGCAGGAAACATGCATGGATGAAAAACTAGTCAAGTTCTGATCTTTGGGAGTAGTGTGTACATTAGTGCCCCACAGTCCTAGGGAGAGTGTGAGATCATGGCCTGGAGAGAAGGAAGGCGTGAGGAGATGGTGCTCACCTTGAGAAGAGTCAAAGGTCCTGATACTTCGGTCCCATTACAGGATGTCACATATTTCATCTTGGGAGATAACAAAGTGCTTGTAAAGCATTATGACTTATGGAAGAACCAGATTATCTACATCCACCTTTCTGTTAATGTAGCTCTGAGAAATGGTATAATTTCACTGATTCAGACCACCCAGGCTGTGGGGTAGAGGGAGAAACATATTTCTCTTGAAAGAGATAATGCAAAAGAGGGAACAGAATTCAAAGACAAGTAGTAGGTCCCTGGAATGGATTCTGAAGAACCCAGAGGAAGTCTTTTCCTCCACTGTGCAAACTATCTTCAATTTAACTTTTTTTTTCAGTAAACCACTGGGTTCCTCTTCTAGCCCATTAGAGTGGTGACACTGGATGAGATCAGTGTGAGGTTGGGAAACTCTCAAAAGTCAGAATATATTCATAGGAGTAGATATGTAGGAATATGTGTAGAATAATTGGCAATAATTCCAGATATAAAAGAGTAACGTAAAAGGTACTCATGAGCGAGTAAACACCAACTACAGAGGCCTGTACTTAGAGTTCCACCTCCGAGCTGTTCTCTTATCATCTTATCATTTTTCCCCCTTTTCTCTTCCTCTCGTTTCTTCTTTCTTTCTTCTTCTTTTTTATCAAAGTTTAGGTGGGAAAGAGGATTCCTCTTTCCTTCATGATTCCTGTTGTGCATTGCCTTAGAAGAGATATTGGTACACAAAAACATTCTCTGGGAAAAGGCTTTATTTTCTACCTTTCTCTATGAAAGTTTGGATGAACTATCAATAGTACACAGGAGGACCTGAAAAGTCATTCGTTCATTGATTCACCAAATATTTCTTGAGCACCAGTTATCATGAATGACCCTTCTGCTGAAAACAACTAAATTGTTGTACATCTATATTCATCTTGAAAAATATTTACAAGTAACAAGATAGTAAATAATACTCAGAACAAAGGAAGAACAAAGAGAGTTAAGTAACCCTGAATCTGTCTTTGTTTTGAGAAATTTGCTGTTCTAGGTAAATTTGGCTTTCTCTTTCTTGATCTTTGAGGGTATGGGGGAGACAAAGTCTAGGGGTCACCCTAAGTGGGAAATCTATTGTATGAGACATTCCTGCATAGAACTAATCCCTCTGAGGGCCACATATTTAGTGTAATATAAAACACAAGTAAACACATCCCAATCAGCAGTGCATTGCCAGCCCAAAATCCTTGTGAAAGGAAGGCAAATAAAACTGCATCTCTGGAAACTCTGCCTGGGATGGAGGAGGGATAGCTTTTATTAAAATTCATAACCGCAAACCAATTATGATATGATTATAGCAGTTAAAATTCATACTATATTGGTGTCCAACACATGCAGACACACACACCATGCACGCACACAGGCACAAAGAATTTGGTAAAAATTCCAGGCCAGTGGCAGAAACAGGACCAGTTTTTTCTAGCAGAACACATCTTTCATATAGGCCTCCAGGCATCCTTACAAATAAATTTTTAAGAAATATGTACAAAATGCACAAGAAAATAAGGTACCATAAGTGAGAATCATTAAACCTTTTGGACAACATAATCAGATAAAGCCTTTAGAAAGTAAATAAATCAGGTATTGAATATAAAATAAATTTTTGTAATAAATTCTAAGAAAGCAAATAGGAGACTGAAATTATCAAAAAGGTAAAGATTATAAAAATATGAAAAGCACATTTGAACAAGAAACTAATTGAACTTCTAGAAAAACATATAGTTCAATGGATAGATTTTAAATTATATTAGATATAAAGAAAGAAAAATTTTGTGACCTGGAAGATATAGCTGAATAGAAGAAAAGAGTTACAAAATACTTTAAAAGTTAAATCAACATGAGGGAGCACAAAGTTCTAATATATGCCTAATTAAGTTTCGGAAAGGAAGAAGAGAGAAGGGGGCTGGGGCAGTACTCAAAACCATAGTGCTTAAGAATTTTCCAGAACTTATTTTTTAAAAATACTGATTCTTGTATTCATGGCCTAAATGAATCCTAACCAGGAAAATAAGTACCTAGACACATGAAACTGCAGAACACAAAACACATAAATATATTAAAATAACAAGAGAAAAATGAGAACCTTCAGTGGTTTGATGAACTGACAGCTAACTCCTCAAAAGCGACAGTGAAAGCCAGAACAAGGTGTGATAGTATCTTCAATGTACTCAGAGAAGATAACTGTCAACCATGATTATATGTTAATCAAAGTAATTTTCGTTTTTTTTTCCAGCTTTGAGATATAATTGACATATAATGTTGTGTAAGTTTAAGGTGTATAATGTGATGATTTGATATATGTATATATTGTGAAATAATTACCACAATTAAGTTAGTTAACATATCTATCACCTCACATAGTTACAATTTTTGTGAATCTGTTGAGAACTTTTAAGATGTACTCTCTTAGCAACTTTCATATATACAGCACAGTATTGTTAACTATAGTCACTATGCTGTACATTACATCCCAGAACTTATTTATATTACTAGAAGTTTGTACCTCATGACCACCTTCACCCATTCCTCCACCATGTCCCTCTGGTGCCTGGTAACCAGCAATCTAGTTTGTTTTTATAAGTTGAGTTTTTTAGTTTCCACATATAAGTGAGATCATATAGTATTTGTCTTTCTCTGTCTGACTTACTTCACTTAGCATAATACCCTCAAGATCCATCCATGTTGTCACAAATGGGAGAACTGCCTCCTTTTATGGCTGAATAATATTCCCCTGTACATATATACCACATTTTCTTTATCCATTCATCCACTGATGGACACATAGGTTGTTTCCTTGTCTTGGCTATTGTAAATAATGTTGTAATGAACACAGAGGAACAGCTGTCTCTTCAAGATAGTGTTTTTATTTCCTTCAAATACATTATTCCAGAAATGAAATTGCTGGATCATATAGTAGTTCGATTTTGAATTTTTTGAGGAATCTCCATAATATTTTCCATAGTGGCTGCACCAATTTACATTCCCACTAACAATGCACAAGTGTTCCAATTTATTCTCATCCTTGTCAGCATTTATCTCTTGTCTTTTGATAACAGTCATTCTAACAGGTGTGAGATGACAGTTCATTGTGGTTTTGATTTACATCCCTAATGATTAGTTATGATGAGCACCTTTTCGTGGACCTGTTGGCCATCCATATGTTTTCTTTAGAAAAATATCTGTTCAAGTTCTCTGCCCATTTTTTAATCAGATTACAGTTGACTCTTTAACCATGTGGGAGTTAGGGGTGCCAACCCTCACCTCCCACCACATAGTTGAAAATTCCCTTATAGCTTTACAGTTGGCCCTCCATATCCGTGGTTCCACATCGGTGGATTCAACCAGTGCTATTATTGTAGCACTGTATTATGTATGGATTGAAAAAAACCCCTGTATAAGTGAACCTGTGTAAGTTCAAGGGTTGATTGTATTTGGCTTTTTTTGCTACTGCATTGTATGAGTTCCTTATATATTTTGTATACTAACTTCTTATTAGATATGTGGTTTGCAAATATTTTTTTCATTCCATAGATTGTCTTTTCATTTTGATGGTCATTTCTTTTCTGTACAGAAACTTTTTAATTTGATGTAGTCCCACTTGTTTATTTTTGCTTCTTTTTCTTGTGCTTTGGGTGTCATATTAAAAAAATCACTGCCAAATCCAACGTCAAGATGTTTCCCTAGGCTTTCTTTTAGGAGTTTTATGGTTTCATGTCTTTACATTAAGTCTTTAATTCGTTTTGAGTTAATTTTTGTGAGTGGTGTAGGGCAGAGATCCATTTTCATTCTTTTACATGTAAATATCCAGTTTTCCTGGCACCATTTATTGAAGAGGCTATCTTTTGCCAATTGAGTATTCTTGGCTCTCTTGTCAAATATTAATTGACCATATATGCATAGACTTATTTTGATTACTATAATAATATAGTTGTAATATAGTTTGAAATCAAGAAGTATGATGCCTCCAGTTTTGTTCTTCTTTCTTAGGATTGTTTTGGCTATTCGGGGTCCTTTGTGGTTCCATACAAATTTTAGGATCATATTTTTCTATTTCTGTTAAAAAATGCCATTGGAATCTTGATAGTGATTGTATTGAATCTATAGATAGCATTGGGTAATCTGGACATTTTAATAGTATTAATTCCTCCAATTCATGAACACAGGATATCTTTCCATTCATTTGTGTCTTCAGTTTCTTTCATCAATGTTTATAGTTTTCAGTGTATAGGTCTTTTACCCCATTGGTCAAATTTATTTCTATGTACATTATTTTCCTTTTGATGCTATTGTATATGGGATTGTTTTCTGACAGTTAATTATTAGTGTATAGGAATGCAACTGATTTTTGTATGTTGACTTTTTATCCTGACACTTTACTGAATTTCTTTATTTCTACAGAAAAATCCTGCCAGCCTGACATAGGTCTTGCACATATCTTTTAAAGCTTATTCCTATATATTTACCACATATATTGTTATTATAAGTGGGGGCTTAATTTTATGTTTTCTAATGGATTGCCTTTTTTACATCTGAAATGTGTACATTCTGAATATTAATATCCTGCCATTCTATCTACTAAATTCTCTTTATCTAGAGTATATTTTCACTTGATTGCTTTTAATTGTGGGATGTGCAATCATATTATCTGCAAACTTAAGTAGTTTACCTCCTCCTCTCTAGTTTTATACAGTTAATTTATTTTTCTTATTTGATTGCATTGCCTAGTTTTTCAAGTTTACTGTTAGATAATTTTGATAAAAATGAGAATTTTTATGTTTGTATCTTGATAGAGACCCTCCTGGTACCTACCCACTAGGGGTCATAATTATATTTGGGCAGACATAGATAAATTTTTATCATTTTAAGGTAGTATCAACAAATTTCTATTTTAGTAAACTTTTTCCTAGAAATGTTGAATTTTATCAAAATAACCTTTAGACTCTGTAGAGGTGATCATATGAGTTTTCTCATTATTTATTAATTTGATAAATTATAGAAATAGATTTCTTGATATGAAACACTCTGTTTTCCTAGCATAAGATCCACTTAGTTATGAAGTATTCTTTTTGAATTTTATTCTGCAGTCTTTACTGTGAAATTTTATTTAGGATCTTTGCATTGACATTCATGACATATTGGTCTGTAGTTTCCTTTTTACATGAAATCATTTTCAGCTTTTGGTATTAATGTTATACTCAATATATAAGAAGAATGTGGAAATATTGGAGTTATCCACTCCTGAAAGCTTTTACTTGTGGACATGTCTAGATCTGGTGCTTTATGGAGAACAATAACAAGAGAACTATGGGACATGGGCAAATGTGGAAAGAAGACAGACGTTTCATTTTTCGTTTTTATTTGTTAACAGCTTTGTTGAGATAAAAATGTACATAACATTCACTCACTTACTGTGTACAATTCAATTCAACATCTACAGAGTTGTGCAACCATCACCCTAATCTAATTTTAGAACATTTTCATTATGCCCTCTGCCTCAAAAAACTCAAATCAGTTAGTAGTCACTACCCCATTCCACATTTTGGCCCCCCCACCCACCAGTCCTGGGCAACCACGTATCTACTTTCTGTCTCTTTAGATTTGCCTGTTCTGGACATTTTTTAAAAATGTTTCATACAACATGTAGTGTTTCTTTCACGGCATAATGTTTTCGAGGTTCATCCATGCTGTAGCGTACATCAGTACTTCATTTCTTAGTATCACCAAATTATATCATATTGTATAGATATACCACATTTTACTTACCCATTCAGCAGTTAATGGGCATTTGAGTTGTTTCCACTTTTGACTATCATGAATAATGTTACTATGAATATTTGTGTACAAACTTTTTGTGGATGTATGTTTTCAATTTTTCTTGGGTATATACTTAGGCAGATGTAGAGAATTTGCAAGCCTTGGTGGAGGTCCAATTGGAATTTTAAAATCTGAGATACTCTGGGGAAGGGCTAAAGAATTGGGAGCTATTTAATATCAAAAACATTTTGACAATACATCAGGAAGACATCAGATGGATTACCTGGGCTATATTGTAACTCTATGTTTAACATTCTGAGGAACTCCTGAACTGTTTTCCAAAGCAGCTGCACCATTTCATATTCCCTTCAGCAGTGTATGAGGGCTCCAAATTCCCCATATCCTCATCAATACTTGTTATTGTTCATCATTTTGATTACATCCATTCTGATGGATATGAAGTGGCATCTCATTGTGGGTTTCATTTGCCATTTCCCTAATAACTAATGATGTTGAGCATCTCTTCATGTGTTTTTTAGCCATTCATGTATCTTCTCTGGAGAAATGTCAATTCAGATCCTTTGCCCATGTTTAAATTCGGTTATTTGTTCTTAATTATTGACTTGTAAATGTCCTTTATACATTCTGTATACAAGTCCCAGATCAGATACATAAGTTACAAATATTTTCTCTCAGTATGTACATTATCTTTTCACTTCTTGATGTTGTCCTTTGAAGCAAAAAGTTTTTAATTTCGAGAAAGTTCCACTTGCCAATCTTCTGTTTTATCACTTATGCATTTGGTATATCTAAGAAATAATTTTTTAACTCAACATCATAATGGTTTATGCCTATATTTTCTTCTAAGAGTTTTATAGTTTTAACTCATATCTATTTCTATGATCCACTTTGAGTTAACTTTTATGTAATGATGTGATGTAGTGGTCCAAATTTATTCTTTTGCATGTGGATATCCATTTGTCCCCAAAATAAACTTTCTTATTTTGTTTTTACTTAAACTATGTAAATATATTCAGAAAAATACTTGGATAAGTGAAAAGAGGAAAATCTTCCACAAAACAAAACACAGAGAATGTTATCATCATAGGAGAAAAGATATGACATGGTTTTCCAGAATTAGATGCCATTTTATTTTTTTTTCAAATTCCCCAAACTATCCATTAGAAGAAGAATTACCTGGTAATGTAATTTTTGAAAATAGCTCACAATATGTCTGTATAATAGAATATTCTATAATCGTTAAGAAAAGGGAGATGTTTTTACATGCACAAATATGGAAATTCTCCAAAATGCATTGTGATAAAAGTTGCAGAAAAGTGTTTATATCATGCAAATGTTAGTGTGAAAATATATACAACACATGCATGCAAATGTATAGAACATTTCTGTAAGGATTTATCTAGAATAATAGTTATGAAATTGGCAAAATGCATGCCCTGGATAGAATAGTAGGTGTCTGGGGAGTCAAGAGAGATGAAAGCTTACTTTTTGCTCAATGCCATTTTGCACTTTGTGAATTTGGAACAATGCATATGGCTTACATACTTAAAACTTAATAAAAGTTAATAAAATTGGCTTATTAGCTTTATTTAATTTTAATAGAGAACATCTTTCCCAAAGTTTTCTCTGAAATATTGATTGTAGAACTTTAAAATATTTCCTATTAAATGATATAACTACACAAATAATTCAGAAAAAGTTATCAATGCAAATTCCCTGAATATCCTAACACTGCAGCCAGAACACCCTCAGTACTGAACAAAATTTAAAAAATACCCAAAGAGAAAGTGTTTGCATTAGCAAACACTTGTTCACAAATCTCAGAACATTCAAACAAAACCTCACCTTGCATTTTGAGAGAGGTACAATTTTACATGGTGTGTAGTAAACTCATAGAGACCAAGGAGTCAAAAATCATACTCTTCAAGAAGACAATAGATAAAGTTATGGACTTCAGTGAAGGGAAGATATGGATGTTTTGGAAAGCATTTTCTAACATTCTTTTGACGCTAATGCCAGAGAACGAAAACATTTATTTCCAATACTACGCTTCTCACCTAATACTATGCCTTTTAGCCAGCTGTTCTAAAGGACCCGTGGATCTGATCTGACATGACAGCCTCTGATGTTCTCAAACCAGTTTACAGATGGTGTCTAAATATTCTCTCAAACATGGTCATTTCCCATGATGCCTCTGTTGCTACAAAAGAAAAGAATGTGTAAATATACAGATATATATGTATATGTTTATTACAATATTTTGATTATCCCAGGAGTTTTAGTCTTTCTGACTTATTGTACACTTGAGAACCACTATTTTCTAGTCTGAATTTTATTTTAATGTTTATTTAAAAAGTAAAGATAAAAGCTTGATGTGAATGAAGTATGCTTGGCTGTATTCTTATGTCTTGTTATCAGTTTGCTCCAAAGTCCAGAAATGCTTATATGTAGCGGTGGATACTTAACAACAAATGGCTAATTCCTTTCAATCAGAAGGCTGAGCTCCTCAAGTGCAGGGTGTGGGAACTTAGGCAGTTAGTTTTAAAGACTCAAAGAAATTTACAAATGCAGTTACCTGTTGGTAAGTTCCATGATTGGGAACAAAGAGAGGACTCCTTTACATGTTATTCACCCCACTGCTGAGTCTGTCCATCTAAAAGCTGTGATTGACGATGTCACCAAAACAAAGGAGTCTAATAGGCCAACTTGAAGAGACATTGAAAGGTTGAAATTATGTATGGCAGAAGACAATTATGCAAGCTAAATGATTCTTTAATTAATAATGAGATCCATCACAGGCAAAAGAGAAAGACTTACAGGATGGAAAGCCTTGTGATTTACTCTGTGTGTGTCCATATGCAGTGCATATATTTTGAGATATAAATGATATATGCACAGTGCGAGTGCCATGACATGTGACTCTGTGAGCTCATGACTGAGCTCATGACTCATTCATCCACTGGGTGGGTGAATATCTAGAATGTAAGATTTTTTCTTAAGAGATAGAATGCATTGCCTGGTGCCTGAAGCCATACGGTTTTCTTATTAGAAAAAAAAATACTGAATTTAATTGATTTACAATCTATGTTCCCTTATTTTCAAATACAACTAGTTGCTTTATACTGGTCAGATTTAATTTTTTTTTGATATTAAATCAAAACATGGAATTACATAAATGTCTTCAGTATGTAAGTCCATACCCATACATCAATATCAATGTAAATGCATAAACTAACAAAATACTATTTACTCAACTTTTAAATGTTTCCCAGTCTCTGGATGAACAACTGATTTTAACTAACTAGTTACATTTGTTTCCAAATTTTACATCTTTTAGACCACAGTGGGTTTCAAACTATGTTTCAGTAAACCCAGGTGTTCAATATGACTCTTCCTTCTTCCTCCCCCGCTCTTCTTAGCTGCTACCAAGGGTGGGAGGTAAGGGAAACAAGGAGACAGAGCTCCAACCCAAAGAGCTGCAGCTTTTGGGGGGTTAAGGGTTTCTTTTATGTCTTTGCTTAAGCAAAAGTGTTCTATGGTTATAAATCATTTTAAACCACCATTAAGAAAAAATCTGAAATAAAACTAAAGTTACTTTCTTAACTCATACAATATACAAACAAAACAAAACAAACAAACAAACATAAAACACACATAAAACCTGTGCTATGGAAGTACAAGAAAGAAATCTTTGGATAATTTAAAAAATATCTTTGAGTTACTAAAATAAAGCCTATATCAGAAAAAATGGCAGATTTAAAAATATATTAAACTTCTACATATACAAAACAACATTTAAAAATTTTGAATGTTAAAAGAAAAAAACCACAGTAAGAAGAAATATTTTAGCATTCATAACAGACAACAGATTACCATCCACAGTAAATAAAGACCTCTTAAACATGTATTCAAGAGCAAGTAACTAGATTTAAAACAGCAAAAGATATTAACAAGAAATTTACCAGAGAATGAAATCACACTTCCTGACTTAAAAATATTACAAAGCTGCAATGATTAAAACAATCTGATATTGGCACCAAAACAGACATACAGACCAGTGGAACAGAATAAAGAGCCCAGAAATAAACCCACTCTTATAAGACCAACTGATCTCAACAAAGGTGCCAAAAAGACACACAGGGAAAGAACAGTGTCTTCAACAAATGGTGTTGGGAAAACTGGATATCCACCGGCAAACATTATACCACTTTATACAGTATACCAAAAAAAAGAAAAAAAAAATCATTTTGAAATGGAGTAAGACTTAAACATAAGATCTGAATCTATAAAACTCCTAGAAGACAACATACAGGAAAAGCTCTTTGACATTGGCCTTGGACATGATTTCTTGGCTATGACGCTGAAAGCACAGACAATAAAAGAAAAAAATAAGACAGGTGGAACTACACCAAACTAAGAATTTGCACAGCAAAGGAAACAATCAAAAGAGTCAAAAGACAACCTACAGAATGGGAGAAAATATTTGCAAACCACATGCCTAAAAAGGAGTTAATATTCAAAATATATAAGAAACTCCTACAACTCAAAAGCAAACAAACAAACTAACAACACCTGATTTAAAAATGAGCAAAGGACTTGAATATATCTTTCTCCAAAGAAGACAAACAAATGGCCAGCATGTATATAAAAAGGTGTTCAACACCACTAATCATCAGGGAAATGCAAATTAAAAGCACAGTGAGATACCATCCCACACGTTGGGATGGCTATTATCAAAAAGCAAAACAAAACAAAAGGTAATGAATGTTCATGAGGATATAGAGAAAAGGGAACCCTTGTGCACTATTGTTGGGAATGTAAAATGGTGAGGAAGCTATGCAAAACAGTGTGGAGTTTCCTCAAAAGCTCATCAATATAACTACCATATGATTCCGCAATTTCCCTTTTGTGTATATATCCAAAATAATTGAAATCAGGGTCTCACATCGTTGCCTGCATTCCCATATTCATTGCAGCATTATTCACAGCAGCCAAGATATGAAAACTATCCAGATGCCCATCAGCAGATGAATAGATCAAGAAAATGTGGTATACACATACAATGGAATATTATTCAGCCTTATAAAAAGAAGGAAATACTACCATTTGCAACAACATGGATGAACCTGGAAGACGCTATGCTAAGTGAAATAAACCAGTATCAGAAAGACAAATACAGTATGATTCCACTTATGTGCAGTATCTAAAATAGTCAAACTCATGAAAGCAGAGAACAGAATGATGATTGCCATTGGCTGGAAGCAAAGGGGAAATGGGAGGTTTTCAATGAGTATAAAGTTTCATTTATACAAGATGAATAAGTTCTAGAGATCT
Source organism: Eschrichtius robustus (assembly GCF_028021215.1). Classification (NCBI taxonomy): domain Eukaryota; kingdom Metazoa; phylum Chordata; class Mammalia; order Artiodactyla; family Eschrichtiidae; genus Eschrichtius; species Eschrichtius robustus. The sequence goes on from NC_090838.1 coordinate 50,619,722, forward strand.
GATGTACAACAAAGTGCCAACACCTAACAACACAGTATCATGCACATGAAGTTTTGTTAAGAGGATAGATTTCATGTGAAACGTTCTTATTATAAAAGAGGTGGGGGGGAAGGGAACACAAGGAAACTTTTGGTGGTGATGGATGTTTTTATTACCTTGATTGTGGTGACAGCATCACGGGTATATGCATATGTCCAAACTCATCAAATTGTGTACATTAAACATATTCAGGGTTTTGTTGTTGTTGTTGTTGTTGTTTTTGTATATCAATTATACCTAAACAAAGTCATAAAAAAATTGTGGTGGTAGTGATGCTAGGCAACTTCCCAGGCTAGGTCACAGAAAACGTAGCTTCTGGTTTTTGCTCTCATGGATTGCTCATCTTGGGGAAGCTGGCTGCCATATTATGAGGATACTCAAGTAGCCTATGAAAAAGCCCATACTGAGGAGAATAGAGGTCTCCCAATAACAACCAACACCAACCTGCCAACCATGTGAATGAGCCACTTAGATCCTTCAGTCCCAGTCCAGACCTCAGATTTCTACCAACATCTTGACTACACTCTAGTGAGGGACACCAAGCCAGAACCAGCCAGCTAAGATGCTCCTAGATTTCTGACCAACGAAAACTATGAGGTAATGAAGGTTTGTGGCTGTTTGAGACCACTAACTTTAACATAGTTTGTAATATAGAAGTAGATAAATAATATACAATATTTTATGGTAGCATTATTTGTAATAGTGAAAAATCAGAAAAAATGTATATTTCTATCAATAAGGATATGGTTGAATAAATTGTGATTAATCCATATTATGAAACATTATGTAATTATTAAATTAACAAGGTAGCTCTATATCTTCTAAAATGCAATATCTTTAGGAAATATTAAATAATAAGACCGAACAACATGTATTATATTAATTTTTATAGTAAAATACATTTGGATATTTATAATTTAGATATACACCTACATACGGATGTCTGTATTTGTATATGCTTTCAGAAATCTTTGGAATAGAAGATTGGACTGAAGGAGGTAGCAAGGAAGGAGATTTAATTTTATGCACTTCTACATATTTGGAATTTTTTAATAACAAACATGTTTTATGCATCCATGTTTCCTTTTATGGCTTTATTTTTTAAATTAAACTGATGAAAAACAAATGAAGTAGTATACTTTTCTTTTAGGAGCTTTCATTGTTAATATTAACTAATTACCAAGATGTATAAGACAAGAAAATAAGGTGAAGTCAAAATGCATAATTTACTTTAATAGCTTTTTGGCTATGATAAAGCAAGTGAAATGACTGTTTTGATTACAAGCCAGGTAGTTTTATGCCATTCTATGGCTACTGCTTACCTGTCTGTCAAATGGGATCGTGGGTCTCAAGAGGTGACCTTGGGAAAAAATGAGGATGACTTGGCCCAAATACACCACTGATACTGGACAAAGTCCAGAATCCACACCAAATGCCAGATGGACTGTGGGTCGATAGTGACATCTTCATGTACAAAGGACAGCACATTAAAGAAGGGGATGAAATAGATGTCTGCCTGTGGGAGTTATTGACTAGGTTTAATGCTAGGGCTTTTATCCTGTTATGCTGCATGTAATATGCTGAGGATTTCAGAAAAAAAATAATGCATGGGCTGTCCCAAGAACTAGAGGTCAAAAGGGAGTGGATAATAGAATTTGAATAAAAAGGAAAAATTGATTAGCTGATAGTGATTATTAGGCAAGGTTACAGAAGGCAATATTACAACTAGTGGAGCATTGCTAAAGGACACCCATCCCTTAATACAACGCCACCTGAATCAACCTGAGGTATAAAATATGAAGACTCAAGTGACCAAGGCAAATTTTAATTGGGATTACAAATATTACTCTGCAAAACATGGCTAAAAATGTTCCCTGAGTGTTTATGTAAAATGTTATGTCTTTCTTTCAAAGGTTCCTTGCAAGTAGTTTTAAAAAAAATTCTTTAATTCCAGTTTATAGATTTTTCTTATTTTAATGTTCTCCTCTCTGGTGTAGGCATATTATAAATGGAATTAACTACATTACTAATGCTTTTAATCTGATTTTACTGGTGCCTAGGGCTGATGACTAGGAATCAGCATGTGTGTCGTTAAAAGAAAAATACAGTTACATAGAAACTAAATTCCATGTCTAAATAAACACATTTATCTATGTGCCTTATTTATTATCCCAACTAGCCAAAGCAGAAGGGCCTGACTGCACTTCTTCAAAAATAAGGTAGCTAGAAAGCAGTTTCTCTGGCCACTGGAATTTTCTTGATGAAAGAACGGGCAAGAACAGCCTAAAATTTGATGTATTCTTTGTATGTAATTCCTGAATTTTAGGCTGGAACTACATATTTTGGGGGCACTATATACATTTTTATGACTATTCATATGTAAGAAATAATTGACAGTTTTTAATTCACTTGAGTCAACTGCCGAGCAATCACTTGGATTGCTGCAGTCGATCTGATTTGGCGATTCAAGACAAGTGAAGTATCAATACTCACTGGACGCTGTTGATTGAAAGTCCTCTGTCTGAGGCCACAACTTTGAACCTGATGACACATGAGGAAAGAAATGGGAGAGCATAAGCTGATAATTTTAAAAGAAATGATCAAAGGGAGAGGATGGCAGAGTCCAAAATATAAGAACCAGTTCCTGAAACCACAGTGGACTCTTGCCTCAACTTGCCTTTGCTTATATTTACTTTGGAATAGTTCCAAATTCTGTGCTATGTCAATCATAAATCAGTTGATTATGAATGGCCACCTCCTCTTCCCATCATCTGTCAAATCTCTTCATCAACTTAGGCACACCAGTGACCTGCACTGACTACCTCTACATGAGGGATTCTGATTGTCTCCTGCCCTCTGATTACAATACTTCCTGAGCTATTTAGTGGGCAGCAACTCTTTTCTTGGCCGTTGTACCTCTTGTTATCTTGGATTATTATTTATATTTTTGTGCTATCATTTGACTTTTTTACATCGTTCATTATCCCAAGTACATGGAAGCTTATGGAGTGCAAATGATTGTGCTTTATCTTTTCTTTTCTTGCTTTTTTTTGCCCATTCCCACTTCCCCACCACCACTGAGCCTATCACAGTGTGTTAGACCAGGAGATCCTCATTACACATTTGTTGTTTTGTAAAGTCGGCCCTTCGGGAACTTCACAGCTTCATTGAGACAGGACAATATTTGAACCCCCAAAAAAGCTTTATTACCATTATAAAGGCAAAGGCAAAAGAAGGGGAAATATGTTTAATTAACAACACGAATATTTTCGTAATACAATTTAATCTTCCCAGTATGCTTACGAAGAGATGGGTATTATTGTTTTTTCTACTTTACAGATGAGGAAACCAGGCTAAGAGAGGCCAAACAATTTGCCTAAACTTGAAATGATTTTAAGTGGTTGGGATGATTCAAACCCAGGTCAGTAGCCTCTGGGCCAGTTCAACAGTAAGTAACATTAAAGAGACTGCATTAACAGCCTGCAAAGCAAGACAACCTTTGAGGGACTGAGGAGTAATGAAAGCATATGGAAATGGGTCATGAATCAGGAAAGGCTTCCTGAATGAGGGAACATGAAAAGGAGGAAAAGAGGGGGATTACAGCCCTGAAAAATAGAGGATCATGTAAGTGGAGCAAAGTAATAAAGAAAAGAAAAAGCATTTGCCACTAAGTCTGTAGAAATATTTACAGTTGGTTTCCAATCTCCTCATATTTTCTATCTAGCCAAACAGCAATAAAGGTATGTGGGAAAAACATATATATTAAATTACTAGGTGTCAGATTTCCGATTTGATAACACTTGGTATAAAAATAACAGTTATTATTACTCTTCATTTATCTAGCTCTGAGAGTGTACACAGCACAGTATAATAAGTAGAATTTATCACAGGAGGGACAAAATTTGTGCCCCAAGGGCTTTGCTGAGTAGAGCCTCAAGTGGAAACCGTGTGACACCGAAAATCAGGGCACTGCAATCGCTGTACATCTAGAATCGCCTTCTCTCTTGGGCTGTGGTTGAAGATATGGGGGCCTATTGCAAGAGACATTTTTCTTTTTTTTTTTTTTTAACATCTTTATTGGAGTATAATTGCTTTACAATGGTGTGTTAGTCTCTGCTGTATAACAAAGTGAATCAGCTATACATATACATATATCCCCATATCTCCTCCCTCTGCGTCTCTTTTGTGGGAGGATATAGAAGGAGATTTTCACGTCCGACTTTTAGAAAGATGTTAATTGGGGCCTTTTTCTAACATTACGTACCCCACATTACCACACACACAAAAAACCCAAAAAACAAAAACTGTCTCTTGTGTAATAGGAAAGGTTCAATCATGATCCAGGGAGATCCAAAATCTGGGAACAAGGGGGGATGGGCAACCTTCTCCTCAGGGTCCCAGAAACACAAGTTCAGGCTCATAACAATTAAATGTATTAGTTACAGTGTATCCATCAATGCTAGTAAATATAGACACAAAAATGCCCTGCCTTGGCATTGTGGCTCTGATATCCAGAATACAACCAAGAGACAGCAACTGAGCAAAATAAAGTTCCTTCACACAAATCAGAACACAGGCCCTCAATCATAGATTATGAACTTTCATCCTGGACACAGCTTAATAAACTCGGTTTTATAGTTTCCTAGCTCCAGTTATTTAGCAGAAGCAAATGAAAAGTATGAGGGAAGGCAGAGAGCTGAACAACAAGGGAGGAGATCAAAAATCTGAAAAATGTAGCCAGGTCTGGGGTAGGATGAAGTGACCGGGGCACAGAACAAACAAACCTGCAAATCAGTGGTCCCTGAGGACATCGGTATTTGCACAGGGTTGTAACCCAGAGTTCAATTTGTGCTTGTTTCAGCTGCTATATGTTATATATTATCCATAAAAAAAAATTATATTTCAATTAAAAAAAGAATTATGACACTCTGCAAAAACAAACACTGAATCAACAACTCCAATTGAAAGAAAAAAAATAATTGGAAAAAAGAATTTAAAAATAGGGAACTCATGATGTAGGATAAAAGCAGTAAGTAACCTTTGAATTTAAGTCTAAAAAACCCACTATTAATTGTTATGAAAATTCGTAAAACAAAAATACTTAAATTGAGCCATAGTATAAAATGTTAATGATCAATTAGAAAAAAAAAATCCAGGTTATTTCAGATAATTTATGAGATGAACAATGTTAGAGAGAAACTAAACTAAAATCAAGTAAAAGTTTGTTAAACATTGAATAAGTATTATATTTATTGAACCCCTATTATGTGTCAGGAGCTATACTAGGTGCTAGGGCTTTAGCAAAAAACAGTGCAAACTAATTCATGCCCAAATTACAACCCAGCATGTGAACAGTAAGTATACAAATATATAACATAATTTCTGGTTGTGCATGCAAAAAAGAAAAATAAACCAGGGTAAGAGTGTCAGGGGGAGGGTCAAAGGGAGGGATTGCTACTACTTTAGATATGGTGTTCTTAGAAATCCTCTCTTAGGAGATCACATTTACACAGAGCCTCTGAAAACAATATGGCCATTTAGAGGAAAAACCTTCCAGGAAAAGTGCTAGGTGAATGCAAAGGCCCTCAGGCAGGGTTGGCTTTGGTATATTTGAGGAACAGTAAGAAACAGAATGAGAGAGAGAGAAGGTAGATGAATTTGAATACATAGGTAGTACTCTAGAGGAACAAGACCTAATGTTGAATTGGATGTGGGATCAAAGAGAGATTTTAGTACCCCACACCCACCTACACTCTCCCTATCACCATAACCTTGAGATACTTGGGTAAATGGTAGAGCCAATTACTCTGATGAGAAAAACTGGAAAAGAAGCACATGTGTGAGGGGGTTGAGAGTAGAGAGGCAATGAGAGTTAGGTGACGATTCTGCTGGAGATCTGGAGCGGTTGGACTGAAGATCAATGATTAGGATCCATCAGAATATAGATGGTACAAAGCTAGGGGACTGACTAAGGGATCCCAGGCAGTGGGTGTAGATACAGGAGACAGGAGGTCCAAAGACTGGCTCTTGACACATGCCAGCATTTATAAATGGAATACAGAAGGAGGAGTACACAGAGGAGAAAGGGGTTCACAAGTCCAAGAAAGCCACAGAGCGTAGAGTCCTGAAAGTGAAAAAAAGAAAAATCTCAAGGGTGAGTGAGCAGCTGAGTAATCTCCTGAGAGGTTAGGTAAGTCAGATAAGCACTGAGAACCCACCATTAGATATGATGATTAGTGGGTCATTGACAACCTAGATGAATTTATAGATTTACAGACAATTAAAATTCTTAACAATGATAAAGAAATGCACAAAGTTAAAGCAAAGTCCTAAATATGAAAATATGCCAGCGAGGGATCACTACTTCTACCCCACCCCTCCCTGGCCCCTGACCCCTGCCTGGTGACCCCTGTTTCTGAAAGAAGTGTGTTACATCCTTTGATGGAGTGGGGCACAGAGCACAAGATGGAATCATTCATTTTTGTATAGTGTGTCACACCCAGGAGATAAGTCAACCCATGATTAGAGGAGGGCTAATCCAAACAATCTAAACAAAGGGAAAACTTGAGACTCTCACAGTGAGTCTATGAGATGGAGTGAAAAGGGGCAGATGATTGTGGAGGGAGGGGTGGCCCTCAGCAGTCCAGCAACGAGCTGACTTAGAGAAAACTAATTCTAATAAATAAGTGTTTTTCATTTTATTGCTTGGTTTGTGTGTTTTCCTTTTTTTCTTCATCAAGTGAAATCAAATAACAGAGAAGCTACATTTGCTAACTATTTGGAATTTTGAAGGAAAAAAGAAGAATGGGATACGGTGCTTGTGGACTAAGGAATGGAGTGGGGACAGCTCCTACACAGGGAATAATATTTCCTCTGCAATTATAAAAATGTGATATAACTGCTCATTGGGAGAAAATATAACCATCAGCACCATATTTTTTTCCTTATAACCACCTATATTTTATTGTATATGGTTGTGGAATTGATGCATGGTAATATTCCTTTTTCCTTTTTAAGTACTTCATGAAGGAAAGAAAGAAAAATTCCATTGTGATAGTGCAGCAGCCAAGATTTAAAGTTGTGCTGGACTTACAATTGAAATGCAAATCACTCTTTGCAAACAGCTTCCCACTGAGACCCAAATTTTTACAGATCAGGTTCTGCTGTCCTGATGAGGAATCATTGAACAGCATTTCCCAGGATTCACAAATTAGTTGCTGTCTAAGGTATCATTTTCTATGTTATAATTGTAACTTACCAGAGGAAACTTTGTCACAAAAGACAGTACCCTGTGCTTCCATTATTCTTCCAGCTGCACCGCCACTAAGGATTCTTTCACACACAATAAAAATACACATCATGACCTCCCTCTCTGAAATACACACTCCTTGAATATAAACATTTTGAGAATATTGGTGTGCTTTTCTTCCCCTTCTTTTTTAGATGTGCAGGTGGTAAAATACTGGCTGCCATGAACTGAAGACAATAAATAGAAATTACCAGCTTCTTATGGCTGCCTGATAGAAATGTGCCAGCTTGGGAAAGGCTGATTCTCCAGGCACAATAATCCTCTGGGCAAAGAAATCCCTGGATATTCAGGTCCACTTGCTGGATGCTCCTTAAGGCGTAGGTAAGGCTGTCCACTTCAGACATGCTTAGCTGCCCTCAGAAACAAGGAGGCTGCTTAGAACCCTGGAAGGTTACCTCTCTTTCCCCAAGTTAAAAGAGCTAAAGCTCTGAGAGAGGCAGTATTGCACACAGGACAGAGAACACGAAAGGCTGAGGGTTTAAACGCTGAAGTTGAGACACAGAAATAATTTCCAAAATTATGGTTGTATAGTGGGACCATCATTAGCTAGTACCTTTAAACTTGGTCTTGTCACAGACCTTTGCTAGCTGAGTTATCTGAGACAGATACAGCTTGTCTGTGGATGTCCATCTCCACATATGTCAATGTTCTGGATCAGAAATTTCTCAAAGAGAATTCCGAGAATCACCTGATCCCAGAAGCACTCAGGGAGCTTGTTCTAAAAGGAGCATCTGGACACTCATCCCCAGAGATTCTGATTTATTTTACCCAGGATAGGTTCCAAGAATCTGCAATTTTAACAAGTTCCCCAAGATGATTTTTATGCACATTGAATTTGAGAACCACTGCAGTAGATGAACCCTGAGATTCCTCCAGATTTAAGGGTTGAAAAATCAATAGGTTAGTCAAGCATCCCCACCTTGAAGCCTGGATCCCTTAACCAGGAAAATATACTTATCAAGAGAAATTGAAGGCAAAAGGCTCCTCCATATGAGGTTAGTATCTACATCTAGATAGAAGCTACTAGAGACCCCATTCCTCAAGTATATTTTCAGCAGCCCCACTGGGAGGGCAAGCTATAAACGTGTTGAAATCCCAGCGTTCACCTTCCACATCTCCTGGCCGCTGAAAAGAGATGATTCTCATAGCTGCCGTCTTCCTGCCAGAGCAGGAGAGGTTCCTGGGGAAGGCTGAGTAATAGAGGGAGAGCATGGTCCTATCTCCAGCCCCTGTGGTTTGAGGAGGAGGGGAAACTGAGGAATGTGGACAGGAGAACCCTTCCATTACCTCAGCTTCCTAGATAAAGTAGGAGGCAGAGAAACATGTGAGTGAGAAGAGAAGGTGTTGACAAGGACTGAAAAAAAGTATGACGGATTGGAACTTTTATTGAGGAGAATGGGTGCGAAATCTAAGCAAAGTCAAGGGATAGGTGTGGAGTTCCATAAGTCTCGACTAGGGTGAAGTCTCTGGAATTTTATTATTGTTAATCATCTTGATTGTGAAATTATTCATATCAACATTTAATTCTTTGAAAACCAGGGATACTGGATATATTTTCACATCTTTATTGGTTATATGTTTTATGTGGTGAATTATCTATTCATAATCTTTGTTCATGTATTTTATTATTTCTTCTTTGACCATTTTTGTGTTTATTATAATAATTGTTCAATGTATGTGCTGCAAATAATTTTCTTCATTTTTTGTGTTTATGTCTTTTCAATGCACACAAATGTTCATTTGTATGTAACCAAATCTACTGAATTTTCTCATATATTCTTCCATATCTATTTAACAGTCTATGCTGTTGAAGAGACTCAAATATTTCCAAGAGTCTCCTTTTTGCCTTGTAATGTTTCCTCCACCTGATTTTTTTTTCTGCAGTACCAGTTTTAGTCTTTAGTCTTTTCAAATGGCTAACAAATTGTGTAGTCAACTTTCAATTATTACAAGTTAGGAAGGCTGGCATAACATGCATGGTTATAATGCTGCTAATAACTCCCCTGATGAATATATCAAATAATCTTTTTCCCCCACAAGGTTCTTATTTCAGTAAACTCTATTCAAAGCATCAGCTCCTAATGATAACACTTGTTTTCACAAAAAGATAAACCTGGTTTCTTTAAGTGACTCTATTTTACTGGGCCTTAGTCTCCTTACCTACAATACATTTGTTTCAGGTGATTCTCAAAGGCTTTCTCAACTTTGAAATTGTATTATTTTAATGAGCAGAGTGTACATCTGTCATTGTGCTAACTAGACCTGTCTTCCTTAGAGTAGGGGCTCAACACTATAGCCCTCAGGCCATATCTGGCCAGTGGCCAGTTTTTTATAAGGCACTTGAGCTAAGAATGGTTTTCATATTTTTAAAGAGTTGTTAAACAACAACAACAATAGGAATATTTGACAGAGACCCACAGATCTTATGAGGCCCTCAAAGCCTAAAATAGTTCCAATGTGGCCCTCTAGAGAATCGGCTTACTGACTCCTGCTATAGTATCAGCAGGCAGATCTTTTGTTATCACGGACACCTCTCCAAAAGTACCACTGGCAGACAACACAACAAGTACCATGTTTCCTTTTCTTCGGGGCACAAATTTAGAACACATTTCCCAGTCTCCCTGCAGTTAGGGCTGACCATTAATTGAGTCTTACAGAATGGGGTATTGGCAGATGTGATATACACCACTTCCAGACCCCTGCTAAATCTGTCCCATGCTGGAGCTCCATTTCTCTCTTGTGTACACCAGTTGGATGTAGAGAATCCAGCAGAAGACACCAGCACTTTAGGAGATGATGCAGCCATCAGTGAAGGGAACCCAAGTCCCCAACTGACCTGGCGGTAGGCTACATGTCAACAAAGAACATCACATTGAACTTCATCTGAGTAAAACATAAACTTGGTGTTGGTTAGGACAATAAATGGGGGGATTCATTACGGCTGCTAGAATCTATCCCAACTAAAGCTCTGCTTCTCCTCTGCAGCTCAGCTAGCATGTTGCTTCTGTCCTCTTTGAGCTAGGAAACCAGAGGACCAACACTGTTAAAAAACAAAATAGTGACACTGAGGAAATAGCAACTCGAAATAGTGACTCAGTTTCTGAGTGAAAGGAAAAATTCTATAACATCAATTTAGAACGGAGATTTTGGTAGATCAGTGACCTTTGTCCCTTTGTTAGTTAGGTTTGGACCATTTTTTCTGAGAGACAACTCCACTCAAACAAGTGGAGTGTCAGACCATCAATAATTAGCTGTACTGAGTCTTCCTTTTTTCTATCTGAGGGCTGGGGCTAATGGGAATTGAATGGCTTAAGGTGAGTATAAGTGCATTTTAACTAACCAGTCACAAAATTTAGTTCTGAAGATGCATGAAGAAGAATTATATTCTTTGGATATTCATATTGCCTGGGAAAAATCACAGAAAAAATCTTAGTAAGTTTCTAAATCAGAGACCCTTCAGCGACCAACATGGGAGATGCTATGTCCAGAGTACATATAGCAACAACACAAAATTAAAATTAACAAGTAGATGTCACTATTAAGACAAAATTGCCGTATAGTGGAAGAGCTAAGGGCATGACTGAATTTAGTAAGCCTGAGTATGAATGCTTGCTGCACCAGTTATTAACTGTTTGACTTTTTATGACCTCAATCTTTCTGTTATTCTGTACCCTCATTTATAAATGGGGGGAAATGATACCTGCTCTTTAGGGTTGTAATAAAGATTAAATGAATTATTATCTTTAACTTAAAAGAGTGTGACACATAATATGTGTTGATTCATTCTAATTATTACATGATTCAAAATAAGGGAATTCACCCAATATGCAAGGTCTAATGTCACACTTCGAAAATCTCCATTCCCTCTCCTCTCATTCGTGCATTTCTGTAAACACCTTCTTAGTATTTCACTTTTGTCTCAGTTATCCAGTTATTCCTTCTTAGCTAAATTTTGAGATTACGGTTGAGTTATAGATAGGTTGCAACAAGTAAACAGAATGTGGATGGCAGTCCACTTAGATGTAATAACAGGAGAAAGATATAGAGGTAGGAAAAGATGGGGTATATTTGGTTAGCTAATTTTTTTGGCAGTCCTATGTTCTAAAACTGAGACTTAAAGACCAAAAGCATCTTCTTGTCTTCACTAGAGAAAAGAAACAGCTATCTTTTCTTTCAAAACATTGTAAGCTCTAGATACATATGAGGCCTCTTTCTATTTTGAGTTGGAAGAAAAGAAGCAATAAGAAAATTCATAATCAGAAGAAAAACCACAGTCCATTTTGTAGAAAGTCTTAAAAGTTGCTATTGGATATATATATATATATATATTTTTTTTTTTTTTTTTAATTGCATACATAGGAACAAAATTCTGCAGTTTGGATTATCCTTAGAATCTGGATCTTTGCACATTTTATTTTTTATCAGTATGCCTGGTTTTCCTTTGTTAAACTTTATAGTTTCTCAGAGCAAAGCATAAGGAACTATATTCTTATTCAGTGCAGTTTGAAAGCTTGCTTTGTTTTCTTCGAGGAGGAAGAGGTACTTTTGTCATAAGGTTTGTAGTCACCTTGTCTGCAACCTCTTAAACAACTGATACTTTATCATAGAGGAAAATAAATTCACATACCACATGCAATATGAACACACTAGTTTCTGCTACTAATTCAGAATTCTTAGTCCACCCCGCATGTTTTATGACCTAACATAGTGATATGAAAGGAATTTTATACATTTTAGTTCTGTCCCTCTGCTGGCAGTGGAAGTAAATCCCAAAGTATTTCAGCAGGTGCTATTAATATGCAAATAACAGAGAATACACTGTTTCTAATAGACCTCCCAACTGCATGGGAGGCATCGCTGTTGGAGCAAATTAGCTTTCTGTAATTTGCATGCTTTTCACAACCTCCTGGGATTATATTTTAGATCAGAGACAATAAAAGCATATGCAGTTAGTTTAAAATGTAACTAATTTTAGACTTTGAAACAATTTTAACCTAACTTCTTTGTGGTGTTAAACAGCTATTTTGAAAAAAAACTTTCATAACAGTCTGTAATTTTCATAGCATTGATTTGCCATTAATGGCTCCATCTCTTTATAGCGTGAAGACAAATGTGGGAACAGACCAGGTGTATGGGTTTCCCAATTGACTAAAAAGACACAATGGCGGGGCGGGGGCGGGCGCGGCTGGGGGGCGGCGGTGAACTGGGGGCCTGGGAGTATGCATTGTTTGGGCAATTACAAAGGATAGTATGGATCAAGAGAAAACATAAAATTGGCCCAAATGGAGTGATTAGCCAACATGATTCATGACCAGAGGAACCAGCCAGAAAGGTAAAGCGAAATTATTTAGCTCACCATGTAAGCCTTATAATATCTAAATATCTAAATAAATAAAATGATATCTAAATAAATGAATAAATAATATTGAATTAACTGATTTTAACTATTCCGACTTATATCTTATAAATAATGTGTGTTTAGAATTCTTATTCCATGTCCTAGAAATTAGGAAATTTTCTCGAAAAATATGTATCCAGTCTGGCAGCAACTAAAGTCATATGTGATTGGGAATTTAACATAATTTATGTTTTTTGTTGATCTATCAGTGAGAAGATGAAAATTGAGCCAAACTGTGCATCTTTCATTGAGAAAATAAATTATTTTGATCCCTTCCTGGACTGGATAAGCTAGGGATTTTGAAAAAAATATTTAGATAATTTTTTAACTTTTGCTGTCTTAAATCCACACATGAAAATTAAGTTGAAGAAATGACATAACTAGATGTTTGACGCTTAAATGTCGCCTTTGAATATGTGGTTTTGATTTGGATCCCAAATTAACTGATGACTGAATTATTCTGCATTTCCTTTTGTTTCTATAGACACGGCTGCATCATAAGTTTAAAAAATATCACATGAGAAAATGTCATAAATGAGAGTTCTTTAAGATTTACTGGCTAAACGTGTTTCTTATACATCAGTTCAGTAACCAGCAGCTGACCATAGGTAAAATAGATGACTTGGAGGAAAAGAAGAAAAGTAAAAGATAACTTTGCTATAAACAAAGAATATCATTATGTAATGGCCATTCCAATATTTCTGGTTACATTATGGACAGATTTCAAGTCAAGTAATTTCTGCCTCATGAATCTTGCTGAAATGTGTGAATCAACTTGCAATAAATAATTTGGCATTTGACATACCTTGGATCTGGAGGGAAAAGTAATTAATTTAAATATCATAAATTCAGCTAAATCAATAATCAGGCATATGTATATATTTATATGTGGATATAATGACATTTTTGTTTATCTATGATTTCAAGCTTTAAAGATAAAATTTTTACTCAGTGATCACACTTTGAAAAATTAGTCTTATATGTCAGATGGAAAGAGAACACATTTATGGCATATACAAGTAAAGCTAGACACTATGGAAAGAACGTTTTTGAACATAAAAAATGATATTGAGAATGATGATAATTTTGTAACAAAATTGAGGTCATCTATTCCAAGTAAATATAAATGGCATAATATTATATATAAATAATTTAAAATATATCATAAATTTATATAACTACTCTCAACTATAGCACAGCCTATATTTGATATACCATTTCTTCTTCAATACCTTCCCTTCCATACCAACCACCATAGAGCTTTGCCCTCTGTCCATCTTTTTTTTTCTTCCTTTTCTAATAATATAACCCAATGCATGGCTGTCGTTTTACTTCTCTGCTACAATTCCCAAGCAATGTTTTCTGTTCTATTGATTTTGTTTTTTCTCTTAAGCTGAGAATCTAAATTCAGTCCACCCCATGCATCCTTCAAAGTCCAGTTCAAACATGGGCTCCACCGTGAAAGCCTCAATGATACTTCTGGCTCAAACCCATCTCTCCTTTCTCAGAAGTCCCATTGCCTTCAAATCATCTTATTCTTAAAATATGGCACTTTCTATGTTTTTAAATTATATTGGAAATGTCCTATTTCCTCTGACTAAACTGTGTGCTTCCTGAGAGCAAGGTTTGTTATTGCCTGCTGAGACCAATTCCTTTAATATAGCAGGTACTTCAGAAATAGTTATTGAATATTAATAAAGTTTCTATAAGCATTATTTTCTCATATATTCTGTTAGATATGGGAAGAACTTTATCTTTTGTTTCCCTTTGCCCACTTTTTAAACAGGTATTTACTCTTCTCACTCAGATTGATTATGGAAACCCACAATACATTTTCAGACTAAACCGGTTTTGCACTGCTTTTACGTGGCCTTAGGTACCTCATTTATCTCCACTGTGTCTCAGCCTTTTCTATTTGTAAAATATTAAAGGCTCAATCTCTCAGCTCTTCGGAGTTGCTGTGAGGATTACCCAGTGTAACACACTTTGCACGAACATGTTCTGAAGGCAGGTTTTTTTGCACAGACACTGGCAACTCTTGCTATTCCAGTTCTGGCCAGCGTGGCTCTGAGCCCTGCGGTGCCTTAGAGTTGCTGAGGGGCCCTGGCCATTCATTCAACATCTGAATGTCCTCTTTAGTTATTTGGCTGGCACCTTCACGAAAAAGAAAAAAACCTTTATGGTTTCTGCTTTTCTCATGGATTGGGTGTTTGGACATGATCTCCCTACTGGCTGACTTCAAGTCAAGGAGAACTTTTTTGGCAGCTGATGTGAAACAAATTCTGGTCGGACGTGTTTAGGGCCTCAAGTCACAGACCTGTGTTTATTTTTATTGAGAAAGAGCAGAGCAGGGAGACATGGCCCCATGGCCTTTATTTGAGAAGCACACAATAGCAGAGCTCCAAGTCCAGCAGTTTCTCCAGAGAGAAAGTGGTTTCAAATATTTTAACCAAAGACTACATGATTATTAGTTTTTATTCTGGGCAAATAAAGTTTGCTCTTCTAGGTATATCCCACAAATATAAGCCAGAGAAGAGATTTCTTTTCCAAGAAAATGCAACATTTGTTACTCATAAAAATATCCCAAACACTTCCCAGTTTAAATAATCAGAACAGTCTTGCTTTTCTCTAGAAATCATTGACTCTACCCCTCCCCCACCATACCCCATTCTTAACACCAGAACTTCTTTCTTTTGATGATATTTTGAGAGATGATAGTGCTGAATATAGGTTCCTTTAGTGAACTTCCCATACCTTTTTTTTCCCCATGTATCTTCTTGGACTAAATTTGATATCTCTGATTAATACTGGAAATTCCCTTCTTTGTCATGAGTCCTCTTAACTTCACTAAGGCCCTGTGCATGCACTGAACATTCTTAATTGTCCCAAAAAGGATCACAATTTGCATGTAGAACATCATCTATGAAGTAGCCACTATGCTAGGGGTTTTATGTTGTTTCCCTTAATCTTCACAACTATCCTTAGAGGTAGATAACATTATGCTCATCTTAAAGATGAGAAAATTGGGTCTCCAAAGGACCCAAAGTAAAACTGCTAGATAGTGGCAGAGCCAATATTTACATTCAGGGCAGGCTGATTGCAGTTTCCATGTTCTTTCCTTTGTACAACTAAAAATGAATAAATCAATACATAAGTAAATATAACTACACACACATATGTATACCTATACACAGAATATTTGTTGCTGGTGCTTCACAACACCCAAATAATCTTTAGTGTTAGACAAAAACCAATTAGTCATTTCAGTAATAAATAGCTGAACTAGGTACTATCAAAAGAGTACGTTTGTCACATTGTAAGTAGTTGCTTTAGAATGTTATAGGCACAGATTCACATATAGAAATATTTCCATGTCTCCTATATACACAAGAAGACTTGGTGAGCTGGAATAACTCTTTCCCCAAATCAGTCTGTTGATTTAATCTCATCCTTTCATAACTACATATGATCCTGAACATGTTGCCTCTGGTAGCAGAAAGGCATGCTGACAGATGCTCAGTGGACATAGGTATTTCAGTTGGAAGAGGGTTGAGCAGGCATTTGGAATGAAGGTGGGGTGACATGTAGTTACCACCTGCAAAAGAAGAAGATAAAGACACAGATTCTGGATGTGGGGCCCTGGTTCAGAGCAGAACTAGCAGTCAGCCTGATCTGAAGCTCAGCTTCTGATGGACTAGCCCATGGTACCCAATTAGCCCTAAACACAGCAGGTATTGTTTCTACAGTTTGCAGCCGAACCTAACCTAGAGATGGTTAAATGCTCACAGCTTTGAAGATTAGAGGGCTTAAAGAAACAGGGAGCTACCCAAGTCACCCCAATTCTTTTCTTTCCTATCTGTGGCTTGGCCTTCCTTTTTTAAGCTTTCTAGAGCATGATTACTCTTCAGCAGACCATGGTAATGTGTGTCGGGAAAAAATGAAATTAAACTGGTGCTTCAGGAATTCTTTCATAATGTAATCTGAACCAGTCCTTATTAATGAGGCCAAAGTATTTCCCATCCAAGTGAAGTCC
The DNA here is from genome assembly GCF_028021215.1 of Eschrichtius robustus. Lineage (NCBI taxonomy): Eukaryota > Metazoa > Chordata > Mammalia > Artiodactyla > Eschrichtiidae > Eschrichtius > Eschrichtius robustus. Next base: position 50,636,501 of record NC_090838.1, read on the forward strand.
TGCAATTATTTAAATGTGTAAGTGAAACCATTCTTTATACTTTCATTCACAGTCCATTTAAGTCAGAAACTGAGTTTCCTGGGTTTACTAACAGGGCATTAAGCACCATTTGAACAGTTTAAGAACTATCAACAGTTGCAATGGCCCATAATAAATATATATACAATTATTTCTATATAGATTGTCCTCTATGGTTGAAAATGACATTGCGAATAGTTAATGAATTATATGCCTAACTGTCACTACACAGCTAGTATTTCAGTGTATATTTGCATAGGGATTTTCCATTTATAGAGTACTCACATTATTTATTTATCAATATAACCTAATATATTATTATTATTATTATTATTATTACTAATTTATCATTAAGGAAATAAAATTCATAGTTGTTGGAAAACCCAAGATGGCTAAAACCAGGAAGTGAAACACCAAAGTGCTTAGCATACTATGTCCCTGTATATCATAAATAAGCGTGATTTTTCTTTGACAGTTGCTATCCAAAATTCTGTGTTGCCTGTTATACTTAAATATTGCTCATTTATATGAAATACAAAGCCCATTTATAAGGAAGAATAGTAATTTATTTAAATTCATTTGTGGTTAAATCTTATCTTCTTTCAGTAATTCCTTCATTGGGGTATTTCAATTACTTACTTGGAACATTCAAATTAGTTATATTTGCAGATAGAATTTTACAGTAAATAGTCTGAAAATAATATTCTCCAAGACAAATTCTATTTAGAATTTTTAGTTATAAATATAATCATACATTTAATTTAAAAACATACCATACAGCACACATACATTGACAGATTTTTCAATTCTCAATATATTAAAAGTCAGCAGTTTAAGTACAGCTGACCCTTGAAGAGCACAAGTTTAAGCTGTGTGTGTCCCCTTGTGTGCGGATTTCTTCAATAAATACATTGGAAAAAATTTTGAAGATTTGCAACAGTTTGAGAAAACTTGCATATGAACCACGTAGCCTAGGAATATTGAAAAAATTAAGAATAAATTAGGTATGTCATGAATGAATAAAATATATGTAGATATACACGTAACATACAAAATATGTGTTAATAGACTACTTACGTTATTGGTAAGGCTTCTGGTAAATTGTAGGCTATTAGTAGTTAAATTTGGGGAGAGGCAAAAGTTATAAGGGGAGTTTTGACTACATGGGAGTCAGTGCTCTTAACCCCTGTATTGTTCAAGGGTCAATTGTATATTCTTAGAGGTTGGGAAAAAGACTGGAAAACTTTAACAATATAATTTCATACTTTGGAGCCTTGTTTTGTTTATTTGATTTTCACTAGTATGAGATAAAGCTCGTGAAAATTACTTGGTTGTGTCATTTTGGAAAGAGAAGAAAAAAGGATTTTATTGATCATTAGTTTCAAATCACTTTGCACTGAAAATATTCCTTGAAGGATTGCTCAGAATATTAATATGGGGAAAGAGTAGTAGTGTCTGACTAGATTTTCCTAATGCAGCCTCTCCCAGTAAGTATCCATAAAGGTCCACAAAAAGTTGAAAACTTCACAAAAACTTCAATAAGTGACAATGAACCTACTGCCAAAAAGTTGGGAAAATATCACCCTATCTACTAAATCTATGTAGTTGAATGAAATAGCACAATTAGCCGTTATGCATATGTTGCTAAAACAGAGGATCATATTGGTCTGAAAGAGAGAAAGACAATAATTTCTCTCTCCATCATTGCCTGTCTTTGAAGCAGAGATGCCTCCCATCCATGTCCTGAGAAAACTTTGCTATGTGGGTGTTATGGACTAAATGTGCTCTCTCAAAATTCGTATGTTGAAACCTAATGTGGTGGTATTAGGAAGTGGGGCTTTTGGGAGGTCATTAGGTCATGAAGGTGGATCCATCATGAATGAAATTAGTGGCCTCATAGGCAGAGCCATGAGAAAGATGATCTTTCTTTTGACCATGTGACAAAAGACACAGTGAGAAGGTGGCCAGGAAGAGGACTTTCACCAGAACCCAACCATGCTGGTACTCTAATCTTGGGCTTTCAGTCTCCAGAACTGTGAGAAAGAAATGTTTGTTGTTTATGCTACCCTGTGTGTGGTATTTGTTATAGCAGCCCAAGCTCACTAAGACAATGGATATTTTAACACAAAAATTACTGTTTCTCTTCTTCTATTTTTAAATTTCTCCTACAATTCACACATTGAAGTACCCAGAAAAAAAGGTTAGTAAATATGGAAATGCTAATGAAAATTCACCTCATTTTTGAGATATATAGCCACAAAAATGTAATGCTGTGAATGGGAGCAGTGACAGGAGGATGGTTGTTGGTGGGACATGCTGATAATTGTAGGTTGTTTGAACTTAATTGGTTCAGCGTCAGTGAGTCATATGCTGGAGATAATCTTAACTCAATGTGGAAGAGATGTGCTTAAAATCCGCTGTACAGAAATGAATTGAGAGTAACGTTAGTGATACTTCAAATATAAACTTAGCGATACTAAGAATAAGTGGTGCTGAAGCAAATTATACATATCAACTGTTAGAAAAATACTGAGTGTGCCTATATTACTTTAAATTCAAAAACAGTAGAAAATGTCAGAATACTACTGGGCATTCAAACAGTATACAAAAGTATGTGATTCCTGTCAACCAGGAGAACAAAAGGTCATATATCATGCTGAGTTGTAAAAAAAAACAAAAACAAAAAATCCCCAGCACTTTAGGTACAACACAAGATGGGTAGCATAAGAAAAGATAATAGGTAAACTAAAATTAACAATAGTAAAATTAAAATCTGGACTGTGGAAAATAAAGAACATGTTGAATTAGTATGTAGAAATGTAGAGGGGAAACTTAAAAGTTCTCCCAAAATAATAAAGAAATGAAAAATTATGAGAGAAGTTGATGAAAAAACGATGCCATAAATATGGAAAACTGGTATTTTAGAGAGAGACTAGGGAAAAAATACAACAGAAGCAATAACCAAGATTAAAAAAAAAAAAGAGGAGAAACATTATAAAGTTTGAATTAGAACTTTAAACACCTGCAAACATCCAAGCATTAAAAAAACAGGCTACCTCCAGGTAAACAAAATTAAATCTGTCCTGAGACTTCTCCTTCACATCAGTGAACCACATGAGACTATGCAATAATAGTCTGTGGAAATATTTGGGGAAACATTTATGATTAAAATGTGAATAGAATTTCAAGTTTATATTAATATGTGAATAAAATAGTCATTCTCAGATATATATGGGAGGATATATTTAGCATCCATTTTCATTCTTAAAAATTATTTAAAGACTTATTGGTGACCTATTGGTGGCAATTGAGAAATAAATCAAGATTACAAAGTCAAAAAGGGAAATAGAATATTTAATAATATTTTTAAATGTTATGATTATAAACATTGAAATCAGTATTGCAACCAAAATGTGTTAAAAAGCAATTTGTGTTACTATAACCAAATACAAAATATAATGCATAAGTCAGATATAGATGTCAGAAAGAAAAGATAATGTAAAATATAATTGATTGTCATTAATTCATATCTAAAATGCTAAAAAAGCAAATAAATTCTAAGAAGGAATTGAAAGTAAAATTGTGCCAATTTCCTCAAGTTATTGATAGAGTCTTAAAATACTGCTTTAATCTTTTAAAATCACTTTTTTAATTACCAAAATACATTCTCATTGAGAAAAATACATCAAACAATATAGACATGTATATAACTAAAGCTGCAAATTCCCCACTTCACACTCTGTCATCTAAGAGATATGAGAAAAAAAAATGGTTTGGTTTATATTTTCCAGAAGTGTAAAGAATTACCCAGACTATAAGAACATGCATATATATACACAAACACATATACATGTATATATGGAGCCTGTGTATCTATAATTAGTAGTACCTATAAATTACATATAAATTAGATAACTATTGTTTTGTATATATTTTATATATATAAAATTGTATCTTATATTAAGATAGTGCTTTGCAATTTGATTTTTGCACTCAAAAAACTGTAATGGACATTATTCTTCACCAGATATACCTAAGTTAAAATATATATAATATATAAAAATATTTAAATTTAAAAATATATAATAAAAACATATTAAATAAATATATATAACAAAGTTGGTAATTTAACCATTTTGTTATAATGAATTCTAGATTGTCTCCAAATATTTGTTATTAAAATAATAGTACAATAAACATTCCTGAACATATATCCTTGCACAATTGTTTTAGTATTTTTGGAAGACATACTTCTACAAGTACAATACTTGTTTTGTGAATATGTACATTTTTTACTTTAAACAACAGCATTTAGCTCTTTCTCAAAGAATCCAGCCTTTAACCTAAGATAAAGTCCTAACACAGGCTCTCGAAACAAAGAGAGGATCCCATCTGGTAACTTGCTTCTGCTTCCTGAACAAGGAGTTCCTAAAGCCACAAGACAAGCATCCAGATGTATTCTTCCCCACATGTATATCATGCCTTGGGAGTTTTAATGAAATTTTGTATTTACTAGTCTGAAAAAGAAAATATTTAGCTTTGTTGAGGAAGCTATTGCAATTGCTAGAAGTGATCACTTCAGCACTTTAGATCCTTATTTACGAATATCAACCAAATAGACAAGAAAAACTGTACTTATTGTAAAAATTAAATTAAATTAAAATTAAATGAATAAAAATAAGAAATAGTAGACTTAAAAGTCATAAGGCTGATTCATGACAGGAGAAAATATCCTAAGAAAACGGATGTAATGTAGAAAATAAAAGACAATTTTAATTTAGTTAAATTTGTATCCCGAGAAAAATTCAATGATTTATCACAAACAGAAGGCAAATAAATACTGATATGAACACCAAACACACAAGAAAGGCAAAACCAAAAACAACACAAGTGCTGAGAAATTAAAACCAGAATTACTAAAGTAAAAATAATAATAGTGGTGCTAAAGAGTTGAACTAATACTACTACTTAAACCTTAAATAATAATGTAGATTCAGACTGCAAGGAACAATAATAGCCAGATAAGTCAATAAAAGTTATAGTTAACTCTAAATAATATTTGATGTCACAGTTGTTAAATGACTTATTTTAAATGAGAAAATGCAAAACAAGAAACCAGTTTGATCCCTTTCTAGGAAAGAATTTCAAAATAATTTTCATAGATCTGGGTGAAGAAGAAAGTTATAAAGCAGGAAGGGACTTACAAATAGTACCGTCTTAGCTGAGGAAGAAAGTATAGAAAACTGTGATGAAATTTGTTGAAAGCTTAAAAGAGAGGGGGACTAATTAACTTTTCTTACTCAACTTAATTGAGTCATGGATATAATGAAGTATGTCCATTTCAAGTGTATATTTTTTGAGAATTGACAAATGTAAACACCTGTGCAACCACCACCACGATCAAGATAAAAGAATATTTCTTTCACCAAAATATGTCCCTCTTGCCCCTTCCCAGTCAGTCTCATACATCTAGCCTCAGTCAACCTTTGACCTACTTTCTGCCATTAGAAATTAGATATCTTTTCTACAGTTCCCTGTAAATGGAATCATACAGCTTGTACTCTTTTGGGTCTGGCCTCTTTTGCTAAGCATCTGTTTTTGAAATTCATCCGAGTTGTTGCATCTATCAGTAATGTGTTCTTATTTATTTCTGAATAGTATTCCATTGCACAGGTATACCATAACTTGTTTATCCATTCTCCTGTTGATGGACATTTGAGTACCTGTTTTAGGGCTCTGAATATATAAAGCTTCTATGTAAGGATGTGAAAACATGTTATTTTCAGAGGAGTGGGATAAATCAGCTGTTGGATTATGGATGAGGTGTATGTTTCCCAGTCATTCTTTTCCTGGCCTCATGTGGTTTCACAGTATGTATGTGCAGATTAGTTTTCAGCCAATGACTCAAAGGGACCCCAAGCCATTGTGGGAATCCCCTTTTTTGCAAAGTTCCCTTCTTTCCAGTACTTTTCCTTTCAAATTCTAGATAACTCCATCTTCCTAAATACCAATCTGTCTTCTCAATGCAATGAGACCTCTGGGCACTATTGGGAGATCTTCCCTGTGCTCAAGTCTGGGAATTGGCTTCAGGCAGAAAGCTGGGGCAATCTTCCGCCTAAACCCATTTGTTTACCTTCTTCCTTGGATCACAGTCCTACTCTGCTTTTCTGAAGACAGTTACTTTATATATTTTGTCTAGTTTTTTGTTTACTATGGGAAGTTAAGTTTGGACTTTGTTAATTTCTTAAATCAGAAATCAGAAGTTGATATTGATTAATTTTTAGTTGAATAGAGAATATAATTATTTATAAATTTAGGGAAGCAACTATTATAATAAAATGGAAAATAGAATTTCCAAACTACTAGAAGAAATAAAATAGAAAAGAAAAAAATGCAACAAAATTAGAAGTAATCATGAAATACAAACAACAAAATAAGTAGACAAAAGCAGCTATCACAATAAATGTAGAATGAATGAATTGAATTATCTGGGACAAGACAAAATTCTGAAACTGGGTTTAAAAATCCAACTGCATGCTCTTTATATCATAGATATAATTAAAATATTAATTAAACAGTTTGGAAATAAATGGTGAGATAGCATCATTCCTGGTTTTGCTACTTAGAAAATATAGTTTAATGTTATTTAAAAAACAAACATTAAATTGAACAAAACTCAAGGTAAAACAAATAATATTATTGGAGAAGAGAAAAAGCAAATGAAAGAGTTTTCATAATAAAATAAGACTCATCTCTATAAAATAAAGGAAAACTATTTATTAAATTAAGAAATATTAAGAGTTATAGGAAGAATATGAAACACACCAATTATCAAAATAAATGTAAATGGATAAAACTCAAAACATCTCTGGTTGGCACTATCAAAAAGCCATATATATATACTACCTACCCCTAAAAAGATGTCGTAGTGATTAAAGAGCTTAAAAAGAATATTGGGTAAAGATATATCAGATAAACTATAAATCTTAAATGGCAATATCAGAAATACAGAATTTTAGAAAAAAGTCAGGATAATGACGATGATTTTGTGTTGAGAATAGATATTCAGTGTTGTATTGCAGGTCAGGGGAGTCAGTTATATGCATCTATTCTTAACTTCACATTCAGTAATGTCACACAGGTAGCTTGAAATTGGACATGGTAGTAGTTTTTAATCCTTAGAATTTGGTAAATGTTTCAAATCAGCCCCTCTCTCCCCTCCCCTCCCCACTCCCAGAGACCTGGTTGTTAAACATTTGCCAGCACACCACTGACCATAATCCAAAATGAATATGTAACAGTCATGACACTGTAGGACCCAATAGCATAGCTTAGAAAAGTAGGGCACAAACCTATTAGAAATTCAAAGACAAAATGACAGAAGCTCAATATTTGTGGGAGAGATTAATACATCTCTGTCAGCCTTTGATGACTCAAGTAAGCACACACAAAAAATGCAGTGAAATAGGTGATTTGGATTATATCATTAATAAGATTAATTGAAATATGGATTGCAACCACCAAACAAAGAATATATATTATTTTGTTGTATATATGAAACCCTTTAGAAGCATACTAAGTCAGGCAGAAAATCTCAATAATTGTCAAAACATTTAAATAATGAAGGGCACAGTCTTGGGCCTTAATGTCTTTTAGTAGTTAACAGAAAGTTAACTACCATGACTGCACGACGAAATTTCCTCCCTCCCTCCAACAAACAAAACATTCTAAATAACTAAGGTGAATTTGGAATCAGTAACATAATTGAACCTAATTTCAAAAATAACAAAGTATGGCCTTTGCATTAAAAATATTAAAGCTATAAATTCATGATATTTTCTGATTGAAACATAAACTTAGTGAAAACCAGAGGAAAGCAAAATAATACATTGCAAAAAATCAACAAATTACCTAATATCTATACTGTAAGTTTCTAAGTTACTAATAAGATAAAGAGTTTACTCTTTATAGAGTGGGTGAGACACACAAAATCAAAATACACAAAACAATATTTAACTTCTAACAAATTTGTTGTAAAAGTGAGAATAAAAACTTTATGTATGATGAAATGGATGTTTTCAAATAAAGGACCTTTTAAGTGTGAAAATACTATGTAAAATGATCTCCTATAAATATGGGGATTTTAGAAATTGTTAATAGTAACTAACATATTTTGAGTGCTTAGCTAGTGCCAGGCAGTGTTCTAAGACCTTTAAAATCCACTCAACTATTTAATTTTCAGATAAAACTATATGATAAATAGGGTAGTTCACACATAAGGAAAGTGAGACATTGAGATGTTAAGTAATTTACCCACGGTTAAACAGCTGGTAAATGGCAGACCTGGGATTAGAAGAAAAGAAATGTGGCTCCAGAGTCCCTACTCCTTACATCCGCACCACACTACCTCTCAGAAGATTTTATGTAAAAACTAAGTGAAATAAAAAATAGAAAAAAATCCAATTGCATAGAAAAAAATGTGAAATCATCATGAGTTAACTTCAAGAAAGATTTAAAAATCAGACATCTTTTACAAATGATATATTTTCAAACATTCAAAACATCACTCTCATGTGATTGGAAATTAAACTAGCAACCAGAGAAAAATGGCACTATGTTAGGAGGAAGGAAGGCAAGGAGGGAGGAGACAGGGAAGAGGAAAGAAGGGAAGGAAGGAAGGAGGGAGGGAGGGAAGGAGGGAAAAAAGGAAGGGAAGGAAGAGAGGGAGGGAGGGAGAGAGAGTGGGAGGGAGGGAGGAAGCAAAGGAGGAAGGAAGGAAGGAAGGAGGGAGGGAGGGAAAGAGGGAAGGAAGTCATAGAGAGAGAGAGAGGAAGACAAGATAGCTAATTTTTAGTGGCTGTAGACTTTGTTCCTGAAACAGTGGGGGGTAAAAATGATAAACGTTATGGAAATGTATAAGAAATACATTAATGATGCAATAAGAAAATAATTTTACTAGAACAAAAGACAGATATAACCAATGTCAGAATTTTCTCAGCGATGTTTATGTTTTATAAGTATATATTTATCATCATGTAACTATTATGAATAATCCTTCAGGGTAGAAAACATTAGTTTAACTCTGAAAATTGTTTAGCCACTGACTACTGATTTGCTGTTGAAATAACTGAATCTATGGAATCATGTTTCTTTTTTTTCTTTCCTTTTTTTTTTTTTTTTTGCAGATTTCCTGTTCTCAAAGCTCTCATTATTACTCTCTGGGTCCATTTTTCTCAGAGATAGGCAGTCTGCTTTGCTTCTTATATTCTCAGAAACATTGGGCTTAACTGCAGGTGTTGTGGGAATACATTTAAGAAATTTAGAGAAAGACCATAACAGAACTTGACTTACTTGGTAGAAATCCATGTCAATAGTGTATCTGGAATGGTCACATTACTAGCTTGGAGTACAAATACAATCACCTTACTTTTATTTATTCAGTTTATTGCTTGAACACTTAACCTGCCCTCAGTGGTGGGAAGTCCCCTTATTCCCCAAGGCCTCCCCCAACCACCCTCCTTGGGCAGGAACACTAGGGACTTAGTTCAAAGAAGATCGGTCCTGCTGCAAGAAGCCAGGAAGAGAGAGAAAACCAGGAAGCGTGACCAGTCCACTAACGCTGTGGCTTGGGTCTCTGCCACATGAGGTTACAGATGGTCCTGCACATATTCTGATGGCAGGACATTTGTTCATGGTTGCTACCATACTCCTATTGATTCAGCTCTTTTCTTCCCATCACCCCAGCAGCATCCCCCGAGCTCTGAGGACGCTTCTCTTTTGGATCACACTCACATGCTCAGCCTTTTCCCCCTAATGCTTAGCACAGTGCCAGGTGGGCCACACTAAAGAAGAACACAGCTCCAGCCTCCTGAGGTGCTGGACGAAGTCTTCCCCGTGGAGCGTGGTTCGCTCCCCCTGCATGGGACCAACTTGGCACACCCAATGTGCGGTCTCCCCATTGCACGTAAAGAGGAAAGGCAAATATTAAGCAACAAACACACACCCCTTTTACATACCCATACCTACACCTACACGCAAACTTTCACTGGCAAGGATTGCCTGTTTGTCTTAACTTTTCATAACTTAGAGGGCCTTTTAAATCCTTCTCTACAATGAAGCAATATCCTCCAAGGGACTGTTCTTCACTATACAGTAGAAGTGGCACCTCATTCCAATACTAACTTTTCATAAAGAAAAGTCTGCTCCAACACTATGGCTATGGAATGAGGCCAAGTAAATACTAATTTTTTCTTAAAGAAAAGTCTGCTCCAAGACTATGGCTATTGAGTGAGGCCAAGTAATCATATTCAGGGCTTGAATGTTTATGGGGGGAGAGTTTATCAGCCATTTGCATCTCCCCCAGCATCTGGTAGTTTTATCCAGCACTACATTTTTTTTTTTTTTCATTTGTAACACTTTAACTGCAAAGGATTAATCTCCAAAATATATAAAGAACGCCAATGGTCAAGAAAGAAACAGTGTAGTAAAAAATAGGCATTTCACACAAAGGAAATCTAAATGTCTAATAAGCCTTGTTAGTAACCTTGGAAATTCCCATGAAAACTATGCGATCCATTTCACGCCCACCAAAGGGGTTAAAAATAGAAAGTGCCGATGGGATGTGGCGGAAAGGAGATGCCCGTGGGAAGACAGTGGTACTCACTGGGCACCACAGTGTTCAAATAGCCCCATGTGGGGCTTCCCTGGTGGCGCAGTGGTTGAGAGTCTGCCTGCTAATGCGGGGGACGCGGGTTCGGGCCCTGGTCTGGGAGGATCCCACATGCCGCGGAGCGGCTGGGCCCGTGGGCCACAACTACTGAGCCTGCGCGTCTGGAGCCTGTGCTCCACAACAAGAGAGGCCGCAACAGTGAGAGGCCCGCGCACTGCGATGAAGAGTGGCCCCCGCTTGCCGCAACTAGAGAAAGCCCTCGCACAGAAACGAAGACCCAACACAGCCAAAATAAATAAATAAATAAATTAATTAATTAAAAAAAAATAGCCCCATGTGTTGGCGGGTCTGTGAGTCATGGTACGTTCATCCAGAGGGCATCTGCAGCAGGGGATGAGTGAGGCCTTTCCAGGACTGGCTGGTGCGAGCAGCCCATTTGCCCGGAAGGAGGCCCCATGCCACCGACGCCAACGAACCTCAAATAACCTCCCAGCTCCCGTGCACCAGGGGTGTGAGCTCAGGGAGAAGCTAGTGCTTCCCCAGCTGTAATGGGTATGGTCGGCAGCATCACACTGGCCCCAGTGAGCCTGTCCATTGGTAGTCACGGCCCTGATCATCCCTCCCAGCCCGAATGAGGCAACCCTGTGTAATGACACAGGTGACATTGGAGGCACTGGGACTTCCTCCTGGCTCTCTTGGACCACTTGCTGTGGGGCCCCAGCTGCCATGTTGTAACGACAGTCGAGTCGTCCCTTGGGGTGGAGAGGCCCCGTGATGAGGAGCCACACCAGTTTTAACTGGCCAGGCGGGGAGTGGGCCCTTTGGCCCCAGGCAAGCCTTGGCCAAACCATCCTGCAGCCTGAGGAAGGACTGAGCTGGAGCCATCCAGAGAAGCTTCTCTCTGACCCTCGGAAACAGTGTGATATCGCAAATATTTACTGTTTCTAGCATCTACGTTTTGGAGTGATTCGTTATGTAGCCCTAGACAATTGAGAAACTTTGCCCAACGCAGATTCTCTAAACTGCTGCCGCTGCCGAAGGTCTAGGAGTCGGCGCTTTAACAAGATCCAGGTGATTCCAATGGGCGGGTGGTCCGAGAGGAGGAGGAGAATTCGGCTCCCGCCCCCGCTTCAGGGAGAGGCAGTCACACAAAACAGGGCCCGTCTCCGCGGCCTCAGCTCCACCACAGCCGCCGCAGGGGTCAGAGTAGCCGGGCTGCGGGGCTGCGAGGACAGGCGAGGACAGCCCCGCACAGCGGCGGTGACCGGCCGCGAGCACCAGGCCCGACCGGGGAAGGGGGCGTGCTGGACTGCGGAAGGCTCTGTGAGCCTGGAGCCTGCCGGTAAGCTCTGGTTCCGTTTAATTCTGAGTTTGCTGTGTGGACTCCAGGAGGTTCTGTGAGCCCGGAGCCTCCCGGCGAGTTGTTTCCATTTAATTCAGAGTTGGCTGTGTGGACTCCGGAAGGTTCTGTGAGTTCTGGTTCGATTTAATTCTGAGTTTGCTGCTTGGGCTCTGGAAGTTTCTGTGAGCTCTGGTTCCGTTTAATTCTGAGTTTGCTGTGTGGACCCTGGAAGGTTCTGTGAATTCTGGTTCCATTTAATTCCGAGTTTGTTCCATGGACTTAAGAAAGTTCTGTGAGTTCTGATTCTGTTTAATTCAGAGTTTGAAATCATAGTATTTCTTAGGAAGGCAACTGTATTATAGCAGAACAGAGTATGTAGGCGTTTAACACAAATATCTCTATCTGAAACTGACAGCATAGTACTGATGAATAAATACCAAATGAACTCATCAGAAGGTTTAGTTGGGGAAAAAAAAAAAAGAAAGACTGGACCACTGCTGCCACTATTTATGTTTTTCTGAGCATTATGGGCAATGCAAGAAAATTAGAAACAGGAATTAGAGGTGTAATCAATGATAGAACACAAAGTTACGTTTCTACATTATTCACTGATGTCATCCTTATGACATAGAAAAACCAAATGAAAGTTTCTTATATAAGAAAATGGCCAGATAAGAGAGAAACACACATAGGAAGATTCCCAGTAACCAGTTGGAAAAGATAGGAAGTTTTTTCCACAAAGAAAAAAATTTTTTCCACAAAGAAAAAACATTTCTATGTTATGTATATATTTCTATGTATGAATGCTTGTCTATGTTTGGGTGTATGTATCCAGAAATAATATTTAAATAAAATTTCTTTCTCCACAATCACTTTTTAGCCCCTTAGCTTTTTTTTTTTTGTTTTTAATTAATTAATTTATTTATTTTTGGCTGTGTTGGGTCTTCGTTTCTATGCGAGGGCTTTCTCTAGTTGCGGCAAGCGGGGGCCACTCTTCATCGCGGTGCGCGGGCCTCTCACTATCGCGGCCTCTCTTGTTGCGGAGCACAGGCTCCAGACGCGCAGGCTCAGTAGTTGTGGCTCACGGGCCTAGTTGCTCTGCGGCATGTGGGATCTTCCCAGACCAGGGCTCGAACCTGTGTCCTCTGCATTAGCAGGCAGATTCTCAACCACTGCGCCACCAGGGAAACTCCCCTTACCTTTTCTTAAAGCACCTGATGTATGATTATAAAAAACATTATAATCTCTGCCCCGCCCCCCGCCACCAAGACTGATGAGAGCAGGGTACTGTTTTTTCACTGCTGCTCTTAGTGGCTGCCGCACAGTGAACACAATAAATGATTGTGGTGGTAGTTGTTATAGAAGGGGGAAAATCTGACAAATGAAAAGGGATTTGTTCGTCATTATCTTAGTTGAATAACCTGAATATTGCAAAGATGCCAATCTAATATATTTAAAGCATAATTTATTCGAGTCCCAATGGATATGTAGTTTTGCAAACTAATAAAAAATATTTTATATTACAATTAGAAAAGGAAGCAGGAAGGAATTACTAAGAATGATTTGTAAGGTAACGTTTTCATTTGTGCCAAAATTAGCAGATGCATCTACGGGACCTAATAAACAGTCCTAAAACTGATCTTAGTCAAAATAAGAATTTGGCTAATGAAAAAAGAAACATCACAGAATAATAAGGGCAGAACTGCTTAGTCAATAAATTGGATTAGAAAAAATGGATATTAGGGAAAAGTGTGTAAAACAAAAATAAATCCTGGATATCCTGAGAAATTAAACATAGAAATGATTACCACATAAGAGAAGATAGATGAATGAATATTTAACTACTTGTGGTTTAGGAAAATGCACATTCAACAAGGCAGAAACTTTATATCAAAAATACATAAACGTTAAGCAACAAAGAGTAAACTGGTAGAAATATGTTTTCATCAAATATTAAGAAAGCATTAGTATCCTCAATATTTAAAAAAAGCTCTTACAAATTAATAAAATAGGCATTATAACCCCAATAAAAATATTGAACCAATAGAAGCAAATAATTTGCACGCACAAAAGAAATTCAAATATCCCATAAGTATATGAAAAATTGCTCAGCAATAACATGCTACTTTCAATTTGCCAAAGAATAAATGATTTTTAGAATTATTAGGTAAATAATTTTAGAATTATTAATACTCAGTGATACTGAGGTGTCGAGTGTGGGAAGCGGTGGTGGCATGCTTGTAAATGTTTAACAACTGGCTCTCTGGATGTAGTTCTCACATGAATATTAGCTGATATTTGTTGATATTTAAATTTAATGTTAGGACAAAAGTAAAAAAAGAAAAAAAAGGACAAAAGTCAGAATGTCACTCATTCTTCAGTAAGATGGGCAAATTCCTTGGAAATAAATAGGATAATTGACTTCTTGAGTAGTGGAAGAATTATTTCCTTAATGTTTATCACCATTCATAATATAAACGTTATAAGCATGGTATATTTTAAAGTAAACCTGCATTACTAATATTTTACCCATTGCTTCATTAACTCTTGAAAAGAAACAACAATAATTCAGGCACTGGTTTGTAGTATTTTTTTCAGTGCCGTGATGAAATAATCCCACCAAACTGATATCAAGCTTTAAAAATAGGATTGCTAAGAGATACACAGTAGCACATCATTATATTGTATTTCCACCAAACAGATACAATAGATACAAATATTAGAAAGAGATGAGTTCATACCATGTTATGGGAAAAACTATGTTGTATATAAATTATAGAAAAATTATTCTGATTTTTGTAAAACCTGTTGTGTGTATGAATACATGTGTTTATGTGCATTTTTACGTATATATAAATGTTTATATTTGTTTTATCTGGGTAGTACATTTATACATAATTTGTTTTATGTTATTTCCATTTTTCTATTTTCCAAATTTTCTACATTTAACATGCACTTTTCAGTCATACTTTCTTGCAGCTCTTCCAGTGGAAGCAAGAAAGTGTTCCTGTTAGACAATATTCTGCTTCATGTCTTCCAGGATTTAAAAGGGAGAGAATAAAGGAAGATACAAAAAAAAAAAAAAAAGGAAAAAAAATAGGATGTTGTTCAAAAGATCAAGTCCTGTGGAATTTGTACATTGTAGCTTAATTTCACACACCCTGAACAGATTATAAATTCAATTTAAATAGCATTCCACGTGCAGTGTAGGCTCTAAATTCTTCGAAACCATGTTTTTAGGTCCCCTACCAAATTAGAAATGTCCTTGAGCTGCCAAATTGAGGTTCTTTCTCCATTAAACTGAACGCTGCCCAACGCATCATTATCCCCCAAAATGATGCAGTGTGTATTCTGAATTTGTATTTCTGTATACATTTTCCATATCATTGATCATACAGAATGTAATAAGTTCCATTTTGATTCACTAGTTCAGTCAAAGAGATGTTCAGAATTATTCCATATAATTCACAGCACTTAAGAAAGCATATATTTTCATAATACTCTAAATCTGCTGCTTATAGTAGTAATTCAAATGTATTATGACCAGTTTGCCATAGCACTGTCATTTAAAAATGGTGGTGGTGCTGTTCCTTCATTGTAACTTACCAGCATAAGAACTGATTTAGAATAATATTTTTATTGAGCACCTAATATACAATCTTGTGGTTGTTTGCCCTGTAATAGTAGTTGACAAGCTGTAGTAGTAGAGGTATCAGTACTTTTATATAAAGTATAACTTGAACTATATTTTTAAGTTAAAAGCTGTCAACCTAAAAACACACACACACATAAATCAGTATCATAAATCATAAATCAGTATGTGTGTGTGTCTATGTATCATGTATGTGCCCTTTTACATAATTAATTTTACCAAATGGCAGAACTCAGGTTTTGTTTATTTTTAAAAGGGAAAGAGGTTGAACCTGTTTTTTTCAAAATGGGTAAATACTCCAGTTCTCCACAAGCAGATGAATTTCCAGACCTCCTATGATTATACTACTACTGTATTGTCAAAATTGCTGGAAATACAAGATCTTCAATTCATTATCACTGGCAACTAGTTAGTTCCTCTGATATTTAATAATAAACAGGAAGTTGTTGATAAATATATTGCTGTCGTACCTGTTCCTTGAGGAGGTCTTATTATAATCAGAATTGTCCATTTTAGAATCATAAGTCAACACCCATTACATTTTTAAAAATAGCTCTTTCACTAGAGTTGTTCTGTCCTCAAAACTCAAATTTAGTTGACTCATGCTATCTTAGAGAACTACAGACTAACTAGAGTATTCTTGGACATTGTCTAGCCCTCTTCAGTTATCTCTCTTTGATCAATATGTATTATTTTCATATTCTCTTCTAGAGTTCAGTATATCAAAAATTTATTCAGGAATAACCTACTCTGTTATTTGATATTTATATTTTACCTCTAGATGTGCTTTTTACATTAACTCTGCAAGAGCAAGTGATGGAGAACTGTGACAGATAAGATTTCTACAAAATGACAAATATGGGGGGAATGTCCCAAACATAAAATTAGGCAAGATCATTCGAATCATGTCTTCCTCCACTAAACCTTAGATACCCTCTGATGGTGGACAAAGGCTCTGCCTATCTAAAAACTAAGTTAATTTTGTCAGAAGTTAATAGAATTTTTTAAAAAGTCAGGTTTGGTTATTTGGAACTAAATAAGTAAAACAGAATAAAATAGACAAAACCCAATACTGTGGCCAGAACTAATGGTTTCCGTGAAGGTTTAACATTCCCAGTGAAAACTAAATGTACCTGGCAGCTCTGAGGTTTGAATCATCCAGTTAATTCCATACCAGTTATTTATTTCATAGCATTTTATAGCAGTGAAATTATGTGTTGACCACTAAATGTATGACCAAAAGTTCATTAACTATGTTTTCAAGTTAACAGATGGCAGAAAAGTCAAAATAAACTGAAAAGGCAGAAAGTTTAATTTAGCACTGGACATTTAATTGAGTAACATCTATGGGTGAGAAATTTGTTTTTTTATGGATATTCATTTTTAAACTCCTGGTAACAGAGAGACATCTAATTTACTAAATGTGAAGTCATCACATTTTAGCTTATACTGCCTTTTGAAGTGGCAGCCTGAATTATTCCATTATTGTTTAGCTCAGGTTTGAGATAAAGAAAACGGGGGGGTATAAAGAGTCTAGGATATGACCCACCTCCCAGTTTTCATATTGTACCAAAATAGAATGGAAACAAAATGAAGAAAGATTTGGAGAGGAAATGAGCGTTTGACCAAACAACTGAAGTTTGTGTTTTAAGGAAAAGCAGGGAAGGAAAAGGATTAAAAAAAAGTTTTTTTAATGTAAAAATATCCTTCATAGGTAAAAGAACAAAGAAGCACCAGGTTAGAGAATAAAAAAGTAAAAGGATAAATTCAAATTGATAAATGACAAATTTGAAGTGCCAATGGCATGTTGAAGTAGCAATGTGTAGAAAGTAGTTGACAATTTGAGAGAGAAATTTGGGCAGATTCTAGAGTACAAGATATAAATAAGGGGTGAATCCAGATAGCAGAGATAAATTGAAGTCTGTAGCTTTATTAAGAGTGATAAGGTAAAGCTTATAAAAGAGGAGAGTCATTGCCCCAACCATTCCACTTCCAAGAACTTATAGGCTCACCCCTACATGTCCAAATTGACACATACTATCAACTACAGTGATGCTTTGTTTTCAATCTATTGTTGTTAAAAGTAAGTGTTCATCAGGAGGTGAATGGCTACACAAACTAGGGTATATCAACAAAATGAAATGTTACATAATTGTTGAAAAGCTGTAGTAATATGCAAAGATTAAGAATATGTAGTTAAGTAAAAAACACATGGTGCAGAATGGTGTATAAAGTATGCCACCCTTTGTGTAAAAACGTTTGGAAAAGTAGAACATATATTTTACTTATTTGAATATTAAAAAAACACTAAAAATATTCAAAACTAATAAAGGTGGTCATCTATGGTGGCAAGGATAAACAAGGAAAATAAGAACCAAGTGGAATGGAATCTTGTCAGTATATACCTTGTGATAGTGTTTTGATTTTTGAATCATGAGAATGTGTTAACTATTCAAAACAAATAACAAAAAAGTTGTCTTAAACTCGTTAAAACAGAGAGGACATGGAGAGGGCAAGGGTAGATTCTTCTTGGATGAAAAAAAAAGATTAAAAGAAAGTATGGAGACAAGATGCAGAGATAAGCTACACACAAAGCTAAGAGATAAGAAAATGAAATGTCAACAAGGTAGGTGGAGAATGTCAAGGAGGAGAAGGTGGGCAACATCTTCAAATGCTGCCAAAGGGTGTAGTTGATGAGACCTAAACAGAGCAAGTAAGAAGTCCCCAGTGGCAAGCATTTTTCTTCCTATAGATAACACTGCTGGCGCCCTGTACAGTGCATCTAAGTCTCTGTTGTTTTTAATAGGTAAATGTTTAAGACATAGAAAGGCTTCTTTAGAACTATGACTGGCCTCTGACCTCCCCACTTTTGTTTTAATTAAAAATACCCATTTCAAAGCTATAAAACCAAAGAATAAAACTGACAGATTAGAAAATTATTCTCATAAATAATAAGATCTAGCATTCACTTTAACCTTTTTTTAAAAAAAATAAAGAACAGATGTGTGTTTGATTAAAGAAAAATGTTTTAAATTGATTTTTCCTCTGAAAAGGGTGCAGGTTTTTTTAGGAATTAAAAATATATATATATTTGGGTGGAGTGTTGAGGTCTGAAAGTTGAAACAGTAATTTTAAGGTGGAATTACCCTTGGAAAAGTGAATATTATGGTGCAATGGCAATTAAAACAGGCGAGAGGAATTGCTGGAGAATTGATGAAGCTTTGGATTTTTAAATGGGTAAACTAAGAAAAGTAGGCAGTGAGTTAAACTTGTTTTGTTTTTCTTTTTCTAAAAAATTCTTGGAAAATGCAAGTCTCCAAAAATCGAGATTATGATCCCTCAATTGAATGATCTACGATTTTTTTTTCAGTGATTTTTTTTTTAACTTTCATTCTTTACAACTTTTTCAAGTTTTCTTGTGGGCAGAGTTTCCTTTTGAAATTGCAGATTTCCTTCAATGCATGCTTTCTCTCCAGCATGTTTTGTAAGTGGTGAAGACATTCACTAACCAGGAAAAGTACTACATAAAGGATTTTTTAATAAAATTTTCTGGATAATCTTCCTTTTACACCAAATATCTAGGACAATTCCAAACTTTACCTCCAAAGTTAAGAGACCAGGAAAGTATTTGCATAATACTTACATTTATATTGTTAAGTTGCTTTTAATTATATTTTTTAAACTCAAGTTAAAATATTCATTTGGGTTCCACTATAATTTCTGCATTTTAAAAAATGGCTTGTTAGGCCTGTTCCCCACTTAAATTCTCTGGGTCAAAACTGTTTAGCAGAACTGGGTAAGGTTATAGAAGCTCCAGGTATATCCTGTAATAATTCTGGTTTGCTGTTTCTGCCCTTCTTGCCCTTCTTGTAGTGTTTCCTCTGTATAATGGTCATTTATTTATTCAACAAGTAGGTTGGTAGATGTGCTATGAAATTTGTGGACATTTTCTTGTAATTTCTCAGTGAAATTGGATATATGGTTATCCGTGAAGATGGGAGAGAGCTGGTATAGATTTACAGAGAGAGAGGTTTGAAATAGTCATCTAGAGAGTAGAAAAATGAATGATCTAAGGAAATGTAGTACCATGAAGGGACCACCTGAGGTTAGTGACAGAGACCCCTCTTCGATTCCCCTGCCAATCTCTGCACACCACCTCTCAGCTGCACGGTGTCTTTGCATCTGTCCCAAGTGCCCTAGAACTTACCATTAGGGTTCTCCCCGTGAAGTCCTCTAGTCCTCTTCCTACAACCTAAACTCAGGTTTTATGATTCCTTTGTTCTAAGTTCTAAAGAGCAAATTAACTGATTAATTGAATAGTCCTCAGATATGAGTAGGTTTTAGTGGCTGAACTCTTACCTTTTCCAAAGTAGCTGATGCATTTGTTCACATGACAGAAAAGAAAAAAAAAAAATTAACATTTGGAAGATTCAGGTATCATATGAGAGCCTGACAGGGAGATAACAACGTCCGGGAAATAGGCTTTAATTCACAACTGTGGGAAGTCATGCTTAAGTCTAGATCTTGGGATGATATTAAAGCAGCATCTGGTACGTCTTCAGCTTCAGGGAAGTAGACACATTTTTCCTTATTCTTCCCACTGAAAACAGTTCAAGCCAGGATAATATATATAAAGCAAACATTAAAAGACTCTTAGAGAAGAAGGAAGACATAATAAACCATGGCCTCATCCCATCCATGTCAGCAGTAGCCAAGTTGGGAATGCAGACTTTCACCCGTTTGGGGTAGTTACAACCCCCCACCAAAGTGATATCAGTGGAGACCACATGGTCTAGAATTCCATACCTACTTGAAAATAAGGAGATGTCCAACCACTCCTCATTTCCCTGATGGAGAGATGTCAGAGCAGACATAGTGGAAAGTCATGACTTTGATCAAGCAATAATGAGTTCCCTTCCCCCACTACCCACTCTGAGTCAGTGGAAGCCATGTGGGAGGCAGGATGAGACACTCCAACCCTCCCAGCCAGGAAGTTAACAGCGGAGGCCTGGTGGAGAGCCAGAACTCCTACCCACACACAGCCCACTTGGGTGTCAAAGAAAGGCGAGCAGTGAACCTGAATTTCTATCCAAGCCTAACAGCAATGAGATGCCACTCTCATTCCCCTGCTCGAGGAGTGCCAGAGGAAGTCAGCTAAAAGAGAAGATTTAAATAAAATGTGGACTGTCAGACTATAATAACCAAAATGTCAAAGATTCCACTGAAAATCACTCATTATATCAAGAGCCTAGAGGATATCAAATTAGATAAAAAAAGACTATGAATAGATGCCAACACAGTGATGATGGAGACTTTAGAATTATTTGACAAAGCAATCATCATAAAAATGCTTCAATGAGCAATTACAAACAAACAACAACCAAAAAAACAATGAAAATATACAGATACAGCAAATTATCAGAAAGTCTTGGCCAAAAATAAAAGATATGAAGAATCAGATGAAAATTTTAAAACTAAAAAATATGGTAACTGAAATAAACTCAGTGATGGACTCAACAATAGAATGGAAGGAACAGAGTAAAGAATCACTGAACTTAAAGAAAGGACAATACAAATGACTCAATCTGAACAGAGAGAAAGTAAACTGAAATTTAAAAATGAATAGAGACTCAGGGACCTGTAGGACTATAACAAAATATCTTTTTTTAAAAATTTATTTATTTATGGCTGTGCTGGCTCTTCATTTCTGTGCGAGGGCTTTCTCTAGTTGCAGCAAGTGGGGGCCGCTCTTCATCATGGTGCGCGGGCCTCTCACTATCGCGGCCTCTCTTGTTGCGGAGCACAGGCTCCAGACGCGCAGGCTCAGTAGTCGTGGCTCACGGGCCTAGTTGCTCCGCGGCATGTGGGATCTTCCCAGACCAGGGCTCGAACCCGTGTCCCCTGCATTGGCAGGCAGATTCTCAACCACTGAGCCACCAGGGAAGGCCCTAACAAAATATCTTAACATTCATGTCATCAGATTTCCAGAAGGAAAGGAGAAAGATAGTAGGGCTAAAAACTTCTCAAAGAATTAATAACTAAAGATTTCACAAATTTGGCAAAAGATGTACACCTGCAGATTTAAAAAACAAAGCAAATTTCACATAGGATAAACCCAAGGGATCTCACATCAAAATACATGATAATGAAACTTCTGAAAACTAAGGACAAAGGAAAAAGCTTGAAAGTATCAGAAGAAAAATGACAGCTTACCTACACAGTAATATATATTCTTGTGACAGTATTTACCATCAAGAACCAGAGGCCAGGAGGAAGTTGCACAGCTAGAACCACTAAAACATTTTTTTAAGAATATAGTGCAAGAAATTACTCTGCCTGAAAGAAATTACTCTGCCTGATTTCAAGACTTACTATACGGCTACAGTATTCAAGACTTACGGCATTGGCAGAAGGTTAGACACATAGATCAGTGGACCAAAATAGATAACCAAGAAATAGACCCACACAAATATACCCGACTAATTTTTTCTAGGTTTATTTTATTTTATTTTTAAATTAATAAACTTTATTTTCTATGGCAGTTCTAGGTTCACAGAAAAATTGAGCAGAAAGTATGGAGTCCGCATATATCCCCTGTCTCCACACATGCATAACCACCCCATATAGACATCCTTGAGAATATTCCGTGTGTGCTTGAGAAGAATGTGTATTCTGTTGCTTTGGATGGAATGCTCTGAATGTGTCTCTTAGTTATACTTGATCTAAAGTTCAAATCCAACATTTCCTTGTTGGTTTTCTGTCTGGATGATCTACCCATTGTTGAAAGTGGGGTATTGAACTCTCCCCTACTATTATTGTATTGTTGTCTATTTCTTCCTTCAGATCTGTGAGTATTTGTTCAAAATATTTAGATGTTATGGAGGGTACATATATATTTACAATTGTTACATCTTCTTAATTAACTGACCCAGTTATTAGATAATGACCATCTTTGTCTCTTGTTATCTTTTTTGGCTTAAAGTCCATTTTGTCTGATATAAGTATATCTATCACTGCTCTCTTTTGGTTTCTACTTGCGTAGAATATCTTTTGCCATCTCTTCATTTTGAGCCTATGTGTGTCCTGAAAGCTAAAGTGATTCTCTTGTAGGCTGCATATAGTTGGGCCTTTTTTTCCTTTTAAATCCATCTAGCCACTCTATACCTTTTGACTGGAAAATTCAATCCATTAACATTAAGTAATTATTGATATGTAAGGACTTACAAATACTAATACCATCTTATTCTGGATATTTGTAGTTCCACTTTTGTTTTCTTCCTTTCTTGCTGCCTTCCTTTATAAATTGGTGATTTTCCGTAGTGATATGCTTTGATTCCATTCTGCTTTTCCTCTGTGTATCTATTGTAGATTTTTGCTTTGTGGTTCCCATGAGGCTTACATAAAATGTCTTAGATATGTAGTATCTATTTTACACTGATAACAACTTAACTTCAATCACATATAAAAACTCTATCCTTTTATTCCCCCCTTTTATGCTTTTTATGTCACCAGTTACATCTTTTTATATTGTGTATCCATTAACAAATTGTTGAAGCTACAGCTAGTTTAAATACTTCCTTTTTTTTTAACTTTTACACTAGGGTTAAGAAATTAACACATCACCATATTACAATATTAATGTATTATGTAATTATTCTCAGTGTTGTTTTTATTTTTTCTGTTGTTCCATGGTGTTGCTAAAACTTCCTAAGCGGATTCTAGAGGTCTCCTAGAGATGTTTTTGTTCATGGATAGCTGTTCAATCATTGATCTTTGTGGTGAGATGGAGAAACAGGGTTCTCCTACCTCCCCATTTTTCCACAATCTGGAAGTTTCTATCGTCATATCTTCAAGCTCAGATTCTTTCCTCAGACATGTCTGGTCTGCTAATGAGCCCATCGAAGGCATTCTTCATTTCTGTTGACAGTGTTTTCTAATCTCTAGCATTTCTTCTTCCTTCTCTCCTAGAATTTTCATCCCTCTGTTTATATTGTCCATCAGTTATTGAATGTTGTCTACCTTTTTAATTAAAGCCCTTAGTATATTAATTATAGTTTTTAAAAAATTCTGGTCTGGTAATTCCAACATTTCTGCCATATCTGACTTTGGTTCTGATGCTCATGCAGTCTCTTCAAACTGTGTTTTTTGCCTTTTAGCATGCCTTGTAATTTTTAATTGAAAAGTGGACATGATATACTGGGTCAAAGAAACTGCAATGAATTGGCCTTTAGTAATGTAATGGTACAGTGGGTGGGGGAAGTGTGCTATTGGTCGATGATTAGGAATCAGTCTTTTGTAAGACTCTGCTCCTGGACTATCAGTTTCACCAGTTCTTTTCAGTTTTTTTGTTTTTGTTATTTTGGGTTTTTTTATTTTTTATTTTTTTTTCTCTCCTTACATGGCACAGTATGGCTAGGGGGAGGCTGAATTAGGTATTTCCCTTTCCCCACATGGAAAACTAGAGAGCTGGACCTGAGTATTTCCCTTCCCTCTGGTCCGGTAAGCTCAGATAAAACCCCAATAGTATCTGATAAAATAGTTTCTTCTGAAGGTAGGCTGTCAGGAAGAACAGAATGCTCTGATATATTTCAAAATGGTTCCTTTTCCTCTGCCCCTTCTGGAAACTTGAGAGGGTTTTTCTCTGAGATTTACTAGGACTAGTAGAGGTCTTGAAGGCAAAACTCACAAATGTGTGGAGCTCCCCCATGACTGGGTCTCCCTGGAGTTTTTAACTCTCAGATTTGTCCACAATGAGCTTCCAGCAGATTGTCAATTACAGTTTAGGTTGTCCTACACTGGCACTGGCTCCCACAGAGTGTTCTGCTAGAGTTTCTGTTCCAGTAAATTGTGATTTTCTGTATCTGCTTTCTGTCTTTCCAATTTGGGGAGTAGAAATTTGCCCTGTAACCTCACTTTTCTGATGAATCTAAGTTATTGATTTTTGGTTTGTTCAGATTCGTCAGGATGGAGTGGGGACTTTTAAGTTCCTTATAGAATGCATGGAACCTGGAAGTCCCAACTGATTTTTCACAAAGGTGCAAAAGCCTTCAACAGAAGCAAGATAGACTTTTCAACAAATGGTGCTGAGGCAATTGAACAATCGTTGTCAAAAAATGAGCCTTAACCTAAGTCTCACATCTAACATAAATATAACAGAAAATGGGTCACAGAATTTTATTTAAAATAATAAAATTTTAGAAAAAACATGGCAGAAACTCTTCAGAATCTGGGAACAAGTAAAGAGTTTTTTGACTTGATAGCAAAATCACTTAATCACATAAGCAAAAATCAACTAATTAGACTTTATAGAAATGAAAACTTTTCTTCTGTGAAAGATCTTTTAAAAGGATGAAAAGACAAGCTACAGATAAGGAGGAAAATTTTGCAAACCACCTAAATGATAAAAGACTAATATCTAGAATATTTAGCAAACTCTCAAAATTCAACATTAAAAAATTCTATTAGAAAATGGGAAAAAACAGAAGAAAAGAATATACAGATGACAAGTAAACACAGGAAAAGATGTTCAACATCATTAGCCATTAAAGACATACAAATTAAACCACAACAAGATACTGCTCTACACTTATCAGAGCAGCTGAAACAAAAAATAGTGACAACACCAAATGCCGGAGAGGATGTGGAGAAATCAGATCACTCATACACTGCTGGTAGAAATGAATAGTGGTACAGTCACAGTGAAAAATATTTTGGAAGTTTCTTAAAAAACTAAGCATGCAACTACCATATGACCCAGCAATTACACTTCTGGAAATTTATCCCAGAGAAATGAAAACTTATGTTCACTCAGAAATCTATACAGAAGTATTTATAGTAATGTTATTTGTAATAGCACCAAACTGGACACAACCTTGATATCCTTCATCAGGTGAATGGTTAAACAAATTGTGGTACATCTATACCATTCCATTACTCAGCAATGAAAAGAACAAACCATTGCTCTTAAACAAACATACCCAGGTGAATCTCCAGAAAATTATTCTGAATGGAAAAACCCAATCCCGTAATTCCACATATGTAACATTCTTGAAATCACAGAATCAGAGAAATGGAAAAGATTAGTATTTCCAGGGGCTAAGGAGGGGTAGGGATGGAAAGTAAGTGTGTGGGTGTGGCTATAAAAGGGCAATCTGAGGGATCCTTGTGTTGATGGAAACATCTATGTCTTTACTAAATCAGTGTCAATATTCTGGTTATCATATTGTACTGTAGTTTTGCAAGACATTGCTATTGGAGAAATCTGGTTAAGGAGTACATGTATCTTGTTATATGATTTCTTAAGCTACATGTGAATCTATAGTCATCTCAAAATAAATAGTTTATTTAAAAAAAGAGAGGAAAGCATACTAAAAAAACAAAGCAAGACAAAACAAAAAACAGCAGAAAAGGTTTCCTAAGAGACTTCCAGTTTGGAAAATACTAAAACACTTCATCAATTGCAATCTGATACTGATTTCTGTGTACAGGTCATGTAGAATTCAGATACCCCTGGCAAGACTTATATTCTTTCCTTTTAGGATTGTGCTGCCTCACCCTGAGATGGCACTCACTGAGTTCGTTTTGGGTTAACAGTTTTTCTGGATTCAAATTTTGACATGTCCCTTTAGGACTATGACCAAGCTACTTGGGCTTCCTGCTATTCCAACATCTCACTTGTAAAACAGACAACAACATGCCCAAATCTACTGAGAGCATGCCCTTGTCAACTTTCCAAGTTTATTGATATTTACATTTGTGATACAAACAAGTTTTTTGAGAGCCTCCTTTTCTGCTGCTTGGTGTTTGCTTTCATAGGAGAAAGGCCAAACAATTGAGAGGGAAGGAGGCAGCACTTGTGCTGGATTTATTGGCACAGCACACTGAAGAGCAAGCACACCACCAAATAGAGGATATTGATAAGGAGACTAAATTCATTTGAAATCACTATAACTCAGTTAGGGGCATATTGTATTAAGTGAAATGCCATTACTGAAGGGCCCAGGGAAAGACCGTATGCCAAGTCCTGAGAGCTT
Organism: Eschrichtius robustus; assembly: GCF_028021215.1. NCBI lineage: Eukaryota > Metazoa > Chordata > Mammalia > Artiodactyla > Eschrichtiidae > Eschrichtius > Eschrichtius robustus. The sequence continues at coordinate 50,663,215 of NC_090838.1, forward strand.
TTCAGCTCACTGGAAGGCTGCCATTGCACCCACGCACTATATTTAATGGTTTGGAAGTAGAGATAATTTCTGCATAGATCATAAAGGGAGTTGAAAATAGCTCAGTCCCTAGGAGCACAGGCAAGAGCTGAATTGTCCCTGAGTGAGAGCATGTAAGAGAGGATCCCTGTGCAGTAAAAAAAAAAAAAAAAAAAATACACTAAGCGGGTATGAATCACAACTTTCCATAAAGGCTTTCTTTCATCCTGATTGTGGTACATTAGCATATTTTTAAAACCCCACGCTGAGGACCATCATTTGCTTCTGATATGATTTCTTGCAAAGCATCTTACTCTTTCTAGAGAAAATGGCAGCAGAACTCTGGTTTATTTAATATAGTTTAACCATTTTTAGTTAGAACATTCCCCCAGCTGAAATAAGTTCCCTACTCAGGTCATAACAGCAGCTTGGGGTCTATTCTTGGTGCAGGAACGAGCTTGCTGCCTGCCACAAGTCAAAGAGAAGATTCAGAAAATCTGTTTTCTTCTGAGCAGCTTCCTAGCACTTCCTGGAAGGTTGTTTGAGGTTTCCTTGCTTGATGTCTCTCACACTGCCCTTGCACTGTTAATCCTGGGGAGCAAGGGCATACTGTAAACACAAGTCCATTTCAGTGATGTGTATAAATCTTGTTCAGGTTATTCAGACTAAGGCAGCCCCTTATCTAACAAGCACCAGAGCAGACTTTTGAAAACTCTTTTCACCTGTGACAACAGCGGCCCAGTTTTGTCCTCTCCGACAATGGAATAAATGCAATATCTCATGTCAGCTAACTCCCTGTCTTATTTATGCCAAATTCTTCTGGGTTCAGCATTTTAAGACAGGCTTTACATTAGGATTTTATTCCGGCACAGGCTCCTGGAATAGCATTGCTCTGAAAAGAGAGGAGACATTTTTCTTTTAAGTAAAATTCTATAGTGACCAGAGTAGAAATGAATTGTCTTTGCTGTGCTGTTTCACCTTAACTATACTGTATGTTAATCTGGAGAAATCGTGCTTTGAAGCTATGATAATAAGTATGTTGAAAACTACCAGAATTGTGCCAAAACACTATGAGATGATTCAGGTAGTCAGCAAACAGGACTAATTGCTGGCTGGAGAAAGATCAAGGGTTATTTACTGCCCACTGAGTGCTTCCACCTAAAAATAAGCTTCTTTTTGAGTGTATGCATGCTTATGTGGGGTCCTAATAGAATTATGAAGACGCTAGAGTATGCTCATATCCCTTCTCTATGGCCACAAATGTACATGGCTGGTCTTTTGGCAGTGTGATCATATTTTTTTCCTTGATACCTCTGAAGCACCAGAAAGAGCTTTATTCTACTGAACTGATCTGCCTCTTTCAAAATAGATTACAATTTACAAATGTTTGTAAAATTATCAGAGACCTGATTTGCAAGTAGGTGTTTTAGTATATCAAATTATAGCAAATGTATCAATTTTGAAAAATCCACATTCATTAATTATGAAACTTTATTTTAAGGAAGAGGGTGAAAGTCCTGGAAAAAAGGAAAAAAGAGGAAAAAAAAGCCTAGAACATCACTTGTATTTATCCCTCTAATTTATGCTCTACATAACATCTAAGCAGTCTTTCACCATTGAGATCTGATCATATTACTCTCCTGGCAAAACTCTTCAATTGTTGCCCACTTCCTTCAGGATTAAAGCTAATCTCCTTTGAATGGTAACCTTGCATACCTATTAGGGTCTGGTTTCTGTCTAACTTGCCATCTCTTTTCTAGATCTTTCCCTAGATGATCCAGCAACACTGAACTATCAGTCTAGAGACATGCCATGTCTTCTTTGGCCTTTGTGTTTTTGCATTTGTCTAGAAGGCCTTCCCATTACTGAGTGGGAAAACTTCTATTTATTCTTTTAAGCCTGAGTGTAAATATAGTCTCCCTCTGGAAGCCTTCCCGTGTTTTCCCAGCAGACTCTCCTTCAACCATGATGTAACCCCACTGCATTTTGTACATACACATATGTCATTACAAATACTTGTGGATATATCTGTTTCCCAACTAGATTATAAACTTCCTGAGGGCAGGAACCATGTCTCTTCATTTTTGTTTCTTTAGCACTTAGTACAGTGTCTGGTATATACAAGTTCTCAAAAATTTTTTTGAATGTGTGAATGAATAAATGAATCAATGACAGTAACTGTAGAGAGAATAAATTTGTAGTTTTAAACACAAAGCAGCAAAATAAAAATAGAGATGAAGATAAAAGAAGGCAAGTGCCTAATTTCCTCTTTTAGTGACGTGCTGTGTAGTTTAGGGAGGCTTAGAGCCAATTCCCAGAGCTGCTGGTGTGATGCTCTTCCTCAACACTGCGAACCGTGCTTAAATTTTCTCAGAGGTGCAATGGCATCATCCTCCTCCTCCTCCTCATCATCACTATATCATCAACATTATACTCTTCTTTAGTTCAGACTCTGGCCACTCACTAAGAGAAAGTAAAAGAAACTTTTATACAAGTAAGTTCATGACTCAAAGAAAACCATTTTTCCCCAGTTCTCAAGGAGAACCAGCTTGCAGAAGCAAAATAAATGAGTCTTTTGGCAGAGCCAAAGAAATCTGCATGTCCAAATACATGCTTTCGTCAGCCTTTAAAAATAAAGTACTATTTCAACATGATGGCTTAATGTTTGAGTCCCTTGGATTACATCCTTTGAAGAGAACTGTGTCTGACCTAGGCAGTGTGATCTATAGCAAGATGATCGGAAGATATTAGTGCTTCCTAATGCCCTTTTGGCATTATCATAGTCAGATTATTCATGGTCCTCATTTTGAAAGAGGATTGATTTAAATAGGTATTTAATGGCAGTACCCTCAGATGCAGTTTTCACACCTTCCTCACAGTAATATTGGTAGACATGTAAAGACACTGTTTATAAAGGCTCTGATTTCTTTCTTTGAAAATTTTTAACACAAATTGTTCTATGTTGAAGATATGGTTGAGCAACATTATATTAACAGTTGGAGTACTGAGAGAGTAAAGTGTGCTGGATACTCAGATTTTCTGGTTAAGTGTTGTGATTTCCAAGAGAGCAGTGATTAGGAGAGTGGACCTGGGAGTTAGACTGCTTGGGTTCAAAAATGGGCTCTGCCACTTCCTCGCTGTGGGAGCTTGGACAAATGTATTAACCTCTCTGTAACTTCAGAGTCTTCATTTTAAAAAGAAGATAATGAACATCTATCTTCATTGTGGCACCTGTCATATTACAGCCTGAAACAAAAAACAAAACTGTGTGCCTCTATATATACTTATAAACTAGCCTCCCATATTTTGAACCAAGTGGAAAAGAAAAAGTTAATAAAAGTTCTACACTCAGAAAAGCATGTTGATATTCTCATCAATGAATTTGGTAAAGTTGCAGGATACAAAATTAATATACAGAAATCTGTTGCATTTCTATACACTAACAATAAACTATTAGAAATAGAAATTTAATGAAACAATCCCACTTACCATTGCATTAAGAAGAATAAAATACCTAGAAATAAACCTACCTAAGGAGGTAAAAGACCTGCATTTGGAAAACTATATGACACTGTTGAAAGAAATTGAAGACAACATAAACAGATTGAAAGATATACTGTGTTCATGGAATGGAAGAATTAATTTTGTTAACATGACCATAATACCCAAGGCAATCTACAAATTCAATGCAATTCCCTATCAAAATACCAAGGGCATTTTTCACAGAACTAGAACAAATAATTTTAAAATTTGTATGGAAACACAAAAGACCCCAAATAGCCAAAACAATCTTGAGAAAGAAGAACAGAGATGGAGGAATCATGCTCCCTGATTTAAGACTATAATACAAAACTGCAGTAATCAAAATAGTATGGTACTGGTACAGATACATAAATCAATGGAATATTATAGAAAGCCCAGAAGTCCATGCACTTATGGTCAATTAATCTATGACAAAGAAGTCAAGAATATACAATGAAGAAAAGACAGCCTCTTCAATAAGTGGTGATGAGAAATCTGGACAGCTACATGTAAAACAATGAAATTAGAACATTTTCTCACACTATATGCAAAAATAAACACAAAATGGATTAAAAACCTAAATGTAAGACCGGAAACAGTAAAACTCCTAGAAGAAAACATAGGCAGGACACTCTTTGATATAAATCATGTAAATATTTTTTTTGGATCTGTCTCCTAAAGCAAAGAAAATAAAAGCAAAAATAAATAAATGGGACCTAGTCAAACTTAAAAGTTTTTGCACAGCAAAGGAAACCATCAAAAAACAAACAAAAAAAGACAACCTACTGAATGGGAGGAAATATTTGCAAATGATATAATCAATAAGGGGTTAAAATCCAAAATATATAAACAGGTCATACCACTCAACATAAAAAAAAAACCCAACCCAACTGAAAAACGGGCAGATGACCTGAATAGACATTTTTCCAAAGAGGAAATGCAGATGGCGAACAGGCACATGAAAAGTTGCTCAGCATCAATAATCATCAGGGAAATGCAAATCAAAACCACAATATCACTTCACACCTGCAGAATGGCTGTCATCAAAAAGAACACAAATAATAAATGTTGGTGAGGATGTGGAGAAAAGGGAACCCTTGTATACCATTGGTGGGAATGTAAATTGGTGCAGCACTGTGGAAAACAGTATGGAGGTTTCTCAAAAAACTAAAAATAGAACTACCATATGACCCAGCAATTCCATTCATATATCTGGGAAAAAAAAAAAAAAAAAAAGAAAACACTAATTCAAAAAGGTACGTGCACCCCAATGTTCATAGCAGCATTATTTACAATTTCCAAGATATGGAAGTAACATAAGTGTCCATCAACAGATGAATGGGTAAAGAAGATGTGGTATATATATACAATGGAGTACTACTCAGCCATTAAAAAAAATTCTTTTTTGCCATTTGCAACAAGATAGATGGACTTGGAGGGTATTATGCTAAGTGAAATAAGTCTGACAGAGAAAGATAAATACTGTATGATATCACATGTGGAATCTAAAAAATTAAACTAGTAAATACAACAGAAAAGAAACAGACTCACAGATACAGAGAACAAACTTGTGGTTACCAGTGGGGAGAGGGAAGGGGGAAGGGACAAGATAGTGGTAGGGGACTAAGTGGTACAAACTACTATGTGTAAAATAAATAAGCTACAAGGATGTATTATATAACACAGGGAATATAGACAGTCTTTTGTAGTAACTATTAATGGAACATAACCTTTAAAATTTGTGAATCACTATGTTGTACACTTGTAGCTTGTGTAATATTGTACAACTATACTTCAGTTTTAAAAAAGGAAAAAAAAAAGCACGATGATATTTAAAGCTCCAAGTCATCCAGTCTGTTAGCTCACCATTGTCAACCCTCATAAACCCACCCAGGGGAGAATACATTGGCCTCACGGCCCCAGAACCTCAGGCTGATTGAAAATTACTGTTCCCATCACTCATAATGCAGGGTCATAAAAGAACAAACAGAAGACTGTATTTAAAATTTTGCTCATCATGGATTTTTTGCATTAATTTTTATTTTAAAAAATATTTCATTAAAATATTATTTATCTTGATTACTGATTTTTTATGCACCCACCTCTCAATCCTATCTCATATGTTACCATGAGAATGAAATGAAATAATTAATGTCAAGCCCTTAGAACTGTGCCTGACACATACTTAATGCTCAGTAGTGTTGTTATTAAAATTGTTTTTAATACAGTCAAAGGCATATGGACATAGATTTTTAACCCTTTGGTTTTAGGCCTTTGTGAGGTAATCTTCAGTATGCTGATATTATTCCTCAATTCTCCTTAGTTCTGTTGATTTATAAGCACTGAACCGACAATATCAAATTATTGTAGGACCCATTATGTATCCATTAAATAGAATCATTGTACAAATATCTTAATTTCTACTTTTTGTCTTTCTGAATAGACCTGCGATTTGAATTGAGGAGGCGGGTTGGTTTAGTCCAACACTCAAGCTCATGCTTTCTCACTGAATTGATCATTTGTTTGAACCAATTGACCTGCCAATTCAGTCATAACAGTTGAGCCAGGTGTTTGTGCAGATTTAGTGCTGAGGCTGATGCCTGTGTTGTGAGGCTTAGTGAGGGCGGCGCCACTAGAAAAGGTAGCTAGTTGAAGACTGGTCTCTCCAATCACACTGCTCTTTGTGCCTTTGCAAAGTGATGTCTGTGACGGCTCTGCCCTGACTTGAATGTCCCTGACCCCTGTAAGCAATGCACCCTGCTGCCTTCTGAAGCCTCCTGAAACCAACCTACCCAACCATACTACAATGTTGATTATACCTGGGAATGTGACACATGAGGTATTTAAAAAGTGTTTCCAATAGCAACCTTGTCTAAATATTTTTGCACTCTGATAAAAGCCATACAGCAACTGCATGGCTGGTTCCAACATACACAAAGCACATGATAAATAAGCAAAAAAGCAAACAAACTCAAAAGAAAACTTAGCTGATGTTATTTTAAGTCGAGTGATATTTTGGGAGGGTTAAGCATTCCTACAACTAATATACTACTGAGAAGACTCAATTTTAGTAACTGCGTGAGAATATTATAAACCAAGCCCACACAATATTAAAATAAGTTAAAAGATATGCAAAATTTATGAGAGAATGTCAGGTGTAATGCTTGATAAAGTAAGCTTAATGCTTAAGAAATTTATCTTCTGGCTTAAAAGCCAACTCTTGCAATTCTGAGTTCGAGTATAATTTTAGAAACTCTGTAAAGTCATTCTTTTATTAATGAGATCAACTCTAGGTGAGCTCAAAGAGGTAACTTCCTAAAACATCCACGAGGACAAACAAGATCCTCAAAAGCACCAGAAATCAGCATGTCATGTTAAAAAAAAAAATACTGAGAGGCAGATTCATACTATTATTTCCTGGGGAAAGAGGTGAAAAATCAGTCTTCCAAAAAACCTTTTGATTTGTATTCATTCAGTCCTTTTTTTTTCTTCCCCCTGTTTGAGACACTGTGAAACTTGCAAATAAATAAAGAGTTTAGAGCTGATGGAAGAGGTGCAATTACTTCATAGCTTCTCCTTTACTCTGGGTGTGTCATGTTGTTACATTGTGCAGTGTCCTTATTATCAGCCTGGACTTCAGTAACAACGTACCTCCAGGGAGTCCAGAGAGCAGATTTCCATTGGCTAACTGGTCACATACTGCAGCTCCCAGCTGAAATAATGCTGCAGATCAGCGAGGCAATGAATGAAGAGAAAACCTGCATCTTACACAGTCCCTCTGCAGTATGACTCAGCCTATATCTCATTTGTAACCCAAATATTCTTCCAAAAATCCACAAAGCAGGATGGTAAGAACTCAGTCAGCCAGGGTAAACTACTGACTGCTGCATGGCTGAATCATCCAGCAAAAATTAAAAAGCAACATACATGTTTAAACTTTTGAAATCACATCATTTTTAGGACCACTAGTAATTTTTAGATGACCTTAAGATCTAGGCTTTCGGCATACTGTCCAAAAGCTGGGGTGTGGCATGTACCTCTTTCTCATGGGCCTGAGTGGGTGAGAAGGTTTCAGGAATTCAGGGCTTTCATGAACCATGCATTTGAAAAGTCACCAAATCCCAATTCCTCATTTTCCTGAACAAGCAAGGCATTCTGAAGCAAATTTGGAGACATAAGGAAACGTCTAAGTGATTGATTTTGTATCTGTCACATTTCTTTTCAGTCATTTCAATTCTGCAACCAAATATCGACAACAACAATTTAAAAAGAAAAACGAATGCAGTGATTTGGCTAACCTTTACTGTAATAGCTCAACTCTTTTCTGGCATTATTTGGTGATTGGGTAAAGGATCGCCATTATTGTAGAATGGCATTCCCAGTGACACAGCATTATAAGGTACTCGGGGTGGTAATCATGCCTATGAAATTTAAGTAGAACCAATGAACTTATTCATAGCTGCTCTGCGTCTCTTACTACTTCATGTAATTATGTTAAAAGCTATCATATCAAAGAATAGCATCATTTGTAGACAACAGTTCAATAATTAGCTTCTCTTGCTCGAAAGTTAACTATTCTTTCTATCTCTCTCATATTATTAAATGTCTGTCCCTTTCCTCTCTGCCCATCCTTCTTTTACTTTCATCTCTCAATTTTTTTTTACTAGATATTATTTTATGCCGGTTTAATTTCTTGAAACCCTTCTTAATACTTCTTACAAAATGAGGATGATCAATAAATTGTCTGCTTGCCAATTTTAAAAAAATGAAAGAGTTTCAAAATTGCAGAAAATAGCTGTTGAGGTGTAACTGCCAGATGACAGAGTTCAGATGAGTGAATGCAAATCTATATATGGAGAAAGAAATCTGTAGATGGATTTCTATATTCAGTGGAATTAGCTAAAGCTCTTACATCAATATTAGGTATTGAATATGACCTTTTTTGAGGAATATTTTATGGAATGGACAGTTGACATTACTTTCCGTCGCATGGGTTACAAGGCAGTATACTTACCATAAGCATTAAAGGCTTTTGGAGAAGGAAATGGGTAGCCTCAGAGGATACCAGCTCTCAATATTCATGGCCAGAGGCCAGAATGTCAGAAAGAAAGTGATCACCTACTTTTTCAACAGTGACTACCCCGATGGGGAGGGAAGGCCTCTTTGGTATTCACTGTGCACAGGCAGAGTGTGGTTTGTTCTGGGTTTTTGTACTGGGCCTAGCTCTATGCACACTCATTACAAGGTTATTACTATCATTATAGTGGACAATGCAATAATATTTTAAATGGGCCAAATTTGGATCCCAGCTACTCATGAGCTGCTTTTGCAGGCCTTAGGAAAAGTAGCTTATCAGTGCGGGGGAAATGGAATCTGGCCCACATCTCATTGCTTCCTCTACTACAAATCGAAAAGAACCTCTGTAAAGAATATCTGGTTCTCATGAGCTCTGATGATAAGAGGTAGCCTTTGTGGATAACTCTTTGGGCATAACAGCAGAACTGGTTTGGGATAGAAATACGAAACAAGAGAAGTTAGTTCCCCAAGTTCTTCACTAACACTTTCTGATGCATTTCTCTGACATCCTGAATGTCTTTCTCTGACCCCTTTTCTCATGCACCACTTTTCGCCTTATGAAGAAGAAAAAATTCACTTGAAGTCAACATTTGCCAAAGTATGTTTCCTGGGATAGTGATACATCAAAAAGTCCTATGATAAGAGGATTCTGGGAAAAGTCTTTCTATTTCTGAGAATCACAGAGCACATGAATATGTTAGAGACTTTGAGTGCCTCCAAAGGAAAGTGACCTGTTTAATTGTGATGCATGACCCCTTTTTTAGGCATAAGATATAATACCTCTTAGAACTGTTATTGTTTTGGGAAATTAAAGTTTCAGATTTTAGAGGTCCCATAGAGAGACTAATGTTTAACTCTGAGAGTGTCTTTATGTGAAGTTGGTTGCCGTTCAAACCTATGCTATATCACCGAATATTTAAATGAGATAAGGAGTCTTTCAAAACCTTGTCTCCAAAAGCAGGCATTCTAGATGTAAACTTTTAAAAATCATAAAGAGATTTATTTCTTTGAGGATACCTTGCTTCTCATGTAGAAATAATTGTATCTGTTTAAAGGAAAACTCTTGGCATCATTGGGTAGAACTAATGTTCATGGTATTTTAACAATTATAACTCATAATAATAGTTCAGTGTATCAAACATGGCGTATCTTCCCTAGCTTGGAGGTAGCTTCACCATCAGTTTGATGACTTCTAGAAACCAAAGCTAAATTTTAGGCATTATTTTGTATTTATTCCAAAAGTGGGAGCAACTAAGCCAATTAACTCTATTCAGGATATGTACCCTCTCAACTTCAAAATGGAAATTTCTTGTCAACCAGATTTCTGGTAACTTTCAGTCCTGATGAAATGGTTAGCCAATTGATTTTTAACCAGTTTAAAAACAGGATTCCAGCAAAACAGTTTGTGCATATATCCATCTGCACAAAGATGCCCCTGGCAATTATTAGCTTGATCTCCCTCTGCAGAATTCCTGGGGAAACATGATCTGCAGTCAACTAGCCCTTTTTGCTAATAATCACTCAGTGCTGCAGAAAGAAATCTCCCAGGCTTCTCCATCCTAGACTTTAGGCAGGTTGTGTGCAGGGAGTAAAGGCTCCTTGACCTTGTTTTTCTGCTTCCATTCCTCAGTCAAGGTGGCATTACTGGGGTGAGTTTGGGGGAAGTGGGCAGGCAGAAAATGATGCACAACCCTCCTCCCATAGAAGTGATTCTTTGTCCTGGCCAAGATGTAGTTCACAATTTTATGAGAAACTGACAATGCAGTCATTACACTGGGGCGTGTGTGAGGAGGCATGAGCCTTATGTGCATGCAGCATGACCCTTTTGTAGTATTGATGCCAAAGAGTAGAGAGACTGAACATTCAGGAGTTCATTTTAGAGTAGGATTTGCAGCTAAGAAGTCAAGCAAGAAACCTACATGGAATGACAAGTTTTATCTCTAATTGTTTTTTTTCTTATCTTACACATAGACTAAGGCCAGGAGCACTATCTAAGATCTAGAAGGTACTTTGGAAAGATAAAAGCTAAGGTTTCCCTTCATTTGTTTGGAAAGGCGTGACCTAAGACCAACAAAGTCAGAATTTCCAATATTTAGGATCTGTAAAAAGGAGCTTTGGTGGGCAACAGGGCACAGAAGAGGAAAAAAAAAAAAAAAAAAAAAAAAGAAGGAAATATTAAAGACTAATTGAAAACATGCAGAAAAAACCCTCAGGCTTTCCAAATGAATTGGAGCATTTTAACTGGTCCCATGAATTTACAAAATGTTGAATAATACTGTATTAGAATTAAGTGTTACTCTAAGCTAGTTAAGGAAGTTTTTAAGCAAGTTTGAAATAACCACCACCTTTTTACAGTGTGACTTGAAAAGTCGGCCTTCAGCCTAGAGAGAATCGTAGAGTTCTGTCAAGGAGTAATCCTGTCGATTTACATGGTTGTGAAGACAGTAGGATAAGACCAGAGAGTCTATGTAAGAGAAGAAATACACATTCCGGTTCAAGATGTATTGATTCAGTATTGTTTCTCTTAGTGTAGAACTAGTTCAAGTTAGATTAACTCCTATATTAAGTAGTAAATCACTTCCTATGGTTTCCTGTCACCTTTGCTTGATTCTCATGCATAATGCTGCCATAATCTTGGCTGATTCAAGTTTACTATACCTAAAGCCTTGTTTCTTCATGAAATGCGCAAATTCATTGATTTTCCTAAACTATCACTTTCATTAGGTCCCTCCTGTGTTTGGAAACCTACAGTCATTTCTAATTTCTTGTACCCAAGTCAGTGCCCAGCACAGCTATGAAGGGAGCTAAGTTAGTTTATATCACTCTAGACCTGCCCATTTGCATCCTTCTGTCCTTGATACCACCTCTCCCCAACACCCTTTCAAGTGTTCCCCTATGCCTTCTGCCCTGATTCATGACACTTAATCTAGATTTCTACTACTTTACTAGTGGAATTTACAACCTTCTAGAGGAGTCACTTTAAAACTAAACATACTACAATTGGAAGGATTTCAGTTACCAGCCAGCAAGTAAAGGAAAATGTGAGGACCAAGTACACCGTCTAGTTTGTAAGGCAGCATGTTGTGTAAGGCTAATTACTTAATCTCTCTGTATTTCAGTTCCCTCATTAGTGAAATAGGGATTATGAAAGCCCTTATAGGGTTGTTACGAGGTGTAAATGACTTAGTATTTGTTAAATGCTTAGGAAATAAATAGTATGTAAGTGTTTAATCATTAAATAAAAATAGGCATCCAGATCTGTCAGGGTGTTAGAATGAAATGTGTTAAATTTAAACACTGAGTTCAGACTATGAAGTTTCACGATATGATTCCAATCCCTTCATCCGTATGTACTCCCTACAACACCCTCTGCTATAGGCAGACTAGTCTATTAGCTCCTTCCTACACCTGAAATACACACCTGAACCTCATTCTCATGTCATGTACTCCCTTCGCTTGGACTATTCCTTTCTCTCTTCCACTACCTCATTAAACTTTACCTAACTTTCAAGTCCTAGATTCAGTTTTCTTCACAAGTCAGCTCTCATCAACTGGGGTCTACAATGGCTCTGTTTTTTCTGAAAAACAAAATTGCTTATGGTGTAAAGCATAATTCTTGTGGTGCTAGGCACGTAGAAAGTGCTTTTTATTTTTTTAAGTTTAATTTCCACTTTATTGTCTTTCCAGGGGACGGTATTTCTTTAGTCTTTAAGGCCTTAGCTCCTTGCATGGGCTTTGGTGGAGGTCGTGGGGCAGCACCAGCAGGTCTAAGTTGGGGTGGAGGTGTTCGGGCCTTCCGGGCTTCCGGAGGACGATTCCTGACTACCTTGCTGTGAATGGCACAACTCACGCAGTAATGCAGTCTCACATACAGCTTGCGAAGCACACAGGCATCGAAAACACTCGCTTCGGAAATGTCCCTGACGGCTGCGGCCTCTACGATATTCCGAATAATTAGGCTGCAAAAGAGCAGACATTCAAAATGATACCTTATTTCCCTGCTTGCCCAGGGGAGAACTGACCTCCTTTGTTCTCTCTTCTCCATAAAGGAGAGGCCCAGGCTAAATGACTACTCAGCCTGCTTGTCCTCCTTGGTTTACCTATTCAGGTGGACATGGTCTAATTGTGGAATGGCCCCTGTGTGTATACCTTTACAATTGTGATGACCAGCCCTCTTCACCCTGATATCGATTCCAAACTACTCTCAATGCACCAAGCATGCTTCCTTCCAAAAAAATGAGATTCTCAAGCAATATATAATTGAATGTTTCGCTTTATTCCAAGTAGACACTCTCTTGCCACAAAAACAAGGAAATACAGAAGTGCATCCTTGCTCACGTTTTGATCTTTGGCTCATAGCTGCCACCGTGTTCAACAAATATTTACTGAGCATCTCTCGTGTGAGGACCTGAGCAGTGAAATGGGGCTGCAAAAGATGAATAAGACAGCTCTTGCCTTCAAAGGGTTTTCTATAAACAATCATTCTATAGTTGTTGAAGCTCATTAAAATATAATGAAATTGCTGGTAAGAGATGTTTGGAAAACAGATACAAAGAAAATCAAAAGAAATTAAAGTTTTCTATGAATCCTAATAATTCTCCCAGGAGCAAGTTTAAAGAATGAAGGGAGAAATGTTTACCATCGTGTTAAGGTTTTCCTAATTCTGCTCTCTTTTTCAATTTAGGCAGAGTTCAGGTATCCAACCTAGGTCCGTAGTGATGCACTTAAAAAGACACGAGGAATTAAGGACTCCTATGTGATCTGGATTAGCAATCACAGCCAGTACTACCCTTGGGTATGGGAGAGAGGGCCCTTGCCTCACCCTGGGCTTTAGAGGGTCTTGCTCTAGCTCTCTCAGCTCATGCACTTCCCCTGAGCGGGAGGAGGTTTTGAGGCTAAGGCAACAAGCTCCCTTTTTATTGAGGGCTCCAGTTACCAGGATTCTGAAGTCCCCAACCACTGGTGTATATACTTCTAGGCCTGAGGGATGGCCAGTGGGGCATTGTTGGTATGGAATATGGTTGGAACTTAGCTGCATGCATTGGGATGTCCCAACAAGTACACTGGGGCTTCTAATAGTGTAGGAGAAAGTAGAGGTCAGAGAGAGAAAAAAAGGGGCAGGTCAGGGCCATGAACTGTGGACTGACTCACATCCCTACACCGTCATGGTCTGTGGAACTTCCAGGAATTCAAGAACCCTAAATTCAGGTGTAGGTTTTTAGATCATTGTGAAGGTATATTTCTCAAGGTAAGAGGATAGGACATAATGTTACTTAACAGTTTGTTCGCTTGATTTATGACTTTTAAATATTAGACATTTCCTGTGTGTGTCTCCATATTTCTTCTTGTTCTCACCTCACAAAGTTTAGGAGTAGTCCTGGATACAGTCATTGGACACAGGAAATGGGTTTGACTCAAACTGCCATTCCTCAAGAAATCCAGGCTCTTTCTCCTGTTGAGCCTCCCCGTATTCTCCCTCACTTCTGAACTATTTACACTCTCTGCCTGAATTTAGGAGAGTGGACTAGTTGTTTGGACCACTGGTTTGGTCTCTGCACTTGTCTTCTCTCTGAATGCTGTCTTACTACCTTCATATTTTTGTGTCCCTGATGTCTGATCCCAGGTGCATTCCACCTCCTTGCTTAAAAATCTCAGACTCAGATGAGATTTGTATGAGAGCTGGTTACATCCTCTGGGACTGGGATTAGCCAGTTGCTGGAAAGCTCAGTTGTTCTCTGTTTGTTACAGTGTATGATAAACCCTTTCTTAGTATGAAAAGAAAAAGAAAGAAAATAAAAGTTCTCAACAAGGAAGTCGATTGTTTGTCTTGATGATAGATGTAAAGAAGTCAGAAAAAAAGTGAATGTACTTAGCCAAAAACTTTTGAAAGCATTAAAGCTTGAAGTGACAATATTGGTGATGGCTGAGATGTTTGACCTGCACAGGTCCATGGCACATGCAATCGCCGTGTGCTGCAACCCTTGTGAATATCAAGGTCTACCATAAGTCAATTCTGTTAGACTCTAAAAATCTTAATAGTTTAAATATCTAAATATCTTAACAGCTTAGGTTAATTAATTGGTTTATTCTTTAATTCACTCACTGTACAAATATTCATCTAGTGTCTGTCCAAAAGACTAACTGGTATGTTCCAAAACAAGCCCATGATGGCTTTTCCATTATACATAGAAGTGCTTCACGTTACAGCTGTTATAGAAACATAAACTCCTCTTTCTACTCTTCCATACAACTAAACCTCCCTCTTAAACACTTACATGTCTTATTTTAACTATTTTTGATTGAAATATTTCTAAAGTATCCTCATTTCCTCAGAGTATACTAAATGTTCTTTAATCACTCATAAAGTCAATCACTCACTGTGTTTTAATTAATTCTGTGATGTACTCAGGAAATTTCAATGTATAGATGGCAGTCTGTTTGGTTTTTTTAATTTGTGCTTTATAATTTTTTAATCTACTCTTGTTCATCACTTCTATCAGAGTGCTTCCTCTAGTAGCTCTGCTCCTTTAATGTGCCTCTCACCTTTGGACTGGAAAACCACATTTGGTAAAATTCATTCTAAAATAGCAGCGAGTGTCTGACATGTTGTCGATAAAAATGGCATAACATTTAGTACACTAATTTTATAGCATTTCTTTTGACTACTTAAGACCAGTATTTCCTGTTTCTCAGGTGTATACAGAAAAGAACTTATTGGATGAATAGTTACTAGATAAATGAGATATTATTGAAATATACTATAAAATATGTCACAAGATAACTGTCTAGTTTGGAAGAAGTGATTTTCTTAAAGAGGCAAATACAGCAAAACTAGTTTGATTTAACTGACTGATTATCAACCAGGTCAATTCACTCAATTGTCTGTGTGTGTGCATCTAGTGTTAAGCATTTATTTTTCCTACTAACCATCTGCAACTCAAACTCTGAAGTATCTGAGAAACCTGTAAAACACAAATATTAACATGGGCTAAGAGGTCAACCTCCAGTGTGATTTATGAGGGATTATGTTGGCTGACTCCCAGTGAAACTGTTGAAAACTATTTAAAAAAATAATAAAGCCTCTAGAAATTGTTATGAGTGAATAGCATGTGACAAAGCATCTATTCAATAATATCTACCATATTTGGTAAGAAAAATGAGAATGTGTGATATTTGAACCAAAATTGGTCCCTATCTCCCCTATTCTTAGTTCAGTGAGATGGAGATTCCACTCCAGACTGGTGATGCCAAGAATACAGGATACTCTCTCTGCTCAGCACCCAGAGGAAAGGCTTTCTTCCTGGGAGGGGCAGGATTTCATAATTTTTCATCCTACTCCCAGTTTCTTATTGCTGAGGCTAAGTTCTAGGCCAGTGCAATTGAGAAGTAGGGACTCTTTCTTATGCCCAGCCTCCACCGTGGAAAGGAGGCTCCACTGAGACCATGATCACTCCTTCCCTGGCTCATGAGGCCATGGTTCCACACCAGAAAAGGCCAGCTGAAAGAATCTCATATTTCTTCCCCCTCCTTCATGGCATTCTTGGTTCTTAGAATGAAGGTGACCTCAGAGAGAAACTTGCAATATTCCCTATATTCAAATCCATAGCCCTGGCTCAGAGATTTTTACCTGGGGAGAGAAGACAAGCCTGCCATAAAACAAATAGCTCTTCATCTCTTCCTAAGGAACTTTCTTTTGCAAACTAGAGTGAAGAAATTCAAGCCTAATAGCACTCTCAGAAACAGTAGAAGTGGTGAAAGGCAATTGAGAGGAGATTCAAGACACAGGCTAAACTGTAGGCCAACTAGTTTGCAAAAGAGAACCAGGGAGTAATAAAGCTGGAAGAGCCCTCCAATGATCAGAACAAAAATCAAACACTAACTTCAGAAAGTATTCATTCAAAGGAGCCAGAATTTGAATAGATTAGTTTGTAGAGCAATTTATACCCCAGGTATTATTAAATGCAATAGAGTAATCAGCTGTCAGTTAGTGGAGTTTACCTGCTGAATGTGGTCAGGGAAAGAAAGGGAGAGACTCCAACCAATGCCACTGTCATCCCTGGGTGACTGTGGGCATATCCAAACCTGTGCCTCCTCAAGGAACAACATCAGAGGCTGAACACTGGAGGGGAGGTAGAGGAGATGACACTGAAATACTCTAATCAGTTGCTAAACAAATAAACAAGCAAATAACAATAATCCCAGCGGGATGTGGGGGGAGCAGTAGAAGACAGTACCCAGAATTTCTACAATATATTATCTAAAATGCCAACTTTCAACAAAAAATTATGAGTATGTAAAGAAATAGAAAATTATGACTCATATAAAGGAAACAATGAAAGCAACTGAAACTACTTGTGAGACAGATCAGATTCTGAATTTATGAGAAAAAGACTTTAGCCATTATAAACATGTTCATGGAATTAAGGGAAATCATGATTAAAGAAGTAAAGGAAGGTATGATTACAATATTGCCTCAAAAAGAGATTATCAGTAAAGAAGCAGAAATTTTTAAAATAAAGAATCAAAGAGAAATTACAGACTTCATTAGAGGGGCTTAATGGTAGATTTGTACTGGCAGAGAAAAGAATAAGTGATTTTGAAGATAGATTGATAGAGATTATGCAAGCTGAAAAACAGAGAGAAAAAAGAATTGAAAAAAATAAAGAGCATCTCAGAGAAATGTGGAACATCTTTAAGCACACCAATGTACACATAATGGAGGTATCAGATGGAGAGAGAGAAAGGAATAGAAAAAATATTAGAAGAAATAGTGATTGAAAACTGAAGTGCTTATGCTGATATCAGAAAAAAATAGACTTTAAAACAAAAATATTACTAGAAATAGAGATATTCTATAGTGATAAAAGAGTCACTCCATTAAAAAAGATATAATAATTATAAATATATATGCTATCTAACAACGGAACACCAAAATGCAAAATAGTTGGAGACTTCCATACCCAACTTTCAGTAATGGAAAGAACAAACAGAAGATCAACAAAAGAAATAGAAGACTTGAACACTGTAAACCAACTAGACCTAATAGACACCTATAGAACACCAACCCTAACAACAACAGAATATATGTCATCCCAAATGCACACAGAACATTCTCCAGGATAAACTAGCAATAAATCAAACATCAGTAAATTTAAAAGGATAGAAATAATACAAAGTATGTTCTACAACCACAGTGTAATAAAATTAGAAATCAATAGCAGGAAAAGATTTTGCAAACTCACAAAATGTGGAAATTGTACAACACTCTCCTAAACAACCAATGAATTGAAGAAATCAGAAGGGAAATTAGAAAATACCTTGAGAGTAGTGAAAATGAAGATATAGCATATGAAAACATATGGGATGCAGCTAAAGCAGGGCATGGAGGGAAATATTTAGCTGTTGTAAATGTCTATATTAAGAAAGAAGAAATACATCAGATGAATATCATAGTCTTCCATCCTCAGACACTGAAAAGAGAAAATTGAACCAAAAGAAAGCAGAAGGAATGAAATAAGAAAGAAAACAGCAAAAAGTAATGAAATAAAGGCTAGGAAAAATAGAGAAAATTGATAAAACCAAAGCTGGTTCTTTTAAAAGATAAAAAAATAAAAATTAAAAATTACAAACATTTAGATAGATTGCCAAGAATAAAAGAGATAAGAATCAAATTATTAGAAATGAAAGAGAAGACATTACTACTGACCCTACAGAAATTTAAAAAGGATTACAAAGAACTACTATTAACAATTGTACAGGACTTCCCTGGTGGCGCAGTGATTAGGAATCTGCCTGCCAATGCAGGGGACACAGGCTCGAGCCCTGGTCCGGGAAGATTCCCACATGCAGCGGAGCAGCTAAGCCCATGCGCCACAACTACTGAGCCTGCACTCTAGAGCCCGCGAGCCACAGCTACTGAGCCAATGTGCCACAACTACTGAAGTCCATGCACCTAGAGCCCGTGCACTGCAACGAAGAGTAGACCCCGCTTGCTGCAACTAGAGAAAGCCTGCACGCAGCAACGAAGACCCAGTGCAGCCAAAAATAAATAAATTAATTAATTAATTAAAATAAAACAAAACAATTGTACACCAACAAATTAGATGAATTGGACAGATTCCTAAAAAAGACACACCAAAACTGACTTAAGAAATGGACAATATGAATAGATTTATAACAAATGAGATATTAAAGCAGTAATCAAAAACCTACCCACAAAGAAAAGCTCAGGCCCAGACGGCTTCACCACTACATTCTACCAAACATTTAAAGAATTAATGCCAATTTTTCATAACCTCATTCAAAAAGTAAAGAGGAGAGAATACTTCCCAACTCATTCTACAATTACCAAATGACTCAGAAATTCCATTCCCAAATATGTGAAATTAAAACATGTTCACACTGAAACTTATACATGAATGTCTATAGCAGCATCATTCATGATAGCCAAAATGTGGAAACACCCCAAGTGCCCATCAATGGACAAATGGATGAACAAAATTTAGTATATTTATACAATGACGTATTACTATAAAAAGGAATGAATAAATGATATTTGCTATAATATGGATGAACCTTGAAAACTATATGCTAAGTGAAAGAAGCAAGTCACAAAAGACCACATGTTATATCATTCAGTTCATCTAAAAGTCCAGAACAGGGAAATCTATAGAAAGTTTCTTAGTGATGGGAGAATGAGGCATAGGAATTGGTAGCTAAATGGTATAGGGTTTCTTTTTGAGGTGATAAAAAATACTGAAATTGACTGTGGTGTTGGTCGCACGTGTTTGTGAATATACCAAAACCCACTGAATTGTACACACGGTAACAAAAACAACTGATAAATCGACCACATATAATTTTTAAATATCTGTATTATGAAAGAAGGCAAATACAAAGTTAAAAGCAACCAAGCTGAAGAGGTATTTTAAAAATTTAATAGAAATCAAAGTTTATTATTAACAACCTATAACTTCTGCAATTTAATAAAAAAGACAAATGAGCAGAGAACTGAAATGGCATTTGACAGGAGAAGAAATCTGAATGTAGGTCTTATGAAAAGAATCTCGGCTTCAACAGGTAATCCTGAAATGTAAATATTAAATAATGAGACAATTTCACACTCCTGAGACCAAGAAAAGTAAAAGGCCTAAGAGCATCTATGTTGGCAATAAAGTAGAGAAACAGGAACTCTCATTTAATCTAGTGGGCATACAAGCATACACGCTGGTACAATAATTTGGAAAGCCACTTGACCAAATCTCATGCCCTACACTAAGTGCCAGTATACCCTAGTTATATTCCCTAAAATAAGTCAAGCACATGAACTAAAGGAGACATATATAAGAATGTTCATTGTAGCACTGTTTCTTACTTTAGAAATCTAGAAACAATACAAATGTCCATGAACAGGAAATTCATGGTATATTTATCATGGGGCACTAGACAACAGTTAAAATGAGGAACAAGGGTATATATGCCAATGAAGATAAACTTTTAAAAACACGTTGAATAAAATCAAGGCAATTCCCAAATGATACATATTTAAATAAACTATAAACCATTCAAAAATAATAGTCTATAAATATAAGCACAAAAGTAAATATAAGTCCACAAGCAAAAGCACAAAAACACATGGGATTGATAAACATTGAGTTAATAATTATTGTCATCACAGCAGAGAAAGTCAGTGAAATAGGATTGGAAAGGTGTTTACAGTGAGAATATTATTTTTTAAAGTCCAAAGTAAATGTTCCATAATGTTAGGATTTAATGGAAAGGCAAGGTGAAAAGGTAGTATAGGATGGAATCATGGGCACAGGTTCTGAACCAGAATGCTTTGGTTCAAATTTTCCCCCTGCAACCTACAATCTGTGTGACTTTATGCAAAGTATTTAACAACTCCATGCTCACTCAGAAAATGTGGAATGGTAATAACAGTAGCACATCATAGGGGTGTTCTGAGAATATGATGAGTCAATATATGTAAAAATTCATAGAAGAATGCTTGGCATGTAGTGAGTGTTTAATATTTTTATTTGTTAAAACTGCATAATTAAGTCTCAATATTTATTTTTCTATTCTGCTTTCTGTGTGTTTGAATTATCTCATAATAAAAATACTATTATTTTTAAAATTATACCAGACTTTAATGGGAAGAAAAGGCAAAGAGGAGCTATCCACAGGGACACATTTGATATAAGCTGAACAATCCCTGCTATATAATTCAGATTTTTTTAATTTCTAAAAAATAAAATTAATTACGGCGTAAATATTCTAACAATTAAGGCAAATAGCCACTTAGTGAGTTAAAAAGTATTTGTTAAATGTCTTTTTTCCAGCTCTACCTTAGGCAGCAGGCAAGTTAAAAAACATCAAGCAAGAGTCAACAGATTCCCTGCCCTTACTGACATACAGAATGTGTTCACAAAGGAAATAATCAGAGAACAAGGCAAAGAATTCCATAAATATCATATTTTATGACCCCATGTACTAGAGTAAGCCATTGAGAGAAAGGGCAGTTTGGCCCTTGGAGTAATCAGGGAAGTTGGTTGTTAATTGATTGTTTGTTTCTTTTGTTTGTTTGAATTTAAGTGAAAATAGAATTTGTTTTTGAGGAAAGTGAGATTTCTATAAGCTGAGAAATCAGGAAGAGGGAGTGAAGGAAAGAGTGGTACAGCAGAGAATAAAAGCTCAGAAGCAAGATGAACTTGACCTGAAGGGGCGACTATCTGCTTGTTGGAAACAGTGAGTTTAACCCAGGGAGCAGGAGAGAATAGGAATAGGGGGTTAGATAAGCAAGGTGCATGCCATTAATATTAGAATTTTTCTTTATGACAGTTGAAGGGGAATTCTTCAAGAGTGACTTCTGATAGTTGATTCTGAGAAGGCTGTTACTAGGAAGTAGCTTTGGTTTGAATCTTCAAAGAGGAGAACCAGAAATTGTATTCTCTTATCGGCAGAGATAAGAAGCTATACCTTGAAGCTATACCTTGAACCATCAGATGAAGTAGAAGATATTTGGATGGATTTTCAACATGACAGAGTCTCCTTTAGAGCAAATACATATGTAACTAAACAAATTTAGTTTTGAAAACAATGGTATATATTTTAGGAGAGAAAAAGCAACTAGCTGTGAAACCTCTCACCACATCTTTTCTGGAGCTCACAGAGAGAGCCCTAGGGCTGTCTTCACAACTACCCAACAAGCTCTTGAAAAAGAGCTTTTTCTGTGATTTAATAACACCATTTATAGGAAACAAAGCTTAACTTTTTTAATACTTGCTAAGAGGATGGAGGCAGAAGGATAAGGCAGTAGTCAGTGAACGATTCATTATCTTTGTGAAAACAAACATGTAAATAATCATTTAATTTCATGGATGTGGAGTGGGCAGGGGAGAAAGTAAATCCTTTTCAGAAGCTGGTGGCTGTAAAAACCCTCTCACTCTACCCTGTGGTCTCACTGACACAATGCTGCTAGAATGAAAATATTCTACCAATTCTAATAGACTGAAAATAAAAATAAACAGCTTAATTGCATGGTGGGTGTTTTGGAATGGCTTTCTGAATTGTAAAGTGCTCATCATATGTCTCTATTATTTCCACACTCCACAAGACTGCCTCGCTTGAAGTACCCAATGGAGTGAGATGGATGCAACAAATAGCCAGGAAGCATCATGTTTCGAACCCTAATATCTTTGTTCATTTCATCCCTGAGCAGGACAGTGAAATGATCAGCATTGTGGCAACAAAGTTGCCATGTTTCTAGTCAGATGTCATGCCTAGCTCAAAACTTGCATTTCAAATCAGGAGATTAAGAAATATTGGTTGAAAAATATTCAGTTAATCTTCTTTGGTTAACCAAGATGGGGAGTTTTAGGTTTCCGGATATGCTGTAAACTTTCAGTAGACAGAACCATATCTATCCAACTTGGTGGTATTCCATTCAAAGGGAAGACTAAGTAAAAGCTTTATGAAAACAGTGAAAATACGGTGTCATGTTCCTGAAATGAAATCATTTTGAAAATTCCTTTTCCCTAAAAGTCAACTGGTGGACTTTGTGATTCAATCAGGCAATGTCTTTTTGAGCTGTTTTGGTGTTGAAGCTATGGATGGGAGAGGGAGGGAGAGAGAGAGAGAGAGAGGGAGAAAGGGAGAGAGAGAAGGAGAAAAGCCAGAAGGGGGGGAGGAGGAGAAGAAGGAGGAGTTGGAGGGGAGGAGAAGAAAAAGGAGAAGAAGGAAAAGAAAAAAGAGAGCAAAGGATAAAAGGAAAGAAAGGAATAAAAGATGGAAGGAAAGAAGGAATGAAGGAAGAAATGAAGTCTAGAACTTTTACAATTAAACAAATATGACTTTCAAAAGCTTTCTTTCAGGAGCTTATGGATATATTTGAACAAACTGATAATTGGAATTCCTCTTTGGAAACCATCATTTTATTTCTCATAAAAGAAAAACAGTCTTATCACATTGTATGCTGTTGTATAATAACAAAAATCTGTTATCCACCATGTTCATCAGTCTTTTTTTTTAAACATCTAATGCCTTTTTAAAAATTATATATTTATTTTTATCTTTGGCTGCGTCGGGTCTTACTTGCAGCACGCAGGATCTTCGTTGAGGCATGTGGGATCTTTCACTGCGGTGCACGGACTTCTCTCTAGTTGTGGCGTGCAGGTTTTCTCTCTCTAGTTGTGGCATGCAGGCTCCAGAGCACATGGGCTCTGTAGTTTGCGACACGCAGGCTCTCTAGCTGAGGCACAAGAGCTCAGTAGTTGTGGCGCGTGGGCTTAGTTGCCACGCGGCACGTGGGATCTTAGTTCTCAGGGATCGACCTGGGACCCCTGCATTGGAAGGTGAATTCTTTACCACTGGACCACCAGGGAAGTCCCCTGTTCATCAGTCTTAATTGTGAATTACTTTCTTTTTCTAAAACTCAATCTAGTCTGATCTTTTGAAGGGAAGCAGTGTAACGACATGGGGGTATACATGGAATTCTCGCCCTGTGTGCTGAAAAGGAAAACAAGTGGATCTACTGAGCAAGAAGGCCAAGGAGAGATGCAGGTGGAGGGACGTTCTCTCCTGGATTTCTGACAACTCTCCCTTTCCTGTTCCCTGAAGTCCCTTGAGTTCTAAGAGATACCTTTGTAGTTTTTCTTTTGTGTTATCCCAGGGGCAAAAGGTGTGACTAATCCTATTTCTCAGTTCATGGCACTCTCTTATAAGCTGATGTGAGGCCCCGTCTCATTTTATGAATGTATTTGTATATGTAAGAATGTAGGCAAAGCACATATTCATTTTATTCTTATTCTCTATTCCCCTTCTCCTTACTCCCATAACAACCACTGTTGTATAATTAGTACATACTTGAAGTTAAATTTAACATCGTAAACTATATGGCATTATTCTTTTCTGTGTGTATTTTTTGGTTTACATGAGTAGCATTGCGTTATAGCCTTAATTTTATATATAATTTTCTTTTGTCTCTGTGCTTTAAAGATCCATGCATGTTCCTATGTGTGTATCTATCCATTTGGTTCCTTCTAACTGCTGCATAGAGTACTTCTCTGTTAATTTTGGCCTATGTTGTTAGAAATAAGATTATATCTTGCATATTTAGAATAAGTTTCTGTCCATCTCTGCACTAAACAATTTAGAGTGTTACAAGCTCTAAAGTGCTATAGAAAAGCATCGCTTAGTGGAGGAAGGTGGAAGTGTATTTATGTTGGAGTGTAAGCATGTGTGGAAGCCTCGCAGCCCCAGAACTTGGCCCTGTTCTTAGAGCATCTTCTTTTTTTTTTTTTCACACACACACACTGTATTTTATTTTTGCAAGAGATAAATAGACTGACACCAAGCATTGTAAATGGATGACCACAACAAAAGCAACAATGATTGCAATTACCAAACACGAAACACACTCATACTATGCTTAGAGCATCTTCTATCCATTCTCGACCTGTCCTGCTTCAAGAGTTCCAGGGAGCCTGCTGTGGGGCCAGGAGCTACTTTGGAGTGCTGGCTGGAGGATTAAGCCAATTCTTATGCAACTGACTCAGTTCTCAATGGCCATTTCTTCTAAAAATTTTCTTTTGTGTGTGGGTCTTGGGGTAGGGGTGAGTTTGAGGTTTAAAGTTTAAACTAGAAATAAGATGATGTGGTCTGCTTGCTGTCTGTTTAGATAGGCTTTAAGACTAATTGGATTTACATGGAGGCCAGGCCAGAGAGTGGTAATTGATGACTTGTGTGCAGACAAGCATTTACCAGGTTGAATTGTCCAAATTGGTTTGTTAAAGCTCCAGGTTACATTCTTACACAAGAAAAACATTCAGTAAACATGAGACAAGTTTAGGAAAACTTAATAAAAAGAAACCTGTCTTACACTCAAAAAAAAAAAAAAATGCATAGATTTCCATAGTGTAAATCTACCACATTTTGCGTATCTACCTCCTTGGTATATAACTAGTCTTCCATTTTATACTACCACACATAAATCCCACAGTAAACGTCACAGAACATGTCCCAATATGGAATTTTACTGTGCTGTATTACTGGATCATAGGTGTGAATACTTTATGACAAAGTACTGCTAAAGGGCTCACCAGAAAATTAGAATAGCTTCAGTATCATCAAGAGTAGACGATGCCTTCTTGTCTCCAACTCCACTAATATCTGGCATTACATAGCTCTAACTTTTGTAAATCTCATGGGTATTAAATTATATCATATTCCTTTTTGACTTTCACTTTTCTAATTACACACAAAAAAATTTGAACATCTTATCCTTTGGTTGATACCATTCACTTTGATTATCCCTTCCAAAAATTGTATGTTCATATTCATTCCTTTTTTTCACAATTGGGTCATTTCTCTGTATCATTAATTTGCATAAATTCCTTACACAGTTAAGATAATTGTTCCCTTTTGCAGTATCTTCCTTACCTTTAAACTATTATTTCACTACGTAGTGTGTTTTAATGAGCAGATATTTATAATATTGAAGTAACCAAATTTAGTTGTTGTATAGAACAACTGTCAGGAAATACATTATTTTGTTGTGTAACAGTTGTTTCAGACAACAGAGAAAGAGAAAGCCAAAATAATTTGGGATTATAGAAACCTTAATTTAAATAATCAAGTAAGATTATTACAAAAAAGTATAGTTACACTTGTACACATAGATTAGAAATTACTAAATGCAATATTAGTTAACTTTAGCTAATATGTAGTAAAAATAAAATGATCAATGGTTTATTAAAGGAAGTCAAGAATAGTTCAATATAAGATAATTTATAATTTATATATCAAAGGAGAAATATCACAGGATTTTAAAATAACAAAAAACCTACAGAAAACACATATTTAAAGGAAAGATTTAAATGAATTCACTTTAAGATTAGGAAGGAATAAAATACTCCCAGTATCTATTGTATAATATAATACTGTAGGTTTTTAGAAACTCCGTAAAGCAATAAAAGGACTATGAGGTATAAGGTTAGAAGAAAAAAAAGCAACATTTCATTAATCTTTCTAGAAAATTAAACAAAATAAGGCATATTATTAAAAATGAGAAAATTCAATTAGGTTGCCTGACAGGAGATGATTTCATCCCAGAACTAATAGTGTTCATTGACTATATAAGAAATCACTTGGAAGAATGACAAAAAAAATAAATAAGATTCAATTGACAATGCAAAGGAAAACTCTAAATTATTTAGATATTGACTTAGGAAGGAGAAAATTTTAAAAGTATATTAAAGGACATAAAAGAAGAACCAATTTAAGTTCATTCCATCACCATAGGTGAGAAGGCCTAACTCTATAATGTTATTAATTCAGGTCAAATTATCTTATAATTTCAAAATAATTCTTATCAAAATATCAGCTGGATTTTTGGAGAAACTTGACAAATATTAGAAAATTAAATATAAAAATAAAAAATTAGTTCCTTAATAACAAGTCAACACTGAAAGAGAAAAGTAAAAAATGGGGACTTTCACACTAGATATTAGGACTTAAAAGCCATTGCAATATCCCCATATCCTCTCCCTCTTGCATCTCCCTCCCACCCTCCCTATTCCACCTCTCTAGGTGGTCACAAAGCACCGAGCTGTGTACATGTAGCTGATTCACTTTGTTATATAGCAGAAACTAACACAACACTGTAAAGCAATTATACTCCAATAAAGATGTTTAAAAAAAAAAAAAAGTAGGAGAAAGAGGAAGCAGCAGAGAAATAGAGAAGCTGTAGTCAGATTGTTAGAAGGACTATGATGCTAGGAGGACAAGCAATATGGATGGATTTTTAAAACAAATGAACTGAAGTCAGAATGGATTGGTTTGACAGCCCACCTGTAGACAATGCCTTAATAAAACAATAGAAATTTAAAAAATTGCAATAAAAAATATTTTTGTAGTCCTAAAGGAACAGACAAATATAATTATGGAACAGAATTCATTGTTCAGAGGCAGACTCATATATATGTGGAAATCTGATAATTATATGAGGGCCAACACAAATCAATGAATGTGGGACAATTGTGGAGTAGAAGGTCTTGGATATAATCCTCATCCTCTGGACTCCCGATGAATTAAAGAATATACATTAAAGGTAAAACAGAGTTATTGGGAAAAAATGTAATATAGTAACTTTGTCACCTGATATAGGGAAGAAACCTTAAAAATCCAAAAACTCAGACAGTAGGTTCAAAAATGGGCTCTTGTATCTTTGTAATAGTTTCCCTTTTAAACAAAACAAGCTTGAATGAGTTTCTGTTATGTTCACCGTTTTTATCCTATTATGTCTACTCTGAGGAGACAAGCATGTGTTACCTTCAAGAATATGCAGCATACTGAAATAGAATCTGAGGATCTTTAAAAAATGAGAATCACAAAATAAATGCAGTATCACTGGAATGATATCTTAACTCTAAAAGAGACCATAAAGAAGAGAAATCCCTCATGTAGTTGTAGACCTTATTATACACTCATGTATGAACCCTTTAGAAAGTTATTCTCATTATTTTGTGACTACCCTTTTGGGACTTGGAGCAAAGAGTCTATAGTCAGTATCAGGGCCTTGAACAATGCTGACCATATGACTGGGACTCTCTGTGCTTTCTGTGCCTGGATATCTGTTTCCTTCTTCAGCTTTGGGAATTTTTCAGCCATAATTTCATCAAAAATATTTCTATCGCTTTCCTTCCTATCCTCCTGGGACCCCTATGAATGTTACTACACTTGATGTCAACCTAGACGTTCCTTAAACTATTCTCATTTTTTTAAAATTTGTTTTTCTTTTTGCTGTTCTGATTGGATGATTTCCATTATTCTATCTTCCAGATTGGCTTATGCGTTCTTCTGTATCACCTAACCTGCTGTTAATTCCCTCCCTCGAAGTATTTTTCATTTCAGTTGTTGTATTCTTCAGCTCTGTTTCTTTTTTTATATTTTCTTGTTAAAATTCTTACTGTGTCCATCTATTCTTTCCCTCAGTTCAGTTAACATTATTATTATTGCTTTGAACTCTTTATCAGGTAAATTATTTATCTCTGTTTCATTAGGGTTTTTTTCCCCAGGGTTTTCTCTTGTTCTTTCATTTGAAACATTTATCTTTCTTCTCCTTTTATTTAACTTTCTCTTTTTCTATGAAATTAGGTGAAACAGTTGCCTGTCACAGTCTTGAAGGCATGTACTTGTGTGGGCGCATCCCTATTCAGTCCATGTGTGGTGGAAGAGCTGGATCTAAAGTGAGCAAGGGCCATATCTTTCACTGGGGGAATGCTGGCAGCCATGGCCTGGGTATAAGAGGCTAGACCAGAGCCAGGTGCAAACCAGGGCTTCTATGCTCAAGGCCATCATAATCCTATTGGGGGTGGGGCAGGACCCCAGGAGCTGCAACAGGAGTCCTGAGGGAGATGGGTTTCTCCTGGGTGTGATGGCAGTCTCCACCTTGGTTTGGGGCACAGCCAGGACCTGAGAGCTTGGGGCTCGGTGCTGGTTTCAATTTTTTCCACGTGTGTGCGCCTTGGTTAGAGGCTGGGTTGGTGCCAGAGGGGTTGGTGCCACGCTATTGAGCTAGTTTCACTCCCTCCTGAACATGTGCAATGATGCACGCACTGGCAATGGCTGCCTCTGCTCTGGTCAGAGGCAGGTCCAGAGCCCAAGTCAGCTCTGTTCCCTCCAAGTATGTGCACTCTCATTGGCAATGGCAGCCTCCACCTTAGTGGGGAACATCGCTGGAGCAAGAGGGGCTAGAGCAGGAGGGCCACAGGGTGCGCTGGGGTGGTCCTGGCATCTGGTCAGAGCCGCAGGCAGTTTTCAATCTGCTGCCCCCACGCTGTGACTTGAAGCAAGCAAGTCTGTGCACACGTTCTTCAAGAGCAGGATCTCAGATTCTAACAGCCCTCTGGTTACCCCCACTGGTTTGCAAACCACCTAAGGGGGGCTCATCTTCCTGGTGTTGGACCCTAGAGCTGGTGTGCCTGATATATGGATCAAACCCTGTCCTCCCCAGGGAGGATCCCTGAGCCTGGGATATACCCCTCCTCTTCTGTGTCCCCCACTAGGAGTACGTGTCCTGACCAGATCTCTTCTCCTCCCTTCTACCAGATTCCACGTAAATCTTTTTTACAGCCTGCCTGCTAATCCCCAGGTCAGTTTCAGTGAGAGCTGCTGTAGTTGCAATTTTGATGTGTTTGTGAGGGGAGGGGAGCCCAGTATCCTCCTACTCTGTCATCTTGATCTCTTTCCTCATCAGCTACTTTTTGATTCTTGCAATTCTTCAGAAAAAGAAGATTTTAATGGTGAGTCCTGAGGACATCCTAAGACTGCACCCTCCTGTAATACCTTAACTTTTTTTTTTTTTTTTTTTGGCAGTGTGGCTTTTGGGATCTTAGCTCCCCAACCAGGGATCAAACCCAGTGAAAGCGCTGAGTCCTAACCACTAGACCGCCAGGGAATTCCCAATACCTGAACATATTTATTCTTATTTTGAGTTGTTAAGCTTTATATATTAGTGCCAAAATGACAGTTTTTGTTTTTTTTTTTTCTGTAGGCTCCAGAGTAGCATCTGACTTTTTATTTGGGGACAGTAAGTCAAGTTTCTTGGGAAATGATTTCAGTTTTAAGGTGGATGCTTCCATATACAGGATTCCATATATGTTGACTGTGGAAGTGAAAGGGTCTCTTGAGTTGACCACCTTGGATATTAGCAAGGTGAGGAAGAAGCACTGTGCTTCTAGAGATGCTAGATGCTAGATGCAGAACCTATATCATCACTCAGTGTTTCTAACTTTTGAGGTTTACTTACTTGTTCCTGTGTTGCTTTGACAACCTCCAGTGACAAATAGGTTATGTATCCCAACTCATTCAGGTGGCTATTGTAAAAATACTCCAGATACACATAAATTTCCCCCGTGTGCAGTGAAACGTGTGCAGTTTCCTTCTTCCTTTAAGTCACTTATTCATTGATTCAAAATTTTGCTGTCAGAATATATTTAATACCCACTTAAAGCCAATATTTCACATTCTGATTTCCAGAACAGCAAAAAAATGAAGCTTTTATAATATCTCATAGAACTTAAAATTTGGTATGATTTTGGATTTTAATTCTTTCAACCATGGCTTGCTTTTCCAACTTTCTCCATCTTGGTTTTCTTCCCCTGGATTAAGTGTCCCTCTTAAAATATGGTACCCAGAACGGAACAGCATAGTCTGGATGTGGTCTGAGCTACAGAGAGTAGGAAAACTATTACTGGCTATAATTTAGAAAAAGGGCTTGTACAATACTAATGCAACCTATGAATGTGAATTTTTAAAGGCATCTGCCACATACTCATGGGTCTTATTAAAGTTGTGGTCAGCTAAATCCTCCAGATCTTTTTCACATGAATTTCTGCCAAGCCAAGTTTCTCCATCCTGTACTTATACAGTTAATATTTGAACTTTTATGCAGAACATTGTATTTATCACTATTAAATTTCATCTTATTGGAATTTACTCAGAATTCCAGCCTGTCAGAACAATTTTGAATGTTGATTGTTATATGTAGTATCCTTTCCAGCTTTGTGCCATTCAGATTTCATAAGCTTCCTTTCTGTGTTGTCATCAAAATCATTGGTAAACAGGCTGAACAAGGCTGGGCCAAACAGGGAACAAGTGGTCATCCACTAGCTGAGGGAGGCTAAGATAAATTATTTGGGTCTGATTGTTAAATTCAGTTAACTCACTTTCACCCAGCTTGCATTTCATCACGTACATTACTTTTAGAGGAAATATTGTTGAATATTTTATTTAAACAAGCTGTTTCTGCAGATTTACCTTGATTGGCCAACTTTATATTATTCGGAGAAAAAAGAAGTTTATTTGTTCATTATTGCCTACTCTGTGCCAGGCATTATTGTATGTTAGAGAAGTACTGTAGACCATTATAAGGAATTTGACTTTAATTGCAATGAGAAACCATTAAAGAATTTACTAGGCATAATAAAATGATCTGAGCTTCAGGTTTAAAACATCACTTTGATACTATGTATAGAATAGATTATAGAAAAGCAAGAATGGAAATGGGGAGACCAGTTATGGGGCTGTAGAGATTAACTGAAGGAACACTTACCTCTGGACCAGAAGATACGTTCTCCTGGTTCTGCCACTGATGGTATGAGTTTGGGAGAGACGTTCCAGCCAAATAGTCTGAGTTCCATTATCTATGAAATGAAGGATTAAAGGAGCTTTGTGAAATAACCTTGACAAAATTTGCCAGCTCTAACATTCCATACGTATGCAATTTAATCATCACTATATGATTTATTTACTGTCAAACCCAGAATGTTTCTTGACTCCATGACAGTGTGATCTTTCTTCAGTTTCTGAGGTATACACTGCTCCCTTATTTCAAAATTGAGACTTCCTCTGTTTTACGTGATGCTTCAAAAGTTGTGAGGACTAGACATTTGCAATAACATCTGCTAATTCTATGCCTGGGCCATGAGAGTGGAACTCACTTCAAGTAGCTATGTTCTTCTTTACTAATCCCTCACTTGGATGACACCCTCCATTTGACATTATTTAATTGTTTTCTCTCTGAAGACGTTATTCCTTGTTTAGAAGGCCATAGAAGATTAAGAGTTGAATAGTTCTGCTCTCTTGTTATTGACTATATAGTTGGATTTATTATATGTTTATATCATTATAGATGCGTTTGCTGCTGCTACAGCTGTCATTGGGGTTAGACAGGGCACAAACCAAATGGACAGATTTCAGCAAGAAGCGCTTAAAGTAAACTTCTTGCCACACAGGTCTACCCATGGACCAGCAGCAGCCTCTCCATCTTCGGGAAGAAGGTCATCTTCTCCTGGGGTGTATCATCATCACCTGCATCAGCAGCAACATATTGTCCCTGAAATCCATTAAATGTGTAGTATATCTCTGTCACTGAGCTAAAAGATTTATGTGCATTATCTCATTTTGTAGGGCAGTTTATTCAGACATCCACTCATTCATTTGGTTACTATTTATGGTGCACCTCTGATGTACCAGATATCCAGTAAGCATTAGGATGTAGGGGTAAACCAAGCAATCGTATTTCCTGCTTCAAGTTATGTGTAGCCTAGAGAGAAAAATAAGCACTAAACAGGTGATCACGATGAAGTGGGTATTTTTTGAAAAATGCAAGGTCTTTCAGTGCTCACAGGAGATGGACCTACTAAACGACTCCAAATTTTGCTGTTTTCTGAATATACCAGGCACTCTTCTGCTTGAGGGTTATTGATTTCCTGCTTCCATTACCTAAGGCTTTCTTCTTCTAAATGTCCATGTGGCTCACTCCTACATTTTATTCACTCAAATAATACCTTAATAAGTAGGAGCCTTTTCCTGCCATTCTACTTAATGACGCAACATTGCTCCCCATTGCTTTGTCTCGTTAGCCGCCTGATTTTTCTTCACAGAATTCATCAACCCCTGAAAGAATATGTATGTCTCCCCTCAACCTACATCTCTAATAAATAAGTTGAATGAGAACAGGGACTTTTATTCACTGTCATTTCTGGAGTACTGAGAACAATGCTTGGCACATATAGGTTCTTGATCAATAAATGTCAGTTCAATGATTAATTGCTTGAATGAATAAATGAATGGATGAATTGTTATATGATAGTCTAGGCAAAAACCTCAAATTTGTTACGCCGTACCCTAGATCAGACAGGGACTAAGTAATTAAAAGAGAGAGAAGTGTCTCTGGCTCAGAAAATGGTCATTTCATATCTGTGTTGGAAGATGGTTGTATAAGTCTAGGATTTCTGCACAGAGAGAAGAAATAATCTTGAGCAATCTTATAAAACAGACAACTGAGAGGTAGAATATGTGTTACAGATAAGTGTTGAGTTGATGAATGAATGTTTGCATTTATGAGTGAATGAGTACAATTCTGGTGTGTTTCCTTATGTAAGATTATGTGCAATATTCCCATTTCCCTATGTCCTGTGAACTTGCACCTCTTCTTGGCCCAGTCAATTCCTCTTATCTTTTTCCTAGCCCTCTTTCTACATATATCTGGCCCAGATTCTGTCCTCCAGAGTTAACAGTATAGGAGACATAAAAAGAAAGATCCAAAGCCAAATAGCAGCAAGGGTCACAGAGAGAGAATTATGGATTAAAGAGTGGAAACACAAAGAAAATCAGCTGAATGAGAACCAGTATGTGGCCTTAAGAAAGCAGCATTAGGGAAGGGGTGGGAGCCAAGAGCTGTCTCTTTTCCTAGGCACAAGCTGGCTAGAAAGCAATCCAACTTGTTGGAGAGATACTATGTCTTGAGGGCAGAAGCCGAAGTGATGCAATTTGTGAGTGAGAAAAAACCGGGTTGTCAAACAGGAAGGAACATCTGGCTTTAGAAAAACACAGAAATCAACAGGTCCATCACAAAGGCTGCAGGGACACCAGCAGACCACCAAGGGTGTCCCAGCAATCAGGAGGAGGAGAAGATAAAGGGCTAACGTTGGGGGAGAAGGTGGTTTGGGGAGTTGAGAGTATCCCCAAAGGAACAACAGAGACTGTGTGAGGTCATAGTCACCCCTCGACCCTAACAGGCCCTGTGTTTCCCCTTCCTATGTCAAGGACCTCCGTCTGCCATTATGCTTTCTGCAGGAGGTCATGTGAACTGCCCTAGCAGCTGTGTTGTTCTCAGGCACCACATAACAACTGACTGAAAAATACTCAGACTCATTCATGGGTCCCATGAAATATAAAACAAATTCCTTTTACAAAATTATCCTCGAATTTCAGCTATTCTAGTATTTATATGTGGACAGGGCCCCAACTTGCAGCTTCATTGACCTAAGACAGCTAGAAGCAAAGGGAAATTGTACCAAAAGAGTGTTTTTCTATGTAGATTTACAAATGGGTCTGGAGAGGCAGCAGAGTAAGAAGTCTTGGCAGGTAAACATCAACATGAGGCCTTCTAAGTCCATCCCTTGTTTCTTCCTTTAAGAAATATGAGATAATGTTCAGTGAATCACCAGATGGAGAATTTGTTCAGGCAAAATGGCTTTGCAAGTTCCCTTGTAAATCGCCTCTGGCTTCTAAAAAACAGTAGCAAATGTGCCGAAGACTGAATTAGCTAGAACAGAAGTTTCACTTTTTCACTAAAGAATTATCTGGGCCTGAGCTAAAATCTGGACTCCTAGAGCTGGAAGGGATGTGAAAAGAGTCTGTCAACCAGGCCTCTGGTTTTAGTCGGAAAGACTTAAAACGCTTATGAAACTTGGAGCAGTGTAAGGCCCCCCTCCAGACCTGAGAGAAATCCATTCCCTTGACAACCTTGAATCTGCAGGAATTTGGGACCCATGGGATGTGGATGCTGAGGAAGCAGTATTGACCTCTGCATCATACACATTGTGAAGCCCTTGTCGTGGTTCCCAAATGGCCTGGGGGTGTTGGAAGAGGATGGCCATTTAAAAATAGACAGCAAGATGTGAGACTCTTCCAGAAAGCCAGAGTTTGGAATTTTGTCTTGCTTTCCACACCTTCCAAACCTTCTAGAAAATACGATTCAAAGAGCCGTCAGCTGAACTGAGCAAAGGACACTGTCCAGACGGAGAGATTTATTGTGCCTTCAAGTGACCCTTCACTGTCAGACCACCATGTAGCTATGAGGCCTGCATCTTGCGCAAATTAAGGACTCTGAAGAGTGTTCAGGAAAGGAATGCCTTTCTAGAGTACTGTCTTGGAGGTACACCCCGACAGGGTACTCCACAGGACTCCACGAGTCGGGGTTCTGCTGAGCGAGACCCTGCTGGGGAAAAGGCTTTACTCCTCCTGAAGTAGAGGGATAGATGAAGTCACGGGACAGGGTGGGAAAAATCTCAGTTGGCTATTTTTAAGCCTTATCTTTCAACGGCTTGGATTAAAATCAGGGCATTGAGTCAAAATCCTAGAGCCATCCTCCCCAAATTTACTGAACTTTACATGCCTTCCTTTTCTTGAAACTAACGCTTGCACTTAAGGGGGAAAAAAAGCCTGGGGGGGATCATGGAGTGCGTGCAATTTAAATTCTTTTGCATTTACTGACTTTTTCTGGCTAGAGTAGGATTCAGGTGTTTGGATAATTTCATAAACCATTGACTTTTTAAAGAGGAATATGAAGAAACATATGCCAATTGAGTTAGAAGCTGGGCATAGCTGTGAGATAGATATTAGTCCCTTTTACCAAAATGTGGTTTATGAGGCTTTTAATAGAGGTTAAATTGGTGGAAACCAGGTTTTACCTTATTACAGATTTGATAGTTTCTACATTTATCTCCCTAGTGTAATGCTGAACTGTTGAGCACAATGCAGAGCCTTTAAATCTGCATAGATCACCACGTTCCATTTTAGAAATCAGAAAGGACATATTTCTATATAAAAATCAAAATAATCAGTGATGAGTTATTTTCCTCTATACAGACCCCTCCTGCTGTCTGTTTCTACTAATGGCCCTAAGGACCCTGGTGCCTAACTTGGGATCTCTTTGATCTTTATACCCAATTCCCAATCTGGATGTTCTTCACTTGCCAAAATTCTACCCATTCAATGAATATTACTGAGTTACTATCACTGCTAAAAACTCTTTTTGGATAGTGATACATACTATGGGGAAAAACAAACCAGATCAAGGGGAAGAAGAATGCCAGGATTAGAGGGAGGTGAATTTTAGAAGAGTAGTCAGAAGACCTCTCTGAGGAGGTGAGAAGAGAATTAAATGAAAACAAAACAAAAAGAAAAATGGGCAGAAATCAGTGCATTCGTGAATAGCCAGGGGCCTGGTGGCTGGGGGGAAATGAGGGAAAGAATGGTGGGGGACAAGGTCAGAGAGGCAGGCAGG
Source organism: Eschrichtius robustus (assembly GCF_028021215.1). NCBI lineage: Eukaryota > Metazoa > Chordata > Mammalia > Artiodactyla > Eschrichtiidae > Eschrichtius > Eschrichtius robustus. The sequence continues at coordinate 50,699,186 of NC_090838.1, forward strand.
GCCAGACATGTAGGGTTGGATTTTCATTGAAGTGAAGTCGGTGGAGAGCTGTGAAAGTGAGAGTGCTAAGCATGACGAAGTGTCCATCCTCATGGAGCTTATGCTCTAGCGGGAGAAGAGACGTGAGTAATGAGTAAACCAGATGTGAGCTGGCTCCTGCTTTCAAAGGTCACACCAAATTGATATTTAACAAAATCATGATTTTGTGGCGCCACAAACTGCTGAGTTTACCCCAGTCTGCAGAGGGACATTATCCACCTTGAACTTTCATCTACATGAGGGTAATATATCAGCTTTTCATCACTTTGCAGCCTGGAGTCAATGCTCAGGATGGTACACATATTTTCTAACCTACCTTTGGAAAGAAAACAAGATTTGGTGTCTTAAGGAACCTCATTAAATCATTATATAGAACTAATTCTAAGAAGACGAACTTTTCCCAAAGAAATGCTTTATGTGTGTATGCTTGTCAACATTGGATCTTAAGACTGATGAAGTTATGACTTAGGTTATCCAATGAGAGATACTGATGATATTCTGTCTAAAAGATGAGGGGTGTGTGTGTGTGTGTGTGTGTGTGTGTGTGTGTGTGTGCGCGCGCGCGCATGCACATGCATCTGCCATCATGTTTGTAAATGAATTAATGAAGGAGGACAAAGAGAAGAAATGATCTGATGCTGCTGTTTCTGAATTTCATTTTTTTTTTCCTCTTTCTGTTGGTTCACTTAATATAATTAACGTAAAGGTCTGGATGAGGTAGCCCCTCCTTTGTCTGCTTCATGTGTCATGAACTACCCAGTGGTGATCAAGGAAGATGAAGACCCCTGTCCTCCCACTCTGGACCCCTCAGACCTCTTACAGAAGAGAGGATGGCACTAGCCTGCTGGCTAATTTCTAATATCAGTCTGGAACCTTCCGCATTCTTTGACCCTATTTCCTAATATGTAGAAAATGAGGTGAAAATCAGCCCTGGATAAAACAAAAGGAGATTTCAATTCCCGTTACTCTCCAAACCACAGAGGAGGAACTGGGTCAGACCACTTGGCCTGTGGCTACTACTTCTGGATAAAAGCTTCAAAGGGCTACCCTGTGTGCCCATGGTTCCCCAAAGGCCTTGCTGCCCTGATGATGTTTACACACAAGCAATGGCAGGACCCTGAGACAGGGTTTGTGGGATGGAGCTGAACAGGAGGGGCAGCAAAGGGTAGAGACAATTTCTGCAAAGGAACCAGCCCCTTTACCTGTGACTTTTTTCAGGTCCATACTCTCCTTCCATTCATTTAAACCACTGTTCAGCTGAGAAGAATCAAAGGACCAGAAGGTTCCTTTAAACAAAGGAAACCAAAGGGGTGGAGCTTGGAGGTGCTGTGATAAAGGCCATCATTCAAAGGAGAAGTGATGGGAGTAATTGAAATTCCAGTACCTTGCTTCGGTTTGAAAATACTTATGTGGCTTTTAAAAAATTTTTTGTGGGTGGTGGAAGTGGAGGATGAATGAGGAAGAAGAAGGCAGGTACCCACTTTGTCCGAAGCCCAGGGGTTTAAAGGTCCTGAGCGATGCCGATCCTGTTCACTTCACCTGAATGAAAGCTAAACAAAATCACATTATACAATGCAGAAGTCAACCTACAGCAATGAATACAGAACAAAGGTGCTTTGGAATATGCCATCCTAATGTTCCTGTCTACACACTTTAGTGTTCTTAAATGTGTTTTATGTTTAATGAAAGAAACAATGACTTTCAGTGGAGGGAAAAAAAATAGATCTTTAAAGATAATCAAGGCCTTAACTACCTACCTTAGGTAGCTGAGAAAAAGCTACTGTACTCTTTATTTTTAACACTCCAGATATGTAATTTAATGCAGGTCTAATGACAGTCTCAGACATGGGGCTTTAATCAAAATTGTTCAAGCTCAGTACTGTGACAGGAACTTACAAGCCCCCAGCAGTGCTGTCCATTTTCTCAGGTTCTGTAAGAAAAAAGGAAAGAAGAAAAAACCTCTTGAACTTATGTTGCTATTGATGTGTAATATACAATAAAAAAAACAGTTAAATTTCAATTACCCACAGGTAATTATAATTTTATTGTTTGTACTACAGGGATTTTTGTAATTCCCAAGACTAATAATTTTCTATAATTTTACAGGTTGTCAAATAAACTATTAAAGATTATCTTTGAAAAGGCGTCTGCAATTGTAAGGACGTATCATACTGTTCATGTACTGTATTAGTAATTAGAGATCCCTGGATAGTGAAATATCTGTGCTGGGAGCTCACCACCGGGTAGCACATTTCCTCACAGTCGCCTCTAATCTCCCACGAAAGCTTTCAAACTTCTCAGGTATTCTCTTCACTGCTGTAGGACGCACATTCAAATTTTATTAATATTCCCCCAGCAATTCCAAATGGTTTGTCAAGATAAATCTCTACCTCCTGGTGGGAAGAAGTTAAAATCAGAAAGATGGGACCCACCTATCATTAAAGGAAAAATCTCAGGACAAAACGCACAACGAGAGGAGGTCGTTTGGAGAGTTGCGAGTGGAGAGTGATGTGTGTGTGTGTGTGTGTGCGCGTGTGCGTGCGTGTACTGGGTAGAATGAAAAGTTTGGGGGCCAAGATATAATTATTTCTACCAATAACTCTTAGAGTCAATAATATGAAGTTAGCTTAACAGCAAGGTTTTTTCTGAAATTATCCCTTTCCCAAGGCCGTTTCTGTCATATCCATATATATATTGTGGGGTGTGGACCCTGTTGCCTAAAGAGATAAACCCTGTCCTTTATTTTTTCTTTTTAACATCTTTATTGGAATATAGTTGCTTTACAATGCTGTGTTAGTTTCTGCTGTATAACAAAGTGAATCAGCTATATGTATACATATATCCCCATATCCCCTCCCTCTTGCGTCTCCCTCCCACCCTCCCTATCCCACCCCTCTAGGTGGTCACAAAAGCACTGAGCAGATCTCCCTGTGCTATGCAGCTGCTTCCCACTAGCTATCTATTTTACATTTGGTAGTGTATATATGTCAATACTACTCTCTCACTTCGTCCCAGTTAACCCTTCCCCCTCCCCGTGTCCTCAAGTACATTCTCTACATCTGCATCTTTATTCCTGCCCTGCCCCTAGGTTCTTCAGAACCTTTTTTTTTTTTTTTTAGGTTCCATATATATGTGTTAGCATTCAATATTTGTTTTTCTCTTTCTGACTTACTTCACTCTGTATGACAGACTCTAGGTCCATCCACCTCACTACAAATAACTCAATTTCGTCTCTTTTTATGGCTGAGTAATATTCCATTGTATATATGTGCCACATCTTCTTTATCCATTCATCTGTCGATGGACACTTAGGTTGCTTCCATGTCCTGGCTATTGTAAATAGTGCTGCAGTGAACATTGTGGTACATGACTCTGTTTGAATTATGGTTTTCTCTGGGTATATGCCCAGTAGTGGGATTGCTGGGTCATATGGTAATTCTATTTTTAGTTTTTTAAGGAACCTCCATACTGTTCTCCATAGTGGCCGTATCAGTTTACATTCCCACCAACAGTGCAAGAGGGTTCCCTTTTCTCCACACCCTCTCCAGCATTTATTGTTTGTAGATTTTTTGGTGATGGCCAATCTGACCGGTGTGAGGTGATACCTCATTGTAGTTTTGATTTGCATTTTTCTAACGATTAGTGATGTTGAGCATCCTTTCATGTGTTTGTTGGCAATCTGTATATCTTCTTTGGAGAAATGTCTATTTAGGTCTTCTGCCCATTTTTGGATTGGGTTGTTTGTTTTTTTGATATTGAGCTGCATGAGCTGCTTGTATATTTTGCAGATTAATCCTTTGTCAGTTGCTTCGTCTGCAAATATTTTCTCCCATTCTGAGGGTTGTCTTTTGGTCTTGTTTATGGTTTCCTTTGCTGTGCAAAAGCTTTTAAGTTTCATTAGGTCCCATTTGTTTATTTTTGTTTTTATTTCCATTTCTCTAGGAGGTGGGTCAAAAAGGATCTTGCTGTGATTTATGTCAAAGGGTGTTCTTCCTGTGTTTTCCTCTAAGAGTTTTATAGTGTCTGGCCTTACATTTAGGTCTTAATCCATTTTGAGTTTATTTTTGTGTATGGTGTTAGGGAGTGTTCTAATTTCATTCTTTTACATGTAGCTGTCCAGTTTTCCCAGCACCACTTATTGAAGAGGCTGTCTTTTCTCCATTGTATATTCTTGCCTCCTTTATCAAAGATAAGGTGACTGTACGTGCGTGGGTTTATCTCTGGGCTTTGTATCCTGTTCCATTGATCTATATTTCTGTTTCTGTGCCAGTACCGTACTGTCTTGATTACTTTAGCTTTGCAGTATAGTCTGAAGTCCAGGAGCCTGATTCCTCCAGCTCCGTTTTTCTTTCTCAAGATTGCTTTGGCTATTCCAGGTCTTTTGTGTTTCCATACAAATTGTGAAATTTTTTGTTCTAGTTGTGTGAAAAATGCCATTGGTAGTTTGATAGGGATTGCATTGAATCTGTAGTTTGCTTCGGATAGTATAGTTATTTTCATAGTGTTGATTCTTCCAATCCAAAAACATGGTATATCTCTCCAACTCTGTCCTTTTTGATTGTGTATCAGTGCTCCTCTCTTAGGAAACAGACATTTATGACAGGTCAGGGAAGTACAGATATGACTTCCTCATGGAGCCTCTCGTTCTCCAAACACACCAATCTTGTCATGACTCCCTGCTTTTATGTGCACTGAGCCCTCAGTCTAAATGCCTTCCTCCCCCTCTCCTGTCAAATTCCAGCTTACACTTCTAGACCAGAGGAAGTGTGCCTCCTTGATGAGGATGTTACTCACTCTTCTATTTCTATTAAATATTCTCTCTTCTGGGTTCTCAGAGGATTTTTTTTTTTATCTTTGTAACTGGGGCAAGAGGCACCATGTCAGGTGAACCAAAATGAAACCTAGGACTAAAAAGCAACTGGAGAATGACTTTAGCTGTCTTAGGAATACAGGGAAGAGCCAGGAATGACTTTCAGGTCCAAAGCAGAAACAAGGAGTGTGGTAAATGTGTTGGGGGAGGTAGGATACCAGAACAATAGCAGCGACTTGACAGCAAGGACAAGAAATTGAGAGATGGAGGGGATAGATGATTTATTAAGAGACAATGATAAGGGAAACAGATGCTGCATGGTCTGATTGGATTATTGTGGACAGATACTATCTTAAAAAGGGTTGAAAAGCATGATGGGGTCTGTTGGCCTGTGCCAAAGCCCATCTTACCAGGCCCTACCTGGGCCTAAGAATGCAAACAATGTGTTGTTCTGTAGATCTGTGCTTCTATCCATCTCCTCTGCTAGCCTGTGAATTCCTGAAGGGCAAACACTGTCACATTCAGCTCTGTGACTTCAGCACCATGCCTAGTAGATAGTCACCTAATAAACGTTCAGTATGCGTAGTTAGAAGACCTGAGCTCTTCTCCTGGCCCTGCCATAGTCTGTCTCTATAACCTGTACAATTGAAGCCTCAGGTTTCCATACTGTGTATACATCCATTTTCCCTTTAAAAGTCTAGAGGGAGAGTAGAAATCATTCTTTACTGGCACCCTAAATCCTCTCCCATTTGGATACTTATTTCTTGAATTCCTATTATAGGAAAGTAAAATCTTAACTCTGTAACCAGAAATAAGTGTAAATGCAAGAAAGGACAGCAGCTGGTTGGCTCTTTCTCACTATGGGGTTAATGGTTGATTGGAGATCTTGGGTGAGAACCCAGGTTGGTGAGAGACTAAGAGTTTACTAGTGGTGACAGAGTATCTGGTGGGTGTGAGCAAAGGGACATAAAGGGAGGAAGTAGGTCATAGAAGAAGAAAAAGTACCAGATGGAAAGTCTTGGGAACTACAAAGACATTTTTTTTTTTTTTTAACAAAGACATATTTTGTCATCTTTACATTTTGCCAAGTTTTCCTTGGTGAGAAGAATTGATCATAGTTTTATTTTTAGGTTTTTACCTAAATAGGACAAAGAAAGGTCAGATTAAGAAGTTAGACAATAATTATATTAACTGTATGAGATAATAAAGCTTTAAGGATCGTAAAGATGATCATATAAAAAATTCTCCAAGGCTACACTGGATGACGACAGAGTGAGGACCAAGAATGAAATCTCTTGCCTTTTATTTAGTCCAGTGCTTTTTCTACACTTTTTTGTTTCCAATCTTTGTGCCAATGCTTAAAAAGATACCCACCCTTCAACACATAAGACTTTTCACAATCAAATAATTATGTTAAAATGCAAATGAAGTAGGTTAAAAATATCAACAATACTAGTGTTTAAATGAAGACTGTATTTTTTACCAATGCATAATCTCAACAGAAATCTCATTCCAATTCTTACTGGCCACTCCAAAACTAGTATTTGTCCTTGTGGTATAAGCATTCTGGGAACTTAAAACTGTAGAATTATTAAATAAATAGTCTTTACTGCAGCACGTCTTACTTCTCAATAAGTCATTTTGATAACAGCTTTGTGCCCCTGAGCTTAAGGCAGTGTCAAGGTCAATTATTTCATCCAAGGCCCCTAATTAAGACTACTTTTTTGAGGTCAGGATAATGCATTACTTTATTTTAGTAGAGAGGAGATCAAAGCTCTACCTTAAATGTTCCTGAAGAAAGGCAACGCTGCTTTAACCTGGGTTACATTAACAACGGCGAAGAACTGGTTACTCATTTTAGAGCCCCACCCCCAACTCCACCCAAAAGACAGGGTTCAGCTCAATAGAAAATAAGCTTGCATTAGCAAAACCAGTTTGCCCACAAATGCACGAATGGGCCACTTCGGGTCTTCTGAGTTCCTGAGTTTCCATAGCTCCTGTGCAGTGGTTGCTGTTGCTGGTGGACCAGAGACTATAAATGGGAGGTGGACACCCCCAGATGTGCTTCATGGGACCCAAACACATTAAGTTTCTGCAATGTTTAAAAATCAAGATATTTCCCATAAAATCTGGATTTTTGGATGCTCACGGAAGGAATCAAAAGATCTAACAATGTTCAGCCTATACTCTTTTATTTTTCAATTTATTTTTCTGTCCGTTGGTTTGGTTTGTTGTTTGTTTGTTTTGTTTTTAATTTCATTAAAGTATAGTTGATTTTCAATTTTGTGTTAATTTCTGCTGTCAGCAAAGTGACTCAGTCATACATATATGTATTCTTCTTCATATTCTTTTCCATTATGGTTTATCACAGGATATTGAATATAGTTCCCTGTGCTATACAGTAGGACCTTGTTGTTTATCCATCCTATGTATAGCAGTTTTCATCTGCTAATCTCAAACCCCCAATAGTTCCCTCCCCCACTTCCTCTCCCCCTTGGCAACCACAAGTCTGTTCTCTATGTCTGTGAGTCTGTTTCTCTTTTTCAGATATGTTCGTTTGTATCATATTTTAGATTCCACATATAAGTGATATCATATAGTATTTGTCTTTCCCTTTCTGCTTACTTCACTTAGTATGATAATCTCTAGGTCCATCCATGTTGCTGCAAATGGCATTATTCATTCTTTTTCATGGCTGAGTAATATTCCATTGAATATATGTACCACATTTTCTTTATCCATTCATCTGTCGATGGACATTTAGGTTGCTTCCATATCTTGGCTATTGTAAATAGTGCTGCTATGAACATAGGGGAGCCCATATTCTTGAATGGTAATAATTGGCTAGAGCTGACGAATGGCAGCCTCCTTCAGACAGGATGTGCATTTGAATTTGTCACCATCCCGACTGCTCATTGCTGCAAAGATTACAAACAAGCTGAAATATTTTGTTTGTCCTGTGTAGCATCTACATTATTACTAATATGTTTTTTTAATTGTAATGCTTTGGGGCAGGATTTAAACTCTGCACTTCCACAGGCTCAACATTCCCATTGAATGTTGAGAATTCCCATTCTATACCTGGCCAGATTCACATATTTATATTGCCAGCCTGGCATTGGTAGCAGCCCTTCCGATGTCCTGCCCCATTTTCCTGCAGCACACAGGAGTTCCCCTGATGCTGAGGTAGACAGTTTCCAGCAGACTCACAGCTGAGATCACCTCTCAGATCAACTATGAGCACTAAGCCTTGGGCTCAGGTTGCTTTCAGGGGAAACTAACCTAAGACAATATTTAAATGTGTTCTATTGTGAGGGCATCCTAGTAGTTACACACTATGAGAATGGTTGATCAGGATTGGGAGGACTCTGGAAGCCATGCCGCAGAGGGAAAATGTGTAGTAATTGTGCAGAGAAGACTTAAAATAAGTCTGATACCTATAGTCAAATTTGGGGAAAGTGTCTTATGAAAAGAGATAAAACTAACAAGTTAAGCACCAGAGGGCAAGATTAAGACTAGGATATTTGACCCAGCCAGATGTAGGTTCAATATAAGGACACATTTTTCATCTTTAGAGCACACTAGAACGGAAGGGGCTGCTTTGTGCAGACGTTCACATTTCCTTTCAGAGATTTAAAGTAACTAAATTCCCGTACTCTACACCCTTTAGACCATTGTAATCCATGTTGCCCACACACTTTTATTTAATATCACAAACATGGGGTTATATATAGGGGAATCTTGCTGTTTATCAGGTTGTGTGGCTGTTCAGATGTTTCTTTGGAGGTTGGCGAAGGGGAAAAGAAAGAGATAAAGCTGGCATTTGGTGATGAGAGGAGTCGTTCCCCCACTATTATAGGGATATAATTTAGCACCCCTATAAAACCTAGGAATGCCTCAAATCAAAATGCATTTTTCTCTTCACACTGAGAATCCCTTAAGTGTACAGGAGCGCATAAGATCAGGTGAATTATCTATTATCTGAAAAATATTTATGATGCCTAAGGTGGGAGAGCATGATTCATATCTTCTCCTCACAGGAGCTCAAACATGATAGTAAAGCCAGCAGGGAGGAAATAGCTGAAATATTTGGAAGAACAAACCCTCCCTGCCAGAGGTTACTGTGAATTCAAGTGTTTTCCACTTCTGCCCTTCTTCAAAGCTACAAAGCAACTAGGTAGTCAAATTAATGAAGTATTGTAATAGGAGTGGAAAGATTAGAGTGTGCCGAAGAGTGGAATACAGTTTTGTTCTTAAGAGGCACGATAGGAAAGAAGCACTTTGATATAAGAGGCTGGCTGGAGGGGCTATTCAACTTCAGTGTCATCAAAAAAAAAAAAGAAAAGAAAAGAAAAAAAATCAGAATGGATTAGCATGATTTTGTTATCATTACAGATATGATAATACATGAGAAAAGAGACATTATTGGGTTATAATTCAACAGAGAGTTTCAGGTAAACGTAAGCTGTAAGAGGAGGGCTCTGTCCAGTGTACATTTTTATCAGAGCCTGCTGTGTGGATTGAATTACAGCTCCCATAATGGCCAACAGCCCTCCCATTTATATTTATGGATTCCAGTCCGACCAGCAAAAGTAAAAATTAAACGGAAATTCATTACCAGAGAACAGAGAAGTCCTGATGGAACTCCAAAGTGATGGTGGTCAACTTTCAGGGAGGTATTAAGTCCAGTAGCTCTTAACCCAGTGTTACACAATGGAACTTTTGCACTTCCACAAGAAATTTACTCCAAATGTCAAGATCTTTAAACTTGAGAATGAAAGTGGTAGTTCTTTGAGCATAGATACAATAAAGTGTAAAGAACCACTCACATTATTCCCCCAGCCTCTAGGTTCTTACAATAATACAACCACTGCAACAGTTAGGAGACCTGATATCATCTTATTCTACCTCCCCAGCCTGCTCTGGTGATGTGTCTAGTAGAGGATACTGGCTTCAATCCCTGTGCTCCTGTGGGTGGGCCATAGCAACAGATGACTTTTTAAATGACATGCTGTTTTCTGTTCTCCTTCTTGTGTAAGTTGATTTCGCAGGGATTTTCTTTTGATGATACCAATTCCGCCAAAGATAATTAGGGAACAAGGAAGTCTGCTTTTGTATTCGTGCCTTTGGGATGTACAGATTTAGCATCTGACGGAAAATGAACTTCACTGAATGAGAGAAGAAACTTTTATTTTTGAAAGAGCAATGAATGCCGCCTAGGTTTTCGAATCACCTGCTGAAGCAAATCTTTTTATTATGACCCTTCTGGTGATATGAACATGCCATTATTTCTTCAGTGTTTCCTGCTCAGACACAGCCAGCCAATGAAATGGGTTGATATTTGTAAAAAGAAACTTGTTTTTCAGTCATCAAACTCTCCAAGCTGGTGGTGGTGGTGTTGATGGGTGTCACCCTGAATTATTAACATTGAAAGGTTTCACATTTAACATATTTCCTGAAAAAAGATTAGAAAATAATAATAATTCAACAGCCCACCCTGCTTTTTTAGATGATGTCTTGCATGAAACTTCCTGATTAGAACCAAATTTGTCTCTGGTTGTCGTAAGACATTCCACGTGGTAAGACTGACAGTTTGTTTTGAAGATTTTAGGATAGGCCAAGTGGCAATAAAATATCACAAAAATGCAGTGTTTTAGTGATGGAAATTATCACAACCCATCCCAGCAACATCCCCACCTCTTATCTATATATATTAGATGGAAAATTCCTTAAAAATAATTACTTTGCTACTCTGGACATGTGCTGTGGTCCCACAGCTGCATGAGGAATAGAGTGGGCTATTACTACATGTTTTTAGAATTTACATTATTTTTTTAGATTACCCATTAGAGATTGGAAAATATGCTCCCTTAGCTGCTAGAGATTTTGCTATAAGTATTTTAATGTAGCTAACATTTTACAGCAACACTTAACCTTCGATAGTGAATGCGACCTGTAAAATAGGAAAGAATCCATAATGTATTGGAAGGCAGTTGTTCAACACTGTATGGTTAGAATTGGGATAACATCAACAAATTCTGCCCAACAGACCAGATATGATGATGTCTGACAAACTTGTGGATATTGCAGCTCCTCTAAGTTCACATGGATAATACCAAAGAGTTCCAGTGAGGATGTGGGTCTGAGAAAGAAGTTGAAATTAATATGTAGATTGAGAGACTTCAGAGCAAAGTCAATTATCTTTGTGGTGACTAGGGTACTTCACATACACAAATTAAATATTATTAAGTAGCTGAGAATTCATTTTATACTGGAATCAATTCTGAATACTGTACTCTCACATATCTGTTACAGTAGTGGGGTATTTTTCATAGCAAAGAATTAATACAATTGGCCATTTTCCTGATTTTAAAGCTTATAGAGAATCCAGTTATATGGAAAGAAGAAAAAGGCAAAGAATGTGAAGGAAAGAGAGAGGAAAATAATTGCAATTTTTAAAAAATGTTGAAGGCTGTATCCTTGCATATGACAGAAAGGCACATTTTCCAAAAAAGAAAACAGCTCTTGTTCCTTTTTACATAATATTTGATACTTAAAAACAATCTCATATTGTCTATAAACAAGTTTAAAACATAATAATAAAAGAAATATTTGTAAACTCATTACCTGACTTAAAAACTAAACTATTAACAATTTCATTGTTTTTATGTGAGCGTCTTCATCTCATTCCCTAGTCTTCCCACTATCCTGCATTTTGTGTTGATTATTACCTTGCTTAAAAAATAGTCTTAATCTATATGCATATAATATAATCCATATGTATAAAATGCTACATTATTAACTATTTCTTGTTTTCAAGCTTTATAAAAATAGTAAAGTGTTGAATATAGTCTTTCATGACTTGACTTTATTAGTAAATATTTTTTTAAGATTCATCCCCTTGTAGAGTGTAGCTGTTTATTCATTTTTATTGCTGTATAATGTTCCATTGTATGCATATATCACAAGTGGTTTATTTATTATATTGATCTGCTAGGCTGCCATTACAAAATATCACAGACTGATTGGCTTAAACAACAGAAATTTATTTTCTCACAGTGCTGAAGGCTGGAAATCCAAAGTAAAGGTGCTGGCAGAGCTGGTTTCTAGTGAGACCTCTCTTCCTAGCTTGCAGACTCCTGCCTTCTCTCTTTGTCCTCATGTGGCCTTTCTTCTGTGGATGTGGATTCCCGTTATCTCTTCCTCTTCTTTTAAGGGCACCAGTCCTATTGGATTAGGGCCTCACCTGAATGACTTAAGTTAACCTTGATAACTTCCTTAAAGGCTCTATCTCCAAGCACAGTCATATTGAGGGTTAGGGCTTCAACGCAGGGATTTTGTGGGGGGGGGGGTGAGGGAGACACAACTTCGTCTATAATATATACTAGCCTAGGATGGGTCCCCAGTTTTTGCTCTTATAATCAGTGCTTCTATGAACATTCTTGTATACATCTCCTGAGGCTCATAAGCAGGAGTTTCTTTAAATCACATAAATAGAAGTGGAATTGCCGGCTCATAAGGCTTGCCAATGTTCAAAATCACAAGCTGGCACCAAGTCACTTCCCAACACGGTTGCATCAAGTTCTGCTCCCACCAGAAGTGTCTATGTATTCCCAAGGGCCCACATCCTTACAGCCAGTAGTTATTAACAATTAATTTTTACCAATGTAGTGAGGATTAATGTTATGTTATTAAGGTCTTTAATATTACTTTTTAATTACAAAAGATTTTGATCATTTTTTCATTTGTTACTCACAATTCGTGTTCTACTTTTTGTTAAATTTCTACTTTATCCTATTCTCCATTTCTCTGTAGGCTTGTATCTTTTTAAAATCTATTAGTAGACATTTTATGTGCATTTTGGATACAAAATCTTTGCTGATTATATGTTGCAAATATCTTCTTGTACTTTGTATTTTGTCATATCACTCACTTTTGATGAGCCTGAGTTTTAAATTTTAATGCAGTTTAATTCATCAATTTTCCTCTAAGTTTAGTACTCTTTGTGTCTTGTTCAAGATTCTCCCCTGCTCGCAAGATCATAAAGATATTCTCCATATGTTGCTTTATTTCCTAAGCCCTTTATCTCAACCTCATTGTAAAAAAAAAAAAAAAAAAAGTACTTGGTTTTAGACTTTACAAAATCTTTCGCTAATGTGTGTACTAAATGTTTTAGATGAAACACATAAATCGGTGATTTGGATTATAAATTCCTTTAACCCATTTTATTAACACCTACTCCATGCAAAGGCACTGAAAGAAACATTACATAAGTTGGATATGGTCCTTGCTCTCAAGATGCTTAAAATCTAGCCCAGAAAAACAATTGCATAGAAGCATAACACTAGCACATGGTATTAGGGTTATAAGAGAAGGGCCCTGGTATCCCAGAACTCTTTTAAAATAATTTAAAGCTAAAAGTTATTGGATTCTTACTGTATGCAAGGATAATATCACTTATTCCTTTGAAAAGCTTATGAAATTGTTCCTCTACTGCTGTATTTTTAAAATGTCAAAACCAAATTGAGGCTTTGAAAGATTTTCTCAGTTGCCCTGAAGGACCCTGGCCAACAAGGTGTTCAGTGGGATTTAACCTCAAGTAGCCTGACCCTGGAGGTCTTCCACAGTTGCCCCCCCTTCCCTGTCCTCATTGAGTGGGCAGCTAAAGCAAGATCAGACATAAGAGAAGAATTAGCTTAGGCTGTAGCATTGGAAATCGACCTTAAAGGCTGGAGATTTCAGAAGACAGAGAAGCGGGACTCTATTATGGATAAAATCAGAGAGGTGGTAAGGTGCATGCTCTATTTGGAAGACAGCAAGTAGTGCATAGTGACAAGTTGCCCCCTTTTCAAAGAGGCTGGAAATACAGGTGCATGAGTGAAAGGAAAAGGAATATTATTCTAAGGAAACAACCATGGTCTACAGGGCCTCTGCCTCCCTTACTCCTCTCTTGTCTCAGCACTCTCTCCTGGCTCCGGTCACTCTGGCTTCCCCGCAGCTCGTGAACAGCCTCAGCATAGCGTTGCTTCAGGACTGTGCATTTGCTTTTCATTTTTCATGAATGCTCTTCCCCCTTGGCCTGGAATGCATCCTCCTTCCTATTATTTGAGTCTACACTTAAATGGTACTCATTGCAGAGGGCTTTCCTAACTATCTTGTCTAAAACAACAAATCCTCTCCCTCCCTATTATTTTCTCGCCATATTCTTTCTTCATAGCACTTGCCACTACCCAAGCTTGTGTTGTATCACTATTTCCTTACTTTCTATCCACCGGGCAAGAACTTTGGACAATTTTTTATCCTTATAAAAGCCCCAATTCCTAGACTGCGCTTTGTACATAATGTGTAGTCCATAAATATTTGTAGTGTGGATGAAATAAAAGAATGCATGGTGAATGAACCATTGAGTGAATAAATGATGGGCATCAGGGTACCATCAGAGGTTTGTAAGTTATGACATGAGCGCTATTTTTATAAATAGTCTATGGCAGAAATGTAAAAGAGGAATAGGAGAGACAAGATGAAGGAAGCAGGGAGAACGGTTATTAAGTTTTTGTAACAGCAGGGAGTGGCCTAGTGGTTCCGAGCTTCATTTCTGGCATCAGACTATCAGGGTTTAAATCCCAGCTCCAAGACCTCCTGGCTGAGTAACCTTGGGAAAGTCACTGAGAGTTTCTGCCTTTCTCTTTGTCTATAAAATGGGGATGACTCTTGAACTGTTGGAAGGCTTAAATGAGATAATGCCTTGGTGATGACAATGGTTCATAAAACATAGTGGCCTTTAGCAATAATAAGCACTTAAGCCAGGGCAGCATCAGTAGGAATTGAAGGAGGAAATAAGAAACATTGAATAGGTAGGACAAGCAGGCCTTTGGATAATATAAAAAGGAAATGCCTGAAGAAGGCTCATATTTCTGTTCTGTCTGATTAGAGAATGGCGATACCTTTAAGTGAGATCCAGTATGCAGATAAGGGATGCAATTTTGAGTACTCAGAAGGTAGGGAATAGGAAGTAGCAGGAATCATGAGTTTTGTTTTGCAGTGTTTCAGTCTGAGGTGTACCCAGGAATTTTACATTGAGATGTTTAACAAAGATTTGAAATACACATGAAGGAGGGATGACAAAATTTTAAATGTTATTTTTTTCTTCTTCAAGAGGATTTACAGTACATTTTCTTAAATAGTTCTTTTCCCTTTGTATTCAAAATATGGTTTGCTTAACCTGAATATTACTATGTCTAAGCCTTATTACTGTAACAAGTATTTCACAAATTCTACTGCATTTCTTGAGTAAGCCCAAAGCTTAATAGAGCAAAATAATGATCCAGGCCCCGTTCCTAATCCCACCTTCATGCCTGTCCCCAACCTTTAACTGTATTGAGGCACTGAGAAAGGATTCTCAAGCTCCATGTGTATCTGAAGACTTGATTCAAATGTATTATAGAGCTGAATAAAATAGATGTTAAAGAACCCCCCAAGGGGATATAACCAACCCTCCAATTTGCAAACCAGAAAGCTCTTGTTTACCATCCTCAATTTTAACCACACACATTCCTACTCAGAGGAAACAGCATGCTCAAAGCCAGTCAAAGAGCAAAAAGGGGTAGTTAGAAATCTGTAATAAATGTATGTAAGTGAGACAGAAAATTAGAAAATGGCCACCTGCCAGCAGCCACATAAATTTTGGAGGAAATGCATTTTCTACTGGGATGCTTTATCGTAGGAATTGCAAATACTTATTAAAAGTATTAAAATAGTCAGAATGTTAAATGTTTCCTCCAGTGGTGAAATTTCACATTGCCACATTAGAAGATAGGATATTCTGATACAGCGTTTATTAAAATGACTTCATTTTATTAGTCTGTCATCCACAATAAATGGGCAGGTACCTTTAAAACAAGATCTGTTGAAGATAAAAGAGATTTGGGGGAGGGGCAGTGTTTCATTGTGCGAATGTGGCTTTGACTACACAAGTATATAAATCTTGCAACCTTTCCCAAATGACACCAACAAGATTTTATTGTTGTTGTTTTGATATCAAGTTTGTTGGATTTTGTCATTACATGAAAACCAAGAGTGGTATTTGCCATTAACTTCCTTGTCTCTCTCATGAAAGATACACCTGATAACTATTTGAATGGTTTGTCCTTTATGGGTCCTTAGATGCAATTACAAACATATCCAAGTGAAGATGCAAAACTGGACCCCAAATGAGCTAAAGATGGAAGGAGGTGGCCACTTTATTGCACAAGGATAATAGAGATGACAGCTAGAGTGCATCATTACTGAGCGGCACTAAGTTGAAGAGTGACAGGATGAGCTGGACAGATTACCTCCCTAAGAGGCTTGCGGTTCACTGACCTAATAAAGATCTTATGCCATCACTTGGCAAAGACAGAAAGAGCCTTTCCCCATCTTAAGACACTCTTTCGTGTAAGTCAGAACAGCTTCCTGAATCCATCCCATGAAAATGCTGATGATACTGAAGGGAATCTGGTCTAACTTAAATATGGGATGGGGTGAGGTAGAGAGAAGGAGAGGCAGGGCCTGTTGGGAAGCCAAGTACATCTTGGACAGAATAATGAAGAAGCTATTAGCCTTCAGTAGGTGGGTGGAGTGGCCATATTTCTTATTGGAGTGTAAGTATTCTGTTTAAAGTATTTGTTCCATATTAATTAATTTAGTCAATGGATATTTTGGGGGCATCACTGAAAAGATGGATTTCCACCTGGGTGCTGGAAATCAGAAGTGAACAACAGCAATTCAGGTGCTACCTCAGAAATCTGACATCCTAAAATAAATAAATTAAAAAAAAAAAAAAAGAAATCTGACATTCTAGTGGGGAGGACACAGGTACTTACAAATCAACATTATGCTATTTCACACAGTAATGAGGGCTTTGAAGAAAAAAATAAAACAGGGTCACAGGGTGAAAAGTGACTAAGGAGTCTTCTTTTAGGTCAGGGAAGGTTTGTTGAATGAGGTGACATTTGAGCAGGTGCCTAAATGCAGTGAGGGATCCATCCAGATCCTATGAGTAACTGAGGGAAGAGCATTCCTGGCAGAGGGAACAGCAAAGGCAAAGGCCCCCATGTGTGAGCTGAGTGTTGGGGTGTTGCTATTTTCTCCATCCTCCTGCCAGGCTTCCAGAAAGGAACATTAAAGATCTGTGAGAACGTCAAAGCTAATTTGGTCGTTGCTAATTTAGGTATCACTTTTGGTTTCATTTCTGGCAGAGTTTCAGGTTCCCTGGATCTCCTCAGAAGAGAGATAAAAATATGAGATGGCAAAAATGCCTCTCTATTTGCAAGGGCTACTAGGTCTGATAACGCTTAAGGGATGTGTTAACATCTGATGGTTAAATGGACAGAAATTCCACTTCTGTTGAAATCCCAAGGTGAGCAGGATAGATGATCTTAATGAGGTAATAAGCTGTGAGTGAGAACTTATACATTGGCCCTCTAGAAAGCTATTCATTCATCTCTTCTCTTCCTCTCTACCTCCTTCATTCCTCTTTCAAGTATTAGCTATCTACAAGTGTAATGCGATTGGCACGTGAGGTGCCCTGGGAGATACTAAGCAGTGGGCAGTGTATTAGAGGAGATGCACAGGGACAGTGCATGTAAACTGTCCTTGTTTGGAATTTGTGTTCCAATGTCAACAGGCTCTGTATAGCCTATAGTTTCCTAACCATATAATCATGGTGTTATGAACCTATCTCATTGGACTTTTGCAGGGGTTAAATGAGAAGATTTTAATGACTTAATATAATGTCCAATATGAAAGAAATAATTCTATGTTAGTGCACAGACAGAATTTAAGGGTTCCTCAATTTTTATTTATTCCTGTGATATATTTGGATCAGTTATTCAGAATCCATATTGATTTAAAATTCATTTCTTGTTTCTGCAACTTATTAAAAGATTTTACAGGTAAAGGCAGAGAATTAAGAGTAAATGGGTCCATATGTTGTAGATACCAAAATATGACACTTCCTTGGCGTTCATTTATTCCACAAATACTCATTCAGTGCCTGCTATGTATGTATCTAGGTCTGTGCTGGAGCTGAGGATCTAATAGTAAACGGTAAAGGAATTCAGGACTTCTTGAGTTTAGCAGGAAGATGACTTAGGATGGAAGGGATGTGTATAAAAATCAGGATGAGAAGGTTAATATTTGAGATGAGCAAAACCACACTGTGAGAGATAGACATTCTGCCTTGAGAGAACAGTGAGGTAACCAGTTCAACTAGACATGGGACCACTGAAAAGAAGAATTCCTTATGCAGAGGTTGAGAACCTGGAAGCCAGCAGTGAGAGAGAGCATGAAGCCTGGCTCGTGTCCTCAGGAAGTCTTCAGCCCATGCCACCTGGCAGAGCGCTAGGCCCTTGGACAATGCTCTCTAATACCTGCTGATTAATTTCTTCTGAAGTACATTCTTACTTTGCCAACAGTCATCAATTAATGTCAATGTCATCATTTTACCAGAAGAACGTCCTGACCATTTAACACACTGAACTCATTCAGCCAGGTTGACACACATACCTCCAGCCCAGTGTGAGATCAGGGAGGTGGCTCTCAAAAGTCAGTCTTTGTCCAGAGCCCACTGCAGCAGTGGTGTAAGATAAGGCTCTGGCCACTCCAGGGATGGGTGGGGAGGCAAGCCTGAGCACCAAACCTGCGTTTTTGTCTGTAAACCCTTGATACTCAAAATATATAGTCATGGGACCAGCAGCCTTGGTGTCATGTGGGCATGTATTAGAAATACAGAATCTAAGACCCCACTCCAGACCTACTGATTGGAAACCTCATTTTAATAAGGTTCTAGAGTGAGGCACATGCACTTTGAGGTTTGAAAAGCCCTGCAGTAGAGTCCAACCTGTTTTGGACTGGTATCTTGGCTACTCTCTCCAATGTAGATAAGATGAGATTAGAGAAAGTAGGTGGGAAGGCAGGACCATGTTTCTTCCTCCAGTTTGCTCAGGCCTACAGCACACTCAGGCTAAAAGCCCAGATTCGTTATTTCATTTGATAATGAAGGAAAAAAAGGCATATTTGCTGCCCAGTGTGGTATCATTTATATGATATCACCCTTTCAGTTTGCTTAGAAAAAAAATGAGTCCTTGAGTTAAATAAGAGGAAGTTTAAAATAAATAATATTGGTCTATAAAAACAAAACAAATGTTTCATATTAATAAGTAAATTATAAAAACTGATTACTTACATTAAAGTGAAGTAACAAAAATCCTATAGTCATGTTTCATATACTCTGTGTTTTCTGCAATAGTATGTTTTTTTTGTTTGTCCTGTAATTTAGCATCTGTGCGTCACAAAAATTTTGAATTTAAATCCTGTTTTTACCTATTTACTACTTGGGTGGTTTAGCTGAGCTTCAATGAGTTCATCTATTTTTTTTTTTTAATGGCAAAGACAGAGAGCCCTGTAACAAGTGTGCGCATAGGAAGATGGAGCCACAGTGGCTTCCTGAAGGGGCAACTCTGACCTCCTACTTCATCCACCCCAGGAACACTGCATGATGAAGGTGGGAAGTGTGGAGGACCAGGAGATGGCCACCGTCTTGGTTATTGTGAAAAGAGGGCAGAGCTGGTGGCAGCTGACTTAGGTTCCAGGCTGAGAATTGCACTTACTTAAAAGAACTGCCAAAACACTGATCATGGTGGTTTTCTTTCTGGTAGGAGAAAGGGATTGAAATATGTAATCTTTTAGCTCTCAAATGTTGACCTCACTTTTTTTTAAGAAAACTGTCTCGTTTATTTACAAATATTCTTGTTGTAGATACTGTCAATTAACTAGTCCACTATCCATCCCAACAACCGTCCTTTATATCAGCCTCTATCACAAAGGCTGGAGAAAAAGCACCTCATTCCCAGCTTCTGCCACAGCAGGGGTAGCCATGGGACTCCATTCTGGTCAGTGTGTTATAAGCAGAAATCTGCCAGCACTGTGTCTTCCACTTCCTCCCTCTTCCTGCCTGGAACACAGAGAATTCTTGGAGATGCCACAGCCATCACTAAAAGGTCATTAAGTCACAGTACCGGACCTAGATGATTTGTTACTGTACCTCTTGTTCCATGAGACTAACAACCCCCCTTGTATTTGATTAAAACAATGTAGGTGAATTTCTGTGTAACCCTAATTAAGGCCAGTATCTGCTAGTTTCCAGCCATTATTCTAAGGACTAAAGATCCTACAGTTATATTTCATTGTGAGCCAATCTGTTGCCTAAATTTGTTTCTGTTTTCTAACAATAAAATACAGGAGATAATGTCTTTCCATAGCCCAACAAAGTAAGGGCTTCTACCTCGACTGAGATTACCACAATGCTGAAATCCTCTGTGTTAAATGTTCCCTGTGACCAAAGCAATGATAACCTCTACCTGAATACACGTGTAGGTTCTGGTGTTTCATATATCTCTTTAGACTACGTGCTCTTGACATTGCATAAAAGGATAAAGAGGAAAACAGCCCTATCGAGGAATGCCTCAGAAGGAGGATTCTACAATGCGATTCTTAGATAGCTGAGAAAAATTAAGGGACTGCAGAAAGTTTCAGCTGAAAAAGAAGTGACAGTAAAGTCAAACATATTCATCAAGGTATGTTGAATAAATGGGATATGGTTCAGAGCAACACTTTTGAAAAGTAAGGAATAGAAGCTGTGGGTGTGTATGTGTGTGTGTGTGTGTGTAAGAGAGAGAGAGAATGCTTTGAGAGAGCTACTGAGGCACATGCAAAAGAAAGGACAAAAAGGAGGCAGGAAAAGAAGGGAAGAGAGAACAAAAAAAGGAAAGGTAGGAGAAAAGGGAGGATGATGGGAGAAAGAAATTAATAGGAGAGGAAAGCCAACAAACAGAGCAAAGGAAAGGTGAGAAAACAATCCACATGTACAGGATACCCACTGTGGTAGACAATGCTTTCCTGGACCTCTCTCATCATATCCTCACCACCACTCCAAAGAGGGAGATGCCGTTCTCTCTATTCTGAGTTAAGGAGGCAGCCTTAGAGAGGGGAATCAACTTGCTCATGGTCTCATGGTGGCTAAATGACCCATATGGGATCCAAAGCCCAGGAATTCTATAGAACTCTGCACTCTGTGCAATCCCTGTAAGGACACTGACCAAGGATCTCTGAAAATGGGTTAGTTTATTAAGTTAATCTTTATTAAGCACCTACAGAATGTCCTGGAGATACACCATTGGGAGAAAAAAATAAATCCTCTGCTTTCTTGAGCTGAAATCTAGAAAGGGGAGACAATTTAATCGTTATAATGATGCTAATAGCTATGGGAAAAATTAAGCCGTGTAGGGGATACAGGATATACCCAGGTTTGGGGTGAAGATTATTCTTTATATAGGGATATTGGGAAGAGTTCAATGATAAGTCAGAACTTGAACAGAAATCTAATATAAACAAAGGAAGTGAGCTATGAGGCCATCCTGGGAAAAAAATTCTAGGGAGGCACAACAGCAAGAGAAAAAGCCCTGAGGCTTTTAACAGCTTGGGACAACAGAGTAGCAGGAAAATAAAAACCTATCTGCACATGTATACATGTATATGTATAACTGAATCACTTTGCTGAACACCCGAAACTAACACAACATTGTTAATCAATTATACTCCATTATAAAATAAAAATTAAAAAAACCAAAACCACAAAAAATAGTTTCTGTACACAGTTAGGATAAGGCTTCTATGATATACCATTCTATGAAATGTCTACATTAAATTTGTTAAAAAAAAAAAACTATAACAGTAGTTTACACTCAAGGTTTGTGGTCAGTTCAATTACAGGTAGTTAGTGGTGAAAGCATTATCAGGAAATACTATAAAATGTATAAAGTATATAAAATGCTCCAAGAACAACTGAGTTGGAAAGAGAATGGGTCAGAGAAGTTATTACAAAAAATGTTTGCATGAGTCTCGAAGAATACCTGTTAGTGAATCAGGTTCTGTTGCCTCTAGAAAACTACAGAGAAGAAATAACAATCAGAGTAATCCACTAGAATCTGAGGCAGAAAAAATGCTCCTTGGTATTGGGTCAGGTCATATTTTGTGTTTTTGTTCCATTTCCTACTTGAAGGGTTTCCATATTGTGATGAATCTGTGTGTGGCTGTAATGGGGGCTTCCATCTGTGATCCTGGAAGAGACAGGTCCTGGAGCATAAGCCTGGTCACTCATTGTCTTGGGAGGAAACTCAATTCAAACCCTGGGCAGAAGGACATCCATATAGCACAACAGATAATCTCCTCAAGACCAGCTGCTCTGTGTTGTTTGGACATGGAATAGGACCCAAATTACAGAATTTGGGACCAGCTCTGTCCTGGGTGCCACATACTGTTTTCCTTCCTGGCAAGAACAATTGATGTAGCCTTTTCTGTAACAGTTGTGCCAATATGACACAATAGAAGGACAGGCCCATCAAATGTGAACCAGGGTTTTTGGTGACTACAGAAAAGCCCTTGCTGAAATTAACTCTCATCAATTAGAATCAAATTCCAAGAAGCTTACCTTCTGATTTCCATGCATTTCCTGTTTCTCCCTATGCCTCTCTCTCCCAGACCCATGACTCTACCAGATACCATTTCCCAGAAGTTAGCTTCCTGATAGGAGGAGCACATGGGATTCTTCTCTGCATCCCAACTACTTAGCAGAAAGTTGGGCACATAACAGGTACTCAGTATGTTTACGGAAGAGAACTGAAACGTGTCTTGAGGGTCAAATCAGCCTGAGTTTGGTTGGTTTTGTTAAAAGATAAATGATAGACACTTCACAGGATCCCAGCTACTACTCTGTTTTTTGGAATAAAAAAAATAGGAAAAAGTGATGGGCATTTTGGGGGGAATTCAAAGAAGAAGACGTGATTCTAGGAAGAGCACTTCACAATCTAAGGGGAGAGTCAAAACAGAAGCATATGAGGATGCAAATGGCAAGGCTGAATTTGAATAATGGTTCCAGCACAACAGAAGAACAACACTAGACAGGTCACCTTCTATTGCCAAGTAAATGGAAAAATAATAAGTGCTGTAGAAGTTCAGAGGAGGGAGCGATTTTTGTCTTATTATACAGTCAGAAAAAGATATAGGGGTTGGGATGGAGGAGAGATACTTGACCTAGCTCTTGAAGGAATGGGTAAGATATCTACAGTTTGAAGAGAGAGGAGAAGGTAGAATAGAATTGGCTTAAGTAAAATACAGAGGAGGGGCATCCATCTGCAGAATGTGTGCATTGGATAACAAAACAGGGTGGTAGAGCAGAGTGGGCATGCCCCAAGGATTAGCAAGAGAAAATGGGGAAAACCAAGGTGGGAACCATATTATCCAGGAACTCTAGGGGCAATCTAAAACATGTTTCTTAAATAAACTTTGAGGAGGCCATAGGTCTTTGTCTTGACACTGAAAGAAATTAAAACAAGAAATGGATGCATGACATTATTTCACTTGCAGCCTGATTTAGCAATGTTGTTTCTAGTTTGCCTCTGCTGCGGCTTTTCCTAATTTCCTCACTGCACAAAGAAAATAAATAAGTGTACTATAGTCTTATTTATCCTTCTTTGGACATTTCTTTACCAGGCAGATGGTCAATTAAGAGCACTAAACAATGACACTGTTTTCTCTGTAAACATTTTTTTCTAATAGCCTAACAAATGTAAGCCTGTGCTGCCATACTGCTGAATACCATCTTGACTTTCTAATTACAAAGAACCGTGTCTTGATAGTTACAATTACAGCTGTAACAATGATGCCAGGCCCTGAACAATACCGTTAGAGGCAAAGTGCTTATCTGAATATTCACAAATAAAGGCTTAAATTTATGCCAGAGATGTAGATGGAGGTTAAACAATTGGGAGGGGAAAAAAAAAAGGTTGAAAACACTGGTTTAATGCCACAGATGTGAATTTGAATCCAATTACTCTGAAAAGAGGAAAAAAAAACTTGAAAAGGTGCTGTTTTCTTCTGTTTTAGTAATCAATAGGTTAAGGGGTGGTTCAACTTAGCATGCTAATACCTCTAATCTTGATATTTGGCTACACTCTAGTATTTTCAAAGCATACTATCTTTTAAAGTGGATTTTTGTAAGGTGCAAATGAGTATCTCCATGTTAAAATAAAAGATAACCATTCTTCAATCAGCTAACCCATAAATGAAATAATATACAATTTTTGAGCAGCTAGTATATATGTCCAGTACTATTTTAATGAAGGCTTTATAACACAGTGATTAAGCTCCCTGGCGCTTTGAAGTCAGATGAATAGGCATCAAAAATCGTGTTCTGCCTCAGTTTCCTCATCTGTAAAATGGAAATAATAATGGCAATACCTATATAACTGTTACCACTGAGTTGTAGTGAGGTTTAAAGAGTAGATATAAAGCATGCAATATGGTGATTGCTATAGTATTTAAGATAAGGCAGCACGTGTTGTTATTACTGGAAAACAGGCTTCAGAATGAGTTTTTCAAATCCTGGAATAGGGAAGCAAAGGCGAATGTCTAGTAAGAGGGCGTCTACTTCAAGGACACCAGCGTCACTCAATATCTCTGGGTGTGTCCACAGTCTTTCCATAACTCATCACCAAAAAGCATGATTACTTCATTTAATGGCATGATTGGACCAATCCAGAATTGCACTTTGCCATTAACAGCATTTAAAAATTTCAATTGGGAATTTCCTTTCCAGCTCAGGGCTGAGAGTTAACATTGGGATTTATCAATGCTAATTACGTCTTATTTTCTTTTTCTTCAAATTATCGACAATCTACTATAGTACTAAGTCACGAAGTGGCCTAAAAAATATAAACACAGTCATGTCCCCAGCCCTGGGTGGAGTAAAAAATGTCCTTGTTTATTAGCCTCATTGTTTATTTAAAATAATATCCACAATAACTTATACTTAACTGTGCACTGTATACATGCCATGGCTAAGCCTGTTAGGTGTAAAAACTTATTTAGTCCTCCTAAAAACTTTATAGAAGAGTTAATATTTTATTTGATTCATTTTATAGATGAGTAAATCAAAGCAGACATTATGTAACTTGGTCAAAGTCAAATCATAAATAAGTGACCATAGATTTTTAACTCTCATGAGCACATTTACAATATGAGAATATATAAAGGCCCAAAAGCAAATAGACGAAGACTTAGGCTTACTACATATGTTACAATGTAAACACTTGGTTCTAGGTTTGGTTATGCTCAGTCACATTATGAGGAAGGCTTCCCCCCTACTAATCATGTCCAGGTCACATGCACACAGCTGTCACAGTGAGCTGCAGAAGTTGCCCATCTAATCACTTTATCTTTTCCGTTAAAGCTGTCACCGGCTTCCCCATTTGTATAGGATAAAGGCCAAGTCCTTTAGCTTTGGCACAACTGATCCCTGTGATCTAATCCTCACCTCACCTCTGAACATGCCTTCCTCACTTTCAAGCTGAGAACTGCAGTTCTGTGAACAGACCCTGCTGCTTCACACCTTCTTGCCTTTGTCCCTGCTTTCTGGATGCCCAGGACGAAGGACAAACATCATTTTCGTTACAGACTTGCCTTAAGCCCACCAGGTGGCACAGTGCACACCATCAACATGTGTCCCCCATCATCACTCAACACATCTGAGTCCTGGTACTGCACAGTTTATTTCCTTGGTTTTCTCCCTTCATTAGACTTTTAAACTCCTATACAATAGAAAATCTGTCTTAATGGCTGTTTTATCTCTAGCATCTAGATCCATGCAAATAAACACTCAGTGAATGTTGAATGAATGTAAAAGATTAGAAAGAAAAGTCTTTAAAAGGATCCCAGGAGAAGAACATAGAAAACCTCACCCAGCCTCACTGACTTAAATAGTCAGTCTGAAAAATGTAACTGAGCCACCACACTCTCCTTGTTTATGTACAGTAAGCATTCGGAGTAATAACCTTTCCTTTGTCCCTTCTTTTCTCCCAGTGAATTAGAGATCTGAAGATGGGCCCTCACAGTTATATGCTTTAGAATCTGATGGGATAAGGAGTGGATAGAGACCATTATCTTTGAGATATTGCCTTTTCAGAGATTTTATTAAGTTAGAGAACTCATGAACTGTCTTGCCAGGCCTTGGATTAGCAGGGCATACGGTTGTCTCTCCAGGTATGAGATTGTAAGCTCCATGAAACCAAGATCTATGTCTAATTCATCTGGGTTCGAATCTACCATGTGAACCATGCCGAAAAACTGTCAAATGCACGTGTGGGTTAGGTAACCTATTATTGAGAAGAGAGAGAAAATAACCTGTTGGCTGGGTATGGTATTTCAGATTCTGTTTATGCAAAGAATAATCTTGAGTCCTTACATTTTCCAAATTCACAACAGAAATGGAACTCCATGGGAAGAAAAACTAACTCTGAGGTTTTTATCCTAAGTGACTGAGCATACACGGTGGTATTTACCAAAATGGAAGGACGAGGAGAAGAATAGTTTGGTTTCAGTTCAGTTTGGCCATGTTCATTCTGAGACATTTATTAGACATTCAAAGGGTGATACTGAGTAGACAGATGGATATATGAATCTGGGGCTCACGGGAGACATCAAGTTTAGAGATGTCAATCAGGGTGTCAGTAACATGGCATTTGCAGCCATAGGACTGGATGTGATGACCTACGGACTATGTGAAGACAGAGGAGGTGTGTAAGGCTGAGAACTGGAGCACTCAGAAGTTTAGAGGTTGAGAGGAAGAGAAAAGTCCACTGGAGGAATCTAAGAAGTATTAATCAATAAGGTAGGAGAGAGTGATATTGAGGTAGAAAGTTCCAAGGAGGGAGTGATCAGCTGTGTCAAATGCTGCAGAATTGTCAAGTGAGATAAGGTCTGAGAATTAAATGCTGGATTGAGCAATGTGGAAATATTCCAAAATTTAGATGACTGTGGTTTACTTATTACAGAATACATAATAATTGACTTTTTTTTTTTTTTTGATAAGTCATCCTTCTAGCTGTTGTGCTTTTTCCTTGAGTACCACCCTTTCAGTCTGTGCAGTGAAGAGACTTCCCCATGTTTCTGGTGGGGGCTTAAACCTCAAGGAACTGAAGCAAGGATCACACATCATTAAGGAAAGGTCAGTTCCCAGGCATAAATTGTTATTTTTTTCCCTCCCATTTCCATATTACAGAGGTGCCTCAGGCTTCCTGGAGTTTCTATTAAGAATTCCAAATCTCCCAGCAATGATTTTTAAATACTCGCTTTCCCTAAGACAGTTCTCTTTAGCTTGGCTCATCCCCACAACATAGTCGGGGCCCTTCAATCACGGTAGAAGTCTTTTATCACTCGACTCTACTCCATCCTGTACACAATCTCTAGATTAACCTTTCCAGAACAATGCATTCATAATGGTAATAGCTATAATTAATCTACTCTATATTATCTTCCTTAATCTCGTGCACATAATAGGCACCCAAATATTTCTCGTGTGGTTTGAAATTAGGTAATTTTAAAAAGTGCATTCTTAAATCGCTTCCTTTTGATTAGTAAGATTCATTTTATTTTTGTTCTCTCTGCCTAGCTATTTTTAAATATAATGAGAGAACAGTATCTCTAGATAGTGTGTGAAAGCATTTTAATACTTTAATAATTCCATATAATTCGAAATGATCTTTTCCCTCCCATAATTTACAGTAAATAATAAGCACATAGATGAAAAATACGTGTTTCGTATCCAAGGAAAGAGCTATTAAGTATTACCAAAAGATGGAGAACATTTTTATCTTAAGTCAGCCACATAAATACCCATTAATTTTTTTAATGATTTTATTTGGTTGATGGAGTATTGCATCTCCAAATTACATAGTTTAGATTTCCCATTACACGCTCCTTATGGATCATATGCATATTCACAAAGTTATACAGAAGATTCTACGATGGGAAGGAGCCAATTTTCATTTTCTCTGTTCTTGTTTGAAGAACCAAAACTGTTAAAGGGATAAAGCACTCAGAAGTGCCTGTTCCAGGTTAATTGTCTCAAATTGCTCATTTAAAGCACCATTATAGTACAGCAAAACCAGTTAATCTGCTCTGAAGCTTCCTTTTTTATGACCGTAGCTACATTTGGTGAAATGGCACCTTTGGCAACCACCCAAATTGGATAAAATTGCCATTTTTCTTGGAACCTGGAAAGAATAACACATGTTTTGAAATCACTTCATATCGTGTGGCTCTAAATGGTAAGCTGAACGTTAGTCTTGCTCTGGAATTCACTCACTTTGGCACCTTCTGATCTGACCCTAAATTTCCTTTGCTTTACTGATGTGAGTCAATGATGTGCTTTTGCGTGCAATACATAGGTAGGAGTTGGGGGGAGGGTGCGGAGGAAACTAGCAAGAGAAATTGTGGCAATATTTTTAAACATCACAACCGTATAAGAAAATGATGTGTCCCGGCACTGACACTTGTGCACAACTTTCAGCTGATGGTACCTTTATTATTGGAAACACTGTAGTTTGAGAGCCT
The DNA here is from genome assembly GCF_028021215.1 of Eschrichtius robustus. Taxonomy (NCBI): domain Eukaryota; kingdom Metazoa; phylum Chordata; class Mammalia; order Artiodactyla; family Eschrichtiidae; genus Eschrichtius; species Eschrichtius robustus. The sequence continues at coordinate 50,727,522 of NC_090838.1, forward strand.
CTTCAATGTCGACATAACTAGCAGGTGCCGCGATCATAATGGTAAAAACATTCACTTATTAATCAGCGCACATAATTCCTCTCTAATGCTGTCAATTTAAGATGGCAACCTGAATTTTTTTTTTTTTTTTTGGAGTGGGGAGGAGGGTCAACAATTTAATGAATCTCGTCTGCATTTTAATTCCAACCTAATAATCTGCCTCCGGCTCTTTTCCCTCCCTCACTCTGAGAACATTTCTCTGGATCCTGCTACTAAGCACAGTGGGATATTTACCTTCCTACCTCAGTTATGCATTTAGGATAGGGAAACAGCCAGATAGCCAGACCCCGCAACCCAAGTAGAGCTAATGTTAACCTGTCACCAGCCCTCACTGGCATCATCCTCAAATTCCCTCAAATTCCATATGTTTGTATAGTCTCCTCTTTCCCTGATTCTGACACTGTAGTGCTTTGCAGGTTTCTTTTATTAAACACCACTGGGACCCAGACTCAGAAATGTGCAGTATGTTGACATAGTTAAAATAAATAAATACAACCCATTGCCAGAAATATTTAAAAATTCATCTAAATGTGCTCCTGTCAGAGATGATTTGTTTTCATCCAAACAGGGAAGACTGATGGCTTCAGGATGGACTGGGTAGAGAGACTCCATCTTCTCATTCACTCCTTCATTCATTCATGCCTTCATTCATTTCCTTATAAAAAAGCAACCCGCCACCCCTTGCTCGCTATGTCAAATGTAAACAGAATAGACTTTGTTATTAGGAGAGATGTGACTCCAAGTGTCTGAGCTGCAGAGTGACAGCCGGCTCCTCTCTGAATTTCAGGCAGCCTCTGTCACTTGCCTTGACAATGAAGGAAGTTAATATATTCATGACATTACCACACATGCATTCGCAATTCACAGCATATTGTATTGTTTACCCCTGTTCTTTTGTACTACTGCATGTAGTAATTTGCCTTCTAGCAACAGAAAAATTCCTCAACTTTAAATTTTACCCTCACTTTATTTACCCTTAATAGAAAAACCACTGCTTCCTGGCCCATCCGTGGTTGGCAAGACCACCTTTCTGCAGCATTGCAAACAGATAAATGTCAGATTTTACATTTTGATCAGATGTGTCTACAGTCATTTCCTATACATATTCCTCATCTTTTGCCTCCCACGCCTTCCTTTGGCAGTCATTGCCGCCCTTCCTGTGTATTCTTAGCGCATTTGGTACTAGGTGGCCAGCTCTTATAAGGGAGAGGACAGCAGTGAGAGTGAGAGGAGAGTGGCATGGATTAGGAGTCATACTCTCACAATAGGGGCAATGCTGGTGAAAATGAGGAGCATCCTGAAACTCTGCTGTTTCACCATTTACATTCAAGATGCCCAGGGTGCTCCTTGTTTTCATCCACAGTAACACCTCCTTTGGTTTATTCATCACTCCCACGGACTGCATACACTTCCCCACACGCATAGATCCCCACCACTCATTTAAAACCCATCTATGGGACACTGATCACTCAGCCTCATTGGTCTAACTTAATTATTCTGAAGGGGTGCAAACTTGTAATAGTGTTGAATACTTAGACAGGTGGTTTTGCTATGATGAGTACAGGGTAGAGTGAGTTGTTATTCTCAGATACTGCACTGTTGTTCTTCAGAATTTTGCTGTTGGGGACCAGAATTGAAAGGTGCTCTAATGGCTTAGGGCAACTTTGTAGAGATGGGCTGGAGGAGGCAAGCAGTCTGAGTTAGCAAGACATATTAGCTGTTTCATTTTCCTCACAGTGATGAGCTATCTGCATTCCAATGCATGTCACAAAATTCCTGGGCTGAGAGAGGCCGTGAGGGGGTCACTCAGTCCAATGCCTTGCCTTTGAGTAGAATCATATTAAAAAACACCCTATGTTAAAAGTCTTCAAGACAACCTATGCCCCTAAGTCCAAATGAATGTTGAAACCCTTTCTTAAACTAGACACGATCTTGTCTGCAATTTAAAAGCATCTCCTGTTCTGTTAGAGAGAAAGCATTTGGTTGTTCTTTATATTCAAACACTTTTCACACTTGAGAATTATAATTAAGTTACATTCTCTCAAATTTTGCTGCTCTTAGAGAGTAGGCTATATAATTCAGAGTTTACTTCTGTAATCTCCTGGTTTCTTTGTACTAGTTATTTTTTGTTTGTTTATTTTTCTTTTTATTTCCATTACTCTAGGAGGTGGGTCAAAAAAGATCTTGCTGTGATTTATGTCAAAGAGTGTTCTTCCTTTGTTTTCCTCTTAGAGTTTTATAGTGTCCAGTCTTACATTTTATAGTGTCCAGGTCTTTAATCCATTTTGAGTTTATTTTTGTGTATGGTGTTAGGGAGTGTTCTAATTTCATTCTTTTACATGTAGCTGTCCAGTTTTCCCAGCACCACTTATTGAAGAGACTGTCTTTTCTCCATTGCATATCCTTGCCTCCTTTGTCATAGATTAGTTGACCAAAGGTTTGTGGGTTTATCTCTGGGCTTTCTATCCTGTTCCATTGATCTACATTTCGGTTTTTGTGCTGGTACCATATTGTCTTGATTACTGTAGCTTTGTAGTATAGTCTGAAGTCAGGGAGTCTGATTTCTCCAGCTCCGTTTTTTCCCTTAAGATTGCTTTGGCTATTCGGGACCTTTTGTGTCTCCATACAGATTTTAAGATTTTTTTTTCTAGTTCTGTAAAAAATGCCATTGGAAATTTGATAGGGATTGCATTGAATCTGTAGATTGCTGTGGGTAGTATAGTCATTTTCACAATATTGATTCTTCCAGTCCAAGAACATGGTATATCTCTCCATCTGTTTGTGTCATCTTTGATTTCTTTCTTGAGTGTGCTATAGTTTTCTGAGTACAGGTCTTTTACCTCCTTAGGTAGGTTTATTCCTAGGTATTTTATTCTTTTTGGTGCAGTGGTGAATGGGATTGTCTCCTTAATTTCTCTTTCTGATATTTTGTTGTTAGTATATAGGAATGGAAGAGACTTTTGTGCATTAATTTTGTATCCTGCAACTTTACCGAATTCATTGATTAGCTCTAGTAGTTTTCTGGTGGCATCTTTAGGATTATATGTGTATAGTATCATGTCATCTGCAAACAGCAACAGTTTTACTTCTTCTTTTCCAATTTTTGTATTCCTTTTATTTCTTTTTCTTCTCTAATTGCTGTGGCTAGGACTTCCAAAACTATGTTGAATAATAGTGGCAAGAGTGGACATCCTTGTCTTGTTCCTGATCTTAGAGGAAATGCTTTCAGTTTTTCACCAATGAGAATGATGTTTGCTGTGAGTTTGTCATATATGGCCTTTATTATGTTGAGGTAGGTTCCCTCTATGTCCACTTTCTGGACGGTTTCTATCATTAATGGATGTTGAATTTTGTCAAAAGTTTTTTCTGCATCTATTGAGATGATCATATGGTTTTTCTCCAATTTGTTAGTATGGTTTATCACATTGAATGATTTGCGTATATTGAAGAATCCTTGCATTCCTGGGATAAACCCCACTTGATCATGGTGTATGATCCTTTTAATGTGTTGTTGGCTTCTGTTTGCTAGTGTTTTGTTGAGAATTTTTGTATCTATGTTCATCAGTGATATTGGTCTGTAATTTTCTTTTTTGTGGTATCTTTGTCTGGTTTTGGTATCAGGGTGATGGTGGCCTCGTAGAATGAGCTTGGGAGTATTCTTTCCTCTGCAATTTTTTGGAAGAGTTTGAGAAGGATGAGTGTTAGCTCTTCTCTAAATGTTTGATAGAATTGACCTGTGAAGCCATCTGGTCCTGGACTTTTGTTTGTTGGAAGATTTTTAATTACAGTTTCAATTTTATTACTTGTGATTGGTCTGTTCATATTTTCTATTTCTTCCTGGTTCAGACTTGGAAGGTTAAACCTTTCTAAGAATTGGTCTATTTCTTCCAGGTTGTCCATTTTATTGGCATAGAGTTACTTGTAGTAGTCCCATATGATGCTTTGTATTTCTGCGGTGTCCGTTGTAACTTCTCCTTTTTCATTTCTAATTTTATTGATTTGAGTCTTCTCCCTCTTTTTCTTGATGAGTCTGGCTAAAGGTTTATCAATTTTGTTTCTCTTCTCAAAGAACCAGCTTTTAGTTTTATTGATCTTTGTTATTGTTTTCTTTGTTTCTATTTCATTTATTTCTGTTCTGATCTTTATGTTTTCTTTCCTTCTACTAACTTTGGGTTTTGTTTGTTCTTCTTTCTCTAGTTCCTTTAGGTGTAAGGTTAAATTGTTTATTTGAGATATTTCTTGTTTCTTGCGGTAGAATTGTATTGCTATAAACTTCCCTCATACAACTGCTTTTGCTGCATCCCATAGGTTATGGATCGTCATGTTTTCGTTGTCATTTTTCTCTAGGTATTTTTTGATTTCCTCTGATTTCTTCAGTGATCTCTTGGTTATTTAGTAATGTATTGTTTATCCTCCATGTGTTTGTGTTTTTTTACAGTTTTTTTCCCTGTAACTGATTTCTAATCTCATAGCGTTGTGGTCAGAAAAGATGCTTGATATGATTTCAGTTTTCTTAAATTTACCGAGGCTTGATTTGTGCCCCAATCTATTCTGGAGAATGTTCTGTGTGCACTTGAGAAGAAAGTGTAATCTGCTGGTTTTGGATGGAATGTCCTATAAATATCAATTAAATCTGTTGGGTCTATTGTGTCATTTAAAGCTTTTGTTTCCATAATAACTTTCTGTCTGGATGATCTGTCTATTGGTGTAAGTGGGGTGTTAAAAGTCCCCCTCTATTACTGTGTTACTCTCGATTTCCTCTTTCATAGCAGTTAGCATTTGCTTTATGTATTGATGTGCACCTATGTTGGGAGCATATATATTTATAATTGTTATATCTTCTTCTTGGATTGATCCCTTAGTCATTATGTAGTGTCCTTTCTTGTCTCTTGTAGCATTCTTTTTTTTTTTTTTAACATCTTTATTGGAGTATAATTGCTTTACAATGGTGTGTTAGTTTCTGCTTTATAACAAAGTGAATCAGCTATACATACACATACATCCCCACATCTCCTCCCTCTTGCGTCTCCCTCCCACCCTCCCTATCCTACCCCTCAAGGTGGTCACAAAGCACTGAGCTGACATCCCTGTGCTATGAGGCTGCTTCCCACTAGCTATCTATTTTACATTTGGTAGTATATATAAGTACATGCCACTCTCTCACTTCGTCCCATCTTACTCTTCCCCCTCCCCGTGTCCTCAAGTCCATTCTCTACATCTGCTTCCCCGTGTCCCCCCCCCCCACCGTGTCCTCAAGTCCATTCTCTACATCTGCGTCTTTATTCCTGTCCTGCCCCTAGGTTCTTCATAACCATTATTTAGATTCCATATATATGTGTTAGCGTATGGTACTTGTTTTTCTCTTTCTGACTTACTTCACTCTGTATGACAGACTCTAGGTCCATCCACCTCACTACAAATAACTCAATTACGTTTCTTTTTATGGCTGAGTAATATTCTATTGTATATATGTACCACATCTTCTTTATCCATTCATCTGTCGATGGACACTTAGGTTGTTTCCAGGTTGTTTCCATGTCCTGGCTATTGTAAATAGAGCTGCAATGAACATTGTGGTACATGACTCTTTTTGAATTATGGTTTTCTCAGGGTATATGCCCAGGAGTGGGATTGCTGGGTCATATGGTAGCTCTATTTTTAGTTTTTTAAGGAACCTCCATACTGTTCTCCATAGCGGCTGTATCAATTTACATTCCCACCAACAGTGCAAGAGGGTTCCCTTTTCTCCACACCGTCTCCAGCATTTATTGTTTGTACATTTTTGGTGGTGGCCATTCTGACTGGTGTGAGGTGATAACCTCATTGTAGTTTTGATTTACATTTCTCTAATGATTAGTGATGTTGAGCATTCTTTCATGTGTTTGTTGACTATCTGTATGTCTTCTTTGGGGAAATGTCTATTTAGGTCTTCTGCCCATTTTTGTTAGGCTGTTTTGTTTTTTTTTTTGACATTGAGCTGCATGAGCTGCTTGTATATTTTAGAAATTAATCGTTAGTCAGTTGCTTCACTTGCAAATATTTTCTCCCATTCTGAGAGTTGTCTTTTCATCTTGTTTATGGTTTCCTTTGCTGTGCAAAAGCTTTTAAGTTTCATTAGGTCCCATTTGTTTATTTTTATTTCCATTTCTCTAGGAGGAGCGTAAAAAAGGATCTTGGTGTGATTTATGTCATAGAATGTTCTGCGTATGTTTTCCTCTAAGAATTTTATAGTTTCTGGCCTTACATTTAGGTCTTTAATCCGTTTTGAGTTTATTTTTGTGTATGGTGTTAGGGAGTGTTCTAATTTCATTCTTTTACATGTAGCTGTCCAGTTTTCCCAGTACCACTTATTGAAGAGGCTGTCTTTTCTCCATTGTATATTCCTGCCTCCTTTATCAAAAATAAGGTGACAGTATGAGCGTGGTTTTATCTCTGGGCTTTCTTTCCTGTTCCATTGATCTATATTTCTGTTTTTGTGCCAGTACCATACTGTCATGATTATTGTAGGTTTGTAGTATAGTCTGAAGTCAGGGAGCCTGATTCCTCCAGCTCCTTTTTTTTCCCCTCAAGATTATTTTGGCTATTCAGGGTCTTTTGTGTTTCCATATAAACTGTGAAATTTTTTGTTCTAGTTCTGTGAAAAATGCCATTGATAGTTTGATAAGGATTGCATTCAATCTGTAGATTGCTTTCGGTAGTATAGTCGTTTTCACAATGTTGATTCTTCCAAACCAAGAACATGGTATATATCTCTCCATCTGTTTGTCATCTTTTCTTTCTTTCAACAGTATCTTACAGTTTTCTACATACAGGTCTTTTGTCTCCTTAGGTAGATTTATTCCTAGGCATTTTATTCTTTTTGTTGCAGTGGTATATGGGAGTGTTTCCTTAATTTCTCTTTCAGATTTTTCATCATTAGTGTATAGGAATGCAAGAGACTTCTGTGCATTAATTTTGTATCCTGCTACTTTACCAAATTCATTGATTAGTTCTAATAGGTTTCTGGTAGTGTCTTTAGGGTTCTCTATGTATAGTATCATGTCATCTGCAAACAGTGACCGCTTTACTTCTTCTTTTCCGATTTGGATTCGTTTTAGTTCTTTTTCTTCTCTGATTGCTGTGGCTAAAACTTCCAAAACTATGTTGAATAATAGTGCTGAGACTGGAAAACCTTGTCTCGTTCCTGATCTTAGCGGAAATGGTTTCAGGTTTTTGTCATTGAGAACGATGTTAGCTGTGGGTTTGTATATATGGCCTTTATTATGTTGAGGTAAGTTCCCTCTATGCCTACTTTGTGGAGTGTTTTTGTCATAAATGGGTGTTGAATTTTGTCGAAAGCTTTTTCTGCATCTATTGAGATGATCATATGATTTTTCTCCTTCAGTTTGTTAATATGGTTTATCATTTGCGTATATTGAAGAATCCTTGCATTCCTGGGATAAACCCCACTTGATCATGGTGTATGATCCTTTTAATGTGCTGTTGGATTCTGTTTGCTAGTATTTTGTTGACGATTTTTGCATCTATGTTCATCAGTGATATTGGCCTGTAGTTTTCTTTCTTTGTGACATCTTTGTCTGGTTTTGGTATCAGGGCAATGATGGCCTTGTAGAATGAGTTTGGGAGTGTTCCTCCCTCTGTTATATTTTGGAAGATTTTGAGAAGGATAGGTGTCAGCTCTTCTCTAAATGTTTGATAGAATTCGCCTGTGAAGCCATCTGGTCCTGGACTTTTTTTGTTGGAAGATTTTTAATCAGTCTCAATTTCAGAGCTTGTGATTGGTTTGTTTATATTTTCTATTTCTTCCTGGTTCAGTCTCAGAAGGTTGTGCATTTCTAAGAATTTGTCCATTTCTTCCAGGTTGTCCATTTCATTGGCATATAGTTGTTTGTAGTAATCTCTCATGATCCTTTGTATTTCTGCAGTGTCAGTTGTTACCTCTCCTTTTTCATTTCTAATTCTGTTGATTTGAGTTTTCCCCCTTTTTTTCTTGATGAGTGTGGTTAATGGTTTATCAATTTTGTTTATCTTCTCAAAGAACCAGCTTTTAATTTTATTGATCTTTGCTATTGTTTCCTTCATTTCTTTTTCATTTATTTCTGATCTGATCTTTATGATTTCTTTCTTTCTGCTAACTTTGGGGTTTTTTTGTTCTTCTTTCTCTAATTGCTTTAGGTGTAAGGTTAGGTTATTTATTTGAGATGTTTCTTGTATCTTGAGGTAGGATTGTATTGCTGTAAACTTCCCTCTTACAACTGCTTTTGCTGCATCCCGTAAGTTTTGGGTCGTCGTGTTTTCATTGTCATTTTTCTCTAGGTATTTTTTGATTTCCTCTTTGATTTCTTCAGTGATCTCTTGGTTATTAAGTAATGTGTTGTTTAGCCTCCAAGTGTTTGTATTTTTTACAGATTATTCCTGTATTTGATATCTAGTCTCATAGCACTGTGGTTGGAAAAAGATACTTGATCCGATTTCAATTTTCTTAAATTTACCATGGCTTGATTTGTGACCCAGGATATGATCTATCCTGGAGAATGTTCCATGAGCACTTGAGAAGAAAGTGTATTATGTTGTTTTTGGGTGGAATGTCCTATAAATATCAATTAAGTCCATCTTGTTTGATGTATTATTTAAAGCTTGTGTTTCCATATTTATTTTCATTTTGGATGATCTGTCCATTGGTGAAAGTGGGGTGTTAAAGTCCCCTACTATGACTGTGTTACTGTTGATATCCCCTTTTCTGGCTGTTAGGATTTGTCTTATGTATTGAGGTGCTCCTATGTTGGGTGCAAAAATATTTACAATTGTTATATCTTCTTCTTGGATTGATCCCTTGATCATTATGTAGTGTCCTTCTTTGTCTCTTGTAATAGTCTTTATTTATTTATTTTTTTAAATTTTATTTATTTATTTATTTATTTAATTTTGGCTGCGTTGGATCTTTGTTGCTGCATGCGGGGTTCAGTAGTTCTGGCTCATGGGCTCAGGAGTTGTGGCTCACGGGCTCTAGAGCACAGGCTCAGCAGTTGTGGCGCACGGGCTTAGTTGCTCCACGGCATGTGGGATCTTCCTGTACCCGGGCTTGAACCCGTGTCCCCTGCATTGGCAAGCGGATTCTCAACTACTGCACCACCAGGGAAGTCCCCGTAATAGTCTTTATTTTAAAGTCTATTTTGTCTGATATGAGAAATGCTACTTCAGCTTTCTTTTGATTTCCATTTGCATGGAATATCTTTTTCCATCCCCCCACTTTCAGTCTGTATGTGTCCCTAGGTCTGAAGTGGGTCTCTTATAGACAGCATATATACAGGTCTTGTTTTTGTATCCATTCAGCCAGTCTGTGTGTTTTGGTTGGAGCATTTAATCCATTTACATTTAAGGTAATTATCAATATGTATATTCCTATTACCATTTCTTAATTGTTTTGGGTTTGTTATTGTAGGTGTTTTTCTTGTCTTCTGTTTCCTGCCTAGAGAAGTTCCTTCAGCATTTTTTATAAGCTGGTTTTGTGGTGCTGAATTCTCTTAGCTTTTGCTTATCTGTAAAGGTTTTAATTTCTCCATCGAATCTGAATGAAATCCGTGCTGGGTAGAGTACTCTCGGTTGTTGGTTTTTCCCTTTCATCACTTTAAATATGTCCTGCCACTCCCTTCTGGCTTGCAGAGTTTCTGCTGAAAGATCAGCTGTTAACCTTATGGGGATTCCCTTGTATGTTATTTGTTGTTTTTTCCTTGCTGCTTTTTATATTTTTTCTTTGTATTTAATTTTTGATAGCTTTATTAATATGTATCTTGGCATGTTTCTCCTTGGATTTATCCTCTATGGGACTCTCTGTGCTTCCTGGACTTGAGTAACAATTTCCTTTTCCATATTAGGGAAGTTTTCAACTATAATCTCCTCAAATATTTTCTCAGTCCTTTTGTTTTTTGCTTCTTCTTCTGGGACCCCTATAATTCGAATGTTGGTGTGTTTAATGTTGTGCCAGAGGTCTCTGAGACTGTCCTCTATTCTTTTCATTCTTTTCTCTTTATTCTGCTCTGTGGTAGTTATTTCCGCTATTTTATTTTCCAGGTCACTTATCCGTTTTTCTGCCTCAGTTATTCTGCTATTGATTCCTTCTAGAGAATTTTTAATTTCATTTACTGTGTTGTTCATCATTGTTTGTTTGCTCTTTAGTTCTTCTAGGTCCTTGTTAAACGTTTCTTGTATTTTCTCCGTTCTATTTCCAAGATTTCAGATCATCTTTACTATCATTACTCTGAATTCTTTTTCAAGTATACTGCCTATTTCCTCTTCATTTGTTTGGTCTGCTGGGTTTTTGCCTTGCTCCTTCATCTGCTGTGTGTTTCTCTGCCTTCTCATTTTGCTTAACTTACTGTGTTTGGGGTCTCCTTTTCACAGGCTGCAGGTTCGTACTTCCCGTTGTTTTTGGTGTCTGCCCCCAGTGGCTAAGGTTGGTTCAGTGGGTTGTGTAGGCTTCCTGGTCGGGGGGACTAGTGCCTGTGTTCTGGAGAATGAGGCTGGATTTTGTCTTTCTGGTGGGCAGGACCACGTCTGGTGGTGTGTTTTGCGGTGTCTGTGACCTTATTATGAATTTAGGTAGCTTCTCTGCTAATGAGTGGTGTTGTGTTCCTCTCTTGCTAGTTGTTTGACATAGGGTGTCCAGCACTGAAGCTTGCTGGTCGTTGAGTGGAGCTGGGTTTTAGCATTGAGATGGAGATCTCTGGGAGAGCTTTCGCTGTTTGATATTACATGGAGCCGGGAGGTCTCTGGTGGACTGATGTCCTGAACTCGGCTCTCACACCTCAGGCCTGACACCTGGCTGGAGCACCAAGACCCTGTCAGCCACACGGAAAAAGAGAAAAAAGAAAAAAAAAAAATCTTTGCTCCCAAAGTCCACCGCCTCAATTCTGGCATAATTCATTGTCTCTTAAGGTATTCCACAGATGCAGGGTACATCAGGTTGATTGTGGAGATTTAATCCGCTGCTCCTGAGGCTGCTGGGAGAGATTTCCTTTTCTCTTCTTTGTTCACACAGCTCCTGGTGTTCAGCTTTGGATTTCACCCTGCCTCTGTGCGTAGGTTGCCTGAGGGTGACTCTTCTTTGCTCAGATAGGATGGGTTAAAGGAGCAGCTGATTAGGGGGCTCTGGCTCACTCGGGCCGGGGAGATGGAGGGGTACAGAATGCAGGGTAAGCCTGCGGTGGCAGCGGCTGGCGTAACGTTGCACCAGCCTGAGGTGCGCCACGTGTTCCCTGGGGAAGTTTTCCCTGTATTACGGGACCCTGGCAGTGGCGGGCTGCACAGGCTCTGCGGAGGGGAGGTGTGGATAGTGACCTGTGCTTGCACATAGGCTTGGTGGCTGCAGCAGCAGCCTTAGCATTTCATGCCTGTCTGTGGTGCCTGCGCTGATAGCCGTGGATCATGCCTGTCTCTGGAGTTGTTTAGGTGGTGCTCTGAATCCCCTCGCCTCATGCACCCCAAAACAATGGTCTCTTGCCTCTTAGGCAGGTCCAGACTTTTTCCCAGGCTCCCTCCTGGCTAGTTGTGGCACACTACCCCGCTTCAGGCTGTGATCACGCAGCCAACCCCAGTCCTTTCCCTGAGATCTGACCTCCGAAGCTGGAGCCTCAGCTCCCAGTCCCCACCAGTCCCGGCTGGCAGGTGAGCAGACAAGCCTCTTGGGTTGGTGACTGCTGGTTGGCACCGATCCTCTGTGCAGGAATCTCTCTGCTTTGCCCTCTGCACCCCTGTTGCTGCACTGTCCTCCGTGGCTCTGAAGCTTCCCCTCTGCCATCCCCTGTCTCCGCCAGTAAAGGGACTTCCTAGTGTGTGGAAACTTTTCCTCCTTCACAGCTCCCTCCCAGTGGTGCAGGTCCCGTCCATATTCTTTTGTCTTTGTTGTTTCTTTTTTCTTTTGCCCTACCCAGGTACATGGGGAGTTTCTTGCCTTTTGGGAAGTCTGAGGTCTTCTGCCAACGTTCAGTAGGTGTTCTGTAGGAGTTGTTCCACATGTAGATGTGTTTCTGATGTATTTGTGGGGAGGAAGGCAATCTCTCCGTCTCACTCCTCCACCATCTTGAAGGACCCATTCTTGTAACATTCTTTATTTTAAAGTCTATTTTATCTGATATGAGTATTGCTACTCCAGCTTTCTTGTGATTTCCATTTGCATGGAACATCTTTTTCCATCCCCTCACTTTCAGTCTGTATGTGTCCCTAGGTCTGAAGTGGGTCTCTTGTAGACAGCATATAGATGGGTCTTGTTTTTTTATCTATTCATTGAGACTGTGTCTTTTGGTTGGAGCATTTAATCCATTCACATTTAAGGTGATTATCGATATGTATATTCCTATTACCATTTTCTTAACTGTTTTGCGTTTGTTTTTGTAGGTCCTTTTCTTCTCTTGTGTTTCCCACTTAGAGAAGTTCCTTTAGCATTTGTTATAGAGTTGGTTTGGTGGTGCTGAATTCTCTTAGCTTTTGCTTGTCTGTAAATCTTTTGATTTCTCCATTGAATCTGAATGAGATCTTTGCTGATTAATCTTGGTTGTAGGTTCTTCCCTTTCATCACTTGAAATATATCGTGCCACTCCCTTTTGGCTTGTAGAGTTTCTGCTGAGAAATCACCTGTTAACCTTATGGGAGTTCCCTTGTATGTTATTTGTCATTTTTCCCTTGTTGCTTTTAATAAACTTTCTTTGTCTTTAATTTTTGTCAGTTTGATTACTATGTGTCTCGGCATGTTTCTCCTTGGGTTTATCCTGTATGGGACTCTCTGCACTTCCTGGACTTGGGTGGCTATTTCTTTTCCCATGTTAGGGAAGTTTTTAACTATAATCTCTTCAAATATTTTCTCGGGTCCTTTCTCTCTCTCTTTTCCTTCTGAGACCCGTATAATGCGAATGTTGTTGCGTTTAATGTTGTCCCAGAGGTCTCTTAGGCTGTCTTCATTTCTTTTCATTCTTTTTTCTTTATTCTGTTCCATGGCAGTGAATTCCAGCATTCTGTCTTCTAGGTCACTTATCCATTCTTCTGCCTCAGTTATTCTGCTATTGCTTTCTTCTAGTGTATTTTTCATTCCAGTTATTGTATTGTTCATCTGTGTTTGTTTGTTCTTTAATTCTTCTAGGTCTTTGTTTAACATTTCTTGCATCTTCTCGGTCTTTGCCTCCATTCTTTTTCAAGGTCCTAGATCATCTTCACGATTATTATTCTGAATACTTTTTCTGGAAGGTTGTCTATTTCTACTTCATTTAGTTGTTTTTCTGTGGTTTTATTTTGTTCCTTCATCTGTTACATAGTCTCCTGCCTTTTCATTTTTTCTGTCTTTCTGTGAATGTGGTTTTCTTTCCACAGGCTGCAGGATTGTAGTTCTTCTTGCTTCTGCTGTCTACCCTCTGGTGGATGAGGCTATCTAAGAGGCTTGTGCAAGCTTCCTGTGTACTAGTTATTTATTGTTTCATCTGTATATGTTTATCCAATTAACTTGTAAGCTCATATTGGTCAGGAAGAGTCTTTTATAAATTCTTATAAGGGATAAAATAGAGGCTCTAGAGTAGTAATTCTCAATCATGGCTGCATATTCAGATCACCTGGAAGGATACTTTAAAATACTGATGCCTGGGCTATACCCTCAGAGATTGAGTTAAATGGTGTAGGGTGCAAGAGGATGTGGTAATTTATTAAAAACTGCCAGGTGATTCTAATTGAGAATCTACTCTCAATCTCTAATTGAGAGTGTGATCTTGGGGAGATTGCTTAACATCACTAAGTCTTTATTTCTTTATGTAAGAAATACAGATAAAATAGCTTTCATAACCACCTTTTTCTTGAAAGATTAAAGAGTTCATGTATATAAAAGCCTTAAGCAGGATACTGGGACCAGAGTATATTATCAATAAATGTTAGTATTAATATTAAGGTTATTATTGTTTGGCCAAAGTATCTAACATGTTATTGGAAACTTAACAGGCACTTGATAAATGCCTATTAACTCATAGCTTCAGGTCATTTAGCCAGTTAATCCACATGATGTGAAAAATGTTAAACAAGGTAAGTATCAGAGTAATTCAAGCCAAAATATAGTTTCACCTTGCATATCAAAATGCTTGAGAAATATATGTTTTGGCACATGATCTAGGTAATTGTACTTGTTCACACTTTCCTCATTCATAGAGAACAAATGCATTGGCTGTGGACTGGGAGGTTTATAGTGGACAAGGAAAAGGGTCATAATATTTGAAGAATATAGTCAAAATATGAAGAATTACAAAATTCTTATGGCAACCAGATGTTGCCAATCAAGGACATTACAGCATTATAAGGGTGATAAGATTATCATCAAGCTAAAGATAATAATAACTTTTCAGATGCATTATATTTCATTATAATAGACTAATCCAACAAGTTATCTGAGAAATCTAGCCACCTTTATTCTAAAGATGAGTAAGCTAAGTCTAAGAAAGACATAATGATTTGACTACAAATAGCTATGACGTAAAATATGATAAATTGAGATAGAATCAAACCAAAAAACTTAGAAGCAGAGAAGGAAAGAGTTACTTCTGATGTAGATGATGAATGAAAGCTTTATAGAGGTGATGACATGTAATCTATGTATGGAAACAATGATGTGGTTTAAAAAGGTAGAAAAAAAGAATAGAGCATTTTAGACAAAGGGAATGAATAGAATAAGCCAAACAAGGGACTTGGTTGACAGGAGCATAATTGCATCCCAAAAGGGAATGTATGATAATATTGGAATGGAAGGCTGGGGTCAAAAGTTGAAACGTCTTGAATGATAAGCATAGCAGAGATCTCAGAGAAGCTATCCCATAGGCTGACACTACAGTAAAAATTTCTTTAGACCTGTCGTAAGAGAGCTGAAAATCAAACTTTGAAAGGATCAAGCTGATAAAAAAAGTACCTTAAATTAACACCACCCTCCCTCAAAATTCAATACTGTTAAAAAAAAAAAAAGAAAACAAAATCTATACACTAAAAACAATAAAAATAGCAATTTTCAGCATTCAATTAAAAATCACGAAATGTGAAGAAGCATGAAAATGGGCCCATAATCAAGAGAAAAATCAATATAAACAGTCCCAGGATTTGAAAAAATGAGGGAATTATCAGATAAGAATTTAAAACAGCTCTCTAAATGTAATTAAACATTAAAGGAAAAAAATAATGAGAAAATATGTAAGATATAAAGATCAGTGAACTTGATGACACAGCAATAGAAAAACTAAACATAGAAGGAAACATAGTTGAAGAAAACACAAAAAGTGGAATTAATGATCTGTGGGTCATTTTAAAGTGTTCGAATATAACTGGTATTAGAGTCACAAAAAGAGGATCAAAAAATATTGAAGAAATGACAAAAAAATTGTCCAAAATTGATGTGAACAATATAAACTCAAAGATCTAAGAAGCTCAATGAACCCCAAGAAAGATAAACACAAAGAAAATTATATCTAGGCACATCTAGAAATGTTTATAAAGCAATTTAAAAAGAAAATTTTAAAAGCAGCTGGAATAAAAATGCACACTAAGTACTAGCAACAAAGATAAAAATAAGTGCTACATTTTCATCAGAAGCAATGAAAGATAGAAAGAATAAAAAATATTTTAAGTAAAGAAAGAGAAAAAAATGTCAACTTAAAACTCTATATCTAACAAAGATACCCTTTAAAAAGGTTAAAAAAAGATTTTTCCGTCAAAAAAAGTGAAAGAATTCATCACCATCAAACTTGTAGTAGAGATATGTTGAAGGAAGTTCTTCAGGCAGAAGAAAAAAATAATGCCAGATAAAAATTCAAATCCTTACAAAGGAATGAGGAAGACTGGAAATGAAAATGTAAGAGTAACTATTAAAAACTTTTTCTCTAATTCATTATTTATTTAAAGCATAATTTACTGTGTAATGCAAAAATAATAGAGTTGGGAATTATAAATGCGTAGAGATAAACTTTATGACAACAACAAGACAAAGAACAGTACAAGGAGGATAGAAAAATACTGTTGTAATATTTTTTATATTGTACTTAAATGGGTATAATATTATTTGAATGTAGACTGTGGCAAATTAAAAATGTATGTTTATATCTCATCAAATCCACTAATTTAAAAAAATGGAACAAGTGATATACTTAAAAAGCCAAAGAGAGACAAAATGTAATACTAAAAAGAGCATATTCATGTAAGCCAAAAGAAGGCAAGAGAAAAAGATAACAAAAGAACAGAACAAAGTGAAAAAAAAAGTAACAGAATGGTGGATTTAAACCCAACTATATCAGTAATTATATTAAATATTAATGGCTTGGCACACAAGATGGACAGATTAGATAACCAAAGCAAATTCCAACTATATGCTATGTACAAGAAATAGGCATTAACTATAAAAATTAAGATAGGACAAAATTTAAAAGGTGGAAAAGGTATACCATGAATCACCACTCTAAAGAAAGCTAGAGTACCTATATTAATAGACAAAATTGAGTCTAGTCAAGCAATAGTCAAGTGATAAAGAGGACTGTTTCTTAAGATAAGTGGTAAATTCATCAAGAAGATACAAGAATCCCACATGTGTATGCAGTTATAACAGAGCATCAAAATATATGAAACTAAATGTCATAGAACTACAATAAGAAATAGAGAAATTCACAGTTTAATTGAAAATTTCAACACCCCGTTCTCAGTTTAATAGAAGAAGTAGACAGCAAATCTATCAACCACTATGAACTAATTAACATTTATGTAGCATGGCAACAGCAAAATACACATTCTTTTCAAATGTACATGGATTATTCATTCAAAGACACCATATATTGTGCCATAAAAGAAGAGTGAATAAATGTCAAAGGGTATAGATATCTTATCTGACTATAAGAGAATTAAAAAAGGATTCAATTTTTTTAAAAACCTGCAAAATACACAGTTATTGGGAAAAATATATTGTAAAATAACTCAGCTCAAGAGAAAAATCAAAAGAGAAATCGAAACACATTGTAACTGACTAAAATACAACATATCAAAATTCATTGGATGCAACTAAAGTAGTATATCAGGAAAATTTTTTTAGCTTAAAATGCTTATATTAGAAGACAGGAAAGATAAAAATTTAGGGAGCCACATTTAAGAAACAAATTATTCCACATAAGAAAAAGAACAAATTAAACTCAAATTAAGTAGAAGGAAGGAAATAATAAAATTTAGAGTAAAAGAACTCAAGGAAATGAAAAACAGGCAAATGGAAAATTAATAAAATCAAATGCTGGTTTATTAAAAAGATCAATAAATTTGATAAAGGCTAAGCTGGAGTTACCAAGTAAAAGAGAGAATACACATTTGCCAATATCAAAAATGAAAGAGGAGATAATATTTGAAATCCTATATTAATTAATAAGATAGTATGAGAAAATTATAAAAGATTTTAGGCCATAAATTCAACAAATTAATAAAAACCATATTCCTTAAGACAAAACAAACAGAAGAAGAAAGAGAAAAGCTGAAGAGTCGTATGAGTGCATGTGTGTATTTATCCTAACAGATACAGGAAAACATTTGATAATTTTTAACATTCATTCATGATAAAACTCTCAGTAAAGTTAGAAAGACATAGGGTATATACAGCAGATCTAGAGCAACCATATTTCTTCAGGAAAGACTGACAAACTCTCCTTAATGTTTGGACAAGGCACGTTTTTCTGAACCCCATTTCTGTAGTATTCACTACTAAAAGTCTCAGCTAATGAAGTGAGCCGAGAAAAGGCACAAAGATTAGCTTTAAGGAAATAAAACTGTCTTTATTCAGATGACATTATCATGCACATAGAATACCTTAAAGAAACTATACAAAAGTGTCTAGAAGTAATAAGTGAACTTAGCAAGGTCACAACACAGAAGATCATTCGAAAATTAGCTGCACTTCTATATACTAACAATGAGCAATTTGAAAATGAAATTTAAAAATTTCATTTATCCTGGCTTCAAATCATAAAGTTATTGGGGATAACTTTAATAAAATATGTGTAATATCTGCATACTGAAAGTTAAAAAAGATTCCTGGGAGCAATTAAAACATCTACATTCATGAAGAGATTTAGAATGTTCATGAATTGGAAGATAATCCTTTTAAGACACCAGTTCTCTCTAAATTGGTCTACAATTTCTATACAATTCCAGTCAGAATCTAGGAAAATCCTACCAGGTTGTTTGGTAAAAATTGATAATCTAATTCTAAAATTTATATGAGAAATTATATGGAAATTCAAAGAATGCATAAGAGCCAAAGCAATGTTGAAGAAAAAAAAGCAAATATGAAGGACCCATAGTTCTCGATTAAAGATTTACTTTAATTAAATATTGTACTTAATTATAATTCACTAGGCTCAGCCCTTACCTCACACCTTACACAGAAATTAACTGTAGATGGATGATAGACCTACAATAAAAGCTAAATGCTTTAGAAGAAATCACAGGAGAAAACCTTTGCAATCTTGGGGTTGATAAAGACTCCTAGAGGCATAGTGGCCAAGATGGTGAAATAGGAAGACCCTAAGTTCTCCTCCTTCCATGGGCACACCAAAATTACAACTGTTTACAGAGCAACTATCTATGAGAATGATCTGAAGATGAGCATAAAAGATTTTCCACAAATGAAGATATAAAGAAGGAACAATAATGAGACAGGTAGGAGGGGTGGAAATGTGGTAAAGTCAAGACCCACATCCCTGGAAAGGTGACCCACAAATGGGAGGATAATCATAATTACAGAGGTTTCCCCCAAAGAGGGAGGGGTCTGAGCCCCACATCAGGCTCTCCACCCCAGGGTTCCTATTATCAGGAAGATGAGACCCCAGAATGTCTGATTTTGAAGGTTAGTGGGCATACAGGAGAGCCAAGGGGCCACAAGAAACAGAGACTTTATTTTTAAAGGGCATGTGCAAAATCTCACATGCTCCAAGTCCCAGTGTAGAGACAGTAATTTGAAAGGATACTGGGTCAGACCCACTTGCTGACCTTGGATAGTCTCCCAGAGAGGCAGGAGGCATCTGTGACTCCCCCATGGGGACACAGACTCTGGCAGCAGCCATATTTGGAAACTTGTTGTACCACGAGGACACTGGTGCTAGAAGTGGACATTTTGGAGTCCTCCCTCTAGCCTATTAGTGCCAGGGGGTTAGCTGCCCACCAGCAGGTCAGCACCAGCCTCAGGCCACTCCATGGGCTGTGCAGCCAGCTGCGTCAGCTCCTAGCCCTGCCCACCAGTGGGCTGACACCAGCCCCAGGACTCCCTAGACACCCTACACTGCCATGCTGGAACCTGGCCCCACCCACTAGTGGGCTGGCAGCCATCACACAAGGGAGGGCCTGGCAGCCACCTGGGCCAGGTACTAGCCTTGCCTACCAGCACACCCAAAGTAGTCAGCTCTACCAAAACAGAAGGACCTATGCAGCCCACAGAGAGGGTACCCCTAGAGCATATTTCTTTGGTAACCAGAAAGGAGTGTAGTGCTGGGCCTCTTGGGGTGTTTTCTACATAAGGCCACTTCTCCAAGATTAGGCAATATAACTGGCCTATGTAATACACAGAAGTAAACACAAAGAATTAGGTAAAATGAGGAGACAGAGGAATATGTTCCAAATGAAGGAATAAGACAAAATCTCAGAAAAAGAACTAAACAAAGTGGAAATAAGCAATACCTGAAAAAACTTTCAAGATAATGATCACAAAGATGCTCAAAGAACTTGGGAGAAGAATGAATGAACACAGTGAAAATTTTAATAAAGAGTCAAAAAAAATATTTTAAAAAATCCAAATAGAGCTGAAGAATACAATAAGTAAAATAAAAATATACTAGAAGGAATTAGATGATACAGAAGAACAAATCAGTGAACTGGAAGACAAGGTGATAGAAATCAAAGTTGAACAGAAAAAAGAAAAAAGTATTTTTAAAAAGTAAGGATAGTTTAAGAGACCTATGAGACAATATCATGCATACTAACATTCACATTATAGGAATCCCAGAAAGAAGAGAGAGAAAGAAAGGGTAAGAGAACTTATTTGAACAAATAATAGCTGAATACTTCCCTAACCTGGAAAGGAAACAGACATTCAGGTCCAGGAAGCACAGAGTGTCCCAAACAAGGTGAACCCAAAGAGGTCCACACCAAGACACATTATAATTAAAATTGCAAAATTTAAAGATAAAGAAAGAAAATTTAAAGATAAAGAATGAATCGTACAAGCACTAAGAGAAAAGCAACTAGTTACATACAAGGGAACTCCCATAAGATCATCATCTGATTTTTCAGCAGAAACTTCGTAGGCCAGAAGGGAGTGGCCTATTCAAAGTAATGAAAGGAAAAAACCTACAACCAAGAATGATCTACCAGACAAGGCTATCATTCAAATTTGAAGGAAAGACAAAGAGTTTCACAGACAAGCAAAAGCAAAAAGAGTTTGGCACCACTAAACTAGCTTTACGAGAAATGTAAAGGGACTTCTCTAAGAGAAAATGAAAAGGCCATAACTAGAAATATGAAAATTATGAAAGGAAAATTGTCATTGGTAAAGGCAAAGATACATTAAAGGTAATAGGGAGGTTAAAAGACTTTAAAATCTTCTATATGCAAAATACGTAGTTAAGAAACACACAAAACAAAAAGATGTAAAATATGTCAATTGCAACAAAAAGAATAAAATACCTAGGAATAAATCTAACCAAGGAGGTAAAAGACCTGTACTCATGAAACTGTAAGACACCAATGAAAGAAACTGGAGATGACATAAACAAATGGAAAGATATACCATGCTTGTGGATTGAAAAAATTAATATTGTTAAAATGATCATATTACCCAAGTCAATCTACATTTTTAATGCAACCTTTTTCAAAATACTAATGGCATTTTTCATAGAACTAGAAAAAAATAATTCTAATATTTTTATGGAAACACAAAACACCCTGAACAGCCAAAACGATCTTGAGAAAAAAGAACAGAGCTGGAGGAGTCATGCTCCCTGACTTCGGACTATACTACAAAGCTACAGTAATGAAAACAGTACAGTACTGACAAAAAACAGACACATAGGTCAATGGAACAGAAGAGAGATCACAGAAATAAACCCATATTTATATGGTTAGTCTACGACAAAGGAGGCAAGAATATACAGTGGGGGAAAGACAGTCTCTTCAATAAACGGTGTTGGGAAATCTGGACAGCTGCATGCAAAAGAGTCAAATTGGACTACTTTCTCACACCATATTCAAAAATAAAGTCAAAATGGATTAAAGACTTAAATGTCAGATTGGAATTCATAAAACTCTTAGAAGAAAGCATAGTAAGTGTGCTCTTTGACATTGGTCTTAGCAATATTATTTTGGATATGTCTCTTCAGGCAAGGGAAACAAAAGCAAAAATTAAAAAATGGGATTACATAAAACAAGCAAACAAAAAGCCTCTGCACAGTTTAGGAAACTATTAACAAGACTAAAGGCAGCCTATTGAATGGGAGAAGATATTTTCAAATGATAAGGGGTTAATATCCAAAATATGCAACTCAACATCAAAAAAACAAACAACCGAATTAAAAAATGGGCAGAAGACCTGAATAGACAGTTGTCCAAAGAAGACATACAGATGGCCAATAGGCACTTGAAAAGCTGCTCAACATCACTAATCATCGTGGAAAAGTAAATCTACACCACAATGAGATATCACCTTACACCTTCCAGAATGACTATTATCAAAAAAGAACAAATAACAAGTGTTGGTAAGGATACAGAGAAAAGAGAACCCTGTGCACTGTTGGTAGGAATGTAAGCTGGTGCAGCCACTATGGAAAGCACTATGAAGTTTCCACAAAAAAATTAAAAATAAAACTGATATATAATCTAGCAAGTGCACTTCTGGGTATTTACCCAAAGAAAACAAAAGTACTAATTAAAAAAGATATATGCACTCCATTGTTCATTGCAGCATTATTTACAGTAGCCAAAATTTGTAAGCAACCTAAGTGTCCATCGATAGACAAATGGATAAAGAAGATGTAGCATATATATACAATGGAATATTACCCAGCCATAAAAAATAATGAAATTTTGCCATTTGTAACCACATGGGTAGATCTAGAGGGTATTATCCTAGGTGAAATAGTCGGACAGTGAAAGATAAATACCACGTGCTCTCACTTATATGTGGAATCTAAAAAATACAAAACAAATAAACAAACAAACAAAACAAAATGAAAATAGACTCATAGATACAGAGAACAAATGGGTTGTTGCCA
The DNA here is from genome assembly GCF_028021215.1 of Eschrichtius robustus. Classification (NCBI taxonomy): domain Eukaryota; kingdom Metazoa; phylum Chordata; class Mammalia; order Artiodactyla; family Eschrichtiidae; genus Eschrichtius; species Eschrichtius robustus. The sequence continues at coordinate 50,749,859 of NC_090838.1, forward strand.
GAAAGGAGGGTTGGGATGGTGGGTGAAATAGGTGAAGGGGATTAAGAGGTACAAATTTCCAGTTACATAATAAGTCACAGGGATATAATATACAGCATAAGGAACATGGTCAGTAATATTGTAATAGCTTTATATGGGGACAGATGGTTACCAGACTTATTGTGGTGATCATTTCATAACATATGCACATGTCAAATCATTACGTAGTATACCTGAAACTAACATAGCATTGCACGTCACACACAGAAACACACAGACATACAACTTAACCAGAAAACAAAACAAAACAAAATCAATTGGACGTCATAAAAATTTAAACTCTGTCATTTGAAAAGCATCATTAAGAAAATCAACAAGCAAACAGACTGAACAATAATATTTGTAATACATCTATCTGACAAATTATTTTGTATCAAGACTATATAAAGTGATCTTTCAACTCTAAGAAGACAAGCCAACGTAAAAATGGTCAAAAGATTTGATCAGATACTTCACAAAAGAAAATGTGCAAATAGCCAATAAGCACATGAAAAATGGTCAACATCATTAGTCATCAAGGAAATGCAAGTTAAAACTGTAACTGGTTACCTCTATACACCTGTTAAAATGGCTAAAATTAAAAAGGTCGACAATACCAATTGTTGATGAGGGTGTGGCATACTGGAACTGGAACTCTGCTATTTCTGATGGTCACATAAAATGGTGCAACCACTTTGAAAAACAGTTTAATAGTTTCTTACAAAATTAAACATACACTTACTCTGTGATCAAACAATTCTTTTAAAATTGTTTACCTAAGAGAAATGAAACATATTTCTACAAAAAAGACTTGTAATTGAATAATCACAGCAAATTTCTTCAGAATACCTTAAAACTGGAAACAGTCCAAATGTCAATCCACAGTTGAATGTATAAGCCATTTGTGGTATTTCCGTTCGAGGGAGTACTATGCAGCAATAAAAAGAAAGACTACTGATACATTCAACACTATTATGCTACAAGATAGAAGCAAGAAACAAAGGGTTGCATGTTGTAGAATTTCTTTTATATGAAATTCTAGGACAGGAAAAAATAATCTATAGTAACTGAAAGCAATTAGTGGGAACAGGGCCGGTTGAGTGGAGTGAGGACAGATATTAACTGCAAATAGGCATAAGGGATCTTACTGAAATGATGGGAGTGTTCTCTGTCTTGACTGTGATGGAGGTTACACAAATGTACACATGTAGGAAAACTCTCCAAACTGTTCACATTAAAATGGGTGCATTTTATCATATATAAATTATACATCAATTGATTAGGCCCTGTTAATTTTAAAGATTTGTAAACACCTAGTAATCAGGTTTAGGAAGATATACATTCAACCATAAGAAGCAAATAGTTTCTGGACCGATATACTTTAGGAAGCTTCTTAAAATTTCCCCAATAACTAAATAAATGAATGTGGCAGAATGATATTCTTATATTAGTAGTTTTTCAAAATAACTAATCTATGTTCTTTGTTTTTTAGAATTTTGTTTATAAAATTGGATGCTTTTGTGCATGTTTATGTAAGCAAAAATAGAGAAAAAGACCAAATCTGGCAAAGAAGAGAGAGGTGTATCCTGTAGATTGTAGAAAAACCAAGAAGTAAGAAATAAAGAGCCCCATGGTGTTTGGTGACCTTGGGGTAGTTGCTAACTGTTGTCTCAGTTTCCTGATATGGTGCCTGAAAAAATCTACTTTTAGATGGCAATGAGAGGCCTATGTATAAAGTGCATAACAAGTCTAGCTCAGTGCTTTATTCACAGTAGTTATTATTTTTAAAAAATCTAGGACTTCTTTTGGAAAGGAGATGGAAACAGGAGGGAAGAGAAGGAAAGATGAAGATATCAGAGAAAGTTTCAGAGAGTAAAGCATGGTGACAGATGGAGAGGAGGAAAGATTATGGAGGTTGTACCAGATGGCCTCTGCTTTTTCAGTAAAGTAGGAAGGAAGGTCATCTGTTCAGAGTGAGGACGGCATGGTTGAGAATGAGGCTTAAAAAATGTAGAAAAATGTTAGAACACTTTTTTTTTTTTTTTTTTTCCCCCAAGAGGAAAGGGATATATAGTTCAGAGAGGCATAAGATAATGAGATCATGAGGAATAAGATGCTTAAAAGTGAGGTTAGGAAATAAAAGAGTATAGCAGACCCAGTGGCAACTTTCTCATAAATTTATCTGGCAAAGCTTGGACGCTTGGGAATGAGTGAATAGCCTACAAATGGTAAAGTAACTTATTTTGGGGATATGACATAATTTAGGGTACTGTAAGGAGTGATTCTAGTGTGTTAGAAAGGATCCCTTGAAAGTTACTGACATGGAGTCTTGGGGCCTGGGGAAGGCCCTTGAAGCTAGAGGTAGGGCGAAGAACTGGGTTAAGTGAGATTGAGTTGAGTGCACAGTGTCCAGAAACGTGAAAAATTGAGGCAGCTGTTTCGAATGGAACAGCTAGAAGGTAAGGTGGATGTAGTGAGCAAGAGGAGCTCTTAAATATGGATTACTGAAGTTGAGTCAGTCTTAAGAGAAGATGAGTCTAAAGTGTGGTATAAGCAGAAAGGTGCCAGAAGTGCATTACTATCAAGGCCATAAGAGTTGAAACGGTTAAGAAAATTTTACAAAAGCTATGATTTTGGACATCAGTGAAGATTCTCAAATTATTGGGCCGATAATTTAGAAAGAAAAATGTAATACAGTAACAGCAGTAGAGCTTCATTAAAGAAAGGTGAAAATAGTAGTTAGGTGACAGGTCCAAGGCTGTGAAGAGGCCCTTAGAAGATGCCATAAAATTTCAGAACAAAACATTTACCCAGAACTCAAGAGATGTGAGTTTGAAGCATGGCTCTACCACCGACAAGCTATTAGGCTTCCCAGCTAAAAAGTAAGGGACATGGACTCTGATATTACTTCCAGTTGGATCCAATAACTATGAACTCTAAGATGACACGGTTTCAGCTTACCGGAAACAAGCCATCAGCTTAGAGAGAGAAGCTACATGCTCATGCAAAATGAATTAAAAAGAGAAGTCACCATACAAGATAGTGTTTGGATGTTGAGTGAGTAAGCTAATTCTTTCTACAGATGTATCTCAGGATAAGAGCTCCATGCTAAGGTCACCACTTTCCCTTATAGAGAAATGAAGAAGCGCCATGCTCTTGGCTTCTGAACAAGACTCAGGATCATCTAATGTCTCTACCTCTAAGGCAGGTCTCCCCACTCAGCCTGGTGTTTAACTGGATGTCTTGCCCAAAGAAGCTCCAGGCCAGCACCAGCCCCTCACTCTAAGGAAGACTCACTGCAGAGATAGGAGCACAGCCATGGCCATCAGCAAGCCTCACCACACACCCCTGGCAGTTTGAAGGCATTTCCAGCAAAGTGCTCTGGAATCTGCCTTTGCCTTCCACCCACCACACCCAATGCTCAGTCTCTGCCTTAAACAACCACATCCACTTACCTGCTATGCCATTTTTTCCCACTTCAACAATGTTATTATAATAGTTCAGGTAATTCATTATATATTTTTTAGCTTTATTGAGGTTTAACTGATATTCAAAAACTTACACGCATTTAATGTATACATCTTGATGAGTTTAAACTCATTACCTTCTGAAGAGGTCTCAAGCCAAGCTCCAGGGAACCTGGAGTCCTGCTGAGTACAGCATTTATTAACAGAAATCTTATGACCTACAGAGTGACCATACCTAGGACAGACCCATTTTACTTCTGATATCCTAAACAGGGCTAGCTTCTGCATCGGGCACAGTGCTAAGGTCCATCGCGATATTAGGGGTCCACAAAAGTGTTTTAATTTTCATTTCTTTTAAAATAAGAAGAAAAAATGAATATGACAACAATGAATGTACTATATTATAATGACTCTAGCCTGCATTATATTCATCTTTATACCGTCAGAGTTGTAAAATATAGTTTTTAGTGGGGTTTTATGTTTGTTTTTTCTGGAGGAAAGTTCCCATGGAAGCAAAAGTGCCTAGAGACCACGAAAGTCATAACACAGCCATGGGTGTAGTCATTCACAGCTTGCTTTCTCCCTCTCAAAACTGTCTTAATTTCAATGATAGAATTATGTAGTGACCCTACAAATAAGAAAGAGGAAAGGAGAACCGAGGAGGTGCTGGAGACAGAAACTCTCAAATCTCAAATAAAATACAGATGAAGGCCTGTTTCAGACCAAGAGTCATGATAATAACTTATGGTCATTTGTAAACACTCTGTGAGCTTGTCCAACTCTGAGGTCTCCCTTCCATTCTTAGAATTATTCCAAGAGAAGCCAGTTCACCATCTGGAACACCAAAAAGGAGAAATGAGAGAAGAGGCGTGGAGATACTGATTCCATCCACCAGTTTGCAAAAACGCTCCCCCTGGGGCCACCTCCCCCGTGATCTGTCCCCACTTACCACCTTTCTCATCCTTTCTCCTATCTCCCAGGCTGACAAGTTTTGTTAGAGTTATTTTTGAGAACATGCTGATTGGCTCTGCCGCAAATTCTTGTTTTCCAACCGCTCACTGTGGCTCAGCAATCCTTCTTTTCGTCTCTTGTTAACTCTGTTTACTCCTCCTCTGATGAATGGCTTGGCATAGGGTAGAATGAGAAACAAGTCGGTCTTTCAATCACTCAGCAAGTCTTGGTTGAGGACCTACAGCAATGCCCAGGACAACACCAGTCCTGTCATAGACCTGACCTCAAATCACTCACGATGTAATGGGGAAAACAATGCGATTCACCAGTTCTTGTTACATGCCTACTATGTGCCAAGCAGGATGATGAACACCTAAGTATTAAAAAGATGAATTTCATGAAAAGCTCACTTTTCAAATATATGTAAATGGATCACTACCAAGCCAAATGTTGCTTCTCTTTAATTGGGGGATGGGGAGCTGATGACGCTGAGTTCACCTCAGGGCAGACTACAGCTCTGCAAATGTAGCCCAGCCTCTGCCATCTCTTTGCTCTTCATTTGGACCTCTTCCATCTGTAGACATTTCTACATTAAAACCAAAGTGAATGCAAGCTTATTTTTAAATCATTAAAACCCTTGGCCGAAACAGCTAGCCAGAGCATGTTGTTCCTTAGTTAGGAGCTGTCAGAATCATTTAAAAACAAAGCTGAGCAAAGTGTTAAATAAATGTACAAGAAGAGCAGGAGGGGCAGTTCAGATATCGCCAGGTAACCCAAATCCACTGCGGATCTAGGGAGAGCACATCTGTAGACTCTTGAGAGACCGCAATGCTGATTAGCTTTTTAATCTCACCCCAGTAAGGATGGAAAATTTTCCTGTTACTGAGAGACACAAGGAAACCATTATTTCTTTGTAAAGACAAATATCCATTTCAGTAAGTAATTTAAAGCACATACTGCAGAGAACATGTGTGGATATTTGGCATAGAGCTGGAAGTACTAATACTTCTCTTTAGCTGGTCTATTTTAGACTAAAAGACAGAATTAATGGTGTCTCCTTTCTGGTGTTTACCATATTATGGATGTTTACATTTGATCAACTGTTAGAAATAAAGAAATCTTATGCACATAAAATTAGGGAAGGAGGACAAGAGAAATCCAACACCATTTTCTGTCCTTCCTTAGAATTACTTCAGTATTTAACTACTGCTCTTGATATCAGCCTCGCTAATGACTCTGTCCTTCATTATTTCGATATGTCTATAACTAAATAGCCCTGGGATTGTCTCAGTTGTACATATTTGGCTTTGACACTGTTTGCCCCTTTAGGATTTGATGATTTATCCTACAAAAAAATGTATTTATATTTTTTTGAATTTTATTTTATTTTTTATAGAGCAGGTTCTTATTAGTTATCTATTTTACACATATTAGTGTATATATGTCAATCCCAATCTCCCAATTCATCCCCCCCCCCCACACTATCCCCCCTTAGTGCCTATACATTTGGTCTCTACGTCTGTATCTCTATTTCTGCCTTGCAAACCGATTCATCTGTACCATTTTTCTAGATTCCACATATATGGGTTAATATACAATATTTGTTTTTCTCTTTCTGACTTACTTTATATGACAGTCTCTGAGTCCATCAACGTCTCTACAAATCACCCAATTTCGTTCCTTTTTATGGCTGAGTAATATTCCATTGTATATATGTACCATATTTTCTTTATCCAATTGCCTGTAGATGGACATTTAGGTTGCTTCCATAACCTGGCTATTGTAAACATTGCTTCAGTGAATATTGGGGTGCATGTGTCTTTTTGAATTATGGTTTTCTCTGGGTATATGCCCAGTAGTGGGATAGCTGGGTCATATGGTAATTCTATTTTTAGTTTTTTAAGGAACCTGCATACTGTTCTCAATAGTGGCTGTATCAATTTACATTCCCACCAACAGTGCAAGAGGGTTCCCTTTTCTCCACACCCTCTCCAGCATTTGTTGTTTGTAGATTTTCTGATGATGGCCATTCTGACAGCTGTGAGGTGATACCTCATTGTAGATTTGATTTGCATTTCTCTAATAATTAGTGATGTTGAGCAGCTTTTCATGTGCCTCTTGGCCATCAGTATGTCTTCTTTGGAGAAATATCTAGGTCTTCTGCCCATTTTTGACAGGGTTGTTTGTTTTTTTAATATTGAGCTGCATGAGTTGTTTATATATTTTGGAGATTAACCCTTTGTCTGTTGATTGGTTTGCATATATTTTCTCCCATTCTGAGGGTTGTCTTTTCATCTTGTTTACAGTTCCCTTGGCTGTGCAAAAGCTTTTAAGTTTCATTAGGTCCCATTTGTTTATTTTTGTTTTTATTTCCATTACTCTAGGAGGTGGGTCAAAAAAGATCTTGCTGTGAGTTATGTCAAAGAGTGTTCTTCCTATGTTTTTCTCTAAGATTTTTATAGTGTCTGGTCTTACATTTAGGTCTTCAATCCATTTGGAGTTTATTTTTGTGTATGGATGGTGTTAGGGAGTGTTCTAATTTCATTCTTTTACATGTAGCTGTCCAGTTTTCCCAGCACCACTTATTGAAGAGACTTGTCTTTTCTCCATTGTATATCCTTGCCCCTTTTGTCATAGATTAGTTGACCATAGATGCGTGGGTTTATTTCTGGGCTTTCTATCCTGTTCCATTGATCTCTGTTTCTGTTTTTGTGCCAGTACCATATTGTCTTGATTACTGTAGCTTTGTAGTATAGTCTGAAGTCAGGGAGTCTGATTCTTCCAGCTCTGTTTTTTTCCCTAAATATTGCTTTGGCTATTCGGGGTCTTTTGTGTCTCCATATGATTTTTAAGATTTTTTTTCTAGTTCTATAAAAAATGCCATTGGTAATTTGATAGGGATTGCATTGAATCTGTAGATTGCTTTGGATAGTATAGACATTTTCACAATACTGATTGTTCCAATCCAAGAACATGGTATATCTCTCCATCTGTTTGTGTCATCTTTGATTTCTTTCTTGAGTGTCCTATAGTTTTCTGAGTACAGGTCTTTTACCTCCTTAGGTAGGTTTATTCCTAGGTATTTTATTCTTTTAGTTTCAATGGTGAATGGGATTGCCTCCTTAATTTTTCTTTCTGATCTTTCATTGTTAGTATATAGGAATGCAAGAGACTTCTGTGCATTAAGTTTGTATCCTGTAATTTTACCAAAATCATTGATTAGCTCTAGTAGTTTTCTGGTTGCATCTTTAGGATTCTCTGTGTATAGTATCATGTCATCTGCAAACAGTGACAGTTTTATTTCTTCTTTTCCAATTTGTATTCCTTTTATTTCTTTTTCTTCTCTGATTGCCGTGGCTAGGACTTCCAAAACTATGTTGAATAATAGTGACAAGTGTGGACATCCTTGTCTTGTTTCTGATCTTAGAGAAAATACTTTCAGATAGTCACCATTGAGAATGATGTTTGCTGTGGGTTTGTTGTATGTGACCTTTATTATGTTGAAGTAGGTTCCCTCTATGCCCACTTTCTGGAGAGTTTTGTCATAAATGGGTGTTGAATTTTGTCAAAAGTTTTTTCTACATCTATTGAGGTGATCATATGGTTTTTAATCTTCAATTTGTTAATATGGTGTATCACATTGATTGATTTGCTTATATTGAAGAATCCTTGTATCCCTGGGATAAATCCCACTTGATCATAGTGTATGATCCTTTTAATGTGTCGTTGGATTCTGTTTGCTAGTATTTTGTTGAGGATTTTTGCATCTATATTCATCAGTGATACTGGTCTGTAATTTTCTTTTTTGGTGATATCTTTGTCTGGTTTTGGTATCAGGGTGTTGGTGGCCTCATAGAATGAGTTTGGAAGTATTCCTCCCTCTGCAAATTTTTGGAAGAGTTTGAGAAGGATGGGTGTTAGCTCTTCTCTAAATGTTTGATAGACTTGACCTGTGAAGCCATCTGGTCCTGGACTTTTGTTTGTTGGAAGATTTTAATCACAGCTTCAATTTCATTACTTGTGATTGATCTGTTCATATTTTCTATTTCTTCCTGGCTCACACTTGGAAGGTTATACCTTTGTAAGAATTAGTCCATTTATTCCAGGTTGTCCATTTTATTGGCATAGAGTTGCTTGTAGTAGTCTCTTATGGTGCTTTGTATTTCTGTGGTGTCCTGTAACCTCCTCATTTTCATTTCTAATTTTATTGATTTGAGTCCTCTCCCTCTTTTTCTTGATGAGTCTGGCTAAAGGTTTATCAATTTTTTTTATCTTCTCCAAGAACCAGCTTTTAGTTTTATTGATCTTTGCTATTGTTTTCTTTGTTTCTATTTCATTTATTTCTGCTCTGATTTTAAGATTTCTTTCCTTCTACTAACTTTGGGTTTTGCTTGTTCTTCTTTCTCTAGTTCCTTTAGGCATAAGTTTACATTGTTTCTTTGAGATTTTTCTTGTTTCTTGAGGTAGGATTATATTGTTATAGACTTCCATCTTGGAACTGCTTTTGTTGCATCCCATAGGTTTTGGATTGTCATGTTTTCGTTGTCATTTTTCTCTAGGTATTTTTTGATTTCCTCTTTGATTTCTTCAGTGATCTCTTTGTTATTTAGTAAGGTATTGTTTGCCTCCATGTGTTTGTGTTTTATACAGTTTTTTCCCCGGTAATTTATTTCTAATCTCATAGTGTTGTGGTCAGAAAAGATGCTTGGTATGATTTCAATTTTCTTAAATTTACTGAGGCTTGATTTGTGAACCAAGATGTGATCTATCCTGGAGAATGTTCTGTGCGCACTTGAGAAGACAGTGTAATCTGCTGTTTTTGGATGGAATGGCCTATAAATATCAGTTAAATCTATCTGGTCTATTGTGTCATTTAAAGCTTGTGTTTCCTTACTAATTTTCTGTTTGGATGATCTGTCCATTGGTGTAAGTGAGGTGTTAAAGTCCCCCACTATGATGGTGTTACTGTCGATTTCCTCTTTTAGAGCTGTTAGCAGTTGCCTTATGTATTGAGGTGCTCCTATGTTTGGGGCATATATAATAATAACTGTTATATCTTCTTATTGGATTGATCCCTTGATCATTATGTAGTGTCCTTCCTTGTCTCTTGTAACATTCTTTAAAGTCTATTTTATCTGATATGAGTATTGCTACTCCAGCTTTCTTGTGATTTCCATTTGCATGGAATATCTTTTTCCATCCCCTCACTTTCAGTCTGTATGTGTCCCTAGGTCTGATGTGGGTCTCTTGTAGACAGCATATAGATGGGTCTTGTTTTTTTAATCCATTCTGCGAGCCTATGTCTTTTGGTTGGAGCATTTAATCCATTCACATTTAAGGTGATTATCGATATGTATGTTCCTGTTACCATTTTCTTAATTGTTTTGGGTTTGTTTTTGTAGGTCCTTTTCTTCTCTTGTGTTTCCCACTTAGAGAAGTTCCTTTAGCATTTGTTATAGAGCTGGTTTGGTGGTGCTGAATTCTCCTAGCTTTTGCTTGTCTGTAAAGCTTTTGATTTCTCCATCGGATCTGAATGAGATCCTTGCCGGGTAGAGTAATCTTGGTTGTAGGTTCTTCCCTTTCATCACTTGAAATATATCGTGCCACTCCCTTCTGGCTTGTAGAGTTTCTGCTGAGAACTCAGCTGTTAACCTTATGGGAGTTCCCTTGTATGTTGTCATTTTTCCCTTGTTGCTTTTAATAATTTTTCTTTGTCTTTAATTTTTGTCAATTTGATTACTATGTGTCTCAGCATGTTTCTCCTTGGGTTTATCCTGTATGGGACTCTCTGCACTTCCTGGGCTTGGGTGGCTATTTCCTTTCCCATGTTAGGGAAGTTATCGACTATAATCTCTTCAAATATTTTCTTGGGTCCTTTCTCTCCTCTCCTTCTGGGACCTCTATAATGCGAATGTTGGTGCATTTAATGTTGTCCCAGTGGTCTCTTAGGCTGTCTTCATTTCTTTTCATTCTTTTTTCTTTATTCTGTTCCACAGCAGTGAATTCCACCATTCTGTCTTCCAGGTTACTTATCTGTTCTTCTGCCTCAGTTATTCTGCTACTGATTCCTTCTAGTGTATTTTTCATTTCAGTTATTGTATTGTTCACCTGTGTTTGTTTGTTCTTTAATTCTTCTAGGTCTTTGTTAAACATTTCTTGCATCATCTCGAGCTTTGGCTCCATTATTTTTCCGAGGTCCTGGATCATCTTCATGATCATTATTCTGAATTCTTCTTCTGGAAAGTTGCCTATCTCCACTTCATTTAATTGTTTTGATGGGTTTTTATCTTTTTCCTTCATCTAATACATAGTCCTCTGCCTTTTCATTTCGTCTATTTTTCTGTGAATGTGGTTTTCGTTCCACAGGCTGCAGGATTGTAGTTCTTCTTGCTTCGGCTGTCTGCCCTCTGGCGTATGAGGCTGTCTAAATGCCTTGTGCAAGCTTCCTGATGGGAGGGACCGGTGGTGGGTAGAGCTCGGTGTTGCTCTGGTGGGCAGAGCTCAGTAAAACTTTAATCTGCTTGTGGTGGGTGGGGCTGAGTTCCCTCCTTGTTGGTTGTTTGGCCTGAGGTGACCCAGCACTGGAGGCTACAGGCTCTTTGGTGGGGCTAATGGCAGACTCCAGGAGGGCTCATGCCAAGGAGTACTTCCCAGAACTTCTGCTGCCAGTGTCCTTGTCCCAACAGTGAGTCACAGCCACCTCCCACCTCTGCAGGGGACCCTCCAACACTAGCAGGTAGGTTTGGTTCAGTCTCCTCTGGGGTCACTGCTCCTTCCCCCTGGGTCCTGATGTGCATACTACTTTTTGTGTGCCCTCCAAGAGTGGAGTCTCTGTTTCCCCCATTCCTGTCGAAGTCCTGCAATCAAATCCCACTAGCCTTCAGTCTGATTCTCTGGGAATTCCTCCTCCCATTGCTGGACCCCCAGGTTGGGAAGCCTGACCTGGGGCTCAGAATCTTCACTCCCGTGGGTGGACTTCTGTGGTATAATTTTTCTCCTCTTTGTGAGTCACCCACCCAGCAGTTACGGGATTTGATTTTCTTGTGATTGTGCCCCTCCTGCCATCTCATTGGGGCTTATCCTTTGTCTTTGGATGTGGGGTCTCTTTTTTGGTGAGTTTGAGTGTCTTCCTGGATGTGGGGTCTCTTTTTTGGTGTGTTCGAGTGTCTTCCTGTCGATGACTGTTCAGCAGTTAGTTGTGATTCTGGTGCTCTCGAAAGAGGGAGTGAGCGTATATCCTTCTACTCTGCCATCTTGAACTAATCTGCATTTATATATATATATATATTTTTTTTTTTCAAACTAAACATGCTCAGTTTAATTTATTTATTTTTATTTATTTTTGGCTGTGTTGGGTCTTCGTTCCTGTGCGAGGGCCTTCTCTAGTTGTGGCGAGTGGGGGGGCCACTCTTCATCGCGGCGCGTGGGCCTCTCGCTGTTGCGGCCTCTCTTGTTGCGGAGCACGGGCTCCAGACGTGCAGGCTCAGTAGTTGTGGCTCACGGGCCCAGTTGCTCCGTGGCATGTGGGATCTTCCCAGACCAGGGCTCGAACCCGTGTCCCCTGCATTGGCAGGCAGATTCTCAACCACTGCACCACCAGGGAAGCCCCTGCATTTAATTTTTAAATGAATATTATTTTGTGACATGTTGGGGTTGATGACATTGAGGCACAAAAATAATTTCACTCTAGAAATCATATATCTTGGCACCTGTCCCTCATCCTGGCATCATGCTGGGCAAAGGGCTGATGCATTCGGTAGTCATATATATAGTCAGAGCCGGGGGCTGGCTGCTGTGATGGAAGAATCCTTATCTGTCCCTGTCATTACCTTCATGGAGCTTACTGTAACTTTTGGGTAGTAGATAAATATGAAAAAGACCAAATATAATATCAGTTAGTGGAACTAGAGCCAGGAGTAGAAAACTTAGAGTGTTGGACCTCGTGTGTGTGCCTAGCACCCTGCCTGGGTCCTAGCAGGTGCTCAGGAAATATTTGTGAAATGAATAAATAAATATTTTTTATATCCCATATGATTGCTCTGAGCTATCATATATTTGCATCTCCATTGGTAAGAATGAGGCTTCAAGATTCTCAACCATTTTTCTTCCTGGAAAATTGGCTTCTTAATACATACAGTTAACAAATAAGTATCAGAATAATCAAGTCTGCTGACCCTATGTCCAGGGAGACTTCTGAGATGGAAGATTCTCCTATGCATTTGAGGTAGGGACTTTCAGTGAAACTTTTTAATAGATCGTCATATGTCATTGCTATGCAGAGACGCTGCCCCTCTTTAAATCTTTGGTGTCCTTCAGGGACTCTTCATATTAGCTTTCAAATCACCAAATATCATTTCACAAATAATTCCTTTTCTCTCATTTGTGACTATTTCAATGCATTGTCTTCTGGATCAAGCTAAATAGTTCCTCTCTTTCCTTGGCTTTTCTACCTTTGAAATTTTTGTAGATTATAATTATTCCTCATCTTGGCAATGGCTTCAATGAATTCTCCATTTTCTTTAATCCACCCAGATAACTGGATTCTTTTATGGGCTTAATCATCTTGCTGCTCTTGTCTGGAGTTCTTCTCATTGCTTTTCATTGGTTCTGAAAGGAGATGCCTCAAACTGAACTCTGCACTCTGGTGAGATTTTTAAGGAGCAGATGTTCTCTTGGTATCCCTATGATGCAATTTTATTGCTATGTGGCTTTTTATGACATAATCAACAACTTGTGTTTTCTCCAAAACTGTGCCTAAAGCTTTGCAAAGCTTTACTTTCACTTACGGGTCTTCACTTTATTTGTATTTTGTGAAGAGGGAGAGAGAGAAAAAGAAGGAGGGAGACTGCCCACATGTGTGTATGAGATATAAGACAGAAGTGTCAAATGCATTTACATTTCCAGGGAGATGAGGAGGGGAAGGGCAATATATATAAAATAAATAAGCTAAAAGTACATATTGTACAACATAAGCGAATATAGCCAATATTTTATAATAACTATAGATGGAATACAACCTTTAAAAATTGTGAATTACTATCTTGTACACTTGAAACTTATATAACATTGTACATCAACTATACTTTAATTAAAAAATTAAATTCAAAAGAAGGGTAGATAAGCTCCCTAGTCTTAAAAAAAAAAAAAAAAAAAAAGAAAAGAAATAATTTCTTTGGACCCAATCCATTAGAGTTTACAGCTATCTAACTTAACAACCTTAAGAGCTCTGATTCACTCAGTAGTTTATAAAATATTGTTTTATAGATAGATATATCATTAGGTACATAGATATAGATATATAATATTTAATCCTGTGGGACAGAATTATTCCCATTTTACAGATGATGAAACCAATCACCAGGAGAGTCCAATAGCTAGCCTACTGAAGCAACGGTCAGATCTGGGACAGCCCTGGATCCCCTGACTCCCAGGCCAGAGCCATTTCTCCTCCAAAACAGCTGCTTCCTCCACCACAGCTGTTGTTTAGAGAAGCCAATTCCAGTCTCAGATACTGCATATATAATAAGACATTATGGTAAACTTTATACTCATCCTCAAATACTGATTGTATACTTTGTTTTATCAGATTGTTTTGCAAATGTCAAAAGAAGGGAATAAAGAAACTAGGAAACGGGAGTGCAGCTCATGTTTTTCTTTGCAGAGACCCCGGTGAAAGACCTGTATCATGAGCCAAGGACAAGCCCACTGCTCCAAGCTTTCTCTGGTAAAGTGAGAGAGACCAAACATTACCACGCTCTGGTGATAATAAAACAGAACACACAGCATGAAGAATACAATGATGATTTACCGGGCTGAGAGTCCCCAAATTATTAACAGGTTGTCTTTCCAAATGTTCTCTTGAAGGAAGTTGTTTGGAATAATGAATGCATGTTCTCATGGCAAAAAGTCTTATAAATGAGGTTAAGGGTTTAGGTCTTAGCCACAAAAGCCTGGTTATAGATGCATGGATTATAGTACTAGGTGTCCCAGTGTTTCTATAGTAAAAAAAAAAAAAAAAAAAAAAAAAAAAATGTGTTCTGGGATGTTTAGGACACAAATCTAAACCATAGCCCTCAAGCACTGCAGTAAATCAGGATCTCTCCAGGCTCTCCAAATCACCAGCATCCAGGTGGAATCCTATGGCCTGAGGAAGGAGCTCCAGGGGTATAGAGACAGTGAGGGCCAGGAGAAGGCCCTTGTAGAAAGAAGGACTAGGACAGTTGACATTAGAAGCTATTGTGAGGGCCAGAGACTCCTGCCAGGTAAACCTGAGGAGAGGTTCTTCCTTTCTTTGCTCTTGCCAGCCCTGAAGGCTGAGCCATCACCTCTGCCTTCTGCTATTTGCCACTTGTCGCTTCAAGTTTGCCTTTGAACAGAAACATTTTGGGTTGGAATAGAGGCTCAGGGCTTCCTCCTCATGCTGTGTTCCTGAAGCCAGCACACAGTGATGCAAAAGGTTGGCTGTGTTGATACCTTTTCAGGTCCCGTTGCATAAAGATCATACCAGAGGAAACAGTCTTTGCCATGCTCTGGTCCCCTACTGCTCTACCAATATCATTCTGTAATTTAACAAGGACTTATTTAATACATAAACTTGCAATATATAACTGGCTAAAATATCAGGGGCTTAGGTTGTGACTATTTGGAGAACTTATATCTGATATCATCTGGTATAAATTACCCAGATTAACGTCCTTATTCTTTTTTTTTTTTAATTAATTTATTTATTTTTGGTTGCACTGGGTCTTCGTTGCTGCGCACGGGCTTTCTCTACTTGCGGCAAGCGGGGGCTACTCTTCGTTGCAGTGTGCAGGCTTCTCATTGCGGTGACTTCTCTTGCTGCGGAACACAGGCTCTAGGCGCACGGGCTTCAGTAGTTGCGGCACACGGGCTCAGTAGTTGCGGCACACGGGCTCAGTAGTTGTGGCACGCGGGCTCAGTAGTAGCGGCTCGCGGGCTCTGGAGCGCAGGCTCAGTAGTTGTGGCGCACGGACTTAGTTGCTCAGCGGCATGTGGGATCTTCCCGGCCCAGGGCTCGAACCCATGTCCCCTGCATTGGTAGGCAGATTCTTAACCACTGCGCCACCAGGGAAGCCCAACATCCTTATTCTTAAGGTTATCTACTTATATCTAAATTTTTAGTGCAAATTTTCAAAGATTTTCTTCATATTGTTGCAACAGTGATGGGCTCTGGAGTAGGACTGCCTGGTTTACCAGCTTTTTTGCTGTTTATTTAATAATTTATACAAGGGGAGTAAAAATAATACCTACCTCAGAGGGTTGTTGAGAGGATTAATGGACTGCTTTTTGTAATGAACTTACCTTCATAATTACCAGGGTAAGCACTCAGTGTTTTCTTTTGATATTATTATTGTCGTCTATGGATAGTCTGGCACCTATGGATTTATAATGACCTCCCAAGCTTTTCCAGTGGAAGACAGAGAGTGGGAAGAAGCGATTCCTCTTCTTTGCTCTCACCACTACGGAGACTGGCCTACCCAAGCCCAACCCCAGAATGAATGAAAAGGGGAGATGGCCCAAGGGAAGTGGATGGAGGAGGCAGCAGAGCAAAATAGTGATGAACATGTATTTGGGGGGCCCATTGTCTGGGTTTGAGCCCCCCTCTCCACCCTTTAATTCCTATATGACCTTGAGCAAGTTACATAAACTCTCAGTGCCTCAGGTTCCATCTCTGTAAAAAGTATATAATGATAGTATCTACTCACAAGGTTGTTGGGAGTATTAAGTGAGTTAATGTATACAAATAAAATAGAATAATACCTGATATACTGTAAGTACTATAGAAGGAAGTAAAACAGGGAGTGATAACCCAGATACAGTTAATATTAACAAGCAGTCCCCTCCAGTGGCTTTTCTTGAATCCCTTATGTATCCAAGATGCGTTTATATGTCAAGTGTCTTTACCCACCTGAGTTGTTTTGTTTTGTTTTTTTTTTTCAATAATTTTCCAACTATCTTCTCATTTTTTTGGTATACGTTTGCAGTTTTTTCTAGCATGGTTTCTTGATGTCATCGTAACTTTATTATCAACTTTAGAAAAGAAACAGACGAACAGATTTAAGCCCTCCCTTACATAAATAGACTCTTAAGTTTGCAACTGGAGCATATCCAAATTTTTCCCCTTCAGTGTCTAAAAAGATAGGTAAGAAGCAGTCAAATCCATGTCTGTCTCTGCAAAAGGGATAACGCAGTCGTTCTTCTTGTACAGTTCCTATTCTCAAGCAACACTGGACTCTTCTTCTTTGATTAATCCGTTTATGTAAGGCTTATGCAATTTTTCCCAAAAAAATGGTCTGAAATGATGAGAGACAGCGGACAGAATAAGAAGGCATGCCAGACTAAAGCAGGCATCTGCCCCTGTATTTGTTACTTAGCCCCTCTGAGCTTCAGTTTCCTCCTTTGTAAAATGGATATAATACCATGTACGATTTGGTGCACAATTTATAGTCACTGAGATCATGAATTAATTATTATTGCAATGCTTTATTTTACTATGTTAGTTGTGTTTTCTCTATTGGTTTTATCAAAAATCTACATTTATCCATGGGAGTATGCTATGTAGGTGAGTTCCATCTTTCATGTGTGGTGAGGCAGGAGAGGGTTGAGGACAGTTGATCTTAAGGAATGGATGGATTGCATGCCCCTCAGGAATGCCTCCATAGATATTGTCTTCCTCACTTGAACTTCTGATATGTCCCCAGAGGCAGAGAGCTCACAGCTGTGTTCCCTGACAAGTATGCAGTGTGCTGTTCTATGCCTAAGGTTTGTGCAGAAATGTAAGGCCCAGCAGTCAACCATACTGACATAAAGTTTGACATTCTCTTATGAATGTTAAAGAGCCTGACAAGGACACTTGGCTGAATTGAAGGCCATCTTTCCTTCCTGTGGAAGCAGTTCACAGAAGTCTTTGTAGTCATGGACAAGTTTCTCCTGAAGTGGTTTGGGGTCACCACTGGCACACAAACAAAAGTACAACCAAGACCCTGGTTACCTAGATCATAGAACATGACTCTAATAATCTTAGTCTAGACAATTTTTAAAGCAGATGTAACCAAATGCCTGCCTCAGTCATAACAAAATAAATAAAGATCACAAAAGGGAAAGCTATCATAGAATGTGTAAGTCTCAACATTCAGACTTACTACATACTCTCCAATGAGGATCTCTTGGTATTGAATATGTTAATTTGCTGTGTCTTCTCATTCATGAGTGTCTGTGGCAGCATTATGAAAAGTCAATGAGGTCTACAATGGTGAGTTTTCTGCTTTTAATTTTTCCACATTGATCATAATTTCTAAAATATGGAAGGATGAAACATATTCTGAATCATCTACTAGACTACCTTATAACTAAGTAGTGCCACATGATTTCAGTGCTCTGGTTTATCTGTGAGTTTACTGTCATATTGATCCCCAGTGATAACATAACAGATAGAGATTTTCTGGCTGGCTTTAGGTGATCATGTCCTAATGTTAATGAGACAGTGTTCATCATGTGTCTGCTATTGTACTCTTGTTGGATTCTTTTACTGATTATAAAGGCAAAACTTCTCTTTTATAGTGATCAGCTACAATTGAAAGATATTTTCACAGACTAGGATTTTAGCTTCATAATTTATTTAAGAAATGTAGAATGTTTTGACATCATGAAAATGACAGTGTGGTGGAATAATGTTCTACATTAATTGTCACAGGTTAATGAGAAAAGAACAGAGGCAGACTTAATATATAAATGGGATTTTTGTACCAAATGAAGAGTAAATGACATCACAACACCTAGTTAAAAATGCCAAAGGCTTGATAGTTGGTCAAATAGAGAATTCTGGTTGAATAATTAAGTCATCACAGGGCATACAGTGGTATAAGCATTACTGAACTCACAGAAATCCATGCAGAGCAATAGGTGCCATCCATGTTTCTCACGGATGTTCCTTCCAGACCCATCTTTGTACATCACAACTTGCAGTAGTTCATGAGGAGTAAGTGGTAATAAACAATGAGGAATTTTCCATTAAATTATATTTTAAGGTTATTTTTTAGTATTAGTTTTTGGGTGGACTGCTAAATGGATGGGCCCATTAAAACAGTGGATTGTGGTCTAAATTACCTATTCTTTAAAGAGGAAAGATGACTACAGTGATGACTATGATTTAAGGAATGGTCCATCAGGCTCAACATTATTACAACTATACAAGTTTAAAGAAAATGAATCAAATGCCGTGTGTGTGTGTGTGTGTGTGTGTGTGTGTGTGTGTGTGACAACTGAACCCACATAGATCATTTAGTTCAGCAAAACAACATCATCTGCCACGTCAAATTATTTGAATAGTTTTAGCTACATAGTTTTATTTGTATATGTTAAAAGATAAACTGAGAATATTAAATTTTTTAAGAGTTTATTTGAGCACTTTTTTTTCTCAGATATTATTTTTTTTGGGGGGGTATAGTTGCTTTACAACTTTGTGTTAGTTTCTGCTGTACAGCAAAGTGAATCAGCTATATGTACACATATATCCCCTCTTTTTTGAGTTTCCTTCCCATTTAGGTCACCACAGAGCATTAAGTGGAGTTTGCTGTGCTATATGGAAGGTTCGCATTAGTTATCTATTTTATACGTACTAGTTGTATATATGTCAATCCCAATTTCCCAATTCATCCCACTCCGCCTTTCCCCCCTTGCTGTCCATATGTTTCTTCTCTACATCTGTGTCTTTATTTCTGCCTTGCAAACAGGTTCATCTGTACTGTTTTTCTAGCTTCCAGATATATGCGTTAATATACGATATTTGTTTTTCTCTTTCTGACTTACTTCACTCTGTATGACAGTCTCTAGGTCTGTCTATGTCTCTACAAATGACCCAATTTCATTCCTTTTTATGGCTGAGTAATATTCCATTGTATATATGTACCACATATCCTTTATCCATTCATCTGTCGATGGGCATTTAGGTTGCTTCCATGACCTAGCTATTGTAAATAGTGCTGCAATGAACGCTGGGGTGCATGTGTCTTTTTGAATTATGGTTTTCTCTGAGTATATGCCCCATAGTGGGATTGCTGGGTCATATGGTAATTCTATTTTTAGTTTTTTAAGGAACCTCCATACTGTTCTCCATAGTGGCTGTATCAATTTACATTCCCACCAACAGTGCAAGAGGGTTCCCTTTTCTCCACACCCTCTCCAGCATTTGTTGTTTGTAGATTTTTCGATAATGGCCAGTCTGACTGGTGTGAGGTGATACCTCATTGTAGTTTTGATTTGCATTTCTCTAATAATTAGTGATGTTGAGCATCTTTTCATGTGCCTCTTGGCCATCTGCATGTCTTCTTTGGAGAAATGTCTATTTAGATCTTCTGCCCATTTCTGGATTGGGTTGTTTGTTTTTTTGATATTGAGCTGCATGAGCTGTTTGTATATTTTGGAGATTAATCCCTTGATTTGAGCATTTATTGATTGGACTCGGGTAGTGCCAAATCGGAAGTTCTTAGGAACCCTCCACTAACAGGAGTCAAGGGAAAGACTTATATAGAGAAACTGTAGAAGCAAAGAAAGGAAATTATTTGATTGGCTATTGCTTAAAGTCTAGTTGGCTGTTTGTTTGTGATTGGTTGTCCTTAGTGTTTTCATTTGGTAACTTGGAGGCATTTACAGGTTGAGATTTTGGTTTGCTTATGGAGGTCACCATGGCATTAGAGTCTAACAGCCTTCTTTGTTTAATTAATTTAACATATAATATGAAGCTTTGTTTAGATTTTTACAATATATGAATTATAAGCATGTTTGCACATAATTAGTTAAAATATAATAAAAAATAATTTAAGACAACAATGAAAGATTACAATTTTTTCCTCCAAAAGTTTTCTTTACTTTATTCAAGTACTATATAAGATATTTTTAATGGATAAAGGTTTTAGTAGTAAAATTTAAGATTGATGGAATGCCCATTATACATACTAATTAGGTCTTACTCTTCTCATTTTAAAAATAGAAAATTATATTCCAAAAGAATAAATTACTTGTCCAAAGTCATACAATTACTAAGTAGCAGAACAAAGATTTGAAGTAAAATATGCAGGGTTGCAATTTCTACTCTTTTCTCAGAACAATAAATGTCTCACAGTTTTAGCCAAGTAAATACAAGAGGGACAGTTAACAAAAATAATGAGTTTGGTTTTGGAAAAGTTGACCAGTAGTTCCTATTCTTTGATGGTGATTGTACTCTAGGTCCAGGAATTTGATGAAGCTGTAAATCATTAGAATGAATGATTACTTGCATAAGAATAAAGAGCATTCTACACTAGCTCAGAAATACTCATCAAAAGTGGAAAATATTTAGCAACTGCTGCATGAATATCACTCATCTTCCACTTTTAACATGATATCAATATTCACTATTAACAAATGTGATTTATAGGGAAAATGATTGCTTTTCTACTCCTCCCCCTTCTCTTCTTCCTTCTCCTTCTCTTCCTTCTTCCTCTTGCTGTTTCCCCTCCTCTCCTCCTCTTCTTCCTCCTCCTAAACCTCCTTCTTCTTCACTTTTTTGCTCTGTTCCTTTCTCCCACCTCTGGTCTCCTGATGTCATTGTCCGCCTCCAGAGACATTTCCCTCATGTTGATCTTCTAAGCAGGAAACTTTGCCTTCATAGAGTGACTTAGAGTGATACCAGCTCCACTGTCCAGGGCAAGAGAAAAGAGTTTCATTTGTCTTATAGGTGGATTATAATGTCCCAACAATTGAGAATACAAAATTAACACTGGAAGACAGTATTTGCTGGAGGGAATGAATATATCAGAAAGGCATAAGATCTTTTCAAATAAAAGCAAATCAAATATTTATTGAGCAACTACCATGTGCAAGGACTAGAGTAGTAGGTAAAAAATGAAAACAAGGATAAGGCAAGCCTTGTCTTCAGATTGGGCATACAAAAATGTAAATTACAATGCAAGCTAAATAGTTGCTCAAGACAGCTATAAAAAAAGTTAAAAAGAGATATAAAAGTAATTTAAAAATAAATAGTGAAGGCTAATGTTATAAAGTTGAAAGAAGACGGAGGTAGAATTTGAATTGTATCTGGAAATTTTACAAGAATTTGCATAATTGGAAAAGGGAAAATATATTAGTATTAGGACTGTTGTCGGAAGAAAGTGCTGAATTATTTTGATCAATTCTCTGTATAATTAGACAAATCAATAACAAAATGTTTTAACAAAACCCCAAATCACTAGTGAAGATCTCCATTTGAAGAAATTGTATATTATTATCAGGAAGAGTAGGGATAGTAGTATTGGTAACAGTAGAAAGAATAGTAGTTAGTTATGGTGGTAGTTACCACATACGGAAACCCTACTACATCTACTACATGCCAAGAACTGTAAACAGTACTGTAGACCCATCATGAATCTAAAAGATTAAATGTGGCAGGTCATGAGTGGTAACTATAAATTGTTTATTTTTTCCTTAGCTATTGGAGTCCATCTTTCTTTTACATTTAAACATGCATTACCTTAAGTCTTAGAAATTGTCAGAAATACAATTTGTATGGGGAGAAAAGGTATTATTTTGGCACCAGGCAAAATGAAAACAGTTCTTTTTGCACACATGTTTCCAGTTTTGCTGCTTAATTTTGGAAAGAGGTAATTCTATGTCAAAATTAGGCCGAGTGAAAAATGCACGCACAGTAATCTTCATTTTCATTATCTGGAGTAGCTCAAAAGGCTCAAAAAATGGAACTATTCTCAGAGAAAGGAATGCATGTTCAGGTAATTACAAATAACAGACGCATCTGGTTATCTTAATTGTTTGGGAATGTCTCAATTAGCTGAGAATGTTTTCATGATGACTTGGAGACAGTGAAAATTTTTCACAGCAGATAGGATTCAACAGTGAGTGGAAATACAGGCAGCTCACCCTGAAGTCTATTTACGACTACAGAATCCATTCAAAGATCCGTATCTTTTGGATTTTATTTGCCTGTAAAGGGAATAGAAATGTTATTTTGTTCTGAAGAGGAGGTAGGACTGTTGATCCTGTGGACGCCTAGGCTAAGGTAAGGCATGTCAGCCTCATATTTTCCATCTTGACCACAGTTCCATTTCTTAACAGAGGTTGCCTTCTCAATGAAATTTGAGTTTTAGGCTTCACTGAAATTTGATTCTCAGGTTTACTCAGTAATTTGGGCTTGCTCCTTGAGAAGCTTAGAATGATCCCAAAATATAGGTGCATCCTCAATCTTGTTTAGGACTGATGGTTTTTGGATACTTTGAAGTAATTCACATTCGTATGCTCTGGTCAGTTACTCAGCAACATTGCTTATCTTAGACCTGCCACCATAGGATTGCTACCATAGCCTATCATGCTTCTAGGAGGTCAAATTCATTCCAGATCCTGGTCTTTTCTGAGTTTTACTTTTTTTAATATTGTATTTATTTTTAAAAAAGAAACAGACTTGTCAACTGCAGGACAGTGCATAAGCAATTACCATGATGTCCAACAAATCCATGTCTTGTACTCCCAAGCTTCCTTCCTGGATGAAAATGCCCCTCTACCCAACTCCCTTGCTTTGTGGTTTATTAATGTAGATTAAAAGAGATGGGCTCATCTGTTACAGGGGCAGTTTCCAATGCGACTATTTAGAAATGTTCCAAGAGAGATTTTTCCAATCTTGACAAACAAACACTCTCTAAAACCAGAGGAAACTTTTCATAATTCTTAGTGAAGAGGTTATGAATTATTAGATCTCTCTCACTGATCCTTTGCTTAATAGCCACTTTACATAGAAAACATGATCTGGATTAAGTCCTATAGACAGAGGGAAGACACACCTGGGGGGATTAATCTAACCAGCAAGCAGATGCCCTGTTGTCCCAAACAGATTGTGATCAATATTATTTACCTGTCAGCCCTTGAAATAGAACATGGACTACTCCACCAAATCTTTCTTACCTGTAGGGATTAGCAGGGGAAACCTAACACTCTGGCGGTTAACTGCTCCTATAAAAGAAGTCAGCATCTTCCAAATTTTTCAGTGCAACTCCACATGTATACAGCATAAATGCTTAGGAAGTATTAAAGAGGGGTACAAAGGAAAGGGAGTGGGAAATAGGGAGATGTTCAGGAAAGAAATGGTTGACTTCCTCTCAGGAATGGTAGAATGGAAGATTCTGGTGCTTTAACCATCTTTCAACTTCTAGCCTATAGGTACACCTTTTAAAAAGTAGAGCTTACACCTGCTGTTTATCAGAGCCTTACAAAGTCAAAAGGATCTCTAGTTAATAGGCATCTAGTCAATAGTATTTCTTCTTAAATTCTGGACTCCTAGAAGCAAAAATATTAGTGAATTAGTACATTAAGTCATGGACCCCATATGGACCAAGGCTCTGTCTCTCAGGGCTTCTCTCCTGCCTCACATTTTCTCACCCCATCCTTGCTTTCCCACTGTGGAGATGTTAGACAATTCATTGTTGGATTCTGTACAAACTCTTCATGTTTTGGAAGATGGCAAGCAATCCCTTTACTTACATAGACTGAAAACCTTTTCTTTGTGAATGAAATATTAAGTGGCTGTCATGTAGACATAAAACCTACCCTCAAGGAACATCTTCTTACCCCTTATTCCATGTCTTTTCACCAAGAAGTACACTAGCTTTGGCCCCTTCCCTTTAATATATACCACTATCCTTCAGGGTTTCCAATTTTCACCATTCCTAAATCTGCCAGAATTGTTATCCATGTCAGAAAATCCTCTACAATTGTCTTCCCTTCAATACCTATCCACCCTTCAGGGTTCACTTAAGTCTAACCCCTCCCAACTGCCTTGAAGCCTTTGATTACTATTCTAGTTTCTAAAGACCTTCTATCTCAGAAGAGTTATAGTATTTAGTTCAGCAGTGGGTAACATGAACATTCAGTCAAACCCAGTGCTACTTGCATTACTGTGTATATAGTGAGAGTAGTAATCTTGCTTAGAACAGGAATATGCTTTATGTATTTAGCACTATGTTTGGTCAATAATAGGTTGTCAGGTAGGATAGATTAAGGGGAGAGAATCTGCCAGGCTGCAATCCTAGAAAGAGTCTTCCAATGGTGGTTCTGAACGGATGTTTTAGACCTTATGGAAATGAAAGTTAAATATTTAAGGATATGTTGGCAACTGGCTGGTTTTATTACCAATGGAAGAGTCCAAAAATGTTCATAATATAAAAAAATGTCAGAAATGACATTATAGATTATGGAGACCAATATTCACTTATTACAAACTAGGAAGCAAAGTTTCAGGCATTGTTCCTAATTCAGTTGTTAATATATTTTGGTTCTCAAGGTTCAAAATGTAGGTGAATTAGTGCTACACACTCGTAGACAAACATTGATGAAGAGAACACTAGGACTGACACTAGGTGAGTGACTCAGAATCAACTCAACAGAAATAACTCCCAAAGCAGAGGGAAGAAGAGTCTGCTGCTCTGTGGGGTAGCAGAGAGGGTTCAGCCTTCAGAATCACAGAGAACTGGCCTTAAATCTCAACCATGTGGCTTGGACAAGTCACCTAACCTCTCTGAGCCTCTGTTTCTTCACTTGTAAAGTGGAAGTAATAATAAACACCTCACAAAATCAAATGAGATTGAAATTCAGGTAAAACAAAAGTCTCAGGGTTTAAAAGCTGCTGAATATAAATGCAGTCTCATTAACACTATTACTCAAATATTGATGCCCCAATACCAATCTTGTTTCTGCAGAAAAACTAAATTTACAGGGTTCTCCTTCCCAAATATTTCCCAATTCCAGGGTGACTTTCCTTTGTCCACTGATCTGCCCTAATTTTCCATCCTTGCTATAATGATCTCAGCCGAGACTCCACAGAACTTAGATTCAGAAAGTGCCCCAAGAAGTCCTGCTCCAAGTTGAAGCCTTGTTCCCTTTATCACTGAGGTGCTGGCTGCAGTAGAAACCTCCTCACTACCTTGCCAATGGAGTGAGAGCCAGTGCCATGGCACGGGACCAAGGCACTGGCACTTGGTGTGCTTGCCTCTGAAGGCAGTGGAACTTGATGGACCCGTGAGTTCCATCTCCACAGAGTCAGAATCAAACTGGCCCTTTGTAGGTTTGTTTGGATTGGAGGAGGGAGGGTAGGGTACAATAGCAAGGTTTGATTGAGGTGTGACATGTTACATCTTTTAATTTTGGAGTTTTTTCCATTGAGAAATTATAACCTCCTTCTGCCAGTGCTATCAGACGGCTACGAGAGTAGCTGGAGAAGACTAATCCCGATAACCACCACTAGGTTATACCCAGGAGCAACATTAACTTCTGGCCCAAGCTCTGTTACCTGCCTGGGTGTCAGACTTTATCTTTGCTTATGATACAGGGTCTCATTGGTCCCGTTAATTCTCCCTGTGATCTAGTCTCCATATGGACCTCTACCCAAGTCTGTCTGTCTGCCTAACTATCCATCTATCTGTCTATCTTTCTAAGTTCCCATATTCCCAGGAGTCTCTTCTATGTAAAATAGGTAGGCACAAAAGACAAGTGGATTCTTGTCCATCTGGCTTAGTGCATGGATGTCAAAGCATTGAATAAATACTTGATACATACTATACACAAGAAAAGAAAGTCAAAAGCAAGAAGTTTGGAGAAGTAAAGAGTAGGTAGGCCATATGAGCACTTCTCCAGAAAACTAAGCTGACATTAAACAGTTTTTTTTTTTTTTCCCAGTTGAAATAAACTGAAAGCTGTCTGAGCTTCACCTCTGAGTATGAAACAGATAGAAAGGTTTTCATGTTAATTGGATAATTGGTGAGCTGCTATCAATTCAAATTTCAAACAACTTTGAGGTTGTTGACTTGTTTGTTTTTAATATTCCTGATATTAAAAACTGCCTAATATTCCTAATCAGTGCTCTTCTACATACTACATGGAGGAGGAAGATTGGTGGGCACAGTTAGAGAAGCCTGGAAAAAAATCTAGAAAATGACTTCAAATAGAAAAGTGTCTCCATTTTTATAAGAAAATAATGGAATTTTAGCATAAGAAGGCTTAACTCCTTGATATAACATTCTGATACACTACATTTATAGAAGACACTGGGGCAGAGAGAGGTTATAAGTGAAACCAAAATATTATTCCTCAGAGTTTTAAGTAGAAGCCTAATTAGTTTAAGAAAGTCTTAAGAAGAGAGCTGAACTTATGACATTTTCTAGACTTTCTGGGCACAGCATGTAAAATAATCTCAACTCGTGAATCTTCAGTTTCTGCTTAGTACAGACAGGACCAAGATTATGGTCAACAGTCATTAGATATATTGGATCTTATTTTGAGAACACTGATATTTGCAATTTGTAGATGGTTTATTGGGGCTCAGGGGCAAACATTTGGACAGCATTGTTTAATTTTAGAAGGGACAGAGTTAAGTCTGTTAGAAACGGTGATAGCAAAGAAGGCAAGCATTCTCCTGACAGGAATGTGTCCTGACATTCCACAAACTGAGCTGCAGGGAGGTATGAGCTAGCTTCACCCTTCTGATCTCCACAACATTTGTAAGGTGACTTTGCAGCTCTACCTATCATGAAGTGGGGTCTACCTACCACTGGGAATCTGGACTGGCTTTGTGACTTGATTTGACCAATAGAATATGGCAGGAGTGACAACATGCCAATTCAGAACCTAGGCCTCAGGAAGCCTTGTGGTCTCTTTCTCTCTCTCTGTCGCTATAAAAATGCCCAGTCTAGCCTGGAGGAGGAGAGAACATGAGAAGCAGAACAAGTTAGCCAAGTTTTCCTAGTTGAGGCTCCAGATGTGGGACAGAACCAGCTAAGACTGCAAAGCTACCTCGCTGACTTGCAGCTTAACTCAGATGCATGCATGAGCAGTGCCGGACCAGTATGGCCCAGTGGCCTGACCCATAGCCTCATGAGCAATAATAAATGGTTACTATATGAAGCCACATCATTTGGGGAGCGGTAGTTATTGTGAATCATTATTGTGACAATAGACCACTGATACAGAGATGTATGTGTCTGATAGGATTAGCTCCATCTATAATATTAGTTTAGCTCCGACTTTTGGTGAAGTGGATTAGCTGTCACTAATTTGACTGTAGAGAAAAACATAAGGATGTGAATATAAATACATATATCTATTTTCTCTCAGTATATATATAGATAAATATATACACATACATGCAATATATGTAACCACATCGCTGTTGGTATGTTCAACTTTAAACATATATATTTGCCTATATCTAGATAAATAGACACAAACTATAAAATCGGACAAGATGTTTTACACGGAGCTCCTCAACCTGATACGTTCATCTTCGTATAAAGGCAAATTACTCATGTCTCTTGTCAAGGGTTTACTAAAGGATCTATTGGTAGCAAATCCTGTGCACTGAAATAAACTGGCTCAGGGCAGATTTATGCAGGAGGTTGGGTAACTAGCATATCTTGTGATTTAAGCCAAACACAGGTTTTATATGCTCAACCATCTTTTCTTCCTCTTATCATGGTTCTGGTGGCCCTGCATGAGATTTCTCACATCAGTGGTTAGTCCCTGTATCATTTTTATAGGTCTATTTTTAAAAGGTGCTTATTTAAGTGACTGGTAACTAATCATAGTTCTATAATTGACTGAAAAGTTGACTCAGTGTAAAACCCAAATTAAACTGAAAAAGAAACCCAAATCCTCATTATAAATTATTCGTTGCAGCTCCACAAACACTCATTTCTACAAACAGCGAAAGCAGGAAGAGACAAACTTTGCCTTCCTGCAAAAAATATGTTCAACAATTACAGATCAAAATTTATAGCAAAAGGAAGAATGTTCCTCTTTCTTTGCAGTGACACTACTAAAAGGAAAGAAATATAAGTACTGCTTAGTGTAGGCCGGGAAATGCCTAAATTTTAAAATTAGAATAGTAGCATTTTATTTTTGGACAAGCTCAACTGATCTTTTTACACAGAGCGACAGACAGGCTTAGGGGGGCATGACCTCCTCACAAAGATTTGGGCTTCAAAGGCCGCTCCTCAAACCTCTTGCTGATCACCTGCCCTTCTACCACCCCAAATTAAACATTTAAAAGTTTTAAAGCCTTCTTGCTTTACATTAAACATTTTTCTACCATCCTCCAGTCAATTACCCAGAGGCCAAAAATATATCTTTCCCCATTCAGCCCATGGCACCTCCACTGTGAAGTGCTCTAAATCCATTAGTGGGGCCCTCTCTGCGTGCTACATCATCAGAGGAACAAAGCTGTGATGATGTAGAACAACCCGCGTTCATGTATATCACCAGAGTTCTAGCCTCCTGATCAGCCGGCGGGCTTAATAAACATTCCAGATGGCTTGCTCTGCCTGAAGGAAGAATGGATAATCACACTGCACTCCCCTCCAAACAATAATAAAATAAGGCCATAGTAGCACAGAAGCCTGAGCCTGCCAAAAACATTGAAAGGACTGCTTAGAACAATAGAATCAAGTGATTGGAAGGCACATCAGTGCCCTCACCCTTTATGAAGGAAGGTGGCCTGCTTTCCTATAAAGCATGCAAAACCAATTGTGTTATGCAACAGCTCTGCTGAAAAATAAAACAACAACAAAAAAAGAAAAAACAAAACCTAACAACAACAAAAACTCCATCTAAATACTTTCTTTTAAAAGAATTTGGTGAAAAGGAAATTTAAATAAAAGCTCGGAAATAACCTTTGCAAGCCAGAACCCTGAGCTATGCATACATAGCCTGAGACATACAGCCGTGGGTTTGCTTGTAAGTAGACAGCAGAAGGGGTTTGATCAGTTTCATATTCACTTTAAGGAATTTTGGTTGAGATGCCATAATTAGAGTGATGGAGGTATTCTGTGGAGTGTCTGTAGAGCCTTAAAAGATGGATTCTCAGAAGGAATCGAGGTGAGCACCCTGGTACCCAGTGCTGAGGCCAATTCTTACAGCATACATCCCTCCTCTTTTTCGTGTTTGCCCTGAATTCCTCTCTCCCTTTGCTTCTTGTGTTGTATCTTTTGCTCTTTGGATAGATACCCATCTGTTATAGTTAATATGCTCCAGATTGATAACTTATATTCCCTTTTAGTTCAAAACATTTGATTTTCTTACTGTGTGATTAGAATATATCAGAGTTGGGAGTTAAAATCTGCTCAGTATTTATCAAGAAGGGTCTATGCACAGCACAGAGAATTTGGGGGCCAATGAAACTGCTCTATATGATACTATAATGATGGATCCATGTCATTACATATTTGTCAAAACTCATGGGATATACAACACCAAGAGTGAATCCTAATGTAAACTATGAACAATGAGTGATAATGATGTGTCACTGTAGGTTTATCAATTGCAACAAAAATTTCACTCTGGTGTGAGATGCTGATAATGGGAGAGGCAACCCATGTTTGGGGATGATGGGGTATGTGGGAAATCTCTACCTTCCTCACAATTTTGCTGTGAACATAAAACTGCTCTTAAAAAATGGCGTCTATTTAAAAAGAAAGGTCTATGTAAGCTTGGTATTCCCTTTATTAATTGAGGGTCTACTAGGGAAATTATACCTAGAAGTCTGAGTAGCATTCTTTTTTTGTTTATGTATGTATTTTTGGCTGCGTTGGGTCCTTGTTGCTACGCGCGGGCTTTCTCTAGTTGCAGCAAGCGGGAGCTACTCTTCATTGCGGTGCGTGGGCTTGTCATTGTGATGGCTTCTCTTGTTGTAGAGCACAGGCTCTAGGTGTGCAGGCTTCAGTAGTTGCAGCACACAGGCTCAGTAGTTTTAGCATGCGGGCCCTAGAGCACTCAGGCTTCAGTAGTTGTGCCTCGCGGGCTCTAGAGCGCAGGCTCAGTAGTTGTGGTGCACAGGCTTAGTTGCTCCATGGCATGTGGGATCTTCCCGGGCCGGGGATCGAACCCATGTCCCCTGCATTGGCAGGAGGATTCTTAACCACTGTGCCACCAGGGAAGTCCTGAGTAGCATTCTTGATACACAACTTTGACTCTGCCTATGATCCTAATGAAAATTTTCAAGTTCTGACTAGATGTATCTGCATATCAGAGTATACTAAGATTCTTTAAGGGTAAGCCAAAATTAAAAGATTATTCCCCTGAGGAAAAGCATCTGCAAATAAGGGGCACACGTTGCTGGTCCCCATCTCCCCTAGTAATACTTTCCACTGCTTATTATGAGTTGTGGGTTGCTGTGGTGATGAGAAGAGGGATGAGCCAACAGAGGTTGTGATTCTTGATGTTGCCATCTGAAGAGGGACATATCCATTTAAGGATCTGTAACGTTTTATACCTGTGCCTATATATAATTCATTCTCCTTATCCACAGGGTTCTGCATCCACGGATATGGAAGGCTGATTGTATTAAGTCATTTTACATAAGGGACTTGAGCATCCATAGATTTTCTTATCCAAGGGGGTCCTGGAACCAGTCCCCCACAGACCAAGGGATAACTGTGTAAAATTTATGAAAAATTAGTCTTTTAAGTTGGGTTTGATATTTGGCATCTTTTATTCCCATGATATCAGCTTATTTTGTAAAGCTAATGCAAACATTCTGCAAGCCAAATAGTCCTCTGTCTTCAATACATTACTTTAATATGCCATAGGAGAGAGACACGATGGTGGAGTAGAAGGACTTGAGTTCACCTCCTCTCATGAAAACACCAAAATCACAACTAACTGCTGAACAACCATTGACAAAAAAAAGAAGACTGGAACCTACCAAAAAAGATATCCTACATCCAAAGACAAAGAAGAAGCCACAACAAGATGGTAGGAAGGGTGCTTCCACAATATAATTAAATCCCATACCCATTAAGTGAGCGACTCACAAACTGGAAAAAAATTATATCGCACAAGGCTCCCACAGGAATGAGAGTTCTGAGCCTCACATCAGGCTCCCCAGCCTGGGGGTCTGGTATCAGGAGGAGGAGCCCCCAGAGCATTTGGCTTTGAATGCCAGTGGGGCTTGAGTGCAGGAGCTCAACAGGACTGGGGGAAACAGAGACTTCACTCTTGAAGGGCACACACAAGTTTTCACATGCACTGAGACCCAGGGAAAAACAGTGACTCCATAGGAGCCTGGGCCAGACCTACCTGTGGGTCTTGGGGGTCTCCTGGGGAGGTGGGGGTCGGCTGTAGCCCACTGTGGGGGTAAGGGCACTGGTGATGGAGGGCCTAGGGAATATTCCTTGGTGTGCGCTCTCCCAGAGGTTGCCATTTTGGCACCAAGACCTGGCCCCATCCAACAGCCTGCAGCCTGCAGTGCTGGGAGGCCTCAGGGTAAACAACCAGCAGGGTGGGAACACAGTCCCACATATCAACAGACAGGCTGCCTAAAGTCTTTCTGGGCTCACAGCCACTTCTAGACATGCCACTTGACCTGGCCCTGCCCACCAGAGGGACAAGATCCAGCTCCACCCACCAGTGGGCAGGCACCAGTCCCTTCCACCAGGAAGCCTGCATAAGCTCCTGCACCAACCTCACCCACCAGAGGGCAGACACCAGAAGCAAGAAAAACTACAGTCCTGCAGCCTGTGGAACAGAGCCCCTAAACACAGAAAGTTAGTTAGACAAAATGAGATGATGGCAGAGAAATATGTTCCAGGTGAAGGAACAAGATAAAGCCCCAGAATAACAACTAAGGAAGTGGAGACAGGCAATCTGCCTGAAAAAAGAATTCAGAATAATGATAGTAAAGATGATCCAAGATCTCAGAAAAGGAATGGAGGCACAGACTGAGAAGATATAAGAAATGTTTAACAAAGAGCCAGAAGACTTAAAGAACTAACAAACAGAGATGAACTATACAATAACTGAAATGAAAAATACACTAGAAGGAATCAATAGCAGAATAAATGAGGCAGAAGAATGGATAAGTGAGCTGGAAGACAGATTGGTGGAAATCACAGTGGCAGAACAGAATAAAGAAAAAAGAAAGAAAAGAAACCAGGACAGTCTAAGAGACTTCTGGGATGAATATAACACTAGAAAAGATCTGAAACTAAAAGCTGGTTCTTTGAAAAGACAAACAAAATTGATGATAAACCTTTAGCCAGACTCATCACGAAAAAAAGGGAGAGGACTCAAATCAATATAATTAGATATGAAAAAGGAGAAGTTACAACAGACACCACAGAAATACAAAGGATCATAAGAGACTACTACAAGCAACTCTATGCCAATAGAATGGACAACCTAGAAGAAATGGACAAATTCTTAGAAAGGTACAATCTTCCAAGACTGAACCAGGAAGAAAAAGAAAATATGAACAGACCAATCACAAGTAATGAAATTGAAACTGTGATTTAAAAACTTCCAAAAAAGTCCAGAACCAGATGGCTTCACAGGCAAATTCTGTCAAACATTTAGAGAAGAGTTAACACCTATCTTTCTGGAACTATTCCAAAACATTACAAAGGAAGGAACACTTCCAAACTGATTCTGTGAGGCCACCGTCACCCTGATAGCCAAACCAGACAAAGATACCACAAAAAAGAAAATTACAGACCAATATCACTGATGAACATAGATGCAAAAATCTTCAACAAAATACTAGCAAACTGAATCCAACAATACATTAAAAGGATCATACACCATGATCAACTGGGATTTATGCCAGGGATGTAAGGATTTTTCAATATCCACAAATCAATCAGTGTGATACACCACATCAACAAATTGAAGAATAAAAACCATACGGTCATCTCAATAGATGCAGAAAAAGCTTTTGACAAAATTCAACACTGATTTCTGATAAAAACTCTCCAGAAATAGAACCTACCTGAACATAATAAAGGGCATATATGACAAACCAACTGCTAACATCATACGGAACAGTGAAAAGCTAAAAGCATTTCCTCTAAGATCAGGAACAAGACAACCACTTTTGCCACTTTCATTCAACATCATTTTGGAAGTCTTAGCTACAGCAATCAGGGAAGAAAAAGAAATAAAATGAATCCAAATTTGAAAAGGAGAAGTAAAATGGTCACTGTTTGCAGAAGACATGATACTATACGACATATATATATATATATATATATATATATGTCAAAAAGATAATAATAAGAGCATGGTAACAGAAAAAACGTAAAAAGGAACTATGTTATACTATGGGTCCTATTAAAATATCAGCTCTCTAATTTGCTTTTAAATATAGACCATTTCAAATCAAACTTGAGTCAGTAATTTTTTAAAAAGTTAACCTTGCATACAAATAATTAAGAAAAAAACTATGTTAAAAAAGAGAAAGAATATAAAAATGTATTATAAAACTACAGTAATTAAAACAGTGTGATCTGGACCATGAACAGAGGAAGAAAACAGTGAAATGAAGTCCATGTCAATTTATGACAAAATAAAGGTAGCTTTTCAAATCACTTGGGGAATAGATGGACTATTTAATTAATTTGACTGACACAACTGCTAATTTTGAGGGGAAAAATAAAATTAGATGTGCAACTCCCAACAAAGAAAAAAAGTATATACAAAAATAAATAAAAGAATATATACAAAAAATATACAAAAATAAAAGAATAAAATCACTAGGAGAAAATATAGGAAGTCATTTTCATATATATGATATGGATAAAACAATTTTTAACATGATTACAAGGTCATAAACTACTAAGAATCACATTGAAAAGTCTGTAAAGACAAAACTAAAACATCTGTTTACTTTAAAATATACCATAGTCAAAGTTGAAAATTAAATTGAAAGAAAGTATCAATATATACACAAGGTTAATAACTTTAAGACATAGAGTGTTCTTAAGTGTTAAAGATCAAAATGACAAGAGAAAATTATGTATAGGAAAAATAAGTTTATTCAGAAATTAGACATAAACCATGAAACACCATGAAATGGTGTTCAACTGCCTTACTGATCCAAGAAATACAAGTTAAAATAAATAGTAAAAATTTGAAGAAATATGACAGACAGAAATAAAGTGAAAGAACCCTTTCAAACATAAAAATGCCGTATAAACTACATTAAAAAATCTTATGAGGAAAGATCTATAGATAATGACATCTTGTGGTCCCTGAATGAAATCACTGGTTTGTCACTTTTTCATCTAGAGTAAAATCTACAGGTTTTCTATCAACTTTTTAGAATTCTTTTCTTAAAATGAATGGGTAGCTTAAGATGAATCATAGATGTTTGAGGAAAACTTTAAGCATGAATGACAGAGGCTAAAGGAAATAAACAAAACAAAATACAGAAAAACTTAGAGAACATAAAGACAATACAGATATTAGAGAAAAACCTGAAAAAGAAACCTGTAATTAACCTCCTCTGAAACAGAAGATATGGAATCCAAGATATAATAAACTGCTGTGAGAACAAACATTCTGAGAAGAAGAAAGAACTGTTAGAAACTGGATATATGTTAGCTGAAAATTTTTAAAAATTCATAAAACAGCTAGAAGGAAAAACAAACTTGTTAGAAGAAATTAAACAAAGAAAAAAAGGCTAAGACATGAGAAAATAGGTAAGCAAATCTAAGCAGGCCAATATCCAAATGATAGAGGTCTTAGAGAGAAAAGAGAAATGTTGGAGAGGAAATTATGAAAACATCAAGAAGAAAATATATCAGAGTTGATGATCAGAAAGCTCCAGATTTAAGGTCTCCAAAGAACATCCCAAAAGTTTATCAATTAAAATCTCATCACACAAGGATCCATCACCATGATATTACAGATCAGTAAAGATAACAGAAGATCCTAAAAGCTTCCAGAAAGAAAAATGTGTGACATAAGAAGATCAGGAATCAGAATGATACCTGACACCTCAAAAGCAAACCCAGAAGCTAGAAACAATGAAGAAACTAGAGGAAAACATGTTTCCCACCTATAAATCTATATTCAAAAAACAACTGTAAAATGAAGACATTTCCAGATACCTGGAAGACCACTCTCCTCAAATATTTTTCAAATACTATATTATATCATATTGTATATCATACATAAGTTATATTACACGTTATACTATACATATAATGTGCATATAAACATATATAATAATATACATATATAATAATATACCATATATAATATTATATATATGACTTTACAAGCACCCTTCTCAGGGAATTATTGTGGATGGTACTTCCTCAAACCAAGAAACTTAAAAAAAAGGAAGGCATGGGATTCAGGAAAGAGGGGGATCCAGAACAAGAGCATGGCAAGGGGAAATACTAAGATGATGGTGAAAAGAAGCTCCAAGACAAAAGCTATGTAGCATGTACAGAGAAAAAAGGTCAGTATTGGAACAGGGAAATTCAGCTCCTGCCTATCATGGAGGACTTAGTATCAGACAATTCCCATTCAAAATAACTAGGGGATATGAAAAAAAAAAAATTTTTTTTAAATGCACCAGAGAGCTGCTAATGGAACCAGGACTTGAGAAACCCCTATCCCAAAAGAAGGGAATCTCTGAGATTTGAACCCAAACATTCTGCACACAGCTTTTCCCTTTGTAACATTTGCAGACATTTGATTCTAGGCCAGAGACTGCAAATTTTGCCTACAGTGCCATTAAACGGCAGACAGCCAGTGGAGATTTTGGCAATCTTACAGGGCTATGAAGACAAAAGTTGGAAGTCAGTGTTGTCAAGGTAGTCAGGACTTCAGGGGTCAAGATCCTATTTTTAAATAAGGCAGGTGCAGAGAAGTGTGCCTAATGTTTGGTGCCAGATTCCCCCTCAAGGCACTTGCCTGTTCTTAAGTTGCCAAGATCAAGAAGGTAAGAAGCCCCACAGAAAACAGCTATAACACAGATGTGTAAGGGGTAGTGATAAGTGTGGTGTTGGGGGTAGTGACAGGTAGGATATTGGCAGTGTGGTAACATACACACCTTGAGACACTGTTCAGCCAACAGACTAGAGGTTAGAAGTCAGAGTTCACTATGGTAACCTGTCTCCAAGATAACTACCATCCAATTTCTTCCCTCTCTGAATATATATGCTGTTATTTGATAGAGTTAACTGCAGTCCAGCCAGAGAAGAGGTCACAAAAGAGAATATATAAAGTGAAAGATAAGTAAACCTGAAGACAGGTTAGTAGAAGTAATAAAAAAGGGTGAAATCAATGGAACAGAAAATCTGAGATATGCAGGACAATATTAAAAGGCCAAACATACATGTAATTGGAGTCCCAGAAATAGAGAAGATAATAAGACAGAAGAAATATTTGAAGAGACAGGAGCCCAGTATTTTTACAAAGCCAATGAAAGACATCATTCTACAGGGCCAAACATTTCAGCAAACACCAAGCAGGAAATGTACAAAGAAAAACAAAACTTAGCACATCAGAGTCAAAATGCTAAAAATTAATGATGATAAAATCTTGAAAGCAGTCATAAAAAAAGGCACACTCTATGTAGGGAAACAATGCCAGGAATGATCGTTAACTTCTCTTCAGAAACATCAGATGACAGAAGAAATAGAATGACATCTTTAAAGTGCTAAAGGAAAATTTCTCTCAACCCAGTAAAGATATACTTTAAAAATTGAGAGTGAATTAAAGACATTTTTAGATAAAAACTGAGAGAATTGTTTCCAACTGATCTGCACTTTAAGAAATGTAATAAGAGCTTCAGGCTGAAGAGATATAATTCAGGAAGAAAACTGAGACTACAGGGAGGAATGAAGAGTACAAAAAGGGTCAAAATTTAAGTTAATATAAAAGACCTTTTAAAATATGCATATATATATATATATAGGTATATATTGTATGTATAAAATATATTTGGATATATAAAAGTTTACACATAGTAACTTCTTTAAAGAACACTGACTAAGCAAAAATAATAACAGTGTATTATGAGCTTTTTAGTAGATATGGGGGACGAGTATAGGAGAAGATGCTTGAGATGTATATACATTACATATTTGTATGCCTTATATATATTACATGTCTTTTGTAAGATGTATATGTATACATATGTCATATGTCTTGTGTATATATGTGTGTATATATATAATTTAAGAGTAGCTACTAAAAGACTAGAAATAGAATATATAAATTTCAAATAATAAATAGGTGGAGTAATGAACATCAGCTGATCCAGTGGAAGACTTCAAAAAGAAAAAGAAAAAAATCAATAAAAAGTGTTAAAGGGAAAGATAAAATAAGATTGCAAAAATAAGTCTAAATATATTTATAATAATCATTTGACTAGATAAATCTCAACTATTGAAAGGCAGAGTCTATCAAATTGAATTTTTTAAAAGTCAACATGTATGCTATTTTAAGTGTGTCTGAAAGCAAAATAGTGCAGAAAGACAAAAAATGAAAGTATATAAGAAGATATACCAAGTATAACCAATCAAAAGAAATATTAGGTATATCATATATTTTAAAAGCTGATATAGAAATTCAGACAATTTTAGACAAGGTGAATTCCCAACAAAATAAAAATTAAGACAAAACCCCACATTAATTGGTATAAAAAAGGATACTACATAATGAAAAAAAGAAAAAATTAACCAAGATTATATAATAATCATCACCTGTACTAAAATATATAATGTCTCTCTCTCTCTTTATATATGTATGTGTGTGTGTGTATATGCACACACACCTGAGAGAGTTGTTACAAGGAGAAATTCATATATCCACAGAGTTGAAGATTTTAATAGAACACAATTATCAACTGATTGATAGACTGAGGAGAAAAAATGCTAGAAATTTTTAACACAGAAAACCTCAGTATATTTTTTAAAATATGTGTATTGTACAGAATAATTTTTCTGATAGAGCCAAAAACTTAGACTCTACAATAATAAAATAATAAAGAACAGCATGTGTTTGGATAGGTAGAAGTATGGAGACCCTTTCCTGAATAACCATTGGAGTAAAAAAATCATCATATTAGAAATTATAAAATACTTACAATTAATTACAATATTTTTACTACATAAGAAACTTGCAGAATCTAGGAAAGTGTTACTTAGAAAGGCAATTATGGTCTTGAAATTGTTTTTTAAAAAATAATGAAGAGTAGGGGGAAAATTAGGTAAGTAAAGAAGCTTATACCCACAATAGTGTAAATTCAAAGTAGAATGATGATAACTATATAATGATAGGTTAGATTTTGATTTTTACTAGCGAAACCGAGCAGGACCCTGTGGGGCTCCTGGTCACAGAAGCCCTTCCATGTCCCCCATTTCTTGTTTGTAGGGAACAGACTCCAGCCTCCATGACCTTCCCTCAGTTCAAAGGGCAGATTCAAACAGTTGCTAATCAGGGAAGGGAGGAGATTCAGAGACAAGGGAAGAGCAGTTAAGAATCAATAGTGCAACCTTGGGGCAGGGTCCTGGTTCCGCCTCAAGGGATACAGGTAACAGTATCTTTGAGCTCTTTACACACTAAAACCCCCAACAAATGGAAGATGTAGCATTCTTCATTCCAGAGAAGACCACCTGAGACCAGATTAAAGGAGTGCAGGCCCTGCACATACCCTAATCTTATCAGCAAACCCGCCCTTGAACTATTGCTATAAAACTCCTTACCAAATCCTCCCAGGTTGGGACACAGTATTGAGAGGCAGGAGCCTGCTGTGTTCCCCTTTGCCTGGTAAAGCAATAAAGCTATTCTTTTCTACTTCACCCAAAACTCTGTCTCAAGGTTCGATTCGGCACTGGTGCACAGAGGCTGAGATTTTCGGCATCACTAGTTTGGGAGAAAAGAAGATAAAGTTTGTCCAGTGTTGATGAAGATATGAAGAAAGAGTCACTCTCATTAACATGGTTTGTGGAAGTATATACTGACAATATTTCTGGAAGGCCATTTGACAATATGTTGTAGTATTTTAAACTGGGTATATCTTTCAATATATTTTATGTAATTTTATATTAAAGAAGAAATTCGGTAAGTATACAAAGATGAATCTTCCTGTTCAGATGAGGGCAAAGAGAAAACCTAATTTCTAGTAATAAAAAAAAAAAATTGGTCATAGTCATTGTACAAGGTTGACATAGTATTACTCAATTATTTAAAATGATGAAATATAGCA
Source organism: Eschrichtius robustus (assembly GCF_028021215.1). Taxonomy (NCBI): domain Eukaryota; kingdom Metazoa; phylum Chordata; class Mammalia; order Artiodactyla; family Eschrichtiidae; genus Eschrichtius; species Eschrichtius robustus. The sequence continues at coordinate 50,789,342 of NC_090838.1, forward strand.
CTGTTTATTGACACGGAGCTATGTCCAAGATGTACGGTAATGTAAAATAATCAGATTATAGAATAGTACACATAGTTCCAGTTTTGTTAGGAATCAAAACCAAATAGACACAATATATAATATATACAATTATTGTATAAGAATTAAAGAAAAGTAGAAGAGTGTACTGGCAAAAGTGCCTCTAATTTCCCAGTCATTACAGTCTCCAACTCCACAGACTAAGAAAACCATTATAGGATTTTATTTTGGTCATTTTAGTCATATACTGTATTATATTTATCTACATTGATGCAAACTGGCTGGATACTTTCATTTTGAAGCCTGGATGATTAAAAACAGTTTTCAAAGATTTATTCCTTAAGGCAGTCAGATAAACTGGACATCTTTAACCTTAGGGCATAGAGAGTAATCCTTTTTTAACATTTACTGTCAAACTCTTTGGGATTGTGTATAGATGCCTATATGACAGCATTCTGGAGCACAGCTTGCTTACAGTGTAATCAATGACTCCAACTATAGATTACAATTCACTTTGTTTATTCACTAAGTGCTCCATTTTGGACAAATCTTTTCCTTGAAAGCAGGAACAAGAGTTCATATTTTACCTTGGCTCTGTACAAAATGTAGTACAGTATTAGTAGGCTGATTGAAAAGAAGAATGAATGAGCTAACATTCATTGGAGCCCCTATGTTCCCGATATTGTGTTCAACACATTCAAGTTCAAGAGAATGCTTTCAAAATATATATAACTGATTGATTCTGGGGATCTAAATCCTTTCTATGTACTTTGGAAGTAGAATGCAGAAAGGCCCTTTGAAATTTCTAAATTGGTCTATCAATCTCCTTCTTGCAGAACTTTGCTTTAAAAAAATTTGGGGAATACTGAAGTTACACCAAAAATGGAGAATGCTGGAGGAGGGATGGTCAGCAAGAGCCATCTGTCCATGTTGGTGAAGGCAGGGGCAAGGATAGTAAATGCGAGGATTGAGGGATCCAGATAAAGGATGTTGGAACTTTCTTAGCATTTTTAAGGTGGGTCTTCATTGTTTGTCTTAACTATCTTAGAAGAGATACTTAACTTATAATGAAGTATTAAAGGAAAAAAAAAAAAGTCACACTATGGAAATTATGTTGTGGTTTATGCTCAGCCCATTTCTTAGTGCTAATAATTGACAATTAACTGAATGTATCCTACTAGCCGAGAAAGTTTTTACACATATCTAGGTTATTTCAGTCATATCTTACCAGAATTAGGTAAGATTTTCCTTTGTGTTTATTTTGACCAACATGGTTGTTGAATCCTCAAACAGAGGGCAATTATTAGCCATCCGAAATCAGTCAATACCACTGAAAATTTTCCCAAAACAAAGAGAAAACATGGGTAAACCTGTTGAGGTAAGACACCCTACTTCAGTCAGCCATGAATATTAATACCATCTAGGTTTGTAGGTCAGGAAAATTACCATTTTATTAACAGTCCTCTCAATCCTCTTTGTTTCTTTCATCTGAAATGAAATGACTTGTGTGAGGTTATTCTTGCTTTGGCTTATCTTTGTAGTCCCGAACACATGAAATTCCTCCTACCTACTATATATTTTAAGATTTTAAGACATTCTACCCTGTGAAAGAATGACAATTTTTGGATATCCTGTTACTAGTGATGCCTCCAAGATAACAAGGTGAACATAAAGCTGTATCAAAGTGGATGGAGATGTAAACTGTCAAGACACTGAAGTAAATGCAGTGTATACAGATACTAATCCTGGCTTCCCAGCTGGTCAGGGGGGTCACCATAGCACTGGGACAAAATCTGGCTCCTCAACTTAAAAGTCAAGGCAAAAGAAGCCTCCTGAAACAATTAAGTAGTTTTGAGAGCACAAGAAGAGCACCTTCTCAATGAATATTGGCCAAAAGAATGAATACCAAGAAGAATTGAAATTATGTGTATTTAAATGGAAAAATGAAACCTCAATGTACATAGTTTGATCCTAAAAGTTGTATTGGAGTACTGTTGAATCAGGTACAGTGGTATCCATTTATAAATCACTACGGTCTATCAAACTTCTGCTTTTAAGCAGACCATAATAAGAGCATATGACTACTCACTGTGAGCGGCATATTGGGGTGGACTCTTAACAGAAGATTTCAAGGAGATTCAAGATGGCGGAAGAGTAAGACGGGGAGGTCACCTTCCTCCCCACAAATACATCAGAAATACATCTACACGAGGAACAACTCCTACAGAACACCTACTGAACGCTGGCAGAAGACCTCAGACCTCCCAAAAGGCAAGAAACTCCCCATGTACCCGGGTAGGGCAAAAGAAAAAACAGAGACAAAGAATAGGGACGGGACCTGCACCAGTGGGAGGGAGCTGTGAAGGAGGAAAGGTTTCCACGCACTAGGAAGCCCCTTCGCGGGCGGAGACTGCGGGTGGCAGAGGGGGGAAGCTTCGGAGCGACGGAGGAGAGCGCAGCCACAGGGGTGCGGAGGGCGAAGCGGAGAGATTCCCGCACGGAGGCTCGGCGCCCAGCAGCACTCACCAGCCCGAGAGGCTTGTCTGCTCACCCGCCGGGGCGGGCGGGGCTGGGAGCTGAGGCTCGGGCTTCGGTCAGATCGCAGGGAGAGGACTGGGGTTGGCGGCGTGAACACAGCCTGAAGGGGTTAGTGCACCACAGCTAGCTGGGAGTGAGCCCCGGAAAAGGTCTGGAGCTGCCAAAGAGGCGAGACTTTTTCTTGCCTGTTTGTTTCCTGGTGCGCGAGGAGAGGGGATTCAGAGCGCCGCCTAAACGAGCTCCAGAGACGGGCATGAGATGCTAAGGCTGCTGCTGCCACCACCAAGAAGCCTGTGTGCAAGCAGAGGTCACTCTCCACGCCTCCCCTCCCAGGAGCCTGCGCAGCCCGCCACTGCCAGGGTCCCGTGATCCAGGGACAACTTCCCCGGGAGAACGCACGGCGTGCCTTGGGCTGGTGCAACGTCACGTGGGCCTCTGCCGCCGCAGGCTCGCCCCGCATCTGTACCCCTCCCTCCCCCCCACCTGAGTGAGCCAGAGCCCCCGAAGCAGCTGCTCCTTTAACCCCGTCCTGTCTGAGCGAAGAACAGACGCCCTCAGGCAACCTACACGCAGAGGCGGGTCCAAATCCAAAGCTGAACCCCAGGAGCTGTGCGAACAAAGAAGAGAAAGGAAAATCTCTCCCAGCAGCCTCAGGAGCAGAGGATTAAATCTCCACAATCAACTTGATGTATCCTGCATCTGTGGAATACCTGAATAGACAACAAATCATCCCAAATTGAGGAGGTGGACTTTGGGAGCAAGGATATATATATTTTTTCCCCTTTTTCTCTTTTTGTGAGTGTGTATGTGTATGCTTCTGTGTGTGATTTTGTCTGTATAGCTTTGCTTTCACCATTTGTCCTAGGGTTCTGTCTGTCCATTTTGTTTTGTTTTTTTTTAATTAAAAAAGTTTTTTTTTCTTGTTTTTTATTTTTCTATTTTAATAACTTTATTTTATTTTTTTTTTCACTTTATTTTATTTTATCTTCCTCTTTCTTTCTTTCTTTCTTTTCTCCCTTTTATTCTGAGCCGTGTGGATGAGAGGCTCTTGGTGCTCCAGCCAGGCATCAGGGCTGTGCCTCTGAGGTGGGAGAGCCAACTTCAGGACACTGGTCTACAAGAGACCTCCCAGCTCCATGTAATACCAAACGGCAAAAATCTCCCAGACATCTCCATCTCAACACCAAGACCCAGCTTCACTCAACGACCAGCAAGCTACAGTGCTGGACACCCTATGCCAAACAACTAGCAAGACAGGAACACAGCCCCATCCATTAGCAGAGAGGCTGCCTAAAATCATAATAAGGCCACAGACACCCCAAAATACACCACCAGACGTGGACATGCCCACCAGAAAGACAAGATCCAGCCTCATCCACCAGAACACAGGCACTAATCCCCTCCACCAGGAAACCTACACAACCCACTGAACCAACCTTAGCCACTGGGGACAGATACCAAAAACAACAGGAACTACGAACCTGCAGCCTGCGAAAAGGAGACCCCAAACACAGTAAGTTAAGCAAAATGAGACGACAGAAAAACACACAGCAGATGAAGGAGCAAGGCAAAAACCCACCAGACCTAACGAAGAGGAAATAGGCAGTCTACCTGAAAAAGAATTCAGAGCAATGACAGTAAAGATGATCCAAAATCTTGGAATTAGAATGGAGAAAATACAATAAACGTTTAACAAGGACCTAGAAGAATTAAAGAGCATGAACAACACAATAAATGAAATTAAATAAATGAAATTAAAAATTCTATAGAAGGGAACAATAGCAGAATAATTGAGGCAGAAGAACGGATAAGTGACCTGGAAGATAAAATAGTGGAAATAACTACTGCAGAGCAGAATAAAGAAAAAAGAATGAAAAGAATTTAGGACAGTCTCAGAGACCTCTGGGACAACATTAAGCACACCAACATTCGAATTATAGGGGTCCCAGAAGAAGAAGAGAAAAAGAAAGGGACCGAGAAAATATTTGAAGAGATTATAGTTGAAAACTTCCCTAATATGGGAAAGGAAATAGTTAATCAAGTCCTGGAAGCACAGAGAGTCCCATACAGGATAAATCCAAGGAGAAACATGCCAAGACACATATTCATCAATCAAACTATCAAAAATTAAATACAAAGAAGAATTATAAAAAGCAGCAAGGGAAAAACAACAAGTAACACATAAGGGAATCACCATAAGGTTAACAGCTGATCTTTCAGCAGAAACTCTGCAAGCCAGAAGGGAGTGGCAGGACATATTTAAAGTGATGAAAGAAAAAAACCAACAACCAAGATTACTCTACCCAGCAAGGATCTCATTCAGATTTGACAGAGAAATTAAAAGCTTTACAGACAAGCAAAAGCTAAGAGAATTCAGCACCACCAAACCAGCTTTACAACAAATGCTAAAGGAACTTCTCTAGGCAGGAAACACAAGAGAAGGAAAAGACCTACAATAATAAACCCAAAACGATTAAAAAAATGGTAATAGGAACATACACATCGTTAATTACCTTCAATGTAAATGAATTAAATGCTCCAACCAAAACACACAGACTGGCTGAATGGATACAAAAACAAGACCTGTATATATGCTGTCTACAAGAGACCCACTTCAGAGCTAGGGACACATACAGACTGAAAGTGAGGGGATGGAAAAAGATATTCCATGCAAATGGAAATCAAAAGAAAGCTGGAGTAGCAATTCTCATATCAGACAAAATAGACTTTAAAATAAAGCCTATTACAAGAGACAAAGAAGGACACTACATAATGATCAAGGGATCGATCCAAGAAGAAGATGTAACAATTGTAAATATTTATGCACCCAACATAGGGGTACCTCAATACATAAGGCAAATACTAACAGCCATAAAAGGGGAAATCGACAGTAACACAATCATAGTACGGGACATTGACACCCCACTTTCACCAATGGACAGATCATCCAAAATGAAAATAAATATGGAAACACAAGCTTTAAATGATACATCAAACAAGATGGACTTAATTGATATTTATAGGACATTCCACCCAAAAACAACATAATACACTTTCTTCTCAAGTGCTCATGGAACATTCTCCAGGATAGATCATATCCTGGGTCACAAATCAAGCCATGGTAAATTTAAGAAAATTGAAATCGGATCAAGTATCTTTTTCCAACCACAGTGCTATGAGACTAGATATCAAATACAGGAAAAGATCTGTAAAAAATACAAACACTTGGAGGCTAAACAACACATTACTTAATAACCAAGAGATCACTGAAGAAATCAAAGAGGAAATCAAAAAATACCTAGAGAAAAATGACAATGAAAACACGATGACCCAAAACTTATGGAATGCAGCAAACCAGTTGTAAGAGGGAAGTTTACAGCAATACAATCCTACCTCAAGAAACAGGAAACATCTCAAATAACCTAACCTTACACCTAAAGCAATTAGAGTAAGAACAAAAAAAACCCCAAAGTTAGCAGAAAGAAAGAAATCATCAAGATCAGACCAGAAATAAATGAAAAAGAAATGAAGGAAATGATACCAAAGATCAATAAAACTAAAAGCTGGTTCTTGGAGAAGATAAACAAAATTGATAAACCATTAGCCAGACTTATCAAGAAAAAAAGGGAGTAGACTTAAATCAATAGAATTAGAAATGAAAAAGGAGAAGTAACAACTGACACTGCAGAAATACAAAGGATCATGAGAGATTACTAGAAGCAGCTATATGGCAATAAAATGGACAACCTGGAAGAAATGGACAAATTCTTAGAAATGCACAACAAAGAAAGGTCACATACAACAAACCAACAGCAAACATCATTCTCAACGGTGACTATCTGAAAGCATTTCCTCTAAGATCAGAAACAAGACAAGGATGTCCACACTTGTCACTGTTATTCAACATAGTTTTGGAAGTCCTAGCCACGGCAATCAGAGAAGAAAAAGAAATAAAAGGAATCCAAATTGGAAAAGAAGTAAAACTCTCACTGTTTGCAGATGACATGATACTATACACAGAGAATCCTAAAGATGCTACCAGAAAACTACTAGAGCTAATCAATGAATTTGGTAAAGCAGCAGAATACAAAATTAATGCACAGAAATCTCTTGCATTTCTATACACTAATGATGAAAAATCTGAAAGTGAAATTAAGAAAACACTCACGTTTACCATTGCAACAAAAAGAATAAAATACCTAGGAATAAACCTACCTAAGGAGACAAAAGACCTGTATGCAGAAAATTTTAAGACACTGATGAAAGAAATTAAAGATGATACAAATAGATGGAGAGATATACCATGTTCTTGGATTGGAAGAATCAACATTGTGAAAATTACTATACCACCCAAAGCAATCTACAGATTCAATGCAATCCCTATCAAACTACCAATGGCATTTTCACAGAACTAGAACAAAAAGTTTCACAATTTGTATGGAAACACAAAAGACCCCGAATAGCCAAAGCAATCTTGAGAACGAAAAACGGAGCTGGAGGAATCAGGCTCCCTGACTTCAGACTATACTACAAAGCTACAGTAATCAAGACAATATTGTACTGGCACAAAACCAGAAATATAGATCAATGGAACAGGATAGAAAGCCCAGAGATAAACCCATGCACATATGGTCACCTTATCTTTGATAAAGGAGGCAAGCATATACAGTGGAGAAAAGACAGCCTCTTCAATAAGTGGTGCTGGGAATACTGGACAGCTACATGTAAAAGAATGAAATTAGAACACTCCCTAACACCATACACAAAAATAAACTCAAAATGGATTAAAGACCTAAATGTAAGGCCAGACACCATCAAACTCTTAGAGGAAAACATAGACAGAACACTCTATGACATAAATCACAGCAAGATCCTTTTTGACCCTCCTCCTAGAGAAATGGAAATAAAAAAAATAAATAAACAAATGGACCTAATGAAACTTAAAAGCTTTTTCACAGCAAAGGAAACCATAAACAAAATGAAAAGACAACGCTCAGAATGGGAGAAAATATTTGCAAATGAAGCAACTGACAAAGGATTAATCTCCAAAACATACAAGCAGCTCATGCAGCTCAATATCAAAAAAACAAACAACCCAATCCAGAAATGGGCAGAAGATCTAAATAGACATTTCTCCAAAGAACTTATACAGATTGCCAAGAGATACATGAAAGAACGCTCAACATCATTAATCATTAGAGAAATGCAAATCAAAACTACAATGAGATATCATCTCACACCAGTCAGAAGGGACATCATCAAAAATGTACAAACAATAAATGCTGGAGAGGGTGTGTAAAAATGGGAACCCTCTTGCACTGTTGGTGGGAATGTAAATTGATACAGCCACTATGGAGAACAGTATGGAGGCTCCTTATAAAACTAAAAATAGAACTACCATATGACCCAGCAATCCCACTACTGGGCATATACCCTGAGAAAACCATAATTCAAAAAGAGTCATGTACCAAAATGTCCGTTGCAGCTCTATTTACAATAGCCAGGACATGGAAGCAACCTAAGTGTCCATTAACAGATGAATGGGTAAAGAAGGTGTGGCACATATATACAATGGAATATTACTCAGCCAAAGAAAGGAACGAAACTGAGTTATTTGTAGTGAGGTGGATGGACCTAGAGACTGTCATACAGAGTGAAGTAAGTCAGAAAGAGAAAAACAAATACCGTATGCTAACACATATATATGGAATCTAAAAAAAAGAAAATGGTCAGAAGAACCTAGGGGCAAGATGGGAATAAAGATGCAGACCTACTAGAGAATGGACTTGAGGATATGGGGAGGGGGAAGGGTAAGCTGGGACAAAGTGAGAGAGTGGCATGGACATATATACACTACCAAATGTAAAATAGATCACTAGTGGGAAGCAGCCGCATAGCACAGGGAGATCAGCTCCGTGCTTTGTGACCACCGAGAGGGGTGGGATAGGGAGGGTGGGAGGGAGGGAGATGCAAGAGGGAAGAGATATGGGGACATATGTATATGTATAACTGATTCATTTTGTTATAAAAGCAGAAACTGACACACCATTGTAAAACAATTATACTCTAATAAAGATGTCTAAAAAAACAACAACAAAGGATTTCAGATTCTTTGTTGGGAGGAATCTGCTCATTTGTTTGCTTCCTTGTTTCCATCCTTCTCTTCCGCCTTTGACAATGTTAGGTGATATTTAAACAACATTTGTCTCTTTTATGCTCTTATATTTTCCATCTATGAGGATTTGTGGCTGAAACTTTTTACTTTCAATGGCTCTGGTGATTAAAGGATGCTCAAAGAAGAAAAACTAGAGTGAATCTCAGAAGAGACAAGACTCAGTGGGAAATGAACCAGTGTATATGTGAAGATTCTTAGGGGACAACAGAGACAGAGGGCGTTTCCAGGGCAAATTCAGGTGAGGGAGCAAAGCTACCAACGGTCCTGTGTGAGAGATGCTGTTATCAGCCATCAAAGGGTGCCCTGACAGATAAAGTTTGCATTTCATTGCAGTTGGGCACATTGAAAAGATCTAACTTCATTTTGCAGATTGTGAATCTTGAACTTCTATTTCTTTCTTTTTATCCCGGTTTTCTTTTTGATAATTTTATTTTCTCCTTCAAGAAATCCACAATAGAAAAATGAATTAATATGGAGAAGAAAAAAGTTTCCAAAGCAATTGCTTCAGAAATTCTTTTCTTATGGTGGACTAAGATTTTTTTTTTTAGTTTTTGTTTAATTAGGTTTTAAATCTTTCCTTTCTTAATTACTTTTTTTTTTTTTTTTTTGGTATTAACACCTAAATATACTTCTATTCAGAGCACAAACATACAGTGATAACAATTAGCAGACTAATTACACTCTTTCTGTCAGTGTAACCTCATGGCACAGAAAGTATTACAAATCCATTTTAAAACATATTAAATGTTCATATTAATGAGGATAATAGAGAACAAGTACCAGCAAACTAAATATTGTTAATGATTTTGAGCTATTAAATTCATTACCATTTTCTTTCATAATAAAGTGGTTACTTGCTAATTAGACCTTTTTTAACTCATCATTATTGAATTCATTACATTGTGTGCAGTTAACCCTTGGAGGTCTGTGGGTGTGTGCGCACAATTAAAATCATTTTAATACCATATTAAGGCAATATGGGGAGTTCTTATAGCTTTTCTAACAGTCGTTCCATATACTTTCCTTACGTACATTTTCTTGGCAGGATATGCCTGGCAGCTTCATAGCTGTCACTGCATTTTCACCAACACATAATACAGAAGCAGCCTGAATTCATTAGGGTTATTACCATTAGTATTTAAAATAAAAGTGCATCCCACTTGTTTCATTATAAAAATGAGACGTACAAAAAATACACTAAAGCAAGGAGGAAATAATTTAAAATAGTTTAAATGTAGCTTATGAGATAAAGACCATAAGGCAATTTTTTTTACCAATCTAAAGTCAACTAAAAATTAATATTGACCTAGGGGAGAATTATAATCTCAGAATTTTAGAATTTACTTTTCTGTCTAAAGATACTACTGCTCTTTTGTATACCACTACCCTTGAACAGTCTGGAATATATATATATATACATACACACACACATATAAATACCATAGCTATATATATATATATATATACACATACACATGCACGCATACATACATATATAGGCATATATACATACATATAATATTATCATATGTATGATATACCTACAGACATATATATTTTATATATATACACATGCGTGCATACACACACACACCCTTGTCAACCTGCTAACTTCTTAGATGTGGTCATGTTGACCCAGCTGCCTGAACTCTTTCTCTTGGTTTCTCTTGTGATCAAACATGCATATTTTGTCATGGCTGCTAGCCTAAGGAGGGCAAGTGTGACAAAGGAACAAATTTCTCGCCTACATATGCACTTAGTGCTAAAACCTAAACTGTTATCTTCAGTACCAATAAGCTCAATCTGAAAACAAAAGTTCCGGTGGGTGGATAGGTGTATGAATGAGGTAGATATGTAGTAGCAGAAATAAATTGTGTGTGTGTGTGTGTGTGTGTGTGTGTGTGTGTGTGTGTAACACAGATGGGCAAAGGGTAGTGATGAGTGTGATGTTGGGGTGAGTGACATTGGCAGTGTGGTAACACACACTTTGAGACATTGGTCAGCCAACAGACTAGAGGTTAGGAGACAACTCACCATGGTAGCTTGTCTCTAAAATGACTGCCATCAGTTTTCCTTCCCTCTCTGAACATACACGCCACTCTTTCATTGAGAAGTGGAGTGTACCCCTCCCTTCTACTTGAATATGAGCTGGCATTTATAATTTGCCTGACCAACAGAATGCAGCAGATATGTTGTTCTAGGACTCCAAATCTAGGTCATAAGAAGCTTCTCAGTTTCCCCTTCAGCTTTTTGGAACTCATACTCTTCCTCCAAGCAGGAAGTCTAACTACCTTTAGACTGTAATCTGTAAGAAAATCTCAGATCTCCATTTGGAGAGTTTCCTTAGAGAGATCAATGACAAATCAGCCTTAAACTGTTCCAGCCACCTCAGCAGCCCTGGTGCTGAGTGAAGAAGCCTATAGATTACTCCAGCCTTAGCTGCTCTCTGACTGAAACCATATGGAGGGCCCCCAAGTGAGAACCCCAGAACCATGAGATAACAGTAAGTTGTTGCTTTAAGTCACGAAACAATAGATAACACAGCAATAGATAACCACGACATTTCCTACTGTCCAGGTGGGGACTTCAGACAAATTATTCTGTGAACATCTCCAATTATCTTTTTTCCTTTAGAAAATTTAAACAACAACAAACAATTTGCAGAACCACGGGAATTGCACAACTCTATTGGAATACCACTGAAATGTAATACATTGTGATTAGGCCCTGGAGCATTTCATTCTACGTGAATGGTGCCTTCTGAAATCATGAAACACAACAGTCCTATCGTGTCTGATATTTTTACAGAGCTGTACTTTTAACAGATAACTTTGTCCTTGCATCTCATTTCCTTTCATGACAAGCACTGGCAGTACTTGAGATAGAAAACAGAAGGTCAAAGTGGAATAGTGATTTGTTCAAAGTCACACAGCTGGTAAGCTTCAGAGCCCAGATATAGACCAAGGTGCAAAACACTTTGGCCTGTATAGCCTTGAAGGCCTGCCTGGAATGAATTTTAGAGTTTTCTGTGAATCCTCGTATGGTATCACCTTCCTTTCCCAGCTCTGTTCTTAAATAAATAGTTGATTGACCTTGGACGGTCTCTTATTACTTTTCACTTTCTATGTCCTTATCATTAAAATGAGCTTGTAATACCTCTCTCAAATTCAATGAGATTAAAAATGAAAGCACAATGTAAGTTTTAAAGCATTATACAAAGGTTGGCTGATATTACTGTTACTTCTTGCCCCTACTACTCTTACCAGAAAAATATTTAATTTTATTGTGAAAAGTAGACTCTAAGCTCTGGAGTAAATCAGAGAAGGGCGATATTAGCATAAGGATTAGTCAGAGGATACTCTATGGGGAAGGGGAGAAATTAGAGGTATGTTTCGAAGAAAGCAAAAATGATGTGAGCAGATTAATGAGGACAGAGAAGAAGAAAAAGTCCAAGAACTTGGATTAGTCACTGCTGAGGGATGTCTCAGGGGAAGCACTGTAGTAAGATTTCTGCGCAGATGCTTAGCAACAGAAGGGCGCTGGGTACTGAGAAAGGGTGTCAAGGTAATGTGCTTAAAAGGGCATACAAAACTCAGTCCATGGCACTTAAAATATGAACAACCAGACTCCATTATGACAGTTCCTCCCTTTCCTCTTCCCCCATCCTTTTCTCCCCTTCTCTCTCTTCTACTCCAGCAGCCCTTGCACACATTCCTACAGGCCACCTCCCTGCTATGCATCTTCATATTGGGTTTAGTGAGAAAATACTTAACCAAGACTTGATTTCAAATAAAGTCTTGCATGACAGCTAAACACATGTATGTACATACACACACACACCCCATCACCACCACAACCACCATAATTTCTATGAATTACTGGACTAAAATGAGTAATCAAAACTACAATGAGGTATCACCTTACAACAGTCAGAATGGCCATCATCAAAAAATCTACAAACAATAAATGCTGGAGAGGGTGTGGAGAAAAGGGAACCCTCTTGCACTGTTGGTGGGAATGTAAATTGGTACAGCCGCTATGGAGAACAGTATGGAGATTCCTTAAAAAACTAAAAATAGAGCTACCATATGATCCAGTAATCCCACCCCTGGGCATATATCCAGAGAAAACCATAATTCAAAAAGATACATGCACCCCAATGTTCACTGCAGCACTATTGACAATAGCAAGGACATGGAAGCAACCTAAATGTCCATCGATGATGAGTGGATAAAGAAGATGTGGTACATATATACAATGGAATATTACTCACCCATAAAAAAGAACGAAATAATGCCATTCTCAGTGACAATGGATGGACCTAGAGATTGTCATACTGAGTGAAGTAAGTCAGACAGAGAAAGACAAATATCATATGATATTGCTTATATGCGGAATCTAAAAAAATGGTACAAATTAACTTATTTGTAAAACACAAATAGAGTCACAGATGTAGAAAACAAACTTATGGTTACCAAGTGGGAGGGATAAATCGGGAGATTGGGATTGACATATACACACTGCTATATATAAAATAGGTAACTAATAAGAACCTATTGTATAGCACAGGGAACTCTACTCAATATTCTGTAATGATCTATGGGAAAAGAATCTAAAAAAGAGTGGATATATGTCTATGTATAACTGATTCACTTTGCTGTACAGCAGAAACTAACACAACACTGTAAATCAACTATACTCCAATAAAAATTCATTTAAAAATAAAATGAGTAATATCTTGTCTCATGTTTTCATCTTTCAGAGTAGACACTATGTCCATCTTTTGTTGATTAGTTGTATTTGTTAAATGATTTTATGACACTAAGACATATTACCTCTCTTTTTAATAATATAGCAATGCACAAAAATCCCTGATTAGAGGAAAGCATACGTTTTTATTCTGCATGCTCTAAGAACGAATAAGTAAAAATACACTTTAGTACAGTCTTATCTTCTCCTTCCAAGAATATGTAATTATTGAAGCACAATCAAACAATATATACCTCCTGAGAAGAATACATCCCTCTCAAAAATATTCCTCTTTTTTAAAACAAAAAACAAAAATCTAATGGATGGGAATTCCAAGACTGATATATATTCTCTTGTTACACACATTTAGAAAAAAAAATTTATCTCATATCCTCTCCATGTTTATAATCTGGAGAGTTAAGAGTGAATGTTGATACAATTAATAGCCTCTTTTCTCTATTTGCTATTTTTTTCTTTTTAAAGAACTGAAGCACAGAAAATACAAAAGTAAAGAAAGACTTGGATTTTGCAAATCAATATACTGAAAGAATGTAGGTCAGGTTCTAGTCTTCTGAACGTGCTAAATGTCTCTCAAAATTACTTTTTAAAGGATCTGGGGCATGAGTTCTGTCCCTCTGTGGCTGCCCTGATAAAAGGTTATCAACCCTGAATCAAGATGGCTGACTGAACAAACGACTTTCTTCTCCTCCCTCCTCAAATCCCATCGAAATGACAGAAGTAATATAAAAATAAATCTATATCAGTTCTAGTAAGCCCACTGGGGGGTCCCAGACGAATGATCAGTTAGGAAATCTGGAAGGTATTTAGCAGATGGAAACGGATAGACCGCAAAAGCTCCTACAATAGGGAATATACAACACCCACAGACAAAAGAAAAGAGCTCCAATAAGAATTTTTTTCCATTTTTATCCCCAACAAAATTTTGATTGGAGTCTATAAGAAGGAGCAAATTGGTAGCTTATTACAGGGCAAGCAGCTATTCTTAAAGTGTCTGATTTCAGCACTTGTTCTCAGTTAATACTTTGAGGGAATCTTTCAAAGTTAGATTTCTTGCACAGAGGAAGGGTTATTTGGGGGCCTCAGTTCAGTTGATTAATAGGTAGTGCCATTAATGAGGTCAAGACTTTGAGTTGTGAACCCAGTCAACTGGCATTTACTTGCTTATTTTTCATTTGTTAAACAAACTGGCATGTGCCAGATATTGTGCATAAACTACAGGGTCCAAAATATTTTCCTAGTCTGTAAGGATTGACCCAAATTACGTTTCAAGTTCTAGCTGCCACTTTTCCTGTATGATGTTCACCGCGTGAGTGAGAGTGCTGTGGCTCAGAGTGGATTACCTGTGCCCCACTTCATCTTAAAGAATAGAGTGTCATTATGCAGAACTTCTGAGGGTGTATCAGCAGATGCAAACAGAACAACAGTCATGCATTTTTTAAATCTGTGTGTTCAAAGAGTTAACAAGTCAGTTTTCGAAACATGAATTTTAACTAGCTCAAGATTCCAGAGCCAATTTCAACATTGACAAGAACAATATGGTAGGGTAGGACTAAAGGATCTGCTGTCTAGTTGATCAATACATAAGTCAAGAATAAATTTATCTGGGAACATACAGACACACACACACAAATAACCAGGTGTCTTCATTAAATGAGTAAATCTGCATTGGATTAAGAGCATTTCTGTTCTATGGCAAGTTTACATCTCATGTCATAAAAATAATACAGTTGAATTTATTAAAACTAAGCAACAAAAAAATCAACAATAAAAACCTTATCAAAAGTTATAATTTGGGTAAATTTTACTCTTATTTCAATAATAACAGTCTCTTTGAACTTTACATTTTTGAAGTATGTCTTTAGATTTACTGTCAGAGCCCAGGGCATATCTATTTAAACATTCTCAGTAGTAATACATTTTTCCTTTTTAGAGTGAATTTGACTCCTGGATATAGCAAAACATCATCTGGTAAAAAATCTGGTGAATAAGATGGTTAGTTAAGCTGGGAATAATATTTTTGGTAAAAAATGGGACAGATTTTTATATGTGGCTTAAAAAATGATTCTAAAGGAAAGGGTATTGCTTAATAGCCACCTCTCCATCATGACTGCTGATACCCTAGACCTTCCAATCGCCACTCATAATTTATGGTGGAGAGATGAAGAACACTCAGATGGATCAGAGGACACAGTAATAAAGATGCCTTCATAATCAGGAGCTGGAAAGACTGTGCAACGTTATTAGTCTATTATGAAATTATACGTATTAAAGAGTTTTATGAATCTGGTCTTACAGCTATGTGATATTTGAATAAAATCATGGAACTTAAATCACCTGAATCTCCCACTTCCAATCTCCCAGTACTGTTTGTGAAGAGGAATCTATCATTCCAATGTTCTATCAGAAATTCAGGACCTAATCACTTTCTTTCTCTCTCTCTCTGAATGTCACTCTCTCTTTGAGTATCGCCCTTCCTCCGTCCCCCACCCCAACCGTCTCTCTCTCTCTCTCTCACACACACACCTCACAGATATGTACACATTTCTACCAACTGTCTTTTTTTGTATTTTACTTGTTACTCATGAAGAAAGATGTAAAGTTAGTTTTCTTTTATTCCTTATTGCCCTTTTCAGTGTTAATTTGCCTCTTTTACATTTAATCTCCCACTTGAAGATGTTTAATGTGGACCTTTCTTTAAAACAGCAATTTTTACATTTGGTCATTGTATTCCAGAACATCTCTTTGGGGAAGCAAGTTATCTCCCTTTACAAGATACAGGAATAGAAATAGCGTATTCAATTTGGTTTTGTTTATTCTAAATATTTTAGTCAATAAGAGCCTGCAGATCAAGTTCAGAATCTCTTTTGGTTTTGTGTTTCCAAAGACACATCCAAATGCATATGTTCATATTCGTGTGTGTGTTTATTTTGCTGCATGATAAAATCTTTGGGTTCTAGGTGGCAGGTATCCTGGCAGATAATCCAGGATTTTGGTGATTATTCTTGGTATTCTTCAACGTCCTTCCAAACCTTCTATAAATTCCTTCAGCCTTTTAAAAACTGAAACACTTCCTTTGAAAACATTGCCTATATAAGAAGGATGATATCTTTCTAAGAGACTGTACTCAGGAAGGTTCCTCTCACCTAGGATCTTTTATGTAAAAGTCCTTCTGTAGAGTAGGCAAAGACCAAGGGAAAAAAATAAGGGGTACAAGGTAGACGTTCACCTGGCTACAAATACCAAACTCTCCAAGAGCTATTGCTCAGAGTTTGTCTTTGCGACGAGAATGCATGCATAAATCTCAGCATGCATAAATCTGGCTACCCATCCTAGTGGGAGGGGATTTATGTGGACAGTTCCTTCTGTGCAACATTAGAAACACAGCCTATTATCTCCTGACTTTCCAAGTCCTTGTTCTTTTTTCCTAATGAATGATTCATGTATTAATAATGGTAAAAATAATACTTTGCAATTAGAGTATGCTCTTTTTCTCTCCAGGGTGCTCAGTGGACATTAAGTACATAATCATTTTTTCATTCAGACTGCCCTGGGGGGTGGTTGGGAGGCTTAGACCACTGGGAATACTAACTTTATATTATCCTTTTTCTCCAAACACATTTTCTGTGCAAATTCTACACTCTTTAGGAGAAAGAAGCTAAGATGATTCCTCTTTTCAAGGTACCAGAAAGCTGCGGCAATGCACATTGTTCCAGACCATTAGCTCACTGAATTTTTAGGTTAACAGGAACATTGGGCTGACCTGTTCAACCTCCATGCTGGCTGGTCCTTTACCTAACATGTAAATGCTAAAGTACCTTGAGCCTCGGTTCCAGGCCCCATTTCCTCTCTGTCTACACTCTCTGTTCTGATGATGTCATCTAGTACCACAGCTTTAAATGCAGTCTCTAGGCTGATTAGTCCCAAATTAATATTTTGTAGTTCGATTTTTCCTTGGACTCAAACATCCAGCTTCCCGATTCATATCTCTTCTCGGATGTGTGTTGGGCACCTCTGAACTTACATGCTTGATTCCACACTCCCACCCCTATATCTCCACACACACGCTTCATTTGTTCCTCCCCCAGTCCTCCTCCTCTTAGGAAAAGGTACTAACATCTGCCTAAACTTAGGAGTCTCCTTATTCTTCCCTCTCCTCACTTCCCCTGCATTTTCTCCATCACAAGTTCTATCAGGTCTACCTCCAGCCTCCCCCTCACGGTGGTTTATTCCATCACCTTTTGTCTTGACAATTTCAGTCATCTCACTGGCCTTGATCTATTCTCACCACCGTTCAATCCGTTTCCACAACAGCCACAGTATATGTCCAAAATTTGAAATTTTTCAATGTGACTCCTCTCTTAAGACCCCTCTCTGCATGTACTCAATTCCCACTGAACACAGAAGAGCGTGAGCTGGAGAATACAGTCAATAATATATTAATAATATATTAACTTTGTAAGGTGACCGATGGTAACTAAACTTATCGTTGACCTTTTCCCAACATATACAAATGTTCAATCACTATGTTGTACACCTGAAACTAATATAATATAATATGCCAATTATACAATTAAAAAAAAGAGAAGAGCATAAGGACGGCCGCGCCTTCCATGTGCTGGCCCCCGGCCCTCTCTGATCTGACCTTGGGTCACCCTCTGCCCCTCGCTCACTGTGCTCAGCCACGCCCACCACCTTTCTGCTTCTGAAATAAAGAAAACCTCATTAATGACTCAGAGCATGTGCACCTTCTCCTCCCTTTACTTGGAATTCTCTACCTCTATGTCTTCATAAGAATGGCGGCTTCTCATATTCTCATTTTTTTATAAAAACCCCAAATATCATCTCAGAAAGACTTTCCTGCTGACTCATCTAAAGTAGCTTCATTTCCCCCCACCCCCATACTCTTTCTCGTATCACCCTATCACCCTATTTCCTTTATTTCTCGTATCACCCTATCACCCTATTTATTTCCTTCATTTTGATTATTCCTATCTAAAATTAGCTATTTTCTCTGCCTTCTCTCAAGGTTCCATGGGGCCTGAGAACTTTTGTGCCTTAATCTTCTTCCTGTTTATATCTTCTCAAGCAGTTTATGGCTTATAGTAAGTGATGAACAAATATTAGATAAATAATAGTTAATGAATCAATGTAGGTGATGGTGAAAATACTTTATATTCCAATACAAGAGAGTGACCTCATTTGATTTTTGGTCTGAAAATGTAATCCTGGGGAGTGTGACTGGCAACTGATGGGTGGGAGGGGCTTAGAGACCGATGTGAAGTCTCTTTCACTAATCCAGGTAACAAGTTGGGAGGACTCGAGTTAAGGCGAGATCAGTGGGCACAAAGAGGAGGGGAAGAGATAGGAAGTAGAAGTCACAGGATCTGGGGACAAGATAGAAGAGGAGCAGGGATAAAGTCCAGGTTTCTAATCACAATGACCTGAGTGAATCAGGATATTATTGACTTAGTTTGAAAATCAGGGGAAGAACCAAATTTAAGATTTGTAATTGATAAAATGTGAGGGAGTCTTGACTAGAATATGACAATCTCCCTTTCCTTTGAATTGACTCCCTTCTACAGGATGGGCTCCTAGTAACTATATTTTTTATATAATTTGGTCCCTTAGCCATAGCCGAGTGGTTCTGGAATGGTCATCTGATCCAGTTTGAGTCAGTCAGAGTCTCTTTCCCTGGAATTTGGAATTGGAGCTGATTGAAACCTAGTCAGTTTCTGGAATTTGGAATTGGAGCTGATTGAAACCTAGTCAGTTTCTGGATCTGGCTAGAATTGAGGTAGCGGTAAATTCTCAAACTTTGGGGCTGTTCCTGTCTAATAGCAACAGAGAATGTCAGTTTATATACCAAGAGAGTGAAAATCAGATATGCAGAGAGAAACAAAAATGAGACATTGAAGAAAAAAGAGGGCTGCCTACGTTTCTGAAGACTGTTCAGCTTCTGCTTAAAATACCCCAGAAGCCTAGATGCCTTTGATTTCCTAGAGATACTCCAGAACCCAGTAATCAAATATTCTTGCAACAAATTTCTCTTCTCTCTTTCTGACTAATTTGTTTTCTAAAACCTACATTCAAATAAAAAAAATATACACACATATGATTTATACATACATATATTATAAAAATATAATATCAGAGAATTCATCATATTTTTCTTATAAATAAGTGATATACTTCACTCTTCTTGCCTGAGTACTTTAAATCAATAAATACGTACTGGGACAAAATCTGATATGTACCAAGGAGAATTCAAAGATTGTATAACATTTGGTCCCTGCCACAAAAAGTATTAGAAACTGTTTGACACCTGAAAAGTTAAATCATATAAATTTAATAATGATGTAATACAGAAGATGCCACAAGGCAATGGTATACATGATTCATTGCCAAATAGTTCAGACAATAATACTGTTGAGTTCAGAGGCCGAGGAGAGCCCAGAGCTGAGGGGACAGGTAAACTTCAGTAAGGAATGAGGACGGGGCTTAGAGCTTGAAGAATGGTTAGAGTTTGCACAGCCGGACAGGAATGAGAAGGGAGTGAGACTTCCTCCACTGGGAGGCCTCCCATGATCAAAAGCAGGTAGGGGAATTTTAGAGCCCAGAAGCCCAATAATCTTGATCTGAGAAGGATGCCGGACAAGTAGAAGTGACAGCAAAGAATGCTCAAGTCTGCAGGAAACAATTCAGCATTTTCTCCCAAATGGAAAATGCCCCTTGGCTCCCCCAAAGAAAAGGCCAGTTTCATGTGAACCTCTTTTTCACCTGCCTGCCTTTAAATTCACCTTGCCCAAAGGAGTCCTTAACCCAATGCCAGTGGCTGGTGGCAGCTCCCAGGCAAATTACCAGATCCCAGAAATTTTGCTTCTGTTGTTTCTGTGGAACTAACCATGAAAGAAGACTCCCCAACAGAGGAGTGTCAACATTGGGAAATGTGCTGCACTCTCTGTGTGCAGGACTGAACAGCTTGGGGAACAGGAAGGAGCTAACCGGAGACTTGGCAGCTAAGCCCCAGCGAGGGTAAACGGAGTGGGAATGTGAACCATGTGGAGTACATCAGGGCCAAGATGGCTAAATCTGCGCTGGCCGGTATCTGACCCTGAAAGAAGGAAACCTTCATACGCTGAAGCCCAGCTCAGCTCCCAGACACATGTGTAAGCAATACCACCCCCAACCTGCTCCTCGACACACAGGGTCAGTGTTCTGCCTAACAGAATGCAGATGGGGGAGTCTCCATTTGCCCAGCCAGGACATACCAGCTTGGGCCTCAGCTTCCTCTTTAGAAACAGCAACACATTTCATAATGAATCTTTTAAGACACCAATTGTAAATACAAACAAACCCCAAATCCTGGTCTGCTGCTGGAAGCTAGCATGATTAAAACAAAAGAAGAAAAAGGAAAAACTCGAACCTTCAAGACGGGTGTTCCAGTTTCCACTCCCGATGTATAATGTAATACTCATTTGGATTTTTTTTTTTTTTTCTGGTTTAAAAAAATTTTTTTTTTCACCTACTTTCCAGAGAAAAAATTCTGATCCTTAGGCGTACTTATTCAAACCAAACTCTACTGTGAAAAGATCTGATTTGTCAGCATTTTTCCCCTTTCAGACATTTGGGTCATATTTTATAGGCACTTAAGCCACACAATCACCAACTGTCCCTGCCTTGTCCAGACATCAGCACCACTATTTCCATATGAATCTAGGTCAACGCAATAGCAAAATGTTAAAAACCTGGCATGCCAGGAAAAAAGGAAAAGCAGCAGAGCTCAGACTCAGCTCCTGGCACAACTCCCCAGTGTCACGTCGGCAAAGTTAGCAGTGACCCCACAGAGTCAGTCCTCACTATGACAGGGCCAGCATTTAAAAAACACACGGACAGCTGAAAAGTCCAGATTCAAATCAGGTTCCACTCTTCCAAATGCCATGAGTCTTTTCCCTCTCCTCTTTATACCCATTTACGCATGAAGGGAAAAACAAAATGAAAAAAGAAAGAGACTTAGGCAAAGCTTATTAGCACATAAAAATCAATGGAGCTGCAAAGTCTGTTCTATACAGTGAAAAATTAATACATCTAATTAATTTTGAACCTTAATTAATTAATGTTTGTAAAGCACTTTGAGATTCTCGGATGAAAGATGGCATAAGTGTATTTGGGTATTGTTTTGTGATGTCATTCTGGCACTTTGAGCTAAGGTGCCACATGGTAATATTATTAACACGAATAATATAGCCACTCTCAATAAAAGAATCTCGGATGTAGTAGGGTCATTTAAATTTCTACATGTCAGTTTACATTCTGCAGAATACAGTAGTTGTGGAGAGGTTAGGAAGCTGGGAACACTCTACAATGCCTCAACGAGAGCAAACTTATCATATGCAGGTACCTTTGAAATAATGGGAAAATTGTTGGCATATGAATCATCCTAGCTTAATTACTAGCTAATCCCGTTACATATTTCTGCTCCAGGTATACAAAATTACTCATTATTTTTCACAGCGCCCCACACTTTCCTACCTGTGTGCCTTTGCTCTGCTTTTTTCCCTGCATCAGGAGTGACCTTGGTCCCATCTCCCCTTATCTAAGTCCTGTCCATTCATCAGTGTCCATCTGAAGTGTCACCCTGCCGTGAAGCATCTCCCAAATCCCAGATGTTAGACTTCTTCAGTTTTTTTGAAGTCCCTTAACTGTACATTCAGGCCATTCTTAAGAAGTATAGTCTGTCAGGATGGTCATGCTTATTCTGCAGTGACATAAAACAACAATGTTTATTTTTCACTTATGGCAGGTCAGCAAGGGAGATGGAGTAACTTGTCTAAGGTAGAAGCTAATATGCCACTGATGCAAAGCTTGCCCTGATTAGTATTAGGTCTTTCGAGAATATTCTGTAATGACCAAATATGAAGAATGAAACCAAGATACAGACTCTGCAAGTTTAATTTCTCCGAGCTCAGAACAGGAAGGTTAATTTTTTCTGCTTTACAGATTATCTACTTTTCTCCCTCTTTTCTTCCCCTTTATTTTCTTTTCTATTTAATGATAACAACAAACAATAATTTCCCTCAAAAAGTAGCTAAAATTTCATATGGAAATTACTTTTTGTCTTACTAAAACTTTAATATGTAGAAGTATACCTTGGGAAGTCGACACGTAAAACTAGCTCTCTTAGTGGATTAAAAGATCCAAGTGGCAAATGAATGTTTTGTATGTTTGCTTTGGTTTTTTATTTGCATTTTAGTGGTTTTTTAAAAAAATAATTACCAGTGTAATTTGATCACCGAACACTATTATGTGAAAAACAGAAGTGCATAAAGAAGGAAATTAATCACATGTGATCCTACCATGGAGTGATACCTTCTCACTGGTGTCCTCACATGGCCCTTTCTCTGTATGCACATACCCCTGGTGTCTCATCCTTTTCTTTAAGAACACCAGTCCTATTGGTTTAGGGTCCCGCCGTACTGGGCTCATTTTAACTTAATCACCGCTTTGAAGGCCCTATCTCAATATGGTTACTTTCTGAAGTACTAGGATTTAGGACCTCAGTATATGAATTTGGGGGGAAACACAATTCAGTAGATAACAACAATATAGCCCACTTGCAAAAATAATTGAATAATATTAATATTTTACATAGCGTATCTGATATAAAATTTATCATGTTTTTAGTCCTCACAACTGTCTGATTTCAGGAACTCCTTTTTACAGAATTCCTTCCTTCCTTCCCTCTGTCTTCTCTCTTTTTCTCCTCCTTCTCCTTCTCTCTCTCTCTCTCTTTCTATAGAATCTAAATTAAAACAACAACAATAATAGGAAGTACATGGAATGATATCTTCCAGTCTACAGGTGTGAAGCAATAGAAGCACAGAGATCCACAGAGATTCTAAGTACTTTTCCAAGCTGGCAGGAAGAGCCGCTAGTGTCGGCTGCTGTTTAAGGATAGGGAGAGTGGAAGAGGACGGCAAGCAGGCACAACGCGGAGCACACGCGGGCTTTTGGGATCTTAACTGCGAGTACAGCTCTCATTTCCCAGACCATCGCAACCTCAATCACAGTAACAGAATTAGTGACATTTCTGGAACCCAAATCCACACGTTTGAATCAAGGAGCACTGGAGGTCTCTCATGAGTGCTCTTCAATAATGGTCATTCTCATGCTCATCTCTTAGAATCCCTGTCTTGTACTTGCCTCAAAGGCTCCTCCAAAAGATGTTCAGTTTTCTTTGCCGTCATCACTTTGCAAGGCTATACACAATGTCCCCGTTTTACTCAAGTATTAATTTGGGTTAATGTCAGAGAACTCCTCTTTTCTGCTCAGATAGTCATCACAAGGAAGTGAGAGGAAATACACTCTTCCTTAAGCGTACTCTGTTAGACCACAAGCAGAGGTTCTTGGAGGTCTCAGATTCTTACAGATACAATTTGTATTTGACTGGCTCTTAATCACCACTACCACCCTAGATTGTAACAAAGTTCCTAGGAGTTTGGGCTCAAAGACAAAAGATTTACGTGACACTGTACAATACCAGAATCAAAATAAATTCTGTTTTCTAACCAACTACTCTCCCTTTTGCAAGTTCAGGTAGTCTGATGTCTTTCCCTCATGTAGATTCTTTTGTCATCTGTTATGCTGTGAGAGAAGCTGGGGGCGGGGTCTCATTCCCTAAATTCCCATCATCTTGGTCCCAAGAGGAATTGTTTCATTTTGTTATTGTTCTCTCTAGAGACTATTAGGGGCTATGCAAGTATGATTCCATCCCTGAAAACATGTCTATAAAAAACTGAATTTGCAGTAGCATGACAGTTAAGGGCACCATTGGAATCTTTCTATACAAAGCCATTTATGGGTCACATCTGCATCCAGTACAAGGATACGTACATTTAGCCTAAAATGTAGCAACCCCACATCATATCCAAGGAAGGTGGCAAAACACCCCAAAATACTGTTAAAACTTACCTTCGGATATGTTAAGCAGTCAAGTTATTTATCCAGGAATTAATGCATAGGACTTGTGAAAGGTGTACTACTCAATAAGGGTGTTTGGTTATACATCATGCATATGATCTCAAAATGCCATCATAACATGGATTTCCTACTTATATTTTAATTGCATTCAAAACGTCACTCAACCACTTGTTATCCTATACGATTCAGATTGGAGGCCCCACCATCCATAAACGTGCCCTCTGACGTGCTTCAGTCATAGTCTCTTCTCCATGTGTCTGGTTCAGCCTCTAGAGTAAAGCTGGCTGCTAGCTCAGTGGATTGTTCATAGTACATGCTTAATTATACGTATGGAATAATAAACATGAATGCAAGAGAAAAGCCAGGTTCAAAATAACATGATACCTTTCTATCTTGGAATACAATCAATATAAAGATGTGACACTGGCCAGCTAACAGTATAAAATGAATGGGATTTTCAATCTACCCACCTCCCACTAGAGTTAAAAAGGCATCTTAGTTCCTAATTTTATCTTCACTTGAAGGTGATGAATTGAGATGGACTGGACTCCCCCACAAGTCACATCCTTTACCTAGTTCTAAGGTACATCTGAGCTGCTGTGGGTGGGGCTGGAGGCTAGAGGAGCAAGGCCTGGTGATGGGGGACAACACGGAGGCGGGTCTCCACCACCTTTCTCTTTCCACCTTGAGCCCCGGAGAGAGGGTTGTCAGCATAGGTGTTATGAACCCTTTGATTCATAGCTTTCTCATCTGACTGCTCAATACTTTGGTGCTTTAATAAGACTCAGTTGAAAAGAGACTTCCTTCTTTTCACAAATTGAAAGAGAAAATCTGTTTGGACGTTTTTTAAGGGAAAGGGGAAAACTTCTGGGTTTTCTTGCATTTTTTTTTCTCTTTTTTACAGTTGTTTCTATCTCTTAGCAGCTCTCTACCTTGTATGTCAGTGTCAACTAACTGAATCTTTGGGGAATTAAATAAGGGAAATAATGAGAAAATATTTACATTTGAGATTCTTGCGCTTGAAGGTCCAAGTGGAACCCCACTCAACAGGATGTTTCTCAGCATGCAATTTTTTAAAAGTCAGTAATTGTAGGAATAAGTTAACATTATCTTTACACTGTTAGAGAAATCTCATCAAATGCTTATGTATTTTTAAGCTTTGCTTTTTTATTGAGGTATAATCTAAGTATAATAAAAGACAAAGGCCTAAACTTTTCAGTTCCATGAATTCTGACAATTTTGTAAACCTATAAAATTATCACCAAAAACAAGATATAGAACATTTCTATCACCACAGAAAGGGCCCTTCCCATCCCTTCCTAGTCAATTTTCCCCATCCCTTCCTAGTCAATTTTCTCCATCCCTAAGAGGAACTTTCTTATTTCTATCAACTTAGATTAGCTTTACCTGTTCCTTATCTCATTAAAATGTAACATATCGTGTATTCTTCTATATTTGGCTTCTTTTGTTCAACCTAACGTTTTAGAGATCCATCCATTTTGCTGTATCAATAGTATATTCATTTTCCTTACCAAGTAGTATTCCACTGTAGGAATGCACCATAGTTTATCTAATTCTCCTGTTGATAGGGTGGTTTGCTCAGGTTTTGGCAGGTATGAATGAGGCTGATATGAATATTCTTTCATAAGCCTTTTTCTGTGAACACATGTCTATAATTCTTTGAGTAAATACCTGGGAGTAAAATTAGTGAGTCATAAGGAATGTGTATACTTAACTTTAAAAAAAACTGCCAAACAATTTTTCAAAGTGGTATTACTTTACGCTTCCATCAGCAATATATGAGCATTCCAGTTTCTCCACATCCTCATCAACTTTTGGTATAGCCAGTATCTCTTATTCCAAAAAAATCTATCCCCAAAGATATAAAAGTATATGTTACTATAGTTTTAATTTATATTTCTCTGATGACTAATGATATTGAGCAACTAATGATATTGAGTTCTATATGTTAATCACTTCTGTACTTTCTTTTGTAAAGTGTCTGTTCAAGTTGTTTACCCATTTTTAAAAACTAGGTGATTTGTATTTTTACTGTTTAATTATAGGAGTTTTATATATTCTGAATAAGGTCCTCTTTGAGATATATGTACTGGGGAAACTGTTCCAGGTTTGTGGCTTGTGTTTCATTTGCTTATGGTCTATATATTGATTTATAGAAAGGTTTCAATTTTAATAATGTTCAACCTATAATCTTTATGGTTATTGTTTGTTGTGTCATGTTTAAATATTATTTGGCTAACCCAACATCATGAATATATTCTCCTATTGGTTTTTTGAGGCTTTATAATCTTAACTTTTACATTTAGAACTATATATCTCAATTTAATCTTTTGTGTATGGATGAGATAAAGGTCTAGGTTCTATTTATATCCTTATATATATGTGTTGTTGTTCTACCATATTTCTTGTGATGGCTTCTTTCCTATATTTAAGATTTTATTTTGAGATAACTATAGTTTTATATAACTGTAGACTCACTTATGAAATAATAGAGATCCCATGTATCCTTTGCTATATTTCCCCTAATGGTAATATCTTGGAAATATGTAGTACGATATCACAACCAGGATACTGACACTGATACAGTCAAGATTCAGAACATTTCCATTATCACAGGATCCCTTTTAGAGAGACACTCACTTCCACCCAACACGCTTAGCCCCTGGAGACCATTAATCTGTTCTCCATTTCTACAACTGTGTCATTTCAAGAATGATATATAAATGAAGTCATACAGTTTATAATCTTGGGATTGTCTTTTCACTCAGTGTAATTCTCTGCAGATTCATCCAAATTCAACCATAACTTTCTTGAGAGACTCTGCTCTGAATACCCCCATCTCCAATGTCCACTTCAAGAACTTTTGTTAAATAATGTCATAAAACTATTTCTCAGTAATGACTTATGTCAGCCCTTTCTGTTACCTCTTCCTGAAATTATCTTTTCCAGAATTTCATCTAGCTGACTTCCTCTCAGCTCAAACGTATAAGGCTTTCTTTGCCATCCTCTCTAGAATAGCTTCCCCACCAACACATCTGCCACGCTTGATCCCATTAACTGATTTGTTTTCTTTGTAGCACTCATTTATATCTGAAATTATTTATTTTCCGTTTTCCCCATTAGAGTGTAACATTGATAGGTTAGAGCCCTTTTCTTTCTTGGGCCTCAGGACTTAAAATAGTCTTAAGCCTTCCTATAGTCTCAAAAAGTCAAATTCTCAAGACACGTTAGCAAATAAACCAATAGCAATATTTATGCTATGAGTATTTTCACTTTCCTCCAGATAAATGATTGAGTAACATGAGTTCAAAGGTTTTTCTGACCTGAAGTCTGATGATAAACATTCAGAGTCAAAGAACAATTAGAATCTACAGCTATAGTATTCACCTCTAAAATTTGCCTGAGGGAGTCAGAAAACTGGATTCAACATTTCTCACAATTTGATAATATCTTGATTCATAGAGAAATGTGTATATTCCTAAGTACAGATATTCAAGAAATGTGGAATGACTCCAAGAGCCATATTAAACCTTTGATAAAAAATTTCTATAACTCCCTACATATAGAGCATCAGGTCTAATGGGGCTATACTGTCTAATTGAGCAAACTGGCAATCAAAGTGTCTAACCAGGATGGAAATCATTTTGAGATCATGATCATTAGTTTTTTTCCATGAAGTTAACTTTTTTATTCTTCTCCTTAAGTATGAAAACCGAAAATTTGATTTCAAAAAATATAATTATGAAATGACATTATAATCGAGGATACTCACTTTCCAGTCTAAGCAGTGTTGGGAGCTGAGAGGCTGAGAGTGCTAGGCAACTGCAAGGCTCTCAGCTTCTCTCCTCAGTTTATCAGACTGCAGTAGGGATAATTTACTAGCTTAATCAAGAGGAAGAATGGGTGTGGCACTGCCAAAATGTAGTATCAATAGATTTCAAGCTGAGTGCCTAACAAGCACTGCCATTAGTGTCATGTCACCTCTAACCTCCAGATAAAGATTCTTGATTCTGAAAAGAAATATGGTCCTAAGAGCACCTAGTGATCCCCAGGAAGATTTTAACTGTCAATACGTCAGATGTGGCAGGGCCTAATAAGACCTTACTCAACTACCTCATTATAAGGGTCACCAGGAAGTTTTATCAGATGTATACTCTCTGAACTCCAATTTCCCCATCTGAGAAATGCAGCTCTCTCAAGCGTAGCCCCTTTTCCACACTTAATCTATATCACAGAATTCCCACAATAGCCATGGAAACCCTGATTTTCAACTGCAATCATCAGGCGTGCATTAGAATTTCAGGAATTTCTTTTCCATTTACTCTAGGGTTCTCTTAAAAATAACTAAGCACTAACAGAAGAGAGGGAAGCTTAGAATAATCCATACAGTCATTTCCTGTGAAGAGGAAGAGAAAGAAGGAGGAGGAGGAGGAGAAAGGAAGGAAAGGAGGAGAAAGCCACTTAGAGAGATACTTAGGACTTAAAGGGCCATCTGCTTTTGGAGAGTTATTACCCTCTCTTCCTATCTTCGAAGATCAATAAGACTAAAGCTCAATTTGTATGTCTCCTCCTTCAAGTGTCCTTGCCTCCCTCCAAATTTAGTATATGTTTATGTGGTCCCTTATACTATTTATTATTAGCAAAATTTTCTGTTATTTAACACTCATGCTTTTCTGTTTTGTCTCCACTACTAGACACATTTGCACTGTCTTTCCTACAATAGCATGTAAAATGGTCCTGGGATGACAGAATGTTCTCCATGAAGATTTTCCTCTTCATTGTTGGATTAGTTGCTTAGCTTTCTTGCACCGCGCATTCTACTGTAGGATGTAGAGCTGCTTCTGTTTCTAGGTGTCCCACTGCTGCACACCTCACCCCCCCCACCATCCAAATCTCACTGAGCTTCGACAGATTCCCACATCTGAATTTTAGACATCTCAGGAAAGGGTAGCCAAAAAAAGTCTTTGTATGTTTTTAATATATTGGATGTGTTCTCTAGAGACCTTTACCCAATGAATTGAAATACCTGAAATTCCCTCATCAGGGTAACTCCTAATCCCTTTCCATTATTTTAGCTTCAGTGCCAAAGCTGTGAGGAAGAATTAAATTGTCCCTTGTCCATATACTTTTAATACTTTTGGGGGGATTCTCAGTGTTCTAGGGAGACTCATTTTAAAAAAAGACACCTGTAGCTAGTTAGATTGTTTTTCTGTTGCTGTTATCAGCAATAAAAGAATCAACATTCTTTAATCAGATCTTCTAGCTCTGATTTTCTGAGGCAGGAAAGGAAAAAGAAAGACTTCGGGTTGGGAGGAACTTGAAAAGTACAAGGGTTTGGGTGCCTGACTCTGAAACTTGGTTTGGCCCATAGAAGCTTCTCAATAAATGTTTCTGACTGAAGTAGAAACTCACAGTATTTGTTCTTGGTGAAAGTGTCTTAGTACTTTTTAAGAACAAAGATTTATGATTGCCTATACTACTGGCTGCTTTTAGAATCAAACCATTGTTCAAAATACTATGACATCCTCTCAATGATGTGAAATTAGCATCCTTGAGGGTATTTTGTGTGTACCAAAATTTCAGTTTCCATCCCTAATCCTGTATATTTCTATAACCCTCAGCTTACATAATTGCCCATGAATGGTTGGTCATGCTCGCTACAGCTCTTTTAAAGAAAGACAGTGTGAGTATCCAATTTCTATCCTACTGAAATCAGTGGGGCAAAGCTCAGGTAAGGATGGCCTCAGAGGACATGTTAGGGATTAACTTGTATTCCTGGCGGTGGTGGAAGGACATAAAGGTATACTAATGACCTACCTTCCTCCCCTGGGAATCCTGCCTGCAGATCTTACATGACTGGGCTCTTCCAGGTTGGCTTATGGTGACTTCCAGCTCTTGGCAGAAAGAACTGAGAAGCCAATCCATAAATATTTACGATATCTATAATTTTCAGCATTTTAGTGGTCCACTTTTTCCAGTTGTCCAAATCTTCACTTTCATGGCTATTTTTCCCTTAAAGGGCAAAGAAAGAGCTCTCTCCTCAGCTCACTTACCAAGCCCAAGATACCTACCCTTCTCTCTCTGAGATCACCTCAAAGAATAGTTTCAGTTCTAGGAATATGAAGCATCCCACTCACATTTAGCCTTCCCAGTGTTCAAAATGTTGTATGCCCAATGTGTAAAATTTGGTGGTGTTTTTACTTTAGAAGTGGCCTGAAAATGATGAGACCCTAGCCCCTGCTGTCTTCACAGACATAGTCTATTTATATAAAGGACATTATTATGTTAGTCACTGTGTTATCCACTTCTAAGCTGCCTCCATTTTAAAAACACAACATAGGGCTTCCCTGGTGGCGCAGTGGTTAAGAATCCACCTGCCAATGCAGGGGACATGGGTTCGAGCCCTGGTCCGGGAAGATCCCACATGCCACGGAGCAACTGAGCCTGTGCATCACAACTACTGAGCCCACGTGCCACAATTACTGAAGCCCACACGCCTAGAGCCCGTGCTCCGCAACAAGAGAAGCCACCGCAATGAGAAGCCCACACACTGCAACGAAGAGTAGCCCCCGCTCGCCACAACTACAGAAAGCCCGCGCGCAGCAACGAAGACCCAACACAGCCAATAAGTAAATTAAAAAAAAAAAAAAGAATTATTAAAAAAAAAATAAAGTGCATATTCAGCATTTAAAAAATAAAATAAAAACACAACACAAGTTTGACCCCTCCAAATTGTCTCTGAAAATACAATTAAGAAAAAAATCTCTCAGGTTTTCTTACACTTTTCATTTCCCCTCTAAGATTTTGTCACACTTATTCCTAATGGTCCCACCTCTCTTCCCTCACCAGGGTTCCTTGCTGCCTCTTCTCCCTGGCTCAAGCATAGATAAAGATTCCTGGATATTCTTAGAACAGAGGCAGCCTCAGGCTCTCCACAAAACTTTACCAAAATGTAAATTGTAAAACATAAAAGAAAATAATGACAGAAAATACAGATAACTTAAAAAATAGTCACATTTTCAACATGTAAGTTTTTTATTTCCAGGATTCCAATAAAAGGAGAGCAGGGCCTTACTAGCTGAGTATAAGGGACTCTTCCTTAGATAAAAATACTTCATCTGGAAATTGTTGGTGTAACTCCAGTGACGGCTTTTTCTTCCCTCCCAGACTCCTGGGCCAATTGTCTGTAAGTTCTGTTTTGTTTTCTGATCTTTTAGGGTGAGTCTGTTTAAACACTTCAAAATGGAACATTGTCCTGGTTCAATCCTCCTGAACAGAATGTTACATACAGCTTTTCCAGTTTCCAGTATGAAAAAAATCACCTTTGAAATGTAGGACAGTCTTGACCAATTAATATAGAGACACAGGATAATGCAATGATGCAGTTCCTAGCCATGTCATGCATTGGCTGTGCGACCTTGGGTGTATTACTTCATCTTTCTGTGTCTCAGTTTCCTATTTTATATATATAAAAAAAAATAGTACCTACTTCATAGCATTTTTAAAAGAATTAAATGAATTAATTCAAGGGGGTAGTTAGAAAAGGCTTAGAATCTTGTTGTGGTTATTGACACACCAAAGCACAGAAGAATTCACTCCTGTTCATTCCTGGCTCATCTTTAGCCTTCAATGGAATAATTAATCATATTTTATCGTATTTAACTCAGGTCTACCCGAACTCATTCTCAGGGAAATTATCTTGCAAACATGCACCTATGACAGTTCATAACATGATGATCCCAGTTCATTCAAAACAGTTCATTCAGAAAACATTGATTGATCACCTACTATGTTCCAAATACTGTATCAGGTGCTAGAGATATAAAGATGAGGAAAAAAAGAAAATGCAGTCACGATCCCTATTCTCATGAAGAAGTAAGCATCAGTGTAGATGCTTAGTGAAAACGTTGTCTGCTTTGGAATCACACAGTATAGTAGTGAATCTCCAAAGATTATTCCCAACCAAATATGCCTTCAGGTATTCATGGCCCTGTGCAGTCACCCCACGCCCCCATATTGGATCTAGGGGTGGCCATGTTTTAACCAATAGAATGTGGTGGAAGTAACACAATGCCAGTTTCAGGTCTGAGCCTCCCAAAGGCCTCACAAGTCCTCCTTTTGTGCTTTTGGGGAGCCTTGAGCTACCACATAAGGGATCCAGCTATCCTGCTAGAGACATCCCACGGAAAGGCGATGTGGAGAGGAAGAGGTTCTGCAGTTACACAGAGGGAGGGAATCCCAGTTATGCTCACATCCCAATTGAGCTCAGCCTTCCAGCCAACCCCGCCCAGACCTAAGACGAGTGAGGGATCCAGAATATTCCACCCAATATCAACTGAACACAGGCAACCCACAGAATCATGACAGGCAACAAAATGTTTTCCTCATTTAAGCCAGAGAGTTTCAGGATAGTTTGTTAGAAAGACTCACCATGTGAGAACATTTTCTCTGCCATTTATAGAGAAATTATTTAACTTTTATGAGGCTCAGATTTCTCAACTCTAAAATGGGACAACAGTAATACTTCACAGAGTTGTTGTAAGTGTCAGATATAATATATGTAAAATTCCTGGTATTAATAAAAGGTAGCAATTATAAGTGGTTAGATGCTGTTAGTTTTCTGACACACTCCCAGGAAGATTTTAACTTCAAATCAGGATCCTGAGACCATGAGTCTCAACTCAAGTTGCTACTCATATCTGACTTAAAGGCTACTTCTTCCCTGAATGTGGATAAAGTCAGGGCTGAAGGGGAACAGCTTTCACTCCACACATAGAATTCAGGAGATAAATGCCTCTGTGGAGCGAAAGCTGTATTTTTTTTAACAACCTTCTCGCTTAATTTTACATAAGCAAGATATGCATTCAGTTGTTACGCCAACATGAAGTAATTAAAGTTGTTGCTAAACGTGGCATCACAAAGTTCTCACCCTTGCCTCCAACTTAATGCTTCCTGAGAACGTTTGGAGATTTGTAAAATAAATGATGTAAAATATGGGATATTTTTGGGTATGACAAATCTCATTTATTTTCCCTGTCATCACTCACCTGGTATATAATACCTGTTCCATGAATACTGAAATACTGCAGATGTTTTCAAAATAATGTTGAGCTATGGAAAGACCTCTTGAATTTCTCATCTCATTAGTTTCAGTCTAAATCCCCATCCACAGAGTTTCTGTATATGTGTATTTTTAAATCTTGAGCTTCTCACACCCTTGTTCCTGCCACCAGTTGCCCACCCAATATCCAGCCACAGAGAATTTGAAGAGTTCCTGGTATTCTATGAGGCACATAGGATTAAAGAACAAGGAGGCAAAAGATAAAAGTAGATATAACTATTCATTAGTTTTTGGCACATCAGATAATTTGTGCAATGGCTCCGGGGCTTTAATTGAATCATTTTCCCACCTTGTCTTAATTTTAATTACGCAGCAATCATTCTTACCAACCTGTGCAAAGGAACCATATAAAAATGTGACATATGACAATATACGTTTACCTAAGCTCCAGGACTACAGTGACCTACAGGCAATTAGCTATTGCCTCTAGCACTGAAGTGACCAATTAAAGAGTTAACGAAATGCCCTCCAGATCACCTACATGTTCAGGATTTTTGGACTGCCAGGAACATTGCACTTCAACTGATATAATTTTTGACTGACTGATTTAGTAAGTCTACATCTGCTAAAATTCCAGACTCATGCCTGTAAAACTAAGGAGTCAGATTTTATGAGGTGCTTTCACTGTCACTAAAGATGATCCCACCTTAGCCCTTCCTAACAAGACAATCTTGCAGCCATCATTAAGAGGTGTGATCCTAGCTTGTCATCATGGAAAAAAATGGCTTGCTAGGTCAGTGAGAATGGTACTGAGTTCATCTCAAGGATGTAAGACATTCATTCTAGTGGCTATAAGTAAGAAACTAAATATAAGGAAGGAAGGAAGGAAGGAAGGAAGGGAGGAGGGGAGGGAGAAGAAAAGGAGGGAGGGAAAGAGGGAGGAAGGGGACCTGATATTTCAAAATCTCTTTTTAAATTTAATGTTTAGATTTAAATAGTATATTTTTAAAGTTTTGTAGTAGCTCTTCTATAATTCAGATATGGAATAAACTAATCAGAAAGGGAAGCAACAATCACCATCATGATATTTTTTAATTGTTCCAGGCTTTGCTTAAGACACTATCTCTCTAAATTCAGAATTCATACTAAGAGCTGTGTAGGTTAGATTTCCCTGGAACTAAAGCTTGAGATAAGGATTCATTCAATATGTGATTCCACAAAGATACAGTAGTGGAGTGAAGAAGCAGACAGGAAAGGGAAGGAAGCCAACACGGTGTGTTCATGAGTAGATTTCCACTGTGGTCAACTGGAGCTCAATCCTGCTGGAGACCACTGGATGCCAGTGTGGAACATGCAGAGGTGTCCCACCCGAGGGCTGTAAAAGCTGCTGCGTTTATCCACCAACTCCTATTGGTCACTGGCCAAGAGTCACTTAGATATTGGCTCCACAGCACTCTTGCCTACCCCACAAGAAGGCTGGATATGCTCCAACAGTCAAAGAAGGCTCTCCAGGAGAGTGGGGGTGTTTATAGCAGAAAGCCCTCAGCATGCACAGAATGGGGCGTACTGAGAGGATCTGGGTAGGATACTGAGTGTTTGCTATAAAAGCTGACCCAAAATTAACTGTGTCTGAGAATACCAAGTTTTGCTGTGGGGCTTTCTTCATCTAGTCCAGTCCACATGGTTCACTCATTATAACTTGCATGTAAAAGTGATCGTATTAATTGAGTTATTTGTAGTGAGGTGGATGGACCTAGAGTCTGTCATACAGAGTGAAGTACGTCAGAAAGAGAAAAATACCGTATGCTACCACATATATATGGAATCTAAAACAAACCAAAAAAAAGGTTCCGATGAACCTAGGGACAGAACAGGAATAAAGATGCAGATGTAGAGAATGGACTTGAGGACACAGGGAGGGGGAAGGGTAAGCTGGGACAAAGTGAGAGAGCAGCGTTGACATATATACACTACCAAATGTAAAATAGTTAGTTGGTGGGAAGCAGCAGCATAGCAGAGGGAGATCAGCTCAGTGCTTTGTGACCACCTAGAGGGGTGGGATAGGGAGGGTGGGAGGGAGACACAAGAGGGAGGGGATATGGGGATATATGTATCTGTATAGCTGATTCACTTTGTTATACAGCAGAAACTGACACA
This sequence comes from Eschrichtius robustus, assembly GCF_028021215.1. NCBI lineage: Eukaryota > Metazoa > Chordata > Mammalia > Artiodactyla > Eschrichtiidae > Eschrichtius > Eschrichtius robustus. Next base: position 50,825,059 of record NC_090838.1, read on the forward strand.
ACAATGTAAAGCAATTATACTCCAATAACGATGTTAAAAAAAATAAAGAGATCGTTATTTACCTGTTGTTACCCAATTTCACCCCTAAGATCTGTTCTTGGTGTAGGGCACCTCAGAGCATCGCCCTTGCCCTCTGGGAGCCACAGAGTGGGTGCACCAGTGAGGGACAGAAGCAGTATATGCTCTGTGGGAGAGCTCATTAATGCTCTGCATCACATATTTGATTTGGCTGGGTACCTGATTGGGGTCAACCTACCGGAAATGTTTGTCAAATTAAAATAAACTGGGACAGAAGATCTAATAACTAAATATGTTTATGAGCAGCAAGGAATATAACAGACAAAACTGAGGCTTATGAACATTTAGACCTAATGAAGCCAGTGACTAAAACCCTTCTCTAAACTACTTGTGCTGGGACCTAGACATGCACATTAAACACTACAAGGCTAAAGACAGAAAAATTGAGAAACACATGGGCTGTGCTGTATCTTGCTTTTGGATGAAAGCCCAAATCATGCAACCTAAAAGGAGCTCTCAACTCCTGTTGTTATTCTTAGCTGAGCAGTCAGTTCTAAAGAGAGGTCCAGATACCACAGGAAGAGAAAATCCTTTTCCAGAAGCCTTCTCCTTCCTGATTTCTTGGCAGTACTCCCAGGATGCTGTCCATCAGTCAATCAAAATATATGGAGCACTTGTACCAATTCAACAAATATGTGTTCAGCACCTACTACATGAAAGCACTAGACCACAGTCTAAGGTCCAGAGAAGCCGAATGAACTGCAGGGTCCTGATGTTTCACACCTGCTGATGGATAGACTGGTTGATTGATTAAGTGATTGAACTAAGTGAATAAATGGACTCCCACAGCCCAACTTCTTTGTGGACAGTAACCTTGTCTTCTCTACTCTGTAAAACCCACATCACCTCTGATGCTAAATGATTGCTGATGTTGATGGCATGAAATTAAAACAGTGCAAAGATTCGTTCAGTATGAATTGCCATCGTAAGATCTCTAAATTCTTGAAGTGCTGCAGCAGTTTTCTGGGTTAAGAAAACACAGATGAGCAAAACTCTTTACAACCCCATAGCGCCACTCTTTGGCTGGGGGTTGCAATCCTGACTTAAGAAGCTTAGACATTTCCAGCTCATCTGGGAAGACTTTCTAGATTATGAAACAAGTAGTTTTTCTCTCACTTGTTACTTTCTTTCACTTGTTTCTCTGCTGTTGTGCCAGATAATCCTCCACTCACAAGATGAAGTTTTGGCTTCTTTCTACAAGTTGTCTTCATATTTATCTTCGTATTTTAACATTCTGTTTATTATATATTTGCTAATAAAGGCTTCTCACTGCACTTCTGCTGTCTTTACACATTCCCTTGAGTCTTGAGAGTATTCACTCGTATACAAATTGGTGCAATCAACAGGCATACGAGTTAGGCATCTTACTGATCAGTTATTTTAAGCCTGAAAGTTTAAAACAACTTAGAATTTTAGTACATTCTTTGAGCTTGAACAAATATAAATAATTTCATGAACAGGTCCACGTCTATACAGTTGTTAAGGATTGAGAACACAACCTTATTTACCTTTAGACAGAGTAAATATTTGTCATCATGTCTCAAGGTTAGAAGCCTTTGAGGTTGTGCCATCCGAGTGCCAATCTGCTACTCTTACTCTTTCTATGACACGGCCATAGCTCCTCTCTCTGATCAACAATGAGAATAAACTGGTTTAACATAGTGTAAGACCTTGTACCATAGTCGGAGTATATAGTTAAAATATTAATACCTTGCAATTAAGTAAAATATTAAATTAACATTTATTTATAAGTATGAATTTGTCAGACAGCAAAAGTTCTCTTAGACTCCATGATACTGCTTTTGGGTGACAATCCTTCAGTGCTTAGAATATGCTAGAAAATAAAGAAAATTTAAAGCACCGATGCCACACGGTTGTTTATGTGTGCTTGTGATTGTATGCACATGAATGCATGTGATTATGCCTCAGTGTGTATGTGGGTAATAGGGCATCAACACCATCTCACACAAGCTGCTCTGCTTTATGAGTTGGGACTTGTTTTTTAAGAAAATCAAGCCATATTTTTTTTCTTCCCATTCTCAAAGATGAAGCAGTTTACAGATGCTGAATCCTTTTTTAGGAGTAATTCTCAAAGCATCATTCAAATATCCTTTGAGCTGAGCACACGATATGCACATCATGAATACATATAATCACTGCACGGTCCTTTGTGAAGATTTTGAAAATAGCATCTAAAAGAGCCGACTGTGGGGCTCCATCTGAGGACATGCACTTGGTGAGTGGTGCTGAGCCAATTCTGGCCACTCATTTCCTCTTTCATGGGCCCTGTTTCATTCCTATGGTCCTCATAAAACATTTCAGTGGTCCTAATAGTTAAAAAGTAAGTCACAATCTCCTGACCTGAATTGTACGAATTGTATGCTTCAGCCTGTCCGATGCAGATGGCACTGGTGGATTTTCCATATGTGCCATACACATAGATACTTTTAAAACACATCATCACATTAAAACTAGCTACTTTCATTCTCTTCTAGGCTGGCTTGGGGCTGATGGGACCAAAATTCTAGAGCCTGATGTTGCAAGCTGTGTAACTACTATTGGGTTGGCCAAAAAATGCCTTCGGTTTTTAAGTAAAAATAAAAGGTACATTTTTCATTTTCACCAAGAACTTCATTGAACAACGTATTCACCCTTTTGTTCCACTACCTTCTGCCATTTTTCAGGCAACTTCATAATTCCATCTTCCCAAAACTTTATATCTTTTTGAGCAAAGAACTGTTCCAGGTGCCTTTTACAGTTTTCCAGGGAATTGAAATTTTTTTCCATTAAGAGAACTTTGTAAAGACCTAAATAAATGGAAATCCGAAGCTGCAATGTCTGGTGAGTACGGCGGATGAATCAGATTCCAGATGCTTTTCGTTGAGTGCTTCTTTCAGTTGGTCTAATTGGGAGCGGTACTTGTTGGAATTAATCGTTTGGACTTCCAGAAGGAGCTCACAATAGAGGACTCCCTTCCAGTCCCACCATACACACAACATCACCTTCTTTGGATGAAGACTGGCCTTTCGTGTGGTTGGTGGCGGTTCATTTTGCTTGCCCCACGATCTGTTCTGTTCCACATTATTGTACAGTATCCACTTTTCATCTCCCGTCACAATTTGTTTTAAAAACGGAACGTTTTTGTTATGTTTAAGTAGAGAATCGCATGCGGAAATACGGTCAGGAAGGTTTTTTTTGCTTAACTTACGTGGAACCCAAACATCAAAGCAATTAACATAACCAAGCTGGTGCAAATGATTTTCAACACTTGATTTGGATGTTTTGAGTATGTTGGCTATCTCCTGCGGGGTATAACATTTATTGTTCTCAATTAATGTCTCGATTTGATCACTATCAACTTCAGCTGGTCTCCCCGACCGTGAAGCATTGTCCAGTGAGAAATCTCCAGGAGGAAACTTCAAAAACCACTTTTGACACATTCAGTCAGTCACAGCACCATCTCCATATACTGCACAAATCTTTTTTTGTGTGTTTCAGTTACGTTTTTACCTTTCTTGAAATAATAAAGCATAATATGGCAAAAATGTTCCTTAATTTCTTCCATCTTCATTACTAAAATGGCTACACAAAAATTCACCGATTTTGATACATTTTTTTATTTTTTTAAATTTTAATTAATTTTATTTTTTATACAGTAGGTTCTTATTAGTTATCTATTTTATACATGTTAGTGTATATATGTCAATCCCAATCTCCCAATTCATCCCACCACCACCCCCTCTTTCTCCCCTTGGTGTCCATACGTTTGTTCTTTACATCTGTGTCTCTATTTCTGCCTTGCAAACCAGTTCATCTGTACCATTGTTCTAGATTCCACATATATGCATTAATATACAATATCTGTTTTTCTCTTTCTGACTTACTTCACTCTGTATGACAGTCTTTAGGTCCATCCACATCTCTACAAATGACCCAATTTCATTCATTTTTATGGCTGAGTAATATTCCACTGTATATATGTACCACATCTTCTTTATCCATTCGTCTGTCAATGGGCATTTAGGTGCTTCCATAACCTGGCTATTGTAAATACTGCTGTAATGCACATTGGGGTGCATGTGCCTTTTTGAATTATGGTTTTCTCTGGGTATATGCCCAGTAGTGGGATAGCTGGGTCATATGGTAATTCTATTTTTAGTTTTTTAAGGAACCTTCATACTGTTCTCCATAGTGGCTGTATCAATGTACATTCCCACCAATAGTGCAAGAGGGTTCCCTTTTCTCCACACCCTCTCCAGCATTTGTTGTTTGTAGATTTTCTGATGATACCCATTCTAACCGGTATGAGGTGATACCTCATTGTAGTTTTGATTTGCATTTCTCTAATAATTAGTGATATTGAGCAGCTTTTCATGTGCCTTTGGCCATCTGTATGTCTTCTTTGGAGAAATATCTATTTAGGTCTTCTGCCCATTTTTGATTGGGTTGTTTGTTTTTTAATACTGAGCTGCATGAGCTGTTTATATATTTTGGAGATTAATCCTTTGTCCGTTGATTCATTTGCAAATATTTTCTCCCATTCTGAGGGTTGTCTTTTCGTCTTGTTTATGGTTTCCTTTGCTGTGCAAAAGCTTTGAAGTTTCATTAGGTCCCATTTGTTTATTTTTGTTTTTATTTCCATTACTCTAGGAGGTGGCTCAAAAAAGATCTTGCTGTGATTTATGTCAAAGAGTGTTCTTCCTATGTTTTCCTCTAAGAGTTTTATAGTGTCCAGTCTTACATTAAGGTCTTTAATCCATTTTGAGTTTATTTTTGTGTATGGTGTTAGGGAGTGTTCTAATTTCATTCTTCTACATTTGCTGTCCAGTTTTCCCAGCACCACTTATTGAAGAGACTGTCTTTTCTCCATTGTATATCCTTGCCTCCTTTGTCATAGATTAGTAGACCATAGGTGCGTGGGTTTATCTCTGGGCTGTCTATCCTGTTCCATTGATCTGTATCTCTGTTTTTATGCCAGTACCATATTGTCTTGATTACTGTAGCTTTGTAGCATAGTCTGAAGTCAGGGAGTCTGATTCCTCCAGCTCCATTTTTTCCCCTCAATATTGCTTTGGCTATTCGAGGGCTTTTGTGGCTCCATACAAATTTTAAGATTTTTTGTTCTAGTTCAGTAAAATATGCCATTGGTTATTTGATAGGGATTGCATTGAATGTGTAGATTGCTTTGGGTAGTATAGTCATTTTCACAATATTGATTCTTCCAATCCAAGAACATGGTTTATCTCTCCATCTCTGTGTCATCTTTGATTTCTTTCATTGGTGTCTTATAGTCTTCTGCATACAGGTCTTTTGTCCCCTTATGTAGGTTTATTCCTAGGTATTTTATTCTTTTTGTTTTACAGTGGTGAATGGGATTGTTTCCTTAATTTCCCTTTCTGATCTTTCATTGTTAGTGTATAGGAATGTATAGATTTCTGTGCATTAATTTTGTATCCTGCTACTTTACCAAATTCATTGATTAGCTCTAGTAGTTTTCTGGTGGCATCTTTAGGATTCTCTATGTATAGTATCATGTCATCTGCAAACAGTGACAGTTTTACTTCTTCTTTTCCAATTTGTATTCCTTTTATTTCTTTTTCTTCTCTGTTTGCTGTGGCTAGGACTTCCAAAACTATGTTGAATAAGAGTGGCGAGAGCTGACATTCTCGTGTTGATCCTGATCTTAGAGGAAATGCTTTCAGATTTTCACCACTGAGAATGATGTTTGCTGTGGGTTTGCTGTATATGGCCTTTATTATGATGAGGTAGGTTCCCTCTATGCCCACTTTCTGGAGAGTTATTATCATAAATGGGTGTTGAATTTTGTCAAAAGATTTTTCTGCATCTATGGAGATGATCATATGGTTTTTATTCTTCAATTGGTTAATATGGTATATCACATTGATTGATTTGTGTATATTGAAGAATCCTTGCATTCCTGGGATAAATCCCACTTGATCATAGTGTCTGATCCTTTTAATGTGTTGTGGATTCTGTTTGCTAGTATTTTGTTGAGGATTTTTGCATCTATATTCATCAGTGATATTGGTCTGTAATTTTCTTTTTTTGTGATATCTTTGTCTAGTTTTTGTACCAGGGTGATGGTGGCCTCGTAGAATGAGTTTGGGAGTGTTCCTTCCTCTGAACTTTTTTGGAAGAGTTTGAGAAGGATGGGTGTTAGCTCTTCTCTAAATGTTTGATAGAATTGACCTGTGAAGCCATCTGTCCTGGACTTTTGTTTGTTGGATGATTTTAATCACAGTTTCAGTTTCATTACTTGTGATTGGTCTGGTCATATTTTCTATTTCTTCCTGGTTCAGTCTTGGAAGGTTATACCTTTCTAAGAATTTGTCCATTTCTTCCAGGTTGTCCATTTTATTGGCATAGAGTTGCTTGTGGTAGTCTCTTATGATGCTTTGTATTTCTGCGGTGTCTATTGTAACTTCTCCTTTTTCATTTCTAATTTTATTGATTTGAGTCCTCTCCCTCTTTTTCTTGATGAGTCTGGCTAAAGGTTTATCAATTTTGCTTATCTTCTCAAAGAACCCGCTTTTAGTTTTATTAATCTTTGCTATTGTTTTCTTTGTTTCTATTTCATTTATTTCTGCTCTGATTTTAAGATTTCTTTCCTTCTACTAACTTTGGGTTTTGCTTGTTCTTCTTTCTCTACCTCCTTTAGGTGTAAGGTTAGATTGTTTATTTGAGATTTTTCTTGTTTCCTGAGGTAGGGTTGTATTGCTGTAAACTTCCCTCTTAGAACTGCTTTTGCTGCATCCCATAGGTTTTGGATTGTAGTGCCTTCATTGTCAATTGTCTGTAGGTGTTTTTTGATTTCCTCTTTGATTTCGTCAGTAATGTCTTGGTTATTTCGTAACGTATTGTTTATCCTCCATGTGTTTTTTTCTTTTACAATTTTTTTTCCCTGTAATTTATTTCTAATCTCATAGCGTTGTGGTCAGAAAAGATGCCTGATATGCTTTCGATTTTCTTAAATTTACCTAGGCTTGATTTGTGACCCAAGATGTGATCTGTCCTAGAGAATGTTCTGTGTGCACCTCAGAAGAAAGTGTAATCTGCTGTTTTTGGATGGAATGTTCTATAAATATCAATTAAATCTATCTGGTCTATTGTGTCATTTAAAGCTTGAGGTTCCTTATTAATTTTCTGTCTGGATGATCTGTCCATTGGTGTAAGTGAGGTGTTTTAAAGTCCCTCACTGTTACTGTGTTACTGTTGATTTCCACTTTTATAGCTGTTAGCATTTGCCTTATGTATTGAGGTGCTCCTATGTTGGGTGCATATATATTTATAATTGTTATATCTTCTTCTTGGATTGATCCCTTGATCATTATGTAGTGTCCTTCCTTGTCTCTTGTAACATTCTTTATTTTAAAGTCTATTTTATTTGATACGAGTATTGCTATTCCAGCTTTCTTCTGATTTCCATTTGCATGGAATGTCTTTTTCCATCACCTCACTTTCAGTCTGTATGTGTCCCTAGGTCTGAAGTGGGTCTCTTGTAGACAGCATATAGATGGGTCTTGTTTTTGTATTCATTCAGTGAGCCTATGTCTTTTGGTGGGAGCATTTAATCCATTCACATTTAAGGCGATTATCAATATGTATGTTACCATTACCATTTTCTTAATTGTTTTGGGTTTGTTTTTGTAGGTCTTTTTCTTCTCTTGTGTTTCCCACTTAGAGAATTTCCTTTAGCATTTGTGGTAGAGTTGGTTTGGCGGTGCTGAATTCTCTTAGCTTTTGCTTGTCTGTAAAGCTTTTGATTTCTCCATCGAATCTGAATGAGATCCTTGCCGGGTAGAGTAATCTTGGTTGTAGGTTCTTCCATCACTTGAAATATATCATGCCACTCCCTTCTGGCTTTTAGAGTTTCTGCTGAGAACTCAGTTGTTAACGTTATGGGGGTTCCCTTGTATGTTATTTGCCATTTTTCCCTTGTTGCTTTTAATAATTTTTCTTTGTCTTTTTGTCAGTTTGATTACTATGTGTCTCGGCATGTTTCTCCTTGGATTTATCCTCCCTGGGACTCTCTGCGCTTCCTGGACTTGGGTGGCTATTGCCTTTCCCATGTTAGGGAAGTTTTTGACTATAATCTCTTCAAATATTTTCTCAGGTCCTTTCTCTCCTCTCCTTCTGGGACCCCTATAATGTGAATGTTGGTACATTTAATGTTGTCCCAGAAATCTCTTAGGCTGTCTTCATTTATTTTAACTCTTTTTTCTTTATTCTGTTCCATGGCAGTGAATTCCACCATTCTGTCTTCCAGGTCACTTATCCATTCTTCTGCCTCAGTTATTCTGCTATTGATTCCTTCTAGTATATTTTCCATTTCAGTTATTGTATCGTTCATCTCTGTTTGTTTGTTCTTTAATTCTTCTAGGTCTTTGTTAAACATTTCTTGCATCTTCTCGATCTTTGCCTCCATTCTTCTTCCAAGGTCCTGGATCACCTTCACGATCATTATTCTGAATTTTTCTTCTGGAACGTTGCCTATCTCCACTTCATTTAATTGTTTTTCTGGGCTTTTATCTTGTTCCTTCATCTGGTACATAGTCATGTGCCTTTTCATCTTGTCTATCTTTCTTTGAATGTGGTTTTTGTTCCACAGGCTGTAGGATTGTAGTTCTTCTTGCTTCTGCTGTCTGCCATCTGCTGATGAGGCTATCTAAGAGGCTTGTGCAAACTTCCTGATGGGAGGGACTGCTGGTGGGTAGAGCTGGGCATCGCTCTGTTGAGCAGAGCTCAGTAAAACTTTAATACGCTTGTCTGCTGATGTGTGGGGCTGAGTTCCCTCCCTGTTGGTTGTTTGGCCTGAGGCGACCCAGCAATGGAGGCTACAGGGTCTTTGGTGGGGCTATTGGCAGACTCTGGAAGGGCTCATGCCACGGAGTACATTCCAGAACTTCTGCTGCCAGTGTCCTTGTCCCCACAGTGAGGCACAGCTACCTCCTGCCTCTGCAGGAGACCCTCCAACACTAGCATGTAGGTGTGGTTCAGTCTCCTATGGGGTCACTGCTCCTTCCTCCTGGGTCCTGATGTGCACACTACTTTGTGTGTGCCCTCCAAGAGTGGAGCCTCTGTTTCCCCCAGTCTTGTTGAAGTCCTGCAATTAAATCCCACTAGCCTTCAAAGTCTGAGTTTCTGGGAATTCCTCCTCCCATTGCTGTACCCCCAGGTTGTGAAGCCTAACGTGGGGCTCAGAATCTTCACTCCAAGTCCAAGTGGGTGGACTTCTGTGGTATAATTGTTCTCCCGTTTGTGAGTCACCCACCCAGCAGTTATGGGATTTGATTTTATTGTGATTGCACCCCTCCTACTGTCTCATTGTGGTTTCTCCTTTGTCTTTGGATGTGGGTTATCTTTTTTGGTGAGTTCCAGCGTCTTCCTGTCGATGACTGTTCAGCAGTTAGTTGTGATTCCAGTGCTCTCGCAAGAGGGACTGAACACATATCCTTCTACTCTGCCATCTTGAACCAATCTCCAGATAAATTTTTTTTTAAATGCATGCTGATATGACAGCTGTCACAATACAATCTAACAAAATTGTTTCAAATGAGGTTAAAGACAACTAAGTGCTACTAGAGCCATCTTACGGAAAAAAACCTAATGAACCTTTTGGCCAACCCAATGTTTATCTACTAGAAACATTTGTAAACGCCCAATATGCAATTCAACGAGAGCAATTCAGTCAGAGGAAACCTTTCATGCTATCACTGTTACTCATCATTAACAACGTTTTCTTAAACTTTTTCTTCAGAAAGATGAAACTAAGATCTTAGGAAATTCATAGCTGTTATTTGGAAGTCAGAAAACTTAGCCTAGAAGACCATGCATCCTCTTCCCTTTTCCCACTTGAGATATGGGAAGATCTGAAGCCATTTGCTTCTTTTTTCCATTTTTTCCCCCTTTTATTACATCTCCCCACCCCGGAATACTAAGATAAAAAACACCAGATCCATAAGGTAAAAATCCTACATTCTCCAGTTTGGGGCACCTTAGGTTTTCTGATAAGCTCTTTCATGTGAACCTGAAGCTCACTTATACAAGGTGGCACCCAAAATGACTTCAGCTGCCCCCAACCCCTTTTCTAGATCTGATGGTCTTTAGGTGAAGTAACAGATATCCAAGGTCATGTGTTATTTGAAACGCAAAGGAGAACATGAAACATTTGCATCTCATTACCATTTTATAAAGATTGTCTTTGAGATTCAAAAGGTGTAAGAATTGTTAGCCAGGAGGTGATTCATGCAACCATCAATCTCCACAAACTAATATTAATAACAGTAAAATAAATAAAATAACATAGTTCATTTAATGTCTATCATTCAAAGAACTTCCATATATATATATATATATTTATGTGTGTTATAGATAATTCGGAAATAACATGGCCCATTACCTATTCTCTGAATTCCAAAATTTATTTCTCAATTTAGAATGCAATTTTTGAGTGCCTTCTATGTGTTCAGCACAATGCTTAATTTTAGACCAGTAGGTTTTAAGAATAGTTAAATGCTAAAATATATTAGAAAGCAACATGCAATTCATAACCAATTTTTCCAGGAGCATGATGGCCAACAAACTAATGGGTATTTTTTGAGAACCTACAATATGTTGAGTTACAAAGTCTATAATTTAATTTTTAATCTTGTGTATCTTATGATAAATTTGGAGAGAGAAGAGCAAAGGTGTAGAGAGGAGAGGACAAGCCAGCAGAGGTTTAAGAGGGTGCATTAGACCAGGGGTCCCCAATCCCTGGGCCATGGACCGGTAGCAGTCCATGGCCTGTTAGGAACCTGGCCACACAGCAGGAGGTGAGCAGCGAGTGAGTGAAGCTTCATATGCTGCTCCTCATTGCTCCCCACTGCTCGCATTACTGCCTGAACCATTCCCCCTTGCCCCCGTCCATGGAAAAATTGTTTCCCACGAAACCAGTCCCTGGTGCCAAAAAGGTTGGAGACCACTGCTTAGACCATCAATGAAACTAGATAGAGTCAGGCTAGAATCCACTGAATCATTTGTTTTTTTCCCTGTAGACAAACCAATGGCAACAGCAAGACCAGTGATGCCAAGAACAGGGAGAGGGTTCTCACGCATCTCTTCCTTCAGCCTTCAGGATCTCCTGGATTCTACTGTTCACTGCAAACAGAGGGGGATCACCTAAGCACTTGTGAAGAGGGAAAGGAAAAAAACCATCTCTCTTCCATATTCCCTTTAGTCAAAGGGTTTCATTATCTTTTGAGAACCAAACAACCTCTGCTTACCTCTCTAGCTTCATGTCTCATCCCTGACCCCCTTGTCATCTGGCTCCAGTGAAATTGAAGTAATCCCAGTCTCAAATCCTCAGTATCCATGGGGGATTGGTCTAAGGATCCCCATGGCTACCAAAATCCAGGGATGCTCAAGTTCCTTAGTCTGCCCACTGTATCCATGGGTCCCACCTCGGATTCAACCAACCAAGGATCATAAACAAAGAACTATATGATTCATGGTTAGTTGAATCTAAGCACGTGGAACCCATGGGTATGGAGGGCCAACTATATCATGCTCTCGGCCGCTTCAATACAGGTATACAGGATTCTCTGCCTGGAAAGTGCTTCTCAACATTTTGGGGACTGATTAACTGCTACTTTGGATTTAACCTTCAGTGTGGCACCTTCAGTGCTCCCAGCATCTGGGTTACTTGCTCCCCAACCATGCACCCCCATTTCAGCCTATATTGACCATTCCAAGTATGTCTTACTTTTCTTTGTGAGAATTAAATAAATTAGCACATCGTAAACACTTAGACTAGTATCTAGCATATCAGATTCAAGATATATTAGCCATTATTATTCTCTCACTATTTTTAAGCTTTCTGATTCCTCAATAGTCTCCCTCACCAAAATCTGAACTCGTTTCTATCTTGTTCACCCACGCAGCCCATTACCTAGCACCAATGCCAGGCACATGGTGAGTGGCAATGAATATTGGATGAAAGATAAAATATCCTAGCTATTACACATATGCATTAGAATTTAGATTTAAAACTTTCTCCTCTCCCCAATAAGATTTCCTATCAAAACTCCAGTAAAGATTCTGCTTTTCAAAAAATAAAAAATAGGGACTTCCCTGGTGGTCCAGTGGTAAAGAATCTGCCTTCCAGTGCAGGGGATGCGGGTTTGATCCCTAGTTGGGGAACTAAGATCCCATATGCCGCGGGGCAACTAAGCCCACACGCCACAACTACTGTGCCCGCATGCCTCAACTAGAGAGACCGGCGTGCCGCAAACTACAGAGCCCATGCACTCTGGAGCCCATGCACCAGAACTAGAGAAGAGAAAACCCGCACACCACAACTAGAGAGAAGCCCACGCGCCACAACAAAGAGCCTGTGCGCTGCAACAGAAAGATTCCCGCATGCCTCAACGAAGACCCAACACAGCCAAAAATAAAAATAAATAAATAAAATTAATATTTTTTAAAAAATGGAGTAGGAGAGGGAGGGTAAGAGAAAACCTGGTGCAAATAAAAAACTAACAGACTTTCCATTACCATAAATTATGGTAGATAGTTAGATAGTTAGGATTTTGTAGGGCCTGTGTTAGGGGGGTGTGTGTGTGTGTGTGTGTGTGTGTGTGTGTGTGTGTGTGTGTGTGTGTTTTTTAATACTGCAGCTTTTAGCATATTGTTTGGATCTGAGTTCTGGTTTGTGTTTCACAAGAGAGAATATCATACTTTAAAAACACATGTAGGTCTATAATTTGAACAGAATACTCTTCATTTTCCTTCAGAATTAGTGTTTAAGAGTTTCCTACCATGTCCTAGGACTGATCTATATACTAGGAATATGGAGGCAAGAAAGGGAGTTAGCTCTGAGGAAATTACACTACTTATGATTTTACATAGCATTCTATTACAAGGTGAGTTTCACTATCACTGAATCTGCAGCTTTTGTTTGTATTGCTACTGAAATGCATTTCTTTTTCTGGTGAGACACACACAACACACACACAACCATATTTCTATTTCTACTCATACGCACATTCTAAAGCTTCATCTCTTCATGTCCTCGCCAACCCCTACTTCCAGTGTAATCCCAAATTTGTCCCCATGGAGAACAAACTCTAAAGCTTGGCAGATATAAAGGGGTTACTGCTCACTGCAAAACATCTGTAGCATTTTTCTCAACAGAAAAGCAAGTAGCCTTCCTTCTGATTCTGCCCAGTCTCTCTGCGTTCTGGAACATCATTTGTCAACTGGATGTAGGTACGTGATCCATCCCTGATCACACTTTTATTTATTTATTTAATTTTATTTTCAAGTTCTCTAGACCATGTAAGTGGCTCCTTCCATTGGGAAAGAGCAGAAGTTTTAGTAATTTTATGATGATAACACCCTTGTTGGCAATATCTAATGATATCCAACCCATGTAAAGAAGGTTATTTTCTTGAAGGAAGATTTTCTCCTTAAATTCGGCTGTAACAGAGAGTAGGAAACACACTTTGTAACGCTTACAGCACCTGTAACTTGAACATAACATTTTGCCCCAAATGGATTGAAACTGTGATAACCCATAATATCCATATCATATATCATTGAGGTATGTGTCCTGTTCTTTTGTTTTCTAAACTAATTTTTTACTTTTATAAAGTAAATTTTTCATCAGCAGTTTCTTCTACTACTATATTTTGTAAAGATCCCAAGAAGAGACATTTCTTTCAGGAAGTGATTGTTAGGACAGAATTATAAACAGCCAAATACATCCAGGTTAATATAAATGTCCTGCTTGGGACAGTTTGCCCTCACCACAAGTGATTCTTTAATAAGATTGAGCAATTTACCTGAGAAAAGCACTTGACAGAGACAGAAACTGCGTCACTTGTCCAAAAGGGGGACGCAGACAAATAGTTTTTTCTGGCTCTTGCTCAATGCCTGACTCTAAGCTACACATCATTCTCATTTTTATCCATCACACTTTAAGCACGGTTGTAACATGAGCAAACTGCAAAGTTCAAGAGCGTGCGTTCTGTCCCACCTAGTGGACAGTTGATTAGATGGACTTCCAGGGCATGAATATATGAATTAATTCAGTTCAGGAAGAAGAGGGAGCCAGAAGAAAAAGTAATGCTATCAAGTATCAGGCAGTTCTAGGATGGGCAGCTCTGTCTTTTTCTAAATCTTGGAATCGGGTCGGGGTCACTGATTCTAATTAGCAACAGACCAGCTCCTTATCCCACACAGGTCCTGTGGAGCTGAAGAAAATGAACTTGATCTGCCAAGGCAGAGCTTGCATTTAATTTGGGGAGGGAAATGGGGACACCTACACTCAGCCAAATCCTCCTGCTTTGCTCTCCCTTCGGCACCAAACAGCCAGAGGAGGGTAAGAATGGGTGGAAATAAAACACAATGAGAAGGATGGGAGATAAATTATGAAGATAGACAAGGCTGCAAGAGAGCAGATGGGGAAAAAAGGAAGAAGGAGCTAGGGGTGTACGAGAAAGCCCAAAGTGATAAAATAAAAGACAACTTTTCAAGGCATGTGAGTTTTTTCCATCTCATCTCCTGGTCCTCCTTATTTAATAGCAATCTAAAGATCATTTAATCACTACATATTTACTGAGCACCTACAATGGACCAGGCACTATATGAGGAACTTTGCTGACATAATTTTCATTTTTGTAGCAATCCTGTGTGATGGGCTATTTTACACATAAGGATTCTGAGGTTTAGAAAAAAGCAAGTTCCACCTCTAGTTTGTGGCAAAGTCATAATTCAATTCCAGGATTGCCTGGCTCCAAAGCTCTTTCCATTATTCCAATAGAGTAAAAATATTTAGAGAGGGGCTCATTAACTTCTCCAAGGGGGAATTACTTTTAAATCAATACTTTAATTTTAATAGAAAGGCCAGTGCTGGAACAATGTATTGCTTTAGGGAAAAATCCCACAGAGATGAAGGTCCAGGAAAAAATACTGCTAATTTTAATATGTCTTGTGAAACTTCCAACAGGGGAAACTTTGGGACTATATTTCTTAAAAGTTTCATGTGATAGAACACCTGGAAATAGGAATTTTCATTGTAAGCTACCATGAAAAACTGATATAGAAAATGTAAAATAAGTGTGTAAAATGTATACTTTGTGCTAAATTAGATATCATTACACATCATGTCCTAGGTAGCAAGCACCATTTCTAATGAACATTTGCAAAAGAGAAACTTAAAATTGAGAAAGTAATGTGTCGAGTATTATTTTTCTGTAGTGTCTCCATGAATATCTACTCTATGCCACTTTAGGATGCCAGGTTTCCATGCATAATTTGAAAACCCACAGTTTGGGAAACTGGTTGAAGTTTTCAAATATAATTCAAATATGATTTGAAGTATACATAGTTATATGATAAAAGTTATGAAACCTCTCACCTCTCAGAAGTTACCTAATTACAAGTATAAGAAGCTTGAGATTCTCACAGAGAAGCTCAAATCCTAACTTGATTGGACAGTTAGAAATCTGAATGTAAAAAAAGTCATAGATAATTGACTAGAAGCAGATTATGATAGAGCATGGAAAGAATGGAGTGGAGCAACTAGAAAAATTCATTTTGTTTATATCTTCTTATATTCCATATTTGCTTGGAGTTCCCTGTATATTTCAGAGACTATTTTTTTCTCAGCCTTTTAAAACACATGCCTTTTGATGAGCCTAAACATACTAATTCCAACTTTAACCCAGCCCCCAACATTCATGACTACCATCATCCCCTCTTGAGGGCATGCACCCCCCCTTGAGGGCATGCTCCTCCAGTGATAACTGGAGTTTGAGTTTACTTTCTGAGGCTCTCTATGAGTAATGAGACATTATAAAGTTTCGACTTTTGGAGACTGAGTTATAATGGAATGCGTATTGTATCACTGTTGTGCCGAATAGACTCTGTTTCCCCTCCAAATCCTTCTCTCCTCTGTTCCATATCCAAAAGCCTGGCCTCCTTGGACCATCTCATTGGGGCTCTCTTATACCCATTTTGTGATGCACTTTGGCCAATGGGAGGCACCAGTGAGAGACCAGAGATGGGGGAGGAGGACAGGTTATGTGTTATGTCGTCCCTGCTTCCTCCCCATGAGCTGTGTTGGCAGCTGTGTTGGCAGTGGCTCTTATCCTGAAGCCCCTGTCCAAAGGTGTGTTAGTTTCCTAGAGCTGCCATAACAAATCCCCTCAAACTGGGAGGTTTACAACAACAGACATTTATTCTCTCCCAGCTCTGGAGGCCAGGAGTCTAATATCAAGGTGTCAGAAGTGCCATGCTCCCTCTGATGGCTATAGGGGAGAATTCTTCTTTGCTTCTTCCAGCTTCTGGTGACTCCAGGCATTCCTTGGTCTGTGGCTGCCTAGAAGTTCAGTCTCTGCCTCTGTCTTCATATGGCCTTCTCTGGTTCTCCCCCCTCTGTCTTCTCTTCTATAAGGACACTTACCATTGGATTTGGGGCCCAGCTGGACCATCCAGCATGATCTCATCTTGAAATCCTTAATTACATCTGCCAAGACCTTTTCTAAGTGAGATCACATGTGCAGGTTCTGGGTGGGCATGTCTGTTGAGGGGCCATCTTTCAACCCACTACAAGTGAGTGTGGCTCTGAGGAGTCCTGGTCCTCTTCTCCTTCAGGCTTCACCATCCCTTGGGGATCCTCTTAACCCTGCCCAAGCTACAATTAAACTTGCTTCCATTATCCTTTTAAACGTACATGGACCCTAAGCTAGTTATATAAATTGCATATTATAGCACTGAGGATGCTTTAATAAGAAACCTAAATATAACCTTATCAACCAAGATTCTGACATGAATTCCCAGTCTCAGCCAGAGACTCCCTCACCCTCCGTGGAATCTATCTTTCCTGATTCATTCAGCAAGATTCATCACTGAAAACTTGGGAACACACTTGCAAAAAAGCCACAGGGGCAGAAGAGCCAATTCTCCATGTTTCTGCCATGCTACAGCTAGATATTTTCTAATTTTGGAACTCTGTAGGAAGAAAGGAGTAATCTTTATAATGAAGCTCTCCCTACCCTCCACTAAAACATAATGAACTTCCATGAACATATTCACACGTTTCAAAAATTCCCCCAAATAACAGAACAATTCAGCGAAACAAACTATAGTAAAATTGATTGATACCATGTAAATCAATCACCTAATTTACTACAACCCTACTGGCCTTGACAATTTTTAAACAATTTCTTTGATATTGTACAAATAGCAACCTACACTCATTTGTGTGTTCACTCCTTTCTGATGTTTAAACATTTATTCTCTGTCACTGCCGATCCAGCTCTATGTGAACACATTCAAAGCACAACTTTGTATGCCAAATTGAAGAGAATTCTGTCAAGATATTTGGAGATTAATTCTTTTTTAATTTTTTAATTTTTTATTTTTTAACATCTTTATTGGAGTATAATTGCTTTACAATGGTGTGTTAGTTTCTGCTTTATAACAAAGTGAATCAGCCATACATATACATACATCCCAATATCTCCTCCCTCTTGCATCTCCCTCCCACCATCCCTATCCCACCCCTCTAGGTGGACACAAAGCACGGAGCTGATCTCCCTGTGCTATGTGGCTGCTTCCCACAAGCTATTTTACATTTGGTAGTGTATGTATGTCCATGACACTCTCTCACTTCATCCCAGCTTACCCTTCCCCCTCCCTGTGTCCTCAGGTCCATTCTCTATGTCTGTGTCTTTATTCCTGTCCTGCCCCTAGGTTCTTCAGAACCTTTTTTTTTTTTTTTAATTCCATATATATGTGTTAGCATACAGTATTTGTTTTTCTCTTTGAGATTAATTCTTTTAAATACCCATTTTCTCATTTGTAGAATAACTGTTGCATGAGATGGTCTGATCTTTAAGGCTGCTTTCTGGAGTGTCCTGGAATTTGCATAAATTGGGCTGTGGAACTCAGCCACTATATCATGTCATCACCATGATGCCACAAGGAATCCTAAGGCCCTGAGGGTGCCCACTGAACAAGGCAAAGTTGTTTAACTTTCCAACTAAATTTGGAAAGTGTTCTATGTGTCTGGATTAAATTCTATTCATGAAATCTGCCTCCTGCTGATAAAGGCCAAAACTAGTCTAAAACTCCTTGCAGCCACGGCTTCAGCAAGTTTGACTCAAACATCTGACCACACCAGTACAGAAACTAGCAAATGCAGAGAAATAGGTCTTATTGCTATCCTTGGACTCCCCCTGTTCTATGGGGTGTTTAACCCTATCGAATTTCATTTGCTTCACAGGTTAGTACAGGAGTCTTCCTGCCAGGTGTGTATACCTAGAGAAACCGAAGGCAGGTAGTATATTTAAACCATGTTGTTAACGGAAGGTTTAAATCATCATTCATTTGTTCGTTTGTTCATTCATTCACGCCAAATCTCCCAAGTGGGCCATTTATATCTTCAGAAACAATGTTTACTATTTGCTAGACAAACTCCAAATATGAGATCACCTCTTAAAAATATCTAAAGTGACTTTTCCCTATATGGTGTTCACACAACAATTTAAGGGAAGTAGTGAAAGAAAAGTGGTATTTAGCAAGTGGAGGAAATGCATATACAAATGTGCATAGATGCATATGCATATGCATATGTGAAATATGTGTGTATATATTTAAGATTATGGTTTGAAAGGAGTTTGCCAAAATTCAGGACTTCGTGTAAAAATAGCTCCATGTCTATATCAGTTAGTTTCTCTTGGAAACTTTTAAAAAATATAATATTTTTTGATGTCTTTACCCTGCGCTGCCTAGCTATATTAAGATAACAGTAAACTACATTCTTATGGCTGTCATAACATTTAGCTTGGTGCTGCCTGCAATGTGAGTAATCTATTAAGATATATAAGGTGCAGAATGCCGCCTTTGTGTCTTGGAGTTCCAGCTATCAGCTGTAACAAGCCAGTGCAATCACTGCCAGAGTGGGGTCTGGCTGCTTCCCACCCAGGCCCTCATCGGCCGGAGAGCTTGCAGTAGTGACCCCTGGCAGCCTCGGCCACCGCCACCGGGGCTGCCCAGAGCTCCTTCTCCAGGTCTTCATTCCCTTGACTGTCTCCCCTCTCCTCTCTCTTGCCTGTCATCAATCTTACTAAAATGACAGCAGACAGATGTTAGCCTTTGCAAAGATCAAATGAAATCTATGATTCTGGGGCTGTTCACCAAGGAGCAGCTCGGGCTACGCCCAATGCGAGCACACGCACTGGCGACGATCCACCTAGAATCAGTCTGCCAGCCACTGCAAGCATCTCTCTAAAGGTATGGGCCACTCAGAAATGGATTTTGACAAAATTTAATCCTTCAGCTTTTTTCAGAGAGGTCTGATGATAGACTGTGGGGAAT
Source organism: Eschrichtius robustus (assembly GCF_028021215.1). NCBI lineage: Eukaryota > Metazoa > Chordata > Mammalia > Artiodactyla > Eschrichtiidae > Eschrichtius > Eschrichtius robustus. The sequence goes on from NC_090838.1 coordinate 50,844,523, forward strand.
TTTTTGTGAGTGTGTGTCTGTGTGTGTGTGAGCATGCATTTGAAAACAATTACGAATGTTCGACTTAGAGGAGATAGTATTTACTTTGGCCACAAACTCACGATTTTTAACCCCTTCTTCCAAAAATTGGGCTGTACCAAGGCCCCTCTCCCTGCCCCCTGCCACTTGCCCTTGAATTTTCAGATTTTTCTCACTGAGCAAACATTACTCCACAGCATAGCTATGCTGAATATGCCCTTGTCTCGTGCAATTTCTTTACATCAGTGTACAGGACTATTTATCCCCAATAGAAATGTTTACCTAATCTGGAAAATGTCAGGCCATATGGTGTACATTGTATGAATTTCATCCATCCTTTTTAACTCTTTCTGAAAGTCTTTTTTCCCTCTGCTGCCCATTTGTTGTGGACCAGGCAGAAATGATTAAAGGGGATGGAAATCAGAAGAGAGGGGGCAGGTTGGGAAGGAAGCAGAAAGAAGCACAGGTGGGGTATGGGAGAGACTTCTTTCTTTGCTGAACATGACATCCTATAAACAAAAGGCCAAAGAAGTCTCACGATCAAGGCAACCTTTGTGCAAAGTTAGAACAAATCCAGGATGAAAAAGCAAACCACATCAACAGTGACCTAAACATGAATATGATGCATTATTAATAATAACATCCCCACGGGCTACCTGAAGCGCAGAAAGGCCAAATCACCTTTAGGCTCTTATTTCCCTCATTACTTCCTAGAAATAATGAAGTCTTAACTGCATGAAGAAAAGAGCAACCAACCCTCCGGTACTTTGAGCTGAAGCAAATGTTTCAGTAATGTATCTTTCTACAGTATCTTAGTAAAAGATAGATAGCTATTTAAAATAAGCAGTATCAAGGAAGAATAAACTATTATGTTTGTGCCAATGCTTATTCATGATTTTATAACAAGACATATCTGTTTTCTTCATATAAATCTTGACTCTATATTTAGAGTTTGCAAACAATGATTCTAGTTTTTGGCTGCCTGCCACTTCTGATGGAAAGCTGGGATAGCCATGCTACATTACTATAACATTAAAAAAATTCCCAAAATTCCATGTGTAGAACTTCCTAACAGGCAAGAGAAAAACACAAAGTGTCCATATATAAAGAGAGGAGAAAAGAGGGCAAAGGCTTACAAATTTCAGGGAGGGGCCTGAGCCAATACTACATTTGTGGTCAATCTTCCTAAAATAAGGGTATCTAAGTGGCTGTAGAAATGGTACCATCTCAGGTCTTTTCTGGTCTTCTTTTTGCCTCTAATCAAAAAACTCCCACTCTGTCTTAGCCACCCAGTCAATTCTTAAACAATGGCTGAGCAATCACCAAACACTCAGCTAATAGTGCTATTTTTAATAGTAACAATAGCAATGTCAAGGCACTGATATATTTTGGAATTTCAGCCTCCCTAAAGAAAGGTTCTTGTCTTTCATCTCTTTTTTATATCTAAACAGTGCTGAAAACACTAGTGGGTACCAGAAAACTGTCATTACCTTAATTTTTTTCTTGCTCCTAGACAAAGGAAAAGAGAAAGTAATAATTTCCAGGATAGGCAATTCCATGGACTCTATAATCTAGTAGTATTTTGGAGGTTGTAGCATTTGTTCAGGAGAATTCATTCATTCAATTACAGTATGTTCATTCATACATTCACTCAACCAAAAATATGTCCTACCGCTTCCAAGCACTCTGCTGAGTACTGAGGAATGGAAGTTCAGGATAGGCTCTTTCCCTCAAAGGTCATCCAGTCCAATGCAAAAGGCAGACAAGTAAACAGGCCATTACAGTGCAGTGTGATAGGGAGCACACGGGGCTCTATGATCTCAATGAGCAAGAAAGCCTAACTCTGCCCTGGGGTAGCAGGAAGGATACTGGGAGGTGACATCTTCTGAGCTCAAGGACAGAGGCTTGAGAGAACACATGAGTACTTTAATGTGGTCACAAGGTGCAAAAGTTGGTGTGTGTGTGTGTGTGTGTGTGTGTGGAGTGGGGTAGGGATGGAGTGATGTAGCAGATGAGGCCAAAGAAGCAAGTAGTTAAATCCTGAAGAGCCTGGGGCATCCAGAATACTTTGACCGGTGGGGAAAGACTTCAATAGCTGTGAGGCTGCCACTAAATTCCAAATAGGAAAACTTTAATGGAAAAGATATGGAAGACATCAAAAGATCTTTTTTAACCTGAAAAAGGCATAAATATATATATATATTATATATATATATATATATATGGGGAGGGAGAGAGAGAGAGAGAGAGAGAGAGAGGGAGCGAGAGAGGGAACTAACTAAATAAATGTTAAGTGACTAAAACGTAGCACAGTTCCAAGACTCAAAATTAAGCCCATAATTTTGACACTCCATAAAAGTGAAAGATGCACAGTGGCTCTCAGTCCTGAGATTAATTCAGGAAAACATGACTGAATCAGGCAAAATGAGAAAGGAGACTTCAGAAAAGTAAGAAAAAAAAAAATGGGCAGAGAGTGGGGTCAGTAAGAGGTCACGGTGAACCAGATTTTAGTAAAAACTTTATATCAGTTGAAATGAACTTGGTCACTAAGTTGAATATATTGCTAGTAAATTGTTTCTTACAGAAAAAAAGAAAAAAAAGAAAAAGGAAGCAAGGACGGCTGACATAGACACAGACACTCTAAATAGAGTTTGAATAACCAACTTAGGTGATTTCAGGCACCACAATTTCAAAATCACATCTAGAAAAGAAAAAAGATCAAATGCATTAGTTCCATTTAAACCAATGTTGTTCAGCATATCAATTAAAAACACAAAGTGCTTTTTCCACATTCCTTCTACCCGATTTTCAAATATTTATCAGTGCATTATACTGAACATTTCATCACAATTAGTGTGGAATCGATACAAGGCCCATAGAACACACTGAGCTTTTCATTATAAAAGCGGATTAAGTAGGACAAAGACTAATTCTTAATATCTTAAAAACAAGAACATTAATTATTAAACAGAAGTAGTAATATATAGAGTTATCTATGAGAGAAACGGATATGCCACTTAGCCAGTTTTTTAATTCCTCCATTTGTATATTTCTAAAAAATAGCCTTATTAAGTTATATAGATGGTTGAGAAATTTATCACTAACTTGGATATCATAAATAAACATAATTGACAATAAGCCTGCAAAACTAGGAATTAGAATCCTACTTGGGTTACCTTAATCCTTATTTTACATGAGTCAAGATGAGGCACAATTGAAAATAAAGAATAATCAATAGTATATTTTAAAATGTAGGCTCATCTTCGTAGACACATAGAATCAAACAATACATGGAAGGAAGGTAGGAAGGTAGGAAGACGAAGGAAAGAAGGAAGGAAGGGAGAGGGAGGGAGGAAGACTGTTCCATACTCTCAGCTGACAAATCAACTCGCCATGAAAATGTCTCTTATAGAACCATCAAGATAGACAGTAAGAACTTGTAGGTTTATTCCCCCAAAATGATATTGTTCTTTGCCTCTCAGATGAATGTTTAAGTACCAATTATTAATGTTAAGTAAGATAAAACCCGTACTTCTAAAATCCGTGTCTACCCAGTAACTCAGTAGGATGGTCAGAAGTCTCTCAGGAAAAATTATGCAAGAGTGTTAAGTTATGTCCTTGCAGATACATGTTTCCTTGTGATTCTTCTTCCCCACCACTGCCACCCCTCAACTGTCTGACTTTTGACTGCTGATGTTAGAGCAAAGAGCCAGAAGCAGAAGGGAGGGAGCTGGGGAAGAGAACCGAAAACAAAAATGGTAGAAAATGCCTTCCTATCATGAAAACATTCAAACTTTTAAGTGTTTAGTCATTTGTATGATGGAAAGGAACACATACTGAAATCTCAATCGCAAATATATCAAACTACCCTAGCCAATTTCTTTTTCCAACTTCAACTTAATTCTAGGCTCATTTTTCTAATATGCTGCACATCAAAGTGATTGCAAGTTATTTGACTGTGAATTTGCCTCCATAGACTATTCTAAAATTTATTCTATTGAGGTGTTTTGAAACTGAAGGGTTTTTTTTTCAATCTAAAGTCCTTAAGGTTTGAGAAAGATTTAAAAATTATACACTCTAGTAATGGATTAATAAACATTGCCACCTATAGCTGAGATTAGGTTTTCTAAAAATCGTGTGCAAAATAACACTCATACCTCTAGGAAAAAATAGCAAAAATTTCCCCTGCAGATTCTTATTGGTCAATATGTGAACAAAATAATGATATTTAGTAAATAACAACAATTATGGGACACAGTATTTATTGAGCCAGACACTTCACACACATTATCTCATTTAATTCTCAGAGCTTCCTTATGAGATTGGTGTTACTGTGCTTTGTAAATAAGAAACAAAATGTCTGATGCATGAATAATTTGCACATAGCTATAAATAATGGGGTTGTCATTCAGATCCAGCTCTACCAGACTCTGGAATTCATGCTCTTAAACACTATCTTCTCCTGCCTCTCCCAATTAATAGGCTTGCAGTCCCTGTTCAAACAATCAGCATGAACACTTGCCCCATCTTTACTGCCGAATCAAATGGGAATTTAACCAGTAAATCCCAAACATCGGCTTTCTCAGCAAAAGCCTTTAGGAAACAGTTCAGCTCTTGGCTGTCCCTTTCTTCCCAGGGCCCTCAAAGGCACAGATCAGCCCTGCTAGCTGATACAGGGACATCCCGATGCTGCATATATCTTCTAGGGTAGAACAAGAGTCCCCTCTTGGCTCTGGGCTCTGCACTGGAGTCTCTCAGGGGTTAATCCATGCCATCCCAAAGTTCAGTGAAGGGACAATCAGAACTGAACAGCAGGGATTTTAGAATGTTAATCACCAGCTCTCCTCCGATTGGCCCCGAACAAACGCAGGGTACAGTAAATTGTCCTTGTCAGCTCAGCTCACATGATGATATGCTTTATTTCTAGACATGCCTTGAATCTGTCCCCTGAATTTATGTTCAGAAAATAAACACTTCCAGACGGCAATAAAGCATTCAGTTGTGGCTGACAATTGCATAGCCTCAGACCCACCAAAGCTCTTTTCTTGGGAGGTTTTAAGAGTTTGAGTAGTCCAGGTTCCCAAAGTGTATTTCCTCCACTTACCAGCCTGGCACACAAGTATGCTGTTACAGCCAGAATGCCGACTTCATTCCTGTCCCTCCTTTTTTCTCTCCCATCCCTACTCTCTTTTTTTCTTCCACTTTCACCTTTAGCATTTTTCACAGCAAGGACTTTTAACAGGGCTCCATTCAGGCAAAACTTTCTTTTTTGCCAAGTCGCCAAATGAGGAGGAAGTTACTTGGCCTCTTTTATCCCTGTCATATACCAAGATAGATTATGACCAGAGAATATTACCACGCTTCCCAAAATTTAGGTAGTCATTTACCACGTTCATAATTTTTGTGGAGATCTGAGTATTTTTTGTATTATTATTTACTCTATCATAAAAATACTTTAAATCAACTCCCATTTCATTGCTTCATTTTGTTCTAGGGAATAAATCAGGGATTTGAGGGCTATACATATGTTTTCTAATATACCTAAACATAAACAGACTACTATTACATTATTTTAAATTCATCAGAGTACCCCCTTAAAATCATTATCCATACTACCATGGACCATGCATGTCATATACTTGAAGAAACACAATTATAGAACAGCATAATGATGCCACGGAAGATCAAAACAATATAAATAAATAAATTGCAATAGTAATAAAGATATCAAAGTTTCAGACATGAGTTTCTTTCATACAAGCTAAATTAAACAGCTGTTTCATTTTCACCTGAGATGGCCAATGGGACAACTTGTATTTAGGTGATTAGCTAATTAGGTTGTGTGTTATGCTCTCTGGGTGTTGCTGATAAACACTCAGCCAGCCTGCAGTGTCTGTTTGCACCTTATAGTTTTTATGGTCACACTCTAACTCTACCTTGGTATCCTTGTATGGCATCTCTTTGCAACATGAGGCTGCTGAGACCTTGGCAAAACTAATGGAAGAGGACCAACCTCTGAAAGAGGCAATAGGCAGGATAATGCCAAAGGGAAATGAATGGGGTCTTATTGCAGATTCCAGATTTCAGAGATTGAGCTGGGATATACACGTCCCTTTTAATTTACAGAAAGGAAATTCAGTGATTTCTTCCATTTCTAGGTGAAACTCTATAGACGAATACAGAGCCATGGTCAATAATTTAAACAGTGTGTGGGCAGATAATACATTGGATCAAGTGTTAGCAGTTCAGCTACTAGTACACAGTTTCACTGAACCGTAGGAGCTATTTCCCACCAGGGCTTCTCTCTTTTATTGTAGTGACACTCCATGCTCTCCCTTCTTCAGGAGAGGACTGTGGAAACCCATCAGAAACTATTCTTAGAACTTTCTCATATTCTGTATCAAGATACTATGAAATCATTCCAGCTCACAAGTAGAACAATTTTAGTGTAAATATTGAATTGGGGTCTTACCTGAAAGAAATGGTTGAGACTCATATTCCTACAATGCAATTTTCTCTTCTCTGTCTCTGATTTTATTTAATGTCTTCAATCTAATACCAGTTACTTTAAGCTTTACCTAAACTTCTCATTTCACAAAGCTTAAGAAGATTTTGTGCTTTGTCTGTCTGACCTCCTTGGTCATTGTTGTCCATAAGCAAAGATCTTCTAACTAAGATATCAGGAGAATTTGGGGTCATAGAAAATTAACTTTAAGTTAGAAAGGTTAAGAGGAATGCTAATATAAGCTGCAAGCAGTGACAACTATCCAAACGAATTAGAATAGGAGCCATAAGAATTTTATTTTATTATTCTTTAGTTATTTAGTTAACATACTGAGTTACCAACCACACATCACGTACTAGGGATACAACAGTGCACAAGACAGAATAAGTCCCCACCCTCCTGGAGATTATGTCCCGAATGAAGGAGAAAGACAAAGAAATTACCAAATAAAACAAAAAGAAATAACAGAACAATTGGAAAATCGTATAAAGTAGAAAATAAAAGGAATATAAATAGTGTCATTAAAAATTCTTCCCTAAGGAAGTCTAAGACCTAAAGGAAATGGAGCAACCCATATAAAGAATATTCTACACAGAGGCTATTTGTGTAAAGACCACGAGCAGAAAAGAGATTGGCAGATTCGTGGAACTGAGGTGAGACCTGGGTGGCTGTAGGGTAGGGACAGCAGAGTGGCACAAGTGAAATGAAGGGTCAGAAGGACCAGACCCTTGTAGGTCCTTGGCAGCTGTGGGAATGAGTTTAGATTTTCTTTTCCACATGTAGTGACAGTCATTGAAGGATTTTAATCAAGAGACAAACTACGATTTGAATGTTAAGAAAATTACAGTAGCTGCCTCATAAAAGGTGGGTGAGTGGGGTGAGGGCAGAAGTTGGAAGCTATTGCTGTATTCCAGATGAGAGATGATGGTGGCCAGGCTAATGTGATGGCATGGAAAAGACAGAAAAGTGAGTCTAGTGTTAGAGGTAGACTTGATAAATTTGCTGAAGGGTGAAATGTGAGGATTTTGAGGAAAATAGAGGAATCAAAGATAATTTCTAAATTTGTAACTTGAACCACTGAAAGCATACTTGTATTTGTTGACATGTGGAAGGCTGAGAGGAAGTGGGTGAGGGAAACAACAGGCTGAATCCAGCGTTTAATTTTGAACAAGTCATTGTTGTGTCAACTGTGGGCCACCTACGCTGTGATCTTAGGAAGTTGGACGAGTGAGCCCAGAGCTCACTCGGAAAATTCAAGCCAAAGCCTAACTCTAAAGTCCATGCTCTTTTCACTCCACTATGAAGCCAGTAAAATAAGACCTTCTGAGAACACTTATTGCTTCCAACATTAATTTGACAATTAAACGTAAAATTGCTTATAATTCATCTTTTGGAATCCTGTCATATTGCTGCATGTATTCTTACATAACTCTTTGTAGGCTCATGTGTTAAATCCTTGCTTATGTTTTACTTTCCCTAAAGGAAGTAAGAAAAAAGCCTTAAACTTCTGTGTCTGCCCTAGAGTACCTAGAACAGTATATTCCACATGCAAATAGCCAATAAATGGGTAGTTTGATAAGTCTCACCAGATTGGCAAATTGCATTTAATATTAAGTTATATCCCATAATGCCTTGCCTGTTAATAATGTTCAAAAGTCTTTAAAAAAAGAAAAAAGGAGAAATCTTTGGGAAATAATTTATTTGCACTTTTGAAAAATGGTGGCCATGGGCTGAGATTCAAAAAGAGGCTCTAGATTATTAAGTCAGGATAATATGTAGGTTGCATCTTCATAATAGCTTTAACTATTTTTATTTTCATCGAATAATAAGAGTTTGATTCTTTTTGGTATCTTTAAAAAAAAAAAAAACCATTGAATTCTAGGAGCATCAGATTGGAAACTGGTTAAAAGAAAGAATGCTGAGAGAAATCACTAGTTATCAACTCAGAAATTAGTTGATGGCCTCTGGATCAAAGTGACACTGGCGTTCCGTAAGTTTATTAACAACCTGAAAGCTGGGGTGAATAGCAGGGAGGCAAATTTATCAAAACCACATAATTATTCATACACTAAACATAGATGTATTCAAGAATAAGGAGTGAGAAGAACTTCAGAAAGACCAAAGGCAGTTAAGTAATCAAGCTTCACAATAGCGAACGGAATTGAGTGTAGCAAGTTCAAGGTAAGACCCAGTGGAGGAAGCAATTCAAACTACTCATACACAGTACACTAATGGCTTCTGAATTACCCACAGCCTCTCAAGAAAGAAATTGAGACGCCACTATCAATAGCTCAAAAATATGTTGACTTGACATACAGGAGAAGATTAAAAAAATAAATAGGATGTTGGGTTGTACTAAGAAGGAAATTGAGGACAATGTGAAAAATAATACATCTTTGTTATATATTAAAACATCTTAATAGTCATTCAGGAAATACAGAATTAAAAAGTCACCTTTAATGTTGCCTCTAGTTAGGAAGACTTCATGTTTTTCAAAAGATAAAAGGGAAACATGGGGGGAAATCTAAGAACAGTAAAACCATCCAAAAAATTGTTAGAATGCCATACTGAAAACACAAGAGATTTCATGTCTTCAGCAAAGGAAACAAAACAGTAAGTGAGAAAAGACTGTGAATGGGAAGAAGAAAGCCAGTGTGGAATTTTCATTGTTTTCTAAGTATATGTGGATGTGCAAGTATGCTGGCATGAAAAGATGTGACATGGTGAATGGATTTTTACAATGGGTCTTATTTAGACAGACTGGGAGCTGAGGTGGAGATCAGAACACACACATAGCCTTACATGACACTCCCGATTCAAGCTTTGTAAACCATTGTAATGTCTTTGTTACGTCTTCTAAAAAGAAAGAGCACTTTTAGTTACAGAATATTTATAACCATTAAGATCCTACTGGAATGCTTGACAGGAAATATTTTTGCATCTAGAAATGATGAAAAAAATCTATGAGCAATTTGCAACAGAAGTAGAGTTAGTGTCATAAGGTTATTTTTTATCAGTTGGGCTGCCACTGCAACTATCTGAATCCAGTAAGGCCTAGAAAATTTGTAACTGTCAACATTAATAGGTGTTCATTCAGGATTGAAGGGAAGAAACATGGTGTATCAGATTAGAGTCATGGAAAGAAAGAGTCCACTCTCAAACTTAGAATTTCAGTAGAGTTTTTGAAAGGAGTTATTTGAAATTTGTGTTAAGGAAACCAAGAAGGATAGAGTAGTATCATGGGCCTAGTAACAGCAGTTTCTCTCCTGCCCCTAGGCCCAAAGGGAGTAGGGGAAGGAGCAGATGTCAGAACCCAGAAAGGGTAGCACTGTGGAAAGCAACCCCTGATAGTAGGCAGTTCTTCAGAAGTGGAACACAGCCACACAGAGCAACCTGGCAGAGAGAGGGGACGGGGGGTAAAAAGTACCCCACCCTTTCTCTTCTTCCAGTGCATCCCGTTGGCTCAGAGCTCAAAAGAGCCCATTGACAATGTTTATAAAAATCAGGCTTCCATGATATAGAACAAGGAGAAGAAAAGTAGAGGGTGACTCTGGAAGGATAGCAAAGATGACCAGCACATGTCTTTGTCAATCTTTTTATCTCCAAGATTTAAGAGCATCTGACATATAGTAGATAATCAATGACACTTCAATGAATGAATGAATAAAAGATAAAAGCACTAAGTTGTATAACAGTGCAGAATATCCTGATAATTGGAAATGTGTGGACACTATGTTTTTCATGATATCAACACTGTCCTTACAATAGGAGGAAATTAGTAGGGGTATGAAATAGGGGTTTTTTTCCTCCAAGGGAGGCATTTAATATAGTTGAAATAAACGATTAGCAATTATCAAGAATCTAGATGTACAAATGGCACAGAAAACAAACAAACAAACAAAAATCTGGCTGAAGATCAAAGTCATTTGACTTAGTTCTTTAAAATAGCTATTTGCTATTAACGGAGCACCTCCTTATTCCATTTCTTCATGTGACTTAACGTTATAATAATCTGGAGTGAATCATTGGTTTGAAATGATTACTGTGTGGAGGAAAACTCTGTAACTCTCAAGTGCTGATTGATGAAGTTGATGATATATTTTAAATGAAATGTATCTAGGTTGCTTCCTATTTTAGTGGAGTATTTTTAACAGTTTTATTCACCAAGTTTGAGAACATAAGTTTATTTGTAAAAATTTCCAAAGCTTGAAACACTAGGACTTCTCTCTACCCAGAAAATAAGCCCCTTCTTTCAGTCTACATTTCTGTCTTCTTCAGTCTCAATGCCTTTGAATCCTGTACAGTTGCTCAGCATTGAGGCTTTACATTTCCTAACAATGTTGCCTCTGAGTTTACACCCCTTCTCACCTTTGCTATACCTGAAATGTCTTACCCGAAACACTTGAAGAGAAATTCCCTCGGGCACAGGGTGCACTTGCAGTGCAAGAATAAATACTAACATAACACTAGGCAATTTGGAACATATATTTTTATAGCAAACAAACGAGCCAACAACCTGTGCTATTAGAACACTGGAGAAAGTGCTGTTTCATCTTGAGTTCAACAACTTCCTTCTTTGGCCCAATGGTCATTGCTCTTGATGATTTGAAAGGCAAGAGCCCTCTGTCTCCTCTGATTTCCCTTCAGAGTTTGTTTCTGTTTCCTTTACAGAGCTTCACGGGTCTGTTCTACTTCGTGTCTTCCTGTTTGTGCACTTTCTTTATGTCCATGAGTAGGTTGTAAAGTCCTCTAAGCACAAAGATGGACCTCACCCATACTGTTGTCCCTGCAACACCAACACTGGCGCTTCCTTAGCACTGATAAATTTTAAAACTTGCATAATCATCCTTTGATATCTGTCTGTCTGTCTGTCTGTCTGTCTATCTCTCTCCCTCCTTCCCTCTCTCCTTTCTTATCTTTTGCTGGAAAGCTTAGTAGCTGCTACAAGTGCAAACAGTCAATTCAGGAAAAAAAAAAAGAACAACAGTAAAAAGTATTAATACAAGCTGCTTATAAAGCTTAAATCATTTGTCTGCTCCAAATCAGCTGCTAACTATAAATATTCCCAGGAAAGCTCTTGCCAAACAAGGTCTGGCTTGGAATCACAAAGGAATGAAGTCCATGAAGAATAAGGGGCTTGTGTCAGGGGGTCTAATAGAAGAAGTTGAACTTCCTGAAGTCACAAGCACAGGGCATGAGATTTTACAGAGAAGAAACCAAATGGGGAGATGTTTTCTTGTTTTACTAAAGCTTCCTAAAGGCAAGAATAACAAGGATGGCAATGACAACGGCAACAACAGTGAACATTCATCGATCATTTACTATTTGCCACACTCTATTCTAAGTGCACACCTTATTAGCTCATTTATTCCTCACAACAACCTCTGACTTCTTTTTCTTATTACTGGCTGTAAATCCAGCACCTATCACAGCACTCAGTAAACAGTTTTGAAAAAAAAATGCTGAATTCACAGTGTTCTGTAAGTTTATCTTTGCTAAGTAAATAGCTATATAAATGGATTATTTAAATAATTTGAAATAACTGATCACCTAGAGATTGGGAAATGCCATTAAACACATGAAGTTTTTGATCATTTCTGCCACAAATAACATGCATTTTTGGCCAGGCCATTTCGGCTTTTTGGACTTTAAGTTTCTCTCCTGTAAAATCAGGAAATTAGATTATTTCTAAGATATGTTCTAACCCAATACATGGTAAGATTATGAGTTGATCCGAGTTAAACTTTTCAAGATGGGTTTTGAATTAACCTAACCTAGAGGCCCCATTAGGGACATGATTTTTCTTTGCAAAATCATTTATTTCATATGCATTGATGTTCAATTATGGTCAGTGCAACTATTAGTAAAACTATCTTTACTATACTTTCCAGATCCAAATGAAGGATTCAGAGCTCTGGTGATTTCACCTCTGTGGATGTCACAGAGCTAGAGTCCACTCATTACTTCTTTTCCAGAGACCTCCTGGTCTCACCCTCAAGCAGCCCTGTGGTCTACTCCCATAGGCTAATAGCTGAACGTGTGCCTTACAGAAACAGCAAGCTGGTTTCAGAACTTTCACACCAGCATGCCAGTCTGCTTCCCGTCTGCCTAAACTCGAAACCCTATGTATCCTTTTTTTCAACTCAAAGCACAGGGTATCAACATTTCAAATATTCATCAGACAATTCAACCGTGAATGAGTGTGAGCCATTACTGGTCTAAAGCTGGTTTGAGACATCTGATGTATAAGAAATACTGCCAAATGGGTCATGAACAACCATTCCTTCCCAGTCTCTAAACTATCTCTGTGTTAACCCAGAACAGCAGAGAGACCTGTGTCTGAGCCACATAACCCCATCTTCCCTCCCTTCTACTTCTGAATTAAGATTTATATTGATTCTTCACTGTTGTAATTAAGAGAAATAAGATCCATCAGAACGTTTCTTTTACTAAATCAAATTATAGCAGAAATGCTGTCTGCTCCAGTAACAAGCATAACTTAAAGACAAACTTGTAGGTCTTAGGTCTTTTTTTTTTGGAAAAATTTAGAGAGCATCTAGTCACACATTAAGGAGGTAAAAGAACGTGGCATAGAACTCAGTCTCTGGATTATGGAACCCTCATTCTGAAAGATGTTATCAATTGATATATGTGGGTGAAAACGAACTAGCTATTCCCAAGTCATAGTTCCTTTTCCTTCTGGGCACCAGCTAGATGATATTTTCTGGCTTCCCTTGTGGTTGGGTGTGGCCAAAGGCATGTGGGCAGAAGTGATTTGCCTCTTCTGTGTCCTACATGATCCACACTTTTCCTTCCCTTGACTGCACTTGGATGCAGATGATTCAGCAGACAATTCTGCTACAGTCATATGCTGTTATTCAAGAAAATAATTCTATGGTTAAATAAGATTAGGCAAGGCTAGGCCAAGCAAAATTAAAGAGTTTTCTTCCTTTGTATAATTTTAAAATTCAAATATAATAATGGTTGTCATGAGCCTCTAAGAAGACACTAAACCATTCAGAATTCTCCAAACTTATTTTGTCACAGAAATGTTTGTTTCTCTTCTTCGTTTTTTTGTTTTTTTCTTTTCTGAAAAACACCTATCATCTGTCAGGGAAATAGAGTTCAGAGTAAGAGTGGAATTAGCAGAGGCATAGGGATGAGGTAGAGGGGATGTTCGCTCTAATGCCCTTCAGTTAAACCATGGGTCACATTCAGTGCTTCAGAGGCAATAACAAATACAAACACAAATACATGCATTAAGGGTAGATTCCTAGCAAGTGCCGTTTCTTAAGGAGTAGTCTTTAGTGATTTCAATGCTGAAACCAGAATTTCAAGGTTTCTCACCTAGTTTTTTGACAGAATAATAACTAACAATTATTTTATTTTCATTCTGAGTGCTACGTGACACCAATCTTGATATTGTAATAATTCCTGGGCACACCTGTCACTTCCTGCACTCTACATATTGTTAGAAAGTACAGAGGTGCGTGGTGTAGTGTGGCGTGCTGGGAAAAGTGATGAAACAGGAGACTGGGTAGCTGGACTTCACCCCGGCACGTATGGGAAACCGCCATAGCACTTAACGATTCCATCACCACATCCTTAAAATGGGTCAACAATCCTCTTAGTGCTAATATGGAGCATCACACTATCCAATGTATATTCAGAACTTGAATCTTATCTGCCTGGACAAGATGCTGATTCCAGTGTATCATGTTCGTAAGGCAGAGTTTGAAAAAAAAAACTGCCTTCATTTCACAACCACATAGTAGACTGTACAGTGTTAGACACAGTAATGCCAAAGCCTTATCAGCTACATTACTAACGAATCGTTCACGTGAAAAAGTTAGTCTAGGAGCGCCTTTTGAACAATCCGTCGTTTGTGTGACCTCAGTGCCTAGCTGGATCACCTGTATTTATCAGGATGGGATTGCGTGATGCTTCACAAATAAATCCTCTTGTGTCTAAAATCCAAGTCTTTTCTTTCTTTTTCCTCTTCCTCACTTCTGTAGCTTGCAAACTCTTTTGTTCAAATTACCACACTGGCTTCCTCAACCTGCTAGCCCTTCACCTCCTCACTATAAACCATCAGAGAGGCAAGGTAATGATAGTGGTGATGGTAATAGCAACAACAAAAGCAACTATATCTATAGGACTCTTAAGATGTGCTCGACAGTACTCCATGTACTTTGCATATGCAGCATGAACTCACTGAATCCTCACAACAATCTTACTAGGTTTATCATCCCATTTTTACAGTTAAGGAACCTGAGAGAAAGTGATTTAGGGACTGTCCAAAGCTCTCACAGCCAATATGGAAAAGACCTGAGACAGAGGCTCACATTTTGACAGACACAGACATATTTTCTGGCATCAGTATAGATTTTAATTTGGTTCTACCTTTTATAGCCCTTTGACCTTGGGCAAGATATTTGATTGTTCTGAACTTCAGCTTTTCCATCTGGAATGTGGAGAGAATAACCCAGGCTTTACGGGGTTTGTATCTTAGTTTGTTCTTAGTGAGAAATAAATAAGATACAGCCTATAGAACACGTGACATCAGTTAAATACTCGGTAAATGATAGCTGCTATTACTAACTATGGTTTCCTAACAATCGGAAGCCATCCCATGAAAAGTTATAATGTTTGAGGAGAGTAGTAGGCAAAGCCTAGAGTGGGAAGAAGGAGGGAGGAGAGAGCATTCAATCCAAGGAAAAGCTGACTTTACTCTCAAAATTGACTTGCACAGCTCCCAAGAAGCTGACAGCTGGAATGTCCAAGCTCAGGATCCATGATGCCCCCTGGTGGCCTGGCGGCGGGGGGGGGGGGGCGGTCCTCTGGACCTCGGGATTAAGAACAGCTTTATCTTATTGTATAGGTGGGTCTCCAGAGCTCCTTAGAGGAAGGGGCTAAAAGGGAAGTTGCCTCTCAGCAGGCAGCTGCCTGGGTGCCCTGCTTCTATTCAACACTAACTTTATTAAGATATCAGAGCCATAGCAGGTAGGTGGCTGCAGGGGAAACTGTGAGTGGGCAAAAAGGTGGGGGGAGGCAAGCACTTAATAAAAGATATTTCTTTTCCTTTTTTTAATCTAAGTCTGGCAGGAACACCATTAAAAGGTGATTGAGAGTTGGTGATTTTTTTTTTTTTTAAAGGAAAAGCACTTTCTCCTTCTAAAGAGAAAGAAAGATACCCATTTTCCTCAATTCACTTAGTGCACAGAATGTTTTCCTCTAGGTATTCATCCAATTAACTGGTCAGACAGCTGGAATCTGATACAGGGAATAAACAATTCTTCAAAGAGAAGCCACTCGGTGCTTTTCTTTGAGGAACTCTCTCCCCCCAAACGCACCCCTCCTCACTCCCTCTTTCCTTTTTTCCCCTTGTTCCCTATAATCCCAGGTCTGGCCTGGATGTCACAGCTTCAGAACTGAGAACTGTCATCTGTGGTCTGCCACTCTCCCCACCCTGCCAGGAATGACACTTTAGTTCTGTGTTAATTGCCCTACTGCAGCTCGGCTATCAGCCAGGGCCTGTCTCAGATTTACTGATTGCAGACGTGAGTGGAGTGAGTGAGCAAAGCATGCAGGGGTCGGGGCTCTGAGGGACCAAGTTCAAGGGCACTGAATAGTACAGACGCATAAACAAGGGAATGGTATGTAAGCAATCAAGACATAAAGGTTAGAATCAGGGCTAGCAGTACAATAAACAGCTGTGATAACCCAGTTTGTTTATAGATAAAGAATTTACAGTAAAATCCACAAGTTGCCGCCTACATTTAACACTTTAAGAGACATATAACTTCTTTACATCTTTGCTAGCTCCATCATCGAACTCTGCAAACATCTGTGGCCATCTCAGGGCTTTTTCTCCCCTTTCTTTCCAACATTAGAAGTGTACAGTCATCACAACATCTAGAAATAGACACCAAATCCAAAATCTCAGTGTTTGGTAGCAGCAGCTACAAATTCCAAAAGACAGCTACTTCTAGCTGCTACTGCTGTGGTGTCCCATTAAAAATCTCTATTTTTCAAGCTGCAAAATGTTCTTTTGCACTCCATTCTTCCTAATTTTATTTTAATATACATAAGTAGAGTAAGTAAAATTTCATTAGAATGCCTATAAATTTGACTCTACGGATGTTGTGCTAACTCTTTTTAAAAATAGATTTCAGAATATAACCAAGCATTTGGTGAAATCACCGTGGCCTGTGCTTCTTAACTGTCCTAGGAGGCCCCCATCAGAAGTACAATATATTGTACTGTAACTATTGATCCAAATGGCTACATTTCTAAAGCAGAAAACGATTGCGTAGTGAGAGCAGTGCAGGGGGGCAATAAAATGCCCTCCAGTATATAAAGACATAAAGATTAAAGTCACCCTGTAGATTCCCTTTAACTCCTCCAAATCTACTGGGTAATGTGTTCTTTTAGGATAAATCAGAAACGTGGTACAGATTAACATGACAGGGATGGCGTTCATAAATAAAAATGCTTCACAGCATTGTCCAGACCAGACCAAGTTCATTTTGCTTTAAAGACATGGGAAGACTGTTAATTAAAACCCCAGATGTCAAAAAAGGAACATCTGAGTATCTTGAAGGCAAACAACACCCCCCAAATTTGTCAGACAGAACACGTATTCTGGATAAGGAACTGAGACATCAGTACACAGGATGCCCTACAGTGTTAATACCGACAGTTTTCGAGGCTATGGTTAGTCTTCAATTTCTATAAAGTTAGAATGTTTTCCGAAGGACAGGTGGAATCTGATGAATGAGATTTTAAATTGTGCTTTGCTGGAGGGTGCTTCTTGTTTAACCACTTCTTGTCTCTGCCTCCTACTATAGTAAGTTGTCACTTAGTTTTTAAACAAACCATATTTAAATAATACCCTATACAGTTTGGTTTATAAGAACTACTACCAATTAGCATTTAAGTTACTGTGTGATAGGAAAGGGTCTTTCTGGCTTTGATTCAGTTTCATGCTAGACAGAGCACAAAGGACGTCCACCTTTTAAAATAGCCTCAGAACACGGATGACTGAGCCAAGACTTGCACTAAACATATTTAAGTTTAGGGGTATTATTTATTATCACTTTAATTAATAAACCAGCTTGTTTTCACCAATGTTCCCTTGTGTGTTGAAATTCCAGTCTGTGTCAAAAGGAATCCATACATTGATTGTACATACAAAGATCTGAACGAAGAATGTTAATGATTCCGTGGTGCCGACGGTACCAGTCTTGGCCTTAAAAGTAGCAAGTAGAATTGCCATTTATATTTCAAAAGATTCCAAGACCGTGTGAAGGTCTGTGATCTGCAGAGGAAAATGTTACACCGAGCTGGAGGTACCCTGCGTTCTCCCACCCCCATCATTCACCTCTGAGCAGATGGGCAGGGTGAAGCAGGCTGGGATGATATTTGGCAGGACTGGATTCTCTCCGCAGACCTGTGGCAGAGAGAAGCATGGCTGGAGCGAGCTTCCCAGGCCACAGGAAAACCACCAGTGCCTAGAGCTAGCCCTGAAACTATTTTGGCACTTAGAAGAAATGAAGAACTCTAGGAGGAAAAACAGACAGATGAGAGAGATGAGAGCTCAAGAGAAGAAGGGAGGGAAGCAAAATGGGAAAGAAGGAGACAGGCAGGCAGCATTTCGCTCCTTCTCCCTCATGGTAGTTGCACAAGAACAAATCCCATCCTCCTTTGAAATGTACTACCGCATGCTGTGATTATTTAGGTGTTCATTAGATTCTCTGATCAACGCAAACAAACAACTAAAGACGTGTACCAGTTATGCATCTGAGTACTGGATGAACCCTGCTCTGAAAAGCTCTCTGGGGGGCACCAAAGAATCTGCATTTAGTAACACACCAGTATTCCTCCTTCCCTCCTTTCTGGCATCAATCAGAGCCATTGTGAAGACTTAGGACCTGAGATGTAACCATATAGCTGAGAACTTTACAGCTGAGATGTAACCATATAGCTGAGAACTTTACAGCTGAGGTTTGAAAATAATGGTTCTCTGACCCGGTGAGTAGTGTATTACTACAGAAGTTTGTATTCTATTAAGAGTTAATAAATGACCAAGATCTGGACTAATCCCCTGCCAGGGTTAATCTTCATTACAGGTTCCTGCTATTTTCCCAATGCCTTTTGCTCTGCCCTTCTTACTACATATGGAAAACCTATATCAAGATGGTTGTCATGGCAATGAAAAGATTTGCATGTGTCTTATCTATCTATTTAAATACCTTCTTATGGTTTGTAACTACTATAATACATCCCTCCAGCTCCGCTCATCACTAATTTAGAGCAAGCTTGGTGTATCTGAGGTCACCGATACCATCTGAAGCATGTTGTCTAGACAACTCTGAAGCCACTGACCACGGGGGTAATTGCTTTATGCAAATAAAAAAGGTGTAGTAGTGATACGTGCCATGGCCAGCCTTGAAATCTAAATGGATAGCTGTGATCATGTCCCTTCTGAGGACATTTGTTTCAGCACTGGGAAAATACAAAAGAACTTTTGGTTCTTTTCTCATGCTCAGTGCTTTTCTTCTTTGTCTCCTTCTTTGCCAAACTCTACTAATTTCAGAAGTTGAATCACCATTTCAAGGTTTTGTTTATAAGTACATGCAATATAAAATTTTGTAGAGAGCTTGTCTTGAAGTAAAAATTGCAAGTCCGATAAGATTCTGATGTATTTGTCCAAGATTCTCAAGGTTGTCTTCTTCAGTCTTCCCACCTTGTAAGTCCCACTTCTTTTTCCTTAGCACAATTTCTTGTCGTTTGGCAAACTAAGTAAATACAATCTTTATTATAAAAAGCATAGCTCACATTAGTAGTAAAATACCATTGAATAGTAATCTTCTGAAGGGACAATACAAAAACCAAAAGGAGACCCTACCTATATACCCCCCTCTAAACAGCACAGTGCACTGGATGTGAGACCAACTTATTCACATTTGATCTTGTCCCTTCAAGGATGTGGCTCTTTTAGGCCTCTCTGGATAAAACCTACTTTTACAGGTTTCCTAAGAACTGCTCCTTAACATTCTTCTAGTAAATTGTGGTTTGGAGCTTGTAGAGATTTAAAAAAAAAAAAACTTATCAAGAGTCTAGTAGTTTGATAATGCAACAATTTTCCATTTGCTTTTGAATTCTGTGCCATACTCACAAGCATAGAATTCTTAAAGATAATTTATGTCACTATTTGTAGGCTTAGGTAATGTTACCCTGCTCTTGGAGTAGCACATTCAGGACCATTTTACCCTGACAATAAAGTGAGACTGTGTTTACATATTGGACCACAATCACTATTTGGATAATCTGTAAAGGGTAGATTTTTCTATTGCATTTCAATAGCTCATCTACTTCAAACTGTTGTGAACTTTCTAAAGATGTGTTTTCATTTATAATAGCAGATCTTGCAGTGTGGTAATCTGGAATTGAAGTTTCAGTGACAGATTCATTCAACTAGCACTTTGCATGAGGCATTACAGCAAACGTTATTTTTTTTATTAAAAAAAAAAATATAAAAGTGACAAAACCTTCCAAAGATAATTTCTGCAATTTAGTAAACTAAGGATTTCAAGTCAGGCATCAGTTTCCGGGTGTTTTTCATAATGGATTTCACAGCAGATGACCTGACAGGCAATCTCATGATCTGAGCAGTGCTTTGCAGCATATATACTAACTGCCATCAGAAGCGCTGGGAGCCACCCTTCCTTTCACATGACATGCCTGCAAGTTAAGCACTGCAAATGTCCAGAGGTCCAGACTGACCCCTTCACCTCCCGTCTGGGAAACATTCCTGCTCTGAGCCACTCATTCTTGACAACAAACAGAGCAGGGCCATGGTGCTTGTTTTCAAAGGCCAGCAGAAGCAGGGATGAATGAAGCATATCTGGCACAACAACGGCTGGCAAGGACTGTGGATCAAATTGCAAACCCTGTGCCCTAGAAGGGGAGAGTGGAAAAGAGAAGAAAGAGGAAGAAGAAAGGGAGGAAGAGGAAGATAATAGTGTCAGATAAAGCAACCCTACCTTTTATTTCCTCTTATTTGCTTGCCTTTTCTCCTCCAGCTTTACTGCCTTACCCATGACTACCCCACCCATTACAAATATATTATATCATATACAAGTATATGATATATGCGGCACCCTGCTCAAATTGACAGTTTAATTAAAAAACACCAATTTCTGTAGAAGTTTCAAAGTATGGCTATTGCTACATGATATCACAGCAATAAATGTGAATACCCAGTTCCTCCTCCAAACACAATTATTTCTTTGTATTTCCTTACATTTTAGAATTTATTCCATTCATTGTATTGCAATCTTGAGGTTTTATTCTTAGGTCTCCCATGACCCAGCAGTATCTGGGACCTTGTAAAGGTTGGACACTGCATTTCTCTTAAACTAGAACTGTTTATATTTATCTATTGTTGAATGAATGAATCCATTTCTGTGTCATGGGTAGACGCAGGTCACTTCTGCCCCCGCAAAATAAAACAGAATTGACAAAGCTGAAAAACACACTTTTACCTAAAAGTATATGGTCGTATATGGTATTGGTAAACTTTTTCTTTTTCCAAAGAGTCCACTTCACTGTGAAATCTTTAGCTAGTGGGTAATAATATTTATCAAATAGAACAAGCCAATATGCTGTTGATTTGCTTCACGAGAATGGCCTGGAATGTCAGGAAAAAATGTACCAGTGAAGGATTCAGAAGAACAAGACTGTTGTTCTAGCCTTGGCACTTACTAATATCTCTCTGATCTCTAACTTTTTATCAAATAGAAATAGCCGATTTGCAGCTGGACAGGTCACTTACACTCTCTTGACCTCAGTCTCCTCACTTGTATATGGAAGTGCTTTAAAAATGGTAAAATACCATATTAAATGCATGGCAATAGCCATCAGAACAGTTCATCACCATAACTACCCTCGCAGACCACTCAAGTACCAGGTTGACATTTACATGGCTGCAAAATACAAATAAATAAAAAGAAAACCATGATTGATTTTATGACTATCTAGTCGCAACATTTAAATAGGGAGATATTACCATTAATAGTAGTTCTAGAAATAGACAAATAAATATGTAAATATCCCAAGGCAATAAGTAAGAATAGGAAATATCAAGTTCAAAACCAGAGTTAATTAATAGGTTTTCTTTTTCAAAGAAATCACTCAGAATTGATAGAGGGAGTCATAAACTCAGCTATATTTTTCAAAAATTTTTTAGGAGGAGACCTTCGAGATGGTGGAAGAGTGAGACGTGGAGATCACCTTCCTCCCCGTAAATACATCAGAAATACATCTACATGTGGAACAGCTCCTACAGAACACCTACTGAACGCTGGCAGAAGACCTCAGACTTCACAAAAGGCAAGAAACTCCCCACGTACCTGGGTAGGGCAAAAGAAAAAAGAAAAAACAGAGACAAAAGAATAGGGACAGGACCTGCACCTCGGGGAGGGAGCTGTGAAGGAGGAAAAGTTTCCACACACTAGGAAGCCCCTTCACTGGCGGAGATGGGGTGTGGCGGGGGAAGGGGAAGCTTCGGAGCCACGGAGGAGAGCGCAGCAACAGGGGTGCGGAGGGCAAAGCAGAGAGGTTCCCGCACAGAGGAGCGGTGCCGACCAGCACTCACCAGCCCGAGAGGCTTGTCTGCTCACCCGCCGGGGCGGGCGGGGGCTGGGAGCTGAGGCTCGGGCTTCGGTCGCATTGCAGGGAGAGGACTGGGGTTGGCAGCGTGAACACAGCCTGAAGGGGTTAGCGCACCACAGCTAGCCGGGAGGGAGTCCAGGAAAAGGTCTGGAGCTGCTGAAGAGGCAACAGACCATTGTTTCCTGCTGTGCGAGGAGAGGGGATTCAGAGCGCCGCCTAAACGAGCTCCAGAGACGGGCGTGAGCCGCGGCTATCAGCGCGGACCCCAGAGACGGGCGTGAGACGCTAAGGCTGCTGCTGCCGCCAGCAAGAAGCCTGTGTGCGAGCACAGGTCACTCTCCACACCGCCCCTCCCGGCAGCCTGTGCAGCCCGCCACTGCCAGGGTCCCGTGATCCAGGGACAACTTCCCCGGGAGAACGCACGGCGCGCCTCAGGCTGGTGCAACGTCACGCCGGCCTCTGCTGCTGCAGGCTCGCCCCGCATCCGTACCCCTCCCTTCCCCCACCCGGCCTGAGCGAGCCAGAGCGAGCCAGAGCCCCCGAAGCAGCTGCTCCTTTAACCCTGTCCTGTCTGAATCCTGGGAGCTGTGCGAACAAAGACGAGAAAGGGAAATCTCTCCCAGCAGCCTCAGGAGAAGAGGATTAAATCTCCACAATCAAGTTGATGTAAACTGCATCTGTGGAATACCTGAATAGACAACAAATCATCGCAAAATTGAGGCGGTGAATTTTGGGAGCAACTGTAGACTTGGGGTTTGCTTTCTGCGTCTAATTTGTTTTCGGTATTACGTTTATCTTAGAATCTAGAGTTTAGTATCATTGGTAGACTTTTTTATTGATTTGCTTGCTCTCTTCCTTTTATTTTTATGTATAGATATATATATATATTTCCTTATTCTCTTTTTGCGAGTGTGTATGTATATGCTTCTTTGTGTAATTTTGTCTGTACAGCTTTGCTTTTACCATTTGTCCTAGGGTTCTGTCTGTCCATTTTTTTTTTTAAGTATAGCTTTTAGCGCTTGTAATCATTGGTGGATTTGTTTTCTGGTTTGACTGCTCTCTTCTTTCTCTTTCTTTCCTTTTTTAATTACTTTCTAAAATTTTTAAAAATTAAAAAAATTTTTTTATTTTAATACCTTTATTTTATTTTATTTTATTTATTTTTTTTCTTTCTTTCATTCTTTTTTCTCCCTATTCTTCTGAGCCATGTGGCTGACAGAGTCTTCATGCTCCAGCCAGGTGTCACGCCTGTGCCTCTGAGGTGGGAGAGCCGAGATCAGGACATTGGTCCGTCAAAGATATCCCGACTACACATAATATCAAACGGCAAAAGCTCTGCCAGAGATCTCCATCTCAACGCCAAGACCCAGCTCCACTCAATGACCAGCAAGCTACAGTGCTGGACACCCTACGCCAAACAACTAGCAAGACAGGAACACAACCCCACCCATTAGCAGAGAGACTGCGTAAAATCATAATAACGTCACAAACACTCCAAAACACACCACCGGACGTGGTCCTGCCCACCGGAAAGACAAGATCCAGCCTCACCCACTAGAACACAGGCACCAGTCCCCTCCACCAGGAAGCCTACACAACACACTGAACCAATCTTAGCCACTGGGTGCAGACACCAAAAACAATGGGAACTACAAACCTGCAGCCTGCGAAAAGGAGACCCCAAACACAGTAAATTAAGCAAAATGAGAAGACAGAGAAACACACAGCAGATGAAGGAGCAAGGTAAAAACCCAGCAGACCAAACAAATGAAGAGGAAATAGGCAGTCTACCTGAAAAAGAATTCAGAACAATGACAGTAAAGATATCCAAAATCTTGGAAATAGAACGGAGAAAATACAAGAAATGTTTAACATGGAATTAGAAGAACTAAAGAGCAAACAAACAATGATGAACAACACAATAAATGAAATTAAAAATTCTCTAGAAGGAATCCATAGCAGAATAACTGAGGCAGAAGAACGGATAAGTGACCTGGAAGATAAAATAGTGGAAATAACTACCGCACAGCAGAATAAAGAAAAAAGAATGAAAAGAATTGAGGACAGTCTCAGAGACCTCTGGGACAACATTAAACCCACCAACATTTGAATTATAGGGGTCCCAAAAGGAGAAGAGAAAAAGAAAGGGACTGAGAAAATAATTGAAGAGATTATAGTTGAAAACTTCCCTAATATGGGAAAGGAAATAGTCAATCAAGTCCTGGAAGCACAGAGAGTCCCATACAGGATAAATCCAAGGAGAAACACGCCAAGACACATATTAATCAAACAATCAAAAATTAACTGCAAAGAAAAAATATTAAAAGCAGCAAGGGAAAAACAACGAATAACATACAAGGGAATCCCCACAAGGATAGTAGCTGATCTTTCAGCAGAAACTCTGCAAGCCAGAAGGGAGTGGCAGGACTTATTTAAAGTGATGAAAGGGAAAAACCAACAACCAAGATTACTCTACCCAGCAAGGATCTCATTCAGATTTGACAGAGAAATTAAAACCTTACAGACAAGCAAAACCTAAGGGAATTCAGCACGACCAAACCAGCTTTACAACAAATGCTAAAGGAACTTCTCTAGGCATGAAACACAAGAGAAGGAAAAGACCTACAATAACAAACCCAAAACAATTAAGAAAATGGTAATAGGTACATACATATCGATAATTACCTTAAACGGATTAAATGCTCCAACCAAAAGACATAGACTGGCTGAATGGATACAAAAACAAGCTGGCTACAAGAAACCCACTTCAGACCTAGGGACACATACGGACTGAAAGTGAGGGGGTGGAAAAAGATATTCCATGTAAATGGAAATCAAAGGAAAGCTGGAGTAGCAATTCTCATACCAGACAAAATAGACTTTAAAATAAAGACTACTGCAAGAGACAAGGAAGGACACTACATAATGATCAAGGGATCAATCCAAGAAGAAGATATAACAATTGTAAATATTTATGCACCCGACATAGGAGCACCTCAATACATAAGGCAAATGATAAAAGCCATAAAAGGGGAAATAGACAGTAACACAATCATAGTAGGGGACTTTAACACCCAACTTTCACCAATGGAGAGGTCATCCAAAATTCAAATAAATAAGGAAACACAAGCTTTAAATGATACATTAAACAAGATGGACTTAATTGATATTTATAGGACATTCCATACGAAAACAACAGAATACACTTTCCTCTCAAGTGCTCATGGAACACTCTCCATGAGAGATCATATCTTGGGTCACAAATCAAGCCTTAGTAAATTTAAGAAAACTGAAATCATATCAAGCATTTTTTCCGACCCCAACGCTATGGGACTAGATATCAATTACAGGAAAAAATCTGAAAAAAATACAAATACATGGAGGCTAAACCATACACTACTAAATAACCAAGAGACCACTGAAGAAATCAAAGAGGAAATCAAAAATACCTAGAAACAAATGACAATGAAAACATGACAACTCAAAACCTATGGATGCAGCAAACACAGTTCTAAGAGGGAAGTTTATAACGATACAATTCTACCTCAAGAGACATCTCAAATAAAAAACCTAACTTTACACCAAAAGAAATTAGAAAAAGAAGAACAAAAAAACCCCAAAGTTAGCAGAAGAAATGAAATCATAAAGATCAGATCAGAAATAAATGAAAAAAAAATGAAGGAAACAATAGCAAACATTAATAAAATTAAAAGCTGGTTCTTTGAGAAGATAAACTAAATTGATAAACCATTAGCCAGACTCATCAAGAAAAAAGGGAGAAGACGCAAATCAATAGAATTAGAAATGAAAAAGGAGAAGTAACCGGCAGAAATACAAAAGGATCATGAGAGATTACTGCAAGCAACTATATACCAATAAAATGGACAACCTGGAAGAAATGGACAAATTCTGAGAAAAGCACAACCTTCTGAGACTGAACCAGGAAGAAATAGAAAATATAAACAGACCAATCACAAGCACTGAAATTGAGACTGTGATTAAAAATCTTCCAACAAACAAAAGCCCAGGACCAGATGGCTTCACAGGTGAATTCTATCAAACGTTTAGAGAAGAGCTAACACCCATCCTTCTCAAACTCTTCCAAAAATTGCAGAGGAAGGAACACGCCCAAACTCATTCTACGAGGCCACCATCACCTTGATACCAAAACCAGACAAAGATACTACAAAAAATGAAAATTACAGACCAATATCACTGATGAATATAGATGCAAAAATCCTCACAAAATACCAGCAAACAGAACGCAACAACACATTAAAAGGATCATACACCATGATCAAGTGGGATTTATCCCAGGGATGCAAGGATTCTTCAATAAACACAAATCAACCAATATGATACACCATATTAACAAACTGAAGAAAAAAACCCATATGATCATCTGAATAGATGCAGGAAAAGCTATTGACAAAATTCAACACCCATTTATGAAAAAAATTTTCCAGAAAGTGGGCATAGAGGGAAATTACCTCATTGTAATAAAGGCCATATATGACAAGCCCACAGCAAACATCATTCTCAATGGTGAAAACTGAAAGCATTTCCTCTAAGATAAGGAACAAGACAATGATGTCCACTGTCACCACTATTATTCAACATAGTTTTGGAAGTCGTAGCCACGGCAGTCAGAGAAGAAAAAGACATAAAAGGAATACAAATTGGAAAAGAAGAAGTAAAGCTGTCACTGTTTGCAGATGGCATGAAAGTATACATAGATAATCCTAAACATGCCACCAGAAAACTACTAGAGGTAATCAATGAATTTCGTAATGTTGCAGGATACAAAATTAATGCACAGAAGTCTCTTCCATTCCTATACACTAATGATGAAAAATCTGAAAGAGAAATTAAGGAAACACTCCCATTTACCATTGCAACAAAAAGAATAAAATACCTAGGAATAAACCTACCTAGGGAGACAAAAACCCGTATGCAGAAAACTATAAGACACTGATGAAAGAAATTAAAGATGATACAGATGGAGAGATATACCATGTTCTGGGATTGGAAGAATCAATATTGTGAAAATGACTATACTACCCAAAGCAATCTACAGATTCAATGCAATCCCTATCAAATTACCAATGGCATTTTTTACAGAACTAGAAGAAAAAAATCTTAAAATTTGTATGGAGACACAAAAGACCCCGAATAGCCAAAGCAGTCTTGAGGGAAAAAAACAGAGCTGGAGGAATCAGACTCCCTGACTTCAGACTATAGTATAAAGCTACAGTAATCAAGACAATATGGTACTGGCACAAAAACAGAAATATAGATCAATGGAACAGGATAGAAAGCCCAGAGATAAACCCATCCACCTATGGTCAACTAATCTATGACAAAGGAGGCAAGGATATACAATGGAGAAAAGACAGTCTCTTCATTAAGTGGTGATGGGAAATCTGCACAGCTACATGTCAAAGAATGAAAGTAGAACACTCCCTAACAGCATAAACAAAAATAAACTCAAAATGGATTAGACCTAAATGTAAGACCAGACACTATAAATCTCTTAGAGGAAAACATAGGAAGAAGACACCTTGACATAAATCACAGCACGATCTTTTTTGATCCACCTCCTAGAGTAATGGAAATAAAAACAAAAATAAACAAATGGGACCTAATGAAACTTAAAAGCTTTTGCAAAGCAAAGGAAACTATAAACAAGACAAAAAGACAACCCTCAGAATGGGAGAAAATATTTGCAAATGAATCAACAGACAAAGGATTAATCTCCAAAATATATAAACAGCTCATGCAGCTCAATATTAAAAAAACAAACAACCCAATGCAAAAATGGGCCGAAGACCTAAACAGACATTTCTCCAAAGAAGATATACAGATTGCCAACAACCACATGAAAGGATGCTCGACATCACTAATCAGTAGAGAAATACAAATCAATAGTACAATGAGGTATCACCGCACACCTGTCAGAATGGCCATCATCAAAAAATCTACAAACAATAAATGCAGGAGAGGGTGTGGAGAAAAGGGAACCCTCTTGCACTGTTTTTGGGAATGTAAATTGATATAGCTACTATGGAGAACAGTATGGAGGTTCCTTAAAAAACTAAAAATAGAACTACCATATGTCCCAGCAATCCCACTACTGGGCATATACCCTGAGAAAACCATAATTCAAAAGGAGTCATGTACCACCATGTTCATTGCAGTTCTATTTACAATAGCCAGGACATGGAAGCAACCTAAGTGTCCATCAATAGACGAATGGATAAAGAAGATGTGGCACATATATACAATGGAATATTACTCAGCTATAAATAGAAATGAAATTGAGTTATTTGTAGTGAGGTGGATGGACCTAGAGTCTGTCATACAGAGTGAAGTAAGTCAGAAAGTGAAAAACAAATACCATATGCTAACACATATATATGGAATCTAAAAAAAAAAAAAAAAATGGTTCTGAAGAAACTAGGGGCAGGACAGGAATAAAGATGCAGATGTAGAGAATGGACTTGAGGACACGGGGAGGGGGAAGGGTAAGCTGGGACGAAGTGAGAGAGTGGCATGGACATATATACAGTACCAGATGTAAGATAGATAGCTAGTGGGAAGCAGCCACATAGCACAGGGAGATCAGCTCCGTGCTTTGTGACCACTTAGAGGGGTGGGATAGGGAGGGTGGGAGGGAGACGCAAGAGGGAGGACATACGGGTATATATGTATATGTATAGCTGATTCACTTTCTTATAAAGGAGAAAGTAACACACACACACAAAAAATTTTTTAGAAAATATTATTGTAGCCTATTTTGGTTTACATTTCTGAAAAAAAATCAGACTACTGGTAGTATATTCTGCTGAATCATTTTATGCTACTTGGGACTTTTAAGTCATTTGGACACTTTCCTATATGGATTAGGGCCTAGGCCAAAAGTTTTGTTTTACAACTGTCTACTTATCCAATTGATATACATTCTTATGATAATTATTCCCAAAGTAATGTTTGGGTTTACGTTAGTAAGCTATTCCCAAAGACCTCTGAGAAAGGAATAGGAAACAATAAACAAAAATGTTAGCTATCCTTTATAACTTGGTCAACATATATGTGTCTTTAAGTTTAACCTAAAAGAAAAATTTGTTTGAGATGAAATTATCAAAAACTACTCTCATGAAAAGTGTTTTGGAGAATTTAAGCAATTAGCTCAATATAGTCACTAGGACTTCAACTGTATTCCAATCCCACTAATACAGATATCTCAGAAAAATATATTAAATTAAATCACCTGGATAATAGGCCTAACTTCATATTTCATAAATTGTCAGATAAGGAATTGGAATCCTTAGGATCCCCATGAGTCCTGGGTTCAGTGGCAAAATCAATGTCTACAGGCACCATTCTTTTCCTATACAACAGTTTATGACTTGATTCAAAATATATTAAACTGTAGATGGGCAAGGTTGTAATAGCATAGAACAAAATAAATTAATCTCCTGATAGAAGGAGACTAAATGTACTCAATGTATTTGGAAAGGTTTGGCACTACCTGATAAAGTTAATTTTGTATATATCCTTCAAGTGTCCACTCTTAAACAGAGAAAGACTTGGGCACTAAGAGATATGTGCCAGAATTATTTATAGCAGTATTGTTCATAACAGTCAAAAATACTAGAAAATAAATATCTATAGGCCATAAAGTGAATAAATTTAGTGTTGTATACTTATACAATGAAGTACTAAATAATGGTGAAAATGAATGAAATGCAGCTACAAGCATCATTGTGTATGAATCTTTAAAAACTAACAGTAGATGAAAGAAATAAGTCACCAAAGCATATATACAATATGATTCCATATGTATAAATTTCAAAAATAAACAAAACATTGTTTAGGGATTAACAAATATGGGACTACTATAAAGAAAAGAAAATATTTACATAAAAATTTAAGTAGCTGTTATCTTGTGATGTGGAAAGGGGTCATTGGTAAAAGATGATTGATAACAACAGAGTAGAGGAAAAAAATCTCAAAAAGGCCAAAATTTATATGTTGAAACCCAAATCCCTAGCACCTCAAAATGTGGCTGTATTTGAATATAGGACCGTTATGGAGGTGATAAGTTCAAAGGTCATTAAGATGGGCCCTACGCCAACGTGACTGGTGTCCTTATGAGAAGAGGAAATTTGGGCACACACGGACTTCAGGGATATGTGTGGAGAGAGGAAAGACCATGTGAGGACACAGCAAAAAGTCAGCCATTTGCAAGCCAAGGAAAGAAGCCTGGGGAGAAATCAAACCTGCTGACGCCTTGATCTTGGACTTCCAGGTTCCAGAACTGGGAGAAAATACATTTCTGTGGTTTACACCACTCAGTCTGTAGTATTTTGTAAAATATGCAGATGTAAACAAAGATAGGAAAACTATAAAGAGCACGAAAACAATTATACAAAATTTAAGTAGCAATTATCTCTTGGTGGGGAAGGGGGAGACACTAGTAAACATGTGATTGATAAAATACAGAATATGAAAAATCCCCCAAAGATCATGCAGCATGACAAGAGAAGTATGAAGTCCCGACTCTATGGAATAACAATATGAGGCTGGTGGAGTCGGGGGAGGGAGTCGTTGGTGGCAGGTATACGAGGAGGATAAAAGACAAAGGGCACTGAGAAAAAGACATTAAAAGGTAGGAAAACCAGGGGAGTGTGTTGTCTTTTAGAGGCAAGAAGCGTGAATCGAATGGCCAAGGATGCCAAAAGATGACAACAGGATGATGCTCATTAATTAAGTAATCAGGAGGTCACGGGGGCAAATGTTAGGGCCATTTCAGCGAACTAGCAAGGGCAGAGTCTGACCAATGTGGGCCGCAGAGTAAATGAGAGGTAAGAAAGAAGAGACCAAGTTCTGTAGATTCTGAAGAACGTGACTGTGAAGATAAGAGGCACGCCAGGCCAGTAGCTAGCGGGGAACTTCAGACCATAGAGACTTTGTTTGTTCATTTGCTTGTCTGCTTTAAGATTAAGAGAGCCTTGAACTTGCATTTAGTGACAAGAAAAATCAGTGGAGAAGTGAAAATATACGAGGGAGAAAGCCTCATCAAAACATAAAAATGAATTCCTTCTCCAGTTAAGCATAGTTAAAATTTTAATGAACGAATTAGATTAGAATGATACACATTTGCCTTTTAAACGAATGCCAGACATCACACACGCAATAAATAACAGTCTTGAAAGTCCAGAAGATTGTGACAGTCTAATTTTCTGCTTCCTATCACACTCCAGAAAACAACTTTGACTCCTATCTCCCACCATTTTTTAGCCTGTTTACAAAAATAATCTTCTATTTCTGAAGGCAAAACTAAGAGCAAGTTATTTTAATTAAATTGTGTGGGCCCTTAGGGAACATGAATTCGCCAGAAAGAAGTAAAAACAAAAGCAAGCTTATGGCCAACTCCTACCACCTCTACATCTCATGGAGAAAATGAAGGTTCTCAGTGCAGAAGAGAGCAAGAGCTGCACACTCCCGGTCTTACACTGAAGTCTCATGGGCAAGATGCCAAGATGGTGCAGGGGGCAAGGCAGGGGAGTTAACATCTGAGCAGCCCATGAGGTCCCTCTCTAAGCAGCATTGCCTCAGCCCTAGCCAATCAGGATGGCAGTTCTGTGAGCAGGTCCCAGTGTATGGAACAGTAACTGCATGGAACAGACACTGACAGGCGGCTCAACCAAGAGGGCTTCACCTTTTGGGGGGATTCAACTGGGTGGAGGAGGACCTTTCATTGAGAACAGCCAGGTAATCACAGGCTAAGCTCCCCATGTACTAATTACGCACAGATTCTCTGAACTTATTAACCTCAATTACTCTCTGGTAATCCAAACAAAGTACAGGCTTAGTCAGTCTATAGCCATGTAACAAAATTGTATCATCTTTTTATAAACTTGGGAGCAAAATCATTATCTAATTCAGAGTACAGCTTATTAACTCAAAAGGAAATCCTTGCTTCAAGGTAGGATTTTACGGAGGGCCCTAATATCACTAGGAGGATTTTTATTAGGAACCGTTAACGTAGAGAACAGATGTATGGACACCAAGGGGGGAAAGCGGGGAGTGGCGTGGTGGTGGTGGGATGAATTGGGAGATGGGGATTGATGTATATACACTAATATGTATGAAATAGATAACTAATAAGAACCTGCTGTATAGCGCAGGGAACTCCACTTTGCTGTACAGTAGAAACGAACACAACATTGTAAAACAACTATACCCCCAATAAATAAATAAATAATAATAAAAAAAGAATCATGCCAAAAAAAAATAAAGCTCAATTTGAAATGGTAAGTTCAGTTGCATAAAGATGCATGTGTGTGAACACAATTGTGGAAGGCAGAATTCTAAGATGACCCCTAATGACCCACACTCTTGTATAATCCCCTGTTCTTGAGAGCAGGCAGGACATGCCACTTGATTCTAACCACTAGAATACAGCAAAGGTGATGGGATGTTACTCTTCTGATTAAATTACCTTACATGGCAAAGGTGGAAGGATTTTACTGATGTCATTAAAGCACTGAATAGACAGACTTTGTTAAATCAAAAGGGAGATTATCTTGGGCAGTCCTGGCCAAATCAGGTGAGCTATTTCAAAGAATGTCTAAAGGTTTGCAGCTCCATCCTACTGGACTTAATGAAACAAGCCACCACAAATTCTACAGCTGCAAAAAAATGAATTCTGCTAACAAGCTGAGGGAGCTTGGAAACAAATCCTTCTTCAATCGAGTCTCTGATGAGAATGCAACTAAGCCAACATCTTGATTACATCTTTTTGAGATCCTGAGCAGAGGATACAGATATACCATACCATGCCTTGATGGCTGACCCATGGAAAGTGTGAGATGATAAATGTTTGTTGTTTTAAGCCACTAAGTTTTTGTTAATTTGTTAAACAGCAATTAAAAACTAATACAACAGCCAAATCACTTCTGGGTCTATCTTTGGCTTTGTATTAGTTAAGGTGTTAGTTATAAGCAACAGAAGTCAATTCTGGTTAACTTATTAACCAGAGGTTATATCATAGCTCACATAATCTCCAAAAGGTTTGGGGAAACCAGGCTTGCAGCCTATGCAGTTAGAAACAATTCTCCAAATCACACAGTGGGAGTGGCCCCATGAAGATACCATGGCTGCAGCCACTGGACTGCATTGACTCCAGTTCATACAATCAGCATCACCCAAGCTAGACATGAGAGTCTACTGTTAAAGCTACTGATGGCTTTGGAAAGCACATGTAGCCACTGACCACTGCCAGCCACAAGAGGATCCCTGTTTTTCCATTAATATGTTACTAGCTTCAAAATCAATGTCTGGAGTCAGCATGTCTGGGCTGTAGTGCCCAGGTCATGCGCCTAAGGTAGAGGCCCTCCACTTAGTTGCAAGGATGCTTAAGAAAGCAAATATCTGGAATTCTGAGACTGCATATTAGGAGGCAGGCTCTGTTAGATAAGATGGGTATTCTCTGAAACAAGGAAATGGCTTCAGATGCTAGGAGGCCAAAATGAATGAAGTGTTTACTAAATAAGTTATTCCCCATGCCTTCCTGTCTCCCAAAATTCTTACATCATCTTCTAATAATGTGGGACTGGAGCTCACTTTGAGTAGTTTCACAGGTTAGTTTTAGAAAATGGCCCTCTCCAAGTTCCAACCCTAAAATTATATAGTCCTGAGAACATTCAAATGAATAAAGCAATTACAACTCAGGACAGGGCAAATGTAGATCCATCCCTTTTATCAGTCAAATTATTGTCTTGTTTGGTTTTCTGCCAGTGGTAAATCACTGCATAAGACCTGCAGTGGTTTTCATGGAATATATTTTATTAATCTGGTAAACATATTGAGTATTTCTCGTCTGGAGAGGCCTGCCAGGATTCTAGGCTGAAGATACTTATCCATGACTATTTGTGATGACTATCCCATCACAAATCATCGTTGATAAATATTGAAAATATTAACCAGCTTCCATCTGATCATGGTCCCCCATTTAATTGCAGCAAAATCTCTGGTGTTTATGTACTGGCTTCTTTCCTCCTTCATTCATTTTGCTCATTTAAAGCCTTTCTTCCTGGACTCTTAGTTCCAAACAGATCCTGACAAATAGTGGCAGGCGGGGACATACCCCATGGTTCAAACGGCACTGACATTGAATCAGACACAACAAAGAAGACTGGAAATATACCACTGATCCAGCCCCCAAGATAAAGCATCATAGGGAATGTGTGTGTAGTATTAATTCTACTCCCAGAAGAGGTCAAGAGGGCAATGAGTTGATCCCATGGTATAGACGAAGGGTGAGAAAAAAATCTTTATTGATGTGAACAGTGTTGGTAGATTAAAGTTTAGGATACGTTCTACAGACCAAAGACTCTCTCTTCCAACAGAGGGGAGAAAAGTGGAGAGAGGAGCAAGTGGTGGCTGAGAGAGAAATGGTATGCAGGGTTCGGAAGTATTTGTGAAGATGGAAACAGAACGAATACAGTCCACAAAAAGGAAATGTCGATGTTAAAATGATTGTAATAGCATTTGACTTTTGTAGATGCAAGAAATATGCCCCTATGAAATATATATTAAACAGAATTTGGTGCGTAACAATCTCCAGGCTCCCTGGCTTTCTCACACGACTGACCCCTATAACAGTAACAAAGAGATATGGACAAAATAACAAAGCTCACAGAAAAGTACAGCTTTCTCCAGCGATGACCCTCTACAGCCAGGTACAGCAAGACACCTCTAACCCCAGAATATTCCACAGACCTATTTCCTTTTCTGCTTCTACTCTTGAAGCAAATGGACGATGGTGGGTGCAGATATGGGGGTGTGGCAAGAGAAGAAAGGAGTTGTTGTTTGGTTGTTAGTAAGTTTGTGTGTGTGTGTGTGTGTGTGTGTGTGTGTGCGTGTGTGCCTAACTCAGTTGGATATACAGCCTTTAGTTGTTGCTTTGCAGTTCTCTACCTATTGGAAAATGGGTTTTGCTAGAATTTAAAATAAAAAGCAGATTTTAGCATAATTTCAAAAGGAAAAGTCATGTACTGAGGACTTAGGTTGAGCTACTTGAAAATGTCATTTTGGCAGTTCAAAAAATGGCCAAACAGTGCCTATCTAATATGTTTCTAATCCTATGTGCTGGTACCATGGAAGATGTCGGGGTGCAGAGGTGAACAAATGGAAGGAAACAGAGCCAGGGAGCATACAGCCTAATGGGAGAGATGACATTATTCAATTAACCACATAAATGAGTGTACGATTACAAAGTGTAATATGTGTTTTTGAGGTAGAGGAAATATTTTTGAATAGTGTGTACATTTTTAAACAGGTAATAATAATATTAACATTGAAGAGTAAGACTGGAAAAGTAGAAGCCATAACTATGTGTGGCATGATTGACATGTATCACCTTATATAATTCTCACAATATAGCTGTGAGTTCAGTACTACCACTACTCCCATTTAAAGAGGATGAAAATAAGATACAGAAAAGTACTCATTGAATATGCCTCCATGGTGCCATTAGATTGACACTTTTGTCTGATCGCACTGCTGTACCTCTGAGTGGAAAACATAATTTAGCATGATTTCAGAAGGAAACTACTGTTTCATAATTCTGCTCCAAAAAATGGACCATTCATTTATGTTGTGTTAGTTTCTGCTGTATAACAAAGTGAATCAGCTATACGTATACATATATCCCCAAATCCCCTCCCTCTTGCGTCTCCCTCTCAGCCCTCTAGGGGGTCACAAAGCACAGAGCTGATCTCCCTGTGCTATGC
The DNA here is from genome assembly GCF_028021215.1 of Eschrichtius robustus. Classification (NCBI taxonomy): domain Eukaryota; kingdom Metazoa; phylum Chordata; class Mammalia; order Artiodactyla; family Eschrichtiidae; genus Eschrichtius; species Eschrichtius robustus. The sequence continues at coordinate 50,880,526 of NC_090838.1, forward strand.
GGCCGCCTCCCACTAGCTAGCTATTTTACATTTGATAGTGTATATATGTCCATGCCACTGTCTCACTTCGTCCTAGCTTACCCTTCCCCCTCCCTGTGATCTCAAGTCCATTCTCTACATCTGCATCTTTATTCCTGTCCTGCCCCTAGGTTCTTCAAAAACATTTTTTTTTTGTTTTTTTTTTTTAGATTCCATATATATGTGTGAGCATACGGTATTTGTTTTTCTCTTTCTGACTTACTTCACTCTGTATGACAAACTCTAGGTCCATCCACCTCACTACAAATAACTCAATTTTGTTTCTTTTTGTAATATTCCATTGTATATATGTGCCACATCTTCTTTACCCATTCATCTGTCAGTGGACACTTAGGTTTCTTCCATGTCCTGGCTATTGTAAATAGTGCTGCAATGAATATTGTGGTATATGATTCTTTTTAAATTATGGTATTTTTAGGGTGTATGCCCAGTAGTGGGATTGCGGGATCGTATGGTAGTTCTATTTTTAGTTTTTTAAGGAACCGCCATACTGTTCTCCGTAGTGGCTGTATCACTTTACCTTCCCACCAACAGTGCAAGAGGGTTCCCTTTTCTCCACACCCTCTCCAGCATTTGTTTGTAGATTTTTTGAAGATGGCCATTCTGACCGGTGTGAGGTGATATCTCATTGTAGTTTTGATTTGCATTTCTCTAATGATTAGTGATGTTGAGCATCCTTTCATGTGTTTGTTGGCAATCTGTATATCTTTTTTGGGGAAATGTCTATTTAGGTCTTCTGCCCATTTTTGGATTGGGTTGTTTGTTTTTTTTGATGTTGAGCTGCATGAGCTGCTTGTAAATTTTGGAGATTAATCCTTTGTCAGTTGCTTCATTTGCAAATATTTTCCCCCATTCTGAGGGTTGCCTTTTCATCTTGTTTATGGTTTCCTTTGCTGTGCAAAAGCTTTTAAGTTTCATTAGGTCCCGTTTGTTTATTTTTGTTTTTATTTCTATTTCTCTAGGAGGTGGGTCAAAAAGGATCTTGCTGTGATTTATGTCATAGAGTGTTCTGCCTATGTTTTCCTCTAAGAGTTTTATAGTGTCTAGCATTACATTTAGGTCTTTAATCCATTTTGAGTTTATTTTTGTGTATGTGTTAGGGAGTGTTCTAATTTCATTCTTTTACATGTAGCTGTCCAGTTTTCCCAGCACCACTTACTGAAGAGGCTGTCTTTTCTCCACTGTATATTCTTGCCTCCTTTATCAAATATAAGGTGACCATATGTGCGTGGGCTTATCTGTGGGCTTTCTATCCTATTCCACTGATCTATATTTCTGTTTTTGCGCCAGTACCATATTGTCTTGATTACTGTAGCTTTGTAGTATAGTCTGAAGTCAGGGAGCCTGATTCCTCCAGCTCCGTTTTTCTCTCTTATGATTGCTTTGGCTACTTGGGGTCTTCTGTGTTTCCATACAAATTGTGAAATTTTTTGTTCTAGTTCTGTGAAAAATGCCATTGGTAGTTTGATAGGAATTGCATTGAATCTGTAGATTGCTTTGGGTAGTGGAGTCATTTACACAATGTTGATTCTTCCAATCTAAGTACATGGTGTATCTCTCCATCTGTTTGTATCATATTTAATTTCTATCATCTAGTGTCTTATAGTTTTCTGCATAGAGGGATTTCTTCTCCTTAGGGAGGTTTATTCCTAGGTATTTTATTCTTTTTGTTGACATGGTAAATGGGAATGTTTCCTTAAGTTCTCTTTCAGATTTTTCATCATTAGTGTAAAGGAATGCAAGAGATTTCTGTGCATTAATTTTGTATCCTGCTACTTTACCAAATTCATTTATTAGTTCTAGTAGTTTTCTGGTAACATCTTTAGGATTCTCTATGTATCGGGTCATGTCATCTGCAAACAATGACAGCTTTACTTCTTCTTTTCCAATTTGGATTCCTCTTATTTCTTTGTCTTCTCTGATTGCTTTGGTAAAACTTCCAAAAATATGTTGAATAATAGTGGTGAGAGTGTACAACCTTGTCTTCTTCCTGATCTTAGCGGAAATGGTTTCAGTTTTTTACCAATGAGAACCATGTTGGCTGTGGGTTTGTCATATATGGCCTTTATTATGTTGAGGTAAGTTCCCTCTATGCCTACTTTCTGGAGCGTTTTTGTCATAAATGGGTGTTGAATTTTGTCAAAAGCTTTTTCTGCACCTATTGACATTATCATATGGTTTTTCTCCTTCAATTTGTTAATATGGTGTATCAGATTGATTGATTTGCGTATATTGAAGAATCCTTGCATTCCTGGGATAAACCCTACTTGATCATGGTGTATGATCCTTTTAATGTGCTGTTGGAGTCTGTTTGCTAGTATTTTGTTGAGGATTTTTGCATCTATGTTCATCAGTGATATTGGCCTGTAGTTTTCTTTCTTTGTGACATCTTTGTCTGGTTTTGGTGTCAGGGTGTTGGTGACCTCGTAGAATGAGTTTGGGAGTGTTCCTCTCTCTGCTATATTTTGGAAGAGTTTGAGAAGGATAGGTGTTAGCTCTTCTATAAATGTTTCATAGAATTCGCCTGTGGACCCATCTGGTCCTGTACTTTTGTTTGTTGGAAGATTTTTAATCACAGTTTCAATTTCAGTGCTTGTGATTGGTGTTCATATTTTCTATTTCTTCCTGGTTCAGTCTTGGAAGATTGTGCTTTTCTAAGAATTTGTCCATTTCTTCCAGGTTGTCCATTTTATTGGCATATACTTGCTTGTGGTAATCTCTCATGATCCTTCGTATTTCTGCCGTGTCACTTCTCCGTTTTCAATTCTAATTCTGTTGATTTGAGTCTCCTCCCTTTTTTTCTTGATGAGTCTGGCTCATGGTTTATCAATTTTGTTTGTCTTCTCAAAGAACCAGCTTTTACCACTATGGAAAACAGTATGGAGGTTCCTTAAAAAACTAAAAATAGAATTACCATATGACCCAGCAATCCCACTACTGGGCATACACCCAGAGAAAACCATAATTCAAAAAGACACATGCACCCCAGTGTTCATTGAAGCACTATTTACAATAGCCAGGTCATGGAAGCAACCTAAATGCCCATCGACATATGAATGGATAAAGAAGATGTGGTACATATATACAATGGAATATTACTCATCCATAAAAAGGAACAAAACTGGGTCATTTGTAGAGACGTGGATGGATATAGAGACTGTCATACAAACTGAAGTAAGTCAGAAAGAGAAAAACAAATATTGTATATTAATGCATATATGTGGAACCTAGAAAAACGGTACAGATGAACCGGTTTGCATGGCAGAAATAGAGACACAGATGTAGAGAACAAACATATGGACACCAAGGGGGGAAAGTGGTGGGGGGGGGTGGTGGTGGTGTGATGAATTGAGAGATTGGGATTGAAATATATACACTAATATGCATAAAATGGATAACTAATAAGAACCTGCTGTATTAAAAAATAAATTTAAAAATTAAAAAAAAAACATAAGCATGACATTTAAACTCTATCCTATGTGTAAGTGTGATTTCCAAATTTACATTGTCTCTTCTGTGTGAAATTAAGCCAAGTGAGTCAAACCGATATAATTTAAACTCTAGTGTTACGGTAAATAAAACTAAATACAAAAGATAATAAAATAAAATTAAATTTAATTTAAAAAAAAAAGAACCAGCTTTTAGTTTTATTGATCTTTGCTATTGTTCCCTTCATTTCTTTTTCATTTATTTCTGATCAGATCTTTATGATTTCTTTCCTTCTGCTAACTTTGGGATTCTTTTGTTCTTCTTTCTCTAATTGCTTTAGGTGTAAGGTTAGGTTGTTTATTTGAGATGTTTCTTGTGTCTTGAGGTAGGATTGTATTGCTATAAACTTCCCTCTTAGAACTGCTTTTGCTGCACCCCATAGGTTTTGGGTCATCATGTTTTCATTGTCATTTGTTTCTAGGTATTTTTTGATTTCCTCTTTGATTTCTTCAGTGATCTCTTCGTTATTTAGTAGTGTACTGTTTACCCTCCATGTGTTTGTATTTTTTTACAGTTTTTTTCCTGTAATTTGATATCTAGTCTTATAGCATTGTGGTCTGAAAAGATACTTGATAATATTTCAATTTTCTTAAATTTACCAAGGCTTGATTTGTGACCCAAGGTATGATCCATCCTGGAGAATTTTCCATGAGCACTAGGAAGAAAGTGTATTCTGTTGTTTTTGGATGGAATGTCCTATAAATATCAGTTAAGTCCATATTGTTTAATGTGTCATTTAAAGCCTGTGTTTCCTTATTTATTTTCATTTTGGATAATCTGTCCATTGGTGAAGTGGGGTACTGAAGTCCCCTACTATGATTGTGTTACTGTCGATTCCCCCTTTTATGGCTGTTAGCATTTGCCTTATGTATTGAGGTACTCCTATGCTGGGTGCATAAATATTTACAACTGTTGTATCTTCTTCTTGGATTGATCCCTTGATCGTTATGTAGTGTCCTTCTTTGTTTCTTGTAATAGGCTTTATTTTAAAGTCTATTTTGTCTGATATGAGAATTGCTACTCCAGCTTTCTTTTGATTTCCATTTGCATGGAATATCTTTTTCCATCCCCTCACTTTCAGTCTGTATGTGTCCCTAGGTCTGAAGTGGGTCTCTTGTAGACAGCATATATACGGGTCTTGTTTTTGTATCCATTCAGCCAGTCTGTGTCTTTTGGTTGGAGCATTTAATCCATTTACATTGAAGGTAATTATCGATGTGTATGTTCCTATTACCATTTTCTTAATTGTTTTGGGTTTATTATTGTAGGTCTTTTCCTTCTCTTGTGTTTCCTGCCTAGAGAACTTCCTTTAGCATTTGTTGTAAGGCTGGTTTGGTGGTGCTGAATTCTCTTAGCTTTTGCTTGTCCGTCAAATCTGAACGAGATCCTTGCTGGGTAGAGTAATCTTGGTTATGGTTTGTTTCCTTTGATCACTTTAAATATGTCCTGCCACTCCCTTCTGGCTTGCAGAGTTTCTGTTGAAAGGTCAGCTGTTAACCTTATGGGGATTCCCTTGTACATTATTTGTTGCTTTTCCCTTGCTGCTTTTAATATTTTTTCTTTGCATTTAATTTTTGATCGTTTGATTAATATATGTCTTGGCATGTTTCTCCTTGGATTTATCCTGTATGGGACTCTCTATGCTTCCTGGATTTGATTGACTATTTCGTTTCCCATATTAGGGAAGTTTACAACCATAATACCTTCAAATATTTTCTCAGTCCCTTTCTTTTTTTCTCCTTCTTCTGGAAGCCCTGTAATTCGAATGTTCATGTGTTTAATGTTGTCCCAGAGGTCTCTGAGACTGTCCTCAATTCTTTTCATACTTTTTTCTTTATTCTGCTCTGTGGCAGTTATTTCCACTATTTTATCTTCCAGGTCACTTATCCGTTCTTCTGCCTCAGTTATTCTGCTATTGATTCCTTCTAGAGAATTTTTAATTTCATTTATTGTGTTGTTCATCATTGTTTGTTTGCTCTTTAGTTCTTCTAGTTCCATATTAAACATTCCTTGTATTTTCTCCATTCTATTTCCAGGATTTTGGATATCTTTACTGTCATTGCTCTGAATTCTTTTTCAGGTAGACTGCCTATTTCCTCTTCATTTGTTTGGTCTGGTGGGTTTTTACCTTGCTCCTTCATCTGCTGTGTGTTTCTCTGTCTTCTCATTTTGCTTAACTTTGCTTAACTTACTGTGTTTGGGGTCTCGTTTTTGCAGGCTGCACGTTTGTAGTTTCCATTGGTTCAGTGGGTTGTGTAGGCTTCCTGGTGGAGGGGACTGGTGCCTGTGTTCTGGTGGATGAGCCTGGATCTTTTCTTTCTGCTGGGCAGGACCACGTCCAGTGGTGTTTTTTTCGGTGTCTGTGAACTTAGTATGATTTTAGGTAGCCTCTCTGCTAATGGGTGGGGTTGTGTTCCTGTCTTGTTAGTTGTTTGGCATAGTGTGTCCAGTTCTGTAGCTTGCTGGTCGTTGAGTTGAGCTGGGTCTTAGCACTGAGATGGAGATCTCTGGAAGAGCTTTCGACATTTGATATTATGTGGGGCCGGGAGGTCTCTGGTGGACCAATGTCCTGAACTCGGCTCTCCCACTCAGAGGCTCAGGCCTGACGTCAGGCTGGAGCACCAAGACCCTCTCAGCCACATGACTCAGAAGAAAAGGAGAAAATTTAAAAAGGAAGAAAGAAAGAAAAATAAAATAAAATAAAATAAAATAAAGTTATTAAGATAAAAAATAAAAAATATTATTAAAAATAAAAAGGTCATTAAAAAAAAGAAAGAAAGAAGAGAGCAACCAAACCAAAAAACAAATCCACCAATGATAACAAGTGCTAAATACTATACTTAAAAAACAAAAAACTAAAAACAGACAGCAGAACCCTAGGACAAATAGCAAAAGCAAAGCTATACAGACAAAATCACACAAAGAAGCATAGACATACACACTCACAAAAAGAGAAAAAGAGAAAAAATATATATATATAAAAAAAATAAGAGAGCAACCAAATCAATAAAAAAAATCTACCAATGATAATAAGCTGTAAATACTAAACTAAGATAAACAGAAAACCACAAACAAATTGGATGCAGAAAGCAAACTCCAAGTCTACAGTTGCTCCCAAAGTCCACAGCCTCAATTTTGGGATGATTCATTCTCTATTCAGGTATACCAGAGATGCAGGGTACATCAAATTGATTGTGGTGATTTAATCTGCTGCTCCTGAGGCTGCTAGGAGAAATTTCCCTTTTTCTCCTTTGTTCACACAGCTCCTAGGGTTCAGCTTTGGATTTGGCCCCACCTCTGTGTGTAGGTCGCCTGAGGGCGTCTGTTCCCGCCAAGACAAATGGGGTTAAAGTAGCAGCTGATTAGGGGGCTCTGGCTCACTCAGGCTGGGGGGAGGGAGGGATACGGAATGCAGGGTGAATCTGCAGTGGCAGAGGCCGGCGTGATGTTGCAACAGCCTGAGGCGCGCTGTGTGTTCTCCTGGGGAAGTTGTCCCTGGATCACAGGACCCTGGCAGTGGTGGGCTGCACAGGCTCCCAGGAGGGGAGGTGTGGATAGTGACCTGTGCTTGCACACAGCCTTCTTGGCGGCTGCAACAGCATTTGCTTAGCATTTCATGCCCGTCTCTGGTGTCCGCGCTGATAGCTACAGCTCACACCTGTCTCTGGAGCTCGTTTAGGCGGTGCTATGAATCCCCTCTCCTAGGGCACCCACAACCAATGTTCTCTTGCCCCTTAGGCAGGTGCAGACTTTTTCCCGGACTCCCTCCCAGCTACCTGTGCTGCACTAGCCCCTTCAGGCTGTGTTCACACAGCCAACCCCTGTCCTCTCGCTGGGATCTGACCACCGCAGCCCAAGCCTCAGCTCCCAGCCCCCACCTGCCCCGACAGGTGAGCAGAGAAGCCTCTCAGTCTGGTGAGTGCTGGTCGGCACTGATCCTTTGTGCGGGAATCTCTCTGCTTTGCCCTTCGCTCCCCTGTTGCTGCGCTCTCCTCCGTGGCTGTGAAGCTTCCCCCCAATCCCCGTCTCCACCAGTGAAGGGGCTCCCTAGTGTGTGGAAACTTTTCCTACTTCACAGCTCCCTCCCAGAGGTGCAGTTCCCATCCCTATTCTTTTGTCTCAGTTTTTCCTTTTTTCTTTTGCCCTCCCCAGGTACGTGGGGAGTTTCTTGCCTTTTGGGAAGTCTGAGGTCTTCTGCCAGCATTCTATAGGAGCTGTTCCACATGTAGATGTATCTTTGATGTAGTTGTGGGGAGGAAGGTGATCTCTATGTCTTCCTCCTCCAGCATCTTGAAAGTCCCTCTATCTTCATTTTTATTGTTAGTAGTCAAATTGAAGTGATTCAACTTGCCTATCTTATCTTCCTACAACTTCCAGTTCTGTTAAGTAATTAATTAACTATATCTATATTCATATACACGAAAGACTAAGGAGTTTGTATTTTAAATAATCCTGGAAAACCCCCTTGCATAGAGCAGAATATCCACATATGATATAGAGCCCATCTCCACTTTATTTTTGCTTTTGCAATTTCCACTTCTAATAGTGTTTCATAAGTCACACTTGAACTCAAAGTAATTCTTGATTTTATTTTTTGTCCAGGTCCATAAAATCTGGATCAATGAACATCTGCTTTATTTTCAGGTTATACCCAAGGTTTTCCACAGACCAGTGTGGACCATCCAGCTGATCTCACCTCAAAAGGATTGTGATCTGACCACAGTCAGCATTCCAAAAGTTCTAGGGCTAAGATTGGAGATGTTCAGTAAGGTGTTCATTCTCCTTCCCCTTGAACCAAACACTTTGTGCATTTCTCATGGAAAGGAGAGTATATTTGGTGCCCATGTTTGAAACTTTATCAGCTTCTAAGTCTCTTTTCTCCTGCTCTCTGTGGCTTGGGTGAAGAATTCTTAGTTCACGATCCCACTTCTCCAGCTATATTACTCTTCTAATAATTACCATCCCTGTTCCTCCTTGCCATCTTCCTCATCCTTCCCCAAATAGTTCCAGGAATCCTTAAGCTGTGTCCATGCAGAAACAGAGGTCTAGCGAAAGAGCACTAAATTTTGCTCTCATATCAATTGCACTGCTATATAGCTGTGTACCATCAGATCAGTCTTAGGACCATAGAGTATTATATTCAATAAGGACCTTAAAGGTCATGGGCTCAGTCTTGTGTCCCTAGGGAAGTTACCGAGAACCCAGAATGACCAAGGGCCTTTCTCAAGATCTCAGAACCCGAGGGTAATGTAGTCAGAACTAGAATTGGAGTTTCCTTTTTCCCCAATCTGGCATGCTTGCACATACATAATTCTGTCTAGCCTAAATTAATCTTCCCTTGTTTATTAGGTGGCTAAATATCTCTTAGGGAAGACACTGCTCCAGTCTGAAAGCTCAAATAACATGACATAGAGGTGTGTATGTGCACGATTTTAAACTTTATTCAAATGTTCAGTATTGTTTAAAAGCTAATAATACATATCAACTGAATATTTTAAATATAACTAACATTTTTGGTTTCATCCCTGCTTATTTTGTCCCCAAATGTATTTTTAGAAAGGTGTTTGTTGTTCAGTAAGTTCTTTATAACTCAGTGGCTTGGAACTTGGAATCCATTCTTTATTCTTTCAGAGAAATTGCCCATATAATCTGAAGTTGAAGTTTCTGAATCCTACAATAATGTAGATGTCTTATGATATTATAAAATAATATCACATGGTTTTTATTAGAGAACATGTCAAGAGTTAGGAATTATATTGGCACACATGCCTCCTCCTTCTCTGGCAAAATATTCATCAGAAGGGTTTAATATTCCCTCCACCCACCATCCCACCTGTTGGGCAGTGGAAGCTCGAAGCCATTGGTCATAGTATCTATAACAAGTTGGATCTGAATGAATGAGGAGCTTTGCACTAGACTTTGATATAGACCAAAGGGAATGTTTCTTAGTCAAGGTCAGTCTCTTATAACCATTTAACAATGGTTATATGGTTTTGTATTCTAAAAGCAAGAATACAGCACTGAAGAATACCATTTGGAATTCAGAAAAGTAGAGTCAAGGATGAGGAGAGCTTTCCTTTGTTCATTTCTTACTCTTGCTGACTTACCAACAGTGAGGTCAAGTGAGAAGTGGGGACACGGGGATGAATTTTAGGAGTGGACAGTGCAGATTCTCTGGAAAAGGGAAAGATGATGGGGACTCCAGCATGGCAGGAGCATGACAAACTTCTGCAGCAATGATTCTTGATTGGTCTTCCCTGGTTGGTGGCAGGGGTTTTGTATGTAAGGTCCAACTGGAAGTTGTTGAGTCCTTCCATATCAGACCTAAAGAGATGCCCAAGGCTTGCTTGACAATTCAACTATGCATTCCCAATGCACTGTATCCAAAGTGGCCAGGCAGGGGGCCAATAATTCTAACAAATCTCTGTTGCTTTTAAAGAAAGTGATCTTGAGAATTAAATTTTAATTGCATGTTTCTTATTAAAGTATAAATCGCACTTGCATTCTGGAAGCATGCATGCCACATGCCTAATACCTAGGTTTGTTGATCAAAGATATCTCACTGCTGGCCTTTCCCTTTCTCTTGCCTAGCTATTCCTAGCTACTCCCCTATGTATGCACTTGAATCTCCCATTTACCATCTTTTAAAAATTGAATGCAGTCCTCAAATAAGAATTTTTATACATAAAAGTCAAACAGTATTTGGGATACAAGATAAAGGAAGGGCTTGAAAGAGTTAAGCAAATTAAAAGGTACTCCTCTCTGTACTCAGATGTGTCCTCCCAGCTGTGAGTATTATAAGGGGTATCCTTATGAAAATATAACTCCCATAGGGAACTTAAAGGCAATTAAAACAACATTAGTGTTTTTCATAACTTTACAATGTCTTTATGCATGTGATAAAACCTTACTAATTATTGAAAAGTTATTTGTATTAAGATTTCAGAGCAGAGAGATAATCTGTGCAATTTAGAATACTGAGCCATCGTCAGGAAGCTGGGTAACAGAACTAGAATTCCCTTGCCAGCATCTCCAGTTGCATCAGTGAACCTCAAACAGGATCCTTTGCTGGCAAATATTAGCTTATTGTACTTTAAAAATAAATAAATACCTTGAGCAAATGTGCAGTGACACCAAAAATTAGTTTCCACAATCTGACTAAACATAGTGTCTGTTGGGAAAAGGCAAATGAGTTCAAGTGGGAAAAAAATCAAGTTCTAGAATGGAAAACATATATTTCTTTAAATGGATGAAAATTTTTACTGTGATCTGAATGTAATCAACATTCAAGGCTGACTATATGGAGAGAAGAAAGACGGAGGCTTACTGGGCAATTTCCCTGATTCAGCTCAGTATCAATTTGGCAGGAGAGTACAGAACACCCGACAGTGCTCTTAGCACATGCTAGGCATCTAAACCATACAACTGATTCCTCAACCCCTCTCATGAGCTATTATTACATGATATGCTAACCAGGCCAAGTTTTAAAGGCGTGTTATAGAAAATGTGGAAAGGAAGGTTTATGAGATTTCCAGAGTGTAATAAGGGAAGTTTCAGAGATGGAAAGGTCCTTAGAAGTACAACAACACTGTCACTGTACAGATGAAGAAATTGAGATCCAGAAAGATCAAATGACTTGCTCAAAGCCATCATCAGTGAGTGTCAGAACCCAGGGTGGAAAGTGGTCTCGGCTTTTGGGGAAATACTCTCCTCACATAAGTAATATAGGTGATGCACAGCAGAGGTACATTGACAAGCGTATCAGCAAACAAACAAGCCTTCTATTATTTCTTTGAAACAGTGAATATTATGGGGATAGTGAGCTGGGGACAAGGTCAGATTACTTTAGGATAACATCTGAATTCTCTAGCAGTCCCTCTATACCAGGGACCAAGAACAGATGATGCCAATCTGAGAAAAGATATTAGCCTCAGGGACAAAACCACATGAGTAATCCCTACTCGGATAACTAAGAGTTGTTTGGATTTGTAATCACCACGGGCCCATGATGAACTGGACTCCACCTAAAAGCTGATGGCAGAAAGAATTAGATTCCCTAAAGTAATGCCCGCTGACTGACTAAAGTGTAAAATTACCATAGCTAAGCATCCAGGATCATTTTCTATGCTGGTACACCCATGGCAACTCAGTAGCATTAGTGTTCACTTAGTAACAAAAGAAAGCTGGGAGCAAGTAAGTCAATTTAATTACAAAGTTTGTCAAAGGTCTGTTGAAATCCATTAAATGCAATAAGCTAGCCCAGCTGATATCTACTAGCAGAACTAGAAGATTATTTCTTCACTGCTATTGTCAGAGGGAGTAAACAGTCAAAAAGACAGTGAAGACAGTTTATGATTGAGTCCAATCACAGATGTTCATCTGAGAAAGGGCTCAGTGATGTCTGCCCATCTCCTGTGGGCTTCTGAGGAGGACTTCAACATGCAGGTGCTGCCCGTGGGGAAGGAAAGGAGAAGTTTGCCGGGATAGAGTTCCGAGTAATGACCTACTTATCATGAACAACACACACTTATTAAGCTGAAACCAATGCCTTGAGAATCAAAATATGTTTCCATTCATTATGTCTTTATTTTGCAAATTGCAACAAAGGTATCATATTTTTATAAATACATATTCCCTTTCTCTCTCTCTCTCATACACACACACACACACACACACACAAAACAACTACTACTACTACTAGTACTATTTTTACAAAGGAAATGGGTAAAAATAAAGGAAGACACAAGACTCAACAGGTGGCAAAGTTAGAAAGAAATGTTCAGGTTGTATAGGGTTACAAGAGCAAATAGCCAGGGAAATAACTTAGGGAGAAGTTCAGAGGGAGTCAGGAAGCTCCTTGACTCTTTGCCTTCTCTGTTATCCATGTTATGCCCTGTCATCAAAAAGAAAGAATGAATTGAGAACTATAAATCAGCCATGTGCTTATGATTAAGGTTCTGTTTATATGACTGATATTTAGACTGACCTTTGAGGGATTGTGCAGTTTGTCTGTCTGGAGATCCTCAAATCTCAAGCCAGAAAGCATGCTGCTAAGAACCAACTGACCTGAAGGGAGATGAAATATTACCTTCCCCACTGTATAAAATTTTGCTTAGTAAGCCTTCAGGCAGGTAGAAGTCGTAGATATGAGGATCTCATGAAGAGCTGCAGAAGCTATACATTTGTCTATCACTTGGCCGGCTCTTCCTAAGGGTACCCATCACTCTCCTATCTCTTTTGTGGACGAGGCAGCCAAACAGGGTGGTTAAGAACATAGCCTCTAGAGCCCAACTACATGGGTTCAAATCCTTTCTGTGAATCAGTTTCTTATCTATAAAATGAATATAATAATAGGACAATCTTTTAATTTTCCTGTGAAGATTAAATAGACATGTGCCTAAATAAGTTACTTATCACAGGCTAAGTTATGGCTTGGTTCACACCTAATGTCAATGCCTTAATGCCTTCTCTCATAGCTTTCCATCTGCTAAACACAATTAAATATATTCTGACACAGGTTATAGAACGGCAAGACTTCAGTCACCTAAAGAGAAGTAGTTCAAAGTGTTTAAGAGAACAAGGGTTAAGGTAAGATAGACCTGGACTAGAATACCGGCTCTGCCACTTATGAACTCCATGATCTTAGTTTACCATTTCCAAGTCTCAGTTTTCTTGTTTGTGAATTAAAGATAAGACTATCTTATAGGATTACTGGGAAGGTTAAAAATGATTATTGTATGTAAAGTGCTCATCATAGTAACCTGGTAGAGTGAGCACTCAGCAAAAGGAGCTATGAAATAATTATTTTTATTATAATCCAGAATTGTAAAACTAGAAGTAAATCTAGATATCTAGTTGAAGCAATACATTTTAAGAGAAATCTATCTATCTACCTACCAATCTCTCTATCCATCCATCCCTCCCTCCCTATAATTTTCCCTACTTTCTCCATTATTCAAGTGGCAGCTAGACCATTCTATGCTTCTGCCTCGGAAGAAATATGACAGTAGAAGAGAAAGATAGAAGGTGTATTTATGGCTTTGTGTTTCAAAACCCAAGACCCTCGAGGCAACAGAAATGACCCAGTAAAGACTATCAATTTGGGAATAAAGGTAATGATAAAAGAACAAAACTTCTCATACCTTAAGGCAATCCACCTCCCTTAAATTGGGCTCAAGAAACTATGTATGCACAGAAATTGGTAACTCCCAAAGAAAGTAGAGTCCCATGTCCAGCTCCCTGGGTTAAGCCCCAGATAATTAGTAAAATCCCTAGGTTCTCAGCAGCTGAAGTCATTGGTGACTTGTTTCCCATTATGCAGAGTGGGCTAAATGAATACAAAATCACCAAAAGGAAATGTCTGCATGCTGTATATAAAACGGCAAAGCCGAGGCCACCCCTTCAAGAGTTAAACACGTCCAGTGAACATTACAACATGAAAGCAGCAGAGAAAGCCACTGAAGCTGAAGAGACTTGCAGAAAGAAGCAAACAGCAACCTGTGTAGAGTGTCCACAGTTGAACACATGGGAAAAAGGATGTCTGAGTGTTTGCCATCATGGATACATATCATCAACAGTTAGATACCCTCTAATCCTCTCCTCCTCACAATGAGGCCATAACACTAAGTTTCCTAGAACTTAGAAACAGCCATGGAAAAGAGAGGCATCTCAAAATGAATGACATTACATTTCTACCATCCTGACGAAATAAAAATTAAGTTGAATTATAGAAGACAAAACTTGTATTTCCTGCACAGGCAACTTTGTGCAAGGACTGGAATTACTGTCTGGTACACAGGTGGGTAAACTGAAACTTGGAGAAATTAAAATCAATTGCCTCATGTCACACTGTCCAACAGAGCAATCTCAGCTCTCTTTCTAATACAGTAACTGGAAGAAAATATTGCTCTTTTTTTACATATCCACATTTGATGAAATGCTCCTAATCTTGATACATTATGGGATCACTGACTTCCGAATTATTTTTAGCAGAGCCTTTCTTCAAACAAAATCTTATAAAGAATTCCGACCTTCCTTTGATTGAAGTGGGAGTGGACATAAAGTGACTCCCTTTAGACATCTCTATGGTTCAACAGAGCTCTGAAGAACAAGGTGAAGCTGGTTTGGTGGAAAGGCCACTCTGTTATTCTGCTCAGGCTTCCATAACAAAATTCCTCAGGCCAGGTGGCTTAAAAACAGAAATTTATTTTCTCATGGTTCTGAGGCTGGAAGCCTAAGATCAGTGTGCCACAAGGGTTGGTATTTGGTAAGGCCTCACTTCCTGGCTTGCAGATGAGCCTTCTCACTGTGTCCTCACATGGCTTTTTCTCTGTGTGTGCCTACAGGGAGAAAGAGCTCTGGTCTCTCTTCCTCTTCTTATAATGCCATGAGTCCTATCAGATTGGGGTCCTACACTTGTGATGTCATTTAAGCTTAAAAGCCTATTTAAAGGCCCTTTCTCCAAGTGAAGTCACTTCATTTAGTGAGGGCTTCAACGTATGATCTTTGTGGGAATACCTTATGGGAGGTTTGTAAACCTGGGAGGTACTTTCAACTCTGATTCTCATCAGCTGGTCCTAGATGCCAAGATTCTCTGGGATGCAGTTTCCTCCTTTTATTAATGAATAAAATGAGCTAAATAATTTCTAGATCAAATTTTTAAAATTATTTTAATACATACAAAAATTTTAGGTCAGAGAAATTCTATCTGCCCAATCTATCCATTACTGTCTGTGTTAGGCAAACTTTGCAAATTGTCATTCACTCCCTTTCTTGGTCCTTTCAATGTAAGAAGTATGCCGAGTTTCCATTACTACCCTCTCCTGGAATAGCATTTGAATGTGCTAATTCTTGTAATCATCTGGCTATGAAGAGTACATTGTATCAGACCAAGCCTTTTGCAGAGAACTACAAAAACCAGACAAGTTATAAAATATAGTTATCTGAAGGCAGCAGAGAGCAACAAAGGCATCTAGGACTTGAGGGACCATAATTTTTGAAGAAAGAAAAGACATTCAGGTGATCTGGCATCATCTTCTACTTTCTTCTTGCGGCATCTTACCACAAATAAGTGGCCCAAGGTCAAGGAAACCCAAGAAGAAAATGGTAGCTTAAAGCTTTCAGTAGTAACATTAGTTTAGGTGTTGAAATTTGGATGTTAGTGCTACAAAGGCAACCAGGCCTAATATATTTATGAAAATAGATAATGAGATGAATCTATTAGAAAATAAAATGGAAATTATAGATTTAAAAATACAATAACTAAATGAAGAACTCAGTAAATTGATTTATCACACATTAGACACAGCATCAGAAAGGAAAATATCCAGATGGAGGCAAGTTAGAAAAAGACATAAAGGACATCATGTAAAGTCACAGAGGGGACATAAGCAAGATGTTAAGGAAAAATAGCAAAAAAAAAAATTGTCCGAAATTAAGAAAAGTTATCAAGCCACAGAAATAAGTAACAGTGTGAATCACATGCAGGATAAATTCAAAGAAAAATATGCCTAGTGAAAACGTGGAAAAACTGCTTATAACCAAGGACAAAGGTAAAATATTAAAAAGACAGAAATAGACATTATGGTTTACAGATAATTATCTTCCAAAGAGAGATATCAAAATGTACCACTGACTTCTCAAGAAAAACAATGAAGCCTGGAGACAATAGAATGCAATCTGAAAGTGCTGAGAGAAAATAACTCAATCTGTAATTCTAAATTGGTAAATATTTATTCCAAAATATCAGTGATAAAGGACACTTTCAGACAAACAAAAATTGCAAGAAATAATCATCATTACACCTGCAGCAAAAGAACTATCAAATGATGTTCTACAAATGGAAGGAAAATAATCCCAGAGAGAAAGTTGGGGGTCCAAGAATGAAGAAATGCACAATGGTGTATGTGTGGGAAAACCTACATGAATACTGAATGAACCAAAACATTAAAAATTAGCTGTATGTAGTTTGGCATGTGCAGAGAATTAAACTCAATAGTAGCAGAAATTTGGGAAGGGGAGTAAATGGGTTAAATTATCCCTTGCATTGTCAGAAAAGTAGGAAAAATACTAACTTGTAATAAACTGCAATAAGTCAAAGATGCATATTGTAAAATGTAGGGTCAACTAAAAGAATAACAAAGGAATATATAACTGAAACATAATAGAATGAAAGAATGAAATATTAAAATAATTACCAGATTAACCAACAAGAAGGCAAATACTGAGGAAAAATAGAACAGATGATGCAAATAGATAATTCATGGCAAAATGGTAGATTTAAGCCCCCAAGGTAGTTGCATTAAATGTAAATGGATTCATTACTCCAAATAAGAAATAAAAATTATCTTGCTGGATAAAAATCAAAATCCAACATTACTTTGCTTTAAATGCCAAGATATGGAAAGATTGAGAGAAAAAGAGTAGAATATAAACAACGAAAAGAAAGCCTATTTAGCTATTCTAATATCAGATTAAATAGGCTTTGAGTTAAGAAGCATTATTGAAGATAACAAGAAATGCTTCATAATGACAAAAAGGTCAATTGACTAGGATATAAGATTCTAAATGTGTATGTGACTAATAACATAGTCTTAAAATATATAAGACAAAACCTGGCGAAACTAAAAGTAGAAGCATATAATATACAATCATATTGGACTTTTAGAAACACTTTCAGTGACTGATTGTATAAGATGACAAAAAATCAGCAAAGATATAGATTTAAACAACATAAATGACCAACTTAACCTAATTGACTTATATAAAATGTGAAACTGCAAAACTACAGGATAAAAATTCTCTTAAAAAAAATGCAATATTTAAAATATAGAGCAAAACTAAGTCTCACAAATTTTAAATATTGAAATTATATTGAGTTTGTTCCCTGAAAATAGTAAAATTATGATAACTCTAAAGCAATAACTAGAAAATGCCTAAATGTTTATAAGCCAAGCAATTCACTTCTATTTAACATAATTCTTTATATATTAATTTATATAATCAGTATAATCCGAGTCAAAATACTAGAAGATTGTGCGTATATGTATGTGTCTATAGAAAGTGACAAGCTGATTCTAAATTCATACGGAAATTCAAAAACCAAGAATATTATGACAATCTTGAAGGAAAACAAAGTTTGTACCATCATTTTTCATTTATCACAGTAAAGAATACTGTGTAATATTGCCAAAGCATATGCAGACTTTGAATGGGACAGAATGGAGAATCCACAAAGAAACTCAGGCATGTATGATTGCTTTAATGTAAAGGTTAATTTCTGGGCCAACTGAATAATCATATAAAAATAAATCTTGATTCCCTCACATATATAGAAAAATCAATTTCAGCTGGATTCTAGCTTTATTGTAAAGGTAGAACAATAAAGCTTATAGAAGACAACAAAGGACAATTTCTTCATGATTTTGGTGGAGGCAAAATTTTTTAAGTAAAACATAAAGAAAAATATTAGTAAATTAATATTATTAAAATTAAGGGGCTTCCCTGGTGGCGCAGTGGTTGAGAATCTGCCTGCCAATGCAGGGGACATGGGCTCGAGCCCTGGTCTGGGAAGATCCCACATGCCGCGGAGCAACTGGGCCCGTGAGCCACAACTACTGAGCCTGCGCGTCTGGAGCCTGTGCTCCGCAACAAGAGAGGCCGCGATAGTGAGAGGCCTGCGCACCGCAATGAAGAGTGGCCCCCGCTTGCCGCAACTGGGGAAAGCCCTCGTATAGAAACGAAGACCCAACACAGCCAAAAATAAATAAATAAATAAATAAATTTAAAGTCCAAATTTATTTAAAAAAAAAAATTAAGAACTTTATATTATCAAAAGACACTATTACAAGTTTAATGAAAAGGCAAGCCATGTAGTGGGGGAATATATTCACAATACATTAATCTGAAAAAGGATTTGTAACCAGAACATATAATGAAAAGGCAAAAAACTCAGTAAGAAAATGAGCAAAAGACTTTAAAAGTCATATTCAAAAGAGGATGTCCCAAAATTTTTAAAAAAAATCTGAAAAGATGCTTGATACCATTAGTATTAAGGAAATGGAGGGACTTCCCTGGTGGTTCAGTGGCTAAGACTCTGTGCTCCCAGTGCAGGGGGCCCAGGTTTGATCCCTGGTCAGGGAACGAGATCCCACATGCCACAACTAAGAGTTCAAATGCCACAACTAAAGATCCTGCATGGCGCAACTAAAAAAAGACCCTGTGTGCCACAACTAAAATATCCTGCATGCTGCAACTAAAAGATAGCACATGCCGCAACTAAAGATCCCGCATGCCACAACTAAAGGTCCCACATGCGGCAATGAATATCCCACGTGCCGCCACTAAGACCCAGCACAGCCAAATAAATTAAAAAAAGATTTTTTTTTTTGAAAAAGGAAATGGAAATTCACCATGCTTCCCTTCCTCCTGAGAAGCTAAAATAGAAAAAATAAATAAATAAAGGCAGGAAGGGAAAGGAAGAAAGAAAATATTATAATATGAAGTACGGAGAGGATTTGGAGCAAGATAAACTCTAATACATTAAGAATATTATTTGATAATATCTATGAAAGCTGACATATACATTGCTTATGACTCAGCAATTCCATTCCCAACAAAATGGTATATCTATAAAAATATAAACAGCAGCATTACTCCTAATAACAACTCTAATAAAAAAATGGAAGCAACCCAAATGTTTGTCAACAGGAGACTGAATAAATAGTATATTCATACAATGAAATTTTACATAGCATTGAAAATGAAGAAACGACAGCTACACTCAACCACAAACATAACACTAGAGAAAAAAATTTAGCCGCAGGACACTTAGGAAAGAGGTGACTGCGACAAGGCATTAGAGAAGCTTCTGAGGCAATGATAATATGCTGTTTCTTCATTTGGGTGGTGGCTGCATGGATGTGTCACTATGTAAAAATGTCTTGCATTGTACACTTAAGATTTATGCACTTTACCTATGTATGTTAAAAATGTAATAGTTAAAGAAGAACAGAGAGTAATGGAAATGTAGAAACACTTTTGCTGTGGTGGATTAAGTCATCTGGGTGAGAACACCAGCACTGACATTACATGATGATGAGCAAAAAAACTAATGGAAGCTTGGGAAAATACAGCTGGTCAACTTTTGTAAGGCACCAGCATACATTTCCAAGCTAAACTCTTAAGTATCCCAGAATTGACTAACACATTGTGGTGGATAAAAAAATGTCTTATAGGGCTTCCCTGGTGGCGTAGTGGTTGGGAATCTGCCTGCCAATGCAGGGGACACGGGTTCGAGCCCTGGTCTGGGAAGATCCCACATGCCGCGGAGCAACTGGGCCCGTGGGCCACAACTACTGAGCCTGCGCGTCTGGAGCCTGTGCTCCGCAACAAGAGAGGCCGCGATGGTGGGAGGCCCGCGCACCGCGATGAAGAGTGGCCCCCGCTCGCCGCAACTGGAGGAAGCCCTCGCGCAGGAACGAAGATCCAACACAGCCACAAATAAATAAATAAATAAATAAAAATGTCTTATAACCTGAATAATTTTTTGACAAACCTAGTGAAGAGCCAAGGTATACACACCCAAAATAAAGAATAGTCTTAGTAAGTTTGCATCAGCACAAAATTATATAGAAGAGATTGTAATACATAGATACGATGAAAATAGAGTAATCAATACTGAAGGAATAAGGGTAGAATTCATAGGGCATTGAGTGGGGCTCTGGATGCAAAATATCATAGGGCTACAATCTTTAGTTTGACCATTGAGGTTTTTTTTTTTAACATTTTTTTTTTTAATTCAAACAGAAAGTCACAAAAATTATAATCATCCCCATCAGTTCACTCAGGCCCATGTAATTAATTTTTTTTTCACCTTGATCTTTTGTTAGCACTTTTATGAATTCATCAGTTTTCCATTAGAGTTCTGAAAATGCTTATTCATTCAGTTCAGCAGTATAGTCAGTTACCAGAAACCTGTACTTGTCAGAGTCTTTTCCATGAATTCCTTGAAGATGAAACCCTTTTATAGGAACATTTTTGCAAAAGCATCAGAGTATATATGTATATATGTATATAATGACAAAAGACTTAAAAATGACCATGGTTAAAGATTTGATGAAAGTTCATAATAATGCAATTGACAAGGAAATTTAGTTATTTCTGAGATATACATTCTAAAGTAATAACTAGAATTATGACTTATAACATTATACCAGAATATATGATTTTTAGGAATTTCATGTAATGTCTGAAACATTTCTATTAACACATTTCCATACAAATAACCCAAAGAAGTTTAGTATTAGTTTTTTGTTTTTGTTTTTGTTTTTAACGCATGTATGTGGAACCTAGAAAAATGGTACAGATGAACCGGTCTGCAGGGCAGAAGTTGAGACACAGATGTAGAGAACAAACGTATGGACACCAAGGGGGGAAAGCCGCGGGGGGGGTGGGGATGGTGGTGTGATGAATTGGGCGATTGGGATTGACATGTACACACTGATGTGTATAAAATTGATGACTAATAAGAACCTGCTGTATAAAAAAATTAAATTAAATTAAAAAATTTTTTAAAACCAGAAAACAAACAAACAAACAAAAAAGACCATTGAGATTTATATCTGGCTTCAAGGATCCCTTACAGAGTATTAGTTTGTCTGATTGTCTGTGATAGGGAAGTTTGATTCTGCATTGTTTCTGTGGTCTTTTCAATAACATATACGGTAGATAAATTAAGCCACTCTTTTAAAAAAAATAAGATTCACAATTTATTTCCCTTGAACTCGGTGGAGAAGGATTTGGGCTGAGTGGGGTAAGTGGCGGCTGAAAAAAAATGTGCCTTGCCATCCTGGTCACTGTAACATTAGTCTATCTTCCCCGGGCTCCACCGCATGGCACTGCAAGTTTATTCAAGGCAGGAAAGACCAGAAGGTCAAACTTAAGAAGGACCCCTGTTGGTAGATTTTAAGACCAGGGGTTGTTTTTATTTATTTATTTTCAAACTGCATTGGCTAAAAGAGTTAATTTCCCCTGAACGTTTAAGCACCAGATGGGCCTGCACCTTCCAAGGACTCTTTTCTTCTTTAAAAGCACAATTGGTGTTCAATTTCTATCAGGTGCAGATTCATTAGCTCTTGACTGGGCTCTCCTTGTTTGCCAACTACTTGTGGAAAAAGCCATTTACCCTGGTGAATGTCAAGGTTAGTGCAAACTATCCTTGTCATCAGTCTCTCTGGCAGAAGGTCAGGGATAAGCTTTCCTCAAATGGGCAGCGTCAAACAAAGCAGAGACAGACTTAACTCACCAAGAGGAAGAAAGGAGGCCTGCTGCAGAGTTGATAAACATTCCTGTGGGCTCTGAGGACAAAAGGTTAACTCTTCCCTTGCCACTTCAAGAAGTGTTCACTGGAAGATCCCTTATAATATCTGGATATTTTTGAGCATATGAGATATGTTTATAAAGTAATGAATAACTATCTATATCTACAGCTATACTATCCATATTCACCTGTCCATGATCTTGTTTGTTTAAACAAGTGTTTTAATTTTCAAAGTGTCCGATTTGGAAGTATTTCCCATTATCCTAGCATTGCTCTGGTTGATTTTTTTTTTTTTGGAATTCCTCCCCTCAGTTTATTTTTATAGACAAGGTGAAAACCACATATGCAGAGCTGCCACAGTCTGAAAAGCCAGATCTTAATTTATTTTCACAGAATAATAAAATTTTGAACTTGGAAGGAAGCTTTAACCTAGTCCAACCTTCCATCCAACAAATAAATCTTCTGCAGCAATTTTGGCAGTTGTCACCCAAACTCAGGTTGGTCACTCCTAGTGACAAAACATCCCTGCCTCACAGGAAAGCTGTTCTGAGGTGGGGAAGTTTTTAGTGTTACAAAGAAACCTTTGCCTTATACTTGCTGAAATACATCTTGGAATTTTAACCTGTTGGTTCAAGTTTTGCCCTCCAGTATGATAGAGAGGGCCAGTCCTTCCTCAACGCAACAGCTCTCCAAATACTTGGAAGGGTATTTGGAATATTTGGAAAAGTAACCATGCAACATGGAGGTATTTTCTTTTCTTGGCTTTCTGTCCCACTTCTTCCATGAAATGACTATCAGACAAGGCATTTTTCCATTTGGGATCCTCTGAACGATCACTAGTTTTTGCAATGTGTCCTTACAATGTGGAATCCAGAAATGTGCACCATATTTCAGATGTTGGACGGTAAACTTCATATATATTTATGTATAATATATAATGTATTTTTATATGTTATATAATACATATTTACAATTCTTCCAATGCATCAATTCCTATGTTGATTCACTGAGGAGTCAATTATTACCAAAAAGACTTTTTATATAAGCAACAATCAGGAAGATTTGCTCTTGTGTTTCTGTATTCCAATCACAAGTCACATGCCAGATATATGTTTTAAGTCATTACATCAAATTTTTAATTTAATTGTTTGCTACCCACACTTGGCCACCCATTATATTAACATATGAAAACCTATAATATTCTTATAGAAAAATACTGGGGACCCTATACACTATTCTTGTGGGCACATCATTTGCTGTACTTACCCTTATTTTTTTTTCCTTAGGGTTTTGCTGGGTGATTGTTTCTCTCTTTCAAAGTTATTTTCAGAGCTCTTGGTCAAATCACTAAGATATCACCCTTTACATAGTTTTAATGGCATAAACACTTTTCCAGCAAAACAAGTCCTGCTCTTTGGCTTGGAGCCTCACTTATCCTTTCAAATTCAGTCATTTGAAATTAATCCTGATATCTACTCATGGTTACATCTGTCCCATATGAATTAAAATTGGACATCTTTGAATTGCTTCTTGCATCCTCTTCATGTTGTCTCCTGTTATATGATCCTGATTTTGCTTTCTTGTGACTATTCCAAGTATTTTTCTTGGGCTTTAATCCTGCAGATTTTCTTTCATCCTCTCTAGAATTCCTCTACATCATATGATTATCTGAAGCATTAAAAAGTATTCCTCCTTTACCTCTTCCCTCATGTACCTTCTCCTCTGGTGAGGAGACAAACTACTATTTATAGTACATGCAATAACTGAATACTTGAAGGAGGAAAATTAACCTAGAGTACCACAGAGCATTAGGATGATTCCTGCAGTGTCCAAACTTTCTGGATGTCCAGATCAACTACAGTTTTGTGTGGCTTTTCCTAGAAACTGTCTCATAAATTGTCACAGCAGATTGTCTGCTGGTCTTGTATATTCACTCCAGAATGACTTGATTTTCATATAAACCAAGCTGGCAATCCTACCCTCCAACCACATCTTTTCTTTCTCAATCTCCAAAGGTCTTAAGAGTTGACACTAACGTGTTTTTTCTTTTTTTTTTAAACACCTTTATTGGAGTATAATTGCTTTACAATGGTGTGTTAGTTTCTGCTTTATAACAAAGTGAATCAGCTATACATTGACACCAACTTATAATGCTAGATACCAGTCTTACCTTTTTTAAACAAATATCTAAAAATACCAAGAACATTATTCCTCTTGCATTTCCTCTTGCATTTTCTCATCCTTTGTAGAAAGACTCTTGTTTTCCTACCTGCATTTACCCACAACCCCTGCTCTCACAGCCACCATACACTCGTTCAGACACTTAACAACTTAGACCTAGGAACCTGCAATAACTTTCTAATTGGTCATCCTGTATCTAGACTCAAAACCCCAAATCTTTCCTATATACAAGCACAAAATGAACTTTTATATTTATTTTCCAACTCAAAATCTCTGAGTTTTTCCAATGTGTACCAAATAAAGTCTCATCTTTGTGCTAGACTTGCATAGTTGTAAAACATCCGTAAGCACAAAAAGATTTATGTTTGAAAAAATATAGGTACATTATAATAAACGTAATTTAAGTCACACTGAGATCCTTTATAATTTTTACTCTTTTCCTTTAAAGGAGTCTCCTCATTATTCAAGTTTAACAAGAATGATCCATTTAGAACTGTACAGACCATAATAAGCCCTGCGTGAAAGTCTATCCATTTAGATAATCCCAGAAAGTGCATATAGACACTGAACTTGTCCAGGAAGTATCAAGAAGAAAACAGTTTTAAACTAAGTTTATTATTATCTTTTTCCTAGTGCACCCTCATTGCTGCAAGCCTTCCCGGGGCCCCTTGGTGTTGTGTGCTGAGTGCTCCAAATGTTCCTCTTTGTCCCCTCTCCCTCTATTGATGGCATAATCTGCACAGGTCATGAGGGGAGAGGCTCACTTGGAGACTGCACCTGCTAAAAGGAGGAAAATCAATTTTCAACATCCAAAAATACAGAACTGCTGGTACACAAACTAGTTGTTCAAGGTCCCCAGGGCCCAGAAAGGGAGTCCCACTAAGAAAGACATATGCTTGGAACAGAAGTCAATACTCTCTCCATCTAACCAGAATAATAAGGGAAGTGGAGAATGAAGAGGTGGAGGATGGAATGTTCCTGTGCAAGTCCCCAGTTCTGCAGTAAATATCACATAGAATATAGAGTCGTTTTTGCGTCAAAATATTAGGTAGAGATCTTTCAGAGAGTAATCTATTAAAAAATCTCAGTATTCTAAGTGTTCTCAAATACTAAATTCAGCCGAAAGGTATAACCTATTGTGAATCATTTTTCCTATGTTACTACAACTCTTTACTACTTTTTATTACTACTCTTTTCTATTAGACCCTTCTCTTATAATTGATATTTCAGATTGGAGTTTCATCATTTGATACCAGAGAGGGTTTGTTGGGAAACAGAAAAGCATGCATTTGCATTCCTGAAAAATCTCACGGAGGGGCTGATAAAACCACAGACCCATATACCTTGACACAAGTGAGTGTTACAGTATATTTTAATCAAACAAACAATGCACAAACACAAATTTGTTTTATAAATTGAAATAATATGTAGCTAGATAGAATAAAAGAATAAAAATCTCACTTCACATATCCCCAACATTACTCCTCTCCATAGAACCAATTGCTATAACTGTTATCAATGAACTGTATCTTGCTGACTTTTTACTATTCATTTACAAAAAATTCATATTCAAATATGTGTGTTTAATATACAAATTAATGGTTTACTTTTACATAAATAGGATAGAACTCAATACTGTTATATAATTTGTTTCGACTTAATTCTTATAAAGATCTTTCTATTTCAGTATTTGTAAATCTACCATATACTTTTAGATTTCTGAATAGTTTTCCATAACATAAATTAATTCAGATGAATATTTGATTATTGAAACTTATTAGGGTCTTTTACTCCCAGTTTTCCTATTACCAAAAAACTTTGCCACAATGAACATCCTTTTACCTGCTTCTTTGTGTTTTTTGCAAACATTGCTCGTTCAGAGTAAATACTGAAAAGTCTATGGGAATTTTGATGGAAACTGACAAATTGCCCCCCTAGAAAGACTATATAAATTTACATTACTACCAATAGTGTACGATGGTTTGCATTTCTCTATATAAACTCAAATACTATATGTGTTTTTAATCCTTTAAAGTGTCTTTTTTTTTCATTTGAATGTTCCTGATTTTTTTAAGGTGTAAAGTCTATTTCAATTTATGTGTCATTTTGATTATCTGAACATATTGTTCTTGTGTTGGACTGACTATTCATTTTCTGGACAATGTATTGAGATACCTGCTTTCTCTGTTGAGTCATTCTTTGTCTACCTGCACCGCCCCCCCCCACCCCGCTGCCTACACACAACAGGAAGGAAGGGAGGAAGGGAGAAAGAAAATGCTTGCTTTTTTTTTTCCCCCCTATTTCTTTAATTAATTAATTAATTAATTTTTTTGGCTGTGTTGGGTCTTCATTGCTACACGCGGGCTTTCTCTAGTTGCGGCGAGTGGGGGCTACTCTTCGTTGCGGTGTGTGGGCTTCTCATTGTGGTGGCTTCTCTTGTGGAGCACTGGCTCTAGGCGCGTGGGCTTCAGTAGTTGTGGCATGTGGGCTCAGTAGTTGTGGCTCGCAGGCTCTAGAGCGCAGGCTCAGCAGTTGTGGCGCACGGGCCTAGTTGCTCCGCAGCATGTGGGATCTTCCCAGACCAGGGCTCAAACCCATGTCCCTTGCACTGGCAGGCAGATTCTTAACCACTGTGCCACCAGGGAAGCCTGCGTGCTCTTTTTAATATGCTTCAGTTATTTTTTCTCAGCCTGTGATTTGTCCTTTTCACTTAGCCTCTGGAATCTTTTGTCATACAAAAGATTCAATTTTTATGTTATAAAATCTATCAATCTTTCCTTTATAGATTCTGAGTTTTTTTCCCTTTCTATGGCTCTAAAAAACCTTCTCAACTCCAAAACTTTAAAAAACTGTACTAAATTTTCTTCTACAAAAACTTTATTGCCTTTCTTTTTATTTGCTTTAAAAAATTCGTGCTTTTATTATTTCAAATATTTAATGAGAATGGGTATTGATTTTTTATGAAAGATATTTTATTCTCTATTGAGATCATATATTGTTTCTCTTTTAATTGATTAATTGTTAATTATATGAATAGATTTTCTCACATCAAATTGTTCTTGCATTTCTGAGATATATCTTACTTGTTCAGGATTCAGTATTACCCATTACTAGATAAAATGTACTTGTATTGAATACATTTGTTATCTTTGATATATTCGCTTACATTTGCATCTATGCTTAATAATAAGATTGTTTTTTAGTTTTGTTCACTGTATGCTTTTTATATTGTTTTTCTCTTGTTTGGGAATTAAATGTACTAATATTATAGAACAGATTGAGAAGGTTCCCTTTAATATTTTTTTTTCTAGGTTCTGGAATACCTTTATAATGTATGATTTCCTTGAGACTTTGGGGAATATAATGGACTATTTAAACACTTTTAAAATAATGGAGATATTAGAAAATATAGAGAAGTGTACAAAAATATAGTTTATAGCTCAATGACTATCACAAAGTGAACTTCCATGTAATGTCCATCTAGATCATGAGATAGACTGTTACCAGGAACCCAGATGACCTCCTTCCATGCCTTTTTCCAATCACTGTACTATTCTTCCTCTTCAACGTCAATCAATATCTTTTTTCTTTTCTTCCACTCTTTTAAATTTTATTTATTTATTTATTCTTTGAATTTTATTCAATTTATTCTTTTATACAGCAGGTTCTTATTAGTCATCCATTTTATACACATCAGTGTATACATCTCAATCCCAATCGCCCAGTTCATCACACCACCACCCCCACCCGCCATGGCTTTCCCACCTTGGTGTCCATAGGTTTGTTCTCTATATCTGTGTCTCAATTTCTGCCCTGAAAACCAGTTCATCTGTACCATTTTTCTAGGTTCCACATATATGCGTTAATATGCGATATTGTTTTTCTCTTTCTGACTTACTTCACTCTGTATGACAGTCTCTAGATTCATCCACGTCTCTACAAATGACTCAATTTCGTTCCTTTTTATGGCTGAGTAATATTCCATTGTATATATGTACCACATATTCTTTATCCATTCGTCTGTCGATGGGCATTTAGGTTGCTTCCATGACCTGGCTATTGTAAATAGTGCGGCAATGAACATTGGGGTGCATGTGTCTTTTTGAATTATGGTTTTCTCTGGATATATGCACAGTAGTGGGATTGCTGGGTCATATGGTAATTCTATTTTTAGTTTTTTAAGGAACCTCCATACTGTTCTCTATAGTGGCTGTATCAATTTACATGCCCACCAACAGTGCAAGAGGGCTTCCTTTTCTCCACACCCTCTCCAGCATTTGTTGTTTGTAGATTCTCTGATGATGCCCAGTCTAACTGGTGTGAGATGATACCGCATTGTAGTTTTGATTTAAATTTCTCTAATAATTAGCGATGTTGAGCAGCTTTTCACGTGCTTCTTGGCCATCTGTATGTCTTCTTTGGAGAAATGTCTATTTAGGTCTTCAGCCCATTTTTGCATTGGGTTGTTTGTTTTTTAATATTGAGCTGCATGAGCTGTTTATATATTTTGGAGATTAATCCTTGGTCCATTGATCTGTTTGCAAATATTTTCTCCCCTTCTGAGGGTTGTCTTCTTGTCTTGTTTGTAGTTTCCTTTGCTTTGCAAAAGCTTTTAAGTTTCATTAGGTCCCATTTGCTTTTATTTCCATTACTCTAGGAGGTGGATCAAAAAAGATCTTGCTGTGACTTATGTCACAGAGTGTTCTTCCTATGTTTTCCTCTAAGAGTTTTATAGTGTCTGGCTTTACATTTAAGTCTCTAATCCATTTTGAGCTTATTTTTGTGTATGGTGTTAGGGAGTGTTCTAATTTCATTCTTTTACATGTAGCTGTCCAGTTTTCCCAGCACCACTTAATGAAGAGACTGTCTTTTCTCCATTGTATATCCTTGCCTCTTTTGTCATAGATTAGTCGACCATAGGTGTGTGGGTTTATCTCTGGGCTTTCTATCCTGTTCCCTTGATCTATATGTCCGTTTTTGTGCCAGTACCGTATTGTCTTGATTACTTTAGCTTTGTAGTATAGTCTGAAGTCAGGGAGCCTGATTCCTCTAGCTCTGTTTTTTTCCCTCAAGACTGCTTTGGCTATTCGGGGTCTTTTGTGTCTCCATACAAATGTTAAGATTTTTTCTTCTAGTTCTGTAAAAATTGCCATTGGTTATTTGATAGGGATTGCACTGAATCTGTAGATTGCTTTGGGTAGTATAGTCATTTTCACAATATTGATTCTTCCAATCCAAGAACATGGTATATCTCTCCATCTGTTTGTATCATCTTTAATTTCTTTCATCAGTGTCTTATAGTTTTCTGCATATGGTTCTTCTGTCTCCCTAGGGAGGTTTATTCCTAGGTATTTTATTCTTTTTGTTGCAGTGGTGAATGGGAGTGTTTCCTTAACTCCTCTTTCAGATATTTCATCATTAGTGTATAGGAAAGCAAGAGATTTCTGTGCATTAATTTTGTATCCTGCAACTTTACCAAATTCATTGATTAGCTCTAGTAGTTTTCTGATGGCATATCTAGGATTCTCTATGTATAGTATCATGTCATCTGCAAACAGTGACAGTTTTACTTCTTCTTTTCCAAATTGTATTCCTTTTATTTCTTTTTCTTCTCTGATTGCTGTGGCTAGGACTTCCAAAACTATGTTGACTAATAGTGGTGAGAGTGGACATCTTTGTCTTGTTCCTGATCTTAGAGGAAATGCTTTCCGTTTTTCACCATTGAGAATGATGTTTGCTGTGGGTTTGTCATATATGGCCTTTATTATGTTGAGGTAGGTTCCATCTATGCCCACTTTCTGGAGAGTTTTTATCATAAATGGGTGTTGAATTTTGTCAATAGCTTTTTCTGCAGCTATTGAGATGATCATATGGTTTTTCTTCTTCAATTTGTTAATATGGTGTATCACATTGTTTGATTTGCATATATTGAAGAATCCTTGCATCCTTGGGATAAATCCGACTTGATCATGGTGTATGATCCTTTTAATGTGTTGTTGGATTCTGTTTCCTAGTATTTAGTTGAGGATTTTTGCAGCTATATTCACCAGTGATATTGGTCTGTATTTTTTTTGTGTGTGTGGTATCTTTCACTGGTTTTGGTATCAGGGTGATGGTGGCCTCATAGAATGAGTTTGGGAGTGTTCCTTCCTCTGCAATTTTTTGGAAGAGTTTGAAAAGGATGGGTGTTAGCTCTTCTCTAAATGTTTGACAGAATTCACTTGTGAAGCCATCTGGTCCGGGACTTTTGCTTGGTGGAAGAGTTTTAGTCACAGTTTCAATTTAATTACTTGTGATTGGTCTGGTCATATTTTCTATTGCTTCCTGGTTCGGTCTTGGAAGGTTATACCTTTCTAAGAATTTGTCCGTTTTTTCCAGGTTGTCCATTTTATTGGCATGGAGTTGCTTGTAGTAGTCTCTTAGGATGCTTTGTATTTCTGCGGTGTCTGTTGTAACTTCTCCTTCTTCATTTCTAATTTTATTGATTTGAGAGTCCTCTCCCTCTTTTTCTTGATGAGTCTGGCTAATGGTTTATCAATTTTGTGTATCTTCTCAAAGAACCAGCTTTTAGTATTATTGATCTTTGCCACTGTTTTCTTTGTTTCTATTTCATTTATTTCTGCTCTGATCTTTATGATTTCTTTCCTTCTGCTAACTTTGGGTTTTGTTTGTTCTTCTTTCTCTAGTTCCTTTACATGTAAGGTTAGTTAGATTGTTTATTTCAAATTTTTCTTGTTTCTTTAGGTAGGCTTGTATAGCTATAAACTTCCCTCTTATAACTGCTTTTGCTGCATCTCATAGGTTCTGGATCATCGTGTTTTCATTATCATCAGTCTCTAGGTAATTTTTTATTTCCTCTTTGATTTCTTCAGTGATCTCTTGGTTATTTAGTAACGTACTGTTTAGCTTCCATGTGTTTGTGTTTTTTACGTTTTTTTCCCGTAATTGATTTCTAATCTCATAGTGTTGTGGTCAGAAAAGATGCGTGATATGATTTCAATTTTCTTAAATTTACTGTGGCTTGATTTGTGAACCCAGATGTGATGTATCCTGGAGAATGTTCCGTGCGCACTTGAGAAGAAAATGTAATCTGCTATTTTTGGATGGAATGTCCTATATATATCAATTAAATCAATCTGGTCTATTGTGTCATTTAAAGCTTGAGTTTCCTTATTAGTTTTCTGTTTGGATGATCTGTCCATTGGTGTAAGTGAGGTGTTAAAGTCCCCCACTATTACTGTGTGACTGTTGATTTCCTCTTTTATAGCTGTTAGTAGTTTCCTTATGTATTGAGGTGTTCCTATGTTGGGTGCATATATATTTATAATTGTTATATCTTCTTCTTGGATTGATGCCTTGATCATTATGTAGTGTCCTTCTTTGTCTCTTGTAACATTCTTTATTTTAAAGTCTATTTTATCTAAGTATTGCTACTACAGCTTTCTTTTGATTTCCATTTGCATGGGATATCTTTTTCCATCCCCTCACTTTCAGTCTGAATGTGTCCCTAGGTCTGAAATGGGTCTCTTGTAGACAGCACATATATGGGTCTTGTTTTTGTATCCATTTGGCAAGCCTGTGTCTTTTGGTTGGAGCATTTAATCCATTCACATTTAAGGTAATTATCGATATGTATGTTCCTATTACCATTTTCTTAATTGTTTTGGGTTTGTTTTTGTAGGTCCTTTTCTTCTCTTTTGCTTCCCACTTAGAGAAGTTCCTTTAGCATTTGTTGTAGAGCTGGTTTGGTGGACTGAATTCTCTTAGCTTTTGCTTGTCTGTAAAGCTTTTGATTTCTCCATCGAATATGAATGAGATCCTTGCGGGGTAGAGTAATCTTGGTTGTAGTTTCTTCCCTTTCATTACTTTAAGTATATCACGCCACTCCCTTCTGGCTTATGGAGTTTCTGCTGAGAAATCAGCTGTTAACCTTATGGGAGTTCCTTTGTATGTTATTTGTCATTTTTCCCTTGCTGTTTCCAATAAATTTTCTTTGTCTTTAATTTTTGCCAGTTTGATTACTATGTGTCTTGGCGTGTTTCTCCTTGGGTTTATACCGTATGGGACTCTCTGCACTTCCTGGACTTGGGTGGCTATTTCCTTTCCCATGTTAGGGAAGTTTTCGACTATAATCTCTTCAAATATTTTCTTGGGTCGTTCTCTCCCTATAATACAGATGTTTTTGCATTTAATGTTGTCCCAGAGGTCTCTTAGGCTGTCTTCATTTCTTTTCATTCTTTTTTCTTTATTCTGTTCCGCAGCAGTGAATTCCACCATTCTGTCTTCCAGGTCACTTATCCATTCTTCTGCCTCACTTATTCTGCTATTGATTCCTTCTAGTGTATTTTTCATTTCATTTATTGTGTTGTTCATCTCTGTTTGTTTCTTCTTTAATTCTTCTAGATCTTTGTTAAACATTTCTTGCATCTTCTCGATCTTTGCCTCCATTTTTTCCCCAAGGTCCTGGATCATCTTCACTATCATTATTCTCAATTCTTTTTCTGGAAGGTTTCCTATCTATACTTCATTTAGTTGTTTTTCTGGGATTTTATCTCGTTCCTTCATCTGGTACATAGCCCTCTGCCTTTTCATCTTGTCTATTTCTGTGAATGTGGTTTTTGTTCCACAGGCTGCAGGACTGTAGTTCTTCTTGCTTCTGCTGTCTGCCCTCTGGTGGATGAGGCTATCTAAGAGGTTTTTGCAAGTTTCCTGATGGGAGGGACTGGTGCAGTCAATATCTTAATTTTGAACATTATAATTTGGTTTTCCTTGCTTTTGAACTGAATATAAGTGGAATCATATAGTATGTATCCCATTTCATGTATGACTTCCTTTTCTCAACATTGTATGCTTGTGAATATTCACGTTTCAACATGTAGCAATACGCTAACCATTTCATTTCTGTATGTCATTATACAGATATATTACTCTTTAGGTATCTAATATGTTGTTTCACGTTTTGGTTATTATAAACCATGCTTCTATTGGCACCCTTTGATATTTCTTGGTGCATAATGTGCATGTATTTCTATTGGGTATCTCAGGAGTAGAAATGCTTTAGTAGATAATGCCAAGCAGTGATGTTGACACTCCCAGCAACAGTGATCAGCAGCAGTGCTTCACAATCTCTATTTTTGCTACAGATCTCCACTGTGTCTTTTAAATTTTAATTAGTCTAGAGAATACATACCAATACATATCTCACAGTTATTTCAATTTGCATCTTTGTTTTTTGAGCATATGTTTATGGTAATTTATGTATTCTCTTTTTGAAGTGTCCATTCAAGCCTCCATCCCATTTGGAGTTAGGAGGTTGTATGTTTCTTAGAATTTTTATAATCTACAACCTACTTGAAGTTAATTTTGTTATTGCTGTGAGATAAGGGTCAAATCCTCATAGTATTATTTTTCCTATAGGAATAGCCAGTTGACCTCCAAAATTTAGTGAAAAAACTGTTTATTCCTACTTTTCTATAAAGAGTACCATCATTAATTGCATCTCCATATATGTGTGTGTCTATTTCTGAATCTGTTCTATTCCATAAGTATACTTTTCAATACCACACTGTTTTAATTACTGTACCTTCATTGTAAGTTTGATATCTAATAGAACAAGTCCTAGCAAATATTCTTGGCCCTTTTCCATACAAATTTTAAAATTAGCCTGTTAATTTTCATAATACTATCTATTGGAGAATTTGTATGGGATTGTATTCTATCTAAATATCTATTTCGGGAGACATGATATTTTCACAATGAGTCTTCCAATCAATGAACATTCCTTTATTTGTTTAGAACTTCTTCATTTTCTGTCAAAACCGTTTTATAGTTTTCTGTGTGGAAGTTATATACATCTTCCATTACATTTGCTCTAAATAAATATTTTTATACATTGAAATAGTTTCTTCTGATGTATTTCATTTTCTTCTAACTTTTTTAGACTAGTACACAGGAGTATAATTGATTTTTTACTTTTGCTATGCCCATTTACTAATTCTAATAATTCATCTGATTCTTTCAGATTTTTATGATTATAATATCTTTAACAATGAAAATTATAATTCTTTCACTTAATTCTTATTTCTTTAGTATCTTCTTAAATCTTACTTCCCTGAAAAGGACTTCCAGTAAAATTCTGACTAGTACTCGTAGAGCCATCTTTGAATCATTCCCAATCTTGAAACCTTTCAATATTTCACCATTAAGTAGGATATTTGCTACAAGTCTATTTACAGTTATATTTTATCAGAAGAAAATAGTTCCTTTCTATTCCTATTTTGCTAAGATGTTTTGCTTAGGTGTTTGTTTTAATCATAAATAGCAAATGTTTCTAAAATTGCCTTTTCTGTATTTGTTGAAAATGTTTTTATTTTCCTCTACTGTGTTGATGTGGTGAGCTATAGTAATTAATTTTCTAATGTTAACCTTTGCATTTTTGGAATAAAACCAACTTGATCATGAAAAATGACCATCTTTATTTATTGCTGCATTCAGTTAGCTCTTTTTGTTTAAAAATTTTCATCTATGTTTATAAGAGAAATTGACCTATTAGAGTCCCTTTTGTAATTCTTTGTCATTTTTGGTACTAAGGTTATGCTCACCATATAAATTGAGTTGGAAGTATTCCCTAATTTTGTTTTTGTTTTCTATTCTCTGGAAGAAGATGTGTAAGATTGCCATGATTTTTCTCCTTAAATAACTGGTAGAATTCACTCATGAAACCATCTGGCCATGGAGTGTATTTTATTTTTTGTAGTCTAACAGTTATTTACATTTAAATCTTCTATTTCTACTTAGTCTCAGTTTTGTAAGAACAATTTTCCCTAAGAATTTGTGCATTTAATGTTATATTTTTATAAAGTTGTTCATAATATAAGCATGATAGTATTTGTAAGATTTGTAGCAATGTCCTTTTCTCATTCCTGATTTTGATTCTCTCCCTCTCTCTCTCTCATCAGTTTTATTTAAAAACTGAAATTTATAAATTTTAGAAACATTTCAAAACATTTCAAAGAGTTAACATTTGGCTTTATTGCATGTTTGTCTTCTATTTCATTAATTTCTGCTATATTTATAATTTAATTCCTTCTACTTTCTTTGGATTTCACACTGTTCTTTTTTGCCTAATTTCTTTAGATGGATGCTCACATCATTTTTTAATCTTTATTATCTTCTTGTATATACATCTAATTCTATACCTATCTCTCTAAATTTCCTTAGGTGTGATCTGTAAGTTGTATTTTCATTATCACTCATAAATTTATAATTTTCTCTGTAATTTCTTTTTTGATCCAAAATATATTTGTAAGTATACTTCTTAATTTCCAAACAAAATTTATGAGTTATCTTTTTGGTTTCTCTTCCCTGCTTAACTTACTCTGTGATCAGAGAATATACAGAACATGACTACAATCCTTTGAAATTTGTTTAGACTTTCTATATGAATCAACAGATAATCTATTTTGGTTAATGCTCCATATGTAACTCATATGAATTTATATTCTGCAGATGTTGGATCTGCAGTATTCTGTATCAGTCAGATGATGTTTGTTAATTGTGTTATTCAAATATTCTATATTCTTTCTTCTTACTGCTTTATTCTCTGCATAGTTTTATCAGTTATCTTAGAGAAATGTGTTAAAATGTATCATTATGGTTGTAGATTTATTAGGACTTTTGGTAGTAGTTTGCCAGTTACTTTTGTTTTATACATTTGAATTTATTTTTTGGGTGAATATACAAATTTTGGATTATTATTCTTTCCTGATGAATTAAAACTTTTGCCATTGTAAAGTGTCTTTATATCTACTAATGATTTTTTCCTTGAAGTCTTTGTCTGATAATAATATAGTTACACAACCTGCCTTTTGGTTAATGTTTGCTTGGTGTGTACTTTCTATCCTTTTAATTTTCACTTTTCTGTGTCCTTAAGGTCTCTTTTAATTTGCATTTAGGTGGTTTTTGTGTTTTACTTAGGCTGACAATTTTGTCTTTTTGAGAGAATTTACTCTATTTATATTTAAAGTAATAGTTAACGTAAGTTGTTTTCAAATATAAAATTTTACTATTTGCTGTAAGTACATCCCACTTATTTGAATTTTTGTCCTTTTTGCCTAATTTTGGTTTACAGTTTTTTAGAAACTATTTTATTTCTTTCCTCTATTACCTTAACATTGTTTACTTTTAATATTTATTTTTAATAATAACACTAGAGATTAGAGCATAAATTCTTGACATATAAAAAACTGATACAAGATGAGACTTCCATCTTTTCCCAGGCATTTTAAGCACCTCAGAACACTCTAACTCCATTTCCCATTTTTATATTTAAAAAGCTGCTATTGTTGTCTATTTTGATTCTCCATGTGTGTGTTAAACCCTAAAAACATGTAATTCATTTTATTTTTCAGTCAGTATCATTTAGATGTACCCATATGTTTATCTTTTTTGTACTTTTCTCTTTTCTTCATACACTAAATCATTTAATTTCCTTGTAGCCCTTACCCTAACCCTTTGAAATTTCTTTTAATGTGTTATTGTTATAGATGATATTTTTTACTATTTTTCTTAAAATATCTTTATTTCTGAAGGATAATTTCACTAGTTATAAAATTCTAGGTTAACCATTTTTGTCTTTCAGCATGTCTAAGATATCATTTCAATGTTTTCTGGCTTCCATCGTTTCTGTAGTGAGGTCTTCTGTTAGTCAAGTTGCGGGTCCTTTGAGAGTAACTGTCCTTTTGCTCAGCTGCTTTTAAGATCTTATTCTTTGTCCTTAGTTTTCACTAGTTTTAATATGATAGGTCTAATATTCTCTTAATTTCTTTTACTTGAGACTCACAGAGCTCTATGTATAATTGTATTTATATTTCAGGTATTGCCTCTTCAAATATTACTCTCTCTAAAGTTTTTCTACTTTTCTTCTGGACATGTCTTAGCATGTATGTTAAAACCTCCCATTTTGTATCTCTCTTCTCTCTTTTTGTATTTTCCTTCAGTTTGTCTTTCTTTGCTGCATTTATGACTTTTTCCATCTAACTATGTACTAGTTTTCATCTAACTATGTACTAGTTTCCTATTTCTCTTTTAAACTCTATCTAATATGCTATCAAATCTGTGTCTTAGTTCTCAGTTGTGGTGATTATATTGTTTTATTCTGCCATTTGAATAAAAGTTTTAAATAATTACTTTTAGCTTCTAGTTATTTGCCATTCTTTGTTCTCATTCTAGATCACTGAATAAGGTATCAGCAAATACACTGGAATAAAAAGGACCCTAGGTGCTGGGCTCACCTCTATATTTCTGACTTCTCTTGTTTTGGTCTGTTAAGTTGTCAGTGGCTTACTAGTTCTCCACTGCCTTCAGGCATACATACACACACACACACACACACACACACACACACACACACACACACACGTTTCATCTACATTTTTCAGGGTTTTCTTCAACAGGATAGTCGATTACACTACCTATTCATCATTACCAGAATTGGAAATCCAGAGTTGACTGACCTTCAGTGTCCTTCTTTGTTATTAATTTAGTCAAAGTTTCCACTTTTCCTTGCATCAGTTATATGTGTGTGTACAATATCCATATAAACAGAATAATTGTTGCCTTAAATATGCTTTAAATATGCTCATGGTATGCTCTTGCAATTATTTAAATATCTTTCACATCTGTAATTACAACCCATTTCATAAATCAAATGTTTATGTAGTGTCACTCTTTTCTTAATCAGACTTGCCAAATTACAATAGATATACATGTATTTTAAAAAAAAACAGTATTAATATCATTGATAAATTCTACTGTTAAATTTTTTGTACTCTCCCTTTCTGGTTTTAGTATCAAGCTAAGAGTGGCTTCACAAAGCGAGTTGAGAAATGTTTTCTCCTCTATCTCCTGGAAGATATTGTGTAGAACTTGTGCTAATTCTTCTTTAAAGCTTAGACCTCTTCAATGAAACCATCTAGGCCTCAAGAATCCTCCTTCAGAAGACTTTAACTTACAAATTCAATTTTCTCAATAGTTGTAGCACTATTCAAATTATCTGTCACATGTTGAGTGAGTTGTAATAGTTTGTACTTTTGAGAAATTGATCATCTACATTCACCAAAGTTTTCAAATTTATATGTGTAAATTGGTCGTATTATTTCCTTATTATCATTGTAAAGTCTGAAGTGTCTGTTATAATGCATCCTGTTTCATTCTTGATATTGGTAAATTGTGTTCTCATTCTTTTTTGTCAGTATTGCTAAAGGATTGTCAATTTTATCAATTTTTTTTCCAATAACCCAGCTATCTGTTTTATTGACTTTGTCCAGTGTTTTAGTATTTTAAATTTATCTGATCTCTGCTCTTTATTATTTCCTTCCTTCTTTTTGCTTCCGTTTATTTTGCTCTTTTTTCTACTTTTTGAGCCAGAAGCTTAGATTATTGATTTGAAAGTTTTCCTTTTTTCTAATGTAATAATTTACTGCTATAAATTTGCCTTTCAGCACTACTTCATCAGTGTATCACAAAATTTGATATGCTGTGTTTTCATTTTCATTTAGTTCAATGTAATTCTTTAATACTCCTTAGGACTTCCTCTTTGACTCCTGAGTAATTTAGAAGTGTGTTGTTTAGCTTCCAAGTAGTTTGGTGACTTGCCTATTATAATTCTGCTATTGATTATTCATTTGATTGTACTATGGTCAGAGAACACAACTGGTATGATTTCAATTCTTTTAAACGTGTTAAGATTGTTTTATGGCCCAGGATATGATCCACCTTAGTAGATGTTCCATAAGCATTTGAAAAGAAAGTGTATTCTGTTGTTTTGGTTGAAATGTTCTATAAATGTCAAATAGATCCCGTGAGATCATCTATAATCTTACTGATTTTCTGTCTAGTCATATTATCAATGGTTGGAAGAGAGATATTGAAATTTTCAACTATAATTGTGGGCTTGTCTACCTTTCCTTTCAGCTCTATCAGTTTTTACTTCACATATTTTCAGTTCTTTTGTCTGGGGCATACACACTTAGAATTGATATCTTACTGAGATCATCTATAATCTTACTGATTTTCTGTCTAGTCATATTATCAATGGTTGAAAGAGGGATATTGAAATTTTCAACTATAACTGTGGGTTTGTCTACTTTTCCTTTCAGCTCTATCAGTTTTTGCTTCACATATTTTCAGTTCTTTTGTCTGGGGCATACACACGTAGAATTGATATATCTTCTTGATACACTGATCAATTAATTAGTATGTAATGTCCCTGGCAATTTTCTTTGTTCTGAAGTCTACTTTATATAATATTAATATAGCTACCCCTGCTTTCTTTTTATTAATATTTGGAAGATATATCTTTTTATACCCTTTTATTTTCAATATACCTATATCACTGTATTTGAAGTAAATTTCTTCTTTTTTTTTTTTTTTTGGTTGCACTGGGTCTTTGTTGCTCTGCGTGGTCTTTCTCTCTAGTTGTGGCAAGTGGGGGCTACTCTTTCATTGCCGTGTGCGGGCTTCTCAGTGCAGTGGCTTCTCTTGTTGCGGTGTACCGGCTCTAGAGCACAGGCTCAGTAGTTGTGGTGCACAGGCTTAGTTGCTCCACAGCATGTGGGATCTTCCTGGACCAGGGATTGAACCTGTGTTCCCTGCATTGGCAGGCGGATTCTTACCCACTGCACCACCAGGGAAGTCCCTGAAGTAAATTTCTTATAAACAACAGCTAGGTTATTTTTTAATCAACCCTGCCCTCATTGTCCTTTAATTGGTATATTTAAACCTTTTATATTTAATGTAATTATTGATATGTTAGGGCTTAAGTATGCCTTTTCCCCCCTATTTGTTACCTCTGTTTTTGTTTAATTTCTTTTTCTTATCTATTTATGGAATAATCACACATTTTTATAACTCTATTTTGATTTATATACAGTAGCTTTGAGCTTATTATCTCTTTACATTTTTAAGTGATGGTCCTAGGTATTACAAAATATAGACACCTTGTCAGAGTCTACTTGTGTCATCATTTTATCAGTTTGGGTGAAGTGCAGAAACGTGACCTCCCTTTACATCTCTTTACCTTCCCACATTCCCTGTATAATTGTCTTAAATGTTTCCTCTACATGCACTGAGGACCACATTTAAAAAAATAATTTAGAAAACTCAAGAGGAGAAAAAATGTCTAATGTCCATTTGGTGACAAATTATCTTAGTTTTCCTTCATCTGAGAATATTTCAGTTTTCCCTTCATTCTTGAATTAAGACAATATTCTGGGGGTATCCTGAATGGCAGAGTAAGGACCTGCAAAATTCCATTCTTCTATGAAAGCAATGAGAATACTGGAGAAATAGTAAAATAAATATTTTCAGAATTTTAGAAATTAACCAAAGCCTTGCAACAATCTAAGAAGTGTCTGTTTAGGAAAAATAGCTGGACCATGGTAAGAACAGGAAACTTTATGGCATTTTAACTTGTCATTTCCCCAAAACTCTCTCTTCAGATCTACAGAATCCTTGAAAGCAAAAGTCCTCACAATCAGAGTAGTTATAAAACCTAACAGTCCAGGGGCCACTGACATGGACACAAAATGGTTGGACCTCCTCAAAAGTTCCATACCCACATAATTGTCGTATGTTACCTGTCTGAAAGTTCCCTAGAAACCCCAACTTGCATGACTTATCTTTATTTCACTATTCTCAAGTTCATCTTCTAAAAACAGCTTCCCCCCAGAAAATTATTGGTTCAAGATACTTAAGGATATTTCAGTGTAATTTGTTTAATAGGCCAGCCAATCAGCTAGCCATGCAGGTGTTTCAGTGGCCACACATGAAAAATAATATGAATACTAAAGAATTAGTCAAGGAAAGTAATTAAACAAACAGCTACAAAAATAACAAATAGCAGTAACAACAAAATCTGAAGATGGTAGGGGGAAATCTGATTTGCCAAGTTGCTATTATTTAAATTTGAAAAAGATTTTTTCTTTTCAATTTTCAACAAACAAAACTGCAAGAGATACAGAGAAACATGAACATATGGCCTGGGGAAAGGGGGCGGGGATAAATTGGGAGATTGGGATTGACATATACATACTACTATATATAAAATAGATAACTAATAAGGACCTACTGTATAGCACAGGGAACTCTACTCAATACCCTGTAATGACCTATACGGGAAAAGAATCTAAAAAAGAGTGAACATATAGCTGATTCACTTTGCTATACAGCAGAAACTAACACAACATTGTAAATCAACTATACTCCAATAAAAATTAAGTAAAAAAAGAACGTATGGTCCATGCACAGTAAAAAAAATCAGTCAACAGAAACTGTCCTCATGAAAACTAGAAATTGTACTTAGTAGAAAAACTTTATATAAGATACGTCCAAAGAACTAAAAAAAACCATGACTAAAGAACTAAAGGAAAGTACAAGAATAATGTCTCATTAAATAGAGAATATAAATTAGAAATAGAAATCATAAAAAGGAACTAATGTCTCCACAAGAACACAGATGTCTATAGCAGAGTTATTCATAATTTCCAAACCTTGGAAGCAATCAAGACGTCCTTCAGCAGGTGAATGGATAAATAAACTAGTACATTCAGACCGCGGAATATTATTCAACACGAAAAAGAAATGAGCTATCAAGCTATGAAAAGACATGGAGCAACCTTAAATGCATATTACGAAGTGAAAGAGGCCAATTAAGAAGGCTACACACTCTATGATCTGAACTATATGACATTCTAGAAAAGGCAAAACAACAGAGACACTAAAACCACCAGTGGTTACCAGGGTTTGGGAGGGAATGAGCAGGTAGAGAGTGGGGAATTTATAAAACAGTGAAAATACTCTTCATGATACTGTAATGATGAATACATGTCATCATACATTTGTCCATACCCAGAGAATGCACAACGCCAAGAGTGAACTCTAAGGTAAACTATGAACCATGGGTGATTAGATGTGCCAGGATAGGTTCATCAGTGGTAACAAATGTACCATTCTGGTAGAGGATGTTTAATGGGGGAGGCTGTACACGTTGAGGAGGGCAGGGCATATATGAAAAATCTCTGTACCTTCTCAATTTTACTGTGAACCTAAAACTACTCTAAAATAAAGTTATTTTACAAAAAAAGAACAAATAGAAATTCTTGAGCTGAAAACTCTCTTGTCAGAGGAAAAAAAAAGTTCAGAGTTAGGCAGTTCAGGACTGTTTTATTACTAAATGATTTTATCTGTGGCTACCTGGAATCTCTGGAAAGAGAAGTCTGAGGCAAAAGTTAAGTCATTTATTTATGGGCAGGACTGGAGTATAGAGGGAGTACACAGGAGGAGAAAAGAATGCCAATACAGGGTTGTTTTACCGAGACATCACCACTATGGATTACTTATTTCAGTGTTCCATGGGCTGTTAGAGAAGCTTTATGAAATACATTTCAGAATCTTCTGATGGAAAGAGGACAATGGATTCCCTGTCCCCCACCTCCCTTTGGTAAGGGTACTTGGTAGTTCCAAGATGTGTTAACTCTCTGTATACACTACCACTCACATTTCTAGATTACTGTTTAATATTATGTCAAAGACGTTCCTACTAGTGTCCCATGTGAAGGCAGTGATTAGAGATTCTAAGCTGGTCACCTAGCAGTGGCTGGAATAATAGGCAAATACAAGAGGTGTTCAACACAGCATAAGTATCTCAGATTCCTCTCATGTTTTTTCCCTCTATCCTTGGCATGTAACTTCCATTCTCTACAACTCCTTGTGGTCAGAAAGTCTAACTATATTGCAAAAACTGTAGGCTGATATAAACAAGAAGGAGAAAGGGTGGCTGGGCCATGCAGATTTTTAGCTGGGCACATTCCCACATAAAATAATATGAGTGACATGTTTGTAAGAG
Organism: Eschrichtius robustus; assembly: GCF_028021215.1. Lineage (NCBI taxonomy): Eukaryota > Metazoa > Chordata > Mammalia > Artiodactyla > Eschrichtiidae > Eschrichtius > Eschrichtius robustus. Next base: position 50,923,458 of record NC_090838.1, read on the forward strand.
GGAAAAATGAGAATGGAACCCAGCAATCTCTGTCACAACTCTTAAGGAAAATATGAAGTGGGGACAGCTATCTGTGCCTTTAGCCTTCCTGTTTGAAAGTTAAAATGTTTTACCCATGGTCATATTCATCCAAAGTAATTTTATTTCTCACCTTCCACTCCCCCATTTCCTCTTTATTGCCCCAGACCCTCCAATTCCTTTTTCCAAGAATACCTTTAAATTGATAACTATCCAGTTAATTATCGCATCCTAGATGATTTTGCATTTTTACCGAAAATAAGATTTTAAGGAGGTATGAAGTTCTGAAGGTGGAAAACCAGGCCTCCATCAATGTTTGAGCAGAGAAGAGATGAAGAAAGAATAGACAAGGTGATTCTGCACTAGGTATTGTCTAGTCTCTCTATGCTAAGACTACAGGTGCATTTTAATTGGGTAAAATGCTATTAGCTCATTCTAAACACTGCTTTGGGTTTCTGTTAGCCTCTACATATACTATTTTCAAATCTTTATGCCAGCTACTAAAAAGTGGCCAACTATACTCATTTGGATCCCAATTTTAATATTTTTGATGAAATGTATGAAAATGAATAAAAAATAAATATATATTTCTCGTACCCTTAGTAGGTACAGAGCAGGATATTAAGCCCTTTGATTCTCACTTTCCCTGCCCCAAGACATCCTCTGTGCTAACTGAAAATGGAGACAAAGGAAAGGTGGTGTACAAATAAAGGAAAAGAATCAAGCAGGCTGAAGAAGGACACGTGGACCCCTGCCTCTTACAAATCAAGGAACAGTTGGCACTTACCTCAAGACTTGACCAGTCTGGTTCCTCCTTCAATCTTATCCGAGTGACATTCATTTTAATAACAAGTTAAACTCATTGTGCGAATTGCACAATTCTATTAGAATATTGTTATCCCACGTAAATGCTATTAGTTCCACAAATGAACTACACTACGTGAAACTGCTTAGAAAACTATAAAGCACTTTACAAATGGAAGAAAAATTATAATGTCCAAGAGAGAAAAGCATTATACTAAACTGGAATCATAAAATGCTAAAGTACCCACTGATGCAGCTCCAATTCACAACTTCACCCTTTTTTGTGTGAAAAGGTAAAGGGAAGCAAAGTGTTTCTTTGTAAATCCCATTTCTATGACTAATGTTCTTCTACAACTAACATGTAATTTTCTTCTTTTGATTTGTTTTCCCATCTTACCCGGCACATTTTATATCCCTTCTGCTTCTTAGAAGTGCCACTTTGTTAAGGGCGGAGGTGGGGTTTTGCAAGAAGTTTTAAGATATGCTGTTAATGAATGAATGGACAACTAATTATTTGCTAAATACATTAACACAAATCTGGGTCTGAAATTGCTTCAGAATTAATTTGGGACATATGTGCACAACCTTGCTTATATTTGCAGAGGGCATGATACATGAATTTCCATTTGTATATGAGAAAGTTTTTCCTTTTTTTTACACAAACCTGGCTATAAGAAAGAAAACTCGTTGCCAGGTTTATCTTATTTTTCAAACTGTATTATTAAAAAAGGATAATTTCTAAATTATGCTACTCATACGTTGATTTCCTTCTCTTTCACTTCTTCTCTCTCTTTTGCCCCTATCTCTCTCTCTCCCTCTCCTCTCTCTTTCTCTCTTTCACACATACACAGATATAAATTCACATACACACACCCCAAATGTAGTCTGTGTACATAGGTAGGAGGATTATAAATGAACTACCCACCAAGTGAACAAACACACAACTTCCATTCAACGGATCACAATGGAAATTATTTCCCAGACCTAACTGATTTCCAAAAGTGCTTTTATTTCTGTTTTCCCAAACCTCATTCTTCCTATTAAATAAGGAGGCCCACCAGATTATTAGTCTCTCAGTACAGAGACAGGATTTTCCCTTTAGTTCAAACAAGAGCTCTGGTATAAACTGCCTTTTAATAGAAATGATAAGTTTAAAGGTCTAATCATAGATCTTTAAAATATGTAGATATTTCCTCTGATGGGAATTAGCCAGCAATAGGGTGCCATCAGCATTCACATTTGCAGATAAGTATTACATTTTCCTAGACATTTTGAAAAAGTTAGCTCTCAGATGACGGCACTGCCAAAAAATATGGCCAACTTCTACATCAGACAAAATCAGAGATAGATTATTCCTTAACTTGGCACAGAAGTACTCACCTCTCTCAAGACTAGGGCTCTCCTCTTTGGGGCGACCCTACCAAGAACTTAACATCAGTCTTTCTGTTAGGCAGAATTCCCAGCTCACACTAGTCTAATAGTTTTTTACCTGTTTGCTAGATCTGGTCTTCAGTGGCCTTATTAGTTATACCACATGATCTTAATCTCGTCAAATATTATGCTGCAAATATTCTATGCATTTTTTAAGTGGGTTCATCCTCTCTAATCTATACCTACCTCGTAAGATTTAGGGGAAAAAATTAAACTCAAACACCATCCTTCAGCTGGGCCCATCGCCTTAGTGAAACCTAGATTATCCATGTTACGGACTGAACTGTATCCTCTCAAAATCCTTATCTTTTGAGAGGATACTGAACTGTATCCTCTCAAAAGCCCTAACCCCCAATGTGACTGTATTTGGAGACAGGGAATTTAAGGAGGTAATTAAGGTTAAATGAGGTCATAAAAGTGAGACCCAAATCCCAAATGACTGGTGTCCTTATGAGAAGAGAGATACACTAGGGGTGTGTGTGCAATGGAAATAGACTGAACACGCCGTGAGAAGGAGGCTATTCGTAAGCCACGAAGAGAGGCCTCAGGAGAAAACAACACTGCCTCACCTTGATCTTGGACTTCTAGCTTCTAGAACTGTGAGAGAGTAAATTTCTGCTATTCAACCACCTAGTCTGTGATGTTTGGTTATGGCAGCCTCAGCAGACTAGTACAGTCCATTGCAAAATTTTGTTAAGTAGATTTCAGGTTGTAAAAAACCCCACCAAGATCTTCTTTCTCATTGGGAATGTAGGGACACTGCTATCAAATGCCTCCCCCAATATTCCTCTCTATTATGATTCTAAACTTGTTTGTTCAGCACCCCTTCTTTCTTGTCTGGTAACAGATATCAGCCTCCTGGCCATGGCAGCAACATGGGATCCAGAGTAAGCCAATTACAGCACCCTACACTTTGGCTGGTGATCATCCTGGGAATAAGCACACGACCCACACTGAACAAATCAGAGCCTTCTCTGTTTTATATTTTTCCTTACACTAAACTTAAAGAAAAAGAACTATATCTCATATGGTCATGAGGTTGTGAAGATATAAGCCTTCAACATGGAGAAAGCCCCTCCATGGTAGGCAGAAAAAGGAAGCACACAGAAAAATAGGAGGACAGGAGGAGAGAGAGAGATGCTAGCATTGAAGTGCCAGGATCAAGGCATCCCTGAGATTACCTTCCCTTTCCCACTCTTTGTTTATGGTAATAAATAGACTCTTCTTTTGCCTAAACTACTTTGAGTTGTTTCTCTGCCACTGGAAGTCAAAGAGTCCTTCTAGTTCATTATTATAAAGAATATGAAAATTATGCTTCTTTATCTTTTTTCCCATTTATGATCTGCTTTCTGACCCCTCCTCCCAACCATTTGCTAATTCACCACTCTTTTTGGGGCTTGGCCAGGAAAATAGCAGGAATAAAATGGGGAAAATCAAAGAGAATAAAATAAAAAGGAAAAAAAAGCAGGGAACCAAGTGATATTTCCTCTTATAGTTTACAGTTCTGAAGTCATTTAAGTCCATACAGAAGTGGGAAATGATAATTAAAAATCAAAGAACCAGGGCAACATGCCTATCCAGCCGATTCAGAGTTCCTGAGCTCAGGCTCTATAGATATTTCCTCAGTGCCTCCCTCCATAGCATTTCAACCTAAGAGATTTATTAATATTCCTTTCGAGCTGCTTTTTCGCATCCTCCCTCTATTCATCCAGTTCCCAGTATCCACACAACTGCTGGGGGTGCCACAGGCCTCCACAGAGGTCCCCCACTGGTTTCAGGCAGCTTACTACCCACCAAATCTTTATCTCTATTCCTCCTGTTCACCCCCGTGCACCACAAAGTCTTGAAACTTTATCTTTTTATATCCTTCTTCATTTTCCTCCAATTAAAACCTATCAGTTATGTAGCCTATTCCCTTAGGGATCCACTCAGTGACCAGCTAGTACTAATTTGGTCATGTATAGCTAAGATGTTACTGGCTGATAATGGATTAATATTTTAATCTCCCAGAGAACATTTGCATTTTTATGGTGGCCTTAAGCAAAAGGTGTTAACCACATGGGGATTTCTGGTGGTAGGAGGAATGAAACAAATATGTGGGAACTGGTAGTGCTTTAGCACCCTTGGATCCACATCATGTACACACTGGCATGTCTGCACACCTGGTCAGTCCTGCCCTTTGGGCTGATTCCATATCTACCACCAAAGAGCTCTCTTTTTGGCAAGAACCATTTGCGTGCCTCTCCTGCGACTGACCTTCCCTTTTCTCCCTCTGGCTGATACCATTGCTCACCTCTCCTTGCTCTGTTATTGCCTTTATCAGTGTCTATACTTTTATTAACTCAGTACATTTAGATTCCCTTAAAGAGCACATCAAAAGTTCAAGCCATGCCACACAGCCCTAGAAACAGTTCTTGAAACAGAAATGATGATTCCAAAAGTTATTTCAGGTAAGAACTAGTAGATGTCATCAGAATGTTCCTGGTCACTTTATTGGCTTTAATTGAATAGTTCCCTCAGAATCTATGGTTTACTGGAACCAAAGATAATATGGGAATGTTAAATACCAGGAACAGGGATGAGAAAAAGTGCCATATTGGCAATTACATTAAAATTTTGGTACTGCCATTTAAGAAGAGCCTTGAAAAAGGAAAGGGTGTCTTTAGATGATGCTGGAAAGAGATGAGAAAACCATATTCCATGAGTATTAGAGGAACTGCAGTGAAGGAAGAAGATGGAAACATGAAAGCTGTTCTCTAGTTTTGGAGGCACATTATCTAGGAGGGAAGGCAGAGTTATTCTGGATTGCTTCACAGGACAAAAGCAGGATCAGTGGTGAGTATAAACTACAAAGAGGAAGATTTTTTTTCTCATTTTAAGGGAGACTTTCCAACAAACAGGGTTGTCCAGCAGTGGAATGAACTGCCTTCCAAAATCATTACTGATACTATTTGTAAAGGGTCTAAATGGCCATTCACTAGGACATTTTAGAACAGCTTCCTACACTCACAGGCTAGACAACTTCTTAGACTCCTTAAATACGGTGATTCCACCATTCTATAAAACCGTCAGCACTGGATTAGCTGGCTGACCCACAGGGACAGCATCAGGTTTTCGACAGAGTTCTGGGAACAGAGAGAGGAGGTAAGAAACAAAGAGCACAAAACAGAGGAAGCCGCACTTCCAACCTGTCACCTGTTGGCAGTTTTAGTCTTTTGATTGGCTTCAGCCTGTTGGCTATTCATCTGCCTATCTATTCTCTAAATGAAGTACTTCAGCAATTGAGTTCAATTCAACAAGCAGGGATGCTGTGCTGCTATAAATCATCAGTCCCTTCCTCCCCAAGCCCTGCAGTGGAAGGAGTAATTGGTTAATTGCCAGAGTTGTTAACAAGAATTAAGAATTCAAGGGAATTGGCTAGGAATGCAGATCTGTTGCAATATGGTGAGAACAAATGTGTTTGTAAAGGGGCAGAAATTTAGAAATATGCACACCTAAATCAAAACAAATGGGTCTTAAAGTCCTTTATAAAAATGCCTGAGATTTACTGGGTCAGCGTTCCCTTCTTTAAAGGACTAGCACTCTTAAAAAAAAAAAAAAAAAAAGCTTCTTCCTTAGCTCCTTTCACTGCATCTTCCAGCTGCAAAGTCCAAAGCACTTTCCATATTTCCCTCTGCACTCACTCCTGACAGAGGCATATCCCTATGCTTTACCAATTCTACACACCCGAACTTTTGAGACAACCATTCCTTCTCACGTTTTGATTTTCTCTGTCAAATGAATGGATGAAGGAGAATTTTCATAAAGGGTGAGATAAAACCTAATATATCACTGCCCATAAGGCCCAAATCCATGGATACGTGCCTTATAGGTATACGAGTTTGCCTTAGCAAGTACAGCTCCATGTTGGGTGAGACTCCTGGGCACTGCTGAGTATCCTGCAGGTAATCTAGATGTTTTTAGCAGTAATAAATCTAACAGCAGCCATCCTTATGTGTGCAACCATTTTATGTTCTTCAAAGTATTTCTTTCGTTCTATTTGCTTTGATATCAGTATAAAATACATAGAGCAAGAATTATGATTCCTGTTTCCAAGATGAGTAAGTTGAGACAGAGAGTGGTTAAGTTATAAAGGCAGTACTCAAGCCCTAGATTTCCTATCTCCCATATCCTACCTTCATACTTTCTATATCCTGCCTTCACCAATAGTTTAACCCCTCGGCTCTAAAAATCTGAAGGGCCCATTGTTTTGTAATCATGAAATCTCTTCAGAATTGTGCATAGAGTAGGATGTACAAATGAATAATTGGATTCAATTGCATATACTTTTTTTCCAGCTTTACTGGATTATAATTGCAATACAACACTGCATAAGTTTAAGGTGTTCAATGTGTTGATTTGATACACTTATATATTGCAAAATGATCACCACCATCACATTAGCTAACACCTCCATCATATCACATAATTACAATTTCTTTTCTGTAATGAGAACATTTAAGTTTTATTCTGTTAGCGAATTTCATGTATATAAATACAATATTATTAACTATAATCACCATGTTCTTCAAGACTTATTCATCTTATAGCTGGAAGCTGTACCCTTTCAACTGCATATACTTGAAGGAGCGTCTGTGTGTTTTCATGTGTGTGCACGTGTGTCTTGGAGGAATTATGGAGCATAGGGTTGGGGGCAACTTGGAGCTAGTCCAGTGTATATCTGTAGAATAGAAATGAAAACAAGTGCAAGGGAAGCAAAAGTCGAACACATATTAGTAGATTTACAAGGACTGGTAATTTTCATCTTCCACCTGGTCAGAGGTGGGAGGCATATATTGGAGTCATCATAAAACCAAGGCCCATCTTATCTACAAAGGATCTTTGAAGGGACTTTGATGAAAGTGAACTAATGTTTCACCAAGGCTGCTGAAATGCAAATGAGTTGAAGCACTACAACACTGGTATCAGTGAAAACTGAGGGCCCATTGCCCACTCAAGGAGCAGGCCAGGAATAGAAAACAGAATCAAGAGAGAGATTATAATTATGTAACATAATTAAGTTGCAGGGGGTCTCATAAATTGCCACATAGATACCATATATTCTATAACTTATAGGAGCTAAAACCCTGACAGAATGAACTGATTAATAAGAGAACTCCAAGTAGAGGTGACTGAGCACAATGTTTTCTCAGCTGCTGAGGTTCACTACTATTGCTTACACTGAAGCTGATACAATCTCATGTCCAGATTTTCTAAGACTGTCTTGGTTTCATGTGATTTTTAAAAAGTTATTTGTTAAATATAAAGCCAATTGTGAAAGATTTTAAAACCATGTATCTCAGTCTGCTGTAACAAAATACTGTAGACTAGATGGCTTAAAAAAAACAGAAGTTTATTTCCCATAAGTTCTGGAGGCTGAGAAGTCCAAGATCAGGGTGCCAGCAGGATTGGGTTCTGGTGAGAACCTTCTTCCTGTTTTGCAGATGGCCATCTTCTTGTTTTGTCCTCACATGGCAGAAAGAGAGAGCAAAAAGAAGCAAGCTCTCAGGTCTCCTCTTATAAGGGCACTAATCCCATCATGAGGGCTACACCCTCATGACCTCATTGTCTCCCAAAAGCCTCCATCTCCAAATATCATTACTTTGTGGATGAGGATTTCCACATATGAATTTGGAAGGAACACAAATATTCAATCTATAGCACAATGTAAATAATAACTTTTCAAATTAGAAAGAAAAATCCTTTATCAGACCACATATCCTAAATTTTAGCTCAGATAATATTTTAATCTAAATAAGGAGACTAGTGGATCTCTTTTTTTAAATGTCCAAGATCTGGAGTTAAGGAGACCAGACAGAAGAAATCAGGGCATTCATGTCCCCAGCCAGATTCAGTAGGAGGAAAGGAAAATGAGGTACTGGAATAAGACTACTTCGAGTGTATGAAGTCTAAGCTGAGTATAGTGTGCTACATTAGATTGGGGAGCACAGGTTCTGACACACAGCATGTCTAAGGTAGGAAGTCCCAGACAGGGACTGGGTTGTTTGTGTCTTGGGTATGTATGGTGGCTCTGTGTCCCAGCCCAGCCTCCAGGAAACTTGTTTCTGAGTTCTGTGGAAAGGTTAGAAGTTAAAAGTTATTATTGGAGAAGCTCTTTTCCTAAATACTCTTTAAGTCTCTGGGCACAGATAACACAGCTTGAAGCCCCTCTAATAGCAGACAACACCGAAGGAGAGGAAGGCCATCTTTGCCACTTCCTCACGGATCAGCTGTGTAGCCTGGGGGGCTCTCTGGGCTCCAGGATCTCACTGACTGCAGGGAACAGCAGGGCTCAAAGGCACAGCAGCATCAGGTCAAAGCCCAGATTGCAGTGAGAGATGTAGGCAGTGGTAACCTCAGTAGAAATGGACTTCTTGATGGAAACTCCCACCAATACTGGTGGTAGGAAGAGCTGTGCTTCCTGGGAGGCAGAGCCTGTGTAATGGAGCCAGAGAAATAGCAATGCCAGACAGAGGCTAATGAGAAAACGGAAATTTAGATGATAACTTGCAGGTTCAATAAAAGTGAGTGATTTAACTGATTCACTGATAGACTGCTTCACATATCAGTGCTAAATACTGGATAAGATATTGGCCTTCAGATTAGTTCATCTAAAAAGAACTTTGAGAAATAGATTCCATGACTAGAGATCTACTGCCGGCATTTTGATCAGGACGGTCAGAAAACAACAAAATACTCAAATGTCTATTGGAAGGGAAGCAGAGACATGAACAATAAAGCATTTAAATGTGAGAAACACCAGTGAAGAAAATGTTCACTTCTGAACAACCTATAACTTTACTAGTTAGTGGTTAGCAGCCTGTTCTTGGAGAATCTTAATCCATCAATGTGAGTTTTGTGTTTACACGAACTCCAATCAGTGCTTATCATCTCCTCTTCCTGCTAGAAGGCCATGTTTTCATTGAAGGATGCTTAGGGACTGCTTGCCTGCTATATGCTGGGCCACCCTATTTACCATCTTCCCCCCAACAGTTATCCTGCTCTATCTAATTCAGAATAAGATTACAGACCCCAATCCCAACAGGTTTTACAATTGCTCTTCGTTTTCTTGAGTTTGTAATCTCTTTGATGCTTTGGAGTTTCTAAAGCAATATTGTCTTAGTTTCCCATTCCCATTACCAGGGATAAATACTTGGATTGGCAGCTATTTGGAGAGGTTGGGAGGCAAGACTTCGCTAAATTGGCTCTATCCCAGGTATTTCATCATGTCCGAGGATTTGCTTGGCCAGTGAAGTTAGTAAATTGCTGTTGTGCCATGAAGAAAGTGAAAACTACGTACCGTGGCCGTAAGAAGTGCTATGCTAGCAATGCGTGGTTTCTCTGGGACTAGACATGGGGCCAGCATCACTGAAAGAGAACCTTAGAGGACTGGTTTCGGAGAGAGAGTTTCGATCACACTTTGTTGAGTTTCCATTCTCGCGCTGTAAGTAAAGAACCAAGTTTGCTCCCAGTGCTCAGATTCTTGGCTTCCCACATGGAAACAGAATCACAAAGACGTGTGTGTGTGTGTGTGTGCACATAGACGTAGGCTTGTATTCCAAACTCAAGAGGAAGAAAAAACTCCCCCTGATTTTTCAATTCCTATAAGGATTGTAGTTTACTATTTCTGGATTTGGATCATTGAGTTCCCTGGATTATTAAACATAGCAAAAAGCCATCTGCGATGAATCGGGCCTGCTCCTCTAATTGACTCATGCTGTGAAGCCCTTTACTGTTTCCCTCACTTCACTGCTGAATATTTTTTCAAGAAAGATAGGAAATACATTTTTACTACTAATGCCACCTGCAGGTTAAAGAGAAACTGTTGCAAGATTCTTGAAATCCTCATAGCACACTATAATAAGCCCCTCCAAAATATTCCCCAAATCTTTGCCAATCAGCAGGAATGTAGTCTCATTTCATTGACAGTGTTCTTTATCAAAAATGTGCCTTTGCAGTCATCACTGTAGCCAGCCTCCCCTCTTTACTCGACACTCAGTCCAGCAGACACAACTAAGAATATGTAAGGAGTCATTTCCCAGGAAATAAATGCTTTGGGCTACTTCATTCAATAGCATCCCAGTGCCGTTGTAAAGTGTCTCATGTCACAGGTAAAGGTGGTATGAGAGTTATCCTCAATCAATTAGTTCCCACATGAATTATTTCCTGGGTCAATCAATCATTCCACGCAAGTGCTGTTACTTGGGTTCACTGTGCTAAATGAATTAGCACACGTCGTGCCATCTACATGTCTTATTTTCTCAGCTAGGTAAGGTTTCTTAAGGAGAGATATTGTTTTCCACTCTAATTAGTTCCTTCTTATTATGACTGACATTACCATTACTACATTATGATTATTAGTCATAGTAGATAAACTTTGCTATCAGTTCATTATAAATTACGCTTCAGCTTCTAGCCACAGTGATGTTATATTCCCAACTATCTGAAGAGCACAAATCTACGAGGAAGTGAAGGACATAACCATCAATATTTTCACAGATATTCTAGGCTAGTTGATGCTGCCAAGTGGACAGTAGCCCCCCCCATTTTGTCACCACCATATGGAGGCAACTTTCAATGTGCGTACAAACTTCTGACATGATGTTCCATGGAATGTGACGATGTAATGTGAGGGCAGGGACAGCAGGAATAATGTGAGAAAATCCTTCTTGACCAGAACAGGCAGCTGGTGACGACTTTAACACCTACTCTGCTTCTTAATGAAATTATTATACCTGAGCACAGAGATGAAGAAATAGAGACGATTACCACAGAGCAACTGACAGGCCACCCTAAACAGGCACTCAGCTCCTTAACGTGAGGCCAATCTTATCCTGAGTAATAATAATAAGAGGGCATAGAAGCGCTGACTGAGAAAATTCCATCCCTTCTAGAAGGGCTTGAATAATATTAATAGGAAAGTCTCCCCATAGCTGAGAAAGAATATAGAACAGATGCATGGTGTTTTCTGTTTTCCATTTCCTTGGCTGAGTCCTTATCCCTAATCTCAGGCAGTTATTTAAGAAATTGAAAAGGGTTTCCAAAAACTTGGAGGATTGTCCCTGGCTGCAAAAAGCTTTTAGAAATTTACTCCCAAATGTAAGCAAAATGCCACGGGAGACTCATTCAGCCTGAGTGCCACCAGGTGACAATACACCAAAGTGTTCAGACTTTACTGTGAATAGGAACAAAGTGTAGATCCACCAGCAAGTTCTGTGTTTACTGGGAGTTTCACCTTGCTCCTTCCTAGGAAACAATCACCTCTCTAGATCCTGGCACTACTGACATTTCGGACTGGAGAAGTCTTTCTTGTGGGGGCTGTTCTGTACACTGTAGGATGGTTAACGGTACCCCAGCCTCCACCCACCAGCTGCCAGTAGCGGTCCCCCAGTTAGGACAACCAAATATAAATGTTTGCAGACATCGCTAGATATCCTCTAGGGGTAGGGGGGTCAAAAATAACACCCCTCCAGCTGACAAAATCTAAACTGTAAACTCTTTAAGTATAGGGAGCATATCTGATCCATCTTTATAATGCAGCCTAGCACAGAGAAAATGCTGGACCTAAGAGTAAATGTCCAATGAAGTTTGACTGCAATTATGTAAGAGTGAAAAAGGGAACACAGCTAAGGTTGGAAGTGACTTTTATTCTTCATCTGAAAGGAGAAAATGAGGCAATTTTATCCACCTGTTCTGGCCACTTTTATGAAAAGACCAGTATGAAAGAGCTCTCCTGTTTATTTAGATTAAAACACCACCGTCACTGTCTATGAAAAGTCAGCTTGATAAAGACAGAGCAGGAGGTGCTTGGACAGAAGGAAGGGAAAAAAGCACATAGACAATTTAATTGTAGAGAAGTTTAAAAAAATCTTTGCCAAGTAATGAAATTATTAATTGCAATTCATGTCAGTTTTTGCGACAGCCATGTGAATAGATGGACAGACTGTTCTGCAGTATTTCTGGAAGGAATTGTACATTTTAAAAATGAGGGATTGCTGGAGGGATACTGTGTGTGTGAGGATTTGCAGAAGCGTGTACCCCTATAACTTCATGGGCCGATAACAGGGAAGCTGCTGTACCTTTAGACCAGATGGAGCTTATCGATCAAAAGGGCATGACGTTCACCCACGTCGTTGTCCTCTGAAAGAACAAACTCTCATTCTCTGCCTGATGCAATATCTTCTGTTTGAGGCAGTTTACACATTTCTCTATTTTAAAATATAGGCAGCTACTTCCTTCTTCTTACAAATGCTCTTATCAGTTTTGAATTACAGAGATCTATTTTGAGATGAACACATTGAACAAAACCTTCATCCGTGTGTGCGTGTGTCTGTGTGTGTGTTTTTATTTCCCAACATGGCGGTAGGAGCTTATGCCCGCTATCTGCATAAGTCTTTTGTGTATTGCTAATGGAGTGCTGGAATTGTAGCAGCCCTGAGCAGGGAATACATGTGAGCAACAATATGCTGAGAGACCCCTCGGTGGAATCTAATCTGTTCCAGCTCATGCACTCCTCAGAAACTATTTAACTTTCATTAAACTGTGTTTGATATCAGCTAAATAGGATGCATACGGCTCCAATATAGCTCATACGGTCGCATTCATTCGATCACAGCAGTGCTTTTTTCTTATATTTCCCCCCACTTGTGTCAGTACCCAGTATAGCTGGGTAAATAGGAGACCTTTGAAGATGTAGTTAGTACTCAGATTTCTTTATTCTTTTGTGCTGGTTTCTTAGTGTTGAAACAGTGATTCATGTATGTCGCAGACAGCCTCCATTAATTTCATGTAATGTAGCTTTTATCTCGTAGCTGGGACAACTATCTTCAGCATTCTGTCACTCTAGCATCCCCGGCTCTGTCCCAAGTCCTCTTTGCATTTCCCTCCAGGCCCCCAGCATTCTCCATAGCTCCTCTTTCTTCATGGAAATTATGTTCATTTCCAGCCACTGTTTTTATTTTATTTTTTCTGGTTGTTCTAGCATAAGAACAAGTGAATAAACAGGTTAAGAAGAGGAGGAAAAAAGAATGAAGGGTGGGATTTTCAGTCTGAGTAAGCCTTTATGTCTGAAGGGAAAAAAAAGAAAAGCTACTTGGATGAAAACATCCATCCAGGCAGGAGAACAGTTTTGTGCTCCCAACCTCTCTACACACACACACACACACACACACACACAATCTATTCAAAGGACACTAATTTGTTTATGAATAAAACACAGTAGGAGTATGCAGTTTCCCAGTTTCTGGGGATGAAAGGGCTAGTGGGTTTACAAACTGGAGCTGTTGAAAAGTTTTAATGAACAAGTATACATCACACACACACTCACACACACACACACACACACACACATACATACACACATGCACACACTGAGTGGGGTGGGTGGGGGAACTGGGCATGTTACCAATATGTTATCAGCCGAGTAAACATCATTATTTACTTGCAAAACATCTTTTCTCCTTAATAATGAGAAAGTGTTAAGAATTTCACCTTTAAAAATATTAAGGGGACGTGGATGTGATTGCTCTACGTTATCCTCACTGATATTTTTTCAATTATGTTTTATTAAGTCCAAAGGAATAATCACAATTTTTTTAGATCGCTTAAGAGAAACTACATGGGGTCCTTTGGTACAGGGAACCCAATTATTTAGGATATTATTTTGTGAACCTTTTTCATTTTATTAGTATACCAGAGGGTTTTCACATTCTCAAGGAGAATCCAGCTATTATTGCTTTTTTGGAAGAACTGTCTCACCGGGGCAATTAATTCTATACATCAACACCAGTCACAGTTGTGCTGTATATTATTAAAATTATAAAGGCAAACCCCCCCCATTTTATCATTCAGTTCAGAAAGGGGTCGGGGGTGTGTGTGTGTGTGTGTGTGTGTGTGTGTGTGTGTTAGAGAGAAAGCCGCTCCTTGTGTAGCTCTCACTATATAAGAACTTGGCAAAGCCATGTGCTAATTTGGATATGCTCTCTCCACAAATGCTGATGGTTCACAGGAAAGTCAAATGGGGCTGAGAAAGGTGAACACGTAGGCAGCTTTGGAGCTCGCCTCTGTCTGTCTCTGCCACACTTGAGGGATGTTACCCATTTAACTTTGTTGATGAGCACATGTAATTAAGATGCTGTGCCTTAATGTTTGATGCTGGGACTTGAAAGGATGATTTAAAAAATTTATTTAGATAAGCATATTGACATTTTTAGTATGTATTATTAATCTTATTAATAGTATTAACAAAGGCTAATTGAAAATGCATCATCTATAATTATATTAGTCTTCATTTTAGTACATTTTTGTCAGAGTAAACTAGAAAGGAGTAATTAATGTGCCAGCGTTATTTACCCCTGTTTGTATTAAAGCTGGTGTTACACAATGTTAGAGATGAATATAGCCTGATTTCACTGAATACCACAGAGCACAGCATTAAGAAGCAGTAAAATAAGCAGCTGTGTTTTCCTGTACTAGGAACCTAAAAATAACACCAACTTCAGAATTGCAGGATAGGTGTGCAGGGGATGGAGATAGGAAGTCTCCAGTCCATGATTCCCCCGTGCTGCTACACTCTACGCTGCCCTTTTTCTCACCTCAGTGGTAGGCTCAGGGATCCATTACCGCTCAGAACCTAGAGTCCTTGCATCGCATCAGTTTGAGAAATAAATATAGAAAAGCATGTCTCAATGCTCTTGATCCTGGGGGCCACTGATGCCAGTTCCTTTGGGACAGGGTAAAGAATGATTTTATATTCATCAGGGGTAAATCCAGGACCAGAGCTGAACCCTGAAAACACACTGGTTCAGTTGTTACTGTGAAGAGAGAAAACTATAACAATGGTCCAAGAAAACTACCCTCAAGAAACCAAATTCCCAAAGTTAGATTTGACACTTCCAAGCCACATGCTCTGATCCTCGCCCCTCTATACACACACACACACACACACACGCACACATGTAGGTTTCAAAACTGCCAAGGAAATAGCCCCTTTTGGCTGCCATGTACAAAAACAAAACAAAACAGATAAGCAAACCAAAAAAAAAAACCTTAAAAGAAAGCAAACACGGGCTTCCCTGGTGGCGCAGTGGTTGAGAATCTGCCTGCCAATGCAGGGGACACGGGTTCGAGCCCTGGTCTGGGAAGATCCCACATACCGTGAAGCAACTAGGCCCGTGAGCCACAGCTACTGAGCCTGCGCGTCTGGAGCCTGTGCTCCGCAACAAGAGAGGCCGCGATAGTGAGAGGCCCGCGCAGCGCGATGAGGAGTGGCCCCCACTTGCCGCAACTAGAGAAAGCCCTCAT
Source organism: Eschrichtius robustus (assembly GCF_028021215.1). Taxonomy (NCBI): domain Eukaryota; kingdom Metazoa; phylum Chordata; class Mammalia; order Artiodactyla; family Eschrichtiidae; genus Eschrichtius; species Eschrichtius robustus. The sequence goes on from NC_090838.1 coordinate 50,939,052, forward strand.
ACAGAAACGAAGACCCAACACAGCCAAAAATAAATAAATAAATAAATAAATTTCAAAAAAAAAAAAAAAGAAACAAACACGGGAGACTTAAGTTAATATATTAAATTATTGAATACATTAATGTATGAAAGTGGAATTAGCCACTTTAAAGTTTTCTCCCACCCTGGCTTTTATGATTCTGTCTTTCTGAGGTCAGCCATTTCCTGAGGCAGGCAGGCAGGCAGAGTATAGCACAGGGGTGTGAAATGAAGGCACGCAGGGATGGCGATGGATGGCTCATCTTTTAATCAGGTACAGCCAAGACAGTGATGGCTGGGATTCCAAAGCTGGGCTTTGTGCTTTCTCCTGAGCTCTAATAAAAAGCGTGGCATATTGGTTGCACTGGCTGCCAAGTACTATGTCCATGCCCTCTCCACAGTGGCCAACCACAAACATGCTAGCTAGAAGCTCTCACGGGGCCCCATGTGTGCTGTTCCTACATGGCTAACATATGTATCGACACCTGAAAGCTACAGCCTGCAACGTCGCCAGGACCCCACTCACCTACCTTTGCTCCTTGGTCACCAAGGGTTAATTTTCTAATGGCTGCCTTGCTGCTGAAGCTGGCCAAGTTTTTCATCGCCTGCAGAGCACCACAAGCTGTGATTTGGAGCCAGAAAACACCATTAATTTTCTAAATAGGAAGGATCACATATGTAAACTGTCTGGTTCTGTAACGAGTCGGGCAGGTAGAAGATGAAGGAGGAGGAAGTGAATTTTTCCAGACACACAGGCCAAACAGCTCAGGCCAGTGGGCAGCATACTATGCAGGACTTTGGGGGCCGTAGGGGCCTAGGGGGACAAGGAATTTCCCTCCAATCTTTAAATCGGTTTCACCACCAACCTTCAATGTTTCTACAAAAGGTCAGGGTGGTGATTTATTGAGCAGTGTTGGGAGTTTTCACATTAGACTTCACAAGAAACTTATTTGTAAATGGAAGAAAGGATTAAGCAAAGTGCACCAGCTCAGAGACCACATAGGGGCTCATGAGTACAAAACGGTGTGTTTAGCAAGTCCCAGGTCTTCAGGGGACAGAGAATCAAAAATTCCCCTGATGGAAATTACTTAGGCAGCACTTATCTTGATGTTCTAGACACCTGAGAAGTGCATTTTTGTAGATTTTGCAAGTCTACCAAAAAAAAAAAGCAAAATCCTCCATTTGGGATTTAGCGTGTGTGTGTGTGTGTGTGTGTGTGTGTGTGTGTGTGTGTGTGTGTGTGTGTGTGTGTGTGTGTGTGTGTGTGTGTGTGTGTGTGTGTGTGTGTGTGTGTGTGTCAGGAAGAATGGGGACAAGCATTAAAAAAAGGTGATTAAAAAATGCCTTCCTGAGTTTTAAAAATCATTTTATCAGCCATATATACATCTCTTTCTAGAGTAATTATCACTGTCATCTGAGATGCCAGAACACTTCCAGACCTGACACCACACGATCGGCCTAATAGAACGTGAAAATATCTTTCTGCCTTATCCTCTCCAGAATACCAATGCTGAACTGCCTATCTCCCAGCCTGTGCTCTTTCTAGGACCTTTTCTCTAACTTCTGGTTAGAGAAGAACCTTCTCTCAAACTTCTTTCTAACATTCTGGCCCCATTCCACAACTCTTAAAAAAAATCTCTAGCTAATGTCAATTTATTCATTCTCTATCTTTTATTGCTCTTTGTGCAAAAATGAAAACTTTGGGGGTGTAAATAAATTTGGGGAAGCTTTTTGCTGCCTCATAGACATAGGGCTGAAGGCTACTTCTTGATTCTTATCCCAGTAGAACTCCTCAGATAGCAACAATTCTGTAGCAGGGTGTTCCCTAAGAAAAGGAAAAGAGAGGGAAAGAAACTAGGGTAGGCTTCTGGAATCCAAAAGTGTACACAAAGGACCAGTAGTGGAGAAGAGTGACTTAAAGACTAGCTGTGAGTGAAGGACAAATGACATAAAGGGCTGTGTGATCTCACGTATATTTGTCTGAAAGACGGTTAAAATATTTCAAAGTTTTCAAAAAACATAACCTCAAGGAGGACATATTCAATTCCAAGATGTCTTAGTTTCCTAGGATTGCCGTACCAAAGTACCACAGACTGGGTGGCAATGAATAATGGAGATTTATCGTCTCACACAGTGCTGAAGGCTAGAGGTCCGGGATCAAGGTGTCGGCAGGGTTGGTTCTTCTGAGGGCTGAGAGGGAAGGATCTGTCCCAGGCCTCTCTCCTTGGCTTACAGATGGCAGTCTTTTCCCTGTCTCTTCACCTGGTTTTCCCTGTGTGTGTCTATGTCTCTGTGCCCAAATTTCCCCTTTTATAAGGGTTACCAGTCATACAGGATTAGAGACCCCCACCCCCACCCCCACTAACTTCATCTTAGCTAATTAAATCTGCAATTAGCCTATTTCCAAGTAAGGTCACATTCTGAGGTCCTGGGGGTTAGGACTTCAACATATAAATTGCGGGGGTGGAGGGGGACCAGTTTAACACAGGATGAGATAAAGAACTTCCTCAAGAGTAAACCAAAATTCTCATAATGTCTAACCAAGGCATATCTAAAGTAACGCTGATTTGTATATGCTTGACTCTCTATAGACTGCTGAGTATTTTTGCTTCCAATTATTTATTCCACATAATTCTATCTTGATCTTCCTCAAGATCTGCATTGTTCCTACTCTCCTGATGGGAAAACTGAGGCTCTGAGAAATAAAGCTGTCACTAAATGTCACACAGCTATAGACCTGAGACTCTAATTCCAGGCTTCTGCTTCTTACCTCATGTTTTGCCCACTAGGCCACACTGCTTGCATTGTACTGGCCATTAACACATTTCACCACCAACAATGTAGCCTGAGTCCTACCATTAAGTCACCAAAGAAGTGCCCAGCTTAATTCTACAATTTCTCTTCCTAGTTCCTCCAAAAAGTTGGGGGAGGGGAGACTTATTTCCTGGTATAATTTTTGTTCAAATTAATCTTACAGTGTTCCATCTTGAATGAAGCACAAAAAAAAAAAAAAAAAAAAAAACAGGCCTGAATCCACAAAACTCTGTCTTATAGTTTTACTTACAGATATATGGGTCCCACTTTGGGAGCCACGAGGACACCAGGACCAAGCAAATGACTCCAGAATTGGCCCAAAGTAGACCCAAGCTGGGCGTTGATGTTGGCAATAGCCAAGCTGGGTGTAGAACAGCCATCATTTTTCAGCTGCTTTTCTCCTTTTCCTCCTCCCTGGCTCCAGGTAGTACATTGTTCATTAAGAGCTCTACAGAGCTCAGCAGAGCTCATTCTTGCTGAGATCGCCTCTCTGATCTTCTGAAGCCTTTAAAAGGGAATGAGCCTTGGCCTCCTTTTTATGGGCTACATTATGACCCGGCTTCAAAGTGTGAAAAGAGGTTCCAAGATTCCCTTTGTGCGGTGGAGTCTCTTAATTGCACTTTTAAACACAGTGTAATTTTTGTAATTAACATTATGGTTTCAGAGGGCAGAGAAGCCTGCACCATGCTAATTACAAACCTGAGTCTTCAGAGTGGTGGAATTTCCAAGGCCTCTGATATTGGGGTGGAATACAGTTTTTATGAAGGATTTCAAAGACACTCTGTGGGCTGTGTTCTGAGTCGTCATTAGCATTTGATAACATAAAGAAATTTTACAACATGTGACAGATTTCGATGTGAAGATTTTACCTGATAACTGGAAAATTTGCATAAAGAGCTTCATTAGGTCTCCTCTCACATTACTGAAAGAGGAAGAAGTATAGTGCACTCTTTCCCTAAGATTGTTCTTAGGAGCTAAGGAATTGGTGCTTTATAATAAAACTTACAGTATATTATGAAGTGAAGTTGTAATAATCTTCAATGAAGTTGAAAATCAGAGCATACGTGCCTTTTAAGGAGAGGGAGAGAATATGTATCAGAATTATCGTGTAACTGAAAACCTTGCAGTAAAGGTATATTGTACTGTTCTTTGCCATATAAAAGATCCAGTCCTGCTAGGCTGCCGAGTCAAGGCGAGAGCGTCACATATGTAACACCAAGCGACAATAATGTGTAATTTTTTCACTCTGTGAATAGTCTGTTCACTGAGAAAAATTATCTTCCTCTTATTCCAGAGGCAAGTTTATCTTGCCTTTATTTTTCAACCCTAAGCTATCAGCCAAATTGTGTGTGTGCATGTTTGTGTAAAGATACACACACACACACACACACACATTTCCGCCCCCCTTTCTTTCTCTCTCTCTCTTCTGCAGATGCCCTGTACATTCTATGCAGGGCAATCACAGCTCCTGCAAAGAATAACTGGTCTTTCTTAGGCTGATACTGTCAGAAATTGTACTGCAGAGTGGGGATTGAGTCCCAAAGCCATCCGTTTGCTGAAATCCTTTCACTGAGCATGGATCAATTAAGCCAGTAATAATGATAATTTCAGGAAAGCTTTCTGTAATGATGGGAACAAGAATGCATCACTATTCCATGCTGTCTTATTATTTCAACACCATACATATGCCATTGGACGTATAGCAGTAGCTTGCGGCATTATCTCAGTGGGACGTGTTTTCCTTCATGAGAGTCTTTTCCTTGGTGATTATGCAGATAATGCATGCCTTTGTAATGACATCATAAATAGAACCCAAAGTCCTAAGAAACAATTAGGGAAGTATATCAATACTTCCCTTGTAATCATAACATCATCTGATTTCCAGTGGGATGCCAAGCTAGCTCCCCAAGTTCCATAATCACGTATGAGCATTAATGCCTGCTTCACAGTCTATCTTGGAGTCTCACATCCTGGCACTGGAGACAAATTAATATGCATTTTAGCCCACTGTCAAGAAAGGAAATCACACAGGGGTTTTGATCACAGTGCGGAGGGTGAGATCCATGCAAGTAAAACCCAAGCTGATACAAACTGGACCCTGTGTATACTGACCTCAGGCAAAACCAAAAAGAGACTAAAAAATAAAAAAGCCAATATACTCTGAAAGTGAAGGACCAAAGAATCCTTGCAGAAAATTGTTACACTTTCCTTTTAATAAAACTGTTTCTGCAAGTGGATTTTTGTTTCATTTTTTTCCCTTCAATTATTTTTCCCATCTGATGTTTCCTTTCAGCCTAGTTTAATTCCCCTTAAAAATAAACATCCCTTTTTCATGGGAGGAAAGGGCCACTTTCTCTAATTGGTTTGAGGCACGTCAGTCACTTCAGCCTGCAAGGGATGCAAAACCACACTTTAAGTGGACCTTTAAAACCACATGGTGGATTTTACAAGTTCTGTTCGCTCCTGCTGAGGGGAATGGGGTATGAGTAGGATTCAATTATAGTTCTGGATTCATTTCCCAATTTTAGGAAAGGGACAAATCCTTCCTTTCTCCTAAGTCTTGTGGCTTCCAACAAACAGAAATGGAAATTTAAGACGAATGATCAAACTTACATAGTATATAGCTTTTATTTTTACAAAATATTTGCTTCCAGCAGAGTGTATCTTAATTCACAAATGCAGAAATCTGTCATTAAGATCTGACCCAGCTGCATGGCATTGTCAAATGCAATAACGTATCTTTTAATAGTGTTATATCAAGTAAAGATATAACATATCATTAGTTTAAATGTATTTGCAAGCAATTACCCCCACCAGGATATTTGAGAATGCTCATGCAAAATTGATGAAATTCTGACATGCTTAAACATTGTTCATTTAGCTCAATTCCTTATGTATAGAAAAAATAGAATAAATAATTCTGCTGCCATTTGCAAAGTACTGTTAGGCATTTTTATTTCACTCAGGGCTTCAACTATAGCCTTTGGTGATCATTTGGAAAAAAAACAGTTTCATATATGTTTAATTTTAAATAATGGACTAGGTTTTTCATTCTCCTTATTATTGTTCAATGTAGTAATTTAAATATGGAGTAGATTTACTGCATGTCAGCTGCCTTTCTTTTACAAAATGGGATAAATTATTAAATGAGTGGAGGTTGTTTGACAACCAGTTTTCCAGTATTACACAGAAGAAAGACCTTTGACATTCAGCTGTCTTTTGAAAAGACTAAAGTATAAATCAATTAAGCCACTATGCTGTGGTGCAGAAATGCCATTTTATGGCACAGTTTTGCTTTGCCTCTCAGGTGACTTTCAGGGAGCTCCACTATTACGTGGGGAACAGAATGATAGCCATGCTGGGGTCCTCCAGTGTCTTTCCTGGGTTTCTAAAGCCTCCCTCGCCTGAAGCACACCCTACCAAAACATCACTGTGCCAGTGAGCCACAGTCAACAGGTTCCCTTCTGATTTTTCTTGACCACACTAGTGAATATTATTTACTAATGATAGATTAAGAATTTTGTTTCTGCTTTTGGACTTCGCCTACAATTTTTAATATTCTCACTGTACCAAAGTAGAGAAATCTTATGTTAGACATCGCGTCACCCTTTATGCAAGCCAGATGAGAAATTGCGTTCCAATACCTTTCTATGTTATTCCTCAATATCATTTTAGCATCTATGTAATTAATAATAGTTTAAGCTCCATCAAAATGAAATCACTTTCATTCTTCTCTAAAAGAGAATCATCTATTAACTCTGTGTGACCCCCAAATACATTTTACTTTACTAATGTCACTAGTAACTCTACCTTCTGAAATATTAATCTATCTATCCAAAGCCATAAAGAGTGGTCAGATTATTTTTTTTAATCTAATCTTTTGTGAAAAGCAGACTGCTTATTTGGAGGGTCATGTAATAGGTACTTTTGGAGTACTATTTCTGAGCACAGCACTGCTGTGGGGCAGATTAAAACAACAGGAAGGAGGGTAAAACAAACAGACAAAAGGGAAGGTATGGTCTCTTCTCTGAAGAAAATTAGAATGTAACTGAAGAGGGTACACCAGTTGGTTCACATGGAACAATTAGCGAGGCACACAAACTGTACATAATTGGGCTAAGTGACAGAATATAATTGTAGTAGGAGGTTAGAGAAAGGAGACATCAATAAAGACTGAAAATCTACATTTTGAAAAGCTTCATGGATGATGGGTCGCATACAATGGGTAAGATTTAGATGCCTGGAAAGAGGGGAGGAGATTCGAGGTGGGATGGTAACAGCTCTTTGAATGTGCAAAATGTACTTAAAAAATTCTGAAACAAAAGGGTTCCTGGAAAGTGGTAAGAAACTAAAATAAATATACTGGATGATATCTACTTTGGAGAACCCCAAAAGTCAGTTAAAAAAAAGAAACATTTAGATGGGTTGCATTAAGCCCTATTGATCCACTAACTCTTCTTGACAAGGAGCTGCCAAGAATAAAGTATCCACCAGGGTGTTGGCAGGGTGGCCAAGTGGTGGGAAAAAAGGCCAGCAGGCTGTTATCAGGCTGTGAGTAATCCAAGAATGGGTTAATAACTTGCTAGGATGTGATGGAGATGCTTCCCAAGACTGCCAGTGAACCATTAGAATATAGGGGATGAAGGTGAGGGAGGTACCAAAATGCACTGGGATATACTGAATCAGAGTAAATGAGAAGTTAATTAATGATGCTCCCCACAGGGAGATCAAAAAAAGGGCTGTATTTCCTAAAGGAAATATCAAGAGCGGGAATGGAAAACACAATTATTTATTATTTTAATTTTTCAACCACTTATTTAGGTACTGTACAACCTGGCAATAATGCTGCCACACCTGTTCTCACCCATAGCTAACGCTACAAAACATTCATCATTACTCTTGCCTGCTTAACTACACAGAGCCTCAGAATCCTCCTGACCATTGAATTCTGGGCAGGTATTACAAATTAATCAGAATTAGTAAATACACACACACACACACACGGACACACACTCACACACATACTCCAATATCCCATGCTTAATTCAGAAAGAAATGTGGCTTGAAACCACATTTAAAATGGAAGTACACATTTTATCATGTTATAATATTTAGGAAGAGATGAATGAAAAACAGAGAAAACCATACATATTTTCATATGCAGATACACACACACACACACAATTTTCCTAGCAAAGGCTCTATAGACACAGAATACTTAAAAACTGGGGGGAAATTATTCCATTAATTCAAACCAATGAATGAAATTCTAAGACAGTTAAAGACTAAGTTCACCAGCAAATGATGACCGAAAGAGAAGCAAAATCCCCGACCATCATTTCCCAGTAACAATACCATTAGGAACAAATGGAGTTAGAATTCCAGGTGGCTTCAAGAAGCAAGCAGCTGGAGAAGGACCTACAGCCAGAAAGAGAAAGGTGAGTGGAAAAAAAAAGTGGGAGAAAGCTTCAGCATTTGTCTGGAGAAGAGGAGACTCGGAGGGAACTTAATAATAGCTTTCAAGTGTCTGTCTGAAGAGTTATTCTACAGGGAATGCTGACCAGCTGTTCTCCATCTTTATTCAGGGCAGAACAAAAGGAGATGCGCTAAACTGCAGGATGAAGGATTTAATTTAGACATAGAAAGAGTGGCTTGATAATAAGTGTTATTAGATGTTGGAATCAGTGTCTGAGGCAGCCCTGTTCTTTTGAGGGCTTAGCAAACAGAAGGACTCATGCAGAGGCCCTGGGGCCCAACTGAGGTGGGCACTGCTTGAAGGTAGTAAATTTAGGTCCACTGAGCTCCCCGGTCCTCTTCCAGCCCCAGTATCTAAGATTGTACTCCAACCACCCAGGTCTACCAGGTCAGTTAGAGCCATTCCCAGGAACAAAGAGAAAGTGGGCTTCTCCCCAGCATGCAAACTTCCAACCACGTTTAACAAGGTGCCAGGAAAAACAAGCAGCCTGACCATGGATTCCCAAGCCTCCTGCCTTGTTAAATGCAGTTTATGTTTTACACAAAAGTGTTCTGTCTTAATTTGCTTCTTTCCTATAAACGAAATGGGGTACATTTAGTATTCTTATGGGGCTGGTACACTGGCCAAGTTCATGCTGCCTATGGATTTTAAAAATGCCAAGCAGGGGTACCCACATTGAGAATCTGGAGAAAGAGTAACTGAAATGTGCTAGAATTACTAGCATATGTCCAATCCTTTGTTTTCTTCCCCCTTCTCTGTTTCTCTCACTGCCCTTCCTTGTAAAAATAGATGTGCAAGGATAGCACTGCATTAACTGAACATGAAATTTGCAAATGTGTATTACTTTTTCCACTGTCTTTTCCCATGTAGTCCGAATTGGTGAAGTTTTACAATAATATTTAAAAGTAAGAACCTATAAGGTTCTAGTATTTCCTAATATCACACCTTGTACTTACCAATGCTTAATACATGTTTGTTGAATGACTAGGGGTTCTATTTTTTTTTTTCACTCCCACACAACCCATATGAAAGGTCTCCTAATGGACAAGCACTTCCAACAACTTTGCTCTCCTTGTAAAATGAGCTTTCAATCCTCCCAACATCTGAGCTGTTCTCCTCTCACCAATGAAGAATCAGGTGTCCTCAAGGGCAGAGAGAACACCCACACATGCTGTGCAGAGTTGGACATGTCCTTCACTCCCCTGAATGCTGATGTCCTTTGTAGTCATGAACTGGGTCCCCTCTTCTCCATATTCCCAAAATTGTTTTACATAATGCTTTGAGCATAAGTATTCCATAAGTATCTGCTTAACAAAAATAAATTAAAAACACAGAACACAAGAAATGAGGCATAGTGCTTAAAGACATGTGCTCTGGAACAGGAGTGCCTTGATTGAAATCCCAGCTCTGCCATTTACTGACTGTGTGACTTTAGGCAAAATATTTGTAGTCTCTTTGGGCCTCATTTATTAAATGGGGATTATTATAGTACCTACCTCATCAAGTTGTTATGAGGATTAACTATGGTAATATCTATAAAGCACTTAGAACAGTATCTGATAGGTATTAAGCACCAAATGTACCACATAAATAAAAAGATGCTGGGGCTCAGGAATACACTTCCTGGTATTGTATGTAGCTCAGATCTACCAGCTGGTTAAAGTGTTTGGCAGCTCTGCTTGATGTCACCTGTCTGTTCTTTCCCCAAACCACCAGAAAGACAATGCACATGGTGATGGTAAGCCCCAAGTAGGGTAATAAATAGTGGAAGTGCCTTGAAAGCTCCTACTAGAAGCAAGGACAGAAAGGGGAACAATGGCTTGGTTGAGCAAAATTGAAAAGATGAACCAAAATGATCGACTTTGCCATTACTGAATGTCTACAGACCTATTTGAAATTAGAGTCAGCATCTTTCATTCCCCCAGTGAGAGGAAAATGCTATTGCTGTTGATTAGCTCTGGTTTTAGAGGGCCACCTAAGAAGCAGATCCAAAAGTAACACTAATAGCAACCAGAGCATTAGCTCTCAGCCCTGGTTGAGATACATACTGCAGCAATGACAAATTAATGGCACATGCAGTTCCATTCACTCTTTCTGTGAGGACATGGTCCTCTTTCTCACTGATCTTAAAACTTCTCCTTGTGCAACTCAATGATACATGCAGCCCCTACATATCAACTGGAGTTGGATCAGTGAGGGAATAAAACAAAGGGTTTAAAGCTTTGCTTCTAGATCCAAGAAGCAACATGTTAGCCCTTCGCAGACACCAAATACAAATAGATCCATTTCCAAGGAATAATAACCACATGGACCTTCTAACTATCCAAGGCAGGAAATTCTTCCCCATTCTGAATTATTGCTTGCTTATTAAGGAATATTTCTCTTCAAATGTAAATACTTATATTCTTAAAGATACGATGTCAAAATGTGTTCACTCAACCTGTGTTGTAGTCCTACTATGTGTTAGGTTTGTATGGAGTTCAGAAGTACAGCATACAATTCTAGTCCTCAGGAAACTTACAAGCAAGTTGGGAAAGCATTATTTATACAAATAAAAATCAGAAAATAATCCAAAATAATAAGGTAATAAAATGGTATGGTAGGGACTTCCCTGGTGGCGCAGTGGTTAAGAATCCTCCTGCCAATGCAGGGCACAAGGGTTTGATCCCTGGTCCAGGAAGATCCCACATGCCACGGAGCAACTAAGCCCCTATGCCACAACTACTGAGCCCACACACCACAACTACTGAATCCTGCCTGCTCTAGGGCCTGCGTGCCGCAACTACTGAAGCCCGCGTGCCTAGAGCCCGCGCTCCGCAACAAGAGAAGCCACCACAATGGGAAGCCCACGCACTTCAATGAAGAGTAGCCCCCGCTCACCGCAACCAGAGAAAGCCCGTGCACAGCAATGAAGACCCAACGCAGCAAAAAATAAAATATATAAAAAAGAAAGCTTTTAAAAATATGGTATGGCAATAAGTATTGGTATGGAAATAAGGTGCTGTATTCTGTAGGTTCAGGCAGGAAGAAACTTTTAAAGAATGGAGTTTCACGTGGGCCAGAATAGTAAGCAAAGAAATAATAATCATCAGGCATAATGTGGCCCTTATATAATGGCTGATGTGTGGATTGGAAAAGGGGAAAAGAAAAAGGGAAATGCTCAAAGATGTAAGTGATAATGGTATTCCGGAGGGACAGAGCTGATCACTTCTACCAAAGAACAAGCAATTCTGAGGTCTGCCTATTACAAAATTTCTGCCAACCCAAAAGCTTCCAAGGACTTAGAGGCCCCAAGAGAACACATTCAAACAGGAGGGTAAATTTCTCCAAGGTTACAGAAAACATCTACTGATCACAAACATCCATGCCAAAGACTTCTCAGGAGTGGAAGCACAAAAAAGGGTCAACCAACAAGCCTTAGTTGTACAAACTCTCTCAACTCTGTTTTAAAGTATTGCTTCAAGAGAAAAGGTTAAATGAGGTTTGAGTACAGTGTAATAAACCTTCACTGTTCATAAAGCTCCAAGTGATAAATGTATGTATGGTTACTGTATAAAAATATTGGGGTCAAATGCCAAAGATCTCTGAGGTTAAGATTTTTTTGCATGGATAGGTGAAGGAGCCCAAATCATCAAATCTCAAGAAAATGGCAGCTTGTCAGTCAAAGACACAATCTGCTCCAGCTCACCAGAGAAGCCCATTCCCAAAGTCCACTCAGCCAGACGTTACAAACATTCTAGCTGTGATATACAGCGCACCGTGGCATGTAATTTGTTTGGTTCCAAGAGACTAAGAGCAGGGTTTGGAAGGTTCACTGCATTGTAAAAGAGATATGCCGGGCTGCAGGTTTTCACATTTGTAAATTTTTTAAAAATCCCCTATTCCTCAATAGTAGGACATCCAAGGGAGAGGCATGAGTTGGTATCCACGGAATAGCTAAGAAGGAAGGATTTCAACCGCTGTAATACATGCCAGTGTCTGCAAGTAAAACAAGAAGGACCTGTGACAAAGACCTATAAGGAAAGGCACAATTCTGCATATAATTGGCCTATGGCATAATTTGTGCCATATGTTTCCAAACAGTAGAACTCTGACTCCTGCTGCAGTGAGGGAGTTGTGTGAAAATACCATGGGACTCATCGCTTCTGCACGATGGAAAACCCATTTTCACTTCTGATCCAACCTAGGACTTGTCCTTCTCAGTAAAAAAACAAAACAAACAACAACAGAACCCTTGGATCACATAAACCCTCTCCTTTGTACCATGGGGGCTGGGCACATAGAGGGGGTGAGAGAAAACAAAAGCTGTAGATACAAGGGGAAAGGTACAGAAAGTACCTCCAAAGTAACTGACCACACACAATTTGTGGAACATGTTTAATAAAAGCAAAGGCTTCTTTAGAAATGTGTGGATACAAACTTCTATTTGAAATCTAAATTTGAGTCATTACTGTTTCAGAGATGAAGTATTCCTTGCAGTTAGCAATGACTCTTACCAAGAAGAAGTGGAAAATCAGCTTCCATTTTTGAGCAACTATTATGGACTGCACATTCCATCTTCATTTAGTCCTCACAATAGCCTTATGAATATCTCACCTTATTCCTCAGCTGGAGAAACAGCCTCAGAGAGATGTAATATACTGCCCAAGTTTAGACAGCAAGCATCCGTGGTGGGATTCCAGAGAAATTTGTCTGACCCCAAAGCCCATGTTCTTATCATACTTTCTATTGCTTTGGCAGAGTGGTTGTATTGGCAGCTATTACCATAACCAATCCCTCCAGCATGGCATGGAATACAAAACATTAGCAGGACCTGAGTGATAAAAGAGGAGAAATCTAAATCATAGTGGAAAAGACAGAAAAGCCTTTAGCTTCAGCTGGCCACAGTTTTCATTAAACCCTTGGAGATAGATTTGGAAATAAATATCATAGCCCTGAATATTGTTTATAGTTTGATGTATGGATTCATTCTTACATTTACTACATAGTAAACAAAATATAGTTCAGGGTTTCCACATGCATTCCCAATTTTTCCCTTTATTGTCTTTATAAAGTCCCCCAAACATCTTAGATATTGTTATAGAAAGACGTCTGTAAAAGCGGATTCGGACTATTTAAAATCAAGACGCAGGGGCTTGAAGTGAGAAGGTCAGCTGAATAGCCTAGTTTATAGCTTGTTTCACACTTTTGAGCTTGTTTCTTGCTCAGTGGAGCTGAGTACAAAATTCTCAATTAATTTTTGCCTATCCACTACAAGTTCATGAAGAAATTCTCCTATGTTATCTTTGAAAAGTTTTACCTTTCACGTTTAAATCTGCAATGCACCTGGAATTGATTTGTGTGTATAGTGTGATGTAGGAGTCAAGATTCATTTTTTTCCCCTTATGGATATCCAAATGACCCACTACCAATTATTGAAATGACAATTATTTTCCCCATTGCATTGTAGTAGCACCTGCGTTTTATAGTAAGAATAATAACTTTTAATATCTGATAGTATAAATCCTCCAACTTCTTCATTTTCTTGGCTATTCTTTCCATGTGCATTTCCATAGAAATTTTAGAATCAGCTTATCAATTCCATTAACAAATCTGTTGGGATTTTTATTGGCACGGCACTGAATCCATAGGTTAATCCATGGGAAGAACTGACATCTTTTTTTCAATGTTGAGTCTGCTAATCCAAGAATATGATAGGTTTTATTTAATTTCTCAGTAATATTTTAGAGTGTTCTTCATAGGAGCCTTGCAAATTTTCGGCAGACTTATTGCTAAACAACTGATCATTTGATGCTATCTTAAGTGGCATCATTCTTTAAATTTTAATTTCTAATAGTTTGTTACCATTTGCTTGGGATTTGACAATTAAGGGTCTTTTAAAAATCCATGCGAGAAAACCTTAACCTCAGAGATCACTGGCATCTGACTCCAACATTTTTGTACAGTAACCATACATACATTTATCATTCCAAACTTTACGAACTGTGAAACTTTATTACATTGCATGTAAAACTCAATTGATTTCTGCTATGTTCACTTATTAGAATTAATAAGTTATATTCAGTTCTTTTAGATTTTCTACATGCAAGATCATGTAACCTGTGAATAATGACAGTTTTATTTTTTATTTCCAAACTATTATGCCTTTTATTTCTTGCCCTGTTGTGCTGGCTAGGTTTTCTAGTACAATGTTGAATAGAATTGAATCAGAGCAGACCTTCGTGTCTCATTCCCAATCTCAGGGGAAATCTTGTAATATTTCACCATTAAGTATGAAGAGTGTAGATGTTTTGTAGATACTCTTTACTAGATTAAGGAAAAGTTCTTTTATTATCATGAATGGTTACTAGATTTTTTTCTAATGCTATGTCTGCAACTATTAAAGTGAGCATATGATTTTTCTCATTTGTTCTCTTAATGCAGTGACTTAACATTGACTTTTCAATTAATAAACCAACATTATTTTCTTAAGATAAACCCAAGTTAGTTGTGATGTATTTTCCTTTTTATATATTATTCAACTTGCTAACACTTTTTAGAAGTTTTGCATCATTGTCCAAGAGACAAATTGTTCTGTAATGTTCTTACCAAGTTTATATTGACCTCACAATGGGTTGGGAAATATCCCATTTTTTCCTATTGCTCTAAAGAATTGATGTAAGATTGATTTTATTTCTTTAAACAATTGATAGACTTCACCCAAAAGCCATTTGAACCTAGATCTCTGTCTCAGACTGTTTTCAACTATATATTCAAGTTCTATAATAGATCTAGTATTATTCAGACTTTAAAATTTCTTCTTGTGTCAGTTTTGGTAACTTGGTAACTGTGTTGTTCAAGGAAACTGTCCATTTTATCTAAACTTTAAAATTCCTTTGCCTAAAGCTGCTTTCCCCTCCACGTGGGCACATGGAGTTCAGGGAATTTAGCCAGTCACAAACCTGCAGCCTGAAGCAGAGCACCCCCAGAAACTGTAATTTAAAACAGAGTTGCCTTATATGAGCTTCAGACCAACAAACAAAATGAATGTTTAATGTGTTTTTGGTTGTTTATTATGAAATAAATAACCAATGCATAACTTATTGTCCCATTGATTAATCCCCTCCTCTGATTTGTCTAGTCATCTGTTAAACCTAACTCTTGAGTTTTTAATTTTAGAAAATATATTTATCAGTTTTTAGATTTCTACTTGGTACTTTCTTTTATATTCCATTTCTCCAGTGAAAATCTCCATTATGTCATCTATTTTCTTGAATATGTTAATCATAGATTTTTAAAATGTCTTTGTCTCATTACAGTAATTACAATTAGACTACCTCTAGGTATGTATCTATATTTACAATCTTTTTATTAAGACATAATTGACATATAAAAAGTACATATCTTTAAAATGTACTATTTGATAAGCTTTGACATCTATATACTCCTGAAAAACCATTGCTATGACCAAGTTAATGAATGTATCCATCACTCCCAAGTTTCCTCAAGCCCTTTTATAATCCTTCCCTTCTACCCCATCCATACCCACCCCAATCTCCAGAAACCATTCATCTGATTTCTGTCACTAGAGATTAGTTTGCATTTTTAAGAATCATTTAGTATATACCCTTTTTGTCTGGCTTTTTAAACTTAGCATAATTATTTTGAGATTCATCTATGTTGCACCATGCATCAATAGTTCATTCCTTTTTACTGATCCATTGTATGGATATACCACAATTGTTTATCCACTCACCTACTGATGGATAGTCAATGTTAATAGTAGTGTCCTGCAAAGAGCAGGAGTCTTTTTCCTTGTTCTTGTTGTTTTGATAAAGTCCAATTTATCAATTTGTTCTTTTCTGAATCATGCTTTTGGTATTCTAAGAAATTCTGTTCTAAACCAAGATCACAAAGATTTTCTTCTAGAACTGTTATAGTTTTATGTTTTACATCATCTATTTGGAGTTAGTATTTGCATATGTTGTAGGGTATGGATCAAAGTTCTTTTTTTCTGCATATGAATATTACATCACCATTTGACTATCCTTTTCCACCGAACTCCCTGTGTACCTTTATCAAAAACTAGGTGTCCGTATGTATGTAGGTCTATTTCTTGACTATCTATTCTGTTCCCTTGATTGTTTTGTCTACCTCTACCCCAGGGGTCAGCAAACAATGGCCCCCAGGTCAAGCCTGGGATACTGCCTATTCATGTACAGCTTCAAGCTAAGAATGATACTCACATTTCAAAATGGTTGGAAAAAAATCAAAAGAATAGTTTCTTATGACATGTAAAACTTATATAAATTTAAATGTTGGTGTCTTTAAATAACGGTTAATTGAAACACAGCCATACTCATTCTTTTATGTATCATATATGACTGTTTTCATGCTACAACAGCACAGCTGGCTAGCTGTAACAGAGACAGCACCACCCACATAGGTTAAAATATTTACTATTTGACCTATACATAAAAAGTTTTCCTATTCCTGCTTTCCATTAATATAAGATTGCTTTAATTACTATAGCTTTATTATATGTTTTCAAAACAGTGTTAGTTCTATAACTTGGTTCTTCTTTTTCAAGGTTGTTTTGGCTATTCTAGAACCTTTGAATTTCCATATTAAATTCAGAATGTGTATTACAATTTCTTTAAGAAAAATAAACCCAGTGTGACCTTAATGATGATTAAATTGGATTTATGGATTAATATGGGGAAACTTCACATCTGAAAAACAGTGAGTCTTCTGGCCTATGGACACAGTATATCTTCCCTCTCACTAGGTCTTCTGTTCTTTTTCTCACCAATGCATATAATTTCAGTAACAGGTTAATACTGGCAATCCCTGTTTATCCCAATCTTCGGGATTTCATGAAAACCAACAGCAGATTTCCCCTGACCTCTGCTTCTACATCTTTCTCTAAAATAAAATTAAATTAAAAATTGGAAGAAAAAAAAAGGAGATTCATTCACATAGCTTGTATGCAAAATTTTTGTTTTTCCTTTGACTCCAGCCACGAAAGCTAAACCACACAGAACTATAAACTTTCTAGCAATAGATATGAAATGTCAAGGCATGAAATGTAAACATACTGTTTAAAATGTGGTCCTCCTTTCCTAATGTGGCAAATGATTATTTCGGATGGAAAATTATGAACCTCACTCAATCTGTTTCCTAGTATATCATTAACCCATTTCATGGTTAATGAAGACCTTCCACCAGTCAGGCAGCCACTGTTTAAAATTGTTATGTCTCATATCAATAAATTATGATTATAATGGCAATAATTTCCTTCAAAATAGGTTGTTCTCATGAGAAAGGGTTTGTTTCCTGTGGGCGATCACTGGACACCTTCTGTTTCACCTCTGCTGTCAAGCAGCAATGGAGGTATGAGCAGTGCCATGATATTTTGGGGTGCAAATCCTCTGTCTCTTCTGAAATTCATTTCTCACTTAATCACTGCTACTGAACAAAGATAGTCTTGGAGGAAAAGGACCTCTTCCCTGTGTGGGCCAGGGACCAGCCAGGTCAGGATTTGGCTGTCTTTTGTAGTGAGTGTGATGACTGAACCTGTTTGGAGAGACTCCAAGGTTTGTTCCTTCACCACAGAAGTGATCCTTATTGAAGGAAATTTTCTTTGATGTTCTGCTCAAATCTTCCCCTCACTAACTTTCACTCTATCATTTATAATAGGATCTCCTAAAACAATTCCTCTTCCTCATAGAGGGTTTTCAACCTTTCGAACCTCAAGAATTCTACATTCCTCTGAGCCATGGCTCGATATATACCTATCTATCTATCTATCTATCTTCAGATTAGTAATAAAAGAGTTGATAATATTTGTTTTACAATTATCAGGAAATTCCTTTCAAAAGCACTTCCTGGTGGCTGAGATTTGCAACATTCACATCAGATTTTAGTCTGTGGACACCAGGCTCTTAGCTTCTTTAGGAGATAAGACCAACTGAAATAGAGAGCTTTGCAGTTTGACCTGGATGCCTGTTACAGTTTCAGCAAATAAAAAAAGTAATATTAAAAAAAAAAAGGAAAAAGGTTAATATATTGCTAACCTGCCTGGTTTAGACGCTCCATCTAATTAAATAGCAGTTATCATCCAGGAGCAGGATTATGAAAACCATACTGGAACTAAGAAAAATAGATACTACACCATCATTTTGGTACTGAATATCTTAGATGACATCAGATGACCAATTTGATAACTTCTGGTCTTCTGTCATCTTCACAGACATCTTATCAGCAGTAGAAGACTAAGTTAATAAAAGGGGCATTGTCTCTATGTTATTATAGAAACACCTTAGTTAGATGAGGTGATCTTCCCTGCAGCTTACCTCCTCCAGTCTATTGCATCAGATGTGCAGTGGTTTGCACTGTTGCACTGGACGGGAATCTGCCTTACCTCTCTCCATCTATCCTGCTGCCACACTCTAGTCCAGGTGACCTTCATGTCTCATATCTCTCCCCTGCACAGCTACAATAGCATCCTCTCCAGTCTCCCTGTTTCCACTCTTGCCACCTTCCTACTCATAATCCAATCCAATCAGAAGCCAGATTGTTTTTATGATTTAAAAACATACATCATATTTCTTATTTGAAATGCTAATAAGCTGCTGCACTGGACCTCTGTCAGTTGAGGCTACATCACTGAAAATCCTCCCAACATTTGAGTAACTTTCCACATTAGGAGCCCCACCTTTCAAAAGTAGAATTGAAAAAGGACTGCATTCTCAAACCCTCTTGCAGCTGAGGGGACAGATGTTTAACTTAAATTCTACCCATCAAAACACATCTGTTGAGACATGGTTTGGGACCTGAGCAATATGAGAAAGACCTCCACACAGAGACTGATGCACTGAGAAGCACAGCAGGGAGAGTGCCTGGCTCTCTGAGAGCACATGTGGCAGGACTTCGGGCACCTACACCCAAGCATTGTTGATGCCAAGGTGAAAAGGACATTTCACTACAGCAGTCTCCAGTAGGTTGGGTGTGGATCCTGATGGCACGGCTCCAGAGTCTGGCTCCTTAGCCTTCCCAAAGTTCTATAAGCAGTGCCACCTTTAGACCTGGGCAAATGAGACGTCTGTCTCAAGCCCTAAGTCTCAGGGACCCCCCCGTGTTTTGGAAGATACCTTTCATTATCACCACAAAAAATTAAGATAAAAATGAAACATAAAAAATAATGAGTAACCTCATAATCAAGCATATGTTTGATATCCTATATCTTATTTATACAGGATATGGAAATGTCTGAATACACCTAATTAAACCAGCCGGTTGTCTGGATTAAATGGGAATGTGTCCTAATAGTCCCAGATCCACATATGGTTAAGAATCACAGAAAAAAATGTGCAATGTCTTGCACTGTCATCTAAACAGGTAAGTGTTCATAGATTAGATTTATCACTTACTGTTAACTGTCATGCATCGCTTGCAACAAAATATTTGCCTGGGGCCCATAAACCTAGGGGCAGTGCTAACTAAGAGCTACGTAGTATCTTTTTAATACATTCCTTTTTTGCCTACACTAGCATGAGTGGATTCTGCTGTTGGCAACATAGAATCTAGACTAATCCCTACACTAGAATAAAATCCAAACTCCCTAATGTAGCCTTCAAAGACCACAGAATCTAGTACAAGCTTAAGTTCCCAGATTCTCCTTATCTCATCCATTCATTCAACCATTCATTCATTCATTTAACAAGAGTGCATTAAATGCATACCATGTACCAGGTAATAATCTAGAGATTGGCAATACAGCAGTGAACAAAACAGACAGCATTTATATTCTTACAAACTTTACATTATAGGGAGAAAGACAGAAAGTGAATGAATGAAAGACTGAATGAAGCAATAAGATAATCAGAGATAACTATTCGTAAAAAGATAAAAATAGGACTCATGTTGGGGAGTAATTTAGATGGGGGGGGTAACAGATGAGAAAGTGACATTGAAGCAGAGAACTGAATGATGGACAGCAATCAGTCATATGACGAATGTAAGGCAGTGTATTTAGGCAGAGGGAACAGAACACACAAAGGTTCAAAGGCAAGAGCAAGACTGATTTGTTCAAAGAACAAAAAGACAGTTGTGTTGCTGAAATATAGAGAATGAAGGGAAGGGAAAGGCAAGGACAGTCCTTTTACATATTTACTCCATAAACTAAGTGGATCAATTGATGGTTTTGTTATAATTAGAGCCATCATTTAGCAGCAATTTCATTCTTCGTGCTCTGTGGGTCCAGAGTGCCCTCCAAACACCTGAAAAATTCCAAGACTCAAATAATGATGTACTCTTGATTTCATGTTGTCTGCCCTTCCTCATGTCAAAAATTGTTACACTCAGTTTTCTAAAGGTCTTTTTCTTCTCTTAGCCTGTTCTCAAGAGTCAAGCCTGGACCCTGGAGTTTTTCACTTCTACCAGCTTCCCTTGGATGAGCTTGGGCTGACAGCTTGAGCTTGGGCTCAAGCCAGCTCCATCGTTCACGAAAGGCACAGAAAGCAGAGGAACGAATAAAAAAGACCCTTCTCCATGCTCCCCTCCATTGATCCTCTTTCCTCTTGACATCAACATAAAGGGATCCAGAGGGACAGTCTTCAAGGTAACTCTGGTTCATACCAAGTTCAAAAGTTCTGTTCTGTCCTTTGTTTTAGATTATCCATGCACCTATTTTTTTTTTTTTAACAAATGTGAATTAAGTGCCTACTGTGTGCCAGGGATTGTATTAAATACAGATACAGAGTAGTGAACAAAACAGACCTGGTTCCTTCCTTTGGGGAGCTTATGGTCTCTAGTCAGGGGGAAACATTAGTAATCACAGAAATAAATATTGAAAAACAAAGGGGAATAAGCTTATGAAGAAAAAATATAGAGACTGGAGAGTATATTGGTGGCAGTGGTCGTCGAGGGATAGTACTTTACTCAACCTTCCCAAATAAGAGCAGGCTTCAGTTTCTAGTTACCAGCTCTGACTATGTGATCTCGACAGCCCCAGTTAATTCTGTAACCTTGAGGTGGCTTCACTAATACCATTCTGAAAACCATTCAGGTTCACTTCAGTGGGGGTTCTAATAGGGAGTCATGTGGAGTTCTGAGGAGAGAGCAAGTCCCCTGCCTCCGCAGAAGGTGTTCTCTCTGGAAGAGCATAACTACTCCAGATGCCATGCATTTTCTCAAAATGAATTACTAGATTCATCCAAACATATTCTCTCTGGCCAAATTTCTGTCCATAGGTCTGTAGACAACATTAGCAACATAGGTGGGCCAGGAAACAGACAAATAGAACATTATCTGGTTACTATGAAACGAATAAAGCAAGAAAATACGTGACTCTGTCAAGATACAATAAAGCCTGGCAGACGTGCAAAGGAAACATCTTAAAAGGGTCACCATTGTTTAAAATGACAAAGTTCCACTCAGCATACTTTGAGAGGTAACACATAGATGTTCAAATAATATTAAGTGGTACAGGTTATTTAGACATCACTGCTTACAGCCAATTGTTGTGATTCCTCCATTTTGAAAATGAGATTGTTCTGACTTCCTCTCCCACACCTCCTGTTTACTTTCTCCTCTGTTTTCTTCCTCTTCCAATATCCTTTCCATTTACCCTTCTTGTCCTCACTACCTTTCACTTTATCCCTCCATTCTTTTATTACCACCCTCCAGTCTCCTCACTGCCTGAGTTATTCTCCTTCCCTTTCCATCTCGACATTTCAAAATATATACTCATATCTTTTTCATGGATGAGCTATGAAATATATACAAAATATCATTACTTATAATGAATATCATGAGAAAAAATAATCAGTATAAAACATAAGAGCCAAAAATGCACAACTAAATCCTTTTGTAAAAAATATTTTGATAGAAAAGTCAATACTTCATGAAATATGAAAAGTCAAACTTTAGAAAAATGAGCTTAACAAAACTAATGCTCGTAAAAGAAGATCCCCTAAAATCTGTTTAACTTGTTATGGACACAAAACTGATCAATGAATCAAATCTTCACTGTTAAATTTAAATGGAAAAGGAATTGATTTTGATGAAAATAATTTCAATAACATGAACATTAGAATGGAAAGAACTGAAAACGTTTTAGCTGGGTCTTACAGAAAGTTGATCAATGAATTAAGTTTGCCAGATGAAATGGGTTCCCTAAGACTCTTCCTCAACAAAATTTCATCAGTGCTGACAAAATTCTGACTTGAATGTGCTTACTCAAAATGGTGGGCTCTCTCTTTTTTTTTTTTTTTTAAACCTGAATGAATTTTAGTAGAAGAATTTAGAGCCCCAATGTAATTTTGTTCCAAAATGTTAGTCACACCATTGTAAATCAACTATGTAAATTAAAAAAAAAAAATGGTGGGCTCTCAACGTCCTCAGGATCAAAGTGGGTGAGACAACATGACAGTGGCAAATGTCCTACATCAATCCCAAGAATGGACCTGGAGGTGAGGTAACTGGTTTTGGTCCATAGTAGCAATACTTCGAACCTCAAGGTCCTAAAGTGACCCAGTCTACCAGAATGAGCTGTTTTACCAGGAGAAAGTCAAGTCTTGAATACTTGGGAGAACTTTCATTTTCTTGAGATAGAGACAGACTGGCTGTGGAAACAACTAAATAATTCTACCTGCCATCCTTCCCACCTGGGACTATTCCTATTTCTCATCCACATACTGGGCTACCTACGTTGTTCGCTATTGTCTCTCCAGCACCAGCACTGTGCCTGACACATAGTAGGTGCTAGACAAATATTGACTGAATGGATTAACTACAAGCCTTCAGCTCACTGGTATTTTAAAGAGACAACCCAACCTAACTCTGAAAGATATATAAAAATAAATGATCTGAGTTCAATTCGTGGTGCTACTCCTTGCTAGGTCTATGACTCCAGACTAGTCATTTAACCTCTTGATGTCTCAGTTTCTGTATCTATGAAATGAGGGTAAGAGATGTAATAACTCCATAGGTTTGAAAGGAGTAAATGGGAAAATCTATGTGAAGTACTGGGCAAAGGGCCTGACACTTTTAAGTAAGAGCTCACCAGATGTTATCTATTAACATTATTATCAATACCATCATCATCTCTGAATAAAATGGACAATAAAAGTCAACTTGCCAGCCTTTTTAAACACTATATTTATGAGAAGCAGATAATAACATGGGAGTAAGTCTCATTTGGCATAACAAATAATTATTTACTCAGCGGAAAGTAGTAACATCTTGAGAATATTAAGGGGTCAGTACAGATTCTGCCCAATCCCTTTAAACTTTTGAAAGCAGCCTCTACATGACTGGTGATCACCGATTTTTAATAGTAACAAGTGCTATTATAAAGATGATCACAAAGAACTATAAAATTCTGAAGTGTCTGTGAAACCAGTATAACAGTACAGTTAATAAGCTTTAATGTGTCCTAATTATTTAAAATATTGTCATCATTTTCACGTGATCAGTGAGCAGAACACTCTCCTTAGGACTAGAAGTTCTCAGTTCAAGTCCTAGCACCTCTACCTACTAGTAGTGACATTGGACAAACCGTGTACATAACTTCTTTGAATATTTTGCCTAATCTATAAAATAAGAGAATATCTTCTTGGATTGATACCTTGATCATTACATAGTGTCCTTCTTTGTCTCTTCTAATAGTCTTTATTTTAAAGTCTGTTTTGTCTGATATGAGAATTGCTACTCCAGCTTTCTTTTGATTTCCATTTGCATGGAGTATCTTTTTCCATCCCCTCACTTTCAGTCTGTATGTGTCCCTTGGTCTGAAGTGGGTCTCTTGTAGACAGCATATACACGGGGTCTTGTTTCTGTAAACGTTCAGCCAGTCTATATCTTTTGGTTGGAGCATGTAATTCATTTACATTTAAGGTAGTTATCGATATGTATGTTCCTATTACCATTTTCTTGTTTTGGGTTTGTTCTTGTAGGTCTTTTCCTTCTCTTGTGTTTCATGCCCAGAGAAGTTCCTTTAGCATTTGGTGTAAAGCTGGTTTGAAGGTGCTGAATTCTCTTAGCTTCTGCTTGTCTGTAAAGGTTTTAATTTCTCCGTCGAATTTGAATGAGATCCTTGCTGGGTAATCTTGGTTGTAGGTTTTTGCCTTTCATCACTTTAAGTATGTCCTGCCACTCCCTTCTGGCTTGCAGAGTTTCTGCTGAAAGATCAGCTATTAACCTTATGGGGATTCTCTTGTATGTTATTTGTTGTTTTTCCCTTGTTACTTTTAATATTTTTTCTTTGCAGTTAATTTTTGATCATTTGATTAATATGTGTCTTGGCGTGCTTCTCCTTGGATTTATCCTGTATGGGACTCTCTGTGCTTCCTGGACTTGATTCACTATTTCCTTTCCCATATTAGGGAAGTTTTCAACTATAATCTCTTCAAATATGTTTTCAGTCCCTTTCTTTTTCTCTTCTTTTTCTAGGACCCCTATAATCGAAATGTTGGTGCGTTTAATGTTGTCCCAGAGGTCTCTGAGACTGTCCTCAATTCTTCTCATTCTTTTTTCTTTATTCTGCTCTGTGGTAGTCATTTCCACTATTTTATCTTCCAGGTCACTTATCCTTTCTTCTGCCTCAGTTATTCTGCTATGGATTCCTTCTAGAGAATTTTTAATTTCATATATTGTGTTGTTTATCATTGTTTGTTTGCTCTTTAGTTCTTCTAGGTCCTTGTTAAACATTTCTTGTATTTTCTCCATTCTATTTCCAAGATTTTGGATCATCTTTACAATCATTACTCTGAGTTCTTTTTCAGGTAGACCGTCTATTTCCTCTTCATTTGTTTGGTCTGGTGGGTTTCTACCTTGCTCCTTCATCTGCTGTGTGTTTTTCTGTCGTCTCATTTTGCTTAACTTACTGTGTTTGGGGTCTCCTTTTTGCAGGCTGCAGGTTCATAGTTCCTGTTGTTTTTGGTGTCTGCTCCCAGTGGCTAAGGTTGGTTCAGTGGGTTGTGTAGGCTTCCTGGTGGAGGGAACTGGTGCCTGTGTCCTGGTGGATGAGGCTGGATCTTGACTTTCTGGTGGGCAGGACCGTGTCCGGTGGTGTGTTTTGGGATGTCTGTGACCTTATTATGATTTTAGGCAGCCTCTCTGCTAATGGGTGGGGTTGTGTTCCTGTCTTGCTAGTTGTTTGGCATAGGGTGTTTCCAGCACTGTAGCTTGCTGGTCGTTGAGTGGAGCTGGGTCTTAGAGTTGAAATGGAGATCTCTTGGAGAGCTTTGCCATTTTATATTATGCGGAGCTGGGAGGTCTTTGGTGGACCAATGTTCTGAACTCGGCTCTCCCACCTCAGATGCACAGGCCTGACACCCGGCCGGAGCACCAAGACCCTGTCAGCCAAATGGCGTAGAAGATAAGGGAGAAAAAAAAAAGAAAGAAAGAAAAAAATAAAATAAAAAGTTATCAAAATAAAAAATTTTAAAATTATTAAAAATAAAAAAATTAAGAAGTAATAAAAAAAGAATAAAAAAGAGAGAAAGAAAGAAGAGAGCAACCAAACCAAAAAACAAATCCACCAATGATAACAAGCACTAAAAACTATACTAAAAAAAAAGACAGACAGAACCATTGGAGAAATGGTAAAAGCAAAGCTACACAGACACAATCACACAAAGAAGGATACACGTACACCCTCACAAAAAGAGAAAAAGGAAAATATATATATATATATCTACATATAAAACAAAAAAAAGGAAGAGAGCAACCAAATCAATAAACAAATCTACCAATGATAATAAACTCTAAATACTAAACTAAGATAAACATAAAACCAGAAACAAATTAGATGCAGAAAGCAAACCCCATGTCTACAGTTGCTTCCAAAGTCCACCACCTCAATTTTGGGATGATTCGTTGTCTATTCAGGTATTCCACAGATGCAGGGTACATCTAGTTGATTGTGGAGATTTAATCCTCTGCTCCTGAGGCTGCTGGGAGAAATTTCTCTTTCTCTTCTTGGTTTGTACAGCTCCTGGGGCTCAGCTTTGGATTTGGCCCCGCCTCTGCATGTGGGTCACCTGAGGGCGCCTGTTCTTTGCTCAGACAGGACGGGGTTAAAGGAACAGCTGATTGTGGGGCTCTGGTTCACTCAGGCTAGCGGGAGGGAGGGGTACAGAATGCCGGGCGAGCCTGCAGCAGCAGAGGCTGATGTGACATTGCAAAAGTCTGAGGCGCGCTGTGTGTTCTCCCAGGGAAGTCTTCCCTGTACCATGGGCCCCTGGTAGTGGCAGGCTGAACAGGCTCCCAGGAGGGGAGGTGTGGATAGTGACCTGTGCTTGCTCACAGGCTTCTTGGTGGCTGCAGCAGCAGCCTTAGCGTTTCATGCCCGTCTCTGGCATCCGTGCTGATAGCCATGGCTTGCGCCCATCTCTGGAGCTCGTTTAGGAGGTGTTCTGAATCCCCTCTCCTTGCGCACCAGGAAACAATGGTCTCTTGCCTCGTAGGGAGTTCCAGACCTTTTCTGGACTCCCTCCCGGCTAGCTGTGGCACACTAGCCCCTTTCAGGCTGTGTTCACACAGCCAACCCCAGTCTGCTCCCTGGGATGTGACCTCTGAAGCCGAAGCCTCAGCTCCCAGCCCCAACCCATCCCGGCGGGTGAGCGGACAAGCCTCTCAGGCTGGTTGGCACCAATCCTCTGTGTGGGAGTCTCTCCACTTTGTCCTCTGCACCCCTATTGCTGCACTCTCCTCCGTGGCTCCAAAGCTTCCCGCCCGCCACCCCACGTCTCCACCAATGAAGGGGCTTCCTAATGTGTAGAAACTTTTCCCCCTTCACAGCTCCCTCCCATCCCTATTCTTTTGTCTCTGTTTTTTCTTTTTTCTTTTGCCCTACCCAGGTACGTGGGGGAGTTCCTTGTCTTTTGAGAAGTCTGAGGTCTTCTACCAGCATTCAGTAGGTGTTCTGTAGGAGTTGTTCCACATGTAGATGTATTTCTGATGTATTTGTGGGGAGGAAGGTGATCTCCACATCTTACTCCTCCGCCATCTTGAAGGTCTCTTTCCATTTCTTTTATACTTTTATATATGGCTTGTGGAACACCCATATAGCCCTGATTACCTGAAGCCCACCTTTTCTTAGCCATTCCTCCTATAGGTACATTTTCCCATTAACTGTAGGCCAAGCAAGACTATGAGCTCAGCTGCTACGTTTTTCTCTCAATTTTCTCACTCTCTTCAGATTCTGTAGTTTCACAAACAAGTATAACTTACTGATCATCAATTCACTGCAGAAGGGTTTGCTGAGCCATCTGGCCAGAGCTGTGCTGTTGGTCTACAGAAACGCCAGCTGCCCTAGCTCCTTGACCTCCCCTCTGTGTGCACAAGGACAGCCAAGGTGGAGGCAACTGCTCAAAAAAAGCAAAATAGAATGAAGATCGCATCTGGCCTCCTCCAAGCTATTTCCTGCCCTATGGTTTGGTACCTACATATATGTGAAAGGACATAAAATTCCACTTTCAGGGCTTGCCAGATATAAGTGTTTCAATGGCAACAGATTCCACTGGGCAAGGGCTGCACATGTGTTGGGGGTCTGTCATCATGATGCCTGGGAGATTGTGAGTTCTCTCAAACATGGGCTGGTCTGGTGACCTCCTTAACACTCTGCTCACTGGAGGATTACCATGCACGGTTTCCCTTCTGACAACCCAAAGTGGGCTTGTTGGACTTTCTCAATATCTGCTACATAGTCGGTGAAGCGGCAGCAAAGGTCTGCATTCCCTGGTTCTCTTTCTCTCTCTTTTACTGTACAGGTGTTCTGTTTTGGCACAGAAATGTTAACCAGCTCTTTAAAAAGCATATTCTGAAGTTTAATAAAAAGCAGGAAGAAAATCAACAAGAGTCTCCATTTCAATGGCCAAATGGCTGGAGTAGGGGAGGTGGAAAAGGCCATCATGGGAGACTTGCCCACTGAAATATTTTGGTGTTTCACTGGCAGGGTTAAAAGTAAAGTCCAGGGGCTTCCCTGGTGGCGCAGTGGTTGAGAATCTGCCTGCCAATGCAGGGGACACGGGTTCGAGCCCTGGTCTGGGAAGATCCCACATGCCGCGGAGCAACTGGGCCCGTGAGCCACAATTACTGAGCCTGCGCGTCTGGAGCCTGAGCTCCGCAACAAGAGAGGCCGCGATAGTGAGAGGCCCGCGCACCGCGATGAAGAGTGGCCCCCGCTCGCCGCAACTAGAGAAAGCCCTCGCACAGAAACGAAGACCCAACACAGCTAAAAATAATAAATAAATAATAAATAAATAAATTTATAAAAAAGTAAAGTCCAAATGAGGGTGCTCTGTTTCCTGCTTTTTCACATAGGGACTACTTTTCCAAGTAAAGAAAATGCTAACCAAAGAAAATAAAGGGAGAGACTGTCTCATTCTTTACCAACACAAATTGTGTAGCATTGTTCTAATTGAAGCAATATGCTTCCGAGGGTGGAGCAGTGTGTAACGAAGCAACCTATTTTTGTGACTTGGCTTCACCTTTGGGCCTTCTCACATAACCTAGGTGGACAGTTGCAACACAGCAAAGAATACTATAGCCTCATTGTTATGCATCCCCCTTTTTCTACTCTGACTTTAACCCATACAATGATACTGTGGTCTTTCAGGCCACAGCATAATTATTGTTTCGTGTACATAAAGGTTGGTAAAGAGAAGAAAACTATGGCTTGCAAAAGTAAGCTTTAATATTGACTGAATATAGATAGATATTTTATGATTAAATCCAGAAATTGAAGAAGTAGGAAAAAAATGGTCAGTCCTGAAATTTTATACAATTAAACAGAGCTCAAGGTGAGGGAATTAGAAGACCAAAGGCATAAAGTAAAAAGATTGGCCAGTTGCCCTGTGTAGTAGGGAGGCGATATAAGTTCACAGTACCAGCTATTACTGTTTGCCTCCCAAGTTCTCAGGATCTCAATGACGATTACAGAAGCTACACAGACATTTCCTCCAAGACATCTAAACCCACAATAGCATTCTCAATTCTATGCAATTAATATTTACTTAACTCTCAGTGGTGTCCATCACTGTCCTCAAGACAGGATGCTCTTTCCATAGCAACCCTGGTATGAATGGTGATGGAAGTGGTGCCAGATGTCACATCAGGTCCTTGGAAGAAAGTTTCTCTTTCAGAGAACTTTCTGTTAAAGATGATCAATAAATCTCAAATTCTTTCTCTTTTCTTTTTTGCATACAAGTAAGGAATATTTATAAGCTTCTACTATTTGCCTTCCACTGTTAATAGTAGGATTCCAAATATGAAAGCAATCTATTCTCTTCTGAATTCTTCAATTGCTTATAGCTCTCCTAAATGCTGTCTAAAGTACAGTTCAGTGGAAACTATTTTGTTCCTCCTTTTGGGTCCCCTTTATGAAAAACCTGGGGAAAATTACTGTATGGTATGGGAACCAAGAAAAACTGTTGGAAACTGTACTTCTGAAAAATTGGTTTACATTCATATTGTGGACACTTTGAACCACATAACTGACCAGCTTCCCCTTTCTTGTGATGCTTAGGGACAAATGTTGGCCCACCAAACACCAGAAGAAAAGTCATTATGGTTTGAGTTTTCTGAATCTTATATCAGGACCATTTTATTGCCCTTTATTTTACTCTTCTACTTTCTTCCTTTTCTCCTTTCTCTATCTTTTAAAATGCATCTTGTTATTTTATTTTATGTGTCTATATAAGCTGGCTTTAATTTCTAGGACATAGTGGGGTCTGAAAAAATAATCAAACAGTTCTTTCCCCAAACTCTATTTCAAGAGGCTCTCATTACAAAGGAATTATTTATCTTTGGAGGGTGAAAGCAGAAATAACCAAGTGACAAGGAGACTATACAGATCACACTTCCAACAGCTGTCCATGAAGACATGAAGCAACAGATGTCAGGAAACTGTGAAGTAGCCACATTGTCACATCCTACATAGTGGAGCCAGGGCCCATTTCGGGGAAGCATTCTGATGTTTCCCAGATTTCAGAATAAAAGTGATTAAGTAATCTTTAAATTTAAACCCTAAACTTTTCAATGTGTACTCATCTGCTCAATCTAGCTTATTTTGTTCATTGACTATTTCCGGCCTCTATGGCCAGGAAAATCATCAGTGCAGAAGGTACAACTAAGCCTTACAAACATAAAAAGAAACTGATTTTGCACCTGCATATTAAATTGGATTTTTGGAGCTTTTTCTATCTATTATTTTAATTGATTTTTCTTAGTGGATTACAGAAGCCCAGATAAACAACACTGTAAAAATAATTTTTGAAAAGACTTCATAATAAAGAATAATTAGTACAAAAATTAAGAATTATAAAATTTTCAAAATATTTATTCATTCACCAAATATTTATTGAGCACCTATATGGGCTATACCCTGAGAGTAAAGTATAAAACAAAGTATGTTTTCTGTTTACTTTTCATAGAATCTACTCTTTGGGGGAAGATAAACATTAAACAATACTTCATACTAATTAATGTATAATTTCCCAATATGATCTAAATATTGTAAAGAGAAAATGCTAATTCTAGATATTCCAGATACCTATTAATTTGTAACAAATCACCTCAAATCATGTAAAACAACAACCACTCTGTTATGCTCATGATTTTATGGATCAGGATTTGAGCAGAGCACATTATGGACAGCTATTCCCTGCCCCACAATGGTTCAGGCCTCAGCTAGGGTATCTTGAACAGCTGGAAAAGACTGGGACAATGAGATTGGGGCCTTATGCTTGTGGCCTTAGATCTTCTCTACATCACATCAGCAGGGGATTAAATGTTCAAGATGGCTTTTTTACCCCTGTTTGTCACCTGGCCTGAGATGACTGGTTCTGTGCAATCTTTCATGTGACTCACATGGGCTTCCTCACAGCATTCAGTATCAAATTTCTTAGATGGAAGTTGGCTTCCCTGAGAGTGAGAATTCTCTGAGGAAAGACATGGAAACTGCCAATCTTTCAAGGCCTAGGCCCACATATTGGCAAGGTGTTACTTTCACCATATTCCATTAATCAAACAGTCACAGTGACCATTAAGATTCAAGGCAAAGAGTCATAGACCCTACCTATTATTAGGTAGAGTGTCAAAGATTTCTCCAGATCAAACAAACTGGAAATAATAGAATAGCAGTTGCTAAGTGCTGAGAGGAAAAAGTTGTCAAATTATAATTCTATACCCAATTAAACTATCATATTTCAGGCAAATACTGAGAGCATACTGATAGAACTAGTAAAGAATATTCATCAGGAAGAAGGAATTGAACACAGAAGTAAGGTTTAAGATGAAAAACAATTAAGAGAAAGAAAATGTGAGAAACAAATAAGCATTGGCTGCATCGGTCAATATTTATAAAAATGAAAAAATGATTAATTGGAATGTTATAAAAATAAAGCAGAACTAAAATATGACATAATATACAAGATAAATGGACACAGAAAGATCTTTAGAAGGCTAAGATACTTGTACTTTTTTGAAGTGTAAAAACATTGATTCATTTTAAAGTTTGTTAAGTAAAAGATGCCTGTTAAATTTAAAAAGTAACCACCAGAAGAATGAAAATATAATGTATAACTCTTAAACTAATATAATGGGGGAGAGGTGGCAACTTGATCAAGTAATATAAGACAGAACAGTTTTTTAAAAAATAAAAAAAACATGATAAACAAGATGATAGAAAGAAATCAAAATAAATTAGTAACCACAGTAAATGTAACAGATAAAACTCACTATTTAAATATAAAGTCTTAAAATAAAAATTTAAACTCCAGCTATATGCTGTTCACTAAAGACACTTCTAAAAACATAAAAGAAAGAAAGACTGAAAATAAGGGGATTAAAAAAGACATACCAGGAAAATATTATGCAAATGTTATATGGTGTAAGTATTTTAATATCAGACAAAATAAGTTTTGTAAGAAACATAATTAGTAATAAAGGAGACTCACTACATATTAACTTCCAAAAAAAGTCCTTGAGAAGTAGTAGGCATTTTGAACTTATATAGACCAAGTATTATGGACTTAAATTAGAAAAAGTGAAAATGGGCAGACTTACTAGTAGAAATTAACAAGCATAATCATAATATAATGTCTTGCTACATCTTCCTTGATAATTGCTAAATCAAATACAAAAATATAGCATCATTGTTTTCTTGCTTTGTAATAGACTGTCATAAATTTTGGCACTTAAAATAACAGCCATTTATTATCTCACCATTTCTGTAGGTGAGAATTCTGTATTCTCTGCTCAGGGTCTCACAAGACTGAAATCAAGATGTCAGCTGGGCTGCATTCTCATCTGGAGCTTAGGGACCTATTCCAAGCTCACTCAGTTAGTTGGCAGAATCTAGTCCCCTATGGCTAGAGGACTGAGGTCCCTGTTTTCTTGTAGTTTATTAGGAAGGGATTGCTCTCAGCTCCTAGAGATCAAGTTCAAGTACTAGCCACTTCCCTTCTGATTAATGAATCAACTCATTAGTAACCTAATCAAGAGAGTGAAATCTTGTCACAGGTTCTACTCACACTCAAGGGGAAGTTGTATAAAATAGAGGCTTGGAGTCTTTGGGCCATCCTAAGATTCTACTTGCCACATGAATTAATTATACATAAGATTTGAGCAAACAGTAAATTTGAATTGATGAACATTAATAGAACACTGTGTCCAAGAGCTATAAATTTGCCAAAATTTACCATGTATAAAAGCACAAAGCAAAACTCAATAAATACTAAAGAATCTAATCACTACAAAAGAATGGTGTATAGCCATATTTAAAGCTATATTTAATTAAGCAAGATATCAATATCAAAAATACTTTAAAATAATATTTTAAATAACATAAATATTTGGAGCTAATTCATGGTTCAAGGAGGAAATCATGCTTGAAGTTAAAAAATACTTGAAATAATGAAAATTGAAATTTTGCATAATAAAAGTGGTGGGATACAGCGAAAACTGGACTAAATGAAAATTTATAGCATTACGTGTCTATAATAGGAAAGAAGAAACCAAGATTTCGACTTAAGAAAGAAAAAGAACAACAGAACAAAACCAAAGAAAGAATAAAATAATAATGAAAACAGAAAGTAATAAAAGACAAAGAAACTACAGAGATCAACAAAATTAAACAGAAATTAAAAGGTGAGCATAGTCGGTTTATGTTCACATTATAGATTATGTTCTTAATCATAATACTAGAAAATATAAACATATTGAGACTGTCCATATATTTGAAAAATTAGACAAAATGAATATTTTTAAGTATAACTTAAACTGGCTCAGGAGATTAAAACCTTAATAGACTCATAATTTTTTTAAAAATTGAATAAGTAATATAAAACGTCTATCTCCAAAAAAAAGAATCAAAAACACTAGACCTAGATTTTTTATAGATCCACTATGTCTATTCTTTGAAAATAGATACTGCCAAATGTACACATGTTCTTCCAGAAAACAGATAAAGACCCCCTGCTCTGCAACTCACCTGGTAACCTTAAAAAAAAAAAAAAAAAAAACCTAAGGTGATATGAGTAAAGAAAACAGTACAATGTCAAATATGAAAATAAAAATCTATAAATTGACACGAACACTATAAATAAAATATTAGCAAACTTAAGTCAGGAAAGTAAAAACTAAAAAAAAATACATCACTGTAAACTTTGGATAAGCAAGAATGGTTAACATCAGAACATCTATATACCAGAAATACAGTTCTGATGTACCTGAAATAACTGGGAAATACAAATTTCAAAGATGCTACTAAATCTAACAAAAGTTATGTAAGACTCTCATAAAGAATATTACCTAATTGTACTGAAAATCATAAAAGATTTAATTAAATGAAAATATATACTATGTTCAGGGATGGGTAGACTCAGTAACATAAAATGCCAATTCTTCACAAATTAATCCAAAAAGGTAAAACAATTCCAATTCCAATCCTACTAGGTTATTTTTCAAAACACGGCAAGTCGACCCTAAAATTTATATGCAAGAGTAAAAGATAATAACTAACTTTGACAATTTTTGAGAAAAAAGATCAAGTATCAAAATATCAAGACTTATTTTCACGTATAGTAGTAGTAGTAACACAACTGCACAGTTTTAAGTGCTTTTCTGTGTCATATAATGTCCTGAGGGTTTTATAATAATTTGCTAACTTAACTGCCATAACAACCATTTGTTAATTACCATTATTAATTTCATTTTACAGATAGGAAACTGAAGCATAGAGAGACTAAATAGTGTGCACAAGTTCATACACTAGGATATGGTAGAGATGAGCTTCAAACACAGGTATTTAACCTTTGAACATACCATGCTATCCTCAGTATGATAATTGACAGCATGTTTTGCAGCACAGATAAACAAAAACACAAAGAGAACCAAATAGAGAATCAGAAATGGAACAAAACTATTATGAAAAATCAGTATATAACAGAGGTGTCATTACAATCAGTGGGGAGAGAATGAGTTATTCATTAGATGGTAGGGAAAAACTATATATCTGTATGGAAACAAATAAAGTTGGATCCCAGCTTAATATCATACACGAATATATAGCCATGTATATGAAAAGTTTTAATGTATAAATTAAAATACTAAAACTTTTAGAAGCACATGTAAGATAAAATCTTATGACCTCAGGATAAGGAAGAATTTCTTAAACAAGACATAATAAACATAAATTATAAAATAAAATAACTGATACATTTGAATACTTAATTAAAATTAAATATCTCTGTATAGTACAATATGACATAAAAAAGTAAAAAGAGGGACTTCCCTGGCAGTCCAGTGGTTAAGACTCCATGCTTCCACTGCAGGGGGTGCAGGTTCTGGGAACTAAGATCCCGCATGCCGCATGGCGCGGCCAGAAAAATAAAAGAAAAAGTAAAAAGATAAACCACAGACTGGATAATGGCACTTGTATCAAGTAACCAAAAATTTTTGGTAGATAGAATTCAAAGAACCTTTATGAATCGACTTTTTAAAAACAAAGATAAATCACCTAAAGAAAAATGGGCAAAAGATATGAACAGGCAATGACAGAAGGCAAATCTAAAAGTCCAGTAAAACTAAAAAATGATGTTCTACTGTACTATCGATTAGAAACATGCATGGCAAAACAACAATGGAACAATTTTTACCCATCAGAAGGGCAAAGATGAAAAGAAAATCCAGTAATACTAAGTATTAGTGAGACTGCGAACTGACAGCTTTCATATATTTACTACAGTGGGAGTATAAACTGGCACACATACCCAGTATGGCATCATACGGTAAATGGGACACTGCACAGCGTAGCTTATGATAAGCTTTAGCTTATGAGAATGTATCAAAATGGAAAAATATCAAATTACCACGCTGAGTAAAAATCGCAAGTTGCCGAGAAATACATGTTGTATAATATTTATATAATAATATGTACAACTATATCGTGCTTATGAAATCACATATATGTGTAAACTTATAAAAACAAAACAAACAAAAAAAAACAAGTATGGAGAGATTAAATACCAAATCAAGAT
The DNA here is from genome assembly GCF_028021215.1 of Eschrichtius robustus. Lineage (NCBI taxonomy): Eukaryota > Metazoa > Chordata > Mammalia > Artiodactyla > Eschrichtiidae > Eschrichtius > Eschrichtius robustus. The sequence goes on from NC_090838.1 coordinate 50,974,886, forward strand.
CATTATGACCTCTGGGAAGGGGAGAATGAAATGAGAAAAAAGAATTATTCAACGGGTTTCAACTGTATTTGAAATGCTTATTTATCTAAAATATAGATATGAAGCAAATATGGAAAAATGTTAAGAATTGACAAAGCTGGTTGGTGAGCACACAGATGCATATTATATTATTCTGTATACTTCTCCATTTGCTTCAATTATTTCATAGTATAGAAAAACAATTGTTTCAAATGATATACATAAAATTGGGTTACTTAAAGGGAAACAATCATTTGCAAGGTACATTTAAGTGGAAAAAAGATACAAGCACATTAGTTTTTAGGAAAATGCGGAATTTTGCCTAAATACAGCTTTTTCTACAATGGGCTCATAAAATGAAAATATATTTATCTGTCTGGAAACTAACTAGATAATTTTAAAATGTCACTAATAAGAAGTGTTCTATTTGGGATTATTCCAAATTAGTGAATTACTGCAATTAAAATAAGTTACTTATTCTTTTTTTAAAAAGTGAACTACAGGACTCCCCTAGTGGCGCAGTGGTTGAGAATCTGCCTGCCAATGCAGGGGACACGGGTTCGAGCCCTGGTCTGGGAAGATCCCACATGCCGCGGAGCAACTGGGCCCGCGAGCCACAATTACTGAGCCTGTGCTCCGCAACAAGAGAGGCCGCGATAGTGAGAGGCCCGCGCACCGCGATGAAGAGTGGCCCCCGCTCGCCGCAACTAGAGAAAGCCCTCGCACAGAAACGAAGACCCAACACAGCCAAATAAATAAATAAATAATAATTAAAGGTGCTAATAATTTAAAAAAAGAAAAAAGTGAACTAGAATCTTAAATTAGGTTGAGATAATTTTTTGAGGGTAAAATGGTTGGGAAGAGTTTTCTCTTTCTTGCCTGTGGTTGCATATAGCTAACTCTTGGCAGTCTTCTTTCATTCAACAAATGTGTTTTGAGAACTTACTTTATGCAAGAGCCAAAACAAACAAGTTCCTTACTTTCTTGGGGACTTTCTAGTAAGAAAGATATCAGTTATCAGGTATGTATGTATATATATATATATATAAATATATATATATATATATATATATATATATATATATATATCTCAATTAGTTGTAAGTGCTGTGAAAACAAATTAAGTGACGTCAGGTATGTGGTGATGGGAATGATTTAGGTGGGTGGTCAGGAGAGGCCTCCCTCAGTAGCTGAGATCAGATGATAAGGAGCAAAACATGCAAAATTCTGGCCAGAAAAGCCTCCAGACCCTTCCCCCAGAACTGAGATAAGTACTTATATTCATAGATTCCCATATGTCTTTATGTCATTGAATTACACCTTCTCTTTTAAGACTACGTTTTGTAAAGAAATAAGGATTTTTATCTTGATTAGAATTTCTGCCTGCTTGAAGAGGATTCCAGAACAACACAGGAGCCTTGAGATGCTGAGTTAGGAGCATTAAAGGCTAGGATCTAAGCATTCATCTCAAAGTTCATGAGATTCCATTTTTGAGCCTTTAGAGTAGCTTACAAATAGATTGACTGCCATCCCTTCCTCTAACCCCTAAAGACACATTCTCTGACCCCCTTTTCTGCTTCATTCTTGTGCTCCTGAGCATTTATGACTCCCATACTATTGTTTATTTTCTGTCATCTCCACTAGAATATAAGCTCCCTAAGGGCAAGGGAACTTATATTTTGCCTCTCTTGTTCACTACTAGTATAGTACCTATGCATAGTAAGTGTTCAATAAATATTTATTGTTTGAATGATTAATGTTAAAACGTTGAACACCAAGGGTCTACTTCTATGCCCTGAATTGTGCCCCAACTGTAAGTTACCTAATTATCTTTCTTACTAATCATATTATAAGCAATTCTAGAACTGAAACTATGCTTTGTGGCACATTTGTATTCCCCCATTATGCCTAAACCAGTACTGGGTATACTCAGGTTCTCAAAAAATAGTAATTGTTCAAATGACTGCTTTCCAGGGCTATGCTGCCTAAGGAAAGGGGAATGGTGAAAATGACATATTAACCTGAGGGCTTATAGTCCTTACAAATCTATAATAGATATTAAAGACATGCTCATGAGTTAGAGAAGAAAAGAAACCATTTCATTTAATACTTGCAGTCAATGCACAGAAATGAAACTTTCAAACAGGAAACTTATTTAGGCCTTTGATAAAAAAAAAGTTATTCCATTCATAATAAAGTAATCCAAATAACACTGTTATAACTACAAATCAGTGTTCACACAGACAGAGTCTGTATTGTGTCCAAAGAGGTTTTGAGGGTTTCACTGTTGAAAAATAGAAGCTAATGGATGAAATGAAAGAAAATATGAACCACAGAAAGTAAGAGTAATATTAACTACTTCTGACCAATGAAGACTTGCCTTATGTGTCAACTCACTGCTTTGTCTTGTTTGCTTAGTATCTAGGACAGCTCACAAATGTATATAGCGCTTATTAAACAGTCAGTGTTCAACGGGGTTGGCCCAAGTACAAATTTCATGATCATACTTTAGGGACATCTAAAGACCCACTTGTCTAGACTTCTCCTATGTTGACATACCACTGATTTGAAATTTTCAGAAAAACTACTTTTCTCAGTTAAGGCTTTGCCTCCCGGAAGTCATAATGGAATGAAAGCATACTGCCTAGAAACTACTACATGTTAACCTTCTAACTCCTAATGGATTTTTCAATTCCTAACCAAGATCAAAGCCCTACGTGGTTGGAAGGGAGTGCAGATAAGTTTGGTAGGGCAGGTGGAGAGAAGAGAAATAGCCTCAGGCAATATTTTCCAAATGGGGTTGCATAAACCACCTACATCAGAATTGCCAAGGGATGTTTGTTTGAAATACAGACTCCCTCACTCCATCCCAGACCCACTGACTCAGGATCTTTAGGGGTGCATATTAAGGCACACTGAAGTTTGATAATTGATGTTCTAGGGAAAGGAGAAGGCAGGGTCTGGCATCATCCCCAGATTAACACTACTGGGAGCACAGCAGTCAGGGCACTAACAAACCTCAGGAAACTGGGGTAAAAAATGGGTGAAGAAATGAGACATCATCCTAAAGTGGGTATGTAATATAGATGAGCTGGGTCAAACCACACCACAACTAAGACACCATATCTAAGTGCTGCCACCAAAGAAATTGATAATGCAATCACTGAAGTGACATGGCAGCAACAGCAGCAACAAGGCACCTGGTGGTCAGGGCAAGGTATGTGGCAAAATGTTGCCGTAGTAATTCAGGGTCAACAGACCTTTTTCCATTAAGGGCCAAGACATAGTATACATTTTAGGCTTTGTGGGCCATATGGTCTCTTTTGCAACTGCTCACCTCCACCTACTGTTGTAGCATGAAAGCTGCCATAGATGATACATAAACAAAGGGGCATGCCTGTGTTCAATAAAACTTTACTTATGATAACAGGCAGGATGGCCTGCAGGCTGTAGTTTGCCAACCCCTGCTGTAGTTCATCTTAGGAAAAGAAAAATGTAACCACTCTTTTGCTTCTATTCCAACCTGAAATTGTGTGCTTCTGTGGATGTGTGAGAGTGTGTGTTTGTGCTTTAGGTATTCTCTATACTTATATATACACTGGAAGAAAGCATATCAAAATCACATTAATAATGATTGATTATGAATTTTTTTGTGTTTTTCCCTGCATTTTCTGAACTTTCCAATACTTTCTACATGTACTTTTGATTTTCCTTTTGCAATTCTTTTCTAATCAGAAATATAAATATATATATATATTTTAAAAATAAAGAAGAAAACCAGCTAGCTCACATGTTCCCTGAGCCCCAGCAGAAAAGCTCTGCCAGGAGTTTATGACACCTTTTGGGTTGAAAACAATCCAGCCCGGCGCTTGCAGATAACTACAAACTCACTCAAATCCTGCTCATTGGTGCAAGCAAAAGAGGAGCAGAAAGGACGGGGGCAATTCAGCAGTTAACTGCACAAGCTTTACCCAATGATCCTAATTTCCATGATTTTAATAATAATGCGTGAAACCCAAAGTGTTAAGTTGCACTTTCTACCTCAGCAAAACGGAGTGATAATTGTGCAGAGAATAATTTTATGGGTGAAGTGTGCCCTGTATTGTAAAAGATTAGAATAAAGTGCTCTAATACACAATGTCTTAGCAGGTGCAGGCACTTACCTGAGCAATTAAAATCTTCTTAATATACAAATCACAGCCAATGAGACTGCTGGCAGGACAGAATAGATCTTTCAGGACACAATGTGTTTGTCTCAAACAAGGTTTTTTTTCCCCACCCTGGCTTTATTTATTTATTTTTGCTAGCAATCATTTGTAGATCTTTTATTTGAAAAAGAAAATTGACCAAACATAGATAATTTGCTCCAAATATACCCAAGCACATTCATTCTCTTACAAATCCATTCAGACCACAAAAAAGCTATTAAATACTTACTATGTATGAGGCACTGTGCTGGGTGCCGAATAGGCTATTTTGGGACCAATTATAATCATCTTCCCCACAACAGAGGGGAGCACTTCTACATGCTGGCTACAAGTTGTCAGGCTGGTGAAAACTGGTCATTTTGAGTCCTTTGCAGGTTGTTGGCATTCTATCCAACTGGTTAAATTCGTGGCCTTAGGACCATGTGCCCAAGATGCTGGACTAGCATGACAGAGAGGCAACCCTCTGGAGTTAAGGGTGCAAGTGAGATGTTAAATAGGAAGCAAGTGAATGCAGGCACCAGTTCCTCTCCTCTCTCATCTCTTCAGCATATTCCAAGCTGGCTTTTGCCTCTCTCATCCATAGAGACTACTCTTGAAAGGTCACCTACGACTTCCGTGTTACTAAATCCAGTGGTCAATTATCGGCAGAATTTGACAGGAAGTCATTTGTTCTGCCTCAGTATCCATTATTCCTTGACATTCAAAATACCACACATCTCGCTGTTTGTTTCTTCCAAGTCAATGTGGCTGGCTGGTCTTCCTGACCTCTACTAAGTACCCCAGGGTTTAGTCCTGGTTCCTCTTTTCATTCTACAACTCACTCTCTCAGTGAGTTGTAGTCCTACAGCTTTCAATTTGAATTCTACGCTGATGATTCCTCAATTTATATCTTCAGTCCAGACTTGTCTCCCAAAGTCCAGACTCATAAATCCAAGAGTTTACTGACATCTCCATCTGGATGTCAAAGAGCTGTCTCAAACATAAAACGTCTCAAACCGATCTTACAAAACTTGCATCATCCATGGCCTCTTCCATCTCAGTTTACTGCAGTTTCATCATTTCAGTGGCTCAGGGAGAAAACTTGGGAGTCATCCTTGACCTTCCTTTTCTCTTCTGCCTCACACTCAATCCATCAGGAAATCCTGTTGGCTCTACTTCCAAAATGTATATGGATCAAATTCCTTCTGACCACCCCCACTGCCTCCTCAATGTCTAAACCCCAATCATCTCTCAACTGGACAGCTGCCACAGCCTCTGGCAATAATCCTGGAAATCAAGGGAGTATGATGAGTATCTCATCTCTGGTTCATTTTGATGGTGCAGAACTCAGTTCAGGCTACCCCCAAAAGGTTTTAGAGAACATGTTAACCACAGTGGAGTTCTGATAGGCAGAGAAAATAAAACTGAACAGTTTGGCCTCTTAAAACACTAGAAGACTTACAGGAAGTATTTAAAACTCGCTTAAGCGACGCTTCGTCAATGCCACAATAAGTCATTCTTTGACATGCTGTTGGGGCTCATTTGTTAATTTTTTAAGAGAGAGAGAAGAAAAAAGTAAAGGGTTATCCAGATTGCATGAATCAGCCTGTCTGTATGTCTGGGGGTAAATCTGTTTTGTTTAAAAATATTATTGGCAAGGAAAGGATGACCACAAATATGTTCTTTCTCCTGGAGCAGTTCTGGCTTCTTCACATCGACACGATGACCACCACTATGGGTGGGCACAAAAACATTTTGCTGTGAAAATCAGGGTCGTCTGCTTGTGTGAAGACACTGCCTGAGCCTGGGGAGCAGATCGTGGGTGGCTTGTATGCTCCCCAGACCATCTCTAGGGGTGGTGAGGATATCATGATCATCATGACATCCAAGGGTCAACACACGTGTTCACCAAAATGTCTTTCACCTTTGCAAATGGGTATCCAGGCGATTGGAACAGACACCTGCCCTCTGAGGTAAGGCCTAGGACTTGGCCATTTAAAAAATAAACCCAGCAATTTTGATGCAGGTTGTCTATAAACTGCATATTGAAAAACTGATGTAGGTGAACAGCAAAGGATTGGGTTTTAGCAGTCCAGAGTTCAAGTTCAACCATGGTCACCAATTCACTAAGTCACCCTGGCAAAGCCTTTTTTACCATTCTGAGCATTTGTTTTTATATCTGTAAGAAGGAATAATGAGATCTCAGCACACATTACTTTCTTGTTAGGCAGTTCTGGTGAAATAACATGAAAATGCTTTGAAACCCCAAAGAACTATACAAATCTAAGTGACTATTATTATTTCTTTTAAACACATTGCCTTGTTTTCATTGTTTCCAGTCTGATTTCTGGTGAAATTTTTATTTATGGGCCAGTTTTATATCCATGACCTTATTGAAGCTTTTGTAGAGTGAAAAATGCATCCTGATAATTATAGGAACCACTCCAGAGTTAGAGATGAGTTTTATTTTATATATTTCACAAGAAAGAAGTGAGGAAATTGACATTTTCCCCACTTTATCAAAAGTACGTGATGAGCCTTGTTATCACATACAAAGTAATTAAAACCAAGAAAGAATAAATGTGACCCCCCAAAAATCCATCACATAGCAAGTTAGACGATTTTGATGAAGTGTAAAACCGTACATCCACTTCTGTAGGTAAAGTCTCATCAATTATAAATCAACCCCACAGTGTAGAGATTAAAATGTGGTTGCTTCTCCTTAGGTCATGAGAGGGAGAAGCTGGTGCGGAGATTTCTCCTGCTTTAGCAGGTGGCAGTGTAGCTGGAGACAGGGTGGGCATTGATGCCACTCCCCATACATGTGGCCCACCTCTATGTTCCCCTGCAGCCGTGGTGGATATTCTCAAGGACCTAAATCTCACTGCTTCTCTGACTGAGGGCTCTCTCTGGTCTGGGGGAACTTGGTCAGACCTTAGGCAGAGCAGCCCCAAACCCAATCAATGAGAAATGGGAGTTAGAGAAGGAATACCCTTAGGTTCTTCATAACTAGATGAAATAATTCTTAAGGCGCACCAACCCTCAAAGGATCCCCAGAAAGATGGAGCCCCAATTCCCCACAGTGGCAATCTGCTTATTACTATACCCTGTACTGACTCCCCTAACCTTTTCTGACTCGCCCTAAAATCTCATGTGTGCTTCCTGGGATCAGCTCCCAAATAAACTACCTGCACCCAAGTCCTTTGTCTCAGGGTTTGCTTTTGAGGAAATCCAAACTAATGCAATGGGATTTGGAATCAGATAAATTCTAATCCTTGTTTAATCACTCGGTAGTCGTCTGGCCTTAAGCAAGTTACTTAATCATGCTAAACTTCAGTTTCCTTCTCTGCAAAATACAGGTGATAGTAACCATGCCAACTTCATACAAGGGTTGTAAAGATTAAATAAGATCTAAAACAAATAGTATAGAACCTGGTATTTGATAAGGGCTCTATAAATAATAGCCTGGTAGGAAGGCAGTCCAAACAACCATGAGACACCATTCACTCCTGTCAGACTAGAAGAAAACTACAAATCCAGACAATACTAAGTGTTGGTAAGGTTATGGGAAAATGGGAATGTTCATATTCTGTTGCTGGGAGGAGAAGCTGTTATAATTATTTGGACAAGCAATTTGAAAATACATAGTTAGGTTGAAAATATGCTATGACCCAGTTAATTCCTATTCTGAGAATATGGCTTAGAGATTTCCCATACTGTGCTCCAGAAAACACCTGTAAGAATATTGATGGCAGTACTGTTCATTACTCTAAAAAAAAATAGAAATAATCCAAATTCTTTCAGTAGGGGAAAGGATAAATGAATGGTGGTATAATTATACAATGGAGTACTATGCAGCAGATAAAATGAACAGATTATTTCTATATTTATCAAAACATGTTAGCACTATAATGCAGAGTGAAATAAAGCAGGTTATGGAACATCACAACAATATGAAGTGTTTTATGTATGTGAACTTTTCAAACTACACAATTTAATTGTACATATTATTTATAGATCCCTAACTTATAAGTAAAAATCAAAAACACAGGTTGAGAGAATGCACTTATTTCATTAAAATGCTGATCACTGGGGACAGATGATAGGGGATTGGTGGCTTAAACAACAGAAATTTATTTTCTCACAATTCTGGAGGCTAGAAGTCTGAGGTCAAGTTGTCAGCAGGGTTTCTTCTGAGGCCTTTCTCCTTAACTTGTAGATGGCCATCTTCTCCCTATGTCTTCCCATGGGCTTCAGTCTATACCTGTCTATGTCTTAATTTTCTCTTCCTGTATTACTTTATCTTAATTACCTCTTTAAAGACCCTGTCTTTAAATACAGTCATATTCTGAGGTACTAGGGGTTAGAACTTCAACATATGAATATGTGTGACAGTACAACTCAACCCATAGCATTTACCAAAAAGAGAGAATAAAATCTACCATGTAAGTAGTTGGTAAAGACCAATGGGGGAAAAAGGTACAATGAATACAGAATTTTGTAATTACCAAAGTAACGGAGGCTACTCAGAACAAAATACTATGTAGTTCAGGACAGTTCAATATTCAATTAGGCAGGAACTACTGCTCTGACCCTCTGTAGTAAACAAAGATAGAAGAGCACCACCACATTCTGTGATGGAACCACAGAAAAATAATGGTCAGTCCTTTCTGCTAAGGTGCTTCTGGCCAAGTAGTCACCTGTACATCCAGATTACAATTATGCATCTAATTGTGGGTTGGTTGGTAGGTTTGTTTATATTTGGGTACAGTCTCCTTCACAAAGAATCTGAGTCAGTTCTGAAAACACATGGTGGCAATTTGAAGCTATGTCCTGCCACCCAAGTTGTATGAGGCCATCACATTTTTCATTCCTGCCTTCCTTGTCCCTGACCATGTTGATGTTGTTCTGATATTCTGCCAGCTAAAGCCAAGCACCCCACAAAGCAGATTAATTCCCTGATGAAGGCTGTTGAAATTCAAATGTATGTATTTATCAGTTGATTTTTACATTTCTCCCTCCAAAATGGCTCACAGTTCTCAAGCTCCCAAAGGTGCAAGGGGCTATTGTAAATCTGGCCTATTTGTGCTAAAAAAACCACATCAGAATGGGCACCAAGAAGCTCTCAACTCTGGCTTCCCTGTGTGTCTATTCTTAGCCTGACTATGACCCTCCTCAAAGGAGGTGCCCAGCAGCATCAGGGAAACGCCTGTACCTCCCACTCTGGCTGCACTAAAGCTCCCTCTCCTTGATGCCAGAGACCTGTCACCTTGTATTTCTTCTCATCCAAACAGAGTACATGGTCCCCTCAAGGATCAGAACGCAGCCCATCAGGGCACTTAGAAACTGGAAAAAAACCCAGCCTTGAGAAGCTAGACATTCAGGTCAGTGTACCCTCCCCAGATCTATGCACGGTTCTGAACATGGTCATGCGACTTGTCTTCTTGATTCACCTGCAGGGAGCTTTCTTCTCCCAGTTGCATCCCTGTCTGAACTCCACAGTGATGTCTTTACTTTCCTTGGGGATTTCCACTTGCTTTCCAAATAAAGGAAAGAGAATGGCAGGGCCAGGGAGACTTACACCATCTTAGCTGCACCGGCTCCCACCACCATCTCTGCTCTATGACCCAGCCAGCGCTTATGATGCATTGTCCCATCACCTTCACCATTTATAGCACAAAAGCTATTTAGCCAGTGCCTGCAACCCTTCAGCCTGCAGTGCCTTGACAGCAGAGGTTATAGGAAAAAAAAAAAAAAAAGAGAGAGAGGGAGATGAGGAGAGAGGGGGAGAGAGAGAGAGAGAGAGAGGGAGAGAGAGAGAGAGAGAGAGAGAGGGAGAGAGAGAGAGAGAGAGAGAGAACAATGTGCAATCGGCACTGCATTAGAGATGGAAAAAGTACTTAAAGCCTGCAACATTCATCAAGACTGAATACATAAATGCCACATTTTGAATAAGCGAAGCAAAAGACAATGACAAAGGAAAGGCGCATTGCTTCAGGAATCTCTATCATTTTCATTTGCTGCTGTCAGGAACCTGTTTTTTGCCTCTCACTCTATCAACCATTATAGCATTAATGAAGTAACCTCACATAGTTATTGACTGGCTTGTCAGAGGCCCTGCCTGATCCCTTAATAGAAACCATTGGTCTTCAGTTAAAAATGGGGTGAGCTGGGAGGTGCTGTGGGCATGTGCTGAATTTCAAGTGCACTCCTGAGGTTATCAAAAGCCATGAAATGCAAATTATTATATTTTTTAAACACACAGATTTCATGCAACTGAGCATATAAAATTGACTAATATTGTACTTTATGCATGCCTTATAATGTTTTCAAATATGCTCTGCATATGTTCTTCTCCCAGAAAGTTGTGGGTGGTATTTGAATAAGCAGAGGTAGGCCTAGTTTTATTTTGTTCTTGAGTTCTCTCCTGCTTGCTGTAAGCTGGTACTTCTACCTAACATAGAGACATGCTGATACACTGTCTACTCAAACACCACCATCAGTCTTTTGTCTGAATTTCAGTCTCAGATCAAAATCATTTTTCTTTTGTGATTTTCTTTCCCCATCTAAAGTATCCAAATCTTTAAACCAGTATATCATTTACTAGCAACTGCAGATTGGCAGGAAGTCTAAGGAATAAATTCTTGTCCCAGAAGGCAGTAAATTGGAAAAATAATCCTAGATGTAGAGTGTTTAATTCCAGTACCACAATACCACAGAGCAGATATGTTAAAACATAAGCACGGGAAGACAGAAAATGGTAAAAAATAAAATAAAATAAAAAGTCAAGGACAAAAAACTTGGAAAGTTAGTTATATTTCTGAATCAGGAGGAGCAAAGACAATGACTACAGGGTCAAGCTTGAAGGTGTCTTCAAAGAGACACTGATAAGAATGCAGAGCTAGCTTTGTTTTTTGGGCACATAGCATGCTGGCTTCATATTGGTATTTAATTGGATCATTCTCCCAGTATAATGCTTTGACCTTTTCTCAGCTTCTCTGGGGAGGAAATGTGGTATCTATGTCTGTTGCATTATGGTTGCCCCAAACTGGCTCTCTCTGACAGTAGATTATGTGCATTTCTTACCTTTGGGATCATCCAAAAACTAAGAACAAGAAGCTCAAAAATTTCTTCTCTGCATATTTTACACTCAAATACCTTGCTGCTTCTCTTTGCCATCAGAACTACCTCAGGTCAACTGCTTCCTCACATGGATAATCTGTAGACTCATTGAAATACACTACATTTTCTCATTTAGAAGTGAAATTAAAGACCTAAGACTTAGCCACCATATAAATATTGATGGTTCAACTTCCAAAGGTTCAAAGTAGTTGAGACATATTGACCGGCTCCCATCTTTAGTCCACTACATTCAAGCAACTATTTCATTAACCTGGATAAAGAATGAAAATGCATTTCCTTCTGAGCCATTTGTTCTCTTTTAGATTGGACCCAAATTATTCAAGAAAAACATATTTCTTGCAGTTTCTTTCATATGTCCACAAAGCCAACAAATCCCCACATTGTCAGGGTGCAAACTACTATTGATCTCGGGCATTAATGGTGACCATTCATTGACTGCATTAGAAAGATATTTATCATGAGGTAGAGAGTACTGATCCAGATGTGAACAAAGATTACAAACTTTTTAAAGGTATAAGCTCAAATCAAAACTAGAAACGTATCACTCACTCATAGCTACTTTCAAATTTCTATTACATTTCTTGCATGTTAACAAACATATAAAAATAAACTCTTATAACTTTAAAACTGGAAGCCACCTTCATGTCATTTTAATTCAGTGTTCTCATGCTACTCATGAAGAAAATAGTGTCCCAAATAAGATAAGTGACTTGTTCAAGGTCACATAATAAGTCACTGACATCTATGCATTCATTTATTCAACATACATTTATTTGAGCACATCCTACATATGAGGCACTGGAGTAAAACCAGGAGACATAAAAATTATACATACTTGGTCCCTAATCTCAGGGAATTTATGGAATTGTGGGGAACCACAGACTGTTTAATGATTTGTGATAAGTGCTCTAATAGAAGTAGAGAGATATTAGCAACCTGAGAGGGGAACAATCATAGGAGGCTGCCAGACAAAGGAATATTTAAGCTGAGACTTGAAAGATAAAATGGATTTAAGCATATGAAGATAACAGAGGTGGAAAGAAGAGCTCACTCTTAGGTATTAGGCCAAGGACATGACATGTGTGAGAACTCGCAGGTGAGAGGTAAGATGGTGCACCAAAGAAACAAAATAGGATCATGCAGACCGGAGGGTGGGCTCTGAAGTGAGAGGAGACTGGAAAGTCGGAGGAGGCCATGTCAAGAAAGGCCTGTAGATGGAGATAACAACTTTGAACTTCCTCCTTAGGGCATTCTGAAGTCATTTACAGTATTAAACAGGGGAGTGAGCAAATCAAATTTAAAATTTATAAGATCAATGTGGCTAGCACTTGAAGGAGAAAAGTGCAAGGCTGGAGAAAGGTAGACCACTTAAAACTAAAACGAGGTGAGAGATGAAGATGTGGACGATAGCAGTGGGGATGCTGAAGAGATATACAGCAGTAAGTCTGACAGACCCTGGTGATGGAGTGGGAGGAGGTAAGGAAGAAAGAGGAGGGAAGCACGCTTTCCACATTTCTGGTTGGGGCAAATGAACACTTGATAGTTTCATTCGCTGTCATAGCAATAGGTGGAGATCACTTTTCCATAAAAGAAAATGATGAGTTCTACTTAGGTTAAATAATTAATGGTCATTCAGGTCATCAAGTGAATAAATATGGCAAAAATCTAAAGCAAGAATGGAATGTGGGCCTGCAGACCTGCCACCCAGTGCTTTTTCTCTGTAACCGTATGAATGATTCCTTCTTGTCTAAAGGGATGAGTGCTCAAAGCAACTTTCTACAAAGTAAATATTAAACAATTTTGAGACACAGTAGAGAGCTTCCTTGGAATATGCACTTAGACTTTTCAGTTCTCACTAGGTTTTATACTCTCAAAAGTTATGGTACAATTTTCACCTAGTACATTATTAGTTATAAAAGAAAAAACAGAGATAATCATCCAACATTTCATGCATTTACCACATTATAGCTCACAAAGAACTTTCACAAATGTGAGTTACCACATTTAATCTCCCAAAGGAAATGTCCTTTGCATTGTTTCCAGTCATTGCCATGACATAGATTGTCACAACTTCTAGTGAAATGTCCACGTCAACCCTATGCCATTGCTTGAATACTCAGATCCACAGCCAGCTGCCCTCTGGAATTCGCTCTACACATGCTCATCTGTTAATAAGGGAACTGAATTAGAATATCCTCAAGGTCCCGTTCAGCTTTAAGTTTCCATGATTCCAAGCCTGAGGTCTAGGGTTCCAGGATATTGAATTTTTACTACATTATTTGTAAATCAGAGACACACATAAGGAAGAAAAAGAAATGCAGACCATGTTAGAAAACTCCAAGAGGAAAGTGTTAGCAGGAGGAAAGAGCTTCAGTGGAGAATCACTGAGATGGTGAGACCTCTTAGCTGGCAAAAGAGTAAGAAAGTCATGGGAAATAAGGGGAGTTGGGCACATTATTTAAGCATCGTGCTGACTCAGATCCATGCAACAAACACTCCTGTTTCCCCAACTTAATGTGCAGGAGTAGATTCCTAGACTGAATCAAAAATCACAAAGGGAATAATTGTATTTTCATCTTATCACCATTAAGAAGCAGTAAGCTCTTCTTTTTCTTGTTTTTCATGGTGACAAACTGCAGTAACTAAGAGCAAGGAGTCAAAGACTGTAGGAGAGGCAGAGGGAGGACGTTATTTTATCAAATCATGGGTCATGTATATAATTTTTTTTAAACAGACATACACACACACAACCTGCACACCCATCACACATACGTATGTATCTATATGTCCACATGCTCCCCATGCAAATGTGTGTGCATACACCCCTCACACACATGCACACACCCACAATGACACACGTGCATACAACTGGCCACACACATACTGGCAGCACATTTCCTCTTTGCTTGGGCTGCAGAGTCACACTGCCCCTCCTGCTTCCTTCCAATGGACTGGCCACTAGAAAGACACTGTGGTTTGATCTGGGAAACAGAGAGCAGTTGGAGCTTCTAGAGGTATGGTCTCCCAAGCTATACTTCTCTTGTTGATTTTTCTTAACGTGCTATCAGCATGATATTGCCAAGTGCTCTTTCCCTCTGATGACAATATTGCCCACAGCTCCCTTCTTCAAAGGAGTAGAGAAATGAGTGGGCCATATAGTGTTCTGCTCAAGCCCATAGTTTCTGCTTTTTAAAATGTGTTTAATGAGAGGACTTGTCATTTGTAGAAAGGAACAAAAAAGTCAAGGGCACATTTAGATTTTCCATACTAATTAGATGCTTATTCCCAGGGAAGCATTTGGGTTTTCAATCAAATCTCCAAAGTTTGTTGGTCTCCTGGATTAAACAAGTCCCCTTCTCCCCAACCTGGCTCTGCTTTTGTTTCATTATGTAGATCTGACCTTTACCTCACAAAGGTGTTGGCACTGAGAAGACACAATGAAAACTTTCTCCCCTACTAAACTGCTGAATTCAAGATGGCTCCCATGGAGAGCCACTGCTATCACAAGGCCCCTCTGAGCCTTGCACATACTTTTCTGGCTGCCCTGGGGTACTGATGCTCATGAACACCTTCTCTGGTGAGCCTCAGAGATTTTTCTAGCCAAAACCGCCTCGGCCAAACCAGAATATCTCCAAGCAAAACAGAAAAGTAAATCAAATCCCCAACGGCATCCTGAGACCTGAGAGTGTCATAATGTATCAAGCTTCCGCTTCATACGATCTTCGGCATATTTTAAGCATGCAAATGGGCCATCTTTTCTTCTTGGTCTTTCTTTTATTTTATTTTTAAGGATTCAGGAGCGGCAAAATAATTAGCATTCACTGAACTCAGTAGGGCATCAATTTATACTCTTACAAGGGGGTCAAAGTGCAGGTTGCTGCCCTGCCGGAAACTTTTTTTACACAGAGGGGATACAGTCTGGAATCTCCAAATGTATCAAGAATTGAATCCCCATGCTGGGTTATTTGAAACTCCAACAGACACACCACTATGGGGAAATTACTTAATCTGCTTCAAGATTTATCGCTATTGTGCTCCATGCATCGGGTTAACATAGAATACCTCAGAGAGGCCTCAGCGGGTCAGGAGTCTAACTCGTACTGCAAGTACTTCACAGCATATTACAAAGTTTCGGACAGAGCCTTTAATCCTCAAAATCATTAACGCCTACCTTTGCATTGATATGCATATAAAAACATTCTGCCAAATCAATCTGCTCTACATTGCCCTCAAAATACTGCTGCAACACAGAAAAGAGTAGGAATCTGAAACATTCTCTGGTTCACAGGGGTAAAGTTTATCAAAAGGTGAAAGAGAGTTTGTGTAAAGCAAAAAAAGGAACTGTTGTGTTGGATTGATTTAAGATTAAATGTACGCTGTCAAAAAAAAAAATAGATTTTTCACCTGTCAGGCAGTCATTTTTACAAATGTATGATATGGGTACTGATTAGTGAAAATGCTCTTTCTTATGTGAACTGTAATATAACCCTTTGCTTCCTTGCCGTTCATCATAGAGTTCCCCCTTTTGTGGGACTCACTTATACGCTGTTTCAGTTTCTAGGAAAAAGGTTAAGAGACACATTCACTGCAAAGTAGGATTGATCTTTCAAAATCATCAAGTGGGCTTACAGTGAAAGAGGAAAGCAATGCCCAGCAAAAACAAAGAAACTTCTGCACCGTGTGGAGGCTGTCAGTACATAAGGCACCAAATTCCATTTTCATATAAGAAACACATGAGAACTGGCTCTCCTGACACTCGCGCTGACATTTCTCTGAAATTCTTACGACTTTGTCATCAACCCACATATTTTCAAAACAAATTGTCTCGTGTTTGTTTGCTTTAAAAACAAGATGCCATTGTCCTAGATGAAAATGCGACTTTATAGTAAAAATGTCAGCATGAAAACACAAGGAAGGAAAAAAAAACTGAGAGGAAAATAAAAAATAGAGTCTAAGTAGCCTTTTCTACAGGCATGAATATTGGTGATTAAAAGTGATTTCAAAAACTATGGCAAATATATTCTTATCTCTCATAAGAATACTGGATGAATAACGATAGGACGTTTAAAAGCAATTTGTTTTTATGACACTTTTTTGTGAACTTGCAGAAATTAGTGACAACAACAACAAAATCAAGGGCTATTGACATCTCATAGCTGAAAAGCATAAGCTGGCATCATTTTGCAACCTTGTTTTCCTTGGTTACATGCAGAGTAAAAATAAAATATATCTGGCAGTTGAGAAATGGCAGGGTGACTTCTGGAAATTGTATTATAGATTATTCACCAAATGAATTGTTTCTCTTTACTAAGATGTAAAACTGTAGACTTCAGGAAAAGCAATGCAGATGTAACCGAAAACCATAAGGCAACCCCACCTCCATCCCACCACTTTTTCAAGTAGACTGTGCTAAGCGGCAATTTTCCTATGTCTGTTTGGACAGAATCAATGACTCATGTCAAAAAGCTGCCTTTCTACTCTTTTCAGAGAGTCAGACTTGGAAAGTGATCAAATTAAGATAAGACCACACAATCTATTTTATATTTCTTAAGAAAATACATATGAAAAAAATTTAAGTGCAAAATCAGGTCATAGAATCTCACTCATTTGCTTAATGATAAATAGAAAATATAAGCAGCAAGTATGTGACAACTTTTATTGGATATTTTTCAGCCCCAAACAATGAGCCCTAGAATTCAGCTCCTAAAGAGAAACCTTCTGAGATAGACTCTGAAGGAATGGAAAGAAGGATGACTGAGGGCAGGAAAGCTCATTCTAGAACCAGATCTCCTTCAAGGCACCAATGAGCCTAGTACTAGTTACTGCAGCCAAGTTTCCTCAGTTCTTACTGAAAGATTAGTCATGTCTACGGCCTCATCCAGCTGGAACAGTCTAATTTGTATAAGTCATAGCAATTGTAACAGACTTAATTAAACTTGCCTGTCAAATTTTATTTCAGTTGTCTTCATAACTAATTTCTGAACAGTCAGTAATCAAATTATATTCAGTGTTGGGTCAGAGATTTTCAGTGGCCAAGAACACAGCTGTGACTATGGACAATCTTGATCTAGATGTCACTGTCCCTTATTTCTGTATAGATGTATATTGCTATTAGAACTTCTGTGCATTCTTAGGAGTGGAGATACAATCACCTGTACTCCATCTTTCTGAAGCAATAAATGCCCTGATGCTGGTTGCTTTGCCATTAACACTTGGGAAGTTAAGAAGGTTAGCAGTTAGGGAAAGAGTCCACAAAAATAGGCAGTGCTAAAAAATAAAATAAGCCCAGAAGCTTAAGGAAATAAGAGGAGAAAACAAAATATGATACAAGAACTCTGAAGAATTAGGGAGTAGTCTATATAGATAAAAGGAATGGATTTAAAACAAAACGTGTTGCTAATGAAACATGTCTATGGCTAACAGTAGGAAGACAGTAATTTTCAAAAATAACAAACACACCTGGCTAAGGGGAACAAATTAAAAGTGATGATTACCATATATGATAACATGTATTCACCAAATGTCTGTCCTCTCAGGTACCCATTTCCTACAGACGGTTCCATCCCTGCTGCCTACAGAAAGAAGAAAGAAGTGGCTCCATTCAAACAGAGGATTATTTAGCAGTTGTTTGAATCCAGGGGCCTATAAAGCCATTTTAAGTCATATTTTTGCTTTTTTTTAATTAAAAAGGCTTAAACTCTCCCCTCATCACTTGTGGGCTGAATTGGTTTGATTCAGAGAGGCAGTTATATATAAGAGCAACCACTCTCTATTGAATTAGGGGATCTCTCATGCAACACATCTCACCAATTACAAGGTAGGGATGCAATTCTATGATTTATCATACATTATACTGCTAAGTAATATAACATTATAGATACAATTTGTACCTATCTCTCTGCAGATTAGAGAGGTGGCACATGAAGAGAGGATCATTAAACACAGAGCAAGGGCAAGGGCCAAGCTCTTCTCTTTAACAAGCTGCTCCAAGTACCACCTCTCTAATCCATGGAGAGGAAATAACAAATTGTTCCAGTAGCTTATTCCAAATGGTGCTCTTTGGGGCTGTGGGTTTTATTAAAACAAAGAGATGAAGGAAAAAAAACATCATTTCTATGTGCGAAAACAACTTTGGATTTATTGGGATGATTTCTCTCATTCCAAAGGTGATGGGATTCTTCACACTTGCATGAATATGGATGTGTGTGTAGACGCACATCATACTCGTGGATGCAATCCATATCCCACACGAGCAGAATGAATATTGACATTCTAATTTGAATAAAGACAAATTATAGAAATTTGATGCTCAGATGATATCATTTAGGCATTGCATTAGACCGCTCCTATCCACTAAAAATATAATGCAAGCCATGTATATAATTTTATATAGTAACTGCACTTTTAAAAGTATGAAGAAACAGGTGAAATTAATTTAATATTTTATTTAACCAGATACATCCAAAATACTATCGTTTCAACATGTAAGCAAAATAAAAACTGTCAGTGAGATATTTTGCATGATTTTCTTTATGCTATGTCCTTGAAAGTTGCTATGTATTTTACAATTAAAGCACATCTCATTTCAAACTACGCATTTCAAGAGATCAGTAGGCACATGTGGCTTGTGGCTACCATATCAGATAGCACAGCATTAGAACTATGTATATCTTCTGTGACTCCACGGTCTCCATTATGGCTTTTCTGCTTTGTTTGGAGAAGGGTGTATTTTTCAGCCACTTTACCCAAATAAGCAGAAGTTCTCATAAGTACAAAATGGATGGAATGGTATTTCACTACACTGAGTATAACTTTTCAATTCCACTGAGATCTAGGCTCCTGCTGCTGAAAAGGTGAGTTCTTTAACCTCTATCTGCTTTGTCTATATTTCCTTTCTAAGGTCAATAAATGTGGACATAAATGTCAACCTTAACAGACAGCCCAGACTACTCTTATTGGAATATCCTATTTATAATATTCTTTTCTCTATAAGGCTTCTGTACCACCACTTCCAGCCTTATTAAACTCAGTTAGACTTTCTTTTGCCCTGACTACACCCCCTTTATAACAGGAAAATTGTATAATCCGATTGAATGGCAGTACAGTGAGGTAGGCAAAGATATAAGGACATTGTTAGGCTGCCTCATAAACCCTAGCTTGTCATGGGACAAGTCATTGATTTCTATTGGCAATCTCATTGTAATTTCAGACTGTAATTTGAATTCATTCTTTGCTCCTCTCTGAGGTAAACAATGGGCCAAAGAGTAGAAATGGGCTAAAGTGAAAACACAGTAATTACTCTCAGAAATAATTGGATAACCTGACTTGTTTGATATCTGAGAAAGCATAGGTTAGCTGGGCCCCGCATAACACCTGAACTAATTGCCCCCCAAATTAGTATCTGTCTCTGGACCTTGGAAAAAGCAATTCAACTGTGACTAGAGTTAGAGAACTAGTCAAGGGAAAGGTGAAAGGCAAGTCATTTGGGGGAAGAGAGGAGAAACAGAAGTCCATTACTTCTATATTACCCTCACTCATTGTACTCATTAAGATATGTAACTGTCATACATATATGATTGTATGTTTGTTGGAAAGACCATGAGTTTGGTTGGGTCAGACAGATTTGTTCTAAACTGTGGCCCTACCAGTTATTTGTCATGTGGTACTGGCAAGTTTCTGTGAACCTTAGTTTTCTCATCTGCAGTAATGGCTCATCATGACGTCTGCCCAGCTGCAGTGGCCTGAAATATGTAGTGCTCCCAAGATCATCGTACACTCAAGTCATCTATAAGCTTAGGAAGAACATGGCTCAAAGTTTGCTTAGGAATCAGGCATATGGTAACAATGAGAGAAAGGTAGTCTGTTTTTTTTCTTTTTAAAGGTTCTACACAGCTCCATATTACTCAGTTTCCAGCATTACTGCCTTGCCGGCAAGATCCCATTCCAGGAAGTTAGCCTACATATTTTAGACAGTCTGTCAAAAGTCCTTTGTGAGGCTATGTCTAGTGTTTGGACTAAGTTCCTCCAGTGTGGAGTCAGTGCAGATGGTGGGATGGTGGCAGTATTCATGTAAATTCTATCAGGAAGGGGCCACAATAACTTCTTCGTCTGTACTCCCAAAGTCTTTTGTGTTCACTAGACGATGACTGGAAGCCAGGATTATTGTCACTTCCATTGTCTGTCTGTCCCAGTGCTGATGTATGACTGTCCTTCAGAGCTCTCATATACTGGTATATATAATTAGATGAGAGAGAGAGAGAGAGGGAGAGAGAGAGAGGGAGAGAGAGAGAGAGAGAGAGGGAGAGAGAGAGAGAGAGAGAGGGAGAGAGGGAGAGAGAGAGAGGGAGAGGGAGAGAGGGAGAGAGGGAGAGAGAGAGAGAGAGAGAGAGGGAGGGAGAGAGGGAGAGAGAGAGAGGGGGGGAGAGAGGGGGAGAGAGAGAGAGAGAGAGAGAGAGAGAGAGAGAAAGAAAATAAATTTATATATGTAAAACATATATACAGCATTTTCCATGCCGCTTTTTTTGATCCTCATAGCAGCCCTGTGAAGTGAGTTCCAAACTGTTGTCCCCATTCTAGGCTTCTGATGGGTTAAGGTTGTCCAGTTTGCATCGCAACCCAACCCCTGTCCCTTAGACTAACAGCTCCCATTTACTCATTTATGGGCCTCTGTTGGTCTGTGACAAAATTTTAAGTGATCCAAAGACAAGGCCCGTGCCTTTCTGCTGATATTCTTTTCTTGAGAAAAACTCTCCTTAAGTCTAATATTATGTTATTTCTCTGTTTTAATCGTATTCGAAAGTCTTTTATAGTCATGACGTGATGTCAATAGATAAAAGGAACCTTTTTAAAGGTCTTGGAAAACCAAAATGTTGACAAACTTGTATCCCTTATTAAAAAGAAGAAAATGGAAGGAAGGAAGGAAGGAAGGGAGGGAGGGAAGGAGAGAGGGAGGGAAGGAGGGAGGGAGGAAAGGGAGAAAGGAAGAGAGAAATGTTTTTACTAATCAGTGAAAGCAAAAATCTGGGAACCACAAGGTTAGGTAAAATGTGTTATATGGTCCTTTTGCTTAGGTATTCTATTTTCTTTGGGGAAAACAAGGCCAAGACAGGAAACGATCAAAGAATCAGGGACTTCCCTGGTGGCGCAGTGGTTGAGAATCCGCCTGCCAATGCAGGGGATGTGGGTTCGAGCCCTGGTCCGGGAAGATCCCATATGCTGTGGAGCAAGTAAGCCCGTGAGCCACAACTACTGAGCCCGCGCTCTAGAGCCTGTGAGCCACAACGACTGAAGCCCACGCGCCTAGAGCCCGTGCTCTGCAACAAGAGAAGCCACCGCAATGAGAAGCCCACGCACCACAACAAAGAGCAGCCCCCGCTCACCACAACTAGAGAAAAGCCCACGTGCAACAACGAACACCCAACGCAGCCAAAAATAAATAAATAAATTCATTAAAAAAAAAAAAACAATCAAAGAATCATTGGACAAAAAAAGTAATAAAGTATTCCAGCTGAAGGGAATCACAGGGCTAGACCAATAAGGACTGTGACATCAGAGAAACAAGTGATATGCAAGGTTCGAGACCTGAAAGAATATATTATAAAAACCCAATGGGGGAAAAAATTAAAACACTTCAGAAAAACTCTTATATAGCACTCATCATCAACAACATGAAAGGCTTGATCTGAGAAATGATAAGGAATAAATAAGTCCTTGCTATGGGCTAAATGTTTATGTATCCCCAAAATTCATATGTTGAAACCTAATCCCCAACATGATGGTATTTGTAGGTGGGGACTTTGGGAGATGATGAGGTCATGGGGGAGAAACCCTCAGGGTGGGATTAGTGCCCTTATAAAAGAGACCCCAGAGAGCTCCCTCACTTCTTCTGCTATGTGAGGACACAACAAGAAGTCAGCCGTTTATGAACCAGGGGAGGGCTATCAAAGACACCAAATCTGCCAGCAACTTAATCTTGAACTTCCAGTCTCCAGAACTGTGAGAAATAAATGTTTGTTGTTTAATTTTTGGTATAGCAGCCCGAATGGACACAAACAGTCCACTTGTCTGGGCATCAAGAGAATGTGGATCACACCAAGCTCTGAGACCATTTTGCATGTTGTTTAATAAGTTCTTAGAGTCTCAAAAACTTAGTTTCTTTTTCTGTGACATGGGGAGGGATGAACAAACGTATAGATATTAAAGACATCTTCCAGCTCTAAGATCTCTTACTGTAATGATAATAATAATAAGATTATTATCCCATTTTATTTATGAGATCACTGAGACCAGGAGAGTCAGGAAAGAGTGACCTGCCCAAGGCCTTGAAGTCAGCTAAGTGGCAGAGCTGGAATTTGAACCCAAGTTTGCCCTCTCCTGATTCCATCAAGTTGCCTCACTAGTAGTCTACTGTGTCATGAAACCTTCATCTGAAACCAATTTTATAAAGAAAGGAATGGCTGAACTATTTAAAAATTTTTCATATTTCATAGACTACCGTAAGTATGAAAGAAACACTCTGGAACTACCAGCAAAACCCCTTGTGACCCAGAAAACACCTCACCATCATATGCCCAATATGCAATGAGGTCATCTTACCAACATTGCACCTGATGGAATTTTTTCTTTTGAGATGGATTTTTATTCAAAGCTTGGTCATCATAACATGATATTCAGACTTGAGTCAGACTTGAAATTCCTAAACTAATGAAATCACTAATATTTGCTATAATATGCCCATTTGTAATTAAACAAAGCAGAAATCCTGCCCAGGCCTGTCTCCTCATTCTCTTCCACAGGCTTCAAAAGAGAGAGAAAAAAAATCATCATGACTAATATTGCTGGATTTGATCACTGTCTTCTCTTTTTTTCATCATGTGAATGCCCAGTCCCAATCAGACACCACAATGGCAGGGGAACTTCAGGCCACCACAAATGGTGTGACAACTGTAGGGATGATCCACTGCCAAGGCAGTGGTGACAGAAAAATGCAGGGCATTTTCGTCCACGGGTCCACGTCAGCGAAGTCCTCAGAGGTAGGGAGAGGAGGGTGAAGCAGACTGAGAGGGCTTGAGAATTTTCCAAACCTGATCCCTTATTTCCCCCACCTCCAGCTCTAAACTGTGAAGTACTTCCCTGATGTCACCGTTTCTGATGCCTGGTTTTTGCCAGTGGCTAACGTGGTGGCCTGCGTGACCTCACCCGTTTTGCATCCCTGCATCCTATCTCAGTTCCCTTCATTGGGCTATAGACTGGAAGTGGGTGGGCAGCTTGGGCAGGAGCACAAAGCAGTCCCCCAGGGCTCCCTGGGACTTTCCTCTCACAAAACCAGAGCAAAAGCAACATGGCTACTGGCAGTGCCAAGAAGCCTCAGGCAGAAGAGGAAACAAAGAGGGTCGTTTTTGAGGCCAAGAAGATTTTGATTAAAGCACTTCTCAGGTTTCTCTCAGCCTGTGGCCTGAGGTCAGCACACAGATCTTAGTCTCTTAGTCCTGGCAAAAAGCAGGTGGTCAGGAAGAGTTCTTGCCCTGAGAAGACCCTGGGCTAACTCCTGACTTCACAGTGGTCCTTATTTTCCTAGCTCCTTTCCAATTGTCAGAGATCATATTAGTGCAGCTGTGAAGGTTTCACATAAGGATGAACAGAAGGGTTGTTACTGGCTAGTGAGAGGAGAGACGTTTCCCATCCAAAGGAGAAAAAAAATCCTCTCCTAATGAATAATGCTGGGGTTGAGGAGGAGGGGAGTGATGGTCTCTCTCTCTCTCTCTCTCTCTCAAGTTAAAATCACAGAGCAAAAGGCAGAAGAAAATAGCAATGTGTTCCCATGTTGAAGTTTGTCCTAATGTGAATCTGTAAAGAGCTTACAGTCATGTACGGGGACAGATTGTCCCTATTTCCCAAACCAAGGACACACACAGAAGGTCAGTATTGAGACACATTACAGGATTTTGCGGCACAGGGTGATTCCATCATGATTAAGCCTTTTCTCAGCATCTCCTGTCCTCATACCCCCTCAAGCCACCATTAAGACCTCAGCACTGTATCACCTCCTAATGGAAGTGAGACCCACAGTTGACTGGGGAGTGGAGTGAGGGTAAAGATATGAGAATACACCTGGTAATGAGCAAAAAGAGAGAATGCTAAGGAGCTCATAGATCCTGAGAGAGGCGGGGTCCAATTTGTGCCAGTGTGGTCAAGTCACCAAGAGGCCAAATAAAAGGTCCTCACTTGGAAATGAAATGCTAAGCTTTCCCAGAAAATAAATTAAACAAACACAGTGACCCCTTAGGTTTGATATCATCGCATTAATAGTAATAACAATAATAAAGCTGACATAGACTCACAACCTGTAATTTGTAATATTTAGCTCCATGCTTCATATCTGTATAAAAGTTAAAGCATATTTTTCATTAATACCAATACAAATTGGATTTGTTTTTCTGCCTCTAATTGATCCCACCCTCCACTCCTGATTAACTCTTCCTCTCCCTCATTTTTGCAGGTACTTCCCTATTCAGTGTTGAGTCAAAAATCTAGGCTGTCCTTCCTGGAGGGCCCTTGAATCCCACTTAACCTGGCTGGTGTGATGTGCTCTGCAGGAGGCAAGCAATGAAGCAGAACAGGGATGATCACAAATTGAGAACTGTTCTTCCAAATAATGGGAAGGGGGAAATTAGACAAAGTGCCTTTTCCATCATCTCCCCCATTCCTGTCCAATTTTGCATAAAGGAATCCCTGGGACTTGTGAAAGGTATATTCTCTCCACATTTGCAGAATGACCTCTAAAGAGGTCACTGTCACTCCCAAGGCCTGTGTGCCCCTGGCAGGACTGGCCATTCCAGACCAGCCACAGGCAGACTGCGCCGTGGAGGGTAAGGAAGGTCGCCGGGTTGGCCAGGAGAGTCTCTCATCCGGTAGCTGTGTGTTCTGGAACCAACCTGGAGACATTAACACAAAGGCCTGCCAATAAGCTACATGGTGTTTGCATATCTTATACACATTGAAGGGAGAGACAAATGCCTGGTGGGAAAAAAAGAAAGAAAGAAATATGAACTCAGCTATTAAGCAGCTATAAAATGTTTTGCTCTCTTCCCTATTTCAAAAGCTTCCATAGCATAAATAGTGGTCAAAAGTTCAGTGAACTGTCTTGTAGTGTGGGGTTCCATTCAAACGGGGCTATTTTCTGCGAGTCTCCTGGCACCATATCTAATTTCCAAAATGAATATGCTTTAATTTTCCTTCTTCATGCATTGTGCTTTTTCCTCATTTAAAACAGCAACAGCCTCTGGCAGTAAAGGACATCACATTTCTGTGCGTGATGAAGCTTTTTTCCCCGTATGCAGGGGAATGGCATGGGTCAGGGGAGAAAAAATATATGCAAAAAACAGCACACCCCACTGACCCCGGTATATTTTACATTACAATTTTGCCATTTCCAATATAGGTTCATTTTGCAATGGACCATATCAACCATATTTCAGGGTTTAAAAAAAAGGGGGGGGGGTAGTGGTAGGCAAGGCATTGTCTGCATACAGTATGTCCTAGTACAATGACCCAGTTGTCTGATCAGGGTGTAGTGTCACCTACAGAGAACATACACGGACACATACACAGCTCCAGCTGCTCAGTGCAGGGTACATTTGCAAAATAGATACCAAGTGTGGATCCTGCCAATTAAAAGAAGCATTAAGGGACTTCTTTGTGAATGTAGCCAAGAACAGCTAACTATTTTTAATGACATGAATGTCATATTCAACATCTCTAAGTTCACTTGAAAGCACCAATGTTCCACTGCCTTATTGAGAAAGACCACAAATAGAAACTGGGCATCTTAGAGATCTTAATACCTCTACTTACACATGTATATTTACATATATTTGTGTGTGTGTGTGTGTGTGTGTGTGTGTGTGTATCTCAAAGGGTCTAGAATATATAGAGATATATATTATCCATATAGAATCCTGTGGCTATAAAGAAAGTTGATCCGTATACTGTCTGAGATTGTAAAGGATGTTTCACAGTACTCTGAGGCTTGTAGGAGTGTAAGATATACGCCCAGGGCAACTGTAATAAAAAGATTCTAGAATCAGAAACTTATTTAAAGAATTTAGAATCAGAAACTTATTTAAGTCATCTTTTTCTAACTCACGTATCTCCTAGAACTCAGCAGTTAAGTAAGATGTTTTACATGATAAACTTAAATTTTGACGTGTACGAATTATTTAACATAGGTATCTATAAAGATGGTATATGGGTCTTTTCCTTGCTGGGTCACTTCCTATCATGAATAATTACTCTCGCATTAACATATTTTCTATTAGTCAAGCCCTACTCAATCAATCAATCGATCAGTCAGCAGTATTTTTTTGAACAAGATATAGAAGTTGTGAAAGGGATATGAAGCATGGCCACTGCCTCCAAAACACCTACAGTTCAGCGGATGAAATCAAATGAATAGGTTTGAAATCACTTGACAGTAAGCACTGGAATTTGAAACACCAGATACGTATTTGGTACTTGATCTAAACTGGCCTGTATTGGCAATAAGATGTATAAAGTTGATAAATTAGTGCTGTCTAGAGTAGTCAAAGAAGGCTTGATGAAACAGGTGGCACTTCATCTGGACACTGAAAGATGGACAAGACAATGAGAAAAGGAAATGATGGGAAAAGGAGGGTAGTTTGGACAGGGAGAATCACAAACACAAAGACACAGAGGCCAAGAACTTGTTGTGATTCCCTTCTTAACTGCCATGAGCATATCTGTGCTTCATACAGGTACACAGTGCTCATAATAATGGCCTTCGCTTGGGAAAAAAAATCAATGATCAGCAATACAGACTCAGTGTCCTGGAAACTTAGGCCCCCAGGCACTCATAAAACAAGAGGAAGTGAATGGGGACTCACTTCATTAAGTCCATATGCCCAGTATGGCAACCATCTCACGGTGTACTCATTACTCCCCTGCGAGCTTTGAGTTATTGTTCCATTTCACAGATGAGGAAAGTTCAGCTAAGAGAGGTGAATGTGCCAAGGGTCACTAGTGAGTGTTGGTGCTGAGCCCAGGCAGTCTACCTGCAGAGTCCAAGCACGTTCAGCTAAATAGCACTTCCCTTCCAAGAAGTGGTGACTGTGAAAGATGAATAAACAAGAAAAGGTATATTATAAAAGGCCAGAGACTCTTCACACAAAGATAAATAATGGTTATATTGGAAAGCATATGATAAAATTGGTGGACTTTGCTTTAGGAAAACCCTATTAAAATCTAAACCTATTAATCAGGTATATTAAGGAGTAATTACTCACAGGAAGGCAGTTCTCACCATGGGGTTACTTTAACCAGCAAGATCTCCAGGCACACTTTAAATAGGCCCCCATTTACAATGAATTTCAGGCATGCTATAAAGGACAAAGTGAGCTGGCTAATACCAAAGTCTTCTAAGCCGATCAGTTACAATATTAGCTTACGTCAACCTTGCTCAGCACTGTCCAATAGAAATAAAATGTGAGCCACATAGATAATTTAAACTTTTGTAATAGCCACATTTTAAAGAAAATGAAATATGTGAAATTGATTTTAATATTATATTTTATTTAATACAATATGTCCAAAATATTATTTTGATAATCAATATAAAATTATTGAGATAATTTTTTTTTACTTTTACTTTTTTGTATTACTTTCAACATCTGGTATATATTTTATACTTACAGTTCTTCTCAACTAAGATTAGCTACATTTCAGTTGCTCAATAGCCCCATTCAGCCAGTGGCTATTGTAATGGATGGCACAGATCTAACTCTTTATATCTCTATTTTAAGGTTACACTTGGCTCTTACTGGAACAGACTATTGAGAACCCATATTAGTACCTTAATTCCAGAAACAATCTGTATACCTATATTTAATATCTTCCTCTCTAAGAGCTATCCTAATTGTACTGACCTACATGGAGGTAAGCACTGACAGATATATTCTTATGGATACAACTTTCCGGCAGGAATATAGCCATACCTTTCTCTTCTGGCATGGTTGGCTGACATAAAGTCCAGTTGAATCTTACCACCTGAAATCTTGAATATGAAGGCATTTATTTCTTCTTTTATTATATTTTTTAACATCCTTATTGGAGTATGATTGCTTTACAATGGTGTGTTAGTTTCTGCTTTATAACAAAGTGAATCAGCTATACATATACATATATCCCCATGTCTCCTCCCTCTTGCGTCTCCCTCCCACCCTCCCTATCCCACCCCTGTAGGTGGTCACAAAGCACCGAGCTGATCTCCCTGTGCTATGTGGCTGCTTCCCACTAGCTATCTATTTTACATTTGGTAGTATACAGAGTAAGTCAGAAAGAGAAAAACAAATACCTTTATTATTTTTAATGTAACAACTTCCAAAAAAGTATTGGAAGTATTGGAAACAATCATGGTAAGCAGAGTGGGAAGGAGGTAGGTGAGTTAACTACACCAAGAACCCAAGCATTAAAAACTGAATACAATACATTACAAGAAAATGAAATATGGCCAGACAGACTTTCTCTGTAAAGGAAAACTAATATTGCAGATATTCAGTGGGAAAAGAAGTTTTCAGCATATAGATCAGGCAAAGAAGAATGGTTTCCAAGTAAAACAACTTTACCCCTTGCGGAGGAGAGATGTTTCAATTCTGTAGCTGCATGTACAATTTTGACTAAGAGAGATCTCTTTAATTATCAGTACTCAGAAATCTGTCACTAACCCTTTGTGATTGGCCCTCCTCCCCTCCATTCACAGGCCTCCAGCCTTGAAAATAGTCAGTTGTTGGATAAGTCACAGCTGTTCATCTATAACTAGTGACTTGACGCTGGGGGCAAAGGTCTACTTCCCCAAAGTGAATTGGATACCATGACAGTCTCAAAGTACAGCTTCATCCCTTAGGGCTCTTCCAAAGGCCTCTGATATGGGGGAATCCTTCGAATTCTAGCAGGCCAGCTAGTCTACAAACATTCAGCTCTGTCGTCATCCAACTTGATAGCCCCAAAGTTCTTCAAAATAAATGAAACAAGTTTAATATTCTCAGGCAGGGATCATTCTTGTAGACAAGTTGCCGACACATTCACCACACACTGTCCAACAAACCATAGGGGAGGAAAAGAGTGCAAGGCGATCTGGAGAAGTAGGCAGCACTCCAGCACGTGCAAGGATATTGTTCCCCGTCTCATTTGCCTATTTTGTTAACTGAGAAACAATAACAGTCTTCCAAAATCTCCCAGCTAACTAAAATAACCTGAAGACTCTGGGGAACTGTATATTGGCAACAGTTCAACAATCAACAAAAAGAACAATAAATGAAAGCTTTAATTAGATCATTTAAGTTGGGAGTGTAAAAAAAACTATATTAGGGAGCAGATATTGGGATGTATCAAATGTGGAGTCCAGATACAGACATTGCAAGATGAAATCAGGCAGAAGGCCTAAAACTATTGCATAGCTGGATCTTTTCCCTTAGTACTTAAAGTCTGCATTCCTTTTTCCCATGATGCCCCACTGATTTGCAATTTAAATTGTGGTATCTGTACCACACATTTATCGCACCTATTGCTTATCCATATATAAATCTATTTTAGAGCTGAGCACTAAGTTAGAAAGATTTGTTATAAATGTCTTATTTTAATATTTTATGTACATACTATAATTTGATTCAAAGTGCTGTTTGTCTAAAATACATAACGATGTGTGCTGTGATCAGGCTTCTGTTCTTCAGGAAATATATTTAAGGCAAAACAATTAACTCATCTGTGCGTAACACAGAGTCTGCTCATGTTTTAAATCACTTTAATGCACATTCATCTTCTATCCCCTCTTCTATGGAATCTTGCTATAAAGTGGAGTATGGGCATCTCATCTTCCCTAGGTCAAGATGGGAATCCCTCTTGAATTTTCTCCTCTATCCCCCTTTCCATGGTAGAGGAAACCCTCCTTGAAATCAGCAGGCTGTCTCCAAGTAGACCTATGATAATGGGGCCCAAGAATCTGAATGTAGGGAAGGAAACTATTTTTTGAGCCCATACCAATGCAAGGTACTATCCTAGAGCCTTCAGATATTCTGTCTTAATCCTCACCAAAAAACTGAGGAGGTTATTATAATGCCCATCTTGCAGATGGAGTCACTGAGACTCAGGGAAGATGCATAAATTACCCAGGGCTCCCTACGGACGAGTGGTGGAGCCTCTTGACTCCAAATTCTTACTCTTTCCACATACCATGCTGCCTCCAGTGCATTCCATTTTAATATACCCCAATTCAAAAGAGGACCATTCAACATAAAAGCTAAGTTTTGTGATACATCACTCAGCTCTGTTTTCCAGTACATTGGAAACATCCTCCCATGTCTGGTGAGAGATTGAAGAAACTGCATTTTCAACGCAATTCCCACAGTCTCCCAAAGATGATGAGTAAACATGGTTACATTAAAAATAGTTCTAACGGTGTGTGTATGTATGAATAAATAAATAAATAAAATGAAAGTAAAGAGATGAAAAGATAGACCCAGTTTATTTAAATCATGTGCGTGCATTCACAGATTGATGCGAAAATTGACCTTGGGAAACACAAAGTGGAAGGCAAACCCACTCTCCCACCCCAAAAAGCATGGTATGAGCAAAATCAGGTAAATTAAAGAAAGCCTTCCCTGACAGATTAAATGCCCCTATTATAATCTCTCACAGCACTAAGTAGCTTAGCCCTTGTCACAGTTGCAATTTTACATTTGTCAAACTATTTGATTAACGTCTATTTCCCCTGTAGATTACATCTTTCTTTTTTCTCCATCTGTGGCATCCCTATTCCCTAGCACATAGTAGATACTCAACAATCATTTCTTGAATGAATAACAAATGAATGACTGAATGAATTGTGTATTCCCACTGTTCATTTCATAGGAATTTGTATCATAGAAGGATTTAGTTCCATAAAACTCAGGCCAGCTAGTAAAACCACATCCCTCTTCCATATCAGTTGTCCCTTCTGGTCCTAGCCCTGTAACCTGCTCCCTGCCATAGCCTGGAACCATCCCCAAGTTCCACTACCAAAATGTGTGGTCTGAAGCAATTGCACTGATATATTCCATGTGGGAAAGTACTAACGTGTGTGTGTGTGTGTGTGTGTGTGTGTGTGTGTGTGTGTGTGTGTGTGTGTGTGTGTGTGTGTGTACAAAGGTGAACTCTCAAGGCAGGGAGAATATCACTGCTGGTGCTCCTTTACTGGTTAAATGTTAAGTCCTTCCTCTCCGATTATTTGGAATCGTGGTTACCTAAGAGCAAGGATCGTGACTGTCCATCTTTGTATCCCCAGCTCTATGTAGAGGACTTGCACATCATAAGGTCTCAACAAAGGGATCATTTGAACCAGGTCCCTGAAGGGAGGGCTCAGAGGAGAAGCACCCTGAAATCATTCGGTAGGGGCAGGCAGTGTAGACTTCTCACAAACTTCAGGCCAAAATGAAAATAGCCTCAGCACCTTCATAGGGAGTTCTCATCCTAGGACCTCTCAGTTTATCTCTCATAGCTCCTGCCAGGCAGACCAAGAGCTTATGACTATGGCAGGAGAGATTCAAGTGCCAACCATTTGCCAAAGTCTGCATTCAGCCCACATTCCTTTTCCTCCATCCCTGCCATGCCTTGCTGGCAAGGGACTGTAGGATACCAGATTCATTGGTCTGAAAATCCTTATGTTCACCAGTAAGGAAATGTATCTGCTTAGCCAAAATCCATGTGAATACTGACTTTTTAACTTAATTGTTAGTTAATTTTCTTCAAACATGTATTCACTAATACCTTTGTCAAGTGCCTGTGTTTTTGCTAATTCAGTTGAATTCAATGAGCAATACACTGAGTTCCTACTATGTGCACATCATGATGCTAAGTATCACAGGTGACAAAAAAAAAAAAAGAAAGAAACAGATTAGTGTCTACCTCCAAGGAGGTCTAATAGGGAAGACAGACATGTATGCAAATAACTGCCACTCAGTTACTTATCCTTTTGGGTTCCAAACTTTGATAATGTAGAATTTGTGTCTTGTGTCTTTTCTCCCAAGGAAATTGCTTAATACTGGGCTTATTGGCAGTCCTAAAATGTCTATATATGAGAGACTTAGGGATTAAAATTTGTTTGGAAAGGACAGAAGAGCTTGAATTTGCAATTACTTCAAGCTGTGTATGTAAAACTGAAAAATAAATGTTAGTTGTGCATACTTCAAAGATTAAGAAAGCATGTTAGAGGTTTGGTATGAGGAGAGGATGGGCTTTAGCACCAACTGGATAAACTTTTAAGAAACCCTAGTTCTACTCTTTCTTTCTTTCCTGGAAATCATCACAATCTATAATTACATTGTTTATTTATATTTACTTGATGATCTGTCTTCCTCACTAGAACCTCATGTGAGCAAAGACCTTGTCTGTCTTGTTTACTGCTGCATCTCCAGTGGTTTCTGGCACAAAGTAGGCTCTGGATCAGTATTTGTTGAATAAATGTATGACAAACATCAGAGAATACTGACCTCATGAGAAGAAAAATGCGTACTGGTGTCATACTTTGCCCGAGCCTAAGTCTACGGAGAGAAGTAGATACAAATCTTCTCACTGGGATAAAATGTGACTGTGAGGAAGAAGTATCACCACTTTGCCTGAAATAATTATTCATGACATGTCATTTCTGATGGACAATGGGGGAGGCGGTGATTGCATTTTCTTATCATCATACCTAAGTACCTTTGAATAAAAAGTGCACAGTAAAGAAGCACCAAGAATATCATAACCAAAGACCCATCTGGATGCCAAGGTCAGCACCCTGGAGAAACACTGCAAGCAGTCAATACTCATCCTCTGGAGAAGCAGCGCATGCTGCTCCTGGCCTCACTTCTCCATCCAAAGGCTTTACTTGTCAGTGTGCTTGTGTCTGTCTAACCTTCTTTTCTTTAAAATAAAAATCCTGAAGAAGAGAAAGTTCTTGCTGAGACCACTTGTCTGGCATCCTGGGAAGAACTCAGAGGACTGTTCATCCATTTAGTGAGAGAATTTTCCACGCTCGGTAAACTCTGTTGCTTCGTAACTGCAAACTTGTGCTTGGTGTATTCCCTTTCCAATGCTCTAGATCCCTCTTTGCTCTTACAACTATGGGTCTGGCACCCTGTAGGTGGTTTATTCTGGGTATTCAATGATCTTAAAGCCACAGAGCAGCAATCTCTCTACTTCATATCATGAGTACTCAAGGGGATGTCTAACTCTGGAAATTAACTACGTAAGTTTTAGCAGGAAGTGATAATGAAAACAAAGAAACACTTCTTCTCTGCAACCTGAATCTCCATCCAAATAGTTGGAAAACTTAAAATTGAAAAGCAAATCATTTCTAAAAAGAAAAAAAGCAACTGAGTAATGATAGCTAATTCTTCTTTTATACTAATTATTTATATATGGGTTGCTCATTAAAGTCTGTATTCAGGCCAGAACTTGAGGCTAGAAGAAACAAGCAGCATATTAAGGCACCCTTTGGTCCAGAACAGATACAGACAGAAGCCTGAATCCCAGGTAGTCACTGCACACGAACGTCAATGATTACAAGGTGAGAGTAGGTGGCTTTGTCCATTAAATCAGAAAGTTGTGAAAAAGATATTGCACATTGCCTAGTAGAAGGTAGGCTCATTAAATGATTGTTCCATTATCCACCATCCAAATCTGTTCCAAATAGAGAAGAAAAACTCAGTCGTACATTGATGGGTTTTGG
Organism: Eschrichtius robustus; assembly: GCF_028021215.1. NCBI lineage: Eukaryota > Metazoa > Chordata > Mammalia > Artiodactyla > Eschrichtiidae > Eschrichtius > Eschrichtius robustus. The sequence goes on from NC_090838.1 coordinate 51,008,993, forward strand.
TATCATCTTTGATATAAAAGAAAAGCTTTATGTCTTGTTAGGAGTGGAGTATATGTTGATCCAGTATATATCTGTATCTATACCTATGCCTGTCTTGGGCCACACTTTTCCATCAGAGACCCATCCCTGGTCCTTCATCATTGGCCAAAGCAGAGGAAGAGAATGAATCAAGGTCATATGGGAATTTTTTACTCACAGATCACTGGCAGTTACCCAACAAAATAATTTAATGCTAATAAGGAATACACTTCACTAAGCCTCCAATGGATCTCCTAATTTTACTCCTTATTTCCTTCATAAAGCTCCTCTCAGTCTATGATTACCATGTTACCATCTTAATTTATATTTTCTTGTTGATTATCTGTCTACTCCGTTAAAAAGTAATCACCGTGTGTGCAGAGATCTTGTCAGTCCATTAGAACCTAGAGATAATTGTCCATCCCCTTATTTCTAGCACCCCTTCACTCCTAAGACTTCGAATATGGAAAATAAAAATTTCCCTCACTGACCACTTTCAGTTTTATTTTAATTCTACTACATGCAGTATTTTTTTACTTGTTAGCAGAAAACTTTACTTCCTACTCACACAAGAAACCTTAGACCCTCTGTGCCCTAACTGGTTGCAATGAACAGAAACCCTCTCACACTAGTGGGAAGTTGAGAGGAAGGGAATTTTGTTGTAGGGAAATAAAGAGGTCTCATGGAATCTGGAAAAACTGCAGAGCCAGTTGTGAGAGCTCAGGAAACAGAGAAAAACATGCAGCCTCAGAGATTCTCTCTCATGGTGTGGTTGCTTTTCTCTTTGCTCCACTGTTTTCTCATAGCTTTAATTTGTACATAACTGCCAAGGCCACATCTAACCCTACTCTCCCTTCCATCTCATAGCTTTTGAATTTGGGCACCTGCTGATAATCAACAATGGTCCCTCGGTGCACAATCACAGAACTGCAGAGAAAGGAATTGGATTGGCTCAATCTAGCTTTTTTTTAGAGGTGTACCATGTTACTGACATGCCTCTCTGGAGCCACACCCCTCCGTCAGAGGTCCATCCTTGGTCTACCATCATTGGCCAAGACAAGCAGGGAAGAGAATAGATCAGGGTCATATGGGAAGCAGGAGCTGCAGAAGGGCAGAGCTTCAGAGAAAGGGGCAGTGGGCAGGCAGTGCACAAAACAGGGCATGGCACTGTCAAGTTCCTATTAGCCATGGTGCTATTTATAAGTATCTTAGAACATATTACATGTAGCTCAGATAATGTGGTTCACTCCTGTCTTCCACCAATATATAAAAACATAATGATTGGGCTTCCCTGGTGGCGCAGTGGTTGAGAATCTGCCTGCTAATGCAGGGGACACGGGTTCGAGCCCTGGTCTGGGAAGATCCCACATGCCGCGGAGCAACTGGACCCGTGAGCCACAACTACTGAGCCTGCGCGTCTGGAGCCTGTGCTCCGCAACAAGAGAGGCCACGATAGTGAGAGGCCCGCGCACCGCGATGAAGAGTGGCCCCCGCTTGCCGCAACTAGAGGAAGCCCTCGCACAGAAACGAAGACCCAACACAACCAAAAAAAAATAATAATAATAATTTTAAAAAAAAACATAATGATTAAGAAAAATGAATATACCTTTCACAATAGGTTATGTAGTATATGTGCTAGTATATTCCACTTTCCATCCTTTTAGCATGAGTACTTGATAACAGTGAATATGTTGCTTGTATTGATGATGGTGATAATAATAACAAATCATATGATGCTTATTATATGTCAAGCAGTTTTATAAGCTCTTTATATCTACTAGGTAACTTAACTCTCACAAAATCCCTATAAGGTAGGCGTGATTATTAATCCAATTTTGAGATGAAGAAACTTAATCACAGAGAGATGGGCTACCATGGAGCTAGTAAATGGTGTGGCCAGATCTGAATATGGCTCATTTTAAATACTAAATTAGAAAAATAGTAACTGATAACATAAAGTGCTATTTGATTCTAAATTCCCTTTTGATATGAGAAGCTTCACTAATGCCATGTTTTGATGACAACTATTAATAAGTGCCAACTTTGTGCCTTGCCAAAGAATAGGTTATACGCAGCTTTATTTTTTGCCTTGCATTTGCCAGTTGTTATGTAGAATCCAAGGGGGTCCCACTACTAAAATACAGACACTCCAGAAGAATTCTCTTCTCCCAGCTCCAAGAGAGTCATGACTGAGAGGGAAAAGATGCCAGCCCTCAACCACTGGCTCTCAATGCCTAAGGGAGAAGGACACTGGCCAGTCTCACCCCAGGAGATTTCCCTAGTTTGCCCTCCTCACATCCATTTTTAGAGATTTTTAATTTCACCCTCTTGATAAACAATAACAGATTTCTGGGGGAAAAATAGCATAACAACTTTATTTTTTTCCCCAGAAAGCCACTTTCACGGCAGATGGAACTCAGCTTGCTATCGCCCAAATCTTAAGCAAACCTGAAACGCGAAGATTCCCTTACACTGAGGGCCAAGCACGATCCCATTTTGTGTCTCTTTAACGGACACTTGGAACCAGTGTACACTTCCTTAATCTGGCCCCATTATCAGCCTAATAATACCTCCCGATATTCATAAATGCCTAGCAAGACTTTCAGCTATTTTGTACGAAGGAGAAATATCCAGCTAAATTGAGAAGATTACCACATCACCACATACATCAGTGACAGGCTCTGTGCTATTACAGTTGATTTTTGTTGACAGTTGGCTGTAGGCAGTTGTGTTTCAAATGCCTTTTTTCACTGGGAAATTAAACAAAATCCCATGCAAAATGCAGCCCTCCAGTTCAAAAACTGTAAATCCCAAATTAGCATTTCATACTTTAAAAGGTAGCACTGCACAATTTTCCATTGAAAGGTCTCTACAGTTGACACAAATGGGTGCTTCAGACATGACACTAATGCTACTGGTGTCTTTTAAGAAAGCCACCTTTTCAGATATTATTTTTCCTCTCTCAATAATCTGCATATACTACAGTTCTCGCCTATGGAAGAATAAAAAAGAGCAGAGAGGAAAAAAATCTGACTTACTGCTTTAAGTAAATTATGTTCCCAGAAATTTCCAAACAATAGGGTAAATGAAAAAAGAGATGGGTTAATTAAACCTCCTTGAAAAGAATAAAGGAAACCCTGGCATCCAAAGGTTAAATATCACTTCTTCCACTAAATATTAGCAACAAAAAGGTACTTCTATAAGCTGGAAAGATACCTGTATCTAGCACAGTCCTGATATAGGAACTTCTCAACTTTGCTTTGAAACAGATTAGAGCCCAATTTAACGAAATTTTAATGTGGGGGAGGAGAGTCATAAGACTGACATTGAATAGGGCCATTTTATTCTTAAGACTGGAAATCTATTTTCCTTCCTACCAGGAGACTCTTAGCGTGAAAGTATTTTAAACAGTGTCATTCCTTCATCCAGAACAATTGCTATTTAACTGGGGGAAAAAAAAAAAAGACAATAGTTGTCAGTTGGCTATCCAGGACACAAATATATTTAGAGAAAGAAATGTAATGTTTATTTCTGGACTGTGGCACAAGCATAAAATACTAGTGAGGCAGTTTCATGCCAATCCTTTTGCAAACATTTCACCAACAGCACTTGACTCTCGGCCATAAAAAGTTAAACGTCCAGTGGTCAGAACTATCATGCAAAGGTCAAATGGAGGTGAGAAATCTTGGCCCTGTACCTTGACCACCTTCAAAATTTAAATACAACAAAGTTCTGCACTCCTAAAAATAAGTGTTTATATCCTGTAAGTTTACACAAAGGACAACCACCACCTCATTTCTGAATGGTGAACATGTAAAAAATAAATATTATAGCCCATTTAGCTTAGTGATGGCTAAAAGCATGGGACCAAGTTCATATGAGGAATGGAAAACTTACTTCATCAAAGTGGCTGGAAACCTTGAACTTCCTCCTAGATGTTTCTGAATTAAATGGCCCAAATGTAAATTTCATTCCAATTTTGTTGTTCTTGGTTAATCATGTTCTAAAGGTAACTACCAGCCTATGACTTCAGATAAACCTTGCTTCCACAAAATTTAGTGCTTATCAGATCTGAAGCGACTTACTTGAATAGATGCCTCAGCTCTGCCTTCTCCTTCCTCCCAACCATATAGTTTATCTCCTCATGAAAGAACCTCAAGAAGGTGGGCTCAAGAAAAAAGTCATGCAAACTAATCTACGGTGATGGAAGGCAGATCCATGGTTGCCTAGGGCTGGAATGGAATGAGAAATGACTGCAAAGATGCAGGAGGGATGTTTTGGAGGTGGTCAAAATGCCCTGCACCTTGATTGTGGTGGTGACTACAAAGATATTACATGGGTACAGTTTACTGTACATACAGTATACTTCAATCAAGTTGACTCAAAAAGAAAAGAAGCAATTAAGACATAGGTGTCACACTCCTGTGAGACAGAATTTCATACAGAAGCATAGTGGGACACTTAAGAAGGAACCCAGTTCCACATTAATTTCATAACAAGGAGAATCTAAACACTATTTAGTTTGTATTCTTAATCGGAGAGTAAGCAAAGCCTAAATTACATTCTTGCCCAGGTGAGGACAAGAAGTGTCCTGATAAAGTAGGGGTAAGTAATATCATAATTACATGAGAAACTAACTCTGGATTAATTACTCATCTGGGGTCAGTTAAAAAGAAAAAGAAAGAAAGTCTCCAATTCTCTGGGGAATTATTGAGCCATGTATCTTTTGTCTTAGTTTAAGATTTCCCAAAGTTCCTGGAACCATCACCTTAATGCTTATTTACATATTTCTCAAAGACACAAATATCTGTTCACAATTCTGAAAATTATTGTTTGCAGGACAGAGGCTGTGTTCGTGAACATAAGTTCAGCTTCCCAAAGACAATAAAGGCAGTTCAGTGGTGGATATTTCTTCTCCACTGCCAGTCACTTATGGCTTATTAAACAGAAGAGGAGACACAGTCAGAGGAATACAGGAGGGTGCTGCTTTAAGAGGTTGATATCACAAGAAAATTCTAAATTACAAAACAAATACAAATTACAAATCTAAATTAAAAATAATTATTCCCCTTCAAGAGGATTTCGTACTCTATAAAACTGGTATAGACCAAAAATATGCTTCAAATACAAATCTCCTTCAGTCCATTTAAAATGTTATTTAATTTTAAATCGTTTAGAGAAAACTTCAGGAATATCTTGAGTATAAAGCAATTTGATTATGAACAGGTGTTAATGTATCCCCCAAGAATACACAGCATACCTTCATTTTTAAAAAATCAGCAGATATCACGTAATTGCTCTAATTTTGGCCTTTGTGACATTCCTAATATCAGGCAATGGGAAATGCAGATTGCCCTATTTTGGATGGGAAGTTGAATGCTGAGAGCTTAAGTGATTTTCCTGGAGTTACTCACCAAATTAGTAGAGATGGCCCAAAAACTGATTTCCAAATACAGTACTGTTTCGCTAGACAAATGCTCCTTCCTTCTGTAGTTATATTTGAAAAATACCATTTCCACATTGTCTTTTATTCTTTTCAAAGAGCTTCTCATACATTATACATTCATTCATTTATTCACTCATTAAAGAAACATTCATTAAAAATCTACTAAATGCCAGTCCCCAAATGAGCAACACATTACCCTATCTTCGAGAGTCTTAGATTGTAGTTGGGGTAAAAGATATATAAACACTTATAACCAAATAGTAGAGTCCAATGATATAGGTAGGTATAGGTGTTAAGATAACACTGAGGAGACTTAGTTAAGCCAGCCTCTTGTTGCCAAGAGAAATTAAAGAATTCTTGAAAGAGATGACATCTGAGCTGAGTTATGAAGACCTTGTTAAAGTTAGCCAGGAGAAAGAAGAAGTGGTAGAGAGGTACGTGTGCAAAGGAGGGATGGGGGTAATGGCAATAGGATAAAGGAGGATAAAACGAAGTCCCAACATTTTAAAGGAACTTAGGAAATAGAGCATTTGCATTTGAATAATAAAAAAAGTAAAGACTCAGGGGTCTGAAGCAACATACACAAGCTCTGTTAGTTGACAGCAGTTAGTTGATTCTGGCTTCTACTTAGCTCTTTTTCCAATATTCCTCACTGCCAATTCAGGTGAAAACAGTAATTAAATGTTTGCTTTTTTGTAAAAACATGGTTTGTTATTGGTCTTGTTTCACCTTTAAAAAAATGTAAAATACTATATCAGAATAATAATTTTTGAAAACATTAGTTTCTAGCTGAGACCATCACCATCCATATCATTTGCATATCATTTTTTTCCAAATGGTCCCTACACATTATTTTAAAATAAACCAGGGAGTAGATCCTGTCTCTTTAGTGCAAATTGGGGGTGTTAGGGTTGGGAGAAAAAAGGCTAAGAGAAGAAAAGTAACTTTACAAAATCACATGGTAAGTGGCAGAGTGCACACTTTAATCCAAGTTTTCTGAATTCCCAGTTCAAGATCTTTCCACTGTACTCCAAATTATCTCTGCGAAGCATGCAAAGGAGGATTTTTAGTATTTTTTGCCTTAATATGTCACTGTTCATTTTTTATTATTAATGTAATACACACCCATTATTCCTTACCTTAAAAATCAGAAGTATTATTACTGTGGGTGGGGGAGGGAGTTACATGGTGGTAAAGAGGTCAAATACTTAGAACCTTCAAACAGAAGCCACCAATGTTCATGTTACCATAAAGCTACATACCTATAATGTCACAGTTAAAACATGCAAAATGATTAAATCTACTTCTGATGTTCGAAAATAACAGCTTTTATCCACTTGTTCCAAACACCCCCTTCTAAGACACAGGGCGAAAAATCTTTACCTTATTTTGGTACCATGAGTTCAGAGGAAGAAATAATTTGCCATGTGATTTTTCAATCACCCAGCTAAATTCAAGTTCCCTTTGACACTGATGCTATTCCCAACTCAACACTGCTAAATTTTAACTACCCTCCCTTTCAATTAGCTGGGTTTCCGTTTGCTTACTTTGTCCGTGGTTATAGCCTTCCCTCATGGACCTAAGATCACTGTTTTCCTTCCTCTTTATGCTCTGTGAGCATCAAGTATCATGGGGCATGCGTGTAATTGTCAGTGTGAAAAAGCCAGCTGGAGGTATCATAATCATGTCAATATACCAGTCAGCAAGAAAACCTCCAAGGCGATTGTTTCTATTTAGATATAATATTACATGGATTGAAAACTGCTGCTCCTACAAACTTCTGAGTGATATTACCATGTTTTCATACTTTTATACAATCAACTAATAAAAATATGTGTATATATTGTATATGTATATATATTGTATATGTATAAAAATATGTATATATACATATATATATGTAAATATTATATATTTACACATATAAATATATATAATTGTACAAAAGAAAATAAAATTCATCATTCAGAACATATGCAGAATCAGAAATTACTTAATTACCTGCACTACAAAAGATGGAACCTTAGGGCTCTGAGACACTGTGAGAGGTTAAGTAAAGCAGATCAACTCACTTGTTAAGAACTGAGGTGAAATTCATCCAACAAAGACTGCTGTTTTCTCTCAGCAGAAAATTCTCCAACCTTAGAGAGCCTCTCTTTAGGTCTACCTTGATATCATGTGTGGTGTCCCATGTTCTTCCTGGGTACCAATGTCTTGCTCAGTAATCACTTAAGCTCCCTTCTATTGCTCAAAAACAGTGAAAAACAGAATAGAGTTTCACTACCACCATGTAATATTCTTACGTATTCAGAGCTAGTGGCCATAGATAAGAAAATGTAACAAGATGGAGAAAATTTTATTTTCTGTATCTCCTCTAGGGGAGAGAAATATATGTGGTAAAAAAAAATACTTTGCTAACCCCTGGGATGACGGTGAAAGAAGTGAGGCAGGCATTCTACAGTAACAATAGATAGTTGACAAGCTACCCTCCAAGAAGATTCAAATCTGGTCAACTGTAGACCTACCTGTGCTGAGAGAGGATGCACATTTGGAGCAAAAACTGGATTGTTCAGGATGTTAGAAAAGGATTGAGAATTGCCACAATAATCTCCTTCTCCTGCCTTCCCCTACATAGCACAGTGCTTTTACCCTAGTTAACTGTGGAACAAAGCCACCAAGTTATTATCCTGCCAAGCAAGCCTACATGTCTTAGTCCAGCCACCTGGCTGAGTAGCCGCGAAACTTGATGACTTTGAATAAGGAACCTGAACCTTCTTTGCCTAGCTCTGAACTAAGCACTTGATATGAATCAATGATTTCTAAAATTTTTTAAGTTAAAAATTCTTGATTCAAATGAAAACTTACCATTAAAAAAAAATAAAAATAATAGTGACAAACTCTGAATGACAGGTGAAAATGGAGGAGAGTGATAGTAAAGAGCCTCAAACATTCTGAGTGTCCCTGGGGGAATGCCATGGAACCCCTGGTGCTCTGGGGAGAAGGGTTACAAACTACCAGACTACATGATCACAAAAGCTTCTTCCAGTTCTGAAATTGTAGGAGTCTCTTAAACCTTTCCAAAAGAATGAAGTGGTTAATTTTAGAGTGGGAGTGACATTGGCAAAATGGCAGAGTAGACAGCTCCAAGCTCTCATTTCCCCACAAAAAAACATTGAAAAACAAGAAGAAATTGTTAGAATCAACTTTATCAGAGCTCTGGAAAACAGTCAAAGGTTTATAGCAACTAAGTGGATGTTGAATAAAAAAAAAGGCAACTTTGAGACAGTAGGAAAGCTTTGTGGCATTTTTACTCACTCACGCCCCATCCCCTCCCCAGAATGGTGGTGGTATCAAAGCAGCAGCAGTTCAGATTCCCACCATAGGACCCTGGTCCCTGGTTCAGCAGGGAGCAGAGTAGAAATTATCCACCAAGTGTGACCTGAAGGACTAGTACAAGGTGCTCACCTCCGTTTCACCTAACTAGAAAATCAGGCCATAAAAACAGTTGGTATTGCCCAAAAACACGGCAAGCCAAACTAACAAACCTCAGTTGCCTGGGGCAAAGGATTATAGTCAAAACATACAAAAGACCACCTAAGGCCTGAGAACAAAAGCTGGGGAGAGCTTCTTTAGTAAATTAGAACATGTAAAAGCAGGCATATATGCAGCAAAATACAGAAAATCATGTGCATGTCCAGAGTATGATGAATGCTCAGAGATGACTTGAGAATACACTAAGCTTTTACATCAGACCGATCCCTACACTCAGTGCAAGCCTGACTGAATGCTGAAGGAGTGCCCTGGCATAGAGTCAACCTGAAAATACTTGGAGAGGTGTTGTTTGTTCAGCACTGGCATTCAAGGAAATCCATGTCAAACTTCTAGCTGAACATAAGCTAAGGTATAAAGACCACAGTGGCCACACACAACAAGGAATACAGCCTTTGCAAAAACAGTCTGGGGAAGTCATCAAACAAATGAACTACTACAGCATTCAGCAAACAAAAAAAATCATCAAACCTTAGGGAAAGGGGGTGAATCTGATTTCTAGATTGCAGGAGATGAGAGAGAGAAAGGGGCAGAAAAAAATATTTGAAAAAATACTGGCTGAAAAGTTCCCGAATTTGATGAAAAACATGAATCTGTGAAGCCATGAAGCTCAACAAATCCCACGTAGGATAAACTCAAAGAGACATACCCTGAGACACATTAGTCGGCCACAAAACAATCCTCAATAAATTTTAAAACATTTAAATCATACAAAATATATTGTCTGATCACAATGAAGTTACAGTTTTGTAGGAAAAGTGGAAAATTCGCCAATATATGGAAAGCACACTCTTAAGTAACCATTGGGTCAAATAAGAAATCACAAAGGCAATTAGAAAATAATTAGAGATGAATTAATTAAAAAAAAAAACAAACTTATGGAGCAGAAGAAGAAACACCTGGGCAGCAAGTCCAAAGGTGTTAACTGTCTTGTCTGTGCTGAAGCCATCATGGCTCAGCAGGACTGAATTCAGCAAGAGAATGCTGTGCAGAACCCTCTGGTCTCTGAGCATCTGGAGCTCTCAGTTCTGTGCAAAGAGTATGCTGAGGATGACAGTGTCTAGCAGCATGAGATCAAGGACCTCCACGAAAAGTAGTCATATATTGGCAAGATCAGGCCTGATGGGAACTGCTTCTATTGAGCTTTCAGATTCTCCCACTTGGAGGCACTGCTGGATGACAGGAAGGAATTGCAGTGGTTCAAGGATACGCCTGCTAAGAGCAAAGAGGACCTGGTGTCCCAGGGCTAGGTCCACTGTTGAGGCTTTCCACAACATATCCATGAACTTGACTGAGCAGGTAGAGAAGCAGACCTCAGTAGCAGACCTGTTGGCCCCCTTCAAAAACCAGAGTACCTCGGATTACCTGGTGGTCTATCTGGGGCTGCTCACCTCAGCTACCTGCAGCTTAAGAGCAAGTTCTTCAAACACTTCATGGAAAGTGGGAAAACTGTCAAGGAGTTCTGCCATCAGGAAGTGGAAGCCATGTGCAAGGAGAGTGACCACATCCACATCATCACACTGACTCAGGCCCTCAGCGTCTTCATCCAGGTGGAGTACATGTCCTGCAGTGATTATGGCACTACTGACACACACATCTTCCTCAAGGGCTTAGAACCTAAGGTCTAACTTCTCTACTGACCTGGACACTATGATATCATCTATAAAAAGGGTTGGCTCCGGCCTGCTACTGCACTGCCTGCCCTCCCCTCTGCCAGGTGCTAGGCATGTACAGAAGGTTTTTTGTGGTTTTAGAATGGTCATATTTTACTCTTCCCATTTTCCCTGTCATAAAATCTTGCACGTTTTATTAAAGGGGATGCTGGTGGTAAAAAACCAAAACCAAAAACAAACAAAACTCATGGGATGCAGTGAAGGCAGCATTCAAAGGGAAATATATAACTATAAACATTTACATTTAAAAAATAGATCTCAAATCAATAAACTAACTCTGTACCTTAAGAAAGTAGAAAAATAAGAGCAAAGTAAAACCAAAGCTAGCAGAAGTAAGGGAGTAATAAAAATCAGAGTGGTATAAATAACAGAGAATAGGAAAACAATAGATAGAATCAATGAAATTGAAAGTTGGTTCTTTGAAAAGGTTAACAAAATTGACAGATCTTTAGCTAGACTAACAATAAAAAAAAGAAAGAGGACACAAATAACTAAAATCAGAAATGAAAGGGGATATTATAAATGATTTTACAGAAATATAAAGGACTGTAAGAGAATACTATGAACAATTTACTCGAACAAATTATATAGCTTAGATAAAATGGACAAATTCCTAGAAACACAAATTATCTAAACTCAGGAATAGAAAATCTCAACAGACCTATAACAAGTAAAGAGATCAAGACAGTAAACAAAACCCTCCCAATGAAGAAAAGTCCAGGACCAGTTGGCTTCACTGCTGAGTTCTACCAAACATTTAAAGAATTAACAACAATTCTTCTCAAACTCATGAAAAAAATAGAAAGGGATGGAACACTTCCTAACTCACTCTATAAGGCCAGCATAACCTCAATACTAAAGCCAGATAAAAGACATCAAAAGCAAAGAAAACTACAAATCAATATTGTTTATGAATATATATGCGAAAACCCTCAATGATATTATCAAACAAATCCAACAGCATTTCAAAATAACTATGTATCATGACCAAGTGGGATTTATTTCAGAAATGCAGGGTGGTTACACATGAGAAAAATCAATCAATGAAATACACCACATTGATGAATGGGGGGAAAAAAAAACACATGATCATCTCAATCAACCCAAAAAGGCATATGACAAAATATAATACTCTTTCATGATAAATCACTCAGAAAACTAGAAATAGAAGGAAACTTCCTCATCATGATAAAGGGCATTTATGAATACCCACAGCTAACATCACACTCAGCAGTGAAAGACTGAAGGTTTTCTCCCTAAGATCGGGAAGAAGACAAGGATGCCCACTTTCACTATTGCTATTCAACACTGTACTGGGCAATTGGACAAGAAAAAGAAATAAAAGTCAACCAAATTAGAAAGAAAGAAGTAACACCTCTATTCACAAATGGCATGATTCTATATGTAGAAAATTCCAAAGAACGTACAAGACAGTTACTAGATCTAATAAATGAATTTAGCAAAGTTGCAGAGTACAAGATCAACACACAAAAATTAGCTGTGCTTCTGTACACCTGCAATGAATAATCCCAAAAGGAAAGTAAGAAGCAATCCCATTTACAGTTAACTTCTGAAGAATAAAATATTTAGGAAAACATTTAACCAAAGAGATGAAAGACTTGTAAACTGAAAACTACTAAACGTTGCTGAAAGAAAAGGAAAGACATCCTATGTTCATGAGTAGAAAGGCAATACTGTTAAGATGGCAATACTACTCAAAGCAACCTACAGATTCAATGCGATCCCTCTCAAAATTACAACAGCCTTTTTTGCAGAAATGGAAAAGCTGATCCCTCAAATTCATATGGAAGTGCAAAGGGCTCCAAATAGCCAAAATAATCTTGAAAAGAACAAAGTCAGAGGACTCAAATTTTCGATTTCAAAACTTACTATAAAGCTACAGTGACCAAAGCAGTTTGATAGTGGCTTAGGGGTAGACATAAACACCAGTGGAATAGAACTAAAAGTCCAGAAATAAACGCATACATCTAAGGCTGCTTTAACTTTTGACAAGGATGCCAAATCTACTCAAAAGGGAAAAGAACAGTCTTCAACAATAGTGTTGGTACAACTGAATTTCCACATTCAAAAGAATGAAATTGGGCCCCTATTTCACATCATATACAAAAATTAACTCAAAATGGATCAGTAATCTAAATACTAGAGCTAAAAGCATAAAAGTCATAGTGGAAAACATAGGGGTAAATCTTCATGACTTTTGATTTGGCAATGAATTCTTAACAATCACACTAAAAGTATGAGAAACAAAAGGAAAAATAAATAAATCAGACTTCATCAAAATTAAAAACTGTGCAGCAAAGGACATTATCAAGAAAGTAAAAAGTCACCTTACAGAATGGGAGAAAATATTTGTAAATCTTACATTTGATAAGGGTATAAGATCTAAAATAGACAAATACCCACTACAGTTCAACAACAAAAAGACAAACAGCCAATTCAAAAATTGGCAAAGAACTTGAATAGACACTTCTCTGAAGATGATATACAAATGGCCAATCATGTGAAAAGATGCTCCGCATCATTAATCACTAGAGAAATGCAAATGTAAATCACAGTGAGATACCACTTCACACCTACTAAAATGGCTCTAATTTAAAAAACAGAAAATCACAAGTGCTGGCAAAAATGTAGAGAAACTGGAACCTTCATACACCGCTGAGGGAAACGTAAAATGGTGCAGCTGCTTGTGAAAAACAATTTGGTGGTTCCTCAAAAATCTCAACATGAAATAACCATATGACCTGGCAATTCCACTCCTAAGTATGTACCCAAAAGAATTCAAAACAGGGACTGAGACAAATACTTATGTGCCAGTGTTTATGGAAGCATTATTTATAATAACCCAAAGTATCCATCCATGGGTTAATGGATTAACAAAATGTAAGATATAGCCATCCCTCGGTATCCTTGGGGGGATAGGTTCCGGGACCCTCTATGGATACCAAAATCCACTGATGCTCAAGTCCCTTATTAAAATGGTGTACTATTTGCACATAACCTATGCACGACCTCCTGTATTCCTTAAATCATCTCTAGATTACTTATAATACCTAATACAATGTGAATGCTATGTAAATAGTTGCTGGCATGCAAGAAATTTAATTTTTGCTTTTTGGAACTTTCTGGAATTTGTTCTTTTAGTATTTTCGATCCGTGGTTGGTTAAATCTGAGGATATGGAACCCACAGATATGGACTGACAACTGTATACTCACAATGGAATACATTTAATCATAAAAAAGAATAAGTTCGAATACATGCTGCAACATGTATGAACCTTGAAAACATGCTAAGTGAAATAAGCTGGAGACAAAAAGACAAATACTGTATGATTTCAGTTGTATTAAAATATCTAAAATAGGTAAATTCATAGAGATAGAACATAGATTAGATGTTACCAGGGATTGGGTGGTGGGAGGAATGCTGAGTGGTTGCTTAATGCTTACAGAGGTTCTGCTTGGATTGAGGAAAAAAACTGGAAATAGATAGTAGTAAATGACTGCACAACATTGTGAATGTAATTAATGTCAGTATATTGTACACCTCAAAAATGGTTAAAATGGCAAATTTTGGAATATACATTCTACCACAATAAAAAAATTTAATAGGGTGAGATTTAAGGAGGCTGCTTAATATTCCTTAGTGCTTCACCTTTATTTCTGTTTTGAGTCACTGGGTTAGTGGTGCCTCTTTAGTATATCCAATAATCTAGCAAAGTCTCCTTAAGCTAGCACAAGAAAATCTATGGAAGAAGAAGCAAAGTGTGTGTATGTATATATGTGTGTGTGTGTGTGTGTGTGTGTGTATTATGGCCTAGTCTTTTGCATTCAGAAATACAATTAGTTATCCATAAAGCAACATAGAAATGAATAAAATTAATGTACAAATATAAACACTACATATAAACACATAGGGTAAAGGGTATACAATGTTTTTGATGCAATAAAGCTTCTGTTATTATAATTTTGCATGGGTTTTCCTGCTTTTCAACACATATTGTGTCTAATCTTCTCATGATTTTTTCCTTCTTGTTTATTTTTTTCTATAGTGTTCAAATGTTAAATATGACATCAACACTATTTTGTTGCTTAGAAGCAATGTTTCAATGAACTCCATCAAGATTCTCTTCCTTGTCTTATTTGAAGTCTACCACTGCTGAAATGTCTCCTGCATTCTCTTGTCTTCTGAGGGCATCCTTTTCTTCTGGGTTTCCCCACGAGTTTGAACTCCAATCTTTGCCCACCCCAAGCTACTCCTGATTAACTTTGCTCTTTCTGAGTAAATAGGTCAGCACAGAACAACCTGACTTTAAAAAGCATCATTTTTCTGTAAAACCTAACATAAGCTAAATAAAATTTTATTATTCAACACAACAAAACCCTCATTAGGAATGCAGAACTGATTTTTTTCATGGTCTACATATGCATAGTGAGGTAAGAGAGTGGAGAAGAGAATCATCTGCATGTCATTGGTCAGGCTCCAAATAGCCATGATATTCAGTGGACAGCTTTAGGGGGAGGCAGAGATATCTGAAACAGGGGTTGATGGTGGGAATAGAAAGAGAAGGAATGTAAGTGACACTGGTGAGGGATAACTACAATATCTATCAACTGATTAGATGTATGAAATATGGAAGAAGGCAACTCAAAGCTCACAGAGACTGGAAGAAGGTGAAAGAAACCAGTTGTTTTCAGTATGAGAACAGAATGGAGGAAAAGGGAGTTTGAGGTTCTAATGGGATAGAACCTTAAATAGGAAGAGTTTAAGTAGAACATTGACTTTCAAAAACTGAAAATCTCAGGAGAGAAGACAGAGCAAAGGACTCAAAGAGGCAGCAAGTGACATGGAAAAGGACCAATTTTAGAGGTAGTAGGACCTAAAGGATAGCATGGAAGGCAAGCACAGAGTGAGGGGCAAAAAATATTCCATAGAATGTAAGGTGGGAGGAGTGACTTGGATTTGGGAGGTAAGGGGTTATGAATAATATTTAAGAAAGTTATTTCTTTGTGGTTATGGAACTGGGAGTCACACAGCAATGGAATGAAGGTGGTGAAGTAGGCAGGGGTGTCAAAATACAGGCAATTCCTTCCCAAAGGCTAATAATGAAAAGAAAAACAACAAGAGGAAAATGGCCTGTAGAGGTAACAAGACAGAATGAGGGTTTCTATTTTATTAATATTTTTAAATATAAAGGTGGAGGTAAAACTCACAGAGAAGTAAATCAATTCATGGGAAGAGAAGGGCTAAATTGAAGGGGGCAGGAAAATGGAGTAGAAGACAATAACTGAAATCCAGGACAAAGCTGAAAACCTAGCCTTGGGAAGAGGAAAACAACTTCTAAAACAGAGACAGGAGAAATGAAAGCCTAAATAAAAGAAGACACAGACGAATCACCCAGAATGACTTCAACAGCCTCAATTCAGCAGGCCCAACGTCCTCTGATGAAAATGAAGAGAGAAGAGGGGGCTTTGGGGTTCAAAGGCAGAAAAGTGATTTGAAAGAGAAAGTCAGCAAGATAAGGAGGAAACAAGAGATGAATAAAGGAACTACTAAAACAATAAGCAGATGCCCTCTTGGAAGTAATGGAAGTTCAAGGGAAGCCTCGATTTCATTAAAGCAGGCGTTGAGAGATTCACATGTAGAATAAATGAAGGATGGTGTAGCATTTGCTCATGAGAAAAACAAGGCTCCTAAGAGATAGGCAGAGGCGCAGAACAGGAGAGGAACCCAGGACACTGGGTAGAATCGTGGGGATGGAATGAGATAGAGAAGTTTTGTACCTGCTAGGAAAAGCCGTGGCTATCTTATTTACCAGCATGACTCTCCAAAACTGGGTGGAATTTCATTAAAGATGTGGGATTCAGTAAAGGAAAGGCTATCTGGTTCATGATTGGCAAATGATACTTGCCACCTCTTCCCCTAGGCTCAGGAGAGGAATGTGTGGTGCTGAAAGGGACAGATTTTGTTTTCACTCCTGTTGGCTGCCGGCATGGGGCCCAGCAAAAGCAGAGTCACGCAAGTGCAAACTTGCTGCTTTTTAAGCAACGAGCTGGCAGGGAAGAGATCCTCTCTTTATCATGTATTTATTTATTTATAATTTGTAGAGCATCCATATCCAAATGGATTTGAGGCAGTTCGCAATAAAAACACATGTACACATGTCACAAGATACTTAAACTAAAGGTCAGAGAGAGCCTAGAAAAAGGAGGATAGCTCTTGCAGCGTGTTGTTCTGCAGGAAAATAACTAGGAAGAAGAGACGGCAGCCTGAGGACAAATGTTTCTCAGGGGCGCTCTCCCATTGCTGGTTTTGTCCGTGACAACCACCAGAGAAAACCTTTCATCTTGGAGTACGCCCAAACCAAAGGTCCCAAGCTCAGAGAGAGAAGAGTAGGGTCTGGTGCTCAGGGAGAAGACGCTGTCAAGTAGATGTGCATTGTTCCCACTGCCTTCAGCCCAGGAGGGAACACTGCTGGGGTGTGAATGGATTTCCTGATGTCAGCAGAGGGGACCAATCCACCTCTGTCTCCAGGAGACTTGTCAGATGAGACTCTCGAATGCCGAAGCCAGTGTAAGCTAAAGGCAAAATGTCTAGACCCCAGGGCCTTGGAATCAGCTCCATTTCACTGCTTCCTTTACACACAGCCTCTTCTTCACGTGCATTAAAGCCTCACCAAGGCTGGTTTCTAGGTCTGCACAAAAGACCATTGAACGCCATGCAAGACGTCCTCACTCTCTAAGAATCCTACTGAAGCAGCACTGCCGTGACCACACACAGGGCAGCCACAATGACCGCGTGGGAAGCAGAGGCCTGCCAGCCAGTCCCAACGGGTGTCTGTAACCTCGCTTCGTACGCCCACACAAGGCAGCTTTCTTTTGATACAGGGCAGGATGCTGCTCTAAGAAATTTCAGAGAGAGCCCTTCTCTCCTCACTCTCTACCCCCTGCCAGTGTCCACCTGAAGCTGACCACAGCTGGAGCATTTTCTCACAGGCCATAAAGAGTTGGCAGTGGCAGGTAAGGACTAACAATCTGATGCCTTCTGTGACACAGACACACGCTCCATAGTTGGCTGTTGCTGCTACTGGGGTTTTTTATAAAATGGGCAATGCAGATGGGTTAAGGGATTTCACTTCCAGTATCTTGAATCTTTTGCTAGTAATATCCAGAGGCAGATATGTTTATTAGTGAAAGAAGGAAGTAAATAAATAAACAGAAAAAGGCATAGAGTACTTACAGCAGAAGAGAAGAAGTGTAAAGACATCCGTCAGAACTTTTTTACTAATTTAGTTCTGTTCCTGTTTGAGTGAAGAAAATGGCTCTCCATGGTGCTTGACACAGCTGAGGACATCTGATGGATTAGAAGTGTTCTAGGACAATGATATCTCTGGTAAATGCAAAGATCTAGGTGCCACTGGCATAGAGAAGAGCCAAGTTTTGGCCCACTCATGCTTTTCCTCACTGTGGCCTTTCCTAGGACTGAAGAAATGAGTCTCATGGGAATTGGCAGAGTGATTAGTTTGGACCAGCCTCATCAACAGTGTAGGTCACAACTTGGTCAGTTCAGGCCACTCTGTTTGTCAACTCTCAAGGTCAAAGAGTTGATAAGATGGGATATCACAGTGCCTCCATCAAGGGGTCTAGTTTTCAAGCTGTATGTGTCCACGATTTACCATATTTCTCTGGCAGCTTGAGCATTACACTACTTCCTTGTTCTCACAAGGAGACGAAAATGGAGGGAAGACATTACAATCTCAAGTGTCTGTGGAAATCATCCACTGTAGCTATTTTACTCAGGAGGGATGTGCTTCCTGCCCCCATTACTCTAGGCAATTGGGTATTAACTTTCACTATATTTGTTACACTAATGGTTTCTCCTAATAGCCCCACCCACCCTAACCACTAGTTGAGTTCAAATGCCTTGACATCTGTCTCCATAACTTTAGTCTTTCTCTCCACCCAGCCTGAGTGAGAGGCTTGCCTTCCTTCCATTCCGTGTCATGATCTACAGTAATAGGTTCAAGAGGGCGGAAACTTGGTTCCAGCCTCCCTGATGCTTTGACTCACCCTCGTAAAAAGTTATTGGTGTCAGCACTGGTCTAGCAATTGCCTCTCCCCCCACGCCCCCTGGCTTGAATAATTTTACTTCCCCCTGCTGCACCATACAATAAACTCTAATGAGCTCTCACATTCCTTCGTCAAGCACCCGCTACCACCATGTCAAACAAGGAGAGAAAAATAACTTCCTGCTCAAAATCCACATGGCCATGAAGTTCTAAGCAACTTAAGTAACATGCAGAAGCAGGTCACACTTTACAGAGAAGGGCATCCATCAACTAGAGGGAAAAGAGAGAATATGATCTGTGTGCAGGAGAAGCATCAGCCCCAGTCCCCAAAAAAGGGCGGGGGGAAAAAAAACAAACAAAGGGAACTTGAGAACTTGAGCTGAAAATAACTTTTCAATATTTCGTCCTAGGATTTGTGTCATATACTTCAATATGTAACAGGAATCCCAATATATATGACCTGTTCACACTTTTATAGTTAATTTCACCAGGAAATGAACCAACATTCCTTAGCCCCCCACTGTGTGCTAGGCCTGATTATTTTACATTATCTAAGAGTGGAAATATGGGTTTAGAACCATTTCTCTCCCCTCTCCCAATACACATTTTCTGAATACTTCCATCAAATATATATACATATATATATGTATATATATATATGTATATATATGCAATCACACCCCATAAAGACATATAGACACAATTGCACATTCAGTTTCCTATTTTATCTCTTTGTCCCTTTTCCCAGCTCACACCAGGTTGATTTCGGCTTAGAATACTCCAAGGGCTATGGGATGGAGAGGTGATCAGCTCTGCTTCTCAAACTACCATACAATCACTGTAATGACTGTCCTGCATGGGACCCCATACTTCTTGCACGAAGAAGGATATGACTCGGCAGCTGCCTAACGTGGAGCTCCCTGTGGAGGTCATGCTTTTCCTCCTTGGGCCTCCTGGGCCATAATGACCCCATGAGCACTCACTACCCCTCTTGCTTTCTAAACTTTCACATACTTGTTAATTTCTTCCTTGTGTATCTATCTCCCTGTGGTAATAGCTGAAAAGCTCTTAGAATATTCTTCAAGGTTTTCGTACTTTCAAAGGGATAGCTGGAGATAGAGCACATCCAGGTAAGAATACCCCATAGGCCCTGGACAAGGAAGAAATACATTCTGAGTAGAATTAGCAATGTCCATGCAGAAGAGGAGGAGAGGTAAACCAAGATTCTTATCTCACGGACCACTTAGTATGTGAGGGGGTGGGCTCGGAAAGCAAAGAAACTTACCTGTGGGCACTCAGCAACTAACTGGGAGAGCCAGAGGGTGAACATAACGCTTTCTGATTTCAATTGCAACACTGGCTGCATTAAACTCCACCCTTCTAAGTTGGCCTCCTGGCCTGTAATATATGCTCTAATTAATCCTTGCTTCACCTGGCTTCTAGGTTCATCATAGAAAATCACTTTCCTCTAGATATCACCCATTTGAAATTTCAATGGCTCCAAAGCCAGTTACTTATAGCTGAGATTCTCAGGTGTTTCCCCCGCCTCTGTACACCTGATGGGTGATGTTCATGCGGATGGCACTGGATTTCTTGTGTTGACACAATAAGCCTTGTAGCTCTAAAGCCACCTTTTTTCTTACCATTCAGTGATTGCACTTGTATGCAAAAGAATGTGAGTGACACTGCTTACCCAAGTAATCAGTTACCTGCTTCGGTAGGAAGTCAAGTCATATATATATATATATGCTCTCCATCTGCTGAAGCCCCTGCCTCAAGTACTTCTGGAAACTTCCAGAGTATCTCACAGCATCTGAGCTGTTCTCTGTGCTTCAGTCTTTCCAGCTACTCTATTAAGGACAGTAATTCTCTTTCAGTTGTCCTTTACTGGTGAGGAGGTATGTGGCATTCTCTCCATTCTGCGTGGCATTCTATTAGAGGACCCCAAAGGCAATGTTCTTTGAGCCCCAATACGGGATGTGTATTTATAGCCTCTGTCATCTCAGGGCCCAGATATGCATCACGGGGCTGGATCAGAAGCAGATTCCAGGAGCGGCCGCCATGTGAACACAGGCTCCCGTCTGATCATGAAGGCTTTGGCACAGTCTCACTCGCTGTATGCTGGATTTATTCACCCTTAGATTGATGGCCTTCAACCCCACCCAATGGATGTAATGGATATGGTACTGCATGTTACTCATTCTGTCCCACTAATTGGCCATGCTGGCCCAGTCATGCCTAAATTCCAGCAACAGACAGTAGAAGACTTCATGGTATGCTAAGATTCCTACCACACATGATTATAAAAGTAGCAACTTTAATTTACATAAAGCAAATGTAGGTCAAAGAAAATCTCTACTAGTTAGTCTTCCTAGAATCAAATTACTGATACACCTCACAATGGATTATGACAGGTCAGCATGTTGCAATACTAAAGTAAAAGTGGCTGGCCCATAGGAGGAAAGCAAAACCATCACCCAGCAATTTCCAAAGTGGACATGCCCAGCATCATTTTCCATTACTTTTTGCTTAGGGGCTGCACTTTAGTCCATGGTTGGAGCACTGCCCTGGCAAAGGTAGTGCTCTCATCATTTCTGCACCATTCATAATGGTGTTCCCAAAGCCTAAAAACACTCCCCACGCTGTTCCCACTTAGGGAATGCCTGTCGAATGTTAACCACCATTCAAGGCCCGAATGCTGCCTCCGCCAGGAAGCATTCCCTGATGACATCCATCTACACTCTTCACCATCAAGTAAACCTGAAAGTCGAAAGTGCTCCCTGAGCACAGAGACTATATTACATGGCAAGCAGTATGTGTCATTTGGTTGTTTGAAATGCTAAAATGAAATAAATTAGATGGTTATACTGGGCCTTTAGAGTCCAGAGTTGAATTCCATAATGTTGCATTTTCTTTGTTAAATTTCCTTTCTATAGTGAACAGTACAAAATAAAATTTCTCATAACCATATCTGTGAAAAAAATATTATACTACATTGTAGGAATCTGAACAGTTTATGCATTCATGTCTCTATATGTAGGTGCTTTCACAGGCTCAATAAATATTTTTTTTCAAAAAAATAAATGTAGGTTATATAGGAAATATCATTTATACTTACAACATAAAAGTTGATATAATAATTCCAGAATATATAAAACTCATACATCTCTATCTATTGATCTATTTATCTAAAGAGAAGTCTAGTAGATTCATGGCTGAAAATACTACCCACCCATGCTCTGCAGTGAACAGAAGTGGAATGTTCTATAAGGTAACCAGGTTGTCTGAAAGCAAAGTAGATTCTCTGTAATTCCCATTTTTATAGAAATTTATAATGCCACATGAATCCTAGTGGTGTAATAGCCACCACCTCCTCCTTATACTTCACACTGGAGTTGCTTTTGTGCCTTTCTTTTGGGAGAGGTAAATTTGAGGGTAGTAGCCACTATTTACAGTAAAAGGCTGTTATAGCATTTTTCAAGGAACCAAAACAAAAAAACGTTCTAAGCGGGGATGTGGTAAAAGGAAGAAACAGTGTACCTTGGGGAGCTTCTCAAGGGCTTTCAGAATTGAATAGCTTCCTTGGGGGATAAAAAACTAGAGTTGGGATGAAAGGAATGAGATTTTTCTTGTAACTTTTTGACTAAAAGAATAAAGGTAGTCAAATGGACTGTAATTTGTTCCAGGAGAATACATCATCAACCACACATATTTACTGAGCTCTGATGATGTCATCCTGGATCCCAGCCATGCTGCTCTGAATCCCACACGTCCTGGACTGAGCTCCAGGAAGACCAGACCACCTTTTGCAGAGCCGCTGCCCATCCCCGGGATTCCCCTGCCTCTGAATTAACTGTGTTCTTAAACACACATGCTCTTAGGGATGGAGTCTTTCAGAGTCATCTAGTCCATTGCTTTGCATTCTTCAATTATCCATCAATATTTATTGAGGGCTTACTATGAGCACAGCAGAGTGGGGACCTAAAGGTGTTTGCAACATATTGAGAGTTTATAACCAAGCTGGGGTGATCCTCTGCTATGAAAGTTCCAGTTTGCCTTAAAGGAAAAAGAGAGAGGGGAGAAAAGGGGAGGAGAAGGCAGGAAAAGGGAGGGGAGGAGAGGCAAGAGGAGATTTGACTATTAATCATGAGGAGTTGCTAAACCTGAGGTGCACCTTCACAGGGTGATGGGAGGATTCCTGGAGGAGGCAGACGGGTTAGACTTGTAAGAAGAACACTGAAGAGCCTTTGACCTTGACTGACAGCCTGACAGTTCAGCTCAAACAGCATTTCCCAGACTGGTCTGCAGTACATTTCGTGGGAATTATGAAGGTGTGACCAAAAGAGGGAAGGGGAAGGAGGGCTGCAAATCAAGTAAGATTGGAAGAACCTGGATTCACCAGATTTTTTCTTTTAAGGCAGAAGCACATGGTCTTTTAACATGCTGAAAGTCACTGTGAATCTGCAGGAAAGGGGTGTAGGAAATAATATTTCCCAAATTTATTTAATGGAAAGAAAGTTTTTCACTGAAGTCAGTCACAAGACTAGTGTTAAATAAGCCACAGTATGGGAAATGTTGCTAGTGCATATAAGTGACTTACACCAGGACTGACAAGGTAGAAAAGTCATTCTCCTTGGGCTTCTCCTATGGTGCAAAGGAATAACTCTTGGATCAGCTCTGAGCCCAAGACTTCTCTGACATAATCCCTTCTTTGCCTCTTGATATGAATTTTGCCTTCTAACGTAAAGCAGCAAAAGCACTGTTTCTGCTGACCAATGACAGCTTCAGTTGCAGCGGGAGAGAGAAGAATCTGACACATAACATTTGGGGGCCTTCAAAGAGCACTGCTTACTAGTTAACCTCTTGGGGGCAGGCAGGAGTTACTGCCTCTAGGCATTAATATAGCTGGGGAAATATCCGTTCCTAACACCATCAGTATATTAAGAAAATACATTGCAGATAAGTTCTTTTAATTCAAGGTACCATCAGACTGAAATGCTGCACAATTCCTGTGCTGCCTCCAAATTAAGTGGCTGGAGGCAATTTCCATTCTATTTTAAATTTTGTCTTTTCTACCAATAGCACAGGACATCCCTCCCTGCTCCATTACCATGGATGGTGCCGGTTTTTGACTTTGATTTCCAAGTCAGCTTTTTAAGACATCGTGTTCATGCAAGTGGACTCAAGGCCTTCAGAAGTAGGTCAGGCATTTGCTGGAGGTCATTACAAGGCTACAAAATAGAGCATGCTTAATTCTGTTATTTCTGAAGATTTTTTTCTCCTCTCTCATGTGCATAGAAGACAATCAGTACTTAATTAAATTTTGGAACTGTTCCTGAAAATTTCAGACTGTCAAAGATGCCTGTGACCTCCTTTCACCCCAGTCACCCAAGAGAGGTTTAAACAAAAGCATGTAAAAGGAACAAAGTGGGTTTGTCCACCAAAGACATGAGAAACTACATCAATTGTTGCATTTTTATTTCAAACCCTGATGCTTGAAACATTCCAGCAAGAAGATCCTCAGTACACAGAATTCATAGATGGAGTGATCTAGTCATGAGTTCGATCTTTGCAATTTACATAGAGGTGGAGTGACTTAACTGAGATAACTGATAATGCAATGCTATTCCAATAAACATTCAGGTTAGAACTCAGGAGGAGTTTAGCAGGAGCATTAACTAGATAGGGAGTAGACTCTGTTGCGGCCAGGTCCTGCCCTCCAAGATGAAGCACTCATTTCCCCAGCAGCTGGGTACATGGTTAGTGACAGCCGGAAATCCCTTCTGAGAGTCCTTGGCTGAAGAGAGCCACCTCATCAAGGTCAGGTCCTGTTCCTGAAACCACCACATCCAACACGAGCTCTAAAGAACCTTCCCCTTGAACCAACTGGAGACACTATACAGGACCATCCCAGCTGCCGAGTGCTCCAAGGGATGAGATGAGGCCTTTGTTGTCATTGCTTTGTAATCCTGTTGCTCCTTTGGACCAGCCCTGCTCCCCTCGCTCCTCACAGGTCTTGCTCCTAGAACATTCCCCAATCAACCTCTTTCATGCTAATCTCCACCTCAAAGCCTGCTTCCCAGAGAATATCATCTGAAACAGAATTCAAAGCCTGAGGGTAGCTTTGAGGTCCCTATTCCAGTGTTGCAGGTGTCCTATAGCGCATGACTGGATGGGCTTGTGTGTGTTTGCGTGTGTGTGTGTGTGTGTGTGTGTGTTAAAGTTTCCTGATGGTAAAATTTGTGAAAACGGACAGAGTAGAGTGCAGACAATTTAGATGTCAAGAAGAAATTCCCTGGCCAGAGCTGTCAGTTCTCCCTCTTCTGCCTCGCTGGATGGCAACACAGAAATATAAACTTGATAGAAGAAATAGAAGACAATGTTTCATTATGGCAAATTTCCTTTCAACGAGTAAGAAGGCATTTATCAAAATGAGCCTCGTCAACCTTCAGCTCCGGACTGCAGCCACTTATTAATGCAGGGGAGGAGACCATTTTTCATCTGCTGGGGACCTCTTATCAACTGATTTCATATGACTTACTGTGGGTTTTATTCAACAAGAATTATGAGCTGTTTCCATGCCTGCAGAGACCCAATATTTTTACTGTGTGGCATTGTCCCCAACTCTGCCCTAGTCCATCTTGACATTAAAACATGTTCACAGGGGCTTCCCTGGTGGCGCAGTCGTTGAGAATCTGCCTGCTAATGCAGGGGACATGGGTTTGAGCCCTGGTCTGGGAGGATACCACATGCCGTGGAGCAACTGGGCCTGTGAGCCACAACTACTGAGCCTGCGTGTCTGGAGCCTGTGCTCCGCAACAAGAGAGGCCACGATAGTGAGAGGCCCGCGCACCGCGATGAAGAGTGGCCCCCGCTTGCCGCAACTAGAGAAAGCCCTCGCACAGAAACGAAGACCCAACATAGCAATCAATCAATCAATCTTTAAAAAAAAAAAAAAAAACATGTTCACAGACACTGCCAATATAGTTTTATCTTATATTGACATTGTTACCCTCTCTCCATAAAAATCACACTGGCTCTGTCATTAGGTTATGAAAAGATACGAACTTGTCACATTTAAGTAGTAGAGAAATCGGCATTACATTTAAAACATTATAAAAAAGCTTCTGGGTGTGTTCTGCAAACCTAGGTATGTGAAGGTGGCAAACAAAAAAGTCCAATACTGAGAATTCCAGGGACTGTGGCTTTGGTTTGCATGGATTCATTATTTAAACCAACCAGTGGCTAGTTTAATCATTTTAGAATAAACTTGATATAAGAATCAAGCAACTGAACAGAGCATCTCCTTCTGGTAGAAAGAATCACTAAACAAACTCAAGCATACATCTAAGGATACTGCTGGACAGAATCCTAGTAATGGCAGCTACATGTTCAGAAGGAATGATTTGCACCTGATAACTGATGGATAGCCTTCTTCTACAGAGGAAATACATATTTCTGCCTGATGTAGCAGGACCAGTGAAGGGCTTTACAAGTGAAGCCCCTTTTCCTTTAGTGTTTTCTTAAAATTATTTTATGCAATTAATATTTGAATGCAATTTGGTGATTTTAAAGAGCACATATAGTTATAGCTATGATTATTAAGCAAAAATTACGTATATAGAGTAGTATCCCTGCTTCTGCACTCCAATCTCATTTCCCTTGCCAAAGGTAACCAGGATTATCATTTTGGCATGTATCATTTAAGGCTTTCTCTATATATTTATATACATAGCCTTAATTTTTGTCTTTTTTTAAAAAAATCTTTATTGGAGTATAATTGCTTTATAATGGTATGTTAGTTTCTGCTTTATAACAAAGTGACTCAGCTATACATATACATATATCCCCATATCTCCTCCCTCTTGCGTCTCCCTCCCACCCTCCCTATCCCATACCTCTAGGTGGTCACAAAGCACCGAGCTGATCTCCCTGTGCTATGTGGCTGCTTCCCACTAGCTATCTATTTTACATTTGGTAGTGTATATATGTCCATGCCACTCTCTCACTTCATCCCAGCTTACCCTTCCCCCTCGTGTTCTCAAGTCCATTCTCTACATCTGCGTCTTTATTCCTGTCCTGCCCCTAGGTTCCTCAGAACCATTTTTTTTTTTTTAAGATTCCATATATATGTGTTAGCATACAGTATTTGTTTTTCTCTTTCTAACTTACTTCACTATGTATGACAGACTCTAGGTCCATCCACCCTACTACAAATAACTCAATTTCGTTTCTTTTTATGGCTGAGTAATATTCCATTGTATATATGTGCCACATCTTCTTTATCCATTCATCTGTCGATGGACACTTAGGTTGCTTCCATGTCCCGGCTATTGTAAATAGAGCTGCAATGAACATTTTGGTACATGACTCTTTTTGAATTATGGATTTCTCAGGGTACATGCCCAGTAGTGGGATTGCTGGCTCATATGGTAGTTCTATTTTTAGTTTTTTAAGGAAACTCCATACTATTTTCCATAGTGGCTGTATCAATGTACATTCCCACCAACAGGGCAAGAGGGTTCCCTTTTCTCCATATCCTCTCCTGCATTTATTGTTTGTAGATTTTTTGATGATGGCCATCTGACTGGTGTGAGGTGATACCTCATTGTAGTTTTGATTTGCATTTCTCTAATGATTAGTGATGTTGAGCATCCTTTCATGTGTTTGTTGGCAATCTGTATATCTTCTTTGGAGAAATGTCTATTTAGGTCTTCTGCCCATTTTTGGATTGGGTTGTTTGTTTTTTTTATATTGAGCTGCATGTAAATTTTGGAGATTAATCCTTTGTCACTTGCTTCATTTGCAAATATTTTCTCCCATTCTGAGGGTTGTCTTTTGGTCTTATGTTTTCCTTTGCTGTGCAAAAGCTTTTAAGTTTAATTGGGTCCTATTTGTTTATTTTTGGTTTTATTTCCATTTCTCTAGGAGGGGGGTTTTGTCTTGTTTCAACATAAATAAGAATCATACTATATGGACTGTTCTGCATTTGATTTTTTTTTTTTTTTTTTTTAACAAAACGAAATGCTTTGGTGATCTTTCCATGTCTTCTGGTATCTCCCACTGGTAGTCATTTGTATGGTTTTACTTCTTACTTATTACTAGCAGTACTGAAATGCACATTCTTGTCCATGTTTCTCTGTACACATTAGCAAGGATTTTTTCCCCTAAGATATAAATTTAAAATAGTAATTGCTGGGATAGAATGTACACACATAAATATTTTGATAGATACTACCAAATTTAACAGGGACTGATTTTATCAAATCCTCCCCACCTCTCCCCAGAGACTACTTAGATTACTATATTATTTTACCCTTTTAATCTATTAATAGAGTAAATGTCATTAATAATTTCCAAACATCGTATATCCTCGCATTCTCAGAATAAACCCTAGCAGGTAAGGATGTATGATTCTTTTGAAGTACTACTGAATTTAATTTTTATTTTTTGCGTTATCATTCTATTTAGGGTATTTACATCTATAGTAGAAGCAATATTGGTCTATAGTTTTATTCATGTGTGCCATGATTATAAACTTGGCAAAATCACTTGGGTAGATTTCCATGTGATTTTTAATGCTCTAGAAAAGTTTGTAAAACACAGGAAATTATCTTTTTCTTATATTTTTGGTAGAACACATTCTAAAACTTTCTGAGTTTAATGTTTCTGTAGAACCAAGTTTTTGACACATTGTTCAGTTATTTTTATCATTATAGGTCTATTAAAATTTTCTAATTTTTATTTGGTCAATTTTATTGGGTCAATTCTAGAAAACCATCCATTTCATCTAAATTTATAGAAATATTATTCATACATTCTTTCACAATTCCCAAAATCCACCTCATGTCTGTCAATTTTTCCTACAATAAATGAGAACATTTACTTGTTCCAATTTTTAATTTCTAAGTGAAGAGAACTTTTGTCTATACTTCTTTTGGTTAATTTTTAATTTTATTTTTTGTGCTCAGTGAATTTGGACTAGTTATTTCTATGATTTAGAATTTATTGAGATTTTTCTCTAGACTAATACATTATTCAATTTTTTTAATGTTTTACTGAATCTGAAAAGAACATACATTTTCTGTTTATTGGGTGTTATCATTTACATCCAGTACACTTACACCCAATACGAGAACAATTATACACCTACACAGATATATATAACCAAGTCTTTTTATTATATTATTTAAATACCTAGAGCTTCACCTAAATTTTGCCCACTGGTTTGTTTTTTAGAGAGGTGTGTTAAACTTTTCATCTCTGTTTACAGATTTTTGTCACTTTCTCCTTGTTTGCAAAAGGTTTTGCTTTATATATATTTCAGAAGTATATTTTCAGATACACAAAATTCATGATTATTGGATATCCTCACCAAATTGTATCTTTAATTAATATATGATAGTCCTCTTTGTTGGATCTAATGTATTTTTAGTTTAATTTTGTCATATTAATATTGAAATGTTTTATTTTTCAATCCTTTTATATGCAATCCTTCTGTGTTATATGGTTTCGGTATATTTATTTTAAATAACATCTGGCTGGTTATTATTATCATTATTATTAGACAACTAGAAAGCAAATATTTTAAAAGTAAATTTAATCCACTCAAATGTAATGCAGTTACTGATACTTTGAGATACAGCCCTTTCATTGCATTTATACTTTAATGAGCCATATATTCTTATTTTCTTTGTTTTTTTTTCCATTTTGCCTTTTGTTAAAATACCATTTTCTTGCTCCAATTTTTTATTTATGCTAATCGTTTCAAAATTATAAACCCTATTCCTAATGGTTACCATCAAACGTTTAAGCCACATTTCTAAACTTAAAGTTTTCTATCAATATGTAGAATTTATCACAATATCCTTCCATACACCAAGACAAAAACTCTTAGCAAGATTTTATTTTCCTCATCTTATGTTCAGAAACGACCACCTCCTTACTCACTACTTCACCACCAACATACTATGATCTTATCTCATGTTGGTATATGTGTCAATAACTGCTGATTTCTAAGTATCATTGCTCCTATGCCTCATTGTCCTTTCCTCTCTATATTGTTTTGCTTTGTTGTTTGTAAGTATGAGTCGGTTTCCAAAGTAGGTCTGAAAGTTATCTGAAGAGTCTGTATTTTGCTGTCCTGCTTGAATGTTGGTTTGACTCTATACCTTTAAAACCCTGAAGACATTGTTCCATTGTCCTCTATTATCAGTGTGGTAAGTAACAAGTCTGATGCCAATCTACTTCTCATCCCTTTAATTATGGGTTTCTTCTCGTCTCCTCCCTGTCACCCCAGAAGATTCTAGAATTTTTATATCTATATTCTTGCAATTTAAAAAATGTATTGGGGCTGGAGGAAGATGGAGGAAGAGTAAGACGTGGAGATCACCTTCCTTCCCACAGATACATTAGAAATACATCTACACGTGGAACTGCTCCTACAGAACACCCACTGAACGCTGGCAGAAAACGTCAGACCTCCCAAAAGGCAAGAAACTCCCCACGTACTTGGGTAGGGCAAAAGAAAAAAAGAAAAAACAGAGACAAAAGAATAGGGACGGGACCTGCACCAGTGGGAAGCAGGCGTGAAGGAGGAAAGGTTTCCACGCACTAGGAAGCCCCTTCGCGGGCAGAGACTGCGGGTGGCGGAGGGGGGAAGCTTCGGAGCCACGGAGGAGAGCGCAGCCACAGGGGTGCGGAGGGCAAAGCGGAGAGATTCCCACACAGAGGCTCGGTGCCGACCAGCACTCACCAGCCCGAGAGGCTTGTCTGCTCACCCGCAGGGGCAGGTGGGGGCTGGGAGCTGAGGCTCGGGCTTCGGTCGGATCCCAGGGAGAGGACTGGGGGTGGCAGCGTGAACACAGCCTGAAGGGGTTAGCGCACCACAGCTAGCCGGGAGGGAGTCGGGAAAAAGTCTGCAGCTGCCGAAGAGGCAAGAGACTTTTTCTTGCCTCTTTGTTTCGCGGCGCGCAAGGAGAGGGGATTCAGAGCGCCGCCTAAATGAGCTCCAGAGACGGGCGCGAGCCGCGGCGATCAGCGCGGACCCCAGAGACGGGCATGAGACGCTAAGGCTGCTGCTGCCGCCACCAAAAAGCCGGTGTGTGAGCACAGGTCACTCTCCACACCGCCCCTCCCGGGAGCCGGTGCAGCTCGCCACGGCCAGGCTCCCGTGATCTGGGGACAACTTCACCGGGAGAACGCACTGCACGCCTCGGGCTGGTGCAACGTCACGCCGGTCTCTCCCGCCGCAGGCTCGCCCCGCATCTGTACCCCTCCCTCCAGCCGGCCTGAGTGAGCCAGAGCCCCCGAAGCAGCTGCTCCTTTAACCCCGTTCTGTCTGGGCGGGGAACAGACGCCCTCAGGCGACCTACACGCAGAGGCGGGTCCAAATCCAAAGCTGAACCCCTGGAGCTGTGCGAACAAAGAAGAGAAAGGGAAATCTCTCCCAGCAGCCTCAGAAGCAGCGGATTAAAACTCCACAAACAACTTGATGTGCCTGCATCTGCTGAATACCTGAATAGACAACGAATCATCCCAAATTCAGGAGGTGGACTTTGGGAGCAGGATATATTAATTTTTCCCCTTTTCCTTTTTTTGTGAGTGTATATGTATATGCTTCTGGGCGAGATTTTGTCTGTATAGCTTTGCTTTATAATAGCTTTATTTTACTTCACTATATTATAGCCTCTTTCTTTCTTTCTTTCTATTTTTTCTCCCTTTTACTCTGAGCCGTGTGGATGAAAGGCTCTTGGTGCTCCAGCCAGGCATCAGGGCTGTGCCTCTGAGGTGGGAGAGCAAACTTCAGGACACTGGTCCACAAGAGACCTCCCAGCTCCACGTAACACCAAACGGCAAAAATCTCTCAGAGACCTCCATCTCAACATCAAGAACCAGCTTCACTCAACGACCAGCAAGCTACAGTGCTGGACACCCTATGCCAAACAACTAGCAAGACAGGAACACAGCCCCATCCATTAGCAGAGAGGCTGCCTAAGATCATAATAAGGCCACAGACACCCCAAAATACACCACCAGACGTGGACATGTCCACCAGAAAGACAAGATCCAGCCTCATCCACCAGAACACAGGCACTAGTTCCCTCCACCAGGAAGCCTACACAACCCACTGAACCAACCTTAGCCACTGGGGACAGATACCAAAAACAACGGGAACTACGAACCTGCAGCCTGTGAAAAGGAGACCCCAAACACAGTAAGATAAGCAAAATGAGACGACAGAAAAACACACAGCAGATGAAGGAGCAGGGTCAAAACACACCAGACCTAACAAATGAAGAGGAAATAGGTAGTCTACCTGAAAAAGAATTCAGAATAATGATAGTAAGGATGATCCAAAATCTTGGAAACAGAATAGACAAAATGCAAGAAACATTTAACAAGGACCTAGAAGAACTAAAGAGGAACCAAGCAACGATGAAAAACACAATAAATGAAATTAAAAATACTCTAGATGGGATCAATAGCAGAATAACTGAGGCAGAAGAACAGATAAGTGACCTGCAGATAAAATGGTGGAAATAACTACCACACAGCAGAATAAAGAAAAAAGAATGAAAAGAACTGAGGACAGTCTCAGAGACCTCTGGGACAACATTAAACGCACCAACATTCGAATTATAGGGGTTCCAGAAGAAGAAGAGAAAAAGAAAGGGACTGAGAAGATATTTGAAGAGATTATAGTTGAAAACTTCCCTAATATGGGAAAGGAAAGAGTTAATCAAGTCCTGGAAGCACAGAGAGTCCCATACAGGATAAATCCAAGGAGAAACACGCCAAGACACATATTAATCAAACTGTCAAAAATTAAATATAAAGAAAACATATTAAAAGCAGCAAGGGAAAAACAACAAATAACACACAAGGGAATCCCCATAAGGTTAACAGCTGATCTTTCAGCAGAAACTCTGCAAGCCAGAAGGGAGTGGCAGGATATACTTAAAGTGATGAAGGAGAAAAACCTACAACCAAGATTAATCTACTCAGCAAGGATCTCATTCAGATTTGATGGAGAAATTAAAACCTTTACAGACAAGCAAAAGCTGAGAAAGTTCAGCACCACCAAACCAGCTTTACAACAAATGCTAAAGGAACTTCTCTAGGCAAGAAACACAAGAGAAGGAAAACACCTACAATAACAAACCCAAAACATTTAAGAAAATGGGAATAGGAACATACCTATCGATAATTACCTTAAATGTAAATGGATTAAATGCTCCCACCAAAAGACACAGACTGGCTGAATGGATACAAAAACAAGACCCATACATATGCTGTCTACAAGAGACCCACTTCAGACCTAGAGACACATACAGACTGAAAGTGAGGGGATGGAAAAAGATATTCCATGCAAATGGAAATCAAAACAAAGCTGGAGTAGCAATTCTCATATCAGACAAAATAGACTTTAAAATAAAGACTATTACAAGAGACAAAGAAGGACACTATATAATGATCAAGGGATCAATCCAAGAGGAAAGTATAACAATTGTAAATATTTATGCACCCAACATAGGAGCACCTCAATACATAAGGCAAATACTAACAGCCATAAAAGGGGAAATCGACAGTAAAACAATCATAGGAGGGGACTTTAACACCCCACTTTCACCAATGGACAGATCATCCAAAATGAAAATAAATAAGGAAACACAAGCTTTAAATGATACATTAAACAAGATGGACTTAATTGATATTTATAGGACATTCCACCCAAAAACAACAGAATACACATTTTTCTCAAGTGCTCATGGAACATTCTCCAGGATAGATCATATCTTGGGTCACAAATCAAGCCTTGGTAAATTTAAGAAAATTGAAATCGTATCAAGTATTTTTTCTGACCACAACGCTATGAGACTAGATATCAATTACAGGAAAAGAACTGTAAAAAATACAAACACATGGAGGCTACACAATACACTACTTAATAACAAAGTGGTCACTGAAGAAATCAAAGGGGAAATCAAAAAATACCTAGAAACAAATGACAATGGAGACACGACGACCCAAAACCTATGGGACGCAGCAAAAGCAGTGCTAAGAGGGAAGTTTATAGCAATACAAGCCTACCTCAAGAAACAGGAAACATCTCGAATAAACAACCTAACCTTGCACCTGAAGCAATTAGAGAAAGAAGAACAAAAACACCCCAAAGCTAGCAGAAGGAAAGAAATCATAAAGATCAGATCAGAAATAAATGAAAAAGAAATGAAGGAAACAATAGCAAAAATCAATGAAGCTAAAAGCTTGTTCTTTGAGAAGATAAACAAAATTGATAAACCATTAGCCAGACTCATCAAGAGAAAAAGGGAGAAGACTCAAATCAATAGAATTAGAAATGAAAAAGGAGAAGTAACCACTGACACTGCATAAATACAAAGGATCATGAGAGATTACTACAAGCAACTCTATGCCAGTAAAATGGACAACCTGGAAGAAATGGACAAATTCTTAGAAATGCACAACCTGCCGAGACTGAACCAGGAAAAAATAGAAAATATGAACAGACCAATCACAAGCACTGAAATTGAAACTGTGATTAAAAATCTTCTGACAAACAAAAGCCCAGGACCAGATGGCTTCACAGGCGAATTCTATCAAACATTTAGAGAAGAGCTAACACCTATCCTTCCCAAACTCTTCCAAAATATTGCAGAGGGAGGAACACTCCCAAACTCATTCTACGAGGCCACCATCACCCTGATACCAAAACCAGACAAAGATGTCACAAAGAAAGAAAACTACAGGCCAATATCACTGATGAACATAGATGCAAAAATCCTCAACAAAATACTAGCAAACAGACTCCAACAGCACATTAAAAGGATCATACACCATGATCAAGTGGGGTTTATCCCAGGAATGCAAGGAATCTTCAATATATGCAAATCAATCAACGTGATACACCATATTAACAAATTGAAGGAGAAAAACCATATGATCATCTCAACAGATGCAGAGAAAGCTTTCAACAAAATTCAACACCCATTTATGATAAAAGCCCTGCAGAAAGTAGGCATAGAGGGAACTTTCCTCAACATAATAAAGGCCATATATGACAAACCGACAGCCAACATTGTCCTCAATGGTGAAAAACTGAAACCATTTCCACTAAGATCAGGAACAAGACAAGGTTGCCCACTCTCACCACTATTATTCAACATAGTTTTGGAAGTGTTAGCCACAGCAACCAGAGAAGACAAAGAAATAAAAGGAATCCAAATCGGAAAAGAAGAAGTAAAGCTGTCACTGTTTGCAGATGACATGATACTATACATAGAGAATCCTAAAGATGCTACCAGAAGACTACTAGAGCTAATCAATGAATTCGGTAAAGTAGCAGGATGCAAAATTAATGCACAGAAATCGCTTGCATTTCTATACACTAATGACGAAAAATCTGAAAGTGAACTTAAGGAAACACTCCCGTTTACCATTGCAACAAAAAGAATATCTAGGAATAAACCTACCTAAGGAGACAAAAGACCTGTATGCAGAAAATTATAAGACACTGATGAAAGAAATTAAAGATGATACAAATAGATGGAGAGATATACCATGTTCCTGGATTGGAAGAATCAACATTGTGAAAATGACTCTAGTACCTAAAGCAATCTACAGATTCAATGCAATCCCTATCAAACTACCACTGGCATTTTTCACAGAACTAGAACAAAAAATTTCACAATTTGTATGGAAACACAAAAGACCCCGAATAGCCAAAGCAATCTTGAGAACGAAAAATGGAGCTGGAGGAATCAGGCTCCCTGACTTCAGACTTTATTACAAAGCTACAGTAGTCAAGACAGTTTGGTACTGGCACAAAAACAGAAATATAGATCAATGGAATGGGATAGAAAGCCCAGAGATAAACCCACGCACATATGGTCACCTTATCTTTGATAAAGGAGGCAAGCATATACAGTGGAGAAAAGACAGCCTCTTCAATAAGTGGTGCTGGGAAAATTGGACAGATACATGTAAAAGTATGAAATTAGAACACTCCCTGACACCATACACAAAAATAAACTCAAAATGGATTAAAGACCTAAGTGTAAGGCCAGACACTATCAAACTCTTAGAGGAAAACATAGGCAGAACACTCTATGACATAAATCACAGCAAGATTCTTTTTGACCCAGCTCCCAGAGAAATGGAAATAAGAACACAAATAAACAAATGGGACCTAACGAAACTTAAAAGCTTTTGCACAGCAAAGGAAACCATAAACAAGAACAAAAGACAACCCTCAGAATGGGAGAAAATATTTGCAAATGAAGCAACTGACAAAGGATTAATCTCCAAGATTTACAAGCAGCTCATGCAGCTCAATAACAAAAAAACGAACAACCCAATCCAAAAATGGGCAGAAGACCTAAATAGACATTTCTCCAAAGAAGATATACAGATTGCCAACAAACACATGAAAGAATGCTCAACATCATTAATCATTAGAGAAATGCAAATCAAAACTACAATGAGATATCATCTCACACCGGTCAGAATGGCCATCATCAAAAAATCTAGAAACAATAAATGCTGGAGAGGGTGTGAAGGAAAGGGAACACTCTTGCACTGTTGGTGGGAAAGTAAATTGACACAGCCACTATGGAGAACAGTATGGAGGTTCCTTAAAAAACTACAAATAGAGCTACCATACGACCTAGCAATCCCACTACTGGGCATATACCCTGAGAAAACCATAGTTCAAAAAGAGTCATGTACCAAAATGTTCATTGCAGCACTATTTACAATAGCCAGGACATGGAAGCAACCTAAGTGTCCATCATCGGATGAATGGATAAAGAAGATGTGGCACATATATACAATGGAATATTACTCAGCCATAAAAAGAAATGAAATGGAGGTATTTGTAATGAGGTGGATGGAGTTAAGAGTCTGTCATACAGAGTGAAGTAAGTCAGAAAGAGAAAAACAAATACAGTATGCTAACACATATATATGGAATCTAAGGAAAAAAAAAAAAAAAGGCCATGAAGAACCTAGTGGCAAGACGGGAATAAAGACACAGACCTACTAGAGAATGGACTTGAGGATATGGGGAGGGGGAGGGGTGAGATGTGACAGGGTGAGAGAGTGTCATGGACATATATACACTACCAAATGTAAAATAGCTAGCTAGTGGGAAGCAGCCACATAGCACAGGGAGATCAGCTCGGTGCTTTGTGACCACCTAGAGGGGTGGGATGGGGAGGGTGGGAGGGAGGGAGACGCAAGAGGGAAGAGATATGGGAACATATGTATATGTATAACTGATTCACTTTGTTATAAAGCAGAAACTAACACACCATTGTAAAGCAATTATACTTCAATAAAGATGTTTTAAAAAAAATAAAGCTATAAAACAGACATATAACAACAAAAAAAAATTTTTTAAATAAAATAAAAAATGTATTTCACCAGGTTTTAACTCATTAATTCTGCTTAGTACTTTCTAAATGAAATATTTTCATTTTGAAAACGAATGCTTTCAAAATGAAAAGATTTTCTTCAGCTCAGAAATTTAAAATAAAATTTTCCCTGTTTCTCCTTCTATACCCACTATTAATTATGTATTGAGCTTCTTGGATTTATTCTCTATTATTCTTACTTTTCTCTCACGTTTTCCATCTCTTTATCTTTTTTTATTTTTTTGCTTCTTGTCCTAGGAGGTATATGCAGATTTCTCATCCAGATCATTAATTCAGGTGTTCCTAGTCAATTATTTAGCTTTTCCTTTATAATTTCAAAAATTATACTTTTAATTTCTAAGAACCCTTTCTTATTCTCTGACTGCTTATTTTTCTTTTCTTTTTTTTTTTAAATGAAAGCTTATTTATTTATTTATTTTTTTGGCTGTGTTGGGTCTTCGTTTCTGTGCGAGGGCTTTCTCTAGTTCTGGCGAGCGGGGGCCACTCTTCATCGCAGTGCGCGGGCCTCTCACTGTTGCGGCCTCTCTTGTTGCGGAGCACAAGCTCCAGACGCGCAGGCTCAGTAGCTGTGGCTCGCACGCCCAGTTGCTCTGTGGCATTTGGGATCTTCCCAGACCAGGGCTCGAACCCGTGTCCCCTGCATTGGCAGGCAGATTCTCAACCACTGCGCCACCAGGGAAGCCCTGACTGCTTATTTTTCATAGCAGCCTGATTTCATATATTATGGATGCAATACCTTCTTAAATTAGTCTAAACATATTAATTTGCATATTTAACATTCTCTTCTGTCCTTGCACTATTAATATTCCCTCTGAGATCAGTTGTTCTGTTTTTTTCCTTTGTAGTTATTCACTTAATTTTGTAAAAATACATCTTATAGATCCTTGATTTTCCATATGCAATTATGAATGAGGGACCACACTGATTCACATAAGTAGGTAACATTGGTTTCCTTTGTGCTGTATAGGTTTTTAACCTCAGTAATCCTCTCCTTTATACAGTAGAGCTCGCTGTGGGCTGAATACATGAGCATAGCCATGGAGGAAGCTGAACTCTCATTCTGGTACAAGGACATCCAGACATGCCTACCAGCATGGTATTTTTCAAAGGGAGGTCTGCAGAGCATCCAATGAAAATCAGCTTTAGTGGTGAAAAGAATGCATATTTCTGAGCTCTACTCCAGAGTTCCACCTTCAGATCATTGGGCTTATTTAAGTCCTTGGGATCTACATTATTTACCAATACAGCAGCTTTACCTGTTGCACATAAAGTCTAAGAAGCACAATATTAACAGCTAAGAAACAGGTGATCACGGGTGCTTATATGATTTTACATAAATACAAATCCAGATACTGAATCTAAGAGCAGTCATCCAGATGATCCAGATGAATGTGAATATATGTATATACAAAGGTGTACAAATTCTTTTAGACTATAGAAAGAAAATCTTAAAATTAAAAAAAATCATTGTAGAGAACTTATGCGTAGACAAGTAATTTAATCCTTACAACTCCCATGAAGCATTTTTAACCTTCCTTTTATAAATGAGAAAACTGAGCCTGAGAATTATACTTATTTAGAGTTATAGAACCAGTAAGTGATGGATGTGGGGATCACATCTAGGACTTCTGACTCTATGACACTCTGATGGGTTGAATAATATCCCCCAAAGATACCCAGGTCCTAATCCCTGGAACCTTTGAATGTTACCTTATATGACAAAATGAACTTTCAGATGTAGTTAAGGATCTCGAAATTGGGAGAGTATTCTGGATTATCTAGGGGGGGCCCCAATGTAATCACAAATGTCCTTACAAGAGGGAGGCAGAGAGAATGAACTACAGAGAAGGCAGTAGCGTGAGGACTGAAATCAGAGGCTACTGCTGGTTTTGAAAATGGAGGAAGAAACCACAGCCAAGATATGCAAGAAATGCAGCTTTATACAGTGGAAAAGCAAGGAAACAGGTTCTCCCCTATAGCCTATGGAGGGAGCATGGCCCAATCTACACCTTGATTTTGGCCAAGTGAAACTGATTTTAGATTTCTGACCTCCAGAAGTGTAAGAGAACAAACTCGTGTTGTTTTAAGTCACCACGTTTGTGGTAATCTGTTACAGCAGCCATAGGAAAATAAGGTAGCCACAGGTTAGGATGGTTCACAAATATTCCAGTTCTCTTCCCAAATCCATGATAAGATTGTATTTCTGTCTCACACTGAAGTTAGGAGTGACTGACCATGTGACTTGCTCTGACCCATAAAGCGTGAGCAGCAAAGACATGTTAGTTCTGAGTGGTCAATGCACAATTCATCACCTTCCCTTTTCACCTCCGTGGTCAAGAGGGAGTTTCCATCAGCCTTGGTCCCTCAGTGACTATGATGAGCAGAGCCTCCTGGCAACTTATATTAAACATAGAGCAGAAGGAGAAGTCAACCTTGGTTGTATCAAGCCTCTGAGATTTGGTGATTGTTTTTCTCTGAAGCATAACCTAGCCTATCCTGACAAATACAGATTATAAAATTTGTGTTCATTCCACAGAACCAAGATGCCTACATGTTCATCTGACTACTCTCCCCAGTCTCCCATCATATTCCTAATATGTTACGGTCATTTTTACCTGAATCCTCCACAATTCTGAACAGACTGTGGTGTACCCTATGGAATCATTGACTGAATGGTTGAGGCAGGTATCCTAACAAAAAACTGAAAATGAACCCCAACTTCCTTCTTATACCTCCAGGTCCCACTGTTCTCTTTTCACTAGAGGGTGGTCTTTGTTTGCTACCATCATAGAAATCCCTCTCTTTCCTAGTGCAATTGGCATGAGTGATGCCAGTGTCTTCATGCTGACATTAGAGGAGAGGGAGGCCCAAAGCATCCAGACTTCAGTATCAGAGTCACATTTTCTATCCGATTATAGACTGCTACATGTGGGCTACCCATGGGCCTTCACCACACAGCATCTGTTATCACTGTTACCTGCTTGTTTCCCTTACCCAGTGTGGCTTTGTTTTTCTCTTGGAACATCCCAAAGAGGTTTCCTGGCAACCCCACTTCCTCCCTAATCCTCACCTCTAGCTCTGGGCATGGTAGTTTAGGATTTAGAGTGATTTGGTTTTCTTTAGATGGATTAAAAAGATAATATTCTGAAGCTGAGACTGCTCAGCTAACCTGTACAGAGAGTGCAACTCAGACCTCCAGTGACAGGCACCATCTCCAAAATGCACATCTCCAAAAGGTACACAGGGCTGTATCACACTTAAATGCAGGGCTGTACTGTGCACGTGATGTGAAGATCTGTCTCTCCTGAAGCTATGATCTGAGATGGACTTTGGAAGGCAAGGACGATGTCAAAAACAAGAAGCAATGTGTTTAGCAAATCCCTGCCTCAAATTAAAGCCCTGCCTTTATTGGTGCAGAGATCTGCTAAAAGCTGTTATTTGAAATATCTGCAGATAGTTTGGATCTGTGAATAATTGCTATCTGCACATCTCAAATTCTTTACAGTTTTCTGTTAGACATATCTGCACAAGGCTATAAATAGTGAAGCAATGTCATTCACTGTATAATACAGTCTCTCTGCTTTTACAACTCATCATGAACTTCTATGTAATTTATTTTTTATTGAAGAATTCCAATTAATGGCTTCCTGGTGATTTTAAAGCCTCAAATTATCAGTCTCTGAAAACAAAGCAGAGAACATAATTATCATAAACCGAGAATTTTTCATTTTGAAGCTTATCT
Organism: Eschrichtius robustus; assembly: GCF_028021215.1. NCBI lineage: Eukaryota > Metazoa > Chordata > Mammalia > Artiodactyla > Eschrichtiidae > Eschrichtius > Eschrichtius robustus. The sequence continues at coordinate 51,049,961 of NC_090838.1, forward strand.
GTTTGTGCTAAGTATCTTGTCTGTAAGTAATTAGTGCCTTTATTTTTTTTCAGTAAAAATAATGACCATTCTATGCTACACATCCAAATTTTGTTAACTGCTAGATGTACTGTATGTATTATATTTGAAAATGGACCACCTTGGACTAGTTTTAAAGTATTTCATCAAATGATAATAGCAACAACAAAATACATCTGTTTGTCAGAATAAATTATGTGCCATGTATTTAAAAAACCTATTATATCCTTTTGCTTTCTTTCTAAGAATAAAAGCCTCAGAAAAATATGTACTTGCCATTTATTACCAGGGCTGTATAACAAGAAAAGACTCGTTTTATCTTCCATTTATAATTCCTAACTGCTAATCAAATTGATCAGCCAATAGCTTGGCTGTAGAGGGTCTTTCATACGACCATTTCAAAATGTTTTATGAAAGATAAAACAAAATTCAATGAAATTAAACCAATTTGAATGACAATGTGAGCCAAACATTCCTTTAAGTATACTGAGAACTTAAGTTTCCCCCGATTAAAAAAAAAAAAAGGTTCTATCGATGAAGCAGGAATTGCCACATCTTAAGAGAGACTTGGTTGCTCAGGGAAAATACTGTCCAAGAGTAGTTTCCCCTTTAGGCTAGGAAATTGACTTGACCTAATGTTAGGATCACCTTTCTTCCTCTTAAAACAACATTTTCTCAAGTTAAAAAACTTGAAAATTACAGACATATATGATGTAGAGTGTCCATTTAGCCACCTTTACATACAAAAAGTATTCATTTTCCTGCTTTTAATATTTTAGCATGCCTATTCGGTGAAAAGAGAAACAGAGATTTTTTTTTTAAAGGATGAAATATATACAGTTGTGTCTTATTTTATGTATTATTATGAGTATTTCCCCATACCATAAAATATTTTTTCAAAATATGAGTTTATAAATAGCCGCATATTTCATAACAGTGCTGTATATATCATAATTTAACTATTTCCTTATGTTAGACATTTATGTCATTTCTAAACTTTTTTCTCTGATAAATAATGGTGCAACAAATATGTCTGTATGTGTTTTTTTGAATATCTCTTATTATTTCCTTATAATAAAATCTTAAAAGACAACTATCAAGTCATAGGTTTGAAAATTTCAAAGCTCTTTTATTCATGTTAAAAATCTGCTGTGCGGAAAGACTCTAACAGTTTATATCCCCATATCACTAAGTGAGCAAGCCCTTTTGCCCACATTCATGACCATGGTGAGTAACGTAACAACTTGCTTAAGATTATGCTGACTTAATACAAAATGTGGGGTTTTGTTATTTTTGTTTGCATATTCTTAATGGGCTGTAAGGTTACATATATTTAATATACTTATTCTCTCTCTCTCTCTCTCTCTATATATATATATATACACACACACATATATGCTTACTTATATTTACTTTTATCATATTTTAAAAGAAGATTAAGATTTCTTCGTATCCATCTGCAGTAACTTTTTATACAGTAAGTATGCCTTTTGTCTTGCATAATTATTGCAAAACTTTTACCTCAATATGTCATTTGTCTTCCAATTTTGTTTTATGTTTTTGACATGTATATATTTTTAAATTCTGTGATTGTTTTCATACTTACAAAGTCCTTTTCCATTAAAGATATGATAAATATCTACTTACATATTCTTTAATGACTTTATATTTTTAAATTAATATCTTTAAACTATTAATAATTTATTTTAGTGTAAGAGAAGAGGTAATATTCTAATTTTATACTTCCAAATTGTAAAGTGATTTTCCTAACACCGTTTATTGATAAACTATTTCCTTTTCTGGAGCTCTGTGATATTCTATGTATCACATCCTACATTCTCATGGATTTGAGTCTGTTTCATGGCTATCTACTTTACTCCATGTATCTATCAGCTACACTATTTTGATTATTTATATTTAGTAGTAGGTTTCACTGTCAAACAGAGAATTCTTATATCTGTACTCTTTCCTTATAAAATAATTGTGCATTTTTGACAATTTTTTTCAAATGAATTTTACAACCATGTTGTTAATTAAATAAAATAATCTTCTTGAAACTGCACTAAATTAATAAAAATAACTTGGGAAGATAGACATCTTTACAGTAATCAACCTTCCCATCCATGACAAGTTACATCTTTAAAGTGCTTAATGCCCCTCAGTAAAGTTTTATGCTTTAATTCATATAGTTTACCCTTTATGCTACCCTCTACTGAATTCCCAGTGTCTAGCAAATCCCTGGCCCACAGAAATCACACAATCATTATCTGTCTACTAAAGTAACTAATTTGTAGGTTCAAGCCCATACTCTACCATTTACTAGCTCTGCAACCTGAAATGAGTGCCTGAACATCTCAAATTCTGTTTCCTCAACTGTAAAATGGTGAAATAACTGTATCAACCTAATAAAATTATCATGAGAATTAATGGGATTAACTCATCAACTTAAAACAGCAACTTACATACCTTAAGCTCCAATAAATATTCATGAATGCTATGGTTATCTGGGAAGGGTGTTAAAGAAGGAATCAATAAATTGCAGCCAGAGATGGAAGCATAGGGAAAATGAGGAACTGATCATGAGACTAAAGTTTTAAGGTTGACAGAAATAGAAAATTTGAAAAGAACAACTATTGATTGTGACAGAGAAGTATTTGCTTTTGGAAACTGTAAGAACGAGAACTTGGCTTAGAAGCAAGCCCTACACACCTAGGGGAGGGTTGCAATGTTGGGAAAGAGCTTGATGTGACCAGACCCCGGGATGATCCCCAGGCCACAGAAATCTTTTCCTATCGGCATTAGCAGTAACAACCCCAAATCGAATGGAAGAAACACAACAGAGAAGTATTTCTGGAAGAGTAGAATACATTAAACTCATCCTCAGTTCAAATATAGCCCATATTTACCCCATAAATAAAGTGGGAAATTAAGGAAGTAATCCAAATAACTCATATTTTCTTCCAAGAACAGCACACCACTTGGCCTGCAATGATTTGAAGATATGTACTTAGATATTTGAGCCCAAGTGCCCTAGTTGGATAATAGTTTCCATTCTCCACTTCAATGTTCACATAGACCCAGCCATAGTGCCTTTAAAAAGCCAAGGACTAACTTTAGCCACTGGTCCTGCTTTCAATAAAGTCTTATTTTAATAGAAACACTGTGTCTCTCTTCCAAGTCCCCACCTTTTTTAGGCTGCTTGCCAGCTGAAGGCAGAAAGAGAATTCTAGCACATTGTCCCCAAATTCCAGGCAGAGCACAAAAATAAACTGTCCCAGAATGTATTCCTTTTAAGAAAAATTGCTTATTCAAGGCTTGCTTTTCTTGTTTGCCTTCCTTCTTCCCTTTCCAAACACTTTTTCTTCTAACATCATGCTGTAAAGTTGCCATCTGTCTCAAACACACACATACACAAAAGGGAAATCCACTTACAATGAATACTGGAAAGAAGAAAAATAAGTTGGTTACAAGTGGGTGTTCTGTAGCATATGACTTTTCCAACCCAGTGGCCAAACTCTGAATTATCTCCCAGTCAACTGTCTCCCAGCTTGGCTATTGAGACAAAAGTAAAGCAAAATGAATAACCTATTGTTTTTTAATCTACCTTTGCACAATATCACCAAGGGAACACTTAATTTTTATAATCCTGTGATACAGAGATGGTCAGAAATTAAATTGTATAAATAAGAAAACTGAAGCCCAGAAAGGTAAAGCACTGATAACGATCACAGGTGAGTTGAGAATTTCAAAGTGTGTTTGAGGAGCCCCTGAATCAGCAACACCTGGGACACTTGTTCAAGGGCATCTCTTTACAGCATACATTGGATCATATCATTCCCCTCCTAACAGCCACTCAATAACTGCCCGTTCGTTTAGAAAGGAATCCACACTCAGATTTCACACTCCACACCACAGACCCCAGGACGTGTCCCTGTCCTCCCTCAGACCTCATGGCTGCTCCTCTTCCCTCGTCCATGCTCTCTTCTTGGCCATCATTCACCTGAAACGTGTCCCCGTCTCAGGTTTTTGCACAACTGTTCCCTCTACTTGGAAGCTTCCCTCAACTCCCCAAATGGCAGGTTCTTTCTCCCTGTTGGAGCCCTTGAAAAGCCTTCTCTTTCCATACTAGCAAGTGCAGCCCCACACACCTGTGTACCCATTTATTATATCTTCTTTTTATCTCATTTAGCAATCTCTGAATTTAACATTCGTTCATGGTGTGTTCATGAGTTACTTCTCCTGCCTCCTCTCTCACACGCACACACGTGCACACACAGGCACACACACACACATTTGACGCAAAGCTTCATGAGGTAGTAATTTGTGTGTCTTACTCAGACAACAGAGAACAATGCAAAGCATTTACTGTTCAATAAAAATGCAGCTTACTTGACACCCTGTCAGACCTACAGAGTCCCCACCTAGGAGCAGGGACCTGGAGATCTGCATTTTAAATAGTTTCCTAGATGATTTCAAAGCACATTAATGTTTCAAAGTCCAGACAACAAATCCTTTAGCCAGAGCTGGACAGACACCCTTGGCTCCTAGTGGTATGCTCTCCACCACACCGAGCTGCAGTTTTTAAATGGCTGGTCTATTTCAAACAGCGGCTTTAGCAGAATAGTTGTTTGGGAAGTCATACTGGGCTTTCACTTAGATGAAGATTAAGTGATACCTTAAACTGCTTTTCCAAAATTCAATATATCTGTCTCTGGTTTAGGCTTGGGCTTTGATGGGAAGCCTCAGAGTTATTTGTGCAGATCGAGGGAGAGAATATTCTACAAGCATCTATATTCCATGAGTCACTAACTGCTTGTGGGAACTTTGGCAATTTTATTAAGTTCTCTGGGTCTCATTTTCCCCATCTGTAAAGTGAGCGTGTTGCATTAGATTATCTCTGCAGTCCCTCTGGGCTCAGATATTTTGTGATACCAAGTCATTCCAATTAATGTGAAAGAGCCCTTGCAGTTGTATTTAGTATTGTTAAAGGGCTCTCTGAACAGCCCGGCATTCATATCATGTGGTCCAGCCCGGCATTCATATCATGTGGTCCGGCCCGGCATTCATATCATGTGGCCCAGGCACCCCTGCCTAATGCTTAGCATCTTATCTTGCGTCAGAAAGACAAGAAAATATCACATTCACATTGAAAAAAAATGCATTTGTGCTAATTCTATCTGATTCCACTTAGAAGGCTGGTAAGGGATGTTTTGGTTGGGCACCTGGTAGGATGCACAATTTTTCTGTTTGTTAGAAAATCTTAACATCTGTCAATGACCCAAATAGAATGTTCCTCTGACCTACATCTTACACACTTACACACACACACACACACACACACATATTTTGGGAAAATCTACTAAAAGGAATCACCAATTGTTCCTTTGAGAGACTCTAAAACCAGAGAGTCACGCTTCATGTTTTAACTTAAAAGTAGGGTGGAATAATAAAATCATCCTGATGTTTCTAAAGGTAAGAGGAGGAGGGCTGTCTTTATTTGCCAGAACTGGCACTAGGCAGTCTCTGATATCCGCTGCCCGCAGTTCTTTAAAATCGGAGCCAGCTGGTATACAAGGGATGGAGGGGTCTTTGGGGCAAGGACAGGAGGTGACAGGGTGGGAATGGCAGGTGGGAGGGGAAACTGCTGAATGAGTAAAGGTATGACTGGGCTATCACATCCAGAAAGCAGGCAGGATAGATCATTTTGATTATATATGCCAAGGGGAAGAGTTTGGGGAAAATAGAGGAGTAAAATTAACACTGAGACAGAATTTTTCTTAACTAAACTTTTAGAAATTTGGTTCTCAATCTTGGTTGAGATTGCTTTTTGGTGTTCAAAACCGACAACACATTCTACCTTACCTAAGATCCATCCACTTTAGAAGGAAAATGTATCACCTGACGAATTACAAATCTACTCCCTTTTCAGTGTCACTTTATATTTAAATGAGTTTAGATGATTTATATGTATGAATGCAAACATAAGATGCATGAGGTGTGAGTATAAGCACACTACCTGATTTCTTAAGCCTCACACACAAATCAGTCTAAGTCTCACTTCTTATGTAAATGATAACCATTGGAACCATGTTTCTATGTTAAAAAAAAAAATGAACTATCAAGTGCCTTATATAGGTGCTTCTGTTATCTTTTGATGCCTGAGGGTCCCTGCTGGGAGAAAGAGAGGAGGACTTGTCTTAAATTTGATGAGGCCACACCAAATAATGAGGACCAGCAGGCCTTATTTGTTCAATAAACAAACAATGGGGTGGGAAGCAGATCTGCATCTCACCTTCCCCAACCTGCAAATGTGTTCTCCTTCATAAAACATTACGCAGTTATTGACAGTTAGCCACAACATAGACAGAGGGTTTCATTAAGACTTTGTGTACTTTTCAATTTCAATTCACATTGTAGATGTGAACAAGAGTCTGTAAATGCTATTTAAAAGGCTGATAGCATTATACAACAGTGCAAAATGTTATCCAAGGAGAAATGACTACTAAAGATTAGAAAGGGAATTATTGTATCCAGTGGCTAGCAGACTTTTTGTAACCTGTATCAGCTAAGACAAGGAAATCCATTGCTCATTACCAGAAAGTAGGAGATTTTTCCTTATCAGTCCCATAAGGTAAACTACTAATATTTAAAATGTAAAAGTTAAAAACTGCACAGACATCTCATAATTTCTTTTCAGACTATTCTTAGCCAAAGCCTTTAAAGGAATTGCCCCACGAAGTTGCCCTCACTAATTCATGGGGTCCTTTTAAAAACTACATCTTCAGGTTGAAAGGGGACCATCCAAAGAGCCAGAGGGCTCTAATTTCTGATAGTTGTTCTTTGTGATTTAGTAATGCCAACGGGGGAGGGTGGTGGTGAGAGAAGATGGGTAGTAAACAGATCCAGAATTTCCTAGGAAGACAGTCTAAACAAGGCTCTAGGAAAAGTCATTGAAAATGTCAGCCCAGTTAACAGAGAAAGGCTCAGGGAGCAGCAAAGGCACGGCATATACTTTTTCATCTATTCAATCTGACCCTGGGCCCAGTGCCATAATCTTTTTTAAGGTTAGTGTGGTGGGAAGGTTGCCTCCTGAATGTTTGCAGAGGTCTCCTAACATCCTCTGCTGAGGAACTTTAAACCTCAGGTACTATTTCAGAGGAAACGGACAGCACAAAACACAGACAGAAAATTAGCCACGGCAGACCGTGGACCTAAATAAGGTCCACTAGCCTTTCTGAAACCATTTAAAGACTGAGGTGTTGTTGGGGGCACTAGAGGGGCTGAATTGCGTGTGTGTGTGTGTGTGTGTGTGTGTGTGTCTGTGTGTGTGTGTGTCTGTGTGTGTGTGTGTCTGTGTGTTTATTTTTCCCCAAAATGGACCTTTGCCCAAATATTTTAATAGGTACAGTACAGAGAGAAGGAAAAAAAAATTTTTTTAAACTATTTAGCTAAGCAATCTAAAAATTCTTCACAAAAAAATAATAATAAAAAGAAAGACTAACAAAATTGCAGCTATAGCAGGTCTGTGAGGGTAACTTAGTAAAATACTCAGCGGATGGCGGCAAACCTCTAATGGAAAGTTTTGTAAGTGGCTGAGGCCAAAGTAGGCATTAATTACAATGAAAAATCAGTTTAGAGTAGGCCACAACTAAATTGGAAGCTGGTCCTCTAGGTAAAACAAAGAAAGTGAACAGCAGCCTCAGATTTGATTACATGGCAATACAAGAAAAATGTGCTGTATGTTGTCTATTATTAAAGCTGCTTTGGGGCCCTGTGTTGGGTGCCTCAGGGATTTTAATAAAAAATTAGTAATAGGTCAGCTGCCCTGGCTCACTGTGGCTTTTTGGAGTATTTGCAGGTTCAGTGCTGGTCTTGCAGTGCAAATTAAGTCATTTCAGACAAGCAGCCTCAGAAAGTGTTATGTGATAGCAAAGTTCAAATACTGCACTTTGGCTCTAAAAGGACACAGCACCCCACTGGAGTCTGATTCAGAGTTTCAAAGAAATAATAAAATTACATCATAAGGAGAAGGTGGGGAAATGCAAAGCTAAAAGAAAAAAAGAAGAAAAGAAAGGAAAAAAGAGAAAAAGAAAAAAAGAAGCAACTGGTTGTTTTTGTATGTCTTTGATTACTCTTGCCAAATACTAGTCCTGGTACATAAACTATATGAGTGCATAAAATATTGCCAACGAGTGAGTTAATGGCAGTGAAGGCAACTATTAACCTGGGATTTTTCTTTTTTTTTCATCTTACAAATGTTAACTCTATAACTCTTTTTATATTGATGTAGTGATATTAATAATATTGTCTTTATTACCAATATCACCACTGGGTCCATGGCACAACCATATATATCCTAGCCATGAAACATTAACAAAAGTTCACCCTGATTAAGAAATCAAGCCTATAAATCTACATTCTTTCAAAGATGAAAATGTCTGGGGCAAATTATTTTCTACAAGACAGTTACGTGAAGAGTATATTTCCCAGCTTTTTCTAGGTACACCATAGACCTGATGGCTGGCATTTGCTATCAGAGACAAACAGTCCCTGGTCTGAGAATCCTGATTCAATAAACTGTGGGTACTTGGGTAGGGGGTGCATTCCCAACCTGGACCCTTGCCCAAATATCTGAATAGGCTCAACAGCGAGACAGAAGGCAATGTTGCTGTAAGATGTATGTAAGAAGTATGTGCCTGTGTGTGCCTGAGTGAGCCTGAGTGTGGGTTTGGCAGTGGAGGTAGGGCCTGTGAGTCAGAAAGAAAATGAGCTTTTATCCAAGTAACTTAAAAATTCTTTGCCATTGTCATTTTAAAAAAATGTTAATAAATAAGGAAAATCCCAATCCATGACTCTGTGGAATTTCCCTTGTCCAGCATCAAACAATATCTACCCAGTTTTAGGACTTGCCTAATCTGTTGGTAGAGGGTGCAGTGGCATAACTCAACTGATTTCAAGAGGTTGCAGGAAATCCCAGTTGGCCGCAATCACCTTCTTCCCCTAACTGCTGACCAATACCTGAAATTACCTGAGTTAGATAGCTACTCCTTTAGTTTAGTTCAAAATTTCCTGCAAAATCTTCTTAAGATTTAAGAAGTAAAAGAAGTATATGAACAGAAAGCACAGGGAAAGAAGGAGGGCCTAGCTAGATAGGAAATTGGTCTAAGAAGACTGAAAATAAAGTTCATTGCAGCCGTAACTTCTCTAAGGGTCATCTCTCGGAGCCTCAGATGGTTTCTATGGAATCATGGGATGGCCATTCTTCTTTTGAGAATAGAAGCAGGAGAATGGAGAAGGTGCCCTTCAAATGGGAAAGCACCATGAATTCAGTCCACGGGGATTACACAGACTTAAAAGCAATCATGCCCCTCCATTCAGTCCTACAACAAATACCTGTAGAGCAACTACAAGGCATCAGACTTTGTTCAAGCTGTTGTGAAATCAGAAGGGAAAAAGTCCCCTTAGCCATCATCCCCAGGTCTCAATGGCCAAAGTCTCATAAAACTTTGCTCTTCCCAAGCTGTTGAAAAAGTGGAAACAAAAAGCAAAAAGAAGACAAAAGAGAGTAAAAGTATGGGCAACACAGAAAAGATGATAAAAGGGTCACAGCTTAGTTAAAGTGTACAGAGACCCAATAATACTGACATTCATTCAAAGTTATCAACTGGAAGATAACAGGTGGCTTCAGTTCTTCCAGCACTCTGGTTGGGAGTGATCATATTTCTTTTCTGATTATATTTTTTAAAAAACCTAGTAGCAATGATTAATGTTTTGTACTCCAGCAACAACACCTGTTTCAACACAAACTGTGCAGTATCATCTTGTACTGATAATGCATTACATCGTCTTAAATATTTTCAAAGTAAGGTACTCGGTTTTTCAGAAGTTACATAATGATCTTGATAAGGATATTGCAAATGTATCTCTTGTTCAATAACTAGCAGGCTACTAAGTTATGATATATATATATTCATGTATATATACAGGAATCTCAGAATAAAAACCTCAGAGTGGAAAAATCACATATTGAGATTTGAAGCAATGATAGACTACTTCTGTTTATACATATATATTTTTAAAGACTATTTTTAAAGCTCATCCTTTCAGAGTAGAGATTTTTTTTTCCATAATTTGTTATAAACAGAAGACCTTAAAAAAGTAAAACGTTCCAATCTGGATATGTTTTCCCAGTGCTTATGACTCCTTTCTAGACCTGTGCTATCTGCACAAAACCTTAATGCAGGGGCTTGACTAAGTTCACAGGTATCCAGTATTTAAATAATGAGTATACATATTCCCATATTATGCAGTAATTTTTATGTGGAAGTCAAAAATACTTATTGAAATTTAAATTGAATTCACTAAATCAATCCCTGGCTTCAGATGAGTTTGGAGAGAAATATATTTCCTACCCAAGTGAAAAATTATAGAAATTTCTAGTGTAACTCTCTCCTCCAAAGAGTTCTAATTGTGAAGCTGTAAAATTCAAGTGTTTAATATGTCATATGGGGAAGGATACATATACAGAATTCAAATCCTTGAACCTTCAACCAGCCCCAAAAGGTAGAGACTGTGTCTATCTTAGGTCTTATTCAGAACCAAATTCCCATTACTCATGACAGTACCTAGCACTGTCAATAAATAAATATTTGCTGACTGGCTGGCTAATAGCAATGTCAGAAATGTTTTGGTAACACCCACTAAACATGAAAGGATGCCCATTCTTAGCATTTAGGAACCTCAGGGTGTATATAAGGGCAACCTTTAAAAAAAATTTTTTTTTTTTAGTTTTTGGCTGCACCATGCAGCCCATGGGATCGAACCCACCCTCCCCTGCATTGGAAGCCTGGAGTCCTAACCACTGGACCACCACAGAGGTCCCAAGGGCAATCCTTTTAAGTCAAGTTTCTCTCTGAGACAACAGTCCTTGGAGTCAACAAGGGAGTGTGTGTGTGTGTGTTTCTCACTCAGTTTGCATTTAAGAATAAAGCCCAGTCCCTCTCTTGAAGACATCCATTATCCATCAAGTGAGACAGACAGAACACCATAACAATAGAATGTGACAATGCTGTAGTATGAGTAGAAATAAAGTCTAGTGGAAGCACCGTAATGGTGATGTTCCCCTCGTGCTTCCTAAGGATGTAGTATTGGAGCTGGGCTAAGAACTGAGGTCCAGCTCCAACTGAAATTGCCAATCAGGAGACACTGGGAACTTTTGCAAGCAGTTTCAGTAATGAGTTAAGGAGATTCCACAGAGCAGGAGACTGACAGCGAGAAGAGTACATTTGTGAGCTATGAATAAACTTATTTTCAAGAAGTATCCTTGAAAAGGAAAAATTGAGAGAGATTGGATGTTCACATGAGGAAGATGTGTGGCCACCCAGATTGAAGATGCAAGAAAGAACGAGAATAGCTGGACAAATGGTCCATGATGCAGGCTGCAGTCTCCAGGAATTAGTCTTGAAAGGAGTTGCTATATCTTCTTCCAAACAAATGGGGAAGGAGTAAGAAAAGACAAAGATATAAATAAACTTGAAACTAAATGGAAAAGAAAGTTGGAAGCACTGTTACCTAATAAAAACAATAAGAGCTACAACTGAGGATCTACTGTTTTCTGAGCTCTTTGAACACAGCATATCATTGAATTTTCTTGACAAATCATATGAAATAAGTAAGGTTTTCAAAATAAGGAAATGAAAATTTAGGACTAAGTCAACTGGCCAAGGTCACACAGATGGTAAATGGTGGAGCCAGAATTCTTAGTAAGTCCAGAGTCCATCATTTTTCCACCATACCAGACTGTCATCCATGACCTTGCAGGCTGCGCACTAAAAGAAAGGGGGCTAAGGACAGAATTGGTTGTTCAAAGAAGTGATAAAATAGTCATCCTTCAGTATCCTCCAGGGCTTGGTTCCAGGACCCCTTGAGGACACCAAAATCCTTGGATGATCGAGTCCCTTACGTAAAATGGTATAGTATCTACTCATAATCTACGCCCATCCTCCCATAGACTTTAAATCATCTCCTGATTACTTATAATACCTAATACAATGTAAGTGCTGTGTAAACAGTTGCCAGCATGCAGCAGACTCAGGTTTTGATCTCTGGAACTTTCTGGAATTTTTTTCCAAATATTTTCTGTCCAGAGTCGGCTGTATCCTCAGGTGTGGTACTGCAGACACAGAGGAGCAACCATATCAGAAAGGAATGGAAAGAAGTTAACTTGCCATTAAAAAGTTATTTTCAGCAACTTTAAAAGTTCATCTGAGGTTGGAAATCATAAATTTTTATCAACCAATGAAATCATGAGATTTCCCTCAGCATTGGCAAGAAAAGGGAGGAGGGTATTTGAGTTGATCTGGACTTGGGTGGGGGGGCGGCCAAAGTCGATAACAAACTGAAGGTGTGAGATAGAATGTAGTTGAAATGATTGACTGCTGTGCCCAGGTCCGATGGGAGAAAGTGATTATAAAAGGGAGGTTAAGGATGGGTATAAAGATGAAAAGATCTTGATAGAGTTGAATTAACATGAAGGCATGGGAGGGATGGACTACACACAGTACTCAGAAAGGAAAAACTCAGAGTAACAGGTTAAAAGGGTTGAACAGTAACATCATAATCCAAGCCATTCAGATGAGTTGCTAAAGGACTGAAGGTGAGAGAAGACAGTGGGGAAAAAAGAACACCAGGGAAACATATATCAGCAGCATTTTAGTACATTATCAAAATGGAGTTTGGGAAGACCCAGGATAGTGCAAGAGACTGGTTAGACAAGAAGACCTATTGGAACAAAATCTTAAACAAAACTGAAGAAAATCCTTGAATTCTGTAAGTACCAATGGGAGAGATGGAGAGATGGATGGGTGGATGGTTGGTGGATGGTTGGGGGATGGATGGTGGATAGAGAATGGGCATGTACTTCAGAGAAGGAAATCTGCTGAACAACAAAAAATGTGCATTGTCTTAAAACACCAAAATAAATAAACCAATTTTGCCACAATTTGTTTCACACAGAGATATACCACCTTCATCTTAGAGGATAATAGGTTGAGGACAATCAAAATAAAAAAGTAGCCTGCTTAAATGCATTTAATTATAGAAAAAGTTTCTCTCTTCTGGGGGGAGAGTTTAAATAAATAATTTCACTCATTTGGGGAAAAAAAAAAAAAAAGTAGCCTGCTTAGAAAAAAATAAAAACAGAGTAATAGTGGTTTTCTTTACATAGTGGTATTATGTAATTTTTGTGTGATTTTTATTTCTTTCTTTGTACTTTCCTATACCTCCCAAATGTTCCACAGTAAACATATATTACTTGCATATGAAATGTGAATGTTTTAAGGAAAAATGTATAATATCACCCACCCTATAGGCATAAAAGACAATACATATTATAAGCATTCTGCAGGCCTTGTTGGAAGTCTTGGGAATTCTGTCATATTTTATATTTTAAATATATAGATTGGCACAACATTGTAACTCAACTATACTTCAATTGAAAAAGATGATAAAATTTTTTTAAATTAAAAAAATAAAAATTACATATATAAATGCATATATGTACATATAACATACATGTATATATACATATATATTATTCTGTATAAACACATATATGTATACATATCTTTTTCTGTATATGCACATGCGTGTATGTGTATATATGCGGTGTGTGTGTGTGTGTATTTAGGTTTAAACATGGGTAAAGAGGACACAAACATACATATTACCCTCTAAGAAAAGAGTAAATATTAAGTAATTTTATCCACTACTGTAACAAAAACAAAAAGCTTTACCCTAAAATATTGAGCTAAATATTAGTCTTTCTCAAATTCTGTGGGTGGTCAGCTTTCATTAAAGAATAAATACATCCATATTGCTTGATGGTGTTAATAAGTAGCCCGATCTATATAACATAGCTAAATGTAACTATTACATTTGCCTCTTTTTTGATCCACACACTACGCATTGGAACTCTATTTTCTTCTGTCTTTCATGGGAGTTTTTTGGGCTGTGCCACTGACTTTCTGCACATTGCTCTCTGGAAAGGCAAGCACAGGGATATGAGGGCATAAAGGATTCAGACACAAAATGAGGCCTCTCCTTATGGAAACAATTATGTGACAGATTCCACTTGGCTATAAGAAAGCTACAGAAGGGGAAAAGAAGTCCCCCTTTGTTTGTGGGAGGGTCCCTGAAAACACAGCCTAGGAAGATTGTTCAGCCCAGCTCAAGATGCTCAGGCCCACACTGGGGGCCCCGATCAGTTCTACATTCAAATCTTCAAAGAAAGATGATAGTAGTATTTCTTCAACAAAGATTCTTCTGCATGTGCTAGTATCAATAAACACTTTAACCAAAGCATGTTTCTTAAGTAAATAACTGACATCACATACATGATTTTAAACCTAAGTAAATGACTTTGGACAGTTACATATTCAGGAGCTGAAAACATGAACAGGGAACCAAACACAAAGTCACACTTCAGCAAAGTTAGGGTCAGCATTAAGCACGTGTCACAACATGCCACCAATCCCCATTCCCTAATATGTTAACCCACAGAGAGTAAGGATTTTTAGATCTTCCCTCGAACTGTTCTCACAAGGTTTTCTAGGACTGTTTCTTCCAAAGCCACACAAAAGGGGGAAACAATGAAAGAACAACTTCACAGGAGAGTCACCCTGAGTCGCATTTTCTAGTCTTGCTTGAACACCCAACCACACAGCCCATTTGTTCAGAGATAACTCAGAAAAAAACAAACCAACATTTTGCAAAATCATTCATTTGAAACCCTAATTATTTTTTCCCATATCATCATTCAGTTAAACCAAAGCATCTGTTTTTATTACTCCCCCAACTACTACTGATGAACAAAAAAGGAGCTTGAATTTCATGAGTCTGTGAGATTTTCACCTTTCTTAAACGTATACTAAAGGCCTCCTTAGTCAATATTTTCACAAACAGACAGTTGTAATTAATCCAGGTTTTACTTGCGCTAACAAATGGTTCTCCTTCACAATAGCAGTGTAAGCTGATTCTCGAACTTGCTAATGTCCTCCAGGTTGCTGACGGAGCCCACAGTTACACAGCAACTGGGGTATAATAAGAAACGTATTTGGTCTTTGTCCCCCCATTCCTGGCACAAAGCTCCTAAACCCCTTTCCTGAGTGATAGTGTCACTGGCAAAGCCCATTAACAATTCCCAGGAGATAAAAATAGAATCTGGATAATAAAATAAAGTCTAACCTTTTTTTCCTTTGTGCTCTGTCTAGTTTCACTTGCTCACAGGGGGGCTGCATGCAGAGGCCTCGTACCCGGCACTTGAGACCAGAGCTCCTGGTGCAAAAACGGCTGTGCTGCGACCTCAGCTCCGCGGGCCGCGCGCAGAAGTGCTTGATACCTCAGTTCAAGATGGCGGCAGCGGGCCGTGCGCAGAGCTGCTGCGCCCGGCACCGTGAGAGTGAGCGCACCTGTGCCAGCCCGGGAGGCAATCCCCCCGCCCCCACTCCCGAGATCCCTGTAAAGCAGTACCACCTGCCCAAGGCTTCTGGGAGGAAGATAGCGTGCTCCCACCTCTCTATTCATTCTCTGATTGAAGAATAAAGCTCTCCTTTGCTTCTGAACTGAGCTCGGTCTTGTTCTATTGGCTCCGACGATGTAGGGCAGGAGGACCCTTGTTGGGGATGACTTGGGAGGGTCGGGAACAATAGGAGAGTCTCTGGTTACTCCTAAGGTGCTCTTTTGAGCACACCTGAGTTTACGTTGATGAGGTGACTTAGGGGGAGGCAGCTGGATGGCCTCAGGATGGGGCTGGTCCGCAGAGACCCAATGATTAGAGGGTTAGAACTTTCAGCCCCACCTCCCGACCTCTGGGAAGGAGAAAGGGAGCTGGAGATGAAAACTCTGTAAAAACTAGGTGGTAATCTAGTGCCCTGCATTCTCATTCTAGATCTGTTTTATCATGGCAAGATCTGCTCTTCCTTCTGAACATTTCTGGTGGTTTTTTTTGTTTGTTTTCCTTTAATCATTACTCTAGGTCTCCATTTTCTTAAACTTTACAATTCATTTATTCAATATTCATGACAAATATTTATTGAGCATTTACTATTCCAGACAGTATTGTAGGTACTCAGGGATACATCAGTGCAAAAAAACAAAACAAACCACAGGTCTTTACCCTCTTAAAGCTCATGAGACAAAAATTAACAGCAAAAAGAATAAATAAATAAAACATAAATTACATGATATGTTCAAGTTTGATTGAAAAAAAATGCATCAGGGGCATGAGGGATCCAGGCGGGTAGTGGGCAGTTGCAGGCTTAAACAGGGTGCTTAGGGTAGACTTTACTGAGAAAGTAAGTTCTGAAAACTGACTTGGAGGTCAGGGAGTTGAGTGAGCTCAGATGGGTACACTCTTGCTATGTGATCATGGAGAAATCAGAGGGCACTGTGGTTGGAGCAGAATGATCAAGGGAAGGAAAAGTAGGAGATAAAGTCAGAGCCTTATGGGCATTTTTCACAAACTTTCGACATGTTTAGGAGAACCACTCTGGCTGCCAAGACAGGAGTGTAGGAAAGGGCGCAGGAGACCTGTTAGGGTACTACTGAAATAGTAGAGGTAAGAGGTGATAGTGGCTCAGACCAAGGTATCAGTGGAGGTGACCAAGTTGTTAATGCATTTGTACGTAGAGCCAACAGTGTTTTCTGACAGACTGGATGTAGTAAGAGAAAGAAAGGAGACAAGAATAATTACCAGGTTTCCGACTTAAGCCTTGGAAGGTTGTACTTGCCATCTACTGATATTAGGAAAACTGTGAGTAGAGCGATTTTTTGGGGGGTTGGGGAGGAATGTGAGATCAAGAGTTCCATTCTGGATATTCTGAATAAGAGATGTCTACTAGATATGTAAGAGGTCTTGTCAACAGTTGGATATAAGAGTTTAAGGTTCCAGAGAAAGAGTCCAGGTTAGAAATAAAATAAGGAATAGTGTGGTTTCAACTTTTTTTTTTTTTTTTGCTTTACCACTCTTAACAGTTCGGAAAATTTAGGTCTATAATTAGTATGTCACTACTCCATTCCCTTTACGCCAAGATTATCTGGAGAGAAAGAGAGAGAGGGGAGCAGGGGGAAAGAAGCAGAAGGGTGGAAAGAAGGAAAAGAGGGAGGGAGGGAGGGGGGAGGCAAGAAGAGAGAGAAATTGATTGATTGATTATTGGGAGATTTACAATCTATTGATACAACTGTGTTACTTTCCTAAAAATCTGCTTCAGATAGGGGGCACACTTTTGAACAGTTAAATCAAATCCTAAAAACCCTTAATCCTATTTCCCCACAGATACACATCTTTCATTGTTTCTAAGTCATTCCTAGTAGAGCCTCCATTAGAAATGGCTCATAACATTTTACCTTGAAGTTCATCAACCTCCAACCTTTCAAATAATTAAATACTTAAATACTCAGGAAAGCCCACATTTGTGAAGCAAGAATCGTTTTGCAATGCAAATTGTCACCCTTAATTTCTCTGCTGGTAAAATAAAACTTAACAGGGATCCAGTTTGCTTCTAGCATGTGTAAAATAGAATAACTGCCCCCATGGGCTGGGTTCTGGGATGCCCCGCTCTGTTTCGGAAGAGCCCTCGCTCACAGAAAAGTCACAAGAGGGGAAGGGAAGAGGAAGGAAAGGGAATCTTAATGGTCTCAGGTACATTTTCCAAGCTGATTCCTGGCCCTCTTCCTTAATATCAACTGCTCTGTGTGAAACCAGAACAAGCCTGGAGCCTTCAGAGATGATTTGCAGCTCCAGTGATTGCCAGTGTCCGGCAAGCCTGGCTCACAGGTGACTTTCCATTGCTGATGAGCCTCTCACCACCTGCCAGCAAGAAGCGAGAAAGGCAGGCCCCTGCTCCCCACGGTGACCCCAGCCTGTGGGAAGTCAGTGTGTTTACATCTGCCCGAAGAAGGGTTAATCCACGGGGCTGAATTTGCCTCCACCCTTTCTCCCCACTAAGACTCTCTTCGTGTACTAACAGAAAAAGTGAACTTTTCCCCCTGAATTGAGTTTTGAGGGCTTAAATACATGAGCAAGTGTGGACAAAGAAGAAGAAAAGAGAGCAAGAGGGAAACTTCAGTACCATGATTCAACAGAGCCTTGTCTCTGCCGTCTTCCTCAGCATTAAATTGGTCATGACCTTCCAGGTGTCTTTAAGGGTGAAGCGTTTGCTGGACCACTTTGAGCAGGTCCACGTGACCCTCCTGACATGGAGAGGCAGGCTTTTAAAAGAACAGAGGCACCTTGTCAGGGCTCAGGGGTCACTAATAGCCTGCCTTGGGCCCTCCAATAGGTCATGTTCTGCTTCCTTGTCCAACACAAAGGGAAAGGCAAGGGAGGCTGGGGAGGGGAGGGGGATAATTATCATTCTGGTGTTTTGTTCCTCAGGCCCCGAGTTATGCCCCATGTCACTGTGTTAATGTGCCTGCAACCAGGGAGACACATAATGCTCCTCTCAGCCCTGTTGATTAGCAAGATCCATTTGCAAAGGCCCTTCTTTTGTGCCACAATATGAATGTGCTTTGATGGCAAATAATTACGGCAGTCCTTTTGACATGAAGATCCACAGGCTGCCCTAGTTAAGCCAGTAATTAGCCTGTCCTCCTTTTTTTTTTTTATATTATTATTGAGAAACTACAAATTATCCTCATATGTGCACCGGCTATTGCTTTTTCTCCTTTCTATTCTCCCACTCTCTCCTACTCACTCTCTCCTGCTCTCTCGCTCGCTCTTTTCTCTCTCCCTCTCCCTGTCTCCCTCAGCACTTTGGATAAGCGGAATGCAGCTGCACAAAAGCAAGATAAAGCTCGACCATCAGGATGATGAACAATCTGGATGAAGAGCCTTCGAGATGAACACAAAAGCTGGAGATGTGCAGTTGATGTAGGCCTGGACAGCTGAAGAATGCTGTGGTCTAAGGATGAATAGCCCTCATTTGTGAATATACAGATTTTCCACGATGAATAAAAACTGAGTGGAGGTCACAATAAATAAACTTTTTCCCCTCTTCTCCTTCAATAATAATTCAGGTTCCCGGCACCAAACAGCTGTAAATTGAAGGTTGTGCTTAGTTTTCTCAACTCTCAAAGGGGATAATTAAGCTAAGACCACATTGTTTGATATATTAGTGTAATGATGAGGTACTATATTCTGCTTGTTTCAAGTTATTTTAGTTTTTCTTTCCCATTATCTTTTTTTAAATTACATTTCAAATACATTTTAAATGTAGGAACAGCAGTTCTGAAACACAGTTTGCCCTGTGTTTGGATCTATTTGAAATGTATTCATATAACATTCAATTAAAGCGCCAACATTCCCCTTTAGAAAATGTGTGGAGGTAGAAATATCTATATTATCTGACTAGTTCTGACACAATCTTGCCAAAAGGCTGACTCTTTTTCCTTATTGGTGCAAGATAATTAGACCATCATTAACCTCCTGAAGCATCACTGTCAGTATTTCTTGTGTTATAAAATCAGGATTTGGGAAGATTTTCATAATTTTGCTTAAGATCACTGAGGAGGCAAAGATCAGTTCTGAAACATGCTCAGCTTAAAAGATTTCTGAAAACCAGAATCTGCAAGGCTACACTTTATACAGGAACTCAGCCCAAGGGAGATGCTACAGACGGTGTCCCCGTGCTCTTTAAAACACCCTCTCCTATTTGTGAAGTCTTGACAATAAAAAGGCCCAAATACTGTTTTGTGTTTTATTAATGGAGGTTAGATTGTCATGTTCTTCCAATAATTTTTGAGCTGAAAATGTACTGGAAAATCTGAATATCTATATCAAATAAAAAAGAGAAACATTACATTTCTAGAAACCATTGTTTCCCTATTTTTTGGTAATTATAAAATATTCTCCATTTCAAAAGCAGTTTTGTGGATTTTTTTGTTCATTTGATGGGTTGGTTATAGCTGATTATTTTTCCTAGGAATTTTTCTATTCTCCCCAATTAGTCCCAATCCAGAGTGGGTTCTGCCATATCCACATTCAGGAAGGTCTCTAGATTGGAACCAGGTATGGAAAACAATTTATGGGCAGGAACACCGAGAAACACGGAGAAGTATGGAGAAGCTACCCTTGACTCCACTATGATCTAAATCCCCAAAAAGAAGAGGCACTTCTTAAAGGTCCTAACACTGGAGACCTGTAACTCAAGGACAGCCCACCCACTGCATGATGGAAAACCATCCTTCCTCATGGCTTCTCCAGTCTACTCAGAGGAGCCCTAGGGAAAAGCAAGCAGTTAAACGTGTGTGCAACAGGAGAAAGCAAGGGCAAGAAAATATAAGCCTGGAGCAGTCCCAGAAAGAAGAGTCTGAACCCATTCACAAAGTGTACCCGAGAGGGAATCCTCAGATTCTTGGAGCCTGCTTTTACTTTTTGGTATCAATAAACCAGCCAGAGGCAAAAGAAATCAGGCAGTGAGCCTCAAACAAAGGCAGCCACTGCCACCTCTGTTTGCTGCCATCTTGGGGCTGCTTTGTAAAGGACGGTTGCACCTATTTGGAAATGTTACTACACAGGTTTAGGCCAAGGAAGCTCGGTTTAGGAGCTCACCTGGGTCAAATGTGAAATAGCTTAATAAACTTTTAAGTACTGGGAGCAGACCAGATCTGGAAGGATATGCAGGCTTGTCTAAAAGCTCAAGCTAATTAGCATTTTTCTCACCTTTCTCCTTAAGATTTATTCATTCCACCCACAATTTATTGAATGTCTGCTGTATACTTGGTAGCTTTCCAGGCTGTCGAATCTAGCAGAGAAACAAAACAGGTCATGTTTCTACTTTCATGGAACTTACATTTCAGTGGGAGGAGATAGTAAACAAATAAGTGAATAAAATAGAGCATACGAGGTAGTGATAAATGCTGCAAAGTAATATAAAGTGGATGATGTGGAGGAAGTAGATGTATTTTACTTAGGCTGGTCAGGGAAGGCCTACCCAATAAGGTGACATCTGTTTAGAGACCTGAAGGAAGTGAAGGAGAGAGCCCTGCAAAAGCCATGCAACTTTATGGGGAAAGAGTTCACCAGGTAAAATGAGCCCTAGGTCAATGAGCCCTGAGGCAAGAGTATGTTTGGCATATGCCCTCATCTGCAAGAAGGGGGCAAGGATGAGGAGGAGTAAGCATGGAGCTGAAGAGGGAGATGAGCTGAGACAACAGATGAAGCGCTAGGTCATGTAGGGCATCTCACCAGGAAGCTAAAAGAAAATCTTAGTGGTAATTTACTCACTCTGGACATGTAGGTAATTTGCTTTGAATAAAGTTTACATATATGAAGTACTGAAAGGAATATTCCAAGGGGATGGGAGGTTGACTGATTCACTGTGGTTTTATGTTATGAAATGGTGTGTTTTGACCAACAAAAATATGGTACAATTAAAAATGCCTATTGCAGATACAAACAACACTCTCCTTCCAAGAAAACAAAAAAGGCAAAACATTTGAAAAGACACTCCACCAAAGAAGATATATGGATAGAAATGAAACACATGAAAAGTTGCTCAACATTATTAGCCATTAGGGAAATGCAAATTAAAACTATGAGATACTGCTACACACCTACTATAATTGCTCAATTTTTTAACAAAATTGACATTTCAAAATGCTAACAAAGATGTGGAGCCACTGGAACTTTCATATATTTCTGGTAGGAATGCAAAATGGTAAGACCAGTCTGGAATAGAATTGATAGTTTCTTAGAAATTAAACATACACTTACATTATGACCCAGCGATCCCTCACCCAAGAGAATTCCACACCCATGTCTTCATATATGAACGCACATAAACCTATGCACACATATTTAGAGCACTTTCATTTATATTTATTAAAAGCTGGAAACTACCCAAATGTCCATTAAATGGTGAATGGATAAATAAATCACTATGCACATGATGAAATTCCCAACAACAAAAATGAATGATTACTACTACAGGAAATAATATAGAGGAAATTCAAAAGTATTTTTCCAAGTGAAAGGGGTCAGACTCAAAATGACACATACTGTGTGATTCATTCTCAAAAGGGCAAAATTATAGGGCC
The DNA here is from genome assembly GCF_028021215.1 of Eschrichtius robustus. NCBI lineage: Eukaryota > Metazoa > Chordata > Mammalia > Artiodactyla > Eschrichtiidae > Eschrichtius > Eschrichtius robustus. The sequence continues at coordinate 51,072,074 of NC_090838.1, forward strand.
AATAATAATATCAGAGACTTCCAGAGACACGGATGGGAAGAGAGAAATTGGCTACAAAGAGAAAATTTGGAACAGTATGGAAATATTCTCTATCTTAATTGTAGTGAAGGTTATACATTGCATAAGTTTGTCAAAATTCATAGAATTATATACCTAAAAAAAGTGAATTTTATTATATGTAAATTATATCTCAGAAGATGTTTACTGCAATGTTGATACATTCTCAGATGAGAATGGGAATCTAAAGATGATAGATTTTAAAAATTAATTTTAGTGCTATCTTCCCCACTGAAGGAATAATTAATTTGTTAAGTAAGCTATCTTCACTGATAGTCTAATCTCAGTGTTGTGTGGGAAAGCAGTATTTTCATGGGGCTGTGGACAGAGAAAAGACCAGAGATACAGGCCCTCGTCAGTAGGACCATACACTTCAAAACTGTCTCTACTCAATACATCTCTCCCATTTTGCAAATGTAGACACGTGGCTATTTCACCACACCTCGGCAAGACTAGCTCTCCACTCCCTCATCTGTACCCAGTGCAGTCTCTCGGACAATATAGTGATCTTGCAAAATACACATAGTCTCTGCTTGGGTTTCCCTCTACATTTACCCAACATATCAAAGACCCAGAATCAATCCAGATACTTATTAAGTACCTATTATTTGCGATACACTTGAACAAATACACAAATGGGATGCATACTCTTAAAAGCCCAGAATTTAATTAGGTAGGAGAAACAGGTAAATGAAAAGATAAACTAAAAATGTAGGACAGTATACAGAAAGTGTCACTTAATTGGTGCAGGCAATTGCTGTCATTTAAAACAGAAGCCTTACACCTAAAAAAGTAATACTTATTCGAATATCATTCATTAAAAGCCAAGCCCTTTACATGTACCATCCCATTTGATCTTCATAAGGACTCTGAGACTTCAGTTTGTTATCCGTTTACAAATGAGGAACTAGAAACTCAGAGGAGATGAGTAAATTGTTCATGGCCCCCCAGCCATGGATAAGCCAGGATGTGAACTCAGGTGTATCCATAGGATCACAAAGCCTGTGAGTTTTCCACTATCCTCAGCTGAGTTGGTTGAGAAATAGTCATGAAAGTGGTAAAATTTCAGCTAGACTTTACAGAGTATAGAATTCTACAGAGGTAACAATGAGATCAGACGTGATGGAAAACCCAAGAATTGTAAAGAGGAAAATGAAAGCAACAGAAATACAATGTCCTCTTTGCAAATATCGTTAGATTGCATCCAGTACGTGTGAGCTCTCAAAAATTTTATCGTAAGTTTAGTGAGTACACAGCTCCCTCCTTTTTATTTATATCTAGCCTGTAAATCAGGTCAAAACATTTCAAAAATAGAGACCTCTCCTGCTGGAATGAATTTCCATGTTCGGAATTTTCTTTGGGGAGGTGGTGGTGGAGAATTCATTCAAGTTGGCTTAGGTGAGTTATTCTCTACTATGAACCTCTTGGCTAGCTCTAAGAAGACAGAAATGTAATAAGACCTACCACAAACCACAAATAAAAATACTCACACTCTTTTATCCCTGAGTTATAGCTTTAAGATTAGACATTGAAAATCAGAATTATCTAATGCAACCTAAGGCCCTTCCTTGAAGGGCCACACTTCTTGCTTTGCACAAACAGAAGGGCCTCCTTTTTCACACCCTCCCCCCACCCCCATCTCAGTCTTCTGATGTTCAGATAGCCCTGGGGTAGGCAGTGAAAATTTTTGAAACAGGCACATATGTTGAATCCCAGTGAAAAATAATTAGAAAAATGGACACTTTAGAGCAATCTTTTTTTTTAAATAAATGGTCAGATGATAAATATTTTCAGCTTTGTGGGCCATAACGCCTCTGTTGCAAACCACCCAACTCCGTGTAGTAACACAAAAGCAGCCACAGACTATACTTAAATGAATGGTGTGGCTATGTTCCAGAAAAACTTTATTTACAAAAGCAGGTGGCCCCTGTTCTAGGCTGAGTAGGAATTCTTGGAGCTGAATTGCTATGTAGGTCAACAGACAGGACCTCAGGGATTCTAAAATTTGCAGCCCGTTGAAGATTATTGTCCACTCCTTCAGCTCACAGACCAAACACGCTGCCTACCCATCCTTATCCACAACGTCCTCCATTCCCAGTTTGGTTTTTTATTTGTCCAGCACTTAAACTGCCCATGGATTTCCATTAGCAATTGTGGCAAAGGCAGTGGATTTAACTCTTTCTCTTCACTCAATATCCTCATTTATAAGATGGTGTTTTCTGGAGAACACAGGGCAAGATCAATACTAGAACGGGGAGATGCACGATGTTAGTTACTCTGTTCTCTTTAATCCCGCACATCATGTATGATCATCTCTCTCTTTCTCTCTCCCCCTTCCTCTCTCTCTCCTTCTCCACACTTGGATTTTCACTTTGCTCTGATCCAAAACAAAATTTATTTTGCTGACATCACCTTCAATACATGGTTCAGTTGATTACGGTCAGGTTAAGGCAGAATTACTTTCTGTTCATTATGAACAGGCAGGAAAGCAAGACTTAAATCTACAAAGAAGGCTCTCTTCTCCATTCAAACCCCAAGGCTCACCAAAGACATCGTCAATCAGCAACCGATTTTAAAATTCTCTTAAAAATGTTTTACTAGTTCACTTTACTTGGCATTTTTATCGCTATTTATATCTGTAAAGTAGTGATATAATTAGTAAAGCTATTAATGTTTCTTATGTTTAGTATTACAAATGCTATAAATCTAGCTTATAGCAAAATAAATAACGATGGTAACACTGTCAAGCATCAATATAGTTGCTGGACGGCTTTGTGTAAACCAAACAAGTATTAGCCCTGTTAAACAGCTTAATGTAGATCACTTAGCCACCCTCCTTTTGAGCTATTCATGGAGCCCAGAAGGAACCATTGAGTAAAAACCCCATAACTGCCCTATGTTTCACAGCACAGGACAGCACAGGAGGCCCAAGCCTTCTGACTGGTCCTCGATACATTGCTTTAACAGAAAAAGAGGAGCCTTTTCAGAGGACAGAATAAACATGATAAAATCCTACATCTGCTCTATTGCGTAACTAAAGGGATCAAAGTCCCTGAACTCTCAGTTATATATATTACCTGAACCCTTGTTGGGCTGTTAAAATGTTCCACTCTGCAAGAGAAAGGATTCCTTCTGACCAACAGAGAACCCTACTTTTTAGTAGGGTTCCCCTAAACAAAAGCCCACATATCTGAGGTCAAAACCCTTTTCTCAGGATGATGAGAACTCCATTTGTTTCACTATCTGGTTTATACCCCACCACCTACCTACATACAAAAGCAGGGAATGAAATCTTATCTATAAGCTCTTCCTAGCATTCCTGCTTTCACTAACCAGAAAGGATTAAAATGAACAGCCCTGCGCACTGGTCCTGAGTAATGGGCCTTCAAAAACCAAAGTATTAGACAAATATATCAGCTATGAGATATAATACCAAGGGCTAGTTCCACAGTATCAGCATTTTTAACTTTCATTCTAAAGTGACTGGATGATAAGAGGGTACAATTCGTATTTGGAATTCAGGGCTAGAGGATCTTTTTAATAAAACTGTTTTTACTATGTAGCTATATATCATTTCTTACCAAAATGCAAAACAAAGCCCAGGTCTTTTTTTCCTCTCTCCCTCTCAAACATCCATAATCATAGATTTCCATTGCATTTTTTCATTCCTTGAATATATTTTTCAAGCCAAACTTTTGTTGCTGCTGTTGCTGTTGATGGCGCCAAAAGGTTTCAGGGAATCTTTCTTTGCTCAGAACGCAGCTTGCAGACCCAGACAGGGAAGGAAAGGAAGTTGTTTGGGTGAATAATGAGGGCTAAGCAGGAGCCTCCCATGGTGGCATGCATGAGGCCAGATGAATAGGACAGCACTTTGTGTGTTCAAAAGGCAGTCTCTCTTTTCTGTTATCCTTGGCCTGTTGCGCCGGCTGCTAACGAGTGGACAGGCATTACCATTCATTAGCATTTTTATGGCACTTCATATTTGCAGTGCACATTACAAACTGTATTTGTTAACCTCACAACATGCCTTGTGAGAACATCACCACTGATTCACTCTTACAGAGCAGTCCATGCTCAAGGGGCTAGGAGTGAATGAGCAAAATTAAGAACAAGAAAATTGCAGAGTTTTGGATGCAATTCTAACAAGGACATCAAAGATGCTTAGGAAATGCCCAGGCTCCTTGCTGGCAACTCTACTCTTCATAGCTTCACTTACTTGTCTTTTATATCTGTCACCTGCGAGTTAATTCAAACCCTTCTTGAATCTCATCACTGTTGGACTTATTACTTGATAACAAGACTCATCTTTGTTTTGTTTACTTTGTGAAATCATTTTTTCCTCTTACTTTCTGAGAACTGGTCCTTTTACAGTTTGACATGCAGGCAGTCTTCCTGACAAGGGTGGTGAAGAACACATGTTTACTTTCCAAGATCTTATGCATGTTATAGATCATATTCTCTCTGGTTTGGTTTTCGGTAACCAAGTCTCTATCTAAAACTCTATATCCTCATGCTTCTTCTACTGCACATACTGTATTGATAATGTGGATGTCAGATTTGGACACAACACTTTTTGATTGTTTTCTGTATTTTTTTTAAATTTTAATTTTATTTTGGAGTAGAGTGGATTTACAATGTTGTGTTAGTTTCAGGTGTAGAGCAAAGTGATTCAGTTATACACATACATATATCTATTCTTTTCAGATTCTTTTCCCATTTAGGTTATTACAGAATACTGAGTAGAGTTCCCTGTGCTATACAATAGGTCTTTGTTGATTATCTGTTTTATATATAGTAGTTGTGTATATGTTCATCTCAAACTCCTAATTTATCCCTCCCCACAACCTTTCCCCTTTGGTAACTGTAAGTTTGTTTTCTAAGTCTGTGAGTCTGTTTCTGTTTTGTAAATAAGTTCATTTATATCAATTTTTTAGATTCCACACATAAGTGATATCATATGACATTTGTCTTTCTCTGTCTGACTTACTCCACTTAGTATGATAATCTCTAGGTCCATCCATGTTGCTGCAAATGGCATTATTTCATTCTTTTTTATGTCTGAGTAATATTCCATTGTATATATGTACCACATCTTCTTTATCCATTCATCTGTCAATGGCCACTTAGGTTGCTTCCATGTCTTGGCTATTGTAAATAGTTCTGCAATGAATATTGAGGTGCATGTATCTTTTTGAATTATGGTTTTCTCTGGATATATGCCCAGGAGTGAGATTGCTGGATCATATGGTAGTTCTATTTTTAGTTTTTATAAGTCCATCATTATTCCTCCTGTTCCCAGTGATCAAGAGGCAAGGTCCAGCAAGTGAAAGAATGATGGTAGATTCCAGAACAAAATTAATGGCTGAGCCACAGAGAGAGCTCTGGGTGGATTTCTGTCAACTGGGCAATCTCACTGACCTAAAAGGAGAAGACTCATTTCTAAAAACTGTCAGAGAGTAATTTCCTACTTGTCTCAGACTTCTTCCTCAAAGGAGCTATGGAGATGAAGGACATACCCTAGGGAGAGGACCATACAGAGACCAGCCCAGGAACATCCTTGCAAATGCATGACATCCTTACAGAGCTACCAGACCTTTCAGCAGAGGAACTCATAAACACAGCATTCAAAACTGCCAACCTCAACTAAATGGCTGGCCCAGATTCAGGAAGATTCCCTTGGTCACAACATGGTTTACTGAATGCCTACTACTTGCATTTTTTTTCATTTTGAAATAATTTCAGACTTCAAAATGTTATAAAATTGGCACAAAGAGTTCATACACCCCTCACCCAGATTCCTCAACTATTAACATTTTACATAACTATTATACAATTACCTAAATCATGAAATACCTTGATATTTTTGGAGAGTACAGGTCAGTGCAAGAGGGAAGAGATATGGGGACATATGTATATGTATAACTGATTCATTTTGTTGTAAAGCAGAAACTGACACACCATTGTAAAGCAATTATACTCTAATAAAGATGTTAAAAAAAAAAATGTCCCCCAGTTTGGGTTTGTCTGATGCTTCCTCAAGATTAAACTCAGGCAAGAGTATCACAAATGCTGTTTTGCCCTTCTCAGTACATCATATCATGAGGCACATGGTTTAGATTTGTCCCACTATTATTAGATAATAAACACCATTATTTATTATGTTGAAAACTTTGAGCACGTGATAACGGTGGTATTTGTCAGGCTTCTCCAGGGTAAAATTACTATTTTTCCCTTTGTAACTTATATGTATCTTGGGGAGATACTTAGAGGTGGTAAATATTCTGGTTTTCATCATACAGTCACATAATTTTAGCATCCTTTACAGATTTATTTTTACATGCCAGCATTTTGCTAAGCATTTTTCATGTATTATTTAATTCTTATTGAGGAATCTGAAGTTCAGAGTGATTAAGCAACCAAACCCAGGACATACAGCCACTAAGCGATAGAGTCAGGGTTTGGATCACAGTCTGACTCCATCACTCTTACAAATGAGAGGAGAAGCATACCAGCATCTAAAGTCTCCACTACTTATGGCCCCTGGGCTAACCTATTCTGCTACCATGAGTGTATCATTACTTAAAAGCGTAAAAGGACACACACCCAATGGTACAATTTTGACATTCTAGGCCAAGACAGAAAGTGGGGAGAATGTTGTAGGGGGAACACAGGATATTATATTCAATTCAGCTGGAATTGACACAATATTTATTATTATTTTCTTCCTTTCTTTAAGAATTTTTTCTTTTAATTGGAGAGCAACACTTTAGTCAGGATTGTGCAAAGCAAGTTAATAGAAATGGCCCAACCTTTAGGAGTGTAACACTTAAATTAATCAAGGCCAATGGCTTATGACACCAAGCATGGCTATACTAGCAGACAAACCCTAAGAAGGAGTTAGGGATCACCAATATTTAAGACAAGTATGTCCTGAGGCCCAGTGTGTAAACAAAGTCTTGAGAGAGATCTTGGACACTGAGTGCTTAATAAATGTAAGGCCACAGAAAAACTTCTCTCATTAAATAATGCCAGTTTATGCTATTTTGTTGAGTTCATAAGTTCTGTGAGGGCAGAGACCATGTCTTTCTTATCCATCAATGTTATCCCCCAGACCTTGCACAGTGCCTAACTCACAGAGTCCAATCATATTTACTGAATTGAATGTTCTGGTCAAAGTATCATGTTTCAAAGTGTATTCTAGGCAGAATATATGGTAACAATGAGGGCTCTGGGGAAGCTGGAGAAGGCCTGAGGAGGGACTCAACCTGACAAATATATTTCTAAAGATGGAAGCATTGGGCTCAGTGCTAATAAACTTTTCATCTTGCTTTGATTATATACATTCTCACTGAGCTGGTCTTCAAGAGAAAAGAGTTAGCCAGGGTGACAGATTCTGTCGTTATTGTTTTGTTCTGGGTGAAGTTATACTGTTTATGAGCCACCAGCACTACCACAGAAACCAACACCCTGCTTCCTTGAAACATTTCTATCATCACACCCCAGCCACCCCATATTAGTCAGATTCTTCCAGTTACAGCTTATAGAACCTGACTCAAGCTAGCAGAGATAAAAGAAATGACCATCCCACATAACTGGCTTCAGACACAGCTAGATATGGAAGTTCATATGATGTCACCAAAGGGTGTCTGTTTCTCTTGCCATTTCTTACCTCTGCTTATCTCTGTTCAGCTTAAACAGGCTCTCTTCACATGGTGCCAGGAGAGCTGCTAGCGGGCCCCCACTCACACATTTCCAGCCTGGCAAGCCCAGAGGAAAAGAGCAAGCCTTCCCTATAGCTCTGTCAAGCAAGTCTCAGGAGGATTATGATTGGCCAGATTGAGTCAGGTGTCCATCCTTGACCCAATCAATACAGCCATGGTGGTGAGACTGGCGAGACTTCAGTCACATGCCCAGTCCTTGGGTGGGGCAGCCAAGTTGAACCAATCATGTGGAATGTATTTTTCCCACAGTAAAAAGAATGTTGCTGCCAGAAGTGAATGGGGAGAAGTAATCATCAACAGTCAAAAATACCAGATGCCCATTACAGTCTACACTTAATAGTAGCTGAGAATTGAGGTGTCCCTGCTCTCATCAGCCTTTCTTGACCTGTCCTGCCACCACAAATATTTTCTTCTCTGACCTCCATTGGTGTTAACTCTCTAGTCCTAGTCGTGCACTGGCCTACACAGCTCCATAACTGGTTGTGACATCGATAATAAGACGATAAGCTCCCAGAGGACAGAAGTCTTGTGTTATTTGTCCTATGCACTGCTCCTTCCATCCTGGCACAGCACACAGAACAGACACTCTGCAATGACTGTTAAGGTTTCAAGCCCAAAACTTCTGCTATCATGTCAGCTCATCTCAGGCCCCCTTGTTGATGATCTGAAACTTAGTTCAATTTGGGCTTCTTTACGTAGTGGCCACCTGAACCTAAATCATTGTGTCAGGCAAGAGTCTCTTTCTGTTTTGAATCATGACAAAAAAAGAGACCCGTGCAGGTACTTCAGACCAAGATTATGCCAGGCCCCCAAAAGTCCTTTCAAAAGTTTGCAAAGACTTTCCAAACTAGAAAGCTTAGAAGAAATTCTAAATGAGATTTTTTAGGTCCTGCCACCAATACAAGAGGAGCTGCCATGTGAGAAGTGAAAAAAAAGAGACAAAAATCCCTCAGTAATGCCAGCCCCACTTCTGTCTCTCCGTCCCGCAGTTGGCGTCTGCGGGCCTGCTGACCTTGTGTTGGAAAACTGGTCACATGGAGCTCACGTTATCAGACAGAACCTGCCTGGGTGCATGCTTCTGACTTTTGTCTGTGTTTCTATTACACAAATGCCACAAATTCTGTCTTTGCAAGATTGAATTGAAGATTAAGCTGCCTGAAAAGCCAAAGAGGGGAGCTTCTCCTTCCCCTCTACTCCAGCTGGAGACCCAGGGTCCGTCTCTAGCACATCCCTAACTGTGTCTGGGCCCCTGGAGCAGATCCGGAAGAGATTTATGTTTATCCAAGTTCTCATGCCCGCTGGACTTCTGAATCAAAGGTGGAGTTATAAAGCAAAGAAATATACTGCAAGACTCTAGCATGCACTTGTGAAGCTGAAGCATTTTGCTCCCTTTTAATAAGGTTAAAAATAGTTACAAGTGGAGCACTGGAATAAGGGCTTGAAAGAGCTCTGTGGTGCATCTGTGACTTAGGCCTGGCTGACATTTTACAGCCCCGCCTGTTAAAAATCCCAGGCCGCGGTTGCTCCTGTTCACCGCCCTCACCACGCATGCTAACAACTCAGCCTGTGGGCCACTGGACGTTTTCAGCCCTGGCGTCTGGATCCCAGAACAATTGATGGGGGCCAGTCAGCCGCTCCTGACAATTACGAGAGGTCATTTTAACTACCTGTTGACTTGTTTCACGTTAAGGATGGCCAGCTGGTGCAGAAAAGCTTTAGCAAAAAAGGAGAGCAAAACCTTACCTACAGTTCAATGTTGAGATGGCTGAAAAGAAACCCACTGAAGGGGCAAGTGCATTTTGGGCTGAATGGAGGAAGGAAAGCAAATTAAACTCATAAAGCCTAAGATCAAGGAGAAACTGAGTTACGGAGAAGACTCCATTCCTCAAACCCTGCCCAGGTCAGTCACACTCCGTCTGCCTACTGAGCAAACCTGTGCCCCAGTAAGTAGAAAGAAGCAGCAAAGCCCCGTGCCTCCTGCCTCAGTCTAAACGGTAATGTGATTATAAAACCTCAGATCAAAGGATCGAAAGGATCCTGGCCCAATGCCAGGGAGAGTCATGGCTCCTGACAGAACTAAATCAGGTCCAATCTGGATCTGAGAATAATAAAGCAATTAGCCATGAAGTGACAGAAGCTGAATTTCACAGTAAAAGCAGTGCTAACCAACCATTTAGCATCATGAGAACAAGACCCTCTTTCTTCAGCCACCTGCGGTCACCACCCAACCCCCTATGCTGTAACTCCCACCCCGCCTTCCAACTCGCTGAATACGAAAGATTAAGCCCAGGCCTGCACTAACAGGCAGACAGGGGTGGGGCAGTGGATAGACCCCTCATTCAGAGGCCTCCAGAGGACACGTTGACTTGGCTCAGAAAAAAAAGAGCTTACTAACTACTCAGAACTTTTCAAAACAAGGCTCTGGCTACTTAGTTAATTGGCAGAGATGAAAGGCAAGGATATGATGAGAAACGGTGGTTTTATCATAAACGAAGGAGGAAAAATCAAAACGGCAATCTTGGTCTCCAGCACTAAAGAATCTCAGAAGATATAAAAATCTGCCTGCGTTTTTGAAAATCTTACTTAAGCACACAGGTCTGTTGATATAACCTTGAAAGTCTGACCACCCTTGCTTGTTTCACCCCCAAATACATGGACATGTGCATGTGCACGTGTGCACGCACGCGCACACACGTACACACACACACACACACACACACACAGACTATTGCTAAAATTCCTACTTTTAGAAGTGGACTCTGTCTTTCCTACCTGCTGTGGCCAGGTAGTCGGGCACATGGTCTGTAAGGCTACCCACTGATAAGAGCCACCTTCGCCACCAGCCACAATAAGCAAATGGAATTTTAAAACTACATAACTTGGTTTTTAGTCCTTTGGTCAATTAGTTTACACACAGAGCTTTGTTTTTATCTGTCCTTTTCCAGGAGATTCCTAGAAGAGGAGACAAGAAAATTTATAAGAAAGGAAGGAAGGAAGGGAGGGAGGAAAGAAGGAAGGGACGAACGAGCAATTCCTTAGAGTTCTAGAGAGCTATCTAACACCCTTGCATGTGTGTACATATATAAAAATGAGATTACTTAGCTCTAGCTAGCTGCTTTAATATTATCAATACCTTTAAACATTCAACATGTTCCTATCACCCTCACAACTTCCTGTGAATTCACTGGTATCTTGAAGAAAAAAGAAAAAAGAAATCATTTCTACTCTCCTCCTTAGAGAGAACTACTTATATAAATCCTTTTGAAAAGGTCAGAGAAACAAAATAAATTGGGTAACCCATCTGATAACTTTTGGGAAGACAAGAGAAGCATGCAGAAAGGGAGGTAAGCTTTAATTCAGTAGGTTCCCTCAACAGGGAACATTCCTGACACTGTAATCCCATCTTTGGTCAACCCACATGCAACCCAATTCTCTCCACAGCATGGAAGAGCCAGAAATTTCTGTCAAATTGGGATAATGACTCCTCTTTGGGAAGATATTTAATTTTATCAAGGATAGCGTTTTTTAGGGACTGTGGGCAGGCTATTCTCCAAAATAGGTCCATCAGTCAGGTTAAGTGAAAAAGGACCCCAAACGAAGAAACGACCTTTCCTTTCCAATGAACATCTTTGAACATGGATAGAGTCAAGATGGCACACCTCAAATTTTCCCCCCTGTGAAGAGAAAAAGAACATGTACATGTGGGCACACATGCATGCACACACAGGCGGCCTGTTATTTTTGCGGCTGTTTACATCACCGAGAGCAGGGGTTTATAAGGAAACACTGACAGGCCCGTAAAGAGAGCAGAACTAGCAGGCCCCACCACAGCAACCATTTAAGCTCCTTTTTTCTTAGGAATGACTGGCCCAACCAATGAGAACAGAGTAAACACGGCTGGCGTCTTAATGACCTTTGAGCATTAGCAGATGGCCTTTTTATGATCACAGATTAGCAGTACATGGTCGTTTGTTAATGACCGATAACAGGTGCCAGTGGTCCCTGACACTTCTTTCTGTGCTCTTTCTTTACCTTCCCTGAGGAAGCAAGGGTTAGCCTCTCAGCAAACCTGCTTTCTCCGTGCCATCCTTTGTTTCTCTTTTGGCTGAAAGACAGCCCACTCCCAGCAACCTAAAGGGGATGCAAGGATGCAACCGCTTCAATGTCTCAATCTCCCTCTCCCGTTTGCCTCCCTCTGAAAACATCCCCCTCTGGATATGAGTACCTAAGCCTTGCAGTTTTGAACTATATAAGCCTGGCAGCAAAGGGAAGACTACTCTAAACCAGACTTACTTACAGGAGGATGTCTGGTACTATGGATATAAATGGCAAAAAAAACCACAGCCAAGGCTTTGTCCAAACTTAATTAAATGAATCAGCCAGAGTGGGTGAAGCCATCTCAAGCCTTCCTTTCTGCCATTTACAGCGTCCAGTTAACTTGACCTGGAAGAACGCAGCTTTCCTCTGCACTGTGACCCACCCACTCCCCTCACCTTCGGGACCACTTGCTCTCTCTGCCAGCCCTCTCACCTCCCAGATCTTGCATCCCCAAGAAGAAAATCAGCTGTGTGGAGCCAGTGCCCAGTTATGTAAATGATTTTTCCACCCAGATTTGGGTAAATATACCTCTGGCTTAGTTTTTTCCTGGAGTAATTCAGGAGGGCACCAGGAGGCAGAGTAACTACCAAATTGGTTTCTCTGTGTTCATCTCTGTGGGTGGGGAAAGAAAACTCCTACAATTAACCTGAGATGCTGACTGGCTCCAGGACCTTGGGGTTGCAATCCCCAGGGAGCTGAAGAAGAAGCCCACCTTAAAGTTGGAGAAGCAGAGCTCAGGGCACTCACAGAACATGTGAATCAAGCGCCCCTGACCTGGAGGCGGAAGCCCTCTTCTCCCAAACATGGAAGGAGGGCCAGTGGAGGCTGAGCTCTGCACACGTCCACCTGCACTGTGTGCACGGAGAGGGCTGCTTTTTAGAATAAAAAGTATTGTTTTTCAAAATATAAGTTGAATGTACATCATTGGAAAACAACTTGTTTTCCAAAGGAGACACATTTTTTTGTCTTTACCAAAATGCTGAAAAATATGTGTCAGTTACTGCTGCCTTACAAAATACAGCTTAGGAAACTGTAGGCATCTTATTTTTTAAATAAATTAGAGATCCCCCCAAATGGACAGATTTGTTACAGCATGAATGGAAACATGGACTTTTTAAGGATTTTTTTTTTTTTTTGATGGGTTGAGGGACTTACTCTGTGTTTTGACAGGATTGCTCATAAAAAAAAAAAATCCCATTTTCAGCTTGAAAAGCTGTATGTTCTCTAGTGACTATTATATCTGTGGGGATATTCCTTGCTGTTTTGGGGCTGATCACTTGAAGTGGGGGAAGAGGATTAAATAATTCTGGAGAGATTAAATCACAAAGTCAAATTTAAAAGTAGCCATTTCTCTGGCTTATACAGGAAAAGTATGAATCAACCATGGTCCCGTAGCCTCTCGCCCATCCTTCCCCTTCTAAAATGAGGGCACTTGTACAGTCTCACTGAATTCCCTGGGGTGACGGCTCTCTCTCAATTCTTGGTCAAGTTTCAAGATCAAGTCTTTACTCCAGGCTTCGTCTTTGCCCCAGCCCCTCATGCTGTGGCTCAGAGGTGTAAAACCAATTAAGAAAATGAATCCCAAGGTGCTGGATTTCTAGATCTGTTGGGCAAGGTTCCCCCACCCCCATTTCCAATGTGAGAGAGTAAGAAAGAAAGAGAAGAAAAGGAACTCACACTTAGCCCACAGGGAACACTGTTACAAAGAAGAACAAATAAAATGTTAGTGGAGACAGTAAACTCAGCACCCTCCACCCTTGGATACAGCCAACACAACAGTGGTTTTATCCTTTCTGTTGACCACGTACAAAATAAGGAAGGAAATGCATGATGTTGAAGTGAGACTCAAAGGGCACCCCCAATTCTGGGACCTCTTATTTGGAGAAAATATACAGCTATATCTCCCCCCACACCCACCAATTCTTTAGCAATCAAACAGCAACAGATCCTTTTCCATCTAGATGCTGCTGTCGGAAAGCCCTAATTTAAACTACTATTATATAAATATCCTTTCCTGGCCCTAGTCAAATCCAGATCTCATCTTTGTATTGCATAGTCAAAAAGATAAAATGAAAAATCCATTACTAATTAGACTGTTAAATTAAACTGCTTTAACTTTATTTTATGAGAGGCATAAAGTACATAAAGAGAAGACGCAAAGTGCTACCCATGACCTTTAGCGGCGACTTGTGGCCCACCTCGACGTTTTTTGAACCGCTTGCCTGAAAACTCCTGGATTTGCTAACACCTTCTATTCCCTCTCTACCACTTCTAAACCTGAAGGATTTATTTTTAACAGTCCCTCACCCACATAATGACTTTAAAATTCCTTAGGTTCATACCTTAAAATATAGCTGGGAATTAAGAAATAATGTCAATTAATAGTTGAAGCTCAGAGGCACTAATGGAGTTAGCTAACCACTTCCTTCTGGAAAGCTCACCTAAGTACATAGAAGAGTCTAAGCGCCCTAAGATTTCTGTGCTTCCGTGCAGGGGTCAGCAAACTAGGGGCTGCAGGCCAAATACAGCCCACTACCCGTTTGTGTGCAGCCGCAAGCTAAGAAGAGTTTTTACATTTTTAAGTGGGTTCAAAAATCAAAAGAATTCAATTTTTTGACGCAGGAAAATATTATTAAATTCCAATTTCAGTGCCCATAAGAAAAGTTTTATGGAATACACACACACACGCTCATTATGTTTTATCTGTGGTCGCTTTCACACTACAAACGGCAGCATTGAATTGTTGCAACAGAGACTATATGGTCCCAGAAGCCTGAAATATTTACTATCTGGCCTTTTACAGAAAAAATTTGCCAAGCATGGCTTCATAGGTGGCTTTGCTATATGCACAGACAAGAGGAAATTGGGTGCCACTCGTTCCAGTGAGAAATTGAATGTCAGTGAAAGAAAGTGTAGAACATTTAGTTCTGTTAAGTGAACAACCATGTTAATAGAACAGTGTAGCAGAGATCTTAGCAGCCCCCAAAGCAGGACATGGGAGTAAATCAGCCCCCACATCTGACATTATCTTATTTTGTATTATTATATAAGTTATTAACTGTGATACCTTTAAATATTTGTACAGTAGAGCCAAGTGACTGTTAGGTTTCCCAGCTCATTTACTATTATCAGATGTTCTGCTCTGTGTGCCATATCAGTGAAGTCTCAATTGTAGCACCTCCGAGAAAGGTTGGCTACCCATTGGTTTCACGGATTTTATCTTCCAGGATATTTCTCTTCCTAAGACTTTTTTAAGGTCTGCGATATGCTCTAGAACAAGTCACATTCATGAAGAGCATTCCCTCTCTTTAGACAATGAAAGAAAATGTGTGCCTCTGTGACTGCATTTAGTCTGTGCTTGCCAGACACCCTTCTCGACACCAATGTAGGTCCAACTTTCTGTCTCCTAAATTGACTACCTGTATTACATGTTTATTTATTTTAAAATTTCTATTCCTTTTTTCTCATCTCCCTTTTTTCCTCCCTCCTTCCTTCCTTTCTTTCTCTCTCCCTCTAAGCACAGACTTTGGAATCTGATAGACCACAGTTCCAATCCCAATGTTGTCACCAGAAGCTGTGCGTCCATGGGCAAGTCACAGAATCTCTCTGAGCCTATTTCCTCACCTATAAATTAGAGGTAAGAGTAAGCATCTTGAATATATTTGAACTTTTGGGAGGTATGTTAGGCATGCAGCATGTTCTCAATAAATGATAGCTGAATAAATAAATAAATAAAAGGACTTCCCTGGTGGCGCAGTGGTTAAGAATCTGCCTGACAATGCAGGGGACATAGGTTCGAGCCCTGTTCCAGGAAGATCCCACATGCCATGGAGCAACTAAGCCTGTGCGTCACAACTATGGAGCCTGTGCTCTAGAGCCTGCGAGGCACAACTACTGAGCCGGCGTGTTACAACTACTGAAGCCCGCACGCCTACAGCCCATGCTCTGCAACACGAGAAGCCACTCACTGCAGTGAGAAGCCCGCGCACAGCAATGAAGAGTAGCCCCCGCTCGCCACAACTGGAGAAAGCCCACGCGCAGCAACGAAGACCCAACGCAGCCAATAAATAAATAAATAAATAAATATTTTTTTTAAAAAAAGATAGCTGAATGAATGGATGAATACAGGTATAGTTATAGGTAAAGCTATAGATTATATTTATTCCTGTGTTACTTGTACTTTACACTCTTTAGGATAGTGATAAACACACAGAAAGTGCTCAATAAACACTCGATTCAACTTACATTTACCTATTCATCCTTATCCTGAGCATTTTTCAAGCACCAATACACAATCAGCTCTATGTTACCAATATAGAACCTTAAAAAGAGGTTGAATACACATGCATGAGGATTTTTACTTCATCAAGGAGCAGCATACATCTACATGGCCAAGATCTAGGTCACGGTGTAACATATTAGAAAGCGCTTATTGTCACATCTGGCACACAGTTAGTATTCAATATATTCTGGCTGAATTGCTCCAAAATCTAAACCAGAAAGAACTATAAACAATATAAAACATATCATGGGGGAGATGCAAAATGGAGGATAAAATGAGTCAGGAAGAATGCTTTAGAGGGGGAGACATAGCTTCCTAGAGGAAGTCTGGAGGTGAATTGATGGAAATAAAGCAGAGCAGCATTACAGACGGGGCTGGCATGGTGGATTGGTGCAGCCACCTTGAGGTGTCAAAGGTGTGACACGGTTGAAGGAACATGGCTTGGGCATTAGACAGACATGGGCCAGATTTTGATTCCTCCTCTTACCAGCTGCATAAACTTGAGTAAGTTACTTAGCCTCCCTAATTGTCATCAATAAAAGTCTAATAGAGGGACTTCCCTGGTGGCCCAGCGGTAAAGAATCTGCCTTCCAATGCAGGGGACGTGGGTTCGATCCCTGGTTGGGGAACTAAGATCCCACATGCCACGAGGCAGCTAAGCCTGCACACCACAACTACTGAGCTTGGGTACCTCAACGAGAGAGCCCGTGTGCCACAAACTACAGAGCCCACAGACCCTGGAACCCACGCACCACAACTAGAGAGAGAAAAAAATGCAAACACCACAACTAGAGAGAAGCCCGAGCGCCACAACGAAAGATGCCGCATGCCTCAAGGAAGACCCCGCAACTAAGACCCGACGTAGCCAAAAAAAAAAAAGACTAATAGAGCCTACTTTACACCATTATTGACACATACAAATGTCAAGAATTTTAGCAGCTGCTATAGTACCATTTAATGCTAGAGAGTATTGTTGGAGAGCCTTGAATTAAAGATGGAAGCTTTTGGTTTTGGGCCCTTGTAAATTCAGCATCCTTCGTGAGGAACACCTGGCATGAAAATGCTAGTGATCTTCAGGGTTTTGTCCTTGACCTTCCTCTCATCTCACGATTGACCAACTTTCCTTGGATGATTTCAGCTGGTCCAATCTATACTGAAGCTGTAGGAAAAGTTAGCCACCCAGACAACCACCTGGGAGTCATTAATGCCTCCTGTTCACTCCTTCCCAAATAGTCAATCAATTCTTCTGTCAATTCTACATCCTTAATAGCTTTGTATTTCCTCCCTTTTCTACATCTCACTGTCACCTAAGTCCTCATCACCTCTTCCATCATGTACATAACTTCTCTCCCTGCCTCTGTCCTTCCCGGTTGCAGGTCATTCTCCCCACTGCGGGAAGAGCAGTCTTCCTCAAAAACAAACCTGATCATGCTACTCTCCCACCTAAAATCCTTTAATGGTTTTCTACTACCTTCTGAGGAAAGTCTAAATTTTAGTGTGATGGACAAGAAATTCCATGCTCTTGTTCCTTTTGGAGTTCCACTGGCTTTTCACACATGTGCATGGGTACACACACACACACACACACACACACACACACACACTGGCTTACTGACCTGCTTGCAGTTCCCCAAATACACCATGTTCTCTCTCTTCCTTTCCTTTTCTCTTGCTATTTCTCTGACTAAGACACTCTTCGTTATCCTCCTTAACCTGGTTAAATACTCATGAATCTTTCAGAACTCAGCGTGGATGTCACCTGCTTTGGGAAACTGTCCTTCACACCCTCCCACTTTCCACATCAAGCTAGGAGCCCCCACCAGGAACACCCATCCACTCTGTATAAATTGTACTGAATCAGGTGTTTGTTTGTCTATCTTTTCCCTCATCTCCACTAATCAATTTATGTCCTGAGGACAGAGGCCATGTCTTCATCTTTGTATCTCCAGTAAAAGCACATAAATGGAGTATGCGGTGGGGCCCCATAATTGATGGGTGGATAGATGGATGGATGGTGGTTTGGATGTCTCAATGATGACAGTTCAGAGACAGGTATCTATTCGAGATCCCTCAGCTGAGTTGCTTTTGAGGTCTCTATAGTCCATTTAGAGGAAAACTATAGTAAAAAAGAAAGGGGGCTTCCCTGGTGGCACAGTGGTTAAGAATCCACTTGCCGATGCAGGGGACACAGGTTTGAGCCCTGGTCCGGGAAGATCCCACATGCCGCAGAGCAACTAAGCCTGTGCACCACAACTACTGAGCCTGCGCTCTAGAGCCTGCGAGGCACAACTACTGAAGCCCGCACGCCTAGAGCCCGTGCTCTGCAACAAGAGAAGCCACCGCAGTGAGAAGCCCGCTCTCTGCAACTAGAGAAAGCCCGCTCACAGCAACAAAGACCCAACACAGCCAAAAATAAAATAAAATAAAAATTAAAAAAAAAAAAAAGAAGACTGAGGTCAGGGTTTTGAGGGATGACATAAAAGAGCGGGAATTATTGACAAACGATATAAATAGAAGTTAGGGAGGTGCTGGAACAGTCCTTACGTGTGACTAGCCGTAAGGGAAACAGGTGCAAGCCTCTGCATTGCAGAAGACATTTTAAGAGATGTGCATACTCTCTGACCTGTTCACCTATTGAAGGAGTGAAAACAGAATCAACCTAAATATCTACCCACAGGAATGGTTACGTAAATCATGATGTATCCACATCATGGAATATCATTCACCCATTTACATATTATAATTACAACGAATATGTGTCAACATTTTTTAAAAAATGCTTATAATACCAAGTTCAAAAGAGAGAGCTAGGAAAACCAAGACAGTGCCATATTATGGAAATCAAGGGGAGAGAGACTGCCAGGGAGAGGGGGCCTCAGTGCAGTAATGAGACAGGGAGGTCAAGGAGGATGGAGACAGGTGAAGAGACCAGAGAGGACTTCGGGTATCCCCTACTCAAGACTGACCGCAGTCTGTTTCACAATAGTAACCTGTGTATCCACGTCTGCCCTTCTCCGAAATCACCTGTCATATTCATGGCCAGTACAGTGCCTGCCACGAGTGCTCAGTACTCTTCTCAAGGCGCCATAATGTCCTTCATAACATCGAGCAGTTCATGGCCACCTTCGCTAATGCGCTCTCACTCCCTATCTTAGAGCTCTGAGATGGGGTTATCATTGCCCTCATTTCACAACATCACAGAAGGGCTAAGTGATTTATTTCCTTTAGTCACAGAGCACACCCTGATCCGGAGTCCTGGCCTGTGTTTTGTCAACTAAGCTATTCTTTTTACCTATTTAGTAAGTACAGTTAATTATTTGTTGTTTATACAATTACTGTTCTGTGTATTTTCCCTATATGTGTTAACTGTTCTGTTACTAGTTGTCTGAGCCCCTAGAGGGCAGAAGCTATGGCTTTTGAAAAGCTTTTTCAGTAGTGCCAAACTGACTGTCACACCCTTACCAATTGTTTGAGGCTGGTGATGCCTCTGATAACAGAGAAGTCTCCCTTTATTCATTGCTCTTTTTCACATTTCCTGCTGGGATGCACTAGCCCTTTGAAAGCCAGTTCTAAGAGACACTGGGAAGACTGGTGAGTCATGGAATGGAGAAGGGAACCCCACTGTCCTCCCTCCCAGAGACAAAGAGGACAGGAGGCATGCAGTGCTGACACACAGGACTCTCAGAAAGAGGACCCAGAAGTTTAGCTGAATTAAAAGGTGTTCTAATAAGACAGGGCATGGAATAGAAGGTGAAAAAAAATGTCGTCCGGGAAGGAAATTTTCTTCGATAGATAGTGTGGTACAATAACAAAGATTTGGTTTTTCTCTTAGGCAGTTCCTTGCACACAACTCCTAAAACCCTTGAAATCTCTGGAGTGATAAGTATCTTTGATATGCTAATGAGATGGCTCTGGATAGCTTCAGATGGGGGCTGTCACCAGAAAGGTCAGTTCTTTCAGCCTCACCTCAGGACCTCTGAGGAAGAGAGAGAGACTAGAGACTGAGTTCATCCCAAAAGGCCAGTGATTTAATCAATCATGCCTATGTAAGGGAACCTACATAAAAACCCCTACACAATAGGATTTAGAGAGCTTCTGCGTTGGTGAACACATTGAGGTGCTTGGAGAGTTGCACACCCAGAAAGGGAAAGGAAGCTCCAGGCACCACCTCCCCCCAAATTGGCTGTTCCTGTATCCTTTACACTAAAGCAGTAAGAGCAAGTAAAGCACTTTCCTGAGTTCTGTGAGTCATTCTAGGGAATTATCCAACATAAAGGGGCGGGGGTGGGGTGGGGTGGTTCACAGGAACTTCAGAATGTAATGCCAGTTCGTCAGAAGTACTGGGACTTGGGATTGGTGTTGGAAGGTTAGAAGCAAGGACAAGCTATGGGACTGAGCCCTGAACCCGTGGGTCTGTGCTAACCATGGATGGGATCAGAACTGAATGGAATTGAACTGTTGGGCAGGCGGTGGTGCAGGAGAATTGGAGAACTGATTGCTGGTGTGGAAACCCACACACATTTGGTGTCAGAAATGTTGTGAATAAAACCAGCTCAGATAGCATATGGGGGTCTGAACAGTAGAACAGCCAGGAGCTTAGAAAGCCACAGTTCCTATCTTCCCATTTTCTGACAGAGAAGCCCATGCACAGTCACAGCCCTGCAGAGCCCAGCTGGCATCTTGATGTCACTATTTCTCATGAACAATTTTTGCCTCCACCCCTGCAATAGAGCGGGACTGATGAACCCAGAGAGTAAATGTGCCCTATGGCCCAGGAAGTAGCCTGCCCTTTTCCAAGGACTGAGGAAGAAGACTCAGTTTCCCCACTGAGGCCACTCAGGGATATGGTACTCACGAAGTCAGTTTAATCCTAGGCACTCCTCTCAACCAACATCATCTAACATCGGTCCCAGAAACTAATTAATAATTGACAAATTAAATAATGAAAACCTGCAAAGAACGAAAAAGACTTGGGAATGTAGAAGTTCCCAAGTGGAGGGAGATTTGTGTTTCCAAAAAGTTAGAAGGGTGAAACACGCTTACATGGAATTTGCCAAAGGGCACAGCCAAATTTGTGCTACTCTCCGAATATGGTTCTCCAGGATCTCACTTAGATTCATTTTCTCTCTGTGGAGCTGGGTCTCTGGTGCCTCCCTTTGTGTGGTTTCTCAGTTTGTATCTCTCATAAACAACCTACTGTCATACTACTGACTTCATTCTATTCAAAGAGCCCTGGAACCCAACATGCAGATGTTGCTTGTCATCTGAAGTAGTGCTATATCTAAACAAGGTAATACTTTACTACATCCAGGGCTTTCCAAATTCCCCTTTCAGACAAAATTTAAATTTCTCAGGATCAGCAGGGTAAAGAGTAGCCAAGGGACCAACTGGTATACCTCTCTGCATAGATTGATTATGTTGACAACATAATCTCCATGTACTGAACCCAGTCTTCAAATAAATTAAGGGGCCACTTTGGGTCTGACTTTTGTGGGTTATGATGTTCCCCATTAGCAGTACATGACTGTTTGAAAATCCAGTGAGAACTGACTTAGGTTTTCCCAAGCATAGCACATGAAATCTAAAAGCAATTAACCACATAGATGCTTGGCACTGGACAGATGCAACTTGTTTTTCTATATTGTATGCTTTTCTATTCATATGTACTTGAGTATATATATATATATATTCATATATCATATATATATCATATATCATATATCATATCATATATCATATCATATATATGTGTGTGTGTGTATATATAAAAGTAGGTGTGCGTGTATCTGAGTGAGGGAGAGAGAGCAAGGGACAGAGACACAGAGAGAGAGAGATTACTGAGATACTACGAGCCTTCTAATTGTTTTCTATCCTGCAATCCAAGAGTTTTCCCCTGACTCTTTGGCACACCATTCTGGGGCTGGTGTGTTCTTGGGTCTCCAAATGATTTTTGGTTTAGGTGGCAGATGTCAACTGTTTGTGAGCAGTAACAACTGCCCTGTGGCCAGCCTGTACTGTATTGTTAAGCCACACTTGGCAATCTCTTGCTCATGGCATTACTTCCATTTGATGCTTTGCAGTCACTTGGTTGTGTGTCTCTCTCACATTTTGTGGCTTTGTTTATTGCATTTTGGGTGTTGGCATGGCTGAAATTCATCCCAGAGAGACTGTCCACTGAACTGTTAGATGCTGAATGGTTGATACTGGGCACAAGGACTTTTGTGTAAGGGCTGTGTCATTATTGGTTCATTTTCCAATAAATGCCGTCCAAATCTACCCGGTACACTGCTGAGCAATGTGCCAACCTGTCCTAGAGCCCCAGTAGATGCCCACTGCCTCTCCTTGGTAGCTACTGGCTTTTCCAGCCATTCTTTTGTGAGGCTCTGGGGCATTGACTAAAAACAGTGGCTTTTGTGCTTGTCATAATTAGGAAAATATGGCATTTTTTTCCGTACAAAAAGAGCTCACATTAGGTTGTCTGTTCTTCAGTCATCTCAAATATTGGTATGAATTCCATTCACACAAGCTGTGTCCTTTTAAAACCAGGAATGCAACCCAGCAAGCATCAAATAATCCCCCAAAGTAATTTTTAATGGATATGATGTGTTAAGGCACACACATGAAATTAAAATATCATAAGCCAGGCCTGTAGCTCTTTATACTTTATAGAATAACTCAATAGTGGCTTCAATTGTGCGATGTGATTTGTGATACATTTAAATGACAGCACAGAAAGGAATGTTCTTTCCACTTGGTTTTAAGACTGAGTGGCTGAGCGTGTGTACTCACCAGTTGACCTCAGTTAAGTTGCTGGGCTTCTGTGAACCTCAGTTTCCTTTTTTGATATTCTGATTGTTCCAGCGCCTACATGCCATAGGATTCTATGGGGATCAAATGGGATAACACTGGAGAATGCATTTAATAAAACACTATAAAAATTAATGTATGTTTATCATCATAATCATCACCATCACCATCATCATCTAATTTCCAAGAAGGTATTCCTAATTCAAATATTAAAAATATTTTTTTCTTAAATATCACTGCCATAATATAAACTGATACCCCTTTTGCTGTTAAGGCTTAAGAATCAAAGTTGACAAGTGATCCTAAAGTTTGAAAACTAGAATTTATTTCTCTGAAGGGCATGTTGGGCCTAGGGTTATTTTTGATAGAATAACATAAAAAAATCAAATGGCATCACACTATCATCTCCCATTACATACATATTGTTTACATATTTAAACAGTACTACTTTCCCAGGATCTACATTTTTCTCCCCTTCCCTGCTAATGGTAAGAATTGGGAGTCTACACAAGTGCCTCCTAGTCACTGAACTGTCAGAATATTTCTTGCTAACACACATGCCACTGGATTATCTCTTCATACACATAAGCCAGTTCCTGAATTCAGTGGAGGGAGGGGAGTGAATTCCTTTAAGCCACCAGTGTTTTTTCTTTCCTCTGTCTCCTTTTATTTTCTATCCTTTCTTTTTTTTCCCTTTGTTTTCCTTTCCTGTTTTCTTTTGATATTCATAATTCTATATACTTAATTTTAATGAATTATATGAGTTTTAAGCCATTATTTAGCATTACTTAGAAAGTAGCTTTGGATCGTTAAGAGTTCTACTGCCTGAGTCCCAGGAGTGGTAAACGCTTTGCACTGTTTGACATACACTCCCTCACTAAGTCTGACTGTTCCCTTTTCCTGTGTGATTAAATGAAACCTATTTCTGGTAGCTGCAATATGGTGATGATTGTCTACCTTCCAAAATTTTGGGGGCAAGAGAACAATTTTATTAGGGTGTCTACTCCAAGAATAGACAACATGCTTTAAATTTTACTCATCTAGTAAGGCATTTTGACATTTGCCAAGTGTGTATTGAGCTCTTGTTATGTGCCAGGCACTCTGATAGCAGCAGGGCCAAGGGTACCATGAGACAAATGGTGAAAAATGAAAGAGGCACTCCCTTGCTCAATGCTGAGAGTGTATGTCTCCTTAGACCCAGGCTGGTGGGCACTGACAAGACATAAGGGCATAGTGTGACCCTCATGGAACCATCCAGAAAGGGGACAGACACTAAACGAATAAAATCCGTACAAAGTAAGAAAAGAAGTAATAGGAGTAGGCACAAAGTACTGTGCTTGGTGAAATGATAGTACGGACTAATTTAAACGTGAACAAGACAGGGTGTAATGGAAGCCAGTTATGGGGTTGTGTGATCTTTTTAAGCATCTGAAATAAAATGGAGAACATTAGGAGAATGAAGGTAGCATTACCTTTCCAATCATCCAGAGCTGACTGAATGAGGTGGAGTGTACGTCAGGGGTGGCTGCATTTGACGTTAGTCGTTGGTGCTGGCAAACTAGAGTCACGCAGAGTAAATATAAAGGAGAGATGGTTGGTAACACTTTCAGATCAGTCCTCACCACACCTACAGAGGCCTGCGGCCCAGTCATTACTGCTGATTTCCAAGCCCCTCATTACATTACGAAGCATTTTTTCAACAAAGGTGAACAGCTATGCCGTGGTATCTTCCATTCCTCCATCCCCTGGAAGTGTATCCCCCACCCCTGAATATTATCTCTCTGCATTTTGCAAGGAGAAAGTAGGAATATAAAAGAACAGTGTTAGATTTTCTTTATTAAAAATATGAGAGAGAAAAAAAGGAACATTGTGTTTATTATTGTGGATATTTCCAAAGAGGTAACTAAAATTTTATGGCCGCCTTGTTAGTAACTCTATAAATCAGTTGACAGCATCTGTGTTTTAAAATCTTTTCTGCATATAAGCAGTGAAATGAAGCACACATTGGAAATTCTGATGATTTCAAACTTCAGACTTTCTTTTAAAGTAATAACTTTAATTCAGTTCTTTCTGGCATAAACTTTTTCATCCCATTATGTCAAAAATTGTATCATCCATCTATTTGTCTGTCAGAACATCTCTCTGTGAGGCGATAGGCTCCTGGTTTCTCTACTCTAAACCTCCCCATTACATCCTGCTATCAAGAGTCACAATTTTCCACGAAAGTCTCTGGTGACTTTTGACAATGTTTTACAGAGAGCTAGACCAGGAAGCTCAGAGTTAAAGGAAATCTTCCATTCTAGCAATGAATATGTAATAGGCATTACACTGTGCAGTATTCCAAAAAATGTAAGGTTCATTAAGTCTTTCTAAAGCAGGGACTTCCGTGTAGCTTTGAAGGAACCTGTCTTCACAATGGCATTAGCAAATGGCACTTTGGGGCAGAGAATATTAATACTGCACATTAAAAAACAAATTTGTTTAAATGCTGTATAGCTATATGTAGATGCTGATGATCCAGAAATAAATAAAAAGTGAATAGTTGTCCAACTTTGTATGCAAATTACCTTTTGCTTATATACATAAGAATGCTTTTTGCTCCTAAATTCCTTCATATTAACAAGCAGGAGTGTAACTAATATATAAACTAAAGTCATTCTCTTTAATGAGAATGCTAAATATTTTAAAGAAATGCACGGCCGTGAAATATTGTCAAGGGCATTTTTATACTTAAGTTTAAGAACGCTTATGACTTAACTGTTGAATTATTTAACATATTCAGCCTGGAAGCACTATTTATGTATGTTTTTAATGTTCTTACTTATGTTGGCTTTTCTTTGCTAAGGATTTAGGACCTTTGATTTCTGTTTATAAAATTTACATTTTTAATCTCCGATTTCTAGGTATTTCCCATTTGACAGTGGCAACAACATCCAGAAGGAAGGGAAAAAAGGAATAATTTCATGAAGCCTGAAACAGGGCTATACATGAAAGAAACTCAAGTCACACTGCTCAGGGAATGAAGTCAACTTTGGGAGCCAAAAATAAAAGTCCTGTTCAACAAACCACCTGTATAACTAAAATAATAGATACAGAAATATGCACCTGGTTTCCAAGCTTTTCCCAAGGAAGCATGCGATAGAAAAGGGGCTGAATAATCCAGTGCAATAATGTAATTCCATATAACCAGCATTTGCTACTTCGAGTTGTCACCTCCTATTTCTCACCTATGTATTGTTTTACAATTACTGCCTTGTCACAGATTTATCAGAGCAGCATAAAAACACATTTTCTCTCCTTTTTTTTCAATTGAACTTGATTCATATTTCTTAAACGTAGAAGGAATCCTCAAAGATTTCGGAAGGATTTAAAGTAGAACCCCCATCAATGCCATTCAGGAAATGGAAACTGACAATCAAAGGTAGTGTGAGGGCAAGTTTTATTTGAGCTATTCCCATTAAATTCTACTCGTGTGGTTAATAATATAAAAATCGTCGAGGTGACTTGGGATAGAAAGATACCTAGAATTTGCTTGAAGTGTGATTCCGTAAGAACTATAATGGCGGTAATTTTTAAGACTGGTGTGTTTTTGTCTAGTGATGTTTTGCTTTATAAACTATATTTATGTGTATGTATATATACACACACAAACACACACACACATATATGCATATACATATGTATGTATGTGTATATACATGTGTGTTTTATATATATATGTGTGTACATATATATCCCAATATTACTAGTTTAGTCAAAATTTCTCTTCTGAACTAAGTCAAAAAGACACAATAATGAGGCCTCTGAGGGATGGGGCCTCAGTCATGCAGTCAGGGGAGGAACTGAAGGTTTCCATGGCTTGTTTAAACTATTAGAGGTCTTTCCAACATTGATTTTCACTTTCATTTAGCCTGGTATTCCCTAACATGTGTTCCATGGGGGTTACTAAGTTTACTTTAAAAAAGGGTACCCCAATTAAATGAGCTTTGGAAATGCTGGATTAAACAAAATTCTCAGAGCCTTAAATATATAACTGTTCTTTCTGAATCCTCAGGAGAGAAAGATAATAGCTACTATTTTCCAAACATTTTGACCAGGAATCTCTTTTTCATTATTTTTCCCCCAGAGCACTTCCAGCTAGTGTTCCACAGAGCACACTTTGGGAAACAGTGACTTTTGTCAGAAAACACTTACTTTACCTAGCCTATGGGACAGGTTCTGTGCTGGGAGAATTGTTTCATTGTTTCAGAGAATAAGGTTCATTATCAACCACAATGTGAGAAGAGACTGCCAAATTCATGTTTATGTCCATAATTGTCGTGGTGTCTCCTCAACAGCATCTGGTGCCCAATAAGTAGGTGTTGAATGAATGAATGAAACAAGCTAATGATTCATACCTAAGTGTACTTGTGCAGATTATTACATCATTTTTGTATTTATTTCATATTCTAAGGAGATATTAATATAATGTTCCCCTAACTTTCACTATCACTTAGTCTCCCTAAAATTCTGCTCAGGGAAAAACCTAAAGGAAGAGAACTAATTTCATTTCATGAAAGATTAAAGAGACCGAAATTCATCTGCTTGTGTATAATGACCATGCTACTGACTCACCATTACCATCTGTGGGGACGATTTGTACTATTAATAACCTCCCCAAAACACATGCATATAACACACACACACACAGTCAACTCCATCACAGAAAGGAATAAAAGGCTAAACTAAGGCTGGAAATTTTATAATTTACTGGATTACAGAGATTTACCCTGTGCAAAGCTAACTGGCCTTTTTTTTTATTATTGAGGTACAACTGACATATAACATTATATTAGTTTTAGTTGTACAACATAATGATTTGCTATTTGTATATATTGTGAAATGATAACCACACTAAGTCTAGTTAGCGTCTGTCACCACACGTAGTTACAAATTTTTTTCTTGTGATGAGACCTTTTAAATTAGCAACTCCCAAATATGCAATACAGCATTTTTAACAATAGTCACCAGGCTGTACATAAGCATCAGAAGGTATTTATGTTAAGCTAACTGGTCTTATAATAACTTTATGCATTGGATGCCTCATTTAGATACGTACCAGCTATTGTCACTACACTCTAAAATTGGCATCCTCAATCATTTTTGAAGTCTCAAGAAATACTCTTCTCTTACATAGCTATATGGCATGAGCTTATGAAATATATCATTTAAATTAACTGTGTTTGGGGGCACATTAAGAATTCTGAGACAGCTCAGGGTATCCAGATGTGGCATTGGCAAGAATTATAAATCAGGGTACTAGTAAATAAATGAGAAACTAAAGTCTTTATAACTCTTTATAACTAGCTACAAACTATGGGCATGAGGATATTTAAGTGAATAGGGATGCTTCTTTCTACATATTGTACTTGTCTTTCAAAGGTAGGAGGAGACCCTCTGGATAGAGATGTCTGAGTTGCCCTATTGGCTGACCTTACTTCCAAAATTCCATTTCTTAAAAAGATTATCAAGAATCAAAATCCACTGACACCCACTGAGGTATGTAGGAAAAAACAGTGCTCTGATTTCATGTGAACACAAACAGTACTTTGGACATGCAAATCCAGTGGGTGATACATGTAGATGGCCCATAGAAAGTTCAGGTTCTCCAGAGCAGAGCATTTCCCCCACCATCCCAACCCTAATGAGCTAACTAGTAGTTTACCTGGAACAGACCTACAGTCACCAGTAAAGGAAGCATTAAAGTTTCAGAAGTATTGCCAGGACTAGAATGATCAAACAGGTATTTTTCTAGAGTCAGGTGTAAGGTTGAGTCTATTGGCTAAGGCATGAAAGGCCCCTGAGCACATGGGGCCCATAAATAACCATTATAACAAGAAATAGTTGCCAAAAGAGTTCTGATATTAGAAGAGGAACTTTCCCCTCCCGTACACCAAGCTGAAAGCAACGTGAAAACAGAAATGGTCCGTCAGTTAAGTCTCACCACTAAGTAAAGCAGTGTCTGGCCATGGTGGTAACTCATTAAATGTGAGAGAATCAGATTAAATTTTTATTGTTGTTGTTTAATTTCTCACCCTGATGCTGGTTAAGGCAGAGGTAGAGAAGCTGGAATTATCTTTTACCCTTTGAGTTTCTTCCCCTAAAGAAAAATTTCAGAATTCAAAAACTAAATAGAGAGAAAATCATGGTGACACTGCTGAAAATAGGCCCAGTGTTCAAGGTCTGAGCATGACAAAAATAAAGCTGAAGATGTTCAACTCTAGACTTGAGGACTCAACAGTTCTTTTGTCTGCTGTGGTAAAATGGAGGGAAGGAGAGTCACAGGGATCCGACCTACCTCCTGGTATGTGCACTCACTTCGCCTATCACCAGTGGATAATTCCAATTAGGGGAAATGGTGTCACAGTACAGACATACAGAAGGGCGTGCCTACGTGGGAGGGCCAACAAGCTGTCTCCCATGAGGCCTCATAGGGCCACGTTCATTTTGTTGGTGCATTTACCCTGATGGACACAGGCAACTGCATCCATGGTTAATTAGGATTTGGTCTGCATTTCTGACACCCCTTGGGAACTGATTTGTCAGCACACCAAGAACAGCCCACATCTTACTAGTAGACTCATGCAAGTCAAGCTCAAGAGAATTATAAAACCTGAGTGTTTATTTATTCACTTATAATGAGAAATACTACTCTCATTTAGACCAAAATCCTTGGGTCTGGCTGCCCAGGTAGTTTTCCTCCCAAGGCTAGAGCCTCATGGTAAGGTGAACTCTCCTCAGAAGCTTGTATAAATCAGAACAAGAAGAATCAGTTGTATGGTTGGCATGCAGATGGTGTTGCCTGACATACCTATCTTGCCCACAGCATCACATTAGCAAACTGAGGCTCCTTCTCCCCTGGATGGTACTTGGGTGAGCCATACTTTACAGCTGGGATCCTCCTCTTTTTCTACTTTTATACCTGATTCCCTCCTCTGGTAAGCATATTATTTGTGTAATTTTGCCACTTTAGTGACTTGGCTTGCAGCCAGGTATTTCTGAACTTGAACGTCATTCCATCACTGTAAGGAGGTTTCTCTTATCTTTGCTCTGACCCAGTGGATGTTGACTTTAAAGCTTAACCCTCAGGAAGAATTCTTTTTGTCCTTATTTATATGTTTCTGGATAGGCATCTGTAACTCCTAAGTAATGGCAATGGTATGTATCTCATAAAATTATGTTCCATAAATTAATTATTCCAAAAATTAAGTACTGAATTCTAAAGCATTGGAAATAAGTAACCATGTATACAGTACCTGTCATAACCCTCCAACAACCAAAATATTGTTTACCTGAATCATTCAGGTATCTGACCCTGTTGGCAAAAGTCTGTACCCTACTGTGGGAAAAATGAGACCTTTACACTAGGTGGAGATTAATCTGCCTGGCCAGCAACAGAGCAGAGCTTCCTTCTTCACTGCAAATGCAAATCAGAATGAAGAGACTCCTACATCCTTGGTGAACATTCACAGAACACAACTGAGAACCTTGGGCCTGCTGGGATCAGTACTCAAAAACATTGCTTCCGAAACCTACGAAAGTTAGGGACGCGTCTCTTCTCTGGCCTCGGTAGTTCTCTGATTCTTTAGATCACAATGAGTTGGATATTACAGGACTCAAGAGAATGAGTCCAGTCAAGGGGTTTCAGGCTCCCCTAATCCCCTATGCTAAGCAGTCAAGTTATGACCCACTCTCAGTGAGGGAGTCTGCAATGGACATAGCAACCTTGTACCCAGAGCTGCAGGGGTGGGGCTCAGCTGGAAGTGGGGTAGCAACAGAAGGAAGACCAACCTCAGAACTTTCCAGCAAAGGGATGTAAAGAGAGAAATAATCTGATTCCTTTTAATATCTTCTCTGGGGCAGAGGCTAGGCCCTATGATAACATCCAATCACAGCTTCTCTACTCCTCATCTGGAATATGAATTTCTCCCCAATTGATTTATCAAGATATATACAGCAAAAGCACTATCAGTCGGGATTTTATACAAAGAGACTTAAATAAGGCATTTGTAGCAGTCACTCATTCTTCTCTTTAATGCCTATATTTTGGAGAGGGGCACACAAGCCTTCAAAACACCTTGGTTAAAAATGATAGGCAATCACCAATCTGCTAATCCCCTTGATTTTCTTGAGAAGTGTGAGGGGTCTCAGGTCCCATTTAAAGGATGGACCTGAGGTCTGGCATAGAAAATATTGTCATATGGACCTTGAGCCTGCCATTGTCCACAAAGGGAAGGGCCAGACCACATGCTGAAAGCTGGCACTTACACATATGCAAGACACTTAATTGCTTGGACAATTTGTTCTCCTTGGCTCTGGCGATCGAGTTGGGAATTAAGCAACCACAGCATCTGAGAGTCAGAGTACAGGGATCATAATTATTAACAGAATGACCAGTTGAAAAATCTTGTAGCCAAAAGAGACATTAAGGAACCTTCCTTCCATTAAGGAAGTGGATTTGTAAGCCCTTTTTAATATTAACTTATTTTTCATCTCTAAACAAAATTTTACATAGAAACATTACATAAAATTACATAATAATGGAACTGACTGGATGGAAGCAGATACCTAGGCCCTGAAGAAAAGCAGCTTGAAAACTGCTGGTTAGTAACCTCCACCCCATTTCACACAAGTACGAACCGGGATGCCTCCTCCAGAGTCTCGTGCGGGGTGACGGGCAAAGAGGAAACTAGAAAATGGTCTTCGAAACCTTAATCGAGCACTCTCTCCTTCTCCGAAGCAAAGCTGTTCTTCCAGAAAAGACCATGTGGCATTGAGGAGAACCCGTGCCTACTCTCCCTAGTCGCAGCAGCACCCTAGTAATAATAAGTGGGTGCACGGTATTAATTGTAGCAGTAGTAGCAGCAGCTGAGGTAACTCATATTCACAGATGATGTATAAGGTTTCGCATTATATCATTTGCTAGTCAGAGCAATTATGCAAGGTAGATAGGGAAGAAAATCATTATCTTCAGTTTACAGATGAGGAAACAGGTCCAGAAAGGTTAAGTGACGTACCTCCTCGAGGTTATTTGTACTAAGTAGCAGAGCTGGGTCATCAAGTTCCAAATCTTGTGCTCTTGCTCCTACTCTGTAACACTGTCCTTCTATTTCTAATACCAAACTTTTCCAGTTTCCTTCATTTCCTGAAAAACAGGAATAAAAATACACCTCACTGAAGCAAGTAACCATTATGCTTGAATCGATTCAGAGCCTCTACAATGAGGACCTAGAGTGGGATAATGAATGGAAAAAGTCTGTTAAAAAATGAACTGCAAAAAATCATCTACAGAGACTTTAAACATTTATTTTATCTTAAAACTTATAAAAGTAGTTTATTGTCTTTGAATCAGCTGTTTGGAGTTCAAGTCATCTTTCTTGCATAAACCACATCCATAGCATCCATCAGCTACAATTTCAAACTTCAGTTTCTTTAAAGTGGGGTGAGAACTAAAACACTTGCAAAGCAATGTGAATGTAAAGCGCTCTTAATTTTTATGATCTTCCCCCAATCCTTTGCAGATGTCTTACACACGCCTAATTCAACAGCACACTTTTTTTCAGTGTCTTGCTTTCATCAAGTGGTCCCAAAGCATGCATTTCAATAACAGAGGAGCAACCCCCTTCTTCTTGCAGTCATATTTCATCAATTACTAAATATTTAACTAAATCACACAATAACAAGAAAAATATGTATAAACCCATTGGAAAACAAATGAACCAGACTATGTATTAGCATACGGTTCCACTGACAGTGACAGAAAGGCAATTGCATATGAAAGAGTATCCTTCTTAGCCACACACATACAGCAGGCTGTGGGCATCGTCCAGACCATTTTCAGTTGACAGAGGGCACTGCTTAATTGCACAGGCTGTTAGGCAGAGGTCTGTCCAGAGAGCTAGTCCTGAATTCTGAAGTAATTGACCTTGGTTATGTTACTTTGCAGATGTGCTGGGAAGTTCTTTCATTGATCCAGCTTCTATTTCTCCAAGCTCTCAAAAAAATGAAAACATTCCTTCATTAAAAAAAAAAAAAAATTAGGGAACTCCCTGGCGGCCCAGTAGTTGAGACTCCATGCTTTCACTGCTGAGGGTGCAGGTTCAATCCGTGGTCAGGGAACTAACAACCCACAAGCCGCACGGCGCAGCCAAACAACAACAACAAAAAATTAAAAACTCTACCTCTTTTCACCCATTGCATCCATAATTAATACTTAATATGAGACCCTTCCCCTAATAGATCCTTCAACAAATGGCACTGCCCAGAACACCGGGATGAGGAGAACAGACACTGTTTCAGAAATGTAATGTGTGGTGGCTTTCCTAAGCATCCTGAGTCTGGTCAATTATGTGGTTCTTAAATTCTGGAATGCCTTATGGAGTATGTGAGTTGTAAATGTGAATGCACTTGGAAAAGAACTGTAAAATGTGCTGTGTTTTAAGTTGGGTACTCTTATTATCACTTCATCGTTTTCAGCAATGACCTTTCTCTCTCTGCACTGCATACCTCCCTCCTGAGAATCACTTCCAGCCCTGGGCCATCGCTGTTCACAAGCTTAGATTTTCTAGGACTTCAGGGGCAGCGAGATCCACACTGATGCTGTGGTTAAGGTTCACAAGCCTTGTTGACCTTAGAATGTTCTGAAAGGGACCCCAAAATTGGAAGCTTTGGTAGGTCCCCAGCATCAGAAACTGTAGAGGAAGGAGAAAATGTGTTCCGGTAGCTGCATTCTACACAAATCCTCTATTACCCTCGAAATGGTCCACTTGAAAAATGGCAATATTTTTGTATGCTGGCCTCAAAGTCCCTGCTCAAAGAATGCTTGTAGCAAAGCTGTATTTCCACTTTGAGGGCTTTCTGAAGAATGCATTTAGGTAGGGAGCTAGCCTTTTCTTCCAGAAACAGCGAGGGCTATCCGTCAATCTGCCGGCAAGCCACTCATCAAGTTCACTCGACAAAGGGTTAGGGCAGCAAGTCCCCAGAATAATGTGGAAACAGAAGTACTGCAAAGTAAAGGCTTATAAAATAATAAAACTTCTACTTACTCCAGATACCTCCCGGTGCCTTTGGCAAAATACCTTAAGCATCCCACATACGGCGGGCATTGTCTTTATAAGATGGCACCTCATAAAGTGGTATTAAACATCACCAACGGGGCTTCATATTTCATCCAGCAGGGTTTAGGCCAGGCATGTTCTATATCACACATTATTAGAATGACATCTGCTTTGCAAGTTGTGTACCCAGGAGCCTACCCGGATCCCTCATTTCAGCATTCATTCTCGAGGCTTCTGTGCCTTCATAATGCCTAATATGTTTAACTCATTTTGAACAGAAGTCTAAAGCCTGCCACGGCCCTCTGGCCAAAACTGTAGCTGTCAGACAACGGAGCCAGCTATCAAACATTCCTCATTTATCATTAGTGGTGATGCAGTTGTACAGAAAAATGTGCTCACTGTACTGAGAGGCTGTCAATTGTTCCCCCCTATAAAACTCCTCTTCTCAGATAGGGACATTTCTCTGTGGAGGCTTTGCCATTACATTTCGCTCCTTTCCCCACAACACTGAATTTATAATGCAAAGAAAATGGGGAACATATATTCATCCAAATGGCCTCTCTGCTACGAGATGAATAAGGAGATCATCAATGGCAGCGTCAGTGCAGGGCTGTACGTGCCATTGAGGGAAATTAATAGAATCAGTCCAGAAAGAGTAAAAAGAAAAAAAAAAGAAAGAGGGAAAAATCACCCACAGGTTTTGTGCTGAGGTTGAATCTTGAATAACAAAGGCATGCCGCTGAAAGTTGGAATTCTCTTTGGAATTACCGTTTTGCCACCAAAGTAGGATGTGTGGGCTACAAACCTGCCTTATGAGGCAAATTTCTCCAACTTTCTGCTCCTCATTTGACTCCTGACCATGGCTCCTTTTCCTCACCTGTAAACGGTACCCCTGAAATCAGCTTCCAGTCCCAGAGGCCACCCAAATTTTTCATTGATGTTTACAGAATGCTCATGAAGGGTCTTTATATTTTAAAAAACAGTCAGGTGGTGCTCCTGATTAACATAATTATTATTGGGCTTCTGACTATAATAGGATTGTGAAAATCTTCCCTTACCATTTTATTCTTCCTCCACCCACATGGCTGTCTCTTCCCACTCAAATGTGTTAGTCCTCCTCCTTATAATTCTGCTGGGTGAAAAATGGACTCAATTAAATGTATCTGAGATGCCTCCAGGTTTATGCCTGTGTCTTCAAAGAGAGAGTGTTAGGGTGGTTATAGTAATGATAACGCATCCTTGTTGACTTCAAAGGGAGAAGCATGGCAAATAGATTTATTCCCATGATATCTCTGTCAGAGCAGTTATTATCCCATCTTAGAGATGGGAAAACAGAGGGTCTTGCCCAAGGACATGGAGAGATATCAGTCCCGGAAAGAGAATGAAAGCATTGCTATAGGTTTCTGAGTCTTCCCCAAGTTCAGACGATTTTCCCTCCAGCAGCAACAACAAATCTCATCCTCAGAAATGAGCAAACTTCAGGGCAGGTAGACACAGCCAAAAAGAAGTAGTCTATTTGACACACCCTGTAGGGACACCAAGCTCTTGAATGCCTATGAAATGAGATAGGGAATGGAGGGGTAAAGATTTGCTCTCCACTTGCCTTTTCTTTTCCAGAGCCCAATCTTGTCTTTATCCAAGGGATAATCTGCCCCACTGGGATGGATGGGCTGCAGCCTTAACATGGGTTAGGGCAGCTGAT
Source organism: Eschrichtius robustus (assembly GCF_028021215.1). NCBI lineage: Eukaryota > Metazoa > Chordata > Mammalia > Artiodactyla > Eschrichtiidae > Eschrichtius > Eschrichtius robustus. Next base: position 51,107,837 of record NC_090838.1, read on the forward strand.
AATCAGCCCTTGGCTGAAATAAACTCCCAACAGTCTCATTTCCTTCACATCCCACCCCTCGAGGTCTTCCACCTCTCGGTGGTTTTCCACCCCTCCTTCCTGAATGGGGAAAGGAGTCAAGACCCCCAATGGCCCATGCATTCTCTGTGGGTAACTGTGCACAACGCTACTAGATAGTCTTCAAGATACACCTTGGCTGGCTCTGTACAATCTTTTACCCGAAGTATGCCCTATATTTTCTAGTCTCTAGGCCAGGAGTTTCCAATCCATTTTTTCTCATTTCCACAACGGTGTTTTTCCAGTTCCAGAACTGTTCTTCTCTCCCAGTTATTTCCAGGAGCTCATACATCAACAGCTGAACAACCTGTTCTCTGCCCCAGTGTTTTTCCTCTAAAACCATCCTTTACTACCAAACACTTGCCCTGGAAACACATGATGATTGACTGTCCTCTTGGTTATGGTCTCAAAATATAGTCTTCAGTTTCCCTAATCTTTAATTTTCTCTTCCTTTCCTCTAAATCACCCTTCACCTTTTTTCACCCACTGGCTCACAGTGATCCAGGGTTACGTAGTCAAAGCATGTTCTCCATCTGACCTTCACGGGGAATTTATGGTTTCTAGTGGAGCTGTTCTACTGAAGACTTGATCAACTTTAATATTTTTTCTTTTGGCACTGTTCATTCCAACTCAAGGCTGGCAACTTGGCATGGCAGCTGAACTGGCGATAAATGGGTCAATTCAATTAAATTCAGAAAGTGCTACAGTGCTGTGTAATTCATTAAGCACTGGAGATATATAAGATACCATCCCTCTCCTTAAAGGGTTTATAGTTTAGTTAGAGAGATAACAAAGAATGCCTGTGAACTTGATACATAATACTGCAGAGTAATAAAATGATAAGAGTCTAAGGAGATGATAAGAGCAATAAAAGGTCAGAAGAATGGACTATGTAGACAAAAATGTAAAGGAAGTGCTTTATGGAGAACATGAGTCTTGTTCTACACCTGGAAGGCACTGGGGAATTTAAATGATTAGAAAAGATGAAGGAGGACATTTCAACTAGGAGTGACAGCAGGATGAAAGCCCATGAATTAGGTCATTGCCTTTAAGTCATTTGAAGAAATAGAAGCAAAGAACCCTGGGGTCACACAAGCTTTTTTGTTCATTACCTTAGTCATGGCTTGGAAGAACTTTTTATCTTTTTTTTTTTTCATGTAGTCATCATCTTTCTCATTGGTTCAACCACAGAAAACGGCAGACCCAAGTAGCAAATGGATTTCCACTGGGCTGGTGGCTCTGGGGAAACAAGAACATACTTTTATGAAGGTAATCAGTTGGTCACAGCAATTGTGACTCTGTAGTTAACTCTACAGATATTCAGGGAGCAGTGGAGAATGAAAGGGAGTGATCTTGGACCCTCCTGACTGCAGAAACAAACTGGCATCTTCTTCATATAGATCCATCAGTCTCTAGCCTGTCAGGTTTTCTGAGTGAAGTTGTGCCCCTACAATACTGCCATAGTAGCTAAAGAAGATGCTCAATCCCAATACTGTGTGAAGGTCCAACCTCAACAAAACTGTGAACCATTTCATTTTTACTACCATTACCTCCCCCACTGCAACATCCCCACTTCCTAGAAGTCTGTACTGGGAAGAAAAAGAAAGAAATACATGTGGAAGAATGTGTGCATTTTACTAGGAGATTATTTCTAAATTCAAAATTCAGAACAGTAGTGCATCTCTAATAGTGATATTTCAGACATTGTAACAAGTTGACAGAACAGTTTTTTTTGGGGGGGGGGCAGACTTTGAGGTGTCCTTAAATTATCCTATGTGAGCAGCATTTTCTCTGCCTATTTCTAAGTCCAACTTCTACCTCAGAATCCATCTTGACATAGACAGGTAAAGACCTAGAAAAGTATAAGTTTCATGAGGACAAGGATTTTATCAGATCATGACACGCTGAAATCCTAACACTATCAGACAGTCTACATTTAGCAACTCAATGACCGACCTCCCTAAGCATTTCAGGCTGGCTCTTTGGAGAGTGCTTCAAACTAGCCCTAAGAAATACAAAGTACAGATTTCCCTGGCCTCAGAAATCCCTCCATCTGTCGCAGAAGCTTTCCCCATGCCTTCCTGGCAGTCATTTCAATTTCTATGACAGAAAAAAAAAAAAAGAAGTTGTGGTCTGTGCCACAGCTTGAAGGTTCATTTAATGTAGATTTTGATGTGTGAACTGTACAATAACCCCAAGTTGGAGGTGCATTTTTTATATTGAAGGTGAGAGACCAATTAGTAGCTCTAACTCCTTAAGCAGATGGTTATCATATGATAACGGAGGTGCTTGTCATGTCTTTTGCCATTACAGAGTCATCTTTTTCCTAATATCTTTCTCTACAAAGGGAAGATATTATGCAGACAGATTGCATGGCCTAGACACCTCTATGAAGTTGAGTTTTTAGCAGGACATGTGGAGCCTGGGAATCTTGTTCTTGAATTATGGGTCATATTCAACTCCTAAAAACTGTCTCCAAGATAAAACACAAGGGAAGAATTTGAGGGCAGGCAGAGAAATAAAGCTGATAAGATTCTTAGGTTCTGGGCTCCATCTCAAGCTGGAAATTGTAGACATGCTGTAGTTGGCCCTCAAATACCTGCAAAGGATCTTTCCCTTCCACGGCTTGGAAACTCACACTATAAAGGAGGAAACATGGATTTGGAGTCAAAGGATCTGGTTTGAATATCAGCTCTGTCCTTTACAAGCTGGGTGACTTGAATCCACTTGCTTGAGCTCCCCAGCCTCAGTTTCCTGTTCTGCAAAACAGGACTTATAATAACATCTTTAGAGAGGGATGAAGATTAAGTGAAGTTTCAAGTGACACTGGCACTTGAATATCATGACATCTGGCACTTTCACCTTCCCTCAAAATACCAGGCAGGGAGGACAGGACCACAGGGGTCAAAGTATATGGTCATCTGGATACTCTCCTCTTGCAGTCAATGCAGCTGTTAGAGCACAAACTCAGGAACCCGATAAATATGGGGTTGATTCTTGGTCTCACCACTGGTTGGGTTGTGAGCTTGGGCAAGATATATAAGTATTCTGAACCTCAGTGCCTTGATGTGCAAAGGTGAGCAATAACTACCTTGTACATAGGACTGATACGATGATTAAAGGAGAAAATTCACTTCAGGAGCTTAGCAGAGTGTCTGGCCCATTATACACATATCTATTCCTCCTTTCCTTCTTCTTTCCCTTCCTTCCCTTTCCTCTTGTTCTTTTCCCTCTTCATCCTCACTTACTTTTTGATGTACTCCAAGCTGCTGTCATTTTTAATGTCCAGAATGGACTGTACCAAAGCTTCTGTCCCTGGAGAGCCTCAAGCCTTCCTCTGTGCTCAGAGAGTGCAGTGCTCCATTGTTGAGAAAAAGAAGTAAAGGCAGAAGGAATCCTGAGGACCTGGATAGGCGTTGCTGTTTTCCAGGCTGCCTGTCCTGAATTCAAGTCCTTTCCCTCTTGCTGGCCCTAGTTTCCTCATTTATAACATGGGAGGACAAGCAAGAATCCTCTGGAGCTCCTAGTTGAGATCTCACCTGTCTACTCATGTAGCCCTCCTCTGAAGTTTCCCTTCCTCTCTTGCCATCAAACTCCTATCCAGAGGTCAAACTCTAGCTGAAACACCTGTACTACGTCCCAAAAGTTTACCAAATGAATGCACAAATGCACATTGAGATTGGACTACTCAAAGAGGATTTACTAGGAGTGTGCTCTGGTCTCCATGACTTCGAAAAATCTGTGCTGATCCCTCAGTCTTCTGAATTTTGATGGTTTCACAGTACAGGCAACACAATTTAATATTTACTCTCTCCAACAGCTTCTTCAAGGCAAAAACTGTTTTATTTATTATTAAACCTTACTGCCTAGCCCAGTACCTGGCAATTTATGTGTTTCACAAATGGCTCCCCAAAACTTGCATGATTAAATGACTTAAGTATTTATCTTATAGGAAAATCTTGGCTAATGACCAGGTAGTAAATCAGTTGAGGCCAAAGATTCTGAACTTTTTTTGTTTTCTGTACAGCACCTAGCGCTGGGTACAAAAATGTAGTAGGTACTCAAAAACACATGGTGGTCCTTATATTATAAACTTTGTCTCTATATTTATGAGGAAATTCTTCTGGACAACTCAAGGACCAAGGAATGGTCTTCAACAAAAGCCCAGAGCTAGAACTGCTCTTAAGGCTCACGCAACCAGGACCATCAGTTTGAATGGCTCCTAGAGGGTCTGTGGAAAGAAAGAAAGTGGCTCTCCATAAGGTTATAAAAAATGACCTAAGATCTATATGCATATAAACAAGCAATCCAGAAACCCCTTTCCCCACCACCACCAAGAAAGTCTCCTCCATCCTTAACACACATGCATATTCCAGCCTTTGATGGTCTGTCTCCTATAAGGACTTCTCTGACATTCAGCATCCTTTTCCTTGTATAAAATGGTAGAGATTTGGGGGCTGGGGGGAGAGAGGGTGGCAATGTACTTTTTGCCTTGAGCCCTGTACCTGCTCAAAGGATAGTTCAGTATCTCTAGGGATGACTCTGATTAAAGTGGTCATCATATAGTTGTCTCCTTCCCCTTCCCCTCCCCCACTTTCTCCTCTACTTCCTCCTCTTCCTCTACCTCTGCATCCTCTTTCTCCTTCTTTGCCTCTTCCATTGGTGCTCTTCCTCCACAAATAACTTGCACCAAAACAGATGCTACAAACAGGTTTCCTGCTCCTGGGTTTGAGCAATTAGCCCACTCAAAATATCCTGGCCCTTGCTGAAGTGGGAGGAGGGGTGGGCGGGGGCGTTGGGAGAGTAACATCTACCCTGCTTATTCTTGACCTGCAAGCACAGCCTGCTTTCTTCTCTTTGAAGGAGACCACAAAGACTCAGTAACTCTCTGGTGAAGACTGAGATGCTGTGACACTGAAACTCCTGCTGACTGATTAAATATTGAGGAAGAGAGTCCATGGATTGACTTGCCCTCCATAAAATAAGGTTTGAAATAAAACCCCTGGAGGGTCACACCCCCTAGTCTGCCGAGGGCCATGTTCTTTAGGGCAGGACAATTATAATTAATTGAGTGATCCCACAGAAAGCATACATGCAAGGAAAATCCCTGCAAGTATCATCCCTTTGCACATCTACTGAAAATCAGCTGGGCCTTCAAAGGGTTAAGCCAGGATCAGTAGACCAAGGAGGCCAATTCTGCCTGTGGCTACCACCAGTCAAGTCTGTTGCTGAGGGCTGTAGACACAGCCTGTACTTTCAACTCAGCACAGTTATTTTTAAGAAATAATTACTCCAAGTTTACAGTGGCATCAAACTGATAATTCAGAAGTATGATTGCTTCCCCAGTTAACTAATCAATCCCTTATCTTTAAGGGTAGAGACAGAGAGAGAATACAGGAGCAGATCAATAATCAAGTGAGTTCCATTTCTGTTTTTTCTTTCTTATAGATTATAGCTGTTTTCTTGAATAAATTTTCAAATCATACAAAATAATAAATGATGCCTATGAGCTTTTTACTTTCCTTCCCAGGATTACGGTAAGAATTGATGGAAGCTATATTCCTTTGATATGTATGTACACAGGTACCTTTTCTGAATACCTACCAAGTGCCAGGTACTGAACTGAGAGCTTACAACACATTCTTCTGTTTTATCGGGGATTATTTCATCTTCATAGCAGGCTGCAGTAAAAGAGTCGACCTTGTAAGGCTGCTCCTAAGTTTCTTTTTTTTCTGCTATGAATAGGCCATTTCTCATAATCTCCACCCCAGGCTGACAAATTTTCAAACAATTGATTTGCCACATTTCTTCTTCTTCTTCTTCTTCTTCTTAAGCCCCAAGTTGTGCCAAGAAAATTACATTAACTATAGCACTTGTCATTTTTGGCCCTGCTTCATCCTGGCATCAAGCTAGGCATTCATGGTGAGTCAGAGAGGTGCCAGCAGTGCTACCTGTTAGAACGTTGAGCTCATAACACAGCAAGGAAGCTGACGCTCCAGGTGAAAATCCCTCAGTGGCACCCATGCCTTTTTCATTCTATCCATCCACCCATTCAACCATCCATTCGACAAACAGCAACTGAATGCCTACTACATGCCATCCCCGCCTTCAATGAGCTTCCTGTCTAGGGCAGGAGAAAGACATAATCAAAACAAATACATTACTAGTCACGATGAGGGTAGGTTCTAAAGGGAGCACAGACAAGAGCACTGTTGATTCTTACTGAAAAGACTGGGAAAGGCTTCCTAGAGACTGAACAGTCTTAACAGGTCAAAACAGCGCTTAGAGATTATGCTCCCCATGACAAAAGCATCACATGTTCAATATTCAGTTGACAATATTGGAATATATAGAAAGGAGACAATATTTGAAAATATAGAAAAGCACAAAATAGAAAAATCACCCTGAATCTGACCTTCATTCCTTCTTCGTCTACTGAAGTGTATAAAACAAAAAAGTGTAAGTCTCTTCCTCCCTGCTCTCAGTCCCAGCTTACAAAGTGTTATCAGTGCAGTGCATAGGCTTTAACACTTCTAATTTGCTCTCCTGTAAATGTGCCACTCCACCTTCTCTCCCAACACAAGCACAGAGGTTAAGAAAACTAGCTCTGAAATCTAACTGGCTGGCTTCAAGTCATAGCTCAACCACCAACTAGCTTTGTGACCTCAGGCTAGTTACTTAACTTCTCCCTGTGTTATTTTTCTAATATGTAAAGTGGTGTTTATAAAAGTATGTATTCTAAGTCTGTTTTAAGAAATAAATGAGAAAATGAATATAAACAGTTCCTGGCATACAGTAAATACTCAATAAATATAGCACTAGTACCTCTACATATACACGCATAATGCTTTGTTTTAAAAAGTAAAATCAAGTTATATATCTTACACTATGTATGTTTTCCAATTAACAATGCATATACTTCTTTTCACATACTAGTCAATTTGATTCCATTTCAATGACTATATTACAGGATTATTCCAGAATTTATTTAACCAATCCAGATCATTACTGAGAAAGCCCTGTACCTATACTTTTATGCATCCCTCCTAATATTTATGTAGGACAGATTCTTAGAAGTGTGATTTCTAGGTCACAGGGTGTGTGCATTTAAAATTTTGATTAGATAGTACCAAAATAGCTTTCAAAAAGCTTGCACAATTTTAGTCCACTGATTATATATGAGAGTGCCCATTTCTCCTACATCACCAATAGTAGCATTTGTTACTATTTTTATTTGTGTTTATTTAAATGATTAGCCTATGGAAAGGGTTTTAAACGATATCTAGCACATCAGAACACCAAAATTTAAATAAAATGTTCTTACTGATAGAGCAGAGTTTCATGTTTACTGATCATAACTTGCTATTCCTTGAATTTCTTATTTTTATCTTTTGCCTACATTCCCATTGTATTTATTTCTTTTGATTACTAATTTATGGAAGTCCTTGTATGTTTGATGTATTAGTCCTATAAGAAATAAGCAAATATGTTCTCCCTATCCTGTCTTATAACCTAGTTTAATGTTAAGTAGAATTTAGATGGACGAAGGTTTGGTGGAATTTCAAGAAGAGGGAAAAGCATCTGCAAAGCCATGGCTTTTAAATGGAGCTCAGATTCTGAGACCATGGAGCTTTTGTTGGTGGAACATACATGGATATGTAGTAGAAAACAATTCACATATAATTGGCCTTAGATGCCATCCTGGAAAATGTGAACTTTATTCTAAAGGCAACAGTAAGTCATCTAGGACTAAAGCACAAAAGAGTGGTAGAACCACACTTAGACTCCTCGCCGTGGATGAGAGTTCTTAAACCGTTTGAGATCAAGGCAACACCACCATGTTGCCCACCTTCACTTCTATATGGTTCAGCCAGCATTCAATTCTATAGCAATAGTGGTCCCCTATAATTACACAACGCAGGTGTAGGTCAGGGATCCTTAGGCGATTCCGAAGAAACTTTCCAGTGGAGTTCACACACACTCAAAACTTTGCATTTAATTTTATAGTTTTCGGAGATACAATGGCATCTACTCACTGACTTGATTACATAAGAGAAACCCCTATTCTAGGGCTTTCATGTGACATTGGAATTTACTGCTTATAGAACTTGAAACTACGGTATTGTTTGGGTTAAGCCAAACTATGGAAAATTTAAAACTGTAGGCCAAATTCACTGTTAGGCCATGGAAATGTGCTCTGGAAGGCAAGGCTGTTCCTAGACAGCATTCTAAAGCAGCATCATACGGTAGAAAAATAAGGCAGATTCCAAATGTGAGCCAAATAGCCACATGTGGCCAGCAGCCGCCACACTGGACAGCACAGTTCTAAAATATCTCTTCATATTTCCTTTTCTTTAAACCTGTTTTCCTGCCAGAACATCCATTTAAACAATCAAACTCTCTTCTTAGACTTTCTGACTATAGTCTAAGCATAAAGTTTTCTCTCCATGGGTCATCATATTTAAGCTTGGCATACCACTGCAGAACAGGAAATGTTAACTCAGTAGGGAAAAAAATCAAGTGTCAGAGAAGAAGGGAGAAACGTCTCTTTCAAAGCAGGTAGTGCTTCACAAATCACAGCATTTTGGGGGACATATGGGCCTAGAGCTGGATCTTCATGTGGTTGTTCTTTGTCGCACTACCAGGGAATTCCACAGTTGGGTATTGCATAGATAGGCATTTTCTCCACTTCCGTGAGAAGTTTGAGACAACCGTGAAAGTTCCCAACATCCAGGACATCCTAAAATAACAGAATACCAGGCTAGCTGTGTCTATCTATGTCATCTTATAGCTGGGAAAAAAAGGGCCTCAGAAATTTTGTCTACGGACAAATATTCTATTCCCAGAATAACGCTTATTTGGGAGATATGAGCAACATAACATTACTTATCCATGTACCTAAAATAACAATTTAAATATAAATATGACTCTACAAGTTTTATTGAATTGAGGGATAGATGTTAACAGTTAAATATGAAGAAAAAGGAAAAATAAAACATCTCTTCAACTTTGTAGAAATAACAGCGTTACTTGCTACACCTAAAAACATTATTAAGCAGTGCAGAGAATCGTCCTATGGTCACATGCCACTGAATGACATTGGATTTGCAGGGACTCAGAGACCAAGAGACTCAGGGAACCTGGCACAAGTTCAAAACCCTAGGAACTCTCCATTCTTCCCTTCCAAATGAGAGAAAGACATGCTTGGTAGTGTCACGATTTCAGCTATAAGCAGCAGCCTTCTAATTAAAAATAAACTGAGTCCATTATTTGTATTTACAGTTTTTCCACAACTTATCAGCAATGTGAAGATAGGGAGAGATGCTGGAAGCATATGCTTAAACGTCCCAGATGCTTCTGAGAGCACCATTAGAGTAAACATCCTGTGAATGTGTTTCTTTACCTTCGATGCCCATCTCCAAAGGGCTTCCTAAGCTGTGCGAGGGCAGCACGGGCAGCATAAACATATTTATCTTCTGAAGGAATGGTCCAGAAAAAACATGGCTACAATCAAATTAATAACTAGAAAGAACCATGCTTTTGACGCCAGACATTCCCTCCTGCAGTATACTTTCATTTTTCCCCCTACGGTTATTGGAAAACTGTGCAGAAAGGGAAGGGCAGGCAGCACAGGCAAAGGGGAGGTGGGGTAAGGAAAAAGAAAATGTCAGAGAGCTTCCTGGGTGGATGCCATGGTTGAATTTCAACATGAAAATGTTCAATAAATATTTGCTGAATGAATCTTCCAAAGTCCAAAGGCCATCTTCCAGACAAATGCGTGTGATGTTGTGGGATGTATACGGTAGTTTCTCAGCCTCAGCACTATTGACATTTTGGGCCAAATAACTCTGCTATGGTGACTGTTCCGTGCATTGTAGGAGTTAGCGGCATCCTCTACCCATCAGATGCCAGTAGCGTCCCCGCATTCCCTCCCCGCCACTGTAACAACCAAAAATGTCTCCAGACATTGCCATACGTCCCCTGGGTGCAAATCACCCCTGGTTGAGATTCACTAGTGAATGACAAGCCTTCATCCATTCATGTACTCAACAAGTCTGACTCATGTATTTAGCCAATCTTCTATTTGGAACACTGATCGATGTACTTGTCCCTACCCCTCAAGTAGTTCCCAGTTTAGTGTCAGAGAGAAAGTTTAAAGTGAGAAGACATGAGAGATTGTGGGTTGACTCCTTAAAAATGGGTGTGCACTCCTTTTTAAGGACATTTAGAAACGTACCTTTAATTGCAACAAAGGTTATACACTTAGAAAAGTTCTCAGAGAAAAGCCCGTTAAACTTAGTGAGGGTTTCTGCTCTGCTAGTAGGTTACATATTAAAGATGAATTTGAAGGCTCTCAGAGAAGCAGCAAGCCTGGCCCCTATACATCTTTGCTGACTTCATAAAAAACAAGGGTGCCGCTTTGTGACCTGTGCAGGTCTACAAGAAGATTGTGTAACATGCAGTATGCCTTCGATCCAAATAAACTCCCAGATTATTAAAAGGATGTTTTTTTCCCTCTCGAGGCCAAGGTAAGTCACCAGAGCTTTTTCCCTGTTATTAACCAAGCACTAGATGTACAAGGCTTAGATATTAAAAGGCATTAGCCAAGGCATCATGGTCATCTAGTTTAGAGCAAATGCAAAACTTGAGGGAGAAGCTGCATTACTTACAAAACAAGTAAATGGCCTGAAATATTAGGAGCTGCGTATGCAAACCCACTCAAATTTCTGTGGCCAAGTGACAAGGAGGTAGAGCCAGTTTCCTAAGCACCTGAGGGCAGTCTCTCCCCAGTGTAATTCTAAACAGAAAAAAAAATGTTACTACTGACTTACCTTGACCCAGAACTGCCAACAAATCTCTCCATTCTTTCAATAATCTGGGTGTTTATTTCCACCAAGAAGCATGGTGGTGTAGCGCAATGAAACAGGCCCTCTCCTGAGCTCTACAGCTGCCCCCGCCCCTCAGAAGCAAGGTAGCTCACCCTGCTCACTCATAAAAAGGTTATCAGCCTTGGTGGAAACCAATCAGAATGTTAACAGCAAATCCACGTTCAAGAAGTACATAAACCTAATGAACCCATGAAAACGCCCCAAAGCTGGAATCGGACTGTCTCCATAGGTTTTGAATGACAATTCTAACACAGATCACACTGGCAAAGAGAGTATGAGGAAGGACAGAGATGACTGTTTTAGGGTGAAAGGAGCCCCAGTCTGACACCCTTGTTGATGGCCTTTTACTTCTGCCACCTGTAGAAGTTTCTCAGACCAAAGCCCACTTACTGCACTTCTCACATTGGATTTTTACACTTTTCCTACTAAGACAGCCCCTAAACACCCAGAAGAGGAGGAAGATGGTACTGGACAAACGATGCTGGAAAATTGGAAAACACTGCTGCCTCTAGACGTTAAGAGACCCTGGGAAGTGCTTTAGAGGATTCTCTGACTGGAGCTACACCAAGACAAAAGTGCCGGCAGGGGTTTCCCTTGGATCCTTCTATCGTTTTATCAGGAAGCATCCACCTGACAGGACTGAGAGAAATGTCATCTCTTGAATGGTTCCATCAGCTTACTAAGACTCTTTTTGACTTACTTTCCACCTGGGGCCTAGACAATGAGAATGACCCTAGACAGATTCTAAAGTCAGCCTCTTACTATTTATTTTCTTTGATGATGCAGCCAAGGGTCAGCATTCTTCAACTGCCTTCCTTAATGTGAACTACTTAAATGTGTTATTGCTGCCTCACATTTTCGAATTTTGAGTGGGGAGCTGTTAAGAAGAATAAACTAAAAGGACAACTGCTGGTGAAATTTGATCTGCGGCAGTGGGTAGGGAAGATCTGACGAGCTGAAGCATATTATACTTGAAGCTGCCATTGCTTGACCACCTACCTATGTGTGCAAGATGGCTAACTGTCTACCAAAAATCCCTGGTCCACTTCCACAGAGCACAATTTTCACTAGGAAGTTGGTGCCCCATCAGGTAGCATATTTCCCAGCCCATCTTGCATCAGGAGGGGTCTGAAAAGGTTTTTACCAATGGAATGTGAGCAGTTCAGTTTTGGATCTCTGGAACACTTTCTTCCCCTGTCTGCTGGCTGTTTATGGAGGACTCCAAAGCCATAAGGAATGGCAAATCCATAAGATGGAAGAAATCTAATCCCATATGGAGGAAAGCTTTCTGACAACCAGGAATACCCACATAGGACTGTTACTTAGTGAGAAATCAACTTCTAGTGTGTTCAACCACTGAAATTTGGCGAGTTATTTGTTACAGTACCTTACTCTTGTGTTAGCTTAATTCACACATTGGGCCAATAGGAATGAAAGGAAGTGGGAAAAGAAACCAAAATTTATGAGTATCTACTAATATTTACTGAGAATCTGGGTCTATAGTACTTAGTTACTCTGTCCCTGCACTTTCATGCAAGCACTCTAGTATCATATCAAATTCAATTCCATTTATCAAATTTCCTGAGCATGTCCAGCAGACGAGACCTGAAATCAACCCTTGAAGACACTCCTGTTTCCTCTGAGTTCTGAACAATCTGATTCAATCATTATCTATTGAGCACCGATTATATGCCAGACACTATGCTAGACCCAGCAGTACAAACATAGTCTCCTTCCTCAAGGAGCCCATTTGGCTTCCATTTCCAGTCTCATTCTACCACTCTTTCTACAAGAAAAGCCATGTTTTGACTCACACAGAGAGTAGAAGAGCATATGCAAAATCTTCTGATGGTTGGGCAAATTTAGTGTCATGGATACTTACAGATATACAGTTTGTGTCATATTTGTATTTATGTATGCATCTCAGTTCTATTTCTTAGTGGTTGCTACTCTCCTAGTCATTTCTGTCCTTTTCTAGCCAAGTAATTTATTGCAAATCTCATTTTTAAATGTAGAATAAAGCTTTCATGCAGTACTAATCCATAGTCTGTCTAGTCAGGAGCCCCAGTGTTAGTTTATATTTACTTCTGTAGGTTCCTCCCACTGCACTGTTGCCCTGTAAAGAAAGATGGCGCCATCTAATTCTATCTTCCACCCAGATGGCCCTGCTCTTTGGTAGGCCAGTTCCCAGTTATGTATTAGACAGCTTAGCCACGTGGTCCTTCTTCATAGTTAAACCTTAGAGAGTTTCACTGATGTAGCTACATGGCCCAGAAGAGTTCCAGGCAATTAATAGGCACTCACTGTATTTATGCGGAGTGAAGGAATGAATGAATGAGAGATGGGTATCTCATGTTGTTATCTTGATGGCTCAGAGGCTTGGTTTCCCCTTTAGGAGATTCATTGGCCAATTGCTATTCCCAGGGAGAACAGTTTGCTAGGGATACTGACACTGAATGACCTGGTAAGCCCAAGGATGACAAACAGGTCTATTCTGGCATGCCAACTTCGATCAATCAATAGGAGTTTCCTGAAAGGATTCTGAGGCTTGGTGGAAAATGACTAGTCTGTTGGTAGCAGATACCATGGATATGGTAGGGAGGTGTGACGATGTAAGTGCCAGGTAATATTATTCCTGCCTCAGGTCCTTAGCGACAACCTGGTCCACAGGCCTGGATTGTTGGACCTCGATGTTCTCAGCTATGAGATCATCAGGTAAGCAAATGTGTTAATAAATGTAAGAGGTTTTTAAAAAGATGAAATAAAAGCTTTGTAAGTTCAGAGTTGTTGGAATATAAGTATTTTCTTGCCTGAAGGAAGGACAATGGCCATAGTTGTTTCTCAATCTCACAAGCATCTGGCAGGCATGGCCACCCAGCAGGCACCTATAACCAGTCCATTCCCCAGAGCTCATGGTACCCATCCCAGGCTGGGAGTGTGAGTTGCAGTTAATAAGTTGGGATTTTGGATCCTACAATGCATTCTGACATCTAAACAATGATTTTTTGATGACTTGGGTCCCCAGACTCGCAGACTAGACAATGAAAGCTGATTCACAACAATGTTTCAATTAACCTAAATTCTGGGTCCTGGAAAAGGGCTAAGGAACATCTACTATAAGATAAAGGAGAAAGAGGAAGAGAAAGTGTGCCTTCTCCCCATTTTCTGGTCAAAGGGCTACCTCATACGACATTTTGAAATGGGCTAAGTTATTTTAGCTCCAATTCCACCTTCTCGCCTAGAAAAATCTTCTGCCATCTATTGCTCTTCTCCCCTAAAATCAATTCCTGCAGGGTGTTCTAAGCCCCACATTGTCCATATCCACCTAGACTTAGTCTCTACCCTTTCCCCACTTCAGTTTGCATGATGCAAAATATTCCATGTCCTATGACAAATCAAAAGTTTCGCTAGATTTTAGAAGGAAAGTAAATCTGATGCAGCTATTTCATACTAATGTGTAAATGATTTATAGTCTATCCTTCCCAGAGAAATTTGCGTTTCTAACGGGATATTATGGAGTCAAACTGAATCTCCAATTAGTAGGCTTTCCAGCAGCGTCAGAGAGCAAAATGAACCTTTTCGCAGGAGCTGGGAAAGGGTATCTGGAGGCAGCAGGACCACCTCAAACTCAAGTAACTACACCACAGTATCTGTTCTTCTTCTGTTTCTCCTCTCTCCCAGGCAGGTTTCTGAAGCTGCCACTTTCTTTTCTTTATAATTTCTTCCCTGCTTCTCTTTCTGACTTCATATATTCTGTATAAAATTCCAAAAATTTTAATGGCCTCCTATCTTAGCAGAAGCAGAGGATGATTCTGCTGTCTTTCTAGGGCAGACATACAGGAGTCAAGAAATGCATGTATTCATACACTACCTCCACAAAGCCCCCATAAATTAAAAAACAAAACAAAACAAGATTCTAAAGATCAATGGTGTAAGCCCATGCAGCAGAAGATGCATGTCAGAAAGCTGTCAAAACATTAAGGACAAGGGCCTTCATCCTTTCAACACATTAAAGTCTAAAGTTAATAGTCTAAAGTTAGTCTCTCTCTCTCTCTCTCATTTAGACTTTTCCAGCACCTTCTTCAGGATAAGAAGATAGGCCACTTTCTTACCTTGAAAACACACCAATATATGTTTTTTATCAAAAACATTTTTGATAATTCATTTGCCAATGTCCGAATTGGAGTTCTAGCATATAATAAAAGATAAAAGATTAAAAGTGCTCTTCCCAAATCAGACTAAAAAGATCCCACCAGAAGGAAACAGTTCTAGCAAGAAAATAGGTGGGTGGGGTGTTCTTAGTCCACTTTTCAGATGGAAGAGGCCACACAATAAAGGCATGACCTTCTGACCACTGGCTTTAAGAACTTTTCACTTATACCTTCTTTTTCCAGGTGCAATAGGAGGGGCACTTTTGTCACATTCCCTCTGACCCTTCCATTCTTTTCCTCTTGTCTCCTTTTCCCTTCTTCCAGAGGCCAGTTGGAGCTTTCACCCACCCTCCATTGTCTCCCATCATGCTGTGCAAAGCAGCACCTGGGGCAGCCGGCAGAGCTCGAGAGTGGTCCAAAAAAAAAAGAGGAGGGAAGGTGGCGATTGGCTGGAGAGGAGGTAATGATTTGTAATTGCAATACTTTCATTACTGTCTTTTAGCTCTTTGCAGAGTAATGTCAAGAGCTTCGTCTTTGTAGTGTTATTGGCATTTTTCATCATATTCATGAAGTGTGGGTCAATTTTCTTCAAAAGGCGCACTTCGCCAACTTGCTACAGAGACAGACAGTAATAAATTCTACTAGTGCACTGTGAAGGCTTCGTAGCTGCAAGCAACAATAAAAAGCAATGAGCTGGGTGTCACTAAGTAACTCCAGTTTACACTGCATTTTCTTCTTTTATTGAAAACTCAGAATATGAATTTATTAATGAATACACTGGCATCCTTTGGGGGGGGGTGGCAGTACGGGAGGAGGAGGGGTATGTGGGGGGGAGGGGGAGGTGTGACACCATGTCAATTTATTTGGTATTCACACTGTGTGTGCCTATATTGTATTGTTCCATCATTTCATGGCCAGGCTTACCTTGTTAGGCTGTGGCCCTCCAGAAAAAACCCGAGCTCATATAGCAACACCTTGACGTGGATCTACAGCTGCTCTCGCTGTGCCTGTCTCACCTTTAGCCCCGGCTGTCTACTGCCGCCTTTCATTTTCCACATTCATACATCAATAAGCTTTGCATGCTGACACCTAATTTTGCAGGCTACTTTGGTTACGGAGGCCGTGTTTTGCATATCACTACCCACCCCCTTCTGACACCTACTGCCTTTAAAGGGAAATGAGGAGAAGAGAGGAAGAGGCAGAGGAAAGAGAGAGGAAGAGAGCGCAAGAAAGAGAAAGCTGCTTTTCTTCTCTGCCTAATCAGAGAGTTCTTTATATTTGTCAAAAGCAGATATGCCAAATCAACTTTAATTGATTCCTCGGCGGCGCTCACGGATGATTTTTGAAGGACTGGGCTTGTGTTCCCAGACACACTGTTGTGTTTCCAACAAAAAGGAGGTTTCTCCCACAAATCAAATTTTGATGCCAATTAGTTAGCATTTTCCATTCCAATTAAATTGGAGACTTGGAGACCTTTCTCATTTGGGAAGACTTTATATATATTCTATATTAAAAATGCCCTTCAGGGGCTAATAAGCAAAAAGGGGATGTCCATGGGTGGCAACAGACTCTCGGGTGTGGTGGAGAGATGTGTGTTGTGGGCATTTTTCAGCTCCTTTCCCTTGCTTATTTCACAAAGGTTTGTCAAGCCCATGGCAACCCGTTATATGACATCACAAAGGGTTTTACCTTGCAGTTAGGTGGCTAATGTCATTAGAGCCTTGACAATCCATAAAATGTTATAATCTAATAGTTTTTTTTCCTGCCACACCCCATCCTCCATACCCCCTGAGACCTCACTGTACAAAGAAGAGAACTGGGGATTGGGGAGGGAGGGGAAACAAGATTGATGTTAAACAGAAGAGGCTGTGGTTGCATTTTGAGATTAAACAAATAAACAAAAGCACAAAATCTAAAAAACGCCAAATGCAACAGAGATGCTCTTATCTGTACCTGTGAGCACTCAGTTGTAAGGACATGCCTGCTAATGACGTTTCATCAAGAATTTCTAAATCTACTAAACGAAGTATTTATCATGTGCGCCAGACGCATTAAGGGGTAGAAAGTGTCAGTTCACATCCAGTTGTAATTTTAATTTAATAGTAACTAAAATCAGTTTGAAATACCACTAGCAATTACAATGTTTCTTTCCTCCTTTCTTCTCCCGCACATTTCCAACCCTCCTTTATGTGTCTCCTTATTTTCCTCTTTTGTATGGCATCAGTCTTTTTTTTAAAAAGTGTTGTTTGCTTCGTAAGGTCATTGTTGGGGAGGTAACCTTGGGGCAAATCTGGAGAACCTAAGTAGAGAGTTTAGACTCCAGTCACCAACCTTTATCTCTGCTACTTCTCTTACTGTCAGTACAGGCAGGAGCTCAAATTCAAAGCCCTGTGCACACTTGGGTTCGCGCACATAATCTCAGTGCCCACATTGTGCACTCTGAAGACTTTTAAGGATATGAGATGCAATACACAATGCCTAGATTAAAATATGAATGACATGGATACAACACTTAAAACTTTCAGACACGTTCTTCTGTTTTCACTCATTTATCCTCAAATCAACCGTGTGATGCTGGCAGAGTGGGTGCTCTTGGATGTAAGGGGCTCAGCTGGGGCCATCCTGGCAATGAGGAGTGGGGGCCTCTGTGTCATGGTCCATCCTCATAGGGTTGATGTGAATGAGGGTCAAATGAGATAACATGCCTGCTATTTATTTTAAACTAGGATTTCAGTACCGTCTGGCTGACCCCAGTCCTCCTCTCACTTTCCAGATTCCTGCCAAGACAACTTAATGTTTCTTTTCTTTTTTTTCTTTTTTTTTGGTGCACCAAGCAGCACATGGGATCTTAGTTCCTTGATCAACGCCCCGTGCAGTGGAAGCTCGGAGTCTTAACCACTGGGCCACCAGGGAAGTCCCTTAATGTTTCTTGTAAGAGTGTTCAACATATGCTAGGCACGTTGTAAAGTACTCTGCCTGGATTATCTCACTGAATCATCACAACAACTCAAATTGTGTCCCATTTTACAGATGAGAAAAGTGATATTCGAAGTGAGTGAGTACACTGCTGAAGGTCACACATCTAGCCATTAGGGCAGAGCCGGGATTTAGACCCAAGTGGTCAGCCTGCAGTAACAAGCCTTTAGCCTTATCTCTCTTTGGACTCCCCAGAGACAGCATACAGTTCTTTAGGAGGGATTAGCATCCTGGTGAGTATAAACAGGATTCATTTAGGCTTTTAAAAAAAATTTGTCCTTGTGGATACCCCTCCAGCTCCCGGTAAGTGATTTTTGTACGGAAACTTAGTCCATTTCCACCATTGCTAGGGAACCAAATAACTTAAGGTCATAGACTCCTCTCTTGAGTATAATAATATTCCTTAACTACCCCAGGTGGGAATAACTAAATGGGGGAAGTAAAATAAAATAAAAACCATCGCACAAACCAAGGAATAAGGCATCATGCGTTTGGAGACTAAAACTCAAGTTGCAGGTACAATGAGCCAGATACTGGTCCAAACAGGATGAGTACACACATGGGGAATATAGGACAATATTCAGCTGGGAGAAAGCTTCCTGCATAAGAGGGCTGGGTACGACATCCTCTGGACAGGCTCACTGCCGGCCATAAAAAGAGGAATTATGAGGACGAGTGAACACTGCTCACATTCACACAGTGCCGCACTGCATTGTCAATTAGCATGCATGTTTCCATAATTGTTATACAAGGGGGAAATTTACAGTGTTAAATGGCCCTCAAATTCACACTTCCGTGTGAGTTTTTGTTTGGTGGTGTGTCTAGTATTAGCACGGATGACTGCCTCTGACATCTCTTTGCCTCTGAAGACAGAAATGACTAACATAACAATGGGACAGGCACGTCAGAGGAGAATGCTACCTATTCGTTCTTCAGGCTAAGATAGATGCACAGATAGACAGATGATAGATAGACAGATAGATGATAGATAGATAGATTAGATAGATAGATAGATAGGTAGATAGGTAGATAGGTACAGAGACTGGCTTATTTTTATTTTTTGCAAGGGGAAGTTTTTGCTGTTCTTATGTTTACCCAGATGTTTATCATCCCTTCATGTTGGCCTCTGCCTAAAGAGGTATATTTTGGGTGCAAACTCACATTTTCAAGTTTGGTATTTCACATTGTGTGTGTCTACCTATCTCCAAGGAGAACAAGGCTGCCTGTGACTAGAGGACTACAAGAGAGATTTATTTTAATCTTGAGAAGAATTTCTTAAAAACAAAAATGGAAACAAAAAACTCCAAGAGTTGTTGTGAACTTCAAAATAGTTTAGTCCTCTATCAGTTTAGGTAATTTTGGATATGCTTTGGTTTGAAGACAGGAACTGGATGAGATGGTATCTCAAAGTCATAGTCTTTGATTGTGCAAGCGTATAATCCTCAGCTGTCATACACACGTATATACTTATGTGCACCACACACAGACCCATACTTATGTTCATCTACCAAAGAGAGAAATACACAAATAACAATACGGGATCAATAAAAACCTTTAAGCTATCAGATAACCAAACGGTCCTCTATACTATAGACTATAAGAGAAAACCCTTGATGATTGGAAAATACTACCCTTTTATTTTACAAATCAGTAAAAATGGTTCAGGGAGGTTAAGTAACCTGTCCAAGGTCACACAGAAAGTTAAACTGATAATTAAGTGTCACTATTTCATTATTTCCAGATTTATATTCACCCTCAAGGAAACAATATTTACTATTTCTAATGTTATTCAAAAGAACAGGTCATAAGTATAAAGAGGTACTTATTTATTCATTATTTATATCCCCACCTTGTTCCATAAATCACTTAAGATACTGAGGCATTTGCAAAATAACTGCAAAATGATGATGATGGTAAAATTTTGAGCAATATCATATGATTTAGACCAAATCCTTGTGTATTAGTTTAAAGTCAGTTACAAGATTTTATCATCACACCTTAATTTAAAAAAATAAATAAAATAAAATATAAAATAAATAAAGGATAAATATATCAAGATAGGCAATGTCCCTGGACAGAATTGGAGTAAATATAATGGTTCTAGTCCTGGCCTCTAGACAAGAGGAAGCTGCTCTTTTTGCCTCAGTATTTTGTGTTTTAAGGAAATACCGCAAAGTCGCCCCCAAGCATCCGAGAGTCTCAGACATCAATACAGAACATAGTCTCATACCAAGGAGGCTTGAGAGTGAGAGTGACTTCAAGGGCCAGAAATGGGGTTAGGTGATAGAACGATGGACAAGGAGTAAATAATGCAGTACATTTCCCTTTCATCAGAGGGAAGAAAAATACAAATCTGACGATATATGTTTTGCCAATGATGTGAAACAAAGGGGACTCTCATATCTACTGGTGAGAATAAATTGAATCTATGATGCTACATGTAAGGGGAGAGGCTGGGGATTAAGATGTAAATTCAGAAGTTCAGTGTCAAGATGGTATTTAAAGTCAAAAGATCATCTTAAAAGAATGAGGAGGCAGACAGAAACAAGAAATTCAAAGGACTAAAACATGGGGGCTTCCAATATGTAGAGAGGTTAAAGATTTGAGGAAGATCTATTAAAAGAGACTGAGAAAAGAAGAAGGCAGAGAGAGTGATGTCTCAGGAGTCAAGTAGAGAAAGTGTTTCATGACACTTTATCAACTGTGTAAAAGCTACGGGCAATTCAAGGAAGGTGAGGATTGAAACTGACCTGGCTTGTGAGCTGATGTTGGCTTACAAGATCACCCTTCTCAGGAGTTACTGCCTATTAATAAGGGATCTTGGGAACTAGATGTTAATTATAGTAATAATAATTACTGTGTTATTATCATCTATAACATAAGGCTGCGACAGCCTCTACGTGCCAAGTGTCTTATATACACTAACCTAATTTCGTCCATGCAACAACTGTGCAGGTAGATGTAATTATCCAAAATCACAGATGAGAAAAGTTAGGTGCTGAAAGGTTAAGTGACTTATCTGAAGTCACCCAGCTAGCAAGTCTGAAACCGGGATTCTATATCTAAAATATAATGCAGCGTTGCCAACAGACCCCGAAGGCTGAATGTCTAACATTTGGGGTGTCGTGAAGGAGATTGGGAGCAGCGGGCTTTGCCCTATTGCCTCAGCTTATACTTGGTCCCATTCACCCAGTTTAGATAACCAACCATCCCTGGTTAGCCAGGGACAGAGGAGTTTCTGGGATGTAGGACCTTTGGTGCTAAAACTGGGAAGATCTTGGTCACCCTCCATCCAGTGAAACCTTCCCAATGCCTCTCAAGGAGAAAGCAGCCGTAGCTACTTGCTGCAGGTTTTGCATTCTGTGTGAGCTTCCCTGGGGCGGTCCCCAAGCCTCTGTAGAGCTGTGAGCCGGCTCTCCCATCTCTCTTCACCACTCTCGCTTAGTGGGACTCTGGAGTTAGGAGCTAGGAGCAAGGTCACTTTCCCAGGCCTCTTTCATTATAACCTGTTCACTAGGCTCCCCTCGGCTTCCTGCTGCAGCCCTTTGGGAAACCCAGATGTGCACCCCCAGTGGTGCCAAGCACCCAGCTCCCCTGGAAACCAACCGAGGCTTCCTGGGCATACTGGGGCCTGTTTGTCAAATTCCCTCGGATCTACCCAGCTAATGAGGTCAAAATAGCTATGTCCATAAGGGATACATTTTCTCAATGGGAACACATGCCTCAGAAAACACATTGAAAATATTTATCTTTTCTCGGAGTACAGGCAGAGCAATATAGAATACTAGCTTGTAAAAATGCTCTTTGAAAAGCAGAAGAAAAAAATCATAAAACATAGGAAATGAAAAGGGAATCCTCCCAAACCATGCTGCCAGTTGCCATCCGGGAGATTTTCTCATTCCATTTGGAAAGCTTTGTTACAAGCTCAGTTGACAATATACTGAAGGAAACACACATGCCTCAGAGATCCTGGGCCTCTCCTGGGCTTGAGAGAGACCTCACTGCCCCTGCCTTGGGATGCTGGAAGGGAAGCCTTGCTTGGTCCTCACTGTGGCTCTCCTGAATCCCTCTGTCCAATCATACATCCCCCAGGTCTTCGCCCCTTTCATCCTCTCCGAAGCCCAGAATACAGATCACAGGAGGGTTCATCAAAATGTGGCCTGAGATCC
Organism: Eschrichtius robustus; assembly: GCF_028021215.1. NCBI lineage: Eukaryota > Metazoa > Chordata > Mammalia > Artiodactyla > Eschrichtiidae > Eschrichtius > Eschrichtius robustus. The sequence continues at coordinate 51,130,079 of NC_090838.1, forward strand.
CGGAGACAGCTTCCATGGGGACTGTACTGAGTTGCTAACTTCTGGAAATCTGAGCCTTGCAGGAGAACTGAAGTGCCCTGATTACACAGCGTTCTTCACAGAACTTACGCCATCCAGACTCATGAACACCTCCAATTCCCTCTAGACCAGTGGTTCTCAACCAGGGATGGTTTTGCTCTGCCTCCCTGAACAGTTGGCAATGTCTGGAGACATGAGGACATGATGACCTTATGGGCTGTCATGACCGGCAGAGGCTGGAGGGGCACATCCAGCGGGTGGAGGCCAAGGCTGCTATTAAACATCCCGCAGTGCACAGGACCGCTGCCCACGCAACAGAGAAGTACTGGGCCCAAAATATCAACAGTACCAAGGTTGAGAAATCCTTGTCTAGATACTTCCTCTTGTACCATTACCTCAAATCCACCACAAATAGAATACATTTCATCATCATTTTTCCCAGACCTATCTCATCACTTGATATCTTAATTTATGTCAATGGCACTACCATACTTAGTCACTCGACTAGAAATCACAGGCATCACACACACACGCGCACACACACACACATGCACACGCACGCACACACACAGAGTCCCCATCTAAATAGGCACTAAGTCATGTGAATCTGCCCAAGGGAATACTTTTCACTTATTCTCACTTCAATCTCTACCAAATCATACCTCTATCATTTCATATCTGAATCCGTGCACCAGCCTCCAGATTCTCTGCTGGTCTCTCTCTATCCCAACCTGTATTAGTCGGTGTAAGTTAAATGCTGTAGCAAACAACCCCAAACTCTCAGTAACTTAACACAGTAGAGGTTTATTTCTTACCCACATAAAGTCCAATAGGCACCAAAGAGAGAGAGGCTCTGATCCACATATTCAGTGACCCAGGCTCCTTGCAACTTGTGGCAGCACCATTCCCCAGAATTTTGAAGTTTTCTGTCAGATCTTCAGCTTCTGGCTAGAAGATGAGAAAGTGAATGGGTAGGACCACGCATTATGGGCCAGGTCTGACAGTGGTGCATATCTCTTCCGTTAATTCTTAATTGGCCAGGACTCTGTCACCCAGCCTCTCTTTGCCACAAGGCGGACTGGGAAATGTAGTCTAATTTTATGCTCAGAAGGAAAAGCAAAATGGCCTTGGTGAATTCATGACAGTCTCTGCCATATATCTTTTCTGTACACTCCTGTCTAACCTTTCTCAAATACCATTTAATAACAGTTTACCACATTTCCATTCTGTTCAGAAACTTTCTGAATAAATTCTCAATTATTTACTTAACAAAGACCATCATTTAGGCAATAAAGACCTCAACTGCATCACCAATTAAAAAACCTCCATCTGTTATTCCCATCACACCTGGCCCTGCTGCCCAATGAACCCACCACTGCAGGAACCTCTATCCCCAGCATACCATCTCCCACACCACCTATGTGCCTTTGCCTCTGGCTTTTCCCTATTCTGGAATCCTGTCCTTCACCTCGGTGAATATCCAGACCTACAAATCCCATTCTGAACTCTCCAGCCTGCACTGACCTCTCGTTCTCTGCACCTCAATAATGAACAGCAATCTTGGACTCAGTGCTGACAACATCTCAGGAATGGTGCTAAGCATGGATACGCCATCATCTTTTCATCTGTTATGATCCCGTTCACTCTTTCCAACAACCTATAGAGTAACTATCATTCATCTTACTTTTTCTTTTAAAGAAATGGAAATTGAGGCTCAGAGAAGTAAAGCAACTTGCCATCACACCTCTGGCAAGTGGTGGAAGCCCATCCTCCCAACACACCCACACCGCCCCTGAAACGAACGCCCCCACTGTCTTCTCCTGAACTTCCTCTTACTGACATCTCCTTATGAGTCCCGAAAGAGGAAGAAAAATCTAACACAAATTAGGCAGTATCAGAAAGATGTCCTCTTACGCTAAGGTCTTATGAAGGGAAGAAACCACCACGCTCCCTCTGGCTGAGCCTGACCAGAAGCAGCAGGCAGGGTGAGCCAGGTTCCAAACCTGGTTCTGCACGGCATCCCAAACTGGGAGTCAGCAGGTCCAAGCAGGGACTCTGGCAGGCAGCGAAGCGTGTGTTCTTGCTAGATTATTCGGGCCGGGGACCTGGCAGGCCAAGCCACCAGGGATGCAGCCATGGGTAGGAAGGTCAGAGAGAGGAAAGAGGAGATGTGTGCTCTTGAAAGGCACATTCACATGTGAGAATGGGCTGCTGTGTGGGTGGGAATGTGTGCCCAGCCTGGCACCAGAGACAGAGGAGGGACCTGGCTTCCCTGGGAGAAGAGCTGGCTTCGCCCGGGACCTGTGCAAAGAGCCCTTTCCATGCCAACCGCTGGTCCAACCATATGAAAGGAGGCTTTTTTCCTTAGTGGAGTAAACTTGAACAAGTTACCTACCTCCCTGTGCCTCTGTTCCTTACGTTGTAAAGGGGAATTAACTCACGACTTACTTCATAAAGTGGCGATGAGAATTACATGAGTTAATACAGGCAAGGTGCTTAGAACCAAAGCTATTATTATTGTTTCTATATCTTGCAAAAGGGTGAAGATATTTCATACCCAGCTGGTGAAGATATTTCATACCCAGCTGGAACACATATTTAGTTTTAGCTTTGCCATCACAGACCACAGATCTGGAGAGTTAGATGAGCTCCTTATTTACTACGAAGCATCATGACCTTTGGTGACTTGGGCATCCTATCGCCCACTCCTGCCTTACCTGCAGGGCAATGGGAGTGAGATTGTCCATGAAGGGCAGTGAGGAACACCTAGCTCACAGTACCTTCTACACCCACCCACCATGGCGCCCGAAATCTAACCACTAGGGCAAGGTTCTTTTGGCTTCAGAAATAGTTCTTAATCTTGTGGACATCACAGATTTCCTGAGAATTTGCTCCAAGTTATGGACCCACCCACATCCACTCACACAAACTCATATAGGCACATAGAAAAATTCTCTTATATGTGGCATATAATTTCAGGATATTCAGAGACTTTCTAAAGTCTAGCCCAGTTTAGCAAACGCTGGCTTAACTGCATTGACTGCATAGCAATGGAACTAAACTTGGGAGTTTTCTTGCTGAGAACCTCGAGCAGAGACTTGCTCTCAGCTGAGCCCCATCTGTCACCCAGAAGGGACCACTGGTAAATCCCACACCTCTCCCCTCTGTGCTCACAAAACTTTGCCACCACACCTTCAGCAGGACCTTACTGGTTTATTACCTTCCCCTGCCAGCATCCCCAAGAGTCACCTGGGAATCACTTGTGACTCAACTGACGTGTCCACCTGTGCCAAGAAGGCCCCTCCTCCTCTCCCACCCAGTAAAGGGACACAGAGAGTGCTGCTAGGACACTGCTATGCCCCTGCCCCACCCCAGCGCCTCAATCCCAGGACACTCCGGCCCTCAAGACCATCACCATGCCCTAACACTTTTTTGCAGCCTTTTAAATTCTTCATTCCTGGGGTGGCCAGGAGACTGGGGACAAAATCCTTGAATGAATTCTAGAATAAAAACCACTCAACTCTGTCCACTGTGCTTCCTCCTCGCCTGCAGAACCCACAGGAGAAATCAAGCAGGCTCTCATGGCAACTGGTGTTTCCTGCCCTAAGTAAACTGTAAAATGGGTTTGGAAACAGAATGAGCACCTTGGACCCTGAAGCTTGCCCTAGTCCTTCCCTTTGAAAAGGGACACAATGTAGATAGTCCACAGAAGTAGAAAACCTTGTGCTGGAGTCTAAAAGTCAATCTCCTCTGCAGCTCTGAGCCCGCAGAAGGAAGGTTCTCTACGCTGGGACCTCAGCCATGTGCACAGAGGGTGAAGTGAAAAAGCTGCTGCTTCTTGGGCATTACTCAGGGCAGCCTGCCGGCAAGCGGGGGAGAGGGAAAAGACCAGGGTGAAAATGGAAAGGAGTTTTTACCTTTTTATACAGAACTGTGCTACTGCTGGTGTCACTATTCAGGTTTCTTAGCAGCAAGAATAGGTGACAAAGGAAACCAGGTAAAGAGTGCGGGTATCTGAGGCCTTTCTAAGCATAGTTGTGATTGTAAAGATTTCGCTGAAATACCCAATATGGGAATCGTGTCAGATGGATTCTGAGAGTTTTCGGTGCATATGCTCATGTCTACCCGGATGTGTTTGCGAACACACATCTGGTATTGTACAAGCCTTTGTATATGTGTGTGTGCATCTGTGTTTGCACTCATGGGTTTGGAATTGATGTCAGGGTCTACTTATGTAGGTACATGTTCAATTAATAGAGGGAGAGAAGAAAATAATTTTGTACAAAGCAGTAGTAGCGTTTTACAAAGCAACAGTGCTATTCTTTAACAATCCTACCTTCTCTTTTCCACACCTTTAAATTCACCTGGAAAAAATACTGGCGTCCCCATTCAATGATGGACAGGGTACTGCTTTTGAATGGAAATCAGGGCATTACCTCAACCTGATAGTATAAACCAAGAGTCAGAAAACTATGGCTCCTGTGTCAAATCCAGCCCACCGGTTTCCCCTACAACAGCAGAGCCACGTGGATCATTCTATCTGGCCCGTTACTGTAAAGTTTGTACCCTCCTACTATCAGTCTTGTTTTTTAGGATACTCCACCCCCAGGGTCACTAGTCATTTTACTAAGGCTGAAACTGAAAATAGAGCAGACTCCTGTGTGCTCAACTTTAACCTAGAATTCAAGTTCAATAGCACAAGTTCTCTGGGAAGCCACTGGGATGTTCTTTCTTCTGCGGCTCATATTTTGGGTGGAGGAACTCTGAGTTCCTCCCTCAACCAGTGGAAATGCTGAAGGCAGGGCACTGAGTCCCAGAGCAAGTAAAGAAACCAGCTAACCATGAAACTCCAGACCGGTTCCTTAACATCTCTGGGCCTTTTTATGTCAGCAACAATCACCCAGCTTGTAGTCACTGTATTTAGATCTTGGATAAGGGTAGTACTGTCTTTAAGGGTGTGCTTCCTCTGAATCAGTTAAACAATCCTCCTTCCTCCATCCTTATTGGGGACACAACTGAGGCCCCCTTAGAATCCTGGAGACTCATGAAGTAACACTGAAAGAAATGCCAAGTTCTATGAAGAAATGTAGTTTAAATACACAGATCACTATGACTATGATATGTTAGACCATTTTTGTCTATGATGTTGACAGACCTCTCCAATCATCAAATTCTTCTGAGGTAAGCAAATCCAGAGGGATGGATACAGGCATATTTGGCCCTTAGTGCTACTGATTAAGTAGAGTCAGAAGATAGAATCTTTGGGAATGGTGAGCAAATATATATTGATATAGAGTACAGCCTCCACTCATGGGAAACCCAGCCTTTTCTTTTGAGTGGACCAAGATTCAGAAATCAGATTTTGCTAGTCACTTAGCTGAGAACCTGAACTATGTCACAGAATCCCTGTGTTTGGCTTCCTCAAAGCTAAAACATGGCATGTGATCAGCTTTCCTGCTGGCCATCAGGGGACTGCAGTCCATAACCTGTGTAAGCCTTGACCTTCTCACCCTAGAGATGCTGAAAAACAGATCAAGGCCTGGCAATATCTTCCCCATCCGGCCCTGTTCCAAAGTTGCAATCAATATGCAACTCAATCTCCCTTAACTCTGACATTAAGAAATAATGAACCCAGTGTCATGCTGTGTGCCATGTTTGCTAGAGGATGGAGGGAAGAGATTTGAGGGCTTGAGCTGGAGGTGACCTCATCCTCTGGCCATGCTCTGCTTTTACAATGGTGATTCCTCACACTCCTTTGCAGAGCTGCAGCCTGTGCATCTGACTCTGCACACGCTGTCTTTCCTAAAGAGCCATTTATTATGACACACAATGTACATAAAGGTTGGAACCATCCACTGTACTCTGATTTGCTATAACTGTCACTTGTAATGCTTGCCTCTCATTTATACCCAAAATGAAATTCTCCAGCATGGCACCAATACCACCAAGTACCCTTCCGGAAGGGAAGGATTTGTTTTCAGCTGCTTCCCTGCTCAGCTCTGATAGGACGCTGCCTGGAAGCAGGGGCTCCAAACCCTGTCCTGGGGCTGTGCTGGAAAGCAGACAATGAGCATGGTGGTCATCCTCAAGGGGCACTGTGTGCTCTTAATGAAGGGCGGAGCCCTTGCTAGGAGCCTGGCGATGACTGGGGAGGAGCAGACACCCGCCATCACTGATGTCCTCCAAACAACTGACAGGCTGAGATAACTCAGTTTGTGTACCTTCCCCCCCCCCGACCTTTCCACCACCCCTGTGGGAAGGAGGGAGACCCTGTTGTCTCTGAGAAGGTGAGCAAAAGAAGAGGTGAGGGGAGATGGATGTTTCCCAGGCACACTGATCCTTCAGTGTAAAATTAAGAAAACAGAGGCCGGAGGGAAATGGGATGAGGCAAGCACTTCGTCAGAAAAAAGGTTTCCTGCAGCATGAAACTGTATTTAGGGGAATATACCTTAAAAAGAGGCACACTCTCTAATCCAACTGCATTAGCCCCTCCACAGGCTGATTTCCCAGAAGGCACCACATCTGCTAAGGCTCAGTTTACTGAGCCAGAATTTGATTTCTGCATCTATCTAGGTACCCTGATACTAGGAAGAGGGCCATTCTTGGTCACAGAATGATGGGGCCTAGGAGCCATCAAAAGAGGGAACATGTGAGGGTCTCTGGCCAGAGCAGGGTTAGTTGTCTGGAACTGGCAAAAAGCAAAGGCTGCTCCGTCTAGGCCGGAAGTTGGTCAGTGGCACAGTAACACATGCAGGCTAAGCTGTGTTTGGTCGGGCCTGGTTTTGAGACAAGAGTCCTGGATCTGAGCCCTTATTCTGCCATTCTATGTGAGTCTGAGAAATCACCGGCTGTCCCTGCTCTTCCATTTCTCACTCTGTCCAGTGATGGACAGAAATTCTATCCTTCAAATTCCTTCTCTGGGGACGTTGATGAGAATATTCTTCAGACCACACTGTGAAGATGGTCTCATGCTTACAAAGACTGTTTCTTCCTGAGTTACAAAAAAACTTTCCCAGTTAGTATTTCCTCTCAAGCTTAAGAATAGGCCATGTACTTTCACAAACGTGGCCCCAAAGAAAGCACTACCCAAGGCCATTTGTGGGCAATTTCTCTCTCGCACATTTGGAGGATAATAGCTTTGGGTTCTAATCCAAAACATATATACGTCCCTGTGTGCAAGAGGGGATGAAGGAGGAGGATATAGTGGAGTGGAGGGGAAAGGCACAAAAAAAGTAAGATGAAGGGGCTGCGGAAAATGGAAATAGAGAAAAGAGCCAGCTGGAGATTAAGCAACTACAACACAAGTGGGACTAAACTCACGAAACCGGTGGAAGGACTCACTTGGAAAAGCACTGTGATTTCTCCTGGAGAAGCCACCAGTGAGTCTGGTGTGATAATTTTTAAGAACCTGGAGACAAATGCTGCCATGAAAGGTGATAACTGTTAAAACACAATCATATTTATAGCCTTCTGGTCATCTGCTAAATGTTCTCCTGATTATATTTCAATCCTGGTTTCTTTGCTATGCCCTGTCTCCTATAAGCCAGGTTGAGCCTTCCATGATTATGTCATCTCATTTGGACTTGTACTATTTGGATACTCTTCCTCTCGCTCATGCTTTCCATGGAATGGCCTTTGGAGGAGCTGTCAGGAATAAAGGCTGATGCTATCCAGGCTCACTGCCTGCTGATGACCTCCACATGATGTCTGTAACACGTGTCCTTAACATGCTGGCTTGAGGGCCTCTCTATAGTTCCCATGCATGTTTCTATTTAATGAAGAGAGCCAAGTGATTCTGGAGATGAAAGGAATTCAGGAGATGAAAAATACACACTTAGCACTTTAAAAAAAAAAAAATTCCATTCCAAAGAGGGAGATGTCAAAGGAAGGACATAGGGCAATATGATGGGTGGGGTTCACTGTAGCAGGCTTCAGACCAGAAGTGAGAGTGGCAGTGGATGCCTCTAGCAAAGGCAAAGACCAGATTTGAGGGTCAGACTATCTTACCAAACTGGGGCTGCAACACATATATGGGAAGTGAGGAAATGTATTCAGTAGAATTAAAATCTGTAACACCTAGAACTCCATGCAGGAAAGCTTCTGGGTTCACAGTGGTCCACAAGCTGGAACAGAGGGAATTAAAGTGGAGGTGAGAGCACCCCAGGGGCCTGATGTCCTGAGATGTCTCTTCCATTAAGCCCTGGGTCACTGATTAAGCCCAGAGTGCCCAGTAGGCTGCTTTTAAGGTATCTTTAAACAGAAACACGCATAACAAGATTATGTGTTTATTAGTTGACAAAAATGTTAGGACCAGAGGCTCACAGGAACCTAACCCTGAATTTCCCCTAGGAGCAAGGGTTCAGTGTTCACTAATTCAGTATTCTGGTGACTTTAGAGAACATGGTTACTGCAAATAATGAGAGTCATGGGATGCTGATGGTAGAAGCGAGGGGGGTGGGTACTAGCATGGGGGACTTCTGTGTTTGAATAGGTAAAGAATAGAAGACAGAGTTGGAAAGCAGGGGACCCGGCCACAGAGAGCTGGGAAGCCAGCAGGAAACGTGGGACTAAATATGCCAGCTTGTTCAGGATGGTCCCTATCCCTGCATGCCAGAGGGGGAAACGGCTTCTCCCAGAACCCCATGCAAGTTGCTGCTACCTAAGAACAGTGCAGTGATCATTAATTAATAAGAACATGGAAAACCTAAGCAGACAGACCCACAGTTAAGGGGCCGCAGAGACCCAGAGAGGGTATCTCCAGGGGCTGCCTCTTTGCAGTCCAGTTTATGACTCTTCAGGGAAGGCTAAGCTACAGACTTATTATTTTCCTTCTGGGACTAAAAAGAGAACCGTAGTTTCCTGTCCTATTAAGCCTGTGCCTTTCATGATCATTAAAATACCTTTAAATACTTCGTTTCTCCCCCTTAAAGTGTTCCAGGCATAAGGGAAGCTATTAGTGAATTAATAGGAAGTAACCTTGTTCCAAAATAACAAACACATGATGCCATTTGAATTTGGCTTCTCTCTTCTTCCCTTTTGGGTGTTCAGAAATAGCCACTTACAAACACATGAAGGCATTTGCCTCAGTGGTAAATATGTCTTTCGTGTCGATTTCAGCAGGCAACTCTCTGCAGACGTGCACATGTGTGCTCATTTCCTGCCCTCCAAAATTATTTTTTTTGGTTGTGGACATATGGTGAGCAATAGTTGGAATAGTTATTCAGGGCGCAGACTCTCCTCTGGGATCCGTGGGACAAATCTTGCTCCTTCTGTCAAGTCAGAATCAGCGAGAATGTATTGAGCACTGCAGTGGGCAAGGGGTTTTAATCGTGTGTGCATGCTTACCACCAATCTCATAATAAAATCATTATCAGTCCTCTATGGCATGTCAATGGTCAAACGGATAATAACTAATGAAGCAGCTCACAATTTGTAAGAGCTTAACTATCATCCAGGTACTGTTCTATGTAACTTGCAGGTATTAAGAAAGTTAATTCATAAACAACCCTAGGAAGTAATTACTAATATTATTGCCATTTTATAGATAAGGAAACTAGGGCAGGGAGAGTTAGTCTAGGCAGGTAACTTGTCTAAATCTAGAATTCAAAAGATGGATAGGACTGTGATCCAGACAACTTATTGACATTTAATTTGAGTTTGAGTTTCACTCTCTGTGTATCCTCTCTCTTGCAAACTCCCACCTCTCTTGAGAAGGGAGCCAAGCTCTGGGTGCCCCCTTGGCTCTGGAAGATTTGTGTAGCAGGTTGGAAGCTGAAGATTCTGAAGTGCCCCCTCTTCTTGTCTTCCATGAAAGCCTAAATTCATAAATAAGGGGTTATTGCAAACTCCTGGGGCGCAGAGAGAAGTGAGTAGTTCTGAGGGAGCTAGAGAGAGGAGGGATGGCTCCAAGACTGGGACCAGGAGGAAGCTAGCAAATCCCGGGAAGGCAGAGACCCATGCCCCACTGCCAGGAGTGCAGGACCTCGGAGAAGAACAGCTGTGTGGTCTCCCCAGGAAGGCTGGACCCTGGGCAGTGGGACCCCCCCCCCCCTCCGCCAGTCTAGGTCCTGCAGGCTCTGCAAAGCCTGAGAGTGACAGAGTCACCCACGTTCCAGCAGGACATGGGCCTGGAGAGAGAACAGATCTGAAATAAGCATGGTGGATTGAAAACCAGAGGCTCCTCCTCCTTTTTCCAGCTACAGGGAGACTTAGAACCCCCAGGAAGGAGGAGGAATAATCACTGAGATTGAATTTACCATTATTCTGGGCAGACAGCAGCTTAGAGTCAGATTTTATTTGACTTAAAGAAAATTATGAAATGGGCAGTTTTTGTAGACCAAGTTGGTGGTGTGAGAGTCTTCTACCCAATATGAAGTGTTTAGAGAAGATTTCACAGAGGAGGAGGGAGGACTTGGACTCTTAAAGGAAGAGTCAAGGCTAGGGAGGCAGAAGGAAGGACAGAACCATCTGGCCAGATGCAAGAGAGGGGCCACTAGTGAGGACAGAACGAAAGCACGAGGTCAGAGCAGAGGCCAAGAGCGGCCCGGGCTGGAACGGGGGGATGAGGCCTGTGGGGAGATAAGGTGTGAGGGGCTGTATCTCCAGACGGGGGTGGTGGGGGGTGGGCTTGCCTTTAGGCTCGCTCCACGAAGGCCTGCTTTGCCAGCACACTGTGTCAATACACTGGCGAGAGTCACTTTGAGACAAGGCTATTGGGCATCATTCTGTCCTACCCAGCAGTCTTATGTCTTCCTGACTCTTGACTCTGCCCATGCTGTTTCATCCCTGCAATATCTGTCCCTCTGTACCCACCCCAACCCTTCCTCAGCATCCCCAAACCCCGCAGAGAAGTCAACAAGATCCTCACTGTCATTTAAGGCTTAATCCAACCACCACCTCGAATACAAAGCCCGCTCTGACCCCCTCAGGGGACCAGCCCTGTGGTTACGCTACTCTCTGCGGGACTGCGATTTAGTATCTTTTCATGTCGCCCGGTTCTCCTGTGCACTTCATAACGGCAGGAACCGTATCATTTTCACACCGGGGTCCTCACAGTGCCTGGCACATCCAAGAAGGGCTGATACTCCTTGGCTGAGCGTTGCAGAGCTGCGGTTAGCTGCACACAGAGGGAAACGGCTGGGTGTTTTATGAGCAATCCTCACCTCTGCACCCTCTGTCCATGGTGCACCCGACCCCCAGGATGGTGGTCACTCTTCTGGGTCATTGCTGGAGGTGCTGCTCAAGGGCAAGTACGTGACCTGGGCAGGCGACAACACATCGTCCATCGTCTCTAGTGTCACAACAGAGCACAACCCAAGGGAATGAGATGGAGAAGGGAGAAGTCTTGACACAGAAGGTGCAAAAACCAACCAAACTGTAGGACATAGAACTCAGAGTAACGAGGGCAGCTGTGGGTCACAGGCACAACGGAAGGCCCCTGAGCATGTGCGGTAGCATAGAGCTCAGAGTTTCAGGACAGAGGAGGGCAATGCTGTCAGAAAAGGAGAGTCAGGGCTTCCCTGGTGGCGCAGTGGTTGAGACTCTGCCTGCCAATGCAGGGGACACGGGTTCGAGCCCTGGTCTGGGAAGATCCCACATGCCGCGGAGCAACTAGGCCCATGAGCCACAACTACTGAGCCTGCGCATCTGGAGCCTGTGCTCCGCAACAAGAGAGCCCGCGATAACGAGAGGCCCGCGCACCGCGATGAAGAGTGGTCCCCACTTGCCGCAACTAGAGAAAGCCCTCGCACAGAAACGAAGACCCAACACAGCCATAAATAAATAAATAAATAAATAAAAATTAAAAAAAAAGAGGGGCAGATGTGGAAAATCTACCCCTCCCTGGAGCAGAGGACTGGAGAAGCAGTTGGGCATGGCCTGGGGTAATGCTAGGAGAATCAGGCCTTCGGGTGACTCCAAACAAGAAATCAGTCCTTCCCACTGCAGCAGGGACACGCAAGAGAAGCAGTCCACTTTGATACAGAAACGGCACAGGATTTCAATTCAGGGGAATTGGGCTTGCATTTGGACTCAGCCACTAATTAGCTGTGTGACCCTGGTACAGTCATTTGACTCTACCTCTCTGAGCATCCATTTCCTCATTTATAAAATGAGTGGGTTGAACTCCAGGGAGATGATTACTACAGCCCTTTTTAGCTGTAACAGGCTAGGACGTTATTTAAACCCATCACAGCTGTAATGTGACAGCCTTCTGAGGCTTCCCTTCTTCCATCCGGTCCTACATCTACATGAAGAGGGAAAACACATGCATTGTAACCCAGAAGCATTTGGGGAAATGGTATAAGCAAAGCATCTAAGACATTTATCAAGAAAATCTGAATATCAACCATCAAGCCCCAGGCCTGAGGGGAGCTGGGAATATTTCAGGGCACATTAACCACTGTTGTGGTAACTAATTGTGCACACTGACTTTGAGTCTGTTTCAACAGTCACATCTCAGAGTGTAATTCCTACACTGTTTCCAGGGAGGGAGGGGCCTGAGCAAGTGCTAGTGAGTCTTCCTAGAGTCTGAACTGAGGACTGGTAATAGCTGGCATTTCAAAAATGTAGCCTTTTGTTTATTGAAAAACTGCTTAAAAGCATTCAACTCCCCCATCTCCGATCCTCTTCTGAAAAAGAAAACCGTAAATATGATTTCAGTCCGTTGTGTTAATATCAGGATGCACACACAGAAGTCTCTGGGATCCAGTGTCCTGCAAAAACCCATCTGTGATGCCAACGACTTACAAGAGAAAGAAGGGCATTAACGCTTTCAGGTCTCTCGAGAAGTGAGAGTTCAGTGGTCACTTGCTCTAAATACAGAAGGTTAAAAAAAAGATCTCATGCATCAGTGTGATGTTATTTGAAAATAAAAACTGATAAAAATGTATTGGAATAGTTTGACGGATTTGAATGTGCATCTTCCCCTAAAATAATTTATCTCTGCAGAGACATCCGTCATTGAAACCGCTGGCTTAACTGATCTAAATTCCCACTGTTTGCCATTTGCTCAAAGCCTTATCCATGTCCCAATTAAAATCTCTGCTGGCAAACACTATGAGAGATGTCAGAGCAATTTTCATAAAAGAGTAAAAGAAGGAAACCACACAGAATTTTTAACAATGTATTAGCTGCCATGAAGGCAGAGTGGTACGCGTGGGTCATGTTGGGGAGTGGGCCCTTGAAGGATTTTATCATCATCAAAACTTGGCTGCCTTAGGTTGGAGAGTATATCCAATCAATCAATCAGTCAATCAATCAATCATTATTTACCTAAAATATAATAGGGAAAATAGTTAATATCACAGTTTTTTGGAGGTAGAGGCTAGGCATACGATATAAGGCCTTGCCACTCAGGGTGGCCTTGTACCAGAGCATCTCAGTATCACCTCGAAGCCTCAGGTCCCATCCAGGCCTACTGAATCAGGATCTGCATTTTAACAAAATCCCCAGATCAAAGGGATTCATATCTTTATTAAGGTCTGACAAGTGTAAGTAGTAGGCATGAATTCAAGAAACTAAAAGTAGGTGTGTGTGGGGGGGGCGGTGCATGTGTGTGAGGGGGCGTGTGTTGGAAAAAAAGGTGTGAGTACAGACCGTAAATGTGGAGTTGGGATTTTGAACCCATCCAGTGTATTCCAGAGCCCATGGCCTTAGCCACCAAGCTGTTCTGCCTAAGAGACCATTTGTATGTGAATCCCATATCCACAGTCTCCACTTGAATATCTCCAGTGACAGGCATCTCACTCATTCTCAGGTGGCAACCTATTCCATTTTCAGGAGTTACATAGCTCATTTTTCAAAGACCTGGAATGATTTGGATATTGTGATAAACTGACACCTTGCAGGGGTCCTGGATCTCTCTGAAAAACATACAAATATCTTATCCCTTTTCTCCATTCAATCCTTGAAGTATCTGGTGATGGCTCTTGTGACTGCTCTTAGACTGGACTGTCCTTTGCAAGGATATGGTTGTCAACTTCAGGTCATGACTGCCAAAGAGAAATCCTTTGGCAGGCTAGCCCTGTGACCCTGGGCACATTACTAAACCTTAGTGTATGTGGCAGTTTTCTCATCTCTAAAATAGGGTGAGAATAGTACCTGCCTCGAATGTGTTTTGTGAAGAGGGATAAAATAATCCAAATGATGCCCCCAGTCAATGATCAACAATACATAGTAAGTGCTCAGTGAAGGCCAGCTATTATTATTCCCAGCTTAAACACTCTTTGTTCGAGAAAGGCATTAGAGAAAAGGCAGAGTTTAATTGTATCTTTAAAAGATGTAATGTTAACAACAGAACGTTTGTCAGCCAAAAGGGCATTCTGGAGGAGCAGGGACCTGAAAGCACCAAGTATCAGAGTTGGAGATTGTGGATTAAAAAACAAACAAAAAAAAATTGGTTTAGTCTGATTAGAGTAAAAGGTTTGTAGACCAGTGAGAGAGAGAGCTAGAAAGGTAAGTGAAGGACAGATGATGCTTTTCAAAAGTGTGACTCTGAGAAGGGCAGGTTGGGAGCTAAGCAACATGAGACCACCAGAGGCACCTTTTAACCGAATCTGGAGCCTAAGCAGTGGCTCGGAGGAAGGTATGGGGTCTGACGTCACAAGGCACATACCTGCCCTTCGTATTTGGTTGACCCATATGGTATCGCTGATACTACCTTGCCTTTGACCTAGAAAACCAGCAATTTCATTTGGTTCAAGCAAATACAAGTCCCTTCCTTGCCTTTAATGCATAAGGGAGGTGTGGCTTTTCAGAAAGACAAATCTACCTTTGCGCCCCTGCCCCACCCATGACTTCCTCAGAGGCTGAGGGAACCTATGGAAAGGGGATTTCAAAGCAAAGGCGTGACATGCTGAATCATCAAAAGGCATGTTACTTTCTGGGTGTCCCAGGGCCCTGGCACCACGGTGACCAGAACATCTTTGTCTCATGGATCCACTTTCCAGAAGCATCCACAGTTTACTGCTGATGTAGGCACCCCAAGAACCTTCTTGCCTTCTACCCAACTCCAAGACTCTTGCCCAGGCTTTAAAATGTTAGCTTTGCATAGAGCATTCGCAATCATTTGGGTAAAAACTAAATTCAGAACAAAACAAAACCCTGGGCTCCTTCTGACAGCCTGAAAGGACAGTTTAGGAAAAAAGTAAGAGGGAAACAATTTATTGAGAAGGAAAAAAAAATGCTAACAAGATATTTCAAAATAATGGCAGCTGCATGCACTTCCAGCGTGAGGGCCTCGCCTGGGCCCATTTTGGTAACAACGGGAACTGCTGCTTTTTCTTTCCCAGGCATATGTTTAAAGCGCCCTGCAAATGATTTCATGTTGGATCGAGGTCCATTACTCACAATTCATATTTGGTCTAAATTACAGTAAATGTTATTTCAAGGTTTACAAGTTAATTATTACAGTATAGTATTTACTCCATTATATAGAAATTACTGCAGTATCTAATGCCTAAAGGCTTTTCCCCCTCGCATATGAAGGATAGAGAATATTTTAGAGTTTTTTCAAGCAGAACAGGGCTCACTGGGGTGTGTGTGTGAGCGTGCGTATGGGATGGGGGCTGGGAAGACGGTACACGGAGATTTGCCGGCAAAGGCCCACGTTCTTTAGGATGTAGGTTATGGGGAGCATTGGTAGCCAAGCTTGCTTTAGCCGAAGTCTCAGGAAATAGCACATCCTATCTGTAGGGCCTAAGGAGATGGTGCTGACGCCCGTAGATATGCAAGAGGTCCACGTCACCTCCCACGTGCCCTCGATATACAGTGCAGAACAAAAAAACCCTTTTGACCTACAGATGAACAAAGATTGGGTTTACTCATCTCTGGGAGGCAGATGCCTGAGAGACCTCAACTGCAATTTGGCTCACCCTCTTTGGGCTTGTTGTGGAGGTTTAAATGGTCTCCTTACATACACCCTCCCACCAAACACCCCACCCTTGCTACAGAAGGGTCAGCAATGAGACACCTGGTAGCCCCCCACTCTGGGCTACATTTACACCTCTTTGCTCCATTCCAGCTGAGTTCTTTGTTCTGGCTGCCAAACCCAAAATGGATTCCATAAGCATCCTGCTTCCCAAATGTTGGTCCAAATGGCAGCCTGTAGGTCTGGGAACCCTAGGGGCCTGACAGGCAGTTGAGCTGAATGACAGGCTTGGGATCCAACTCCACATTTTGCTCCTCTGGCTGCAGCCCAGCATCTTGGGCTAGTCGGCCGCAGCTTCCTCTTGCAATGTCCTCTCCTCCACAGAAGCCCAATCGCCATCACCTTGATCGAAGCTGAGCAGATGGAAAAGGAGGATTTGGCAATCACAGAAACACCGTGTCCCCAGACCCGGGCCCCTCTTCATGAGGCGAGAAAACGGTGATCAGTGGGACCAGGTGAGTCGATGTGCAGTGAGTGAACACCCTCTGTGTGTCTAGGCCTGAGGTTGGCACAGTTGGAAGGAAAAGCGGTCGGTACTTTTTGTGCATGCTTTCTCCAAATGCAAAGGATTCCACGGCTCAGCCTTCTCACTGTCATGGAGGCAGAGGCAGAGGGGGTGAAGGGAGAGAAACTGCCAGCGTGTTTTCTCCTAAAGCGCTCTTGACACACTTCCTTTTGGCAGGTGGAGGAGGAACCTAACACTGGAGGGTAGAAGTGAAAATGCTCTTGGAGCTGGCTCCTAGAGCTCACAGGTGGGCTTCCAGTTTTAGGAAGGTTCCTGTTACGCTAGAGCACATGACCTGCCTTCCTTGGACCCTAGCAATTGTTCAAGAGACCACTGTTTGGCTGATGGACACTGGAGGATAATTTACCCCAGAGCTTGCTCATTCCCCTGCCCCTCACCTTAATCACAATCATAATCGCTGGCTCCTTACCATCCAGGTACACCCCTCTCCCCTCTGCCTCTCACCCTTCCAGTCTAGTAATCTTTGCAAAATGTACATCTCATCACATCTAACTGTCCTGCTTTAATTCCACCAGTGGTTTCCCATGACTCTCAGCATAAATCCCACTTCCTTGAATGGCTAACCACGCCTCACGTGGCTGAGCTCTGCCAGCCCCTCCTGCCTTCCCTCTACTATTTTCTTTCCTGCAGTTCTTTTTTTTTTTTTTTTAAAATTTTATTTATTTATTTATTTATTTATTTTTGGCTGTGTTGGGTCTTCGTTTCTGTGCGAGGGCTTTCTCTAGTTGCGGCAAGCGGGGGCCACTCTTCATCGCGGTGCGCGGGCCTCTCACTATCGCGGCCTCTCTTGTTGCGGAGCACAGGCTCCAGACGCGCAGGCTCAGTAATTGTGGCTCACGGGCCTAGCTGCTCCGCGGCATGTGGGATCCTCCCAGACCAGGGCTCGAACCCGTGTCCCCTGCATTAGCAGGCAGATTCTCAACCACTGTGCCACCAGGGAAGCCCCTCCTGCAGTTCTTAAGGTCCAGCCACTCTGGCCTCCTTTAACCCCTAGACCCTACGCCTGCCCCTTCCTACCTCTGGGAGTTTACTTATGCTGCTTTTGCCAGCTTCCCCATGCCACTCCTCCCTGACCTCTTTCCGGTGGCTCTCTGTAACCTGTCCTTCAGATCCCAACTCAGGGATCTCCCCTGACATCTGGACTCAGGCAGTTCCTGCCCTGGCCTTTCCCACGACTCATATAAACCCTCACGCTGAGCACTCATCTTACTCTATTGTATTCAGTTGTTAAATATCTTTCTGTTCTGCTGGACCATAAGCTCTGTGAGGGCAGCTGTCTCATTTGTCCTGATCATCCCCAGCAACTAGTAAAGTGATTGGCAATGGTAATACATATTTATTGAAAAAAGATGTTCTTGAGTGAATTCCAAGAATACTTAGCGAAAAAAGTAGGCAGTTTAGTGTATCAACTGGGTGGAGAAACATGGCAGGAGTACTAAAGAGAGCTAATATGTACTGGGCACTTACTATGTGCCAAGCACTGTACAGCTGTTTAAGTTTCCCAACAATCCAATATGAGATAGGTGCTCTTATTGTACCTCTTCTGCAGAAGGAAAAACTGCGATGCAGGGACAGTAAGTAATATGACCCTGGGTACTTGGCTCATAGGAGGCAGAGCCAGGAAGTAATCCCAAGCAGTTGGGTGCAGAGTTAACGCACTTGTAACCATTCCTCTAGGCTGACTCCCACCAAGCTCGATGTGGGTGAGAATAACAGCCATCAACACACTTCAGTCCTTTCTCTCCTTCTGCTTCCAGCTCCCACTGTCTCTCTGCAAACAAGCCCTTGTTCAATGAACATATATTTAATGTGAGGAGAGAATAAAACTTATCAGCTCCACGATTGCTTCATACACACTCTTTTACTACCTGTCACATCTTTACAATGTAGTCAAAGCATTCTCAGCGGCAGAGATAATTAAAACAAAACAAAAAAGGTAACAAGTTTGGGCAGAATAAATGGTTATCGGAGAGAAGGACTCGCCTTATTAGTCCCGATCAGCCCTGCAAGTGCTGAACTCAAGCCTTCTGGAAAGAAGGTGCCTCCTGACCCTTCCCTGCTCCTCCCATTTCCCTCCCCCAAAATGCACCTTCATATCACACACACACACACGCACACACACACACACACACACACACATTTGGACTAGAAAGCAAGGTGAGGGCTGTGGCAGCTCATAAGACTCACTAGAAATTCTATCAGAAAGCAAAATCCCCAGCAGAGTTTTAACATCAGTTGTGCCCAGCCATCAGATTTCAGAGAGGGGATGGGGAGTTGAGAGAAAAATGGACGAGAAGCCTCCATTCCTTGCTGGTCTCTAAAGTTACCACCTTGGATTCCCCCCAGCACAGACCCCACCCAGTCTGGTCCCCATTTATGTGTCCCACTCCTCTTTCTGTGCATGTGACCATTCTAGCGAACTAGAAGATTTCTCTCAATAAGACTATTCCATGGGACTTCCCTGGTACTGCAGTGGTTAAGAATCTGCCTGCCAATGCGGGGGACACAGGTTCGAGCCCTGGTCCGGGAAGATCCCACATGCCTTGAAGTAACTAAGCCCGTGCGCCACAACTACTGAGCCTGCGCTCTAGAGCCCGCGAGCCACAACTACTGAAGCCCGCGCACCTAGAGCCCGTGCTCCGCAACAGGAGAAGCCACCGCAATGAGAAGCCTGCGCACCGCAATGAAGAGTAGCCCCCGCTCCCCGCACCTAGAGAAAGCCCGTGCAAATAGAGAAAGCCTGCATGCAGCAACGAAGACCCAAAGCAGCCAAAAAATTAATTAATTAATTAATTTTAAAAAAGACTTTATTCCATAAAGAGTTTTCACTCATAAAATGTTAAATGCAAATAAATATTTTATGTTCCAAAGCACTTTACTGACCTGCCAATTAATCAAGTATCTTTCCATATCTCATTTTCTTTTATCTGTGTGGCAACTAATAATCATTTCTACTGTTGAAGGCAATTATGTGCTTCATGGAGTTAGCCAAGCCATTGCCTATCTTAAAAGGGAGCACAGTGTGTCCCTCTTTCCACAGTGCCTGTTGCTGTCTTCTTGACTCCAGATGGAGCTACTTCCAGTCTACAATACCCTTGAGTGATCCTGACCTTGAAAGACCAAGGGAAAGAGATTACACTTCAGAGTTACTGTTCCCCCAGGTGTGAATCCTGGCCTCACCATTCCCAGCTGCATGACCCTGGGCATGTCCCACAGTCTCTCTGGGGTTCAATTCACTGGAGTAGGGATTTCTGGAATAGGAATTTAAATCTATACTTTACAGAACTGGTGTAAGATAGAACACAGAACGTGTTTTCCATCATTTCTGGTATAGAATAAGCACTCAAGCGACAGTCACTATCATTATTTACAATGACTCTTACTTATGGTACCATGAAGCAAGCTCATATGACTATTCTGTTGTCCAAAGCCTACTAGTTACCTGGTTTTACCATCCTTTAGCATACAGAGGGTGAGCTGATACATAAATGTTTTTCCTTATCATCACTGGAGCCAAAGACCATTAAAGGATGGTTTGGAAGAGAAAATCAGCGTATGTGTTGCCCCCAATCCCAGCAACAAAACCCATGAAGTCTGACTCTTCTCCAGGCTTCATTAGGCTACATCAAAGGAGTTCTTCCCAGCCACTCCACTGCGGGGATAAGTTCCATCAGTGACCCTGCTAGAGCAGATGTCCTTGGGAACGCTGCCTCCTGACATAACCCTCGTCCTATATCCGACATGTGCCCCCGTGAGACACTGCATGCTCCTGAAGCTGCAGCATCTCCCTAGAGGATGAGAGAGATCTGACTTATGGCCACCAGCATGCAATTTAACTAGGCTTTTATTTTTATGTTATTCCATAAGCTGTTTAGTCTTAAACAGCTGAAGTGAAATGAAAAAAATAAGAAATAATACTAATGCTTGTGGTATTTTAATTTTTTAAAACTATGAATCCTCTGGAAACAAGAAAAGGAGGAAATTGGCACGAGTTATTTTTATCTTCCAGTTCAACTTCTTTTGTTCAAGTGCAGAGACAGGACATGAACACTTTTCTGTCTTGTGGGTGGTAGATTTTTTTTTTTCCCTCTTTACCAGTTTCCAAATTATCTCTAAGTCCTTAGATCCATTAGCCTAATTAATATTAAGAACATATGCATATGCAAATAAGGTCCTCTTTGCCATATATTTCACTTTATAAGACAGGTTGAAGGGTGGTTGGGTGAGTCAATCAAATGTCATAAATTGGCTATGCATAAGATCTCATTAATATTAATTGGGGTGTGGGCATTGTGCAGTAGTCCATGCCTCCATTAGAGATGGGCCCCTTGCTTTAATTGTTCCAAAGATTTTGAAAACCAAAGGCTCTGATCTGATTTAAATATGTAATCTCCAACCACCGCCCCCCACACACCCCGCCCCCAGGTAGTCTACTGAGCAGCATCAGAAAGGTATTAAAAAATACAGAGCAGACCTTTTCTAAGACAGATGGCACACAATGAGGTTAGAAAAAGTATCTTGAGATCCAACCTGCAAGAACAAAAAAAAATTGCTTGCATTGTTGTTTTCATTATCTTGCTTCTGTCATTTCATGAGCTTTGTATCTTGCAAGGAAAGAAAGAAGGGAGAAAAACTGTGAAATTAATCTTTTGTGCATGGCCTGATAAAGAAGAGACATGCTCAGACAAAAGATAGACTGAGAGAAGGTACCGTGATTGATGACTAAAGTAAAGGTGTCAGAAGAGTATTATGTAAATTACTGGAGGCACACACCATTTCGGAGAGAAGGAGGGAGAGCGGGCAGGGGAGCGAGGGAGAGGGAGAAGGCGAGAGAGGGAATGAGGCGCTGAGAGTGAAAAGAGGATTGCAGAGTCGATGTCACCAAAGAACTGGTCCCCAAACACCCATTTCTTGCCATCTTTCATCCCTTCCGACAAGCTCACGTTGCATTCTCTCTGGGTTGCACGATGTAACACGGGATGGGGGGTGGGGACAAACTGTCAACATCAGCATGATTCCAGGCGAGGAAAGGTTTAGGGAAAGCCGCGTCTCAAGTGAAATCATCAAGGAGGGAAGTTTCAGTTAAAGGGGAAAAGGAGCTGGCTGGCAACTGCTTGTGTCCCTGTGTGAAGTGTGTCACCAGAGGTGGGGACAGGCGGCAGGCTACTCTCATTCTTCATGCAAGAAATGGGCTCTGAAGGGGCCCGCGTCCTTCCTCCAAGCCTCTGGCTGTTTCCACACATCTGTGTCGGGTGCCTGACCTGACCACCCTACGGAGGCCGGTGGAGAGAGACTCAAAAGGCCTGGGGCCAGGAGCCACACTGCAAAAATCTCTGCTCTGTTTTTCTTCCTCTTAGGCTACATGTATTTCCTAAGTAATGAAATGACGGCAAGTGTTGAAAACTGCCTCCATTTTCTTGACTGAGAGAGACGCAAAGTAACGGTAGGATTATTTTCAATTATGGGAATGGGCTTTGCCACAGTGACCCTTGCATGAGGCTGGTGTGCACCTCCCGGTATATGTGGTACACTTGCAAGGTTCAAATATTTCAGGCATAGAAGTCCAGCACTGGGATCTACGGGTTTCTAAAAGAAAGGAAACTCCTTCCAAATTCTTGGAAACCAAATCAGAGACAGCAAGATTGGCATTCAGCGAGAACTCACTGGATGGCCTGTTTATCACCAGCCCCTTTCTGACGGGAGCAACATTTGTCCCCATTTGTTGGGGCTTGCGCGGCATGGGTGGCTAAATATTTTAAATATCACCTCCTTGAAAAGCCCAGGGAGAATGAAGGCTAATGTCTAGGTCAAGATTTTCTCCACACCTGCCCTCCCTCCTGAGCAGGATGCGAAGGTAAGGGAATAAGAGGAATCTCTAGCTCACAAACGCTTAGACGGTCCTCCAGCACTATAAACATTTGAATAAAACCCAACCTGCCATGAAATCCAAAATGCAATTAATGAATTAACTTTAAAATGAAAAATAAAATACAATCTAAAGTAAGTTTATTTATGTGCAAGTCCTGGTTTTCCCATTTTGATTATTTTGGAGATTTTTGAATTAACCAATGACTGGGAGAGTCAAGGAGGTCTGGGAATGGGGATAAAAATGGGCCTGATTTACACTCCAAAAGTTGTTCCCCAAGACACTGCCATCAGGGAGTGTTAACACCCAAGGATGTAGTCACCAGTCCCCAACCCCAGCCCCCGGGGCTGTCTCTTCCTTCTCTGACTTCCTATGTCCTCACCACCTGGCCATGCAGCCAGTCACAGGCTGCTTCCTTTATGTGTTCCACAATTAATATTCCTTCAGCCCTTCTGGGTGCCAGGTCCTCTGCTAGGTGATGGGGATACAAAATTGAACAAGACACACTTTCCAGGAGCTGATCAGCTCCTTGTGGCCACATCTTACAGCGCGTAGACTCACCTCAAGGGCCAGGGCAGCAAGTGCTACTCTGGGATCAGGCCCTGTGATTTAAATTGTATTACCCAAATGGGGATTAGTCAGAGATCCGCCTGAGCCAAGCCAGGACACTGCCCTCGGGAAGGCAGTGCTTTCATCCCTGCGTGATTTAACTTTGTCCTTCTTCAGGAATCCTTCTGTCACATGGAACAAACCCTCATTCAAAGAAACTCAAGGGAGAAGTTTTATTATAGCAGGAGTTCCGAGGACCCAAGAGAGAGAAGTATATTTAGGCCTCAAGAGATAACAGAACTGTGGCCTGAAGAGGCATCAAACTCCAAACTCTTATTCTCTCCATATGTATATTTCTGTCTTACTCAGGTAATACACAAGATTTTGACCAGGCTTCTCTCTTTATATCTGTGTATTACCATCTCTCTCCCTGCAGTTTCATTTCCTTTGCTGGCTTTCCTCACAGACCATCTCAAAGGCACCATAATGATGGTGATACTATTACTGCTGTTACTAATATTAATAATAGCAAGCATGCGAATAGCTACCAGCACTGTTCTATGCACATATATAGTACATATTAACCCATTTAACACAACAATCTTATTATTTTTTATCATTTAATTTACTTTTCATTCATTTGCTTATATTATTCATTCTTTATTTATTATTATATATAAACTTTTCTACTTTTCAATGGTGGAAAAGGAGGCAGTGAGGTGACATGCCCAAGGGTGCACGGCTAGGAAGTGATGGAGCCCACATGTGAGCCCTGGCCGACAAGCCCCCAGGAGCTGTGCTCTCGGCAACTAAGTTAGACTGCCCAGAACCTGCTAGTTCCCACGACCTTCCAGATCCAGCTAAGCAGAACCGCTGTGTCCCAGTTGCAAATTTCTGAAGGGGAATAAATGGGGCAGCTTGAGATCTGGCTGCATCCCTGACACCCTCAGCCATGGTCAGGGGCAGCAGGTTGGGTGGCATGTATTGCTGCAGGGGTGGTGACCAGAAGACAGCAGTGTGAGTGACAGCAGCCCAAAGAGGTAAACATTGTTTACGTAAACATTTTCTTAGAAAAAAATCTTTCAAAGCATGATTCTACCAATGTAACAGAAAGGGCCCAATGAGGACAGTTTGGGTAGCGTGGGACTAGAGACAACCCATAACTGGGCAATAATTGTACATGTGCTTCTTTTAGGAGAATCACATGTCAGCCTCTTGAACTCCAAAAGGCCGTCTGAAATTTGCTCTTCAGGTCGATGAAACAAAGAGTAAAAGCTGGGAGTGAGTGAGGTGAGTGGGCCAAAACAGTGAAAGAACAGAAAAGATGTTTGAATGGATGGGATTCCTCTTGCTCCGTCCCCTGCAGTCACTCCCACTGGCAGTCGTGGGGGACCTGCCTGTGGCGCGGTGGTGAGGTGGACCAGCTCTGGCCCGGAAGCCAGGAGCCTGTGGTTCTACCGCTGACCCCACTGCTACTTAGCCCCCGATTCCGAGCAAGTCACCACACATTCTAGCCTCAGTGCCCACCACTGCGAAGTTGAGGGGTTAGAAAATACCTCTTCTCCCTCTTCTCCCTCTCAGCTCTAAACATCTGTGCCTTTCTCTAGAGCCCACGCTTGGGTCCTGCAGCTACTTCCCTCAGGGACCAATGGTTTCCAGCAGACTCACTGGCTTTCTGACTTCCTAAGGCCCTGTCTTCCTTCTCCCTGACCGTGGCTTCTCTGGGGGAAACGAAGCAATGACTGTAGACGTGGTGGAAATAGCTTTCTGGGGAGGCTATAAACAGTTGGAAGAGGCAGCTCTCTTTCTTCTCACTGAGTGTTTTCGGACATGTTGGAAATGGCAAGAAGTTCCCCAGGCAGGTCTCACTTGGAGACTCACCACTGTCGTTGCCACTTTGTTTTCTAACAGCCCCTTGCAGCCTTAGCCCCAAAGTCTTCTTGAGAAAGCTTTTCCCTTTCATATGTCTGACCTTATGATTCATCTGGCTCCTGTTTTAAAACCAATTATTACGTATTGTCTTTTGAATTTCACCCCTGACACCACTTTGCCCTGACTTAATTCTATGACTGGCTTTTATTCAAAACTTTCGAGAAAGGTGTAAGAGCTGCAAATGGGCTTCTTCTAGAAGCCCTGAGTAAAACAGCAGCTCTGGTGATCAAAAATAGATCACTGGCATTTGATGCATGCTGTTAAACAAAATGTGTGCTTGTTTCAAGTGACGTGGATAAAAGGAAAACTGAAACAAAGGCCTAAATGATGAGAGAGAGGGGTTCTGGATCGTGACTTCTGCGTATTAGGCTGAATCTTGCCCCTGAGCTCTGACCCAGTATTATCATTTGTCCATCAGCCCTTTCTATATGGTAGCCCCGCCTACACCATTGTCTCTTTTAGAACCTGCTGCTCCTTTTATATTCCCTCTGGATGTTCACTGATTGCACCCTGGTCTTCAACCTCGATACACAATTATCCAACAAATCTATTCAAGGCTGGCTCATAAATGTCTCCCAAATCCACTCTCCTCTCTACACTCTCATCCAAACTGGTCTAGTGCAGATTTTCCTCCTTCCTCACCTAGTCTTATTGGAAGCCACGGCTTCCAAATTGGTTTCCTCCGCTCCAGTTTTCCCTATCTCCAATTCATTCTTCACGATGCATCCATGTTTTCCGAAAACAAAGGGTTCCAAACCTCCACTGGTTCCCCAGCATGTGAAGAATGAATTCAAACTTTTAGGAGACACATCCTCGTTCCTCCACAAAATGACCCCAATCCCCTGTTTCAGCCCCTTCTCTTTTTGTACTAACACAGCAGATGGTGGAGTCACCCCAGGCTTTGACTCTCCCAGAGCATACTGGGCACATTCCTGCCTCTGTCCTTGCCCTTGGTGTCCCCTCTCCTGAGAATGTCATTTTCTCCACATCCGGCCTCCATCTAACCCTGCCTAAATCCCACCCATCCTTCAGGCTCCAGCCTTCCCTCCTCTGGAACAGCCTCAGCTTGCTCCCCACATGCAGCTCACTGCTCTCCCCTCTGAGTGTCCCTAGAAGGTGCTTCTCAAAGCTGGGGCACTTTTTAAAATGCTGACTTCCTGTCCTAATTAACTCAAAAACCCTGGGAATGAAGTGCTGGGGCGTCAGCATTTTTTAAGAGCCCCCCCAGGTTATTTTCATATTGCCTGACTTTGAGAAGCCCTGCTCAAGTACTTGGTTTGTATCCCTTCTACTTTTCATATTTAGTTAATATTTATTTACCGAGCAAATACACAATTGTGCTCCATGTGGGAATATTACAATGAGTCAAGCCCAATATAAAAGGTAATATTAACATAGAATTTGTATTATATATTTTATTGTTTTATAATATATTATAAAAACACATAATAAAATATGGTATCTTATACTCTAGCCATTTGTGCACATATCTTTCTACTGCTGTTCCTTGAAAATGACTATTTCTCATTTATCTTTGTATCTTTTAGCACCTAACACATGGCTCAGATTCAATAAATAGATGGTGATTTAAGTAATATATTTATTAATGTGCTAACTTTTGGATTAATTGATGGAATGACCTTTTTACTTCAAACTCATCTGGCCTGAAAGACACAGGAAGTTGTCCTTGCATTGCTCACTCTGAAGCAGTGTCTCCTGCCATCATCTGAGGGACGAAGACTGGTGAGCTCCATCACTGGCCTGTGCCATGGCCTGGACAGAGGAGAGCCTGCTGGCCTCTGAATGAAGCCTGCACAGGCCCTCAATGAGTTCGCTGACTTTTGACAAAGACAGGGACGTAAGCTAATCTCTCCTTATTCTTTAAGGAAGCACAAACAGTTCAGCAAGTTAAGTGGTTTCCATTTTCCAAACACTAGCCTCAGGCCCACCAGCTCCAAGGGAGAGGTAGGATGAGGTCTCTTTCACATGCAGACAAGGAGAAGGAGGCCCAGATGGAGGGGTTCTGTGGGAGGTCAGGGTATCTGCTGGCCCAGTGCCTTGGCTCTGTGTGCCTGGGAGAGAAAATGGTGAATATGTGGAGCCCTCTGGGAAGTTTCACCTCATGCCTTGACAGAGACATTGGATAAGTTGAATGCTTCACTCACCACAACTAAAAGGGTTTCAACTCTCAAGAGGAATCAACATCCCTCTGATGAAGTTCAGAGAAGTGAATTGTTTTTTTCGTGTTCAAGTTTCCATTTAAAGCTATTCCCCCTTTAAGAAATCCAAGGACCCACAAACATTTTCCAAATGGCACAGTCATATATGGCAACATGACAGTCATGTTTCTTATAAAGGTAAGTATTTGAAACAGTCACCTAAGTCTCGCTGAGGTGAGAAATTAATACAAATTACAATTGTAAAGTGCCTAAATTTTACATCATTTATCTCCCCTTCCCCTTTGTTGTAAATAAACCTTTGAAAGGGAAACATTATTTTCATTTTGTTAGATTTGTCCCCTTCCTTTTTCTTTCACATCATTGAAACTCCCAACCCAAAGATGAAATAAGGAAAATCAACCTTCAAGCTGAACCTATCGACTCTATCTTCCTTTCAATTTTCCCCTTAAAATGCTTCAGATGAATAATATTTCACTTCTCAGAAAAGAGAAAATTGATGTCCTGCGCAAGCCGTAATGCAAATGAACACTGAAAGTATCAGAGAATCCACCTTTCTGTAATGATTAGTTTAAGTGGGGGAGGGGGTCAATGCTCAGTAAAATCCTGACACACACAAAGTCAGTGTTATGCTCCTGCCTACTTCCTACTCTGGGGCCACCTGGAATATTCTCAGCCACAGCCTCAGCAACCAGGAGACCCCACGCTGTATGTCCAGACCTATACTTAGCATCCCCAGGGGACACAGCTTGTGTCAGAGACCTGTCTCTCCCCTCCTCACCAACATAATGTTTGTGAGTCTTCGGTTCCCCAGGGCCACGCTCGTCACTGATACATTAGTCTCATTAATCTCATCAATATGAGAAATTAGCACTTAAACAGAGGTCTTCTGGAAATACTTTTATCCGAAATTGAACTGCAATCGTGCTGAGATGTCAAGCCATAGAGGAGATGTTTGGGGGTAACACGCTCTCCAGGTGTCTCCCAGAGCACCCTAGAAAGCTGGCTGCCTCCCTCATATCCCCACAGTGCTGGCCCTATTTGAAAGACTGAATGTCTCTTTACACAGACTCTCTCAAAGGAAGTTGTCATTTTAGGCTGCACAAACCAAAACTCATCCAAAATCAGGTGCTTGGGGGAAAAAAAAATTGAAGTACTGTTAATAATTTAAATGGCTTTTCTCTGCACATGCCCAGAACCCAAATCCCTTTTCTAACTGAAGTGCTTATATAAAAATTTGACAGCTCTTATAATTTTAAATTGCTCTACACTGAGTATGCCTAGAACCTTGATCACTTCCAAATTCAAGGGCTTATAAAAATTTGAAGCACTCCAATAATTTTAAATTGCAATGCACAGTGTAGAGTGATTTAAAATTATTAGACTGCTTCAATTTTTTTAAAAGGTCTTCAATTTGGAAGTGAGTCAAGCAGCATTCTAATACAGTGGTTTAAGACATAGAGTGCTAATCTAAAACTTAACAACTAAAAATAATGAAAATTAAATCACATGAGTTTTTTTTTTTCTTTTTTTCTTTCTTTCTTTTTTTTAAAAAATAGGGAAAGGACACTTAGAGTGCGCCTAAAAAATTGAGAAGTGTCTAGAAAATAAAGTTAAGGCTCAGGCCGTAGAGGAGAAAAGATGGGAGAGAAAAGTAAATGCAGGAGGACTGGGCAGAAATGGCAATCACATCACAGAGGTCTTGCCCAGTCCTCGAGGTTTTAGATGTGGAACAGAAAAAATAATAGCAAGTGGGAAGAGCCAGAACTGAGCAAAGGAAAACTTGAATATGACTTGGAACATTGCATTCTGTAAACTTTTCAATATCTAGGGATGCAAGTTGGACAGCAGCTGCCTCTAAAAAGTTCCCCTTTGGTTGCTGTTGTGTCGCTGTTGTTTGTTTGATGAAGCTCTTAAACAGAATTGATGGCTGTGCTGATTCGGGGTTTCCTCCCATGATTTTGGCTGACTTGGCTTTCAGGGGGCTGGCTAACAATCCAAATATCCCCAGTCATAGTCACTTACAAGCAAAGAGCACATTTTTGTATGAATTTCCCATGGAGGTCTGCACCTCTTTTTAGCTCAGAATAGTTGCCTACATGGGTTTTCTTTATTTCCAAACTATCAACGTTCTTTTCTCTTAATCTTCTTTTCTTCTTGCCTAATTTCTAATTTCCTTTCTGCCTTTCTTTCCCCTCGGTCACTATCTCTTTCTTTAACTACCAAAAACTTCACAAAGTTAAAGATCATAGTGATTTTTACTCAATGGTCCTTTCTATCTAACCCAAAGGGCAAAGCCACAGGTCATGGAAAACAATCGCAGTAACAAGGTAAAGACTCTGAATAACGTCCCCTTGATAAACAGCATCTGTCTCAAAGGCTCCCTCACCATTTACCACAAAACAACCTGTGCTTTTAAACAGCATCTAAATGTGCCTTATTCCATTTATTTGTTGTGAGCTGTTTTGCTCTATTGACTAGATAATGTGTGTCTTAAAATATTGTGTAAGTACATATTTAAATGAAAGCTTGCAGTATTTCCCAGGGACCCATTGCAATCAAGGCTGAGAGTGAAAAGAAGTTGACAGAAGCTGAATTTTGGCACCTTTCTTGCCATACGGGACTAAGCAAGTGATGCTGTCTCCTGAATGGGGAAAAAAATGAGCACAACATAGTTAAGAAAAGGTGGGGGAAGCACATTGAAACAAAAATGTTATTCACCTGGAAAAGTGAGGTTCTCAGGAAGAGGCTAAGAGGGAATGCAGACCTCGGCAAAATTCAATGTAGGAAACATTTTAATGAATTAAAATTTGGAAGGAAGTTAATGAAGGAGAGTAGGGAATTAAGAGCACGTTAGGATGGAAATAGCTCTGTATACTTTTTACTAAGCTAAGTGATGTTCTCCTGTGCCCTGGACACAGAGTGGATACATGAACAGCACACTAACCTGGGCCAGGGCCTGGCAGGACAGCTTGAAATATGCCATGGGCATTGATTCTACTGGCTTCTTCACGAGTCTACATAAGACTTATTGTAGATAAACCTGGACCCTGAAGTTAAACTGTAATTTCTTATACTTTCCAATTATTTCCAATTTGGATGATAACTTTTATTATCTCTTGTAATAGTGAATGAATAAATTAATAAAAGCCTATTGGCAGCAAAGGATATTAAGCAGTAAAATTTCGAAACAGCCCTGATTAAAACTAACTGTTGACGTCGTGGGTAATAGGGAGCCTTTAAAATAGGCTGGAGGGTGGCACTGAGTGGGAAGAAGGAAATAATTATGGAGGGAGAAAATGCTTCAAAGCAGAGTTTTCTTAATAGAAATGTGAATAAATAATAAACATCCTGAGCCAGTGTCTAGACCTTGACTAGTATTCTAACTAGATTATTTGGGGAAGGGCAGGTTTGAGGTGGGCAGCCAAATGCAGAGTAGTTCAAACAAACAGAAGTGTCAAGGTTTTAGAGATGAGGAGTTCACCAATGGGGTGTGGGAATAAATCTAGTCCTGATGGTGAAACATACCAGGAAATGATTAAGAATACTTTGCTAAGGAGCAAACAGATTTTTAGGTCACGTGTCTGTAGAGATGTCACCATTTAATAAAATGACAAAATCTATCTATCACAAAGGCATGAACACAGAACAATATAAAGAGGCTAAAAGAAATTGATGGCATCCAAGGTTTAATTTTACACTGAATCGGAGTCTTTGGTGATTGAAATAGACAAAGATGTATAGGGTTATCTTGTTGAAGAGGCTGTGCTAATTACTGGCACTTGTCATTTCTCCATAGCTTTATCTAAGTCAAGAAGGCTAACTAGCTTCTTTTTCCCCAGTGTGCATTGTTTGTTCAGGAGCTTTTGCTGAGGAAGCCTTTTTTTCATAACTGCACCTCATTATTAACAGGTTCATAAATAAATGAGTCCTAATATTTTTCTCCGTTAGCATTTATGATAGGGACATTTGGTCTACAAAAGATTACACTTGTCTTTAATAAAAATAGGCACTTACACATGAAACCTATTAGGCCCTTGTTACTCTGGAGGAGAAGGAAAGGGGAGGAACTGGAGTTTAAATATAAAACAATAATAATAACCTGGTGTGCTGGCAGCACTGCAAATAGAGAATATTTAATGGAGCTTCACGACTTCCCCTCGCAACAAACTCTTCAACCTTCTTTTCTAACTTCCAGCTCTCTGAGATGTGAAGACAAAGTCAAGAGGTATTAAGCAAGTACTTTCCAATGACTAGCACTCTGCTAAGTATTGCAAAGGACATAAAATTATAAAGCATAATGACCATCCTCAAGGAAATGCCAGCCTAGAGCAAGACCTGTAAAAAGAATTCAAGGAAATCTTGATCCATGTAGAGCCACTGGTATAAGGCTCTCAGTGCTCTGTGATTCAGATTTGGCAAAACTCGTCTTGGGCTCGGATAATTTAAAGTAGTATTTTTAAAGAGCTGAGGTCGGCGGAGATCTCAAAGGTTGTTTTGGGGGTTTGCATAAATATGAGAAGGGGAAAAAGATTGCAGGTTGGGAAATCCACATGGAAAAAGGCAGAGGCAGGTAGGAGAAAAGCATATGGCAGCAAATGAAAAGTCTGGAGTGAAAATACCTTTTAAGGAATTTCCCACTATTGCTGTGGGAAGTAATGTTGAATATGTGCCTTGAAGGCCATGATGGGTAGCTGGAACTTGATCTGATAATATGGAATCTCTTTAGCTCATAATGAGATGAATGCCATTTTAGGCAGAGCATTTAATGAAACAATAGTCAAGCAAAGAGGTATCTCAGACAGTAAACACCACCATCCAGTCATAAGGGGATCAGATGGTGATCACTGTAGTAAAGAGAAAGGCTTAGAACCTGAGAGGGGTTTCAAAAGGAGTCTCAACAAGACTTGATGGCCCTTGGAATGAGTAGAAAAGAAAGTCGTAAATGAGGATGAAGAGGGTGGGAGAGAAGAGAAGCTTGGGACAGCAAGTCAAATGCTAGGATGAGGAAACTAAGAAGGGAAAACAAGATCTGGTTGTAGGCATGTTAAATTAGAGATAATGACAACACAATAAATCTGGACAAAACATAGGTTGGTGGTATAGATCAGACTACAGGTGAGAGTGGAAGTTGCCTGAGTGTGCCTGAGCTCAGAAAAACTAAGAATGCTCAGAGGAAGAAGTGGAGAGCCAGGGACAAAGTCTTGACTGATACCCATAGTTGTTCAGCAGAAGTTCATGTATGAACCATCTCTTGGCCACAGGTCAGGATGTCCTAGAAGCCGATTCCACAGAGCTTCACAGGCACTGCCAAAACAAAGATAGGAAGTGGAGCCACAACTGAGCAGGAAAGCCAGAGTCCAAAAGAGCCAAGATGAGGTCTTGCAAGTTGCCAGCAGCAGACGAGATCAGAGGAAGATACGGACTCTGTTATGGAACCAGAGGTTAGAGGGACAAGAGGCAGATAGATACAAGTCAGTGACTGGCAAAAGAGGGCATGGGCCTGGACCATAGTCTAGTACGCCTTAGGTGGGTGCTCATAACATCCTCTGTTGAGCCCCTATGGATATGATGAGATTTGAGTGAGAAGCACAGTGTCCTTAAAAGGACAAGGGCAGACAGAAGAGACAAAGAAACCTAAGAATGAGCTGGAACACATGGGGCACCTCAACATTCTGCATCCATTCCTTGTACAAGGGCCACCATTATTTTTTTCTGTGCCATTCTCATTAGTTACAAAAATCTATGGTTCCAAATGTTCCCACGGGTTTGAGTGTGTAACTTTAACACTGAACAGAGCAATGCACCTCAAAACCGGTGTATGGCACTCATTATAAAATGCCAAACACTCTAAGGGTATAAAAACTCCTCACATTTCATTAAAGTATTAACGTTTATTAACTGATTCCATAATACCTTAGATAAGTCCTTTATTAGGGTGAAAAACCCCTGGATGTCCCTCTGCCTATTTGGGAAAAAATAGCCCTTCCTCAAAAAGTAACAAATGAACTATGAACTGTATTCTATCAGGAATTTCCCTGAATGGGGAGAAAATACAAAATATATTCATGAACACACCTATGTTCCTGGCACTCTTCAAATTTCCAGCAGGTTTCTGAAAAGATATATATGTTTTTAAAGGCCCCCTCCTTCTTGAGGACATCCATTTTGCACTTGTATCCACCACATTTGCACATGAAAAAAATCCATCACTGTGTATACAAATGCCAAATTGCAATGCAAATAGGCATTTGTGTGCCCAATTACCCATTTTGTGTGTTTGCAAAACGGATGTGCCGGCAAATTCTGCAGGTGTGAGTTGGTAGCCTGCTGGAAACCTGGCTCCCACTGAGTCAGCACCAAATAAGGTGCTGTCTCCTCACAGGGTGGCTGCAGGGAGAAAGTCCATCTCAGGGACAGCCCTTAAACTTGATACCAGATGTAGACAGCAAACAGACAGACAGTTCGGGCAGAGAGGAGGATAAAAACAAGTGACTCTAAAAAGTAAAAGAACTTCAGACATACAACTGATGATTGGGGGTATCCTGGAAGTACTAAGGGTTTTCTCTTGCATGACCCTAAACGCCTTCAGTGCACACTTTTTATTTGGAAACTGTATTTTTTTTCCCATGTATTTTATTGCTTTAAGAACACTTTACATGAGATCTACCCTCTTAACAAACCTTAAGTGTACGATATTGAATTGTTAACTACAGGTAAAATGTTGTACAGCAGATCTCTAAAGATTATCTTGCTTAACTGAACCTTTGTTCCTTGACTGGCAACTCCGCATTTACCCCTCTCCCCAGCCCCTGGCACCACGATTCCTCTCTTTGATTCTATGACTTTGACAATTTTAGATGCCTCATATAAGCGGAATCATGCAGTATTTTTCCTTCCGTGACTGGTTTATTTCACTTAGTATAATGTCCTCAAGATTCATCCATGTTGTCAAATATTGCAGAATTTCCTTCTTTTTCAAGGCTGAACAATATTTCACTGTGTGTATGTACCCCA
The DNA here is from genome assembly GCF_028021215.1 of Eschrichtius robustus. Lineage (NCBI taxonomy): Eukaryota > Metazoa > Chordata > Mammalia > Artiodactyla > Eschrichtiidae > Eschrichtius > Eschrichtius robustus. The sequence continues at coordinate 51,164,092 of NC_090838.1, forward strand.
TTTTCTTTATCTATTCATCCATCAATGGACCTTTAGGTTGTTTCCACATCTTGGCTATTGTGATTAGTGTTTCAATGAACATGGGGTGCTGATAGCTCTTTGAGATCCTGATTTCAATTCTTTTGGATAAATACCCAGAAGTGGGATTGCTGGACATATGATACTTCTATTTTTAATTTTTTGAGGAACCTCCATACTGTTTTCCATAGCAGTTATACCGTTTTGCATTCCCACCAACAGTGTACTGGGAAAACCTATTCTTCAAAGCATATTTTATATCTTTTTGAAGTGTGACTCTAATATGTCACACTTCATATCTAAGTGTGACATAGATATCCCAACCATCACTCAGAATATACTGATAAATCCCAAAGCTTTCCCTGGTAGATCTGCAAGCATGTTGCCACCAGCATGCCAATCACTAGGACCTCCTTCCTTTCTCTTTCAGAATTCTCAGGAAGTTGGAAGAGCCAACAACTCTCTTGACTTACTCAAGAATTCCCCTTCAGCCAACTGCCACCCAAGTAAGCCACCACTATTTCCTCCCAACATCCATGATGATCACAACAAAAATTCTGGCCCAAAAAGTAATGGGTAAGTTACAAGGATGGCGTAAATTGTAAAGATGGATGATCTTTCATTAGCTTGTGTGTTTGTTTGTTGCTTCTGATATAAGTCAAGCTCAAAAATGGCACACCCAAGAATTCACTGTTTTATTGGCAAATCTATAGTCTGGTCCACAAATTCTTCACTTCACTTGATGTTTTTAACATGGTGATTGGTGAAAATTAAAATTAGATAAGGTTCTACTTTCTTTGGGTGCCTAACTATATGAAGTCATTTAAAAACCATTGTTGTCATCATATAAATTTCATTTTTAATCCTCTTTTTTGTATCTAACTCTAGTTTTTTAAAAATTCAGAGCAAACTATAGGCAATCAGCTTAATCATAAATGTACCACTTCCTTTAGGATGTCAGCAATTCTCAAAATTGCCGTAGATATTTGCTGGATACCAGAAATGGGTAATGTAGTATTTTAAGTGGCAGAAATGCATTAGTACTATGTAAGTACGTGATCCTTAATGTACTAATCTCAGCAATATGTGTAATGAGGACTTTCAGTAACACTTATTTTAAGTGTCCTCTGAGAAATGCTAATTTACAATGAAACACCTATGGAAGTACATGTGACATCTACATGAATACCAAATGAATTCATTTTGATCAATGCTATTACAATGAATATAAAATGAATTCACAATGATAGGATATTTAAAGCATTACCAAATTTTCTTTTAATATTACATGTGCTATGGAGATTAGAATATATTAAGAATCAGATTGAATATATATACACATAAACACTTTTACACACAAACACACATACATATACCAAAAAATATATCCCTACTAATTACTTAATTAGCAAGTACCCTTTTAAAAAGAAACATTTTATTCACACACACACGTACACACACACACACACACACACACACACACACACACACACATAGTCTTAAATGCACAAAATGCTTATGTCAGGTTTACAAAATTGTATACTGGATGTTAATAAACACAAGATTTGCATTACGAGAGCAAGCAAACAAACAGGCTTTGTGGATTTTAGATTTGACAAAAGATGTTTCCAGATCTACATCCTGAATTTTCCTGACTCTTTCAGGATGGCAATGGTTGGTAAATTGATTCACACCACCTGTTAAAACTCACAGGTAGTTTTTGTGTCTAGTCAAAGATAATCAACGATGGATGGAAAGATGTATGTATGGATAAATGAATAGGTGGATGGTGAATAGTATGATATTTAAATACAATCTCTGAGAGATTAAAGCTTCTCTCAGAGTTTTTAAGAAGCCAGAATTTGTAGGGAAAGTGTGAATTGTCCATTTTTGTCAATAGGTTGTTTCTTTTTGTTGATAAACTAAGATCCACGGACTGTGGGCACTCAACCTTGACTTAGGCTGACCCACTGTAAGACGTACAACCACGTAATCAATCAACAAGAACTGACCTTGGAGGACTGAGTCTCTGGTCCTATTTAGAGTTTTACTGAGCTAATATGAGCAGGCCAACAATGGTGTCCCAGACAAAGCAAGCAAGAGTCCGTACGGTCTAGAGCCCACCTCAGATCACAGGAGATCTCAAACACATACATCAAACTTCTCACCTGCACACCTAAACCAGACTTCACTCAAATAATAATCAACTGGTTATCAGTTCCTACCTCCTCAGCATCACTCACATGCCTTTCCTCCTCTTCTTCTTCACTGCCACAACCCTCAGTCAGAACTTCATCATCTCTTGCCTGGGTACATCCAATATCTCACAACTCATCTATCTCCCTGACTCCTTGTCTCCAGTTATTCCCACACATTGCCAACCAGATTAACCTTCTAACAAGCATACTGGCTCTGGTCAAAATTTCTCCATGGCTCCTACCACTCCTACAGGACTGAAATAGAATGCCTTTTGGGGCATACAGGGCTCAGCCAACCTGTTCAGCTTTATCTCCCTCCACATATGTGCTTTATGTTCCTGCACTGCTGAACTACTACAGTGTCTTTCTACATGGTTCCTTCTGCCTGGCATGTCTTCCCCTCACCTGCCGGCTTGAAAAACAACTGCTGCTCCTTTGAATTTTAGCTTAAAAGCTTCTTCTATGAGGCCTTTCTTGTCCCCTTGCTGCCATCTGAATCCCATAGACTCTGATATGGCAGTTTTCACACAGAATTATAACCTTCTGTTAACATGTCCACAGAGCAACTAGACTATAAAATCTTGAGCCAAGAACAGTATTTGTCTTTGTCTCCCAAGCCATTGCCCAGTGTCTAACGTATGGTGCTCATTCAATGGATGTTGAGTAAATAGACTTGTCTCCTAAAGATTCTATTGTCCTTTCTGCTGCCCACTCTTCAAGTAGACATTCAGAAATGTGTGCTCACAAATTGCTCAGTAAGCACCATTCTGATTTTAATTGACTCAGTGAGCACATTCGAAATGTGCATGGACAACAGTGTGAACTTTAAAGTCCAAGTCATCCTCTAATACCCTCAAACCTCCTAGGAAATGAAATTACTGTAACATTAAACTGAAAATAAAAATAGTTAAGATTTATTAGTTGCCTGCTATGTGTCAGGCATGGTACTAACTGCTTTATGTATATTACTTCATGAAAATTTCACATCACTATTACTAGCCCCATTTTACAGATGAAGAAACCAGGGTTTAGGGAAGTTAGGTAACTTGATCAAGGCCACAGGCTAAGGAATGGAGAAGAGGGATTCAAGCACAAGTTTCATCGGCTCAATTCCTAGGCTCACAACCTGACATTACCTTTCCTAGTTGTGCCAAAAGCATCTAGAGTTTCTAGAGTAGAGAACCTAACATCCTTCCAGAGTCTTATTAAATAAGCCTAAAAGTCAAAGTAAGCCAGGTCACTCAACTCTTATTCACTCCACATTCAATAAAGGGAAGTTCCTTTTGCCTTAGAAATTTTGGATTAAAATCCTCTCACACAAGAATTGACATCTTAATAACTGGAAGATGAAGTGTGATGTTTTCATCCATTCTGTTGGATTTTATTTTCATTTTTTGGCAAAGGCTTGCTACCCAATTTTTTTAAAACTCATTTTCAAATGACTTCAAACATTCTTCTACTATTTCCTTTTTTCTAGAGAGCAAACTGATACCAATTCTACTTTCTGCTCTGATAAAAAGAGAATTATAAATCTGAATTTGGCTTCTGGTCTTCACTTGATTTTTGTCATTGGGTTTTTTGTCTTTGTTTGGCCTGGAAAGTATCCTACATTGGTTCTTGAATGAACTGCCCACTTTGAGTTTGAACACATTTTTAGAAGAAAAAAGTAAAACCATAACGTTTGTTTGTTTCTGGAATGAACTTAGCTTCCAGCCAAAGTCAAAGTGGGGCAATGGGGAGGGGCTCACGGCCAAAACCTCAGCGACACCTCTCTCTTACAGCAAATACTGCTTGAACCCTAAGGTTGCTTCTGTCTGTGAGCTTGTAAGAGTCCCTCCTCGTGTGGTGTCAACTGACTCTATTTGCAATTATCGGACAAACAGAGACATGTTCTTATATTTTTCAAGACAAAATCAGTGGCATCTTGCAAGCATCCCAGGAGTTCTGAGACAGTTTGGCCAATCAAGATGTCCTGTCACTCCCCGCCATCAGAAGCTCGATGCTTCATCAATGCAGTAGGTTCCAAAATCCAAGGGTAAAATCAGATTCCACAAAGCCACCCGTGTCTGGAGATGTTTCTAAGCAGAATATTGAGAAATAACTCAGTAATAACTGGCCGAAAAAAAATGTATATCCTCCAAAGAAGGAATCGAAACGTTGGATTGGGTATTTTGTGGGGACTGAAGTAATAAGATACTTGAGCAACAGGATTCAAGTCCTGATTCTTTTTCTCCATTTTCAAACTGCTAGGAAACCCCCAACTCAAATATTACCTTCGCTGAGATGTCATCCTCTAGTCCCACTTCTTAAATACATAATGCTTGTCCCCTGGTTCCCACAATAGTTCATTCAGAAGCCCGTCATCCTACCCGCTACAACATGGTACGACTGGATACTCACACAACTCTGAAGCCACTGAAGGTAGGGACTGTGTCGTATTTGTGACCATGTCCCCAGTGCCTGGCACATAGAATAGGGGTCAGCATACTTTCTTCTGTAGAGGGCCAGACAGTAAACATTTTAGGCTTTGTGGACAATATGGTCTCTGTGTATCTGTGCAGCAGCCATTACAGTGCAAAAGCACCTAGAGGCAACATGAAGATGAATGAGCCTGGTTGTGCTCCAAGACTTTATTTACAAAAACTGTTGGTGGGGGGCTTCCCTGGTGGCTCAGTGGTTAAGAATCTGCCTGCCAATGCAGGGGACACGGGTTTGAGCCCTGAGGGTCCAGGAAGACCCCACATGCCGTGGAGCAACTAAGTCCGTGCGTCACAACTACTAAGCCCTTGTGCAACAACTACTGAAGCCCGCGCGTCTAGAGCCCACGCTCCGCAACGAGAGAAGCCACCGCAACGAGAAGTCCGGGCACTGCAACGAAGAGTAGCCCCTGCTCTCCACAACTGAAGAAAGCCCGCGCGCAGCAACGAAGACCCAACCCAGCGAAAAATAAATAACTTTTTTAAAAATTCAAAAAAAAAAAAGAAAATTCAATTGAGTAAAATTTAAAAAAAAACAAAAAACAAACAGCTGGTGGACCAGATTTGCCCAGCACGCCGTAGTTTGCCACCTCCTGACATAGAGTATCTGATGAAGAATGTAAAGGAGGGAGAACAGAAGAGAAGGAGGGAGGGAACAAGAAAGGAAGGGAGAGAGGGGGAGAAGGAGAGTTTGAAGAGGTGGAGAGGGAGAATAAGCCCAGAAATAAAGTAAGAATGAGACAAAATTTGATATGCTCCCCAGATGGTAAAGAGCTATTCCTAGTGAGTTTCTCTTCAGCAAGGCATTTAGACCATGAGAAACAATTCTAATTAGAATCCTCCTATTATTCTTCACATCGCATTCTCTACATGTAAATCTTCCCAACAGTTTCTCTCTTTTGGCAAATCATTATTTCCCATTTATTAAGATAAAGTACTGTTGAAGGGCTCCATTGCTGGCTTATAACTACAGTCTGCCTACAGGTGTCATATTTTACGCACTGAAAAGAGAGTATTGTTTTGCCACTTTCTATGCAGGAACTACAAATGCCTGGAAATAAATGACTTTTGACTGCTGATCAGAAGCACACTTTAATCAGTTACTGGTCTATGATCAATAATTAATCACGCTATTCTGTCTGGGTAATAAATAATAGGGAAAATATCAATGAATATATAGTTGGCCAGATTCTCCCTGGGGCAAAACAGAAAAGGATCAGCAAGAAAGTCTGCCTGGAGCACCCTGTGAATTCTCAATATAGGGCTTTGGGGGCCATTCCAGGAGAGTTGGGGTTATTCGTAGGAGAAGGAGACCTGTCACCATCAGCACCTACCCCCAGGTCCCTCAGAACTAATAATCCCTACTTGGATCAAATGTGTCTATGCTATTTGACAAAGGGGTCTGCAACAGCAGGGGTGCCATGGGACGGGCCAGTGTTTCACAGGTACCATGATGGGGCTCCCCCCTTGGAGCTGGAAGCAGTGGGTGGCAGCAGGAGTAGAGACGCACCTCACTTTACATTGTAAAACTTATGTCAGAAACTGTGTGTCAACTGCAGTTTTATACATTGGATCCTATAAGAGTACTCAGTAACTTTGCTATCTAAAAGCTTTATAATGGAATATTTTATGAAGAGAATAATGGTATGGATTTTCTATTGGTGTGTAACAAATTACCCCAAATTTAATGACCTAAAACACATTCATTATCTCACGGTTTCTGTTAGGTCAAGGGTCTGGGCACAGCTTAGCTGGGCTCTCTCCTCACGGGCTCACAAGGCTGCACTCCCAGTGCTGGTCAGGGCTGTGTTCCTTTCTGGAGCTCAGGGTCCTCTTCCAGGCTCACATGGCAGTTGGCAGAAGTCAGTTCCTTTCGGTTGTATGACAGAGTCTGGGCCTCTTACTGGCTGTCACCATAAGAACCGTGCCCCAGTTGACCTTTTTTGCAAACTTCCAAGCAGAGGCATAGGGAATGAGAGCACACACATGGGAGGGAGATCTAGAGCGAACTGCTATCACAGTTCATGTAGCTTGTGTTCTTCAGTGCTATCAGACATTTAAGAAGATCCTGCCTTTTTTTAGCTGCTTGGGAGTTCTTCCTGGGCAGAAAGTCTAGGCAAAAGTGTCCATTATGGAGTGCCACGCTACCATCATGCTAGATTTATAGATCCATGGCCTTTCTTATGCTAATGTAGATGGAACCATCCTGCATTTAGGTGACAACAATATTTTTGATACAAAAGTTATGATACTTTTTATGACACAATCTCAGTTGTCTTTATTCTAACTGGGTTAGCCTAAGAAAAGCATCATTTGGACTCTCATATTAGCAAATTGCCTAATCTAGTTAAGTAACCTGCTTTGGGTCAGGTGCTCTCTTTTTATTAACTTATCTCCCCCAAGACTTCAGCTTTCCTACATTACAAGGACATGGAGCCAAACTCATAAGCAGCCTTCCTAATAAAGCATGACACCTGCCAATACCGTGGTCTGTCTCTCTTGGCCTCAAAGGAGCCTTGCCGGAATGGCCCATATCAGCCTGCGGGAGCATCTGGGCCTGCGAAGCACCGGTGTCACTGCCACTCTTCACAGCTCCGAAGGATGGGAAGGGCCCCAGATTCACTGAGCAAAGACGATGAAGAAAAACTCCTTAGCCTATCTGAGTAACTCCCTAGCCATCCTGGGAGCAAATCCATAAAGGAAACCAGTACTTTAAGTATCTGATAATCATCTATCTATCTGCTTCTTTACTCTTCCATCTATGTGTTTCCCAGCTTCTTTGCTGTCAGTTACAGAGCTCACTCTCAAGATTTGAGAATAGACATCTGAACCCTCTTTAAAACTGCAGCATTGGGTGTCAGTCACCTTAGAACTGCACACCTAAAAACTGTACCTTTCAAAGAACAGCTTTAATCAGCTGTTCTCTTTCAATGTTGTCCTTGAATAAAGGAGGTTGGTCTAAGTGTAGGTTCCCTCCAAGCTTGCCTTAAGTGCCTCATGATGGCGCTACCCTACTCTGCCATATTCGATGCGTGGCTTTCAAAAACCAGGGAAGCAGGAAGAGACCTCAGAGCAGGGTGAACTATGTTTAAACAGACAAGTGGATTCAACTGCTAAAATGCTCGGCACTCCAACCTCTCCCAAGGGCCAGGGAGCTTCTGCATGGTCGGGATGCCTTTCCAAAACCTCTTGGAAACAGAGGCAGCATTCACCTCTTGTAAAAGAAAAATGACTCTGGATAAGACAGTATCAGGTCACTTTTAACCTAAGAAAAGTGAAAGGTTAACGGGAAGCCACGTGTCATCCAGAAACTCAGATGACTAAGTACCTACCAGGTACCACCTTCATTTGATGGGGAACTGGAGTGGAGGAAGGCAGGCATGCATACACATGTGCACCCAAGCTCCATCCTACACAGAAGCACCAACATGGGAGAAACCTACTTGGCTTATTGGCCGCCCTGACTGGCTGCCTTAGCTGAATTGGAGAGGACTTGCAGCCACTTCAGAGGAGGGTACACAGCCAACGCAAACCAAACACAATCTGCTTCTTTGTGAATTGCAAGCAATTCCCAACTGCCTGAGCTAATGGTACGGAGCAGTAGAGCAGATAACCCAATACGGTGGATAATCTCAAAATCATTTTCCATTTGGCTTGTGGAATGAATTAAATGATTTGTTTCAGCTTCAGCAGATTTACCTTCCTAATTATGTTTTTTGTTAGGCTAGAAACATTCAACATCGCAGGATGTTGCCAGGAATTCAAAACGTGGGGCAGATGATAGACATGTGAGAGATCAGCCCAGAGGTCACCTGGGGTCATCAACATCTACTGAGCGCCCACTGTGTGCATGTTGCTGAATGGGACAGAAAGTGATGAAAGACATGTCTCCTGCAGTCAGGATTGTAACATAGTAAAAGACCAGCTCTAAGCTTTAAATATATACCTTAGAGATAGTTGGTTATAAAAACGCATATGAAGCATGGATGCTTCTATACTTGGGATCTCCCTAGGTGTTCTACAAATATTTGTCGAATAAATGGACGAACAAGGCATATTTGGAAAGAAGTCAAATAAATAATTTCAACAATAAGCCTTCCTGGGCTGCCAGGACAAAGCAGCTCACTGTTTACTAGGGTGGTCAGGGAAGGTACTCCCCTAAGACAGAAGGTCCTAGAGGGCAGGCTGCATGCTCCTGAAGCCTTTGCACAGGTGGAGAACACGCGAGATTCTCTCCCCACCTTGCCTGACCCTCATCATCTTTTAGATCTTAACCCAATCCCTCTTCCTCAAGGAAATCTTTCCAAACTCAGACTACATCAGTCCCCAGGGATATGTGTTCTTAATATCCTGTACTTCACCTTGTAAGCACTTCATCCAACCCAAAGTAAACATCTGTCTTTGCAATATTTGTTGAAAGGCTGCTTCCTCTGATAGAACGTAAGCTCCATGGTGGCAGGGACCATAATCTCTCCCACTTTCACCACTGTATTTGCAGCACTTAACACAGTGACTCGCATGCAGTGAGGCTAAATAAATATTTGTGGAGGAATGTATTGAACTGAAGTGCTGAAGTCAGGAAAAAGACTGCTAACTGAGCCCTAAGGAATGGGAAGGAAAAACTTAACTGAAGAAGATGGAAGTTTCCTAGAATCCCAGGAAAGGGAATTTGCCTACACAGCTACATAGAGATAAAAATGAACAGGAGGATTTCATGGGATCATTAGAGGACTGCTTCATAAAGTTGTAATAAGAATTAGAAATTATTTTAAAAAACAACAAAAATAATAGCTACCATTTATTGTTTCCTATCAGCTAGTTTAGTGGATTATCTCATCGACTCTCATGGCTATTATCCTTATTTTACAAGGAGGGAACTGAAGCTTACAGAATTTAAGGTCATCTAGTAAATATATGGCAGAGCCACTATTTGAAGCCAGGCCTATTCATCTAGATGACTCCAAAGCCTGTGATTTTCACCACTAAAAGCAAACAAGGTACTGTATTCAAAAATAGTTTGTTACTTGTAAAGCACTTGGCAGCTGACATTTGTGTGGGTACAGGTAAACATAGTCAAACAGCCAAGTTAACAGAATGATTAATTAGCTACCTAGCTAACTAACTTACTAGCTAACTTAGGAATCCAGAATTTCTCAATAACTAAATACACCTCTGTTTTACTGGGTTATGTAAGCTTTGCATTGCATGACTGGTAAAGAACAGAAAATCTGCGTCTCCTTGTTGCCCCAATATACAGGTGACAATGGAAATATATCCATGCACTTTGTCTCCTACTAACTACTAACTAAGGCTTTTTTTTTTTCCTTTTCTGCTAAGGCTTAAGGTGACAGAATAAATATTAAAACCAACGTGGCCTTTCTCAAAAAGTTCAAGGCTAATTGGACTGACTAAAAGTGACTATTAGAATAGATTTGATGCAAGTGTGCAAACCCTCGTATGGCCAGGATCATCAAGTTGTTTTGGTGTAAAGACATCTAAACCTCTAGACCCTTAGCTCCAAGAAGACAGGATCCAAGTCTGTTTTTCACCTTTACATCTCTGGTGTCAGCTCAATACAAAGCATTCAATATGTTCACAAACTTTGGAATCAAAAGTGAATATTTAAGATTCAGTTAATTTTAATTATAAAAGGTTAAAGAAACATTGAAAGCCCTGGACCAATATATTTATTGCAACTGTAATTGTCTCTTGTAGAACTAAGAAATGCAGGACACTTTAGGAGACAAGATCAAATAGGTTTGCCTATATTTGTATTATTAAAAAAATGTAAGTAGCATCGACACATATACACTACCAAATGTAAAATAGCTAGCTAGTGGGAAGCAGCAGCATAGCACAGGGAGATCAGCTCGGTGCTTTGTGACCACCTAGACGGGTGGGATAGGGAGGGTGGGAGGGAGGCTCAAGAGGGAGGGGATATGGAGATATATGTATGCATATGGCTGATTCACTTTGCTGTACAACAGAAACTAACACAGTATTGTGAAGCAATCATACTCCAATAAAGATCTATTAAAAAAAAAAAAAAAAAAAGATGAGGCCAGAGAGCTAGCTCACTCTCTTTCCACCACTTAAGGACACAACAAGAAGACGGCCGTCCGCACCCCAGAAGAGGGTCCTCACCAGAACCTGATTATGCTGACACCCTATCTTGGACTTCCAGCCTCTAAAGCTGTGAGAAATAAATTTCTGTTGTTATAAGAAAAAAAATGTAATCATTGAGAAAGCATTTATTTTGCAACACAATGGCAAACAAATATAACAAATAAATGAACTGACTAAAAATTTTTTTCCTTTGAAACTAGTTATCTTAGCATCCCATTGACGTATCCTGATTGGCAGCTTTTAGACTACCATCGACTTTCAATTAGCGTTTACTGGTATTAATATAATAACAATCAGCATGTTTAAATTTCCTCTCAGGAGATGTCAATGGATTTCCATTTTTCAATAATGAGGATTTGAGAAATGATCTATTTGAATACATCTGAAAAACGTGCTGCTGAAAATAAGAAGACGTCTATCTGTCCTGAGGACAGCCATTACCTCTCCCACAGGTATGTGAGCACGGAACACAGGGCATTATTTGTGTTCAGCATATCCTGGAGGTTTTCTGGGAGCTGGGTGCAAACCACAGAAAAATAAGTCACCAGCTCAGGACGCATTCCTCAGATATTCTGGTTTCTGAGACAAGTGGAATTATTCCCCACTAATTTATACACCAATGAAACTGGCCTGTTGGCAAGTCTACAATTAATGTGAATGCCAAGTGGGAAGGCAGCTTTGTTTCATCTCAGAGAACACTTCGCTGAACAGCAGTCTCCCCAGCTGAAAATGCATGCAATGTCTCTCTCTTTTAACTTGCAGCAGACGCTGGCATTTCTTCATCTCTATTCACTCTATCATTATGATGCATTATACAATGTAATGATGTAATACACCGGAAAGCCAAAATGTGCGCGCCTTGCCAAAAATAATAAGAAGAAAAGTATACAATTATTTTCTGCTATGAAAGCCACTATCACTATCATTTCATCCTTCCCCAGCCAAAATGAAAGCTTCCCTAATGGCTCTGAGTCTCTTTATGTTTGTGAATTGAACATGAATGTGAAAAGTAGGACGTCACCTCGTCCGTACTGAGTTAGAACTTTTAAATGATGTAAACAAATTTATCACTTGAGCATGGCGGGCTGGCTCCAGAGTCTGCTCCGGCCATATTTTCCATGGTGTGATTTCTGGTGTGATTCTAAATGTTACCAAGTCTTTATTTGTTAATAACAAATTTTCCTAAAAAGGGTCTGCCTTTTCATGTTTCATTAACATTAACCTACAATCACAAGCCACTGTTCTGGGCAGGAAGCACATTTCAGGGAAAAGTCACCGTCTGCTGGTAGCTGCGTTCGTGGCTGATTAAATCAAAAAGAATCAGAGTAATAAAACCTCAGAAATAAAGCCAACTAATTGCTACATTTCCCCTCCCCCTTACTGAATGCTATTTTGAGTTACAGAAGCAGAAAATTGTTTTAAGAATCAGATATTTTTAATGCCTCACAAGGAAATATTCCCAAAAGATTGCAATATTGAGCAGACTCTTTCATACAATTGCTTCTGGTTCTTCCCCTCCTCTTCTTTTCTTCCCTCCACTACCACCCCCTTCCCTGCTCCCATGGATTTTCTGGGTAGATTTTTTTACAGCATATTTAATGTTTTTCTTCATTATTACCAGGGATCCACCTCTTATAAGTAGGAGCAAACCAAAAGAAGGAAGCTACATTGTTGACCATGCAGCTTGCTGGCCAAAGCTCTGTCAATTTGGATTTCAGTGACATTTCAAAATGATATTTTCAGCTCTGTTATTACAATTGTAGTTGAGAAGTGGTTGATTAGATGGAGGCCAGAGAGGAATTTTAAGGGAACACAGGGACCAGAACAAGGGCATGCTGCCGTCCACTGCATTCTGGCTCCAGCGTCGAGAAAACTGCCTTCACAGAGCTCACTCGCAAACTGCAGCCACAGATCATAAAGCTCCTAAGTGGGCTGGCCACCCGCTTTATGCTGAAAATTTGTGGGATGCCATTTTTTGCCTGGCAAAATTAGTAGGAATGCTTAACGTAATTAATTTTTATACTAAACACGTGTTGTTATTTTTTTTTTTAATGTACAATTACCAAACCATCAAAACCACAGTAGAGCACAATCAGATGTGCCTGAAAACACATAATTGACATAAAGGACGTGCAGGAAAATAACGTGAAAACATAAAATAAATGGTTATTGCTATTTAGAATCTGCATTTAAAGAGTGGAATTAATCATAATTATGCATTATTAGCTAATAATTGGGTGGAAGCATACAGGGCATATCTTGTTTATTGTTGCTGGTGCTGCTATTGTTACTGTTATTATTATTTTCTGTGGAAAATTTTACCAACCTGAGATTGTTTTGAAGAATTCCCAGTGATTACTCAGTGCATACAGCCTGTAGACAGTTTTGCATTATTCACTCACCACTGAAACACAGTCACCTCTGAGGAAGGCCCCAGAAAATCCCAAACAGCTCATAAAAATACACCAGCAGGTGTAGGGCGTGTTTCCTCAACCAGAAGAAAGCCAAGGAGGGGTGGAAAGTAAAAAGGTATGGATTCTTCATGCAGGCTAAAAGCAGCCCAGAGCAGAAAGTGGAACTACGCTCTGTTATACTGATTCAAGCATTAGTCAACATACCATTTCTTCATTCATTTCCTCCCCTCTCACCCCCGTTCTCTCTCTCCCTATATATATATATATATATATATATATATATATATATATATCTCCGTATATATATGTTTACATAGTACATATATAACATATTACATATTATAGATATGTGTGTGTATATATGTATACATATACACACACACACACACACACACACACACATATATATATATATCCATCCTCAGAAATAAGAGGAAAAAACATGGTGGCTAGGTTTTTAATGACTGTTGATGGTCAACAGTTATGTATAATATAAATTGTATCTGTATCACTGAGGGTCAAAAGAAGGAAAGCTTCGTACAATTCGCACTTTCAAACTTGAGGCTTCAGCACTCCAGCATGGCAACCTCAAGCTACCCACTCCAGTTCTTTACCTGGAGAATGTGTCAAGCACTCTATGATCAAATCCATGTGCTGGGAAACCATGAAGAATAAACGACAGTGCATACAGCAGAAGACGTGTCCTCAAAGTGTCAAAACAACCAGTTGGAAGGTGAAAAATTTGCTGACATAGCCCAGTTTCCTTGGTCTACATGAGGCAAAATAACTTTTATGATGGATCTTTTGTATCTTTTCTCCACATTTTGGTGTCACATAAATTGTCAAAGGAACAAGACATAGAAAAGGAAGTGACCAAAATGGTAAAGACAGGAAGGAACAGCAAAAAAGATAAGTAAACTTGGATAATTAATCAAATTTAAATTTGTTACATATCAAAAAATAACCAGACAACTTAAAAGTCCAATCTATTCCATTTATTTATTCAACAACTATTTCTGGATTTGATGCCTGCTATGTATCAGACACTAGTCTAGGTCCTGGGGATTCAGTGAATAAAGCAGACAAAATCCTTGCTCTCATGTAGTTTACATTAGGTGTGAAGGGGGTGGCTGGTGGTGGAAGGAGACAGGTGACAAACCAATAATAAAAATACATAGTAGGCCGGATGGCAGTATGTACCTTGAAGACAAATAAAGCACAGGAACGCGGGCTGAAAGTGTGTGTGGGGTGGGGAGTTGTTATGCAATTTTACAGAGGATGGTCAGTAAAGATGTCTCTGAGGGGTGAAATCTGACCCACTGGCCATTTAGACCACTGACCTATTTGGATAGAAACTTAATCAGATCATCGATTTGAATAAGCTTTTCCTCTTCCGGGGCAAAGATGATCAAACTGATCCAGCAACCTCTTGAAAGCATAACGTTAGGAAAAATTTAAAGGATTCCAGGGAAGATTTGCATGGACTACAGCTCCTGTGCAATAGTATGAGTTCAAGTTAACAGATGCCTTAAAAAGAGGAATTAAACACTTTTCTCAGAATAATGCAAACTGTATTTCTCTCATTTGTTTTAAACACAGATCAGTTTGTCTGAATTCAGCAAAATCAAATAACATCAAGCAAAATGAAAGAAAGGAATAAAACTCTTGCGGGCTCTCTGTATGGGGTACTAAGGAGAAGGGAGTAGGACCTGGTCTTTCTAAGCAGCCGGATAACCAGTGTGGCCAGATTTACCTTTTTAAGCCATTTGTTTTCCAGGCATTTAGACTTAGACCCAAGAAGGAAGGGCAGTATTTATATTTCTAGTGACCATATTCCTGTGTCATAATTTAGAGCTCAGGACCTGATAAAGAATTATTTTTCTAATTTGTGAATTCGTTTTATAAAAAGCCTTTCCAAGTTATTAAATTTAAGCCACTCTTAGTTCTTGTTATTTTTTAAAAATGACTTTCTGGAAAAGAATATAGTTACATAACTAAAAGCATACACTTCACCAAAACACACACACACACACACACACACACACACACACACACACACACATCTATATAATTAAGTACAATATTTGGAACTTTAAAATTGAAATAGACTCCAGAAACCCAGAACCTATGGTTCCTATAAGTATACCTCAAAATCAAAGTAATCTACATCACCCTTGCAGAAAATGTACTTCTTTTCTGGAGTACACACAGCTCCTGGACTCTTAATATTGTAATTACTTATTTAAATAAGTAGTCTTAGCATAACCTGGCACCAGGCACATCCCTCCTGCCTCTCCCCCTTCCCCTCATACACGCAGCCAGTAGAGCAGGAAGTGGTAAGGATCACTTCCTCTCACAGGCTCCACCCCAAACCAATGCAGAAGCCAGCCCTGACTGATGGTATACTGGGAGGAGGCAAATTCACATACTGTGCTTACAGGGGGAGCCAGCAGGAATGCAGGAGCCGTAGACTCTAACCCTAGGCTCCTGGCATCCCACGCTGCCAGGGCATGTTCCTCCCTGGGTACCTAGGCCAGTGGAGGAACTGAAGGCGAGTTTCCTTCTCCAGTTACACTGGATGTGGTGTGGGGGGTGGGTGGTGTTTCTCCATTACCACGCCTGTTTTTGTTGTCATTGACACTCACTGAGACCGTCTCAGAGCCAGAGCCAAACCCACGTCAAAACTGTGATGTTTAGGAAGAGGATTCCATGTCATACAACCTCCTCTATTCCACTTCTCTCTCCTCCCTTCTACTGGTCTGGTTGGGCATCCAGGGCTCCCTCTTTCTCTCCACCCTTTGTTTACTCCCTTCACCAAGGCTTTGCTATCAACTGCTTATTCCTTGGTGTGAATGCAAGTTTACCAGTAACCTCCAGGGAAATTTGCACCCGAAAGTCTCTTCTGTCACTGAAAGAAAGAAAAGCACTGTCTCCCAAGGCAGGAGTTCCCAGGTTCTATGTGGATGCTGCCCTGGAGGCTAAGATACCTTTGAGATAGATTTCAACTGTTCCACTCGGGCACCCACCTCCAGACAAGCTTGGGTTCTAATTAGCCTTTGGCAATTGGATGGAAATTTTCTCAAGATACACAAAAAGTGAAGATGGAAATAATTTGTACAAAACCACCTGTCCTTTAACCAGGAATAGTGTCCTTTTTAAATGGTTGGAATCACAAGCAGAACCAATCTGGCCATGCACAGAAAGGATCTGCTTTCACCAGACTAAAAAAATTAAGTGCTGATTCTTCTCAGACACAGGCTTGCTTCTCCCTCTCTGCACCCCAGGTCCTTTGCTGCCTCATGAACTTAGATCCACAGAATTGCATGTGGTGTGCTGCTGAGGACTTCCTCACCCATCTCCCTCTGCCTCGTGGGGGTGTGAGCGCCCTCTTCCTCCAGGCAGAAGGGTGAGTGAGCGAGGAAGAGTACAGAGCCATCCTGAGCCTTCGTGGAGAATCTATTCACTGCCGACCCTGAAATGTGGCTTTATTCAGTCAGTCACCTCATGACTTTGAAGCTTGATTTGATCAAAGATGTTAATTATGCTTCTCTTTAACATGATTTATAGAACATTAGTGACAGCGGGGGAATGTTTACTCTGTGCAGGTAAGATACCGGTCTCAGGGCTGCCTCTGATTTCCATGTAATTAGGAAAATTTGACCCACCCAGGAGCCTACTAAGATCGCCACTCTCTTTCCCTCGCCAAAATGCAGAACAAGTCACTCTCTGGCGTGTTGCGTCTCCAGTTGCCTATACCTTTTTTTTTTTTTTTTACTATAAAATTTAAGGTAACCCCTAAAATCGCATTTGTATGGATGTGTCATCTATGAGTGGCTTTGCACCAACAAATGGAGTTGGTAGCTAGCAACTATAGGTCTCTTCTAAATGAAAATCGAGTTAGTATTTCCTTTCTGGAGAGAGAAGTGTGTGCTTTGGGTGTAAGTTTTTTTGGTTTTTTTTTGGTTTTTTTTTTTTTTTGTATAAGCTTTCCCCTATACACAGCTCTCCCTTGTTATGTGTATGAGTGTGTATTCATGTGATTGTGTGTGTGTGTGTGTGTGTCCGTGCTTTATAAGTACACCTTTGGGAGTAAGAGCATTGCTATATTGCCTTGCAAAACTGGTCTGTGGAAGGCTCCCTCTTTCCTTGCTGAAACAACTGAAAATCTGGAATAGAAAGAAGATTTAGGGCCTAAAGATGCATAATGAACACAAAAATAGTAAGAGTTTATATCTTTTCATGCTGCCCCTGTGATAATCCCAGGTACAACCATGAAATGGCTACACACTTTCCCTACCTCTCATACACAAGCCCACAGGTAACCGCTTTTAGATACATCTCTTTCTCCATCTGTGCAAGCCTCTTTCAGAAACACACCCCCCAATTAAGAGCTCCCGCCAACCTATACTTTTTGCGCCTGTAACATATGCTATGGCTTCTAGGAAACTTATAATGTTGTGTTTTTATGCTGTTACAGCATGAAGCATCTACACAGTATAAACAAGAGTATAACAAGACCCCTTTAAAGGGGTAAAGTCTGCAGCAAAATTCTGAACCCATTTTAAGGATGTATAGCAAAAGGGTTTGAGAGCTATTCTGGAGAAAAAGGACAGGGATTACAAAAGAGAAATGGAAATCTTCCTTCTCTTTTTTTTCAATCGGAGCAGCTTTGTGTGAGGGTACACTGAGCTTTGATGGGAGCAATGTTTGGGTTTGTGTTGCCAGCAAGAAAAATTCAGTTTGTGCCACAATATATATGTGTACGGGAAGAGTATTTTTTAAAATACGATAAAATGTTATCTCTGATTAGAAAAGAAAGATGAATTCTCCTGCTAAACCAGGTAACCCTAAAAGCATGTTAACATGAAATACTAAATAAAATGCTACTCATCTATAATAAATCTTATTACACATTTTGGCAGTTTTACTACTAACATAGTGAAGGTTTCAAGCAATGTTTGAAAATAGAAATCTTAAATTGAATCATTGTTGCATGAATATATGCAAAATATTCATTTCTAGCACTGTGAGGGTTGAGTGCTTTTAAATTGGAGAAATCACTCATGACTTCACCTTTTCATGCAAGATAAAGTTGTATGTGGTAACATCATTACAATGTCATGAAAGAAGTGGAAATCATACAACAGTTCTGCCTAAAGCTAATATACAAAAAAAGGGCTTCAATATTTTTCAATATTGTTCAATATTTAAAGGTGCAGTGCAAGGCTTTAAATATATTTAAAAAAAATCATTAGGCTTTAGATGTCAGGGAGGCCTTTACTGAGCTCGGAGACTAATAAAATCATTGATGAGATCTCTTTAATATTTAACGGAATTCATGTCTTAGGTAGTAGCCTATTTTCAACTCCTGTCTCTGCAAATGGGGCTAAATATAGATTTTTTTAAAAAGATTTATGAGGAGGTGATTATAGATTTTTCTTAACTATAGCACTAAAATAAAACTATTTACCCAATGACTGTCATAACAAGAGAAAAAGCATTATGACATTTAAATAGGATTTTCTATCAATTCTTTAACAGAAGATAGCTTCAAAAGTAGCTAACACATTTATACATACTAACAATCAGGGAATTCAATCAGTGAAAACAAATGAGCAGATTTTCAAGTGAGTTGCCGAACCATGAATCATCAATAGAGAGTTAGGAGGATTGCGAGAAACCGAAAGATTTTTTTTTTATATTGAGGACAACAATAATTGTTGTTGCTCATGAATCTCTTTGCTTTTTTTTCTATCCAGTGATAAAGAAAATTAGGAGCCAAAGTTCAGACCCCAAATCCTATGTCGCGTGTGTGTGTGTGTGTGTGAGTGTATGTATGTGCATGCACTGACATAAGAACAGCTCTCATTTAATTATATTATTTTTTATAGTTACTCTGCGGGGGAATATCATTCATTCTAAGGTAAAGTAAGGCCTTCACAGGCTCAACTTTAAACCCTGTTTATGTGTGAAATTGATAGCTCCATTTCTGTTATCAAGTCACTAGTCCAGCACTTTAAAGTCATGGTCTGCAAAATAAAATTGTCTCCCTTTTGAATGTCAACCCCTAAAACCAAATATTCCCATTTATTAAAATAAAAATGTAAATTTATAAATTATCATCCTATTTTTATGTAAAAGCATTCTGGAAAGTACCACATACCATTGTCACATGGCAAGCAGCCCTCCCCATCATTGGCTGTTGCTAGGCTACTAGGAAATGGAATGGACCATTGCCAATGATGAATTAACTGATGAGCCAGGATGACAGTAATCTTTGTCACTGGATGCAGTAGCTGTCTGAGCCCTGTCATTTTCTGCATTTCATGTTAAACAGATATACCTAGATTGTAAAACAATACAAAGAAGAACCTGAAAAGAAAGAAGCAAACTTTGACAATCAGAGGGTGGTAGCTTTTTATATATACATACGAGGCTTATTGCCTTCACTGAAGAATGAGATCCAACATGCATTAGCTTTTCTTTTTTAAATTAAAACCTGTGAGCAAATGAAACTTTGCTCTACATCAATAAAGCAGATTCAAAAGGATACCTACTGGGAAGCACTTTGTAATCTGTGTCTACACAGAGCCAAAACATCTAACTGAACTGTGAAAATTCACAAAATAATCAGGATTTTTGGTCCATGACATTAACCATAGGGGTATGTGTGTATGTAAGAGTATCCTTACTTGGGGAATAGTATAGATAAAGATGACCGAATCTGGGTGTTTGGGCTTTGTAGACTTAACAGCCATAAATAACTAGTGATTGAAATACCCAGCGAATAACACCATGTCTACACAGGACACAAGATTTTTCCATATGAACAAACTAACTCAGTGGAATTGATTTTTTTCCTCATGAATTTATCTAGAAACATACTGCAGGCGTCTGTGGTTTTGTTCTACTTGCAGAATCAACCTCAGACAAGTCGCAAAATCTCACAAGGCAGAGGACAGGGACTCGGAAGTTCTGAGCAGTGGACTTCAAGGGGAGACAGAAGTAAAGTGAATGTGTGCTCAGAGGTGTGTGCCTGTATCGTAGCAGAAATCCGCTGGGATACAAGGAAGAAAAAATGTATTTGTGGACCCAATGCAGGCATGGGGGTGTTCGAGAAGTTACCACAGTGAGCCACCACCAGCCAGGAAATCATACTGCAACAAACACGGCTTGACTCCAAAGCAATAAGACCAATTTCCATAAGTCAAACAAGGAAGGCTGCCTTATCCTATTTTTAAGCCACGAGAGGGAAAAAATAAACGGGGGAGACGCAGCAGCAGCACCTTTAGATGCTGGGAGTATTTAATGACAAAGGTCAAAAGGAAGAAGCGGTATGGAGAGAGAAAGACAACATCAGGTGGAAGCAATTAAAAGTTAAAAATGATGTCTTGCCCAGCCATTTCTGTACCTAGTTTTTCCCCAAATCATCCTGGAGACAGAGCTCAACAATCTGGATTGACACTTGTGCTGATACCATATCCCCTTTAAAATTTTTCAGGAATGGTAAAATAGTTAGGGATCCTTCTCCTACTTGACTATGCAACAACTTACTCATTATGAAATAGGTTAATTCTCTTAGATATACAAAGTGGATATGAGCGAGGGAGTGCGGGTATGCATACGTGTGTGTGTGTGTGCGTGTGTGTGTGTGGTTTCTGTGTTTTTAGGACAAAGGATCTGCCAATGAGACAGAAACTCTGGGGTCTTGTTAGTCCCGGCATTAGTGAGAAGATGAATGGCAGCGGGTTCTTTGGACCTAATACTTCATAGCACTCAAGGCCTGTTCTGTTCTTTTTACCATGTGGGTTTTTGAAATAATAGATCGTAACTATAGACTCAGTGCGTGTGGATGCGGACGGTATGCACTTAATATTTCAGGAGAAGTGTATGCAACCCAATCCAATCACTCTGAAAAATGTGGAAAATGGAAATGCATAAAGAAAGCTGCTGGCATAAAAGAGAATAAAGAAGAAATATTGATGAAGCTCTGTATGGATTAGCGAAATATATTTATGTAACATTTGAATATATATGTATATGCATGTATATGTTCTAATCTATGTATATTTTTAAATATTTAATATATATGTATACATATATATACTAGATAATCAATGTATTAAAGCGAAACAAATCAGATCAGGAAATTTCTTTTCTTTGAAGTTAAAACAGCTGCGGGTTTTTGTCATCTCCTTTGTAAAGATCTAGAGAATTACAGATTTTAAATAAGACTGTAACCAATACTATAAAAGTATCAGTAAATATTGGAGAGGTAGCCTGGTTAGTAGATAAGAGTGTTGAATCTGGAGCCAGACCTGGGTACACAGGCACAAGTTTCAGCTCTGCTACTATTACCTCTTAGTCTCAAGCAAGTTCTATAACCTCCTCTTGCTTCTGTTTCTCTATCTATAAAATGGGGGCAAGGAAAGGGGATAAGAATAGTACTTACTATTGGATGACCTAATATTTATTTTTGAAACACTTAGGATAGTGCCTGGAACAAAATAAGCACTATAGTAATGTTTGTCAAATAAATAAATACACACATACACAGTATTTATCCAGGAAATTCTATCAAAGGAGATTTTGAAATCTTCTTTCCCACAAAAAGGAAAACATTTTATTTTGATGGTTTGATATACTGGCAAACTACTGACTCACAACCCAGTATGAATGTTGGCTAATGTTTCATTCTCTGTCTGGATAACTTAGTCCTATGGACCTAGAACAGGATGGTTGTAACCCCTTGGGTCTGCTTTGCTGCCACAGGGATGCTCTCCACCTGTCTCCTGGGATAAAGTGCTAGTTACCTTGTCTACCCTAGGTTGTCATCCTCATCTTTCTCACACTACCTCGTGGCTTAGCATAAAGATTTTGTGGGGGGCAGGTGGGGAAGAGAGGGAAACTTGCTCCAAATGACAGTGAGTAACATTGGATGAAATATAGTACGGAGGACAGAGAAACAGAGAGAGAAGAAAGCCCCAAACGGAAAACCTATTCAGCCAGCCACCTGGCCATAAAACAGCTGAAACTTGAGACAATGAGAGAGAGGGAGACAGAATGACTACTGTGAACAGGAAAGCAAAGGCACAGCCTCTGGCCAGACTGTCCTAATGGATGTCCAACAACAGCATTCATTCCTTCAACAGTATTTACTGAGCACCTAAGAAGACCCCTAAAATGTGATCAAAATATTCAAAACCCCCTGCCTCTACGGAGCGTACACTCCACAGAGGAAGAAACTGAATAATAAATAACCTAAATAAGTAAAATATACAATGTGTTCAATGATAACAAGGACTAAGCGGTGAAAGCAGGCAAGAGGGTTAGGAAGTGGATGGGTACAGGCAGGGGTTCATATTGGGAATCCACCAGCTGCTATTCGGTTCATACTACACAGGCCGCAGGGGAAGGGGCTTATGCTTAGATCACTTATCTGATCACTTTCTGATAATGCTATTCGGTTTTACTTAAATGCCCCCACTGAAATTCCCCACGACAGAGTCCTGCCCTGACTTCTCCCGTCCAGGGTTCAAATCCTAACCCATGCTCTGTGATTCTGGTCAAGTTACTTAACCTCTCTGAATCTCAGACCATTCATCTGTAAAATTGGGATAATGGAAACACCTACCTCGAAAAGTGGTTTTTATAATTAGTAGATGATCCAGGTGAAACATTTAGAACAGTGTCTAGTAAATAACTTACTTTAAAATGTTATTTTTGTTGCCGTGTACATGGCCCTGAAAGGGGCAGAGACTCAGGGCTACTGGTTTCTTTTGCCCATGTACAACAAGCCTTCAAAGCACAAGAAAATGGAAGTCAGTGGCTCTTTCAACTGATTCTGTTGTTGTTTGGTTACATTAAAGCTTGGGTTCATTACATTTTTATATTTCACGTAGTGGAGCAATTTGATAGTTGCATGCACATGGCAACCTTTCAGCATCACCCCAAGGTTAGGTCCCTTAGAGAGGCCAAGAACTGAAGCAGTAGGGACAAAATTTAATGGTCTTAAACAGTATTCAGAAGACAGGGAAAGCACAAAGGGGCTTTGTGCTAGAACTCTCCTTGCAGTAGAACTAGAACACAGTACTTCAAGCTTCTGTAGGCATGTCTGTCTCAACTGGAGAATGAAGCACTTTTGGAGAGAAATCAGTCCCTTATAAACCTTTAGCCATATACTTCAAGGCCAGAAACCTGTGTGAAAAGCATTCTCTGGAAAAGGAAATATGCAAATAGGATATTAGAAGTGGGATCAGACTTCTTACCTAATAGGCCATATTGGTCATCCTTTGATGGCATATTCTTTGACGGCATCGGAACCTTTGATGGTTCCAATTCTGGTTGGAACCTTAGAATTAAGGGAAGAAACCTGATGTCTCAGCCTGTTCAAATATAGATGCTTTCATCTCATGAGAGGGAACTGGCTGTCTGGGTACAACTCAAGGATGGAGAAACAGCAATTGAATTGAGTGAAGTTATAAACACCCAGACCATGATGGTATTGCCAGGAAGAGAAGGAGGGAGCCCCCAGGCATGAGGAAAGTTGTCCTCCAATCAAACTTTCCCCAAGAATTGATTATAATTTAACCTTTTCTCGGCAAATCATAGACATCTACTCAGGGTTGTTAGAAATCCCAATTATGACCTACAAAACAGCCTGATAGAACTATCTGAAGAGCTAACTGAACTTTTCAAGGGTCTTCAAGACTTTCGGGGCCGTGCTCACAAAGCCAGCAACGCCTGGTGGTAGCTGTGTCTGCATATGAAATGCACATGGATGGGAGAGGAGAAAGGTGGCTTTCCAGTGTATTCTAGGGGTGGGGGTAGGGTAGGGGAAGAATATTGGCTGAATTCAATTTCCTCTTTTCCCTGAATTCCAACAAATAGGTTTATATGTAGAAATACATATAATCTTCCAAAAATACTGTGTGATTTTAATCTAGAAAAAAATGGAGATTCTTGACTTCAGATCTAAGATCAGGTATTTCTGTTTCCCTGGTGCTCTGCAGAAGCACCTCTAACTAAAAATGTACAGGATATGGTTTTCTGTATGAGAATTTTGTTTCTCTCTCTTAAGTGTAGTGACTTAAAAATCCATCACTGTACACACTTAAGTCCACCTGTTTTTTTTCCCATAGACAATCCTCACTCCAGTTGATTCTAGAGAGACAAACCTCTCTCCTCCTAATCCATTTCAGAGGAGCTCTGCCCAGTGTCCTGAAAGAAGCAGCCCAGCAAGCATGAACGACCTCTCCTCTCCAGCCACCCTCCCCCATCACAACTGTTTGGACCAGGAGTAGACACATGACCTGGGCTTCAGCAGATTCCTTCTCCTAGGAATCTGAAATAGGGAAACTGGGATCTGCATTACTTTGATGTGGGGAATATGAGCTGAACAGTCACGTAGATTTGCAGGCTAAAGCCACCATTTGAAGGCAGCCACAATGCGCCATGTGTAAGCAGATATGTAAACAGAGAAAACTGGTCATCAGAGATGAAAATAAAGCATAGGAGCAAAGAGAAGCAGAGAGGAGAGATAGTGGGATGAGAGAGAGGAGTGAGGAGATGCCCACTTCTGCCCCCATTTCTGTGATGCAAAGCTCTGTTAGTACCTATGGGTTTCATGAGATGCCCATGAAGTCTTTCGAAAACACCTATTTTAAGCTTATTTAAGTAGATTCTATTTGTACTACATAGTTCCTAAAACATGTGGTAAGTCGTATGTAGACACACCATGGCATAAATTTCAATATACCTTGTGATTCAAAAGGCTGCTCACCATCACATAAAAATTTCACTGCATTACTACTGAGCAAGTGTGAACAACATAGCAGTTCAGATGATGAAGGAGTTGCAATAGTGAGAAAATTAAATGGTCATCTGTGAGCTAGGCATTGAACAGCTCAGAGGAAGGAGCTATTCTCCTCCCAGCATTGTTTCTTGAGAAGTTAGCAAAGCAGGTCAATGCACTTAGGTACCCCAGTGATAAGCACTGTGTCAACCCAGAGAGGGAGATAAAAATCACCATGGATGATGAATGCTAATTGCTATCTTCATTTGTAGCACAATTGGCTTTAGAGAACAAAGTTAAGTGTCCCCTGGTCCCTGGAGACAACCCCTCTGGATTGGGGCTTAAAGAACATTACAAAGGCCTTTACTTAGGAAAAAAAGATAGGGGAGACATGTTCTTGCCTATCACAAGGGATCTCCTTCTAATTTACTAACCAACCCATCAAAAAACAGATGGGTATTCTGACATGTGTGGGTATAATTAATGAATAAGCATGCATGAATATCCATAAGTGACTATGGTATGGATTTAATTGTCAACATTCACTGAACAAACATTGAGGGTGTGGGAGATTTGATTTTGAACTCTGACACTTTATTAGCCATGTGACCTTGTGTGAGTCTTAGATCTCATATCGGTTACAAAGAGATAATAATACCAACATTGTTGGTATGAGATTTAAATGACATAATATTTGTTAAGCGTAGTACACAGTAGGTATTAAAAAATGTGCCATGAAAAAAAAAAAATGTGCCATGAGCTCTTACTCCATTAATAAAATCCTAAATGTAATCCTTCTAACACCCAGTATTAGATAGAACTATTTTAAAAGAATTCCTTCCATTGCTATCTAATGCTTCACTCTGATATATTCATTGATATCTACACAAACCTAGAATATCTTAAACAAGTAGTCACAGAACATGAAGAAAGAGCCCAGGCCTAGCAGCTTGCATGTTCTTGCCATTATGCAGTTGGCTGGAAATAGTCACGTGGCCCACGGCAACTTCGAATATCACAAGTGTTAATTAAATTAACTTTTCTATGCTAATAAATAATAACCAAACTTGCACTTAATAAACTCTGCTAATCACCTTTCTCCTTTACGTCACTCCAAAGTAGTGTTCTCCCCCCTCCTCAGGCCCCTTTGTTTTCATCGAAAACCACCTTTGCTCACCCTCCTAGAGACCACGACTTTCCCTATTTCACATCTTTCCCACCCTCAACCACTAGCTGTTTTCTGCATTTCTTCTCAAAAAAACTACACCAAGTCATGAATAATACAGTT
Source organism: Eschrichtius robustus (assembly GCF_028021215.1). NCBI lineage: Eukaryota > Metazoa > Chordata > Mammalia > Artiodactyla > Eschrichtiidae > Eschrichtius > Eschrichtius robustus. The sequence goes on from NC_090838.1 coordinate 51,190,407, forward strand.
GCCCCTTCTTGAAAAACCACCCCACTATTTTAAAACACTAGGAAGGGATCCTCATCCTATCCTGAATTGAGCACTGCTTCAGTCGACTTTTTCCCGTTAACTGTCCCTTGCTGCTTAAAGCACACGAGCCCTCCTCCCTTCCCTCCCACCCCGGCCCCCACCAAAACCTCCCCAACAAGTGTGCATGAGCTCATTCCCAAAGGATCGGCCTTCATAAAGAAGGCAACATGAAGCTGCCAGTAGGAAGCTTCTCTCCGACAGCAGACCGGAACATTAGCGAGAGAGCCCAACAAGGCGTACACGCACATCTAGCAGTGGTTTAAAGGATAACAGCTTTGCGTTGGGCACAGGTCAGGGGAACTTTGATTTGGAGAACAGGTGGGCTACCTGACAACCAGCAGGCAGCCTTGCTTTTGACTACTGCCATTTTAAATCAGGATGTTTGGCAAATCATTAGTGTCTGCTAGTTATTAAACAGAGGAAAGTTCAAAAGCACACGCATGTTTTTCTCCCAGCCTCCCAGGTGGTAGCTGTTTCAAGCAGCAACCTTTTCACTTTGTGCAGCAAGACTTGTAAACTTCCCATGGCTAAAATCATGTTTTCTAACCGAGTGCCCACAACTGAGCTGCAGCCTTGCAAGAGCGGCAAAACCCATATGTGAACGTCTGTCTGAGGGCTTGCCATTCCCTCTCTTTGCAAGTTTATTGTTGAAATTACTGAAATGTACACAAATGACTGCATTTGAAGGTGAAATTTGGTGGAAAAATAAAGATATAATAGGATTCTTTCTTAAATAATTTCCTGGTGCGATGTCTGTCTGAAAAAATGAAGTGAAATTATATGATGTCAAAAAATCATGTTTCAAGATGATTGACAACATGTGAATGTTTTGCATTGTGAAATGAGGTGGAAAATTTTAATTGCACGATGGGAGGACATAATATTTATTAGAACCTTGTAGCTACAGAGGATTGCAATGAAGAGGACACAATTTTAAATTTGGCGTTAATACGTCAAGTCTAAATCTTAAATGAACATGCAGGAGTAAAATTCTCTATCAAAGCCTTTTCTTAGAGTGTATGATTAAGTTTTCAGATTGTAATAACTAAACAGGATCGACGTGTGGGGCACGTCCATATCCTGACAGAGAGGCTTGCTAGTCTGCATTCGTATTCGATTTTGAACGTGTTACCATGCAACACATGCCTGGGTCAGACACAGATAAAGCTGATCCTCGAGCAGGGCTCACGTGAGATGTGGTTGTTTTGCTGGAGACCTAGGATTTGTAAAGAATGCAGAGAATGGGGGAAAGGACTGGAATTAAACACAGGAGTGAGAAAAAACCACAAAGGAATATATATAAAACTGGCAAAACAAAGATCTAAAGCTAAATTACCTTTGACTCAACTTTGAATGGAAATGACTCAGCTAAGGATAGCCAATGGAATCCACATTTGTTGGTCTACTTGTCAATTTATAAGAAGACCAGAGTGGGCATATATTAAACAAATGATAAGAGTGGCCCAGCTTCTCCTAATAGATGGTCTCATAACCCTCAATACCTTAATAATAAAGGAAAAAGGGTTCTGTTTCCCCACAGGAGAGAGACGGTATTAAGGCCAAGGTGGAAGCAAGCTTCCCCAGACCCTACTCTCCCGTCTGACTCTCTCAGAAGTCAATAGCTTTACTGATCAGATTAGAGACTGTAGGATCACTGTTTCCATCGTGCCCCAAACTCCACCACTCAAGGAAATGCTGCCTCTCAGTCTTTAATAGCTGCAGCAATTAAAACTCAAAAGAGTCCTTTTCTTTTTTCTGAGTGGGTGGGGAGGTGGGGCATTGCTGGGGACATCTAAAATTGCCAGCATCAACATCATTATTAAGATTCTAAGAAGAGAGAAACATACAGAAAAGTTGTTAAAACACCAAGCAGGAGAGTGCTAGGGAAACACCTCTCTCTCCCTCTCTCTCTCTCCTTCTCCCTCTCTCTCTCCCTCTCCCTCCCCCCCCCCCCATCTCTCTCTCTCTCTGAGGTTGATGCTGGTGCTTCACATGAATATGGCAAGGACGTAAATCACCGAGTTGGGAATCCTAGAGGGTCACTGAATGGGTCTGTAACTAGTGGAGCAGAAGAGGTCAGAAATTAAAATGGTTAGCAATGAGCAATAAGAAACCTGAGCAAGGCTTAAAGAGGAGTTGGAAATAGATACTTTACGGCCTCTTTCTTGCAGAATTGAAGCGCTGAGCTGGGAGTAAAAGAACAAAGATTTGGCTAAGAAAATAGAAAGTCACCATCTTGTGATGCATTTTTCTCTCACGGACCTGTGTTTTGTGTTTTCTGTTTATCCCAATATACTTGAAAGCCAAACATCTAATAACGCACATACAAATGTACCCCTTCTTTTAAAGTATCTTTGCTTTCCTGAATATGATTAGTGGATGAAAACTTTCTACCAGATAAATACAACATTTTTTCATATAGCCCCTACATTCATTGTTAACCAAAATCATTTTCTTTTCTGGCAGTAAGAATAATTATTCCAGTAAAATTAACACCTCATCTCATGTATATAATGCAAGATCTAAGGTTTTTTAAATGTATCTTTTCCCTCCCAGAGAACAGAGTTTAAATAGTGTGAATTCAAAACTTCAGTGGTTTCTAAATTGCAAGCCACCTAAGACTTACCTTCCACCTGCTCATATTGTTTGCTGCATTCTCATCAGAGAGGGAATTTGCGTCTCTGAACCAACAGATATAAAGTGCACAAGAACATCACGAAGTAATTACGAGTTTATGACATCATCTTAATATTACAAGGGAGAGAATGAAAGACCGGAGAGAAACGTGCGATTTCCCTTTTGGGAAAACATTAATGGATGCTTACAATCTGTTTTCTTTTGTTTGGATGTTACAACCAATAATACACTTTTATGTCTATAAATAAAGACTAAAGTTGAATAAATCCAACAAACCCCTGAGCCTACAGCTTGGAATCTTGATTCACATTCAAGGCCAAGAGTTATGAGTCATATTCGCAGAGAATGAGTTGAAGCTGCAAGATTTGGGGGGAAATTATTCCACATGGTGACTATTTGGGGGAGCGATTATGCATGCATACCTGATCACAGCGTCACCTGTTCCAGCTAGCCCAACATGATAAAACATGGCAATTTTCTCTGTTCCCCTTTGCTCGCACAGCAGAGACTGATGCCCACAGCCTCACACCCTTCATTGTTAACGGTGCTTTCTAGGCAGAGGCATCCCTCGCTTCCCACTTTAGCTCTGACTTCTGGAGGTGTTGTGCGATGATTCACGTAAATGTCTTCATGACTGTACAGGTAAAGGAGGAGCAGCAGCTCTAATGACCGACAGCTGGAAACAACAGCTTCTGGAAGGATACTTCCCGTACTCGTGGATGGCTTTTCTCTTGGACCACCTCCACCCCGACTCTCCACACACTCGCTTTACACGTGTTAAATCACTGTTGAGGCCATTGGGAAAGTCCTCCTGGGTTGTTCTAGACCACTTCTCCTGTACAGGAATGTCTTCAGAAAAGGGTGGGCTTTCCCTCCCTTCAGAGGAGCTCCCCGAGTGCTTTAACTCCCCTTAAACACTGGCAACCCTTACAGTGATGGGGCCTCAGCCACCTCCCCAGGCAGTTCACTTCAGTGCCTAATTGCCCTTACTGGGAAGAAATGTTTCCTAATGTCTCCTAACCGACATTTTCCCCTTTCCTTAGTTTCAGGCCGTTACTTCTTATTAGACCATTCTCAACCACTGCAAGCAATCCCCTTCTTTCCTGAAAATTATTATTGCTCAAATATTTGTAGACAGTTAGCATAGGCTTCCATCTCTCCAGCTCCTTTTCCTGAAAGCTTTAAATGCTATGTTCCTTTAACCTTTCTTTATAGGTCATCTCTTCTAATCCTTTTATCTTTTTTGTCACCCTTCTCTGAGTTCTCTCTAATTTACAGTATTGATGTTCTCTTTATAATGAGGTGCCCCAAACAGTATGCCGTGCTCCATAAGTGGTTGCCAGGAGAGGCATGATTACAGAAACTCCATTTTCCTATAAGCAACACCCCCCTTCTCTGCTGTGTGCCCCAGTAGAGCATTTGTCTTTTTCACAGCTGCACTACATTATCTAAATACACTATCAGTCCCAATTCCTTCTCCCATTTGTCTCTTGAAGACATATGCACCTAATCCAGTGTTTTACTTTGCTTTCTACCCACCCCAGTCCCCTGAGCCCCAAGCCAGGATTGTTCACAACTTGAATCCAAGACTCCTTGAGCAATTAAAAGAAAGCTTTAACTCCTTCAGTTATCAAGGCCCTAGTCTATAATAAACTAGACACAGGTAATCGTTAGCTGTGACCCTTTTATTTATAATGCCATCAGATTGCGTTTATTTTTACAGCGTTGTTAGAGATTAAGAGCAAAGCTTCTGTCTTCATCACATTGGTTTTACTGTGGGTTAGGACCTATGGTGCCCCACTTCATTTCCTGAGACCCAAGCAATGAGCACAGAATCATTTCTAGTAAGTTCTGACTCTGATTAAAAAACAATCTTTATGAAATAGAAGCTAATAAAATTGCTTTCCTAATTACCCTGAGCTAGTTCATTTCCCAGCAAATATACTAAAATAGAGTTACTTGGCTCCGATTCACAAAATCTGAACCCAAGCTCATTATTAAGGCATTTAGCAGGGAAAAAAGCATGTGTGCATAAGATGCTGTCCCATCAAGCAGAATGCAAGAAACCTTTTGAAGTTCAAACCTTTGAAGTTTGAAGTTATTGCTGCAATTTTTTTTAAATGCAGGTATTTCTGCTAGGAAAAAATGTACATTGGAGTCATTTATATTAATGGAGCAGAGTACCTATACTAGTGTAATCTTTAGAGTAGGTTTTTTGTTGAGAACAGCAAATCTATTTCAGAAAAATATTTAGATCCTTTGCATTGTGCTTGCTAGTCTGCAGGCCATTATACGAGGCAGAGAGACTTTTCCGTAATAGAATAGAGTAACTCATGTCCCACGGCTATTTCCGCCATGACTTATGCCACTCACAAATCTCTTTCATCTATTTAAAGTGTGAGATTCTGATGACTATAAATGTATGAAAATGTTTGGGGATTGTTTTATTTTCCTCTAAACGTCCTATCATTCATTAACATGGACATGATTTGCTAATATTTCTAATACATGCATGAATACTTCACTAACGGAGGTTTAAAATGCTCCATTCTCAGGGGGAAAAAACACAATTATCAAAATTAAGAGATACTTTAAGAAGAGCATATCTATTAACTAAAGGGGAGATATTTACATGGCAGAATCAGGTAGGTCAGAGAAGGAAACCTCTCCTCTGTTTGGCAATATGACACACCCGTTTTATGTGACATTGCCAATAGAGTTACAGCTCAGGGTAACTGTAATATTAAAGTAAATACAGCCAGGACTGACTCAGAAACAAGAGCCAAGCCCCTATGGCCAGTACTGGGAATGCTAAAGCTTTCTTCCTCCTCTGTGGGTATTTGCCTGAAACCAATCTCTTAGAGCTCGGTCTCACAAATCTGAAATGGGGGAAAGAAATTGCCTCTGTCTTCTACCAGGGAGTGCAGCTCTTCTTAGGAAAATTTGTGAAATTCCACCCCCTGGGCAAAAACCATGGCTTTTTGTCAATATGCCCCGGGTGGAAATCTGACATTTCCATAATGATATGACAGATTTCCATCTGGGAAAACTGCCTTCTGTTTTCACAATGAATTTGAAGCAAGAATGAAAAATCTTTCACTTTTGTCTATAAAACTATTTAAAAGAAAAAAAAACCTGCACTTTTCCTGCCTTGAAATAATGGATTGGGTATTAAATGAGAAAAATCTGTAACTCTTTTGAGTTCAATCAAATCATCAGCGATACTTAGAAAGAGAAGAAGGGAACTATGTGGAGAATAAATCCTTCCAGACAAATTTGTTACTGTTTTTTGATAGTTACTAGCAGATGAAAGGAATAATGTGTACCTAGCAATAAGTGAATGTGCATCAATGATATGCAGCTGGAATTCAAGACAAGATTGACAGAGGGCATCAGTAAGTCTATTTTGTGAAACTGGTTCTAATTGATTTCGATGGGAGTATTGTCACATGGATTGAAAATTTGCTGAAAGATGATAAACAAAGAATAGCAATGAATGAAAAGCAAAGGGGATGACATTGGGGTTAATATGAGTTTTGATCTCATTCCTCATTTTAGAAATGCAACAGGAGAGGACCAACCTGTACAAAAATGGAATATGCAAATGTACTAAATGAACGGTGCTTCACTTGCCGATGAGAACTGAAAAACGGAATCTCCTTAGTGAAGTGGGAGGTAGAGGTTTGAGGAGAGAGGGAAATAGAAACCTAAGTAGGGCCCGGAAAAACTGGAGCCAGGACGTTTTAAGGGGAAACTATCTAATACACACAATGAATACGCAGCTCACTGGCTTTTGAAGACTGATCCAGGCTCAGTGTTTGAATTGCCTGTAGTCTTGTTTTGTTTGCCGGGGTGGGGGTTGGGTGGCACTCTCCCCGGCCCTCCTCTTCCTGACGTTGTCAAGTCCCTGAGTGAGAATCAGGGGCTCTGGGGTGGGGTGGGTTTTCTTTTTTTCTGTGCAAAGTTAATTATCCCAGACTCTGAGAAAAACAGACTATTTTCCATAAGGCCTTAATGCAAACGAACCTTGCACATTCTTCTCACCACCTGAGAAGGCCATGAGCTGCTGCCATTGCTTCTGGTGGCTCGCGTGGTGTGTTGATGCTTTTAGTACGATCTGTAGAGTAGGACCATCCTGCTGGTCTGAAGGCCACCGACCAACTGAAAGTAAACACAAAAGAGGAGGGTATTACAGAAGAAATCAGAGGTAAAAGAAGTGGAGGAGGTGATTTGCTGGAGAAAGGCAAGTGTGTCTTGATGATTAACACCAGGTCGGCATGCTGAGAGAAGAACGACACAGACACAGTGAACGTGCGGCATCCGGGTTGCCGGCACATTCTAATGAGCACGATGGTCAAATGCCCTGGGTTTGCCATATGTTGTGGCCATATGCATATCTGGTGAACCAGATGCCCTGCTTTTTTTTCCCAGTATTGCACCATTTTTCTCACAGCATAAAGACATGGCTTAAGTGAGAAGCAGGAGGGGGCAGGGGGGTAGGCAATGATAGCTTGTTATTCCAAAAGGGTGTCGGACAGAAAACGTCCGTAAATTCACCCATCTTCTAATTCTGTTTCCAAATATTTAATGAGCACCTACTAGGTTCAAGAAAAGCTAAAATAAAATCGTGGGTGATAAGATTTTCTTGAGTTTACTAAGGAAAGGTTAGAGATACTCCTGACCTGCCGCAATTTCTCTCAATAAGCCCTCTCGTCATTCGGTAAAAAATCCTATGCAGCTTGCCATTTCTAACGTTTATAAAGTCTCTAAGGATTGATAGGGGGCCACTTATGCACGGCCAGTTTTCAAACTGTTCCCTCCATCTGGAAGACTCCTTCTTTACCCCAGTTCCCACCTCTTCTTCAATGCCACTCATTCATCCAGTTACTGGATATTTTTGACTGCCTTTGAAACTGGCACCATTAAAGACTCTGGGGTCACCAAAGTGAGCAAAAAAGACACAGTCTCTACCCTCACAGAGTTTACAATCTAGTGGCCTAGACATTATTCAAATAATAAAATAATGTGTAATTGTAACTGGGAGACATGCCAGCAAAGCGAAGTACCGGGAGCTATGAGAGTGTGAGACAGAGGGCAGGCCAATCCTGGAAGAAGGATGAGTCATCTTGAAGGCATCTCCTGCAGGGAGACCTTTCTGATCCTCCAAGTCAAGTATGCATGGGCACTCCTTCTCTCTCTTCCGGAATCCTACAGCACATTGCTAAGCCCTTAACAAGGTCCATCCGTGTTATCTAGAAATCCGTGTGCCCTTCCCAACCTGGACGGCACACATTACATGTTACCCACCTTTGCATTCTTAACAGTGCTTTTTTACACAGTCAATAAATATTGACTGAAGTTACTATTTTACACATCTCAATTAATCATCAACAGAGAAAAGAAATATGAATGATATAAAACATCAGGTAATCAAAAAATCCTCACGGCTAAGTTTTGCCATGTCTCAAGCTATCCCAAATTGCACAACAAACTCCTGACAGAAATGGAGCTATGCTTCTGACTCCCAGGCCACTACAACTGGTTGGCTTATATGTTTAAAATGAAAATGAATTTAAAATAATTTATTTCAAGTATGTTTTGGCTCCCCTTGAAGTAGGTCCAGCCACCCTAGAGCACCAACACAGTGAGGCTTGGAGTTAGTACCTAAGTGAATTTCTGCTGTGGACCATAGTCAACATGCTTATGAATCAGCCCTATAAACAGTCCCTTACAAAAATAAAAACAAAAACACAGTCCCTTACACATGGCAAATACTCCAAGACCAAACAAAAAAGCCTTTAGCCAGATACCTCCTGAGAAAGAAAAGGGTGGGGGAACTGGCTAAAGAAAATGTCTAGAGGTTTGATTCAGGTACAGTTCAGATTTTTTTTTTTAATAAATTTATTTATTTATTTATTTTTGGCTGCATTGGGTCTTCGTTGCTGAGTGCGGGCTTTCTCTAGTTGCAGCGAGCGGGGGCTACTTTTCGTTGTGGTGCGCGGGCTTCTCATTGCGGTGGCTTCTCTTGTTGTGGAGCACGGGCTCTAAAGCGCAGGCTCAGTCGTTGTGGCACACGGGCTTAGTGGCTCCACGGCATGTGGGATCTTCCCAGACTAGGGATCGAACCTGCATCCCCTGCATTGGCGGGTGGATTCTTAACCACTGCGCCATCAGGGAAGTCTCCAGTTCAGATATTTTTACGTTTATCTCTGTTCATCTCCATCATAGACTCAGCAGAAAGGAGGGTATGCATACAGGCAGTGCAGTGAGGGCCCTGACAGATCTCCTTTGAAGCCTTGGGATTATGGACAGTGGTCTCTGAGTAGGATTTCCTACATAGGAATGCAAGAGAAATCATAGTAAAGCCTCAAAACAAACAGAATGAGTCTATCTGCAGAAAAGTACAGGTTGTGTAATACAAGATTTTTCTTTAAAATAATCTGAAGGAAACTAAAATTAGAATAACTAATCGGGTTATCATTCCATCTTAAATCTTGGATATTTCCATTCCTTCAGGTCATTGAGTGCTGGGTGGCATCTCACCACTCTCCTATTAAGCCCAAGTGAAGACAGGAGTTAGGCCCTGGTACCTTCGATTCCAACTTTCCCTCCTACAAGGAAAGGTTTCCTTAGTGAACGGGACTCTACAGATCAAGCATTGGCCCTTTTCGCAGCAGATTCTAAAATGAGTCCTCAGCATATTTTCTCCAGGTATTTGTAGAACGTGAGAGAGACTGCTTTTGATTTTCTGTAAATGGGTCATTTCTCAATTCCTAACTTAGAAAATTCATTCTTAGTATTTTCCTGCTCTGGGTATCCGGCAGGGGTTTGAGTGAGGGAAGTGTCAGAAGAAATGTTATGCCATAAGTTTAAAAACATTTAAATTATTCTCTTCTATTTTTCAAGGCCTTACATTATGTATCAGTGTAACTGAGTTGGTTCCTGAACTCTTTCTCTGGTTTCTTAATTGGACATTTTATAGATCTGGGGGTACATGTTCAATATGTCTAGGGAGAAAAATCTAACTAGCCAATGATATCAAAATAGGGCTGGAACCAGGAAAGAATCTCTTACACCTATAATCCTCCTGTTCTACTTTTCTGTACTTTTTTGGGGGATGAGGGAAGGAGTACAGACCCAGGGTCTGTACCAGCAAAATAAATTAGAGAACTGAGGCAGCTAGTGTAATAATCCAGTTCAAAAAAAAGATTTCGTGACCTGAATTTTACAGACTGGATGTCTAATAAGCACTTTTACCTGCTAATGGTTCTATTCTCCATGCCCTTGTCAGCGTGGGGTTTTCTAAGTCACAGTTCTTCGGTCAAAGATTTTAGGTCTGGGATCAGGTTGTTAACAGTATAGTCTTTGCAAGCATGGCAGAAGAAGCAGAAAAGACATGCCTTTCCCTCCATTGACAGAATCAAGAATCTCACAGTCAATGTGCTGCCCAGAAATAGATATTTCTAATGTGAATCTAGACAAATGGCCAGTTACAATTTCGTTACCTATAGGCAAGCAGTCCTGTACCTAGCATTGTACCACATGCAACATGTAAGTGTCACCACTTGGAGGAAGTAAGTATATTAGTCAGGGTCCCAGCAGGAAACACAGTTGTCTCCAGATGGTTCAAGCAAGGAGACTTGAAAGAAGGGGCTACTGACAGAGGAGTAAGCAGAGTTACGGAAACAAACAAGGAATGAGGAATGAGCAGAGAGGCATGTAGGGACTCAGCTTCGAAGGCTGCCCTAAGGAATGAGGGTGGGAAGTAGTTTCCTGAGACCAGTGAGAGCTGGGCCAAGGGAGGGAGGCCACGAAGCAGGAGGTGTAGTAAGGCAGGGGTGCAGCTTCCACTAGAGATGTGCACTCAAGGAAGCAAGGGGGTGGGCAAACCCACCTTCCCACCCCCCTCCGTCTAGTCCATGCCAGTGCCTTCCATTGGCCAAATCCAACCAGGGGCCAGGTTCAGCAGGACTTAAAAAACCTAAGAGTGTGTTCAGGGGTGGGAAGCAAATGAAGAATAACTAGCACAGTCTGTAATATTCTTTAGGTCATGGTAAGCTGAACTAGGACTAGTGCTTTAACCTACCTGAGGCACAGGGCCGTCAACCCCACATCTTCTGTCATACGTCCCTATACCTCCCTCAACCAGCACTATGCGCTCTCCCCTGTCCAGCCTCTCTCCCACCACCCTTCCCACTCCATCCCTCTCCTTCAAAAACTAGTATTTGCCAAGACTCTCCTAACTTTACTGTCCTCCCCCTAAGTATCAATTCTCTCTACTCCCACAGCCCTTAGCGAAGGTAACACCTCCTGTTAGAAGGTGATAATTATTAAGTCTGCAGTTTTTTCATCCAATAAGTGAGTAGTTATTGAGCCTTACTAGATACCTGGAACTATACTTCATGCTGAGGATACAATGGTGCATTAAAAGGGCAGAGTCCCTACACTCGGAGCTTTCAGTCTAGTAAGGTAAAGAACGGTGAGAATAGTCACAAAAATACATATACAATTACAAACTGTGTTAATGAATGAAAAGTACAAAGCACCTTGAGAATATATGGCAGACAGACCTAGTCTGTAGGTTATGGGTGACTTTCCTAAGAAATGAGGCCTGAGTTGAGATATGATGAATTGAAATCAACTAGGCAAAAGAAAGTTTGAGGGGTAGATAGAGAGTGAGACTTCCAGTGGAAATAGCATGTGCAAAGGGCCTGCAGGCAGAGCTGTACCGTTCTTTGATGAACTGATGGAAGACCCATGAAAAGGGTCATGGAGAGCCAGGCAGAGGTAGCTCAGTAAAGCTGGAGCCTCATTCTAACACATCTATGAGCCATATTTGACCGAGTTTCTAGAAACTTAAAGTAGTTCCACTGAGAATAAACATGAGGCTGCAGCCTTTTTAAGTGCATGTTTCACCACTGAAGTCTTATAAAGATCACATTAGTTCCCCCAAATCTCCTTTCCAACAGTCACTGCTTTGCTGAATTTTGTTAAATAGCCCATTTCCCTGAGGCAGAGAAAATATTAAAGTGACAGGTCTCTGAGCTATAATATTCTGTGAGTTCCTCATATTAACTGATTATTCCAAGAATTGAGAAGGCAAAGGATTGAAGTTGTTTCAAAGAATAATTAAGAACTGAATGTTATTGCTTTTTTTCCTTGTCTAGATTTTGTGTTTGCTTGTGGGCTCTTTTGGTTAGTTTGGCTTGGGGTTTGTTTTTGCACTTACCATGAAACAAGTTTTATATGTGAGCGGGGGAAGAGAGCGGTGGGCTTTTAAAAGACACCAGGTACATGCAAGGGGAGAGAGGACAGTAGTAAATGATCCCATCTTGCTCACAACCTTGTTTTCCTGGAACTCCAAAGAGCGCAGCCAAGTTCTCAAACCAAAGCTGTTTATTACCTTGTGCTCCCCCTGCTGGTCCCAGGCTCACAGAACCAAGGTGTTCACAGAGGTGAGTCTCCAAATTCTACCCCCTCTCTCTGCTACTTCTGGTTCCAGCACTTCCAGGAGGCCTCCCTACCCCTGCCTGCAACTCCAATACCCATTTCTCCAGTAATGGAACTCCTCTTTCTCTTAACGCGCAAAGCATGCATTGTCTTTGCCGCTTGAGGCAACACGTAATTGCAGATCCTCTTTGTGCTCTGTCTCTCTTCTTATCAATATATTACCTTTGACCAGTCCATAAATTTCTCCAGGTCAGTGACCATGACTCTGATTTCTTTTGAACCCCAGAGCACTCAGCTCAAAACCAGGCAAATTTTGGTGGATTAACCATCAGACACAAATGCTTGGTGAGCCTGGAAACAATTAGCAATTGAGAATAAAAATACAACCATGTCCAACCTCTTTTAAAAGACAGTATCACAGATAACATATTGCACAATATTCTTTGTCACCAGATGTTCAATTAATATTCGTTAGCTAATATTTTTTCCTTCTCCTTCTCTGCTACTTCTTTCCTATTGCTGATAGGGAGACCCAAAAGTTTTTGATCCAGGGCCTATATATAAACGCAGCATACACACACACACACACACACACACACACAATCTCTAATCTCTTTCCTCTTTAAAGGCAAAGCTCCTTTTAAACACAATGACCATTCCATGTCCAGGAGACACAGGGCTATGTAGCCCACAAGGCCAGCCAGGTGTAATAGTCTCCCATTTCTCTGGGGATGAACCCCTTCAGACTTCCTGTCCTAACCCCAACACCTCAGGTTATGGTTTCTTTTTTGCTGATATAAGCTCTGGAGGTGTCCCCATGGAGACATAAAAAGGCTTCTGGTTTCTACTTAATAAGGAAACTTGAAAATATATAAGACCCTAAATGCATGGCCTCTGAGAGAATTTCCCCATGGGCCACATCAGGTGTAAGAAGTAATTAGGAAGGGCACAACCATACCTGAATTAAACTTAATATTATGCTTACATGCAAGCAAAACACTGTGCCAATCCTCAACTTAATTTTTAAAATTTTGTCTTTCCTTTGTTTTTCTTCTTTTTCTCCTATATAATGATAATACAATCGTTTTGTGCTCCAGACTTTCCTAGGCTTGACTATGTTATTTTTCATGTTTGATCTTCAAAATAATCTTGGACAGTAGGCATAGGAGAGAGGATAGTGGCTTGCCCAAGGTCACATAGCTAGTTAGCGGCACCACCAAGGCTAGAATATAAATAGCCCTCTTCACCCAAATGCCTATCTTAATGTAGATCTCTAATGCCAGAAATATGAATTACAAAGTACGGGATAGCTGAGTCAGGGAGAGAATGTATCCAAGTCTTTTGAGGGCCAACAATACCTTGCTACCCCCCAAATCATCACGAAGCCCCTATATTGGGAATGCATTTCCAACTGGGGTGCTTCTATCCATGGGGCTTGGATAATGGCACTTTCTATTTATCTGACTGTCCACAAGAACTGCATAAGTAAAGGGATGCTTATAAAGTACTTGGAGATCCCAAAGTCCTAAGTGCTATGCTGATGATGTCAGCAACCACTGCAAGGTAGACTGTTTTACATCCAACAATTGTAAATACCAGTGGCATCTGTAATGTCTAACTAGAGCAACTTACAGGTTCTATTCTTAACTTCGATTTTGACTTGTTTCTGGGCCAGTAACTTAGATCCCTACCCTTACCTTAATGCACTGTTTATAGTTTAATTTCCTTTTTGTGGTGCTGTTTGGGGTTGGAATTTTTTAAAAACAATATGACTCAATTGAAATCAGATTTCCCCTAAAAAAGTCAAACAGATCACAGAGAGGCCCAGTCTAAAAACTCTGCCCCATAGCCTGTGGTCATTCCATAGAGAATCCTATCTTTCCTTTGCTACCTTTTAGTTTCTACCTGAATGATTTGTTTTTCTCAGCCTTACGATGGTGCGGTATTGGGGTTGATAAACAAAGCCTCCTGAAAGTACATAGAATGTATTAGTATCACCCACAAAAACTCTGTGGGTAATATACTTTTTTCAGTCCCTATTTAGTCCTTCCTGATTATATTAACTCTACTCCTTTCCATGGTTAGGGCTGCCAAGATATGAACATAGAGATATGAATCTCTAAGGAAACCTATTCATTTGCACACAGGGCCAGCCAGCAATACTTAGGAAGTGGATTTAGTGCCTCCTTCTACACAGCTTCGCTGCTGGGGTCACGGCATGAGACATTCTCAGTCAGAGCATCCTTTTAAGGACCTCAAGGAAACAAGAGTCCTGAGCTGAGAATAAGGCACGTGCTTATACAGGAGTGGAGAGGATGTATGTAGCCCACCCCCTGGCCACTCAATTTCCTCAGAAGAGAATAAGACTTTAAAGAAATGGTGGTGGGAAGAGGACTGGGGATGGAAAGAATCCCAGGAGAAGGTGATCAGAAGGAGGAAGACGAAAACAGTCTAAAAGAAAGGAGACCACAATAGGTCCTGCCTCTTCCTATTCACTTGACTTAGAAAAATTGCTTAATCTCCACCGGTCTCATATTTGTTCAATCTATAAAGTGAGAAATACACTAGAATCCACCTGATAGCAGGCGTGTGTGTGTCAAATGAATAACATATAGGACTCACTTAGTAGAGAATGTGGGGTTTGGTGGGGTGTCCATACCAGATTCAGCAGTGATAACAACGCTATTGCAGGGACAGCCCCAGGACCCCAATCATCCTGGGGAGAACAGTGGAGAAGAGCAAAATAGAGAGGCTGGAGCATGCCAGGGACAAGCTCTGATCCCATGACACTGCCCAGAGTAGTCTCTGGGGACACTCATATCTCAGTGATGAGTTAATGAGATCAGGCATGCTGTATATACACCGTGTTAATTTTTTCTTTAAAGTTTTCATAAATGGACCAAGGCTGTGGAAGAAAGTCTTCTAATACCATTAGTAGTATATGTCTTCCATGCCACACAATTAGTTGTCTGGAGGGAAAGGAAGAGCTGTGAGACAATAAGGGGAATGGGGGATTAACAAGAGAAAAGTTTACATTATTTTTCCTTCAGTAAAATACTTGCATTTATTGAACCATTTTAAGAAATCCTTTCTCTAGGATCAAAAAGTCTTGGTTCTTGAGTTGGAGATGGGAAGAGGGTGTGGGGAGGGGTGAGAATTCCTTTGAATTAAGATTATTTACAGAACAAAGCTATGTTTAATTGCTCTAATTATTTTTCAATGAAGAAAAACAATATCCTCACATATGTTTCAGGGAACTCAGTGATGGTTAAGGATATTACTAAGGATTTTCTGCTTATGTGCAGGTTTCAGAAGAATGCGAAACATTCAAAAGGTACGGTGCCCCTCTTTAAAAAAAAATCCCCCAGGTAGAAGACACAATAAATTGTATCTATTCTACAGAAAAGAGACCTTCTATTTTAACAATTTTTGTCTTTATTAGAGTTGAATTCCGCTACTGTTCTTCCAAATCTGGCAACAGGTTTCTGATACTCAATATCATTATCTCAGTATATTAATTAGTTTTCGAGACCCCCAAGCAATAAAAACCTAGTCGTCCAAGGTCACAGTTTGACTTACTTACAATTGACAAATAACTTGGCAAACTCTGCACTGAGCCACTCCATACAATAGAAAATATATTGTCATTCAAGTTAACAAAAGAATCTTTCTTTGCCATCTCACTACAATGGCACTGCAAATGAACATCGCCTGAATAAAATCCTAACCACATTTTCACTCTCATTAACCACAGTAGGGTAGCACACAATTTGCCTGGCTCCTGCTTAGACCACTGTGCACCATTTTAGTAGCAGCAGTTTGATGGGTTTTATGGCAGGTGATATATGGAGTGGGAGTTTCGGGAGTCGTAAACAGAAGGCACTGTGTATCACAATGTGGTTTAGGGATATAATGGCTGTGTTGTAAAGCAAGGGATGACAATACTGCACTAGGCTTGGGGTACTGAACCAATAGACCAAACAGCTCAAAATAACTCAAGTAAGAGTGAAAAAAGTCCTCGGAAGGGGTGTGTGTGTGTGTGTGTGTGTGTGTGTGTGTACACACACGTGCGCGTTACAGGCCTTCTTCTAGCTTCCATTAATTACTTCAGATGGATTTGAATAGGAACTACTAAAACTGAAGTAAATCTGTGTCCCCCTGAAAAAACAGAACATTTCTCTTTCCTTCTAGCACAATCTTTTTCTGCCTTAACCACTTTCAGTGGCAAAATAATCAAGTGAACAGCTAGTCCTGGTACAAGGAAAGGAGCAGCAGAAATTTAGGGAAATTGATATGGAGGAGAAAATAACACCAAAATAAACTTTCTTTTCTTTCCAGGAGATCCCAACCTGGATGGCAGGGGGCTCAAATTCTGTCTGACTTACAAGGTCCCCTTCTGCCCAGAGAGCAGGGAGACTTTGAGGGGTTTAGCAAGTCTTGGGATCCCTTCTGTTAACATCTCTCAGTGTCCTGGGTGTCCAAGACCCCAGCTGTCTCTAAGTTACTTCCAGTCGCTTTCTCCCAGAAGGCTGGGTCTGGTATTTTCCAAACCAAAAATGGCAACATGTGGTCTCTTTCAAAGAAGACTATGTTGAACCAACAAATGAGGGCTTGTGGTTACTCACCTGCTGTGTGGCCTTGGCCAACTCACAAAACCTCTCTGAGTCTTCATTTCCTTTTGGCACATTATCCTACCTTACTGACCTACTACAGGGATCATGTCAGATAGTGGCTTGAAATTCTAAAGCAAATGCCAATATAAATCATCACCTTTATCACCATCATTGTCATCACCATCCTTATCATAGCAGTATAAGGTACTGAGATATTAATGTGTGTTTTGTTCTCACTACATTTCCCCCTCCTTGGCTCCTAAAGAGTCGTCAGGCTCTTTGTGTTCCCTTACTTTAGCAGAGGATTGTAGAGACTGAAAGTAGAAATTGCCTGCAGAAAAATCCCTACCTGGCTTTTTTTTTTTTTCCCTAGAAGTTTGAGCTCACTGAGACATAGGGAAAGAAAAAATTACTTTTGAGTTGAGAGGTTTCCCAAGACTGAGAAGGGACTGGAGGGGAGTGGGACTCCAGGGATCGGTTGCATTGCAATAGTGGTGACACCAAGGGGAGGTGACAGGGCCACTGGTGGGGAGTTGGCACAATGCACCTAAAGAGGTTGACCCTAGAGAGGAAGGCTTCCAGCCTTGGCAAAATTATGGTGCCAAAGAAGCACTGGATTCGCCAGACTCAAAGAAACCAAAGCAGGTGAGGGTGTGAATACTACTCAGGGTGGACTGATGCCAGAGGGGCTTAGAGAAACGCCTTTGGTCCCACCTCTCCGCCAAAATGAGTGAGACTGAATTTGTCTCTGAGCCCAATCAGATAAAATTTGATTTAAATAAAATAATACTGCACACCTGTGTTTGTGGCCTAAAGTTCAGATCTACTATATTATCACCCTGGATACTTGTATCAGGATGGGAAGCAGACCTCAACCATGATTTAAATTATACAATACGAGTCGACAGTGATATTCCCATCCCTGTTTACTTCACATTTGCATATTACTCCTTCAAAGATTTGACACAACTGAGGACACTCAAAAAGAATATACCACAACCCTCCCAAAAAAACCCACAAAGGAAATACAAGAACAAAGGCAGCCTCACTAGAAAGAGTTCTCAGCTTCCCAAGGGAACTGCTAGGAGGAGGACATCTCCCTTTGGAATGCTGAAGTTCCAATGCATTTTTAAAAATCTCCATGCCACTGCCTCATCCCCCACTACCCTTTATATTTGCAGGACTAGAATGGAGACACATCCCGCTGCACCTCAGCCCACCCCTAGGCCTCACGTCCTGATACCAAACTCCATCCGGGCACATCGCTATGGTCTGTGTGGAACTGCTGAGGCTGTCACTTCATTTCCTCCTTCCTTCTTAACTAGGAAATGACTGACCCACGTGTTCCACGTATCTATTTATCAACAGATCATAAGACCAGTCTTCTGAGATCTTGTGACAGGTCCCATTAACTGTGAGCTACCCAATAATGTGTATAATCAGTTGTTAATGGCACTATGCTATTCTGTGATAGCTGGGCCATTAGTGAGTGTCAGCGCAGTCCCCCACCTGACTGATACGTGGCTTCGGAGAAACTGCACATTTCCATTCGTGATGGTTCCCACACAGGTGACAGGTGGGTGGGTGCCTTCCGAAATTACCCATTCTGGACACCTGGGTGTCCAGTCCTAGTCTCCGGGACTCCTATGGTAAACAGGCTTATGGGTGCTTGAGTTATGAGGGGAAACAATATGCCCTTTGAAATGATAAAACTAAGTCCCAAAGCAAAGAGATAGGTGCCTCTCATCCTCAAGGTACTTTGAGTCACAGCAAGATAACTGACACTTTGGGGATAATCCTAAAATTTCAAGTCCTTCTAAAAACAGATCTTCTCAATGCCATTCTACATACAAATCCCTTATAAGGATCCAGCCATAGCTGTCCTCTGTGACTGTGGAGAGACTTCAACAAGTTCCATAGAGTTTAGAATTTTTCACACACACACACACTTCTTTTCAAATAAAAATGTCTCCACCACCAAACCTTGAATTCAATTCTCCATGCTTATTCCAAGACTTCCTCGGTTTCCTCTGTATACGTTTTGTAACCATTTCATTTAAGGGACCAGGAGCAAAAAGTACCAAAAGCCTCAAGCAAAAGGGAAATGTACAAAACTCTATGTCATGAGTTTTCCCTTCGTGCTCACTACAAAATCCATGCCCATCACCCAGACAGGATGACCTCCAGCCTCAGCCCAAATTCAGACACTTCAGAAGTGTTCCCAGCTTAGACCTTCATAGGTCAGAATTTGATTTATTTGGGAAAGGAAAGTTTCATTGAACCTAGAAATCTGTCAACCGAATCCAGCCAATGCTCAAGTGATTTACATCTGCTCTACGTCCCAGCTCTGCCTATCAAAGGCACTAGAGTTTTTACTGCTGCCTCCATAAAAAAGAAATTTAGCACTAAGGACTTGCCAAAGGGTCATCGCATGTTGTTGGAGGGAAATAAAAAATGAGATATTTGTAAAGTGCAGGGAAAAAGGATGAGGCTCAGCTTACATTCTCCCTCCAGTCTGGCTGCCAAGAAAGTGGGGCCTGGGTCTATTCTTTCCGGAAAAGTCATTTCCTCAGAACGACTGAGGAAACAAAGGTACTCCTAGGCCTCGGAGAGGAGGAGGATTCCTGACCCAGCTTGGGGTCCTAGAGGAATGACGACAGCCCTGGTCCAAATTTACCCCAGAGCGAGAGGGCTTAGGCTTGGTATGTCACAATGTGGCAGAGGTGGGGTGGATAAGCCAAAGCTCTGATCATGAATTGCCTAAAACACCAAAACACACTGTTCAGAATCCTTTCCCAAGGAGAAGCGGATCTTTCAGAGGCATAAGCTGCACCAACTCCAATAGAAACCAGACATCCAAGCCCAACTGCCCAACAGTAAAATGGCCGATAAGATGAGAATGTGGGGGGTGATTCCTCCCTGGGCAGTGATTCATTCCTTCATTAGGGGGGAAAATGCATTAAGTGCCCACTACATGCCACACACTGAGCTGAAGATTCAGAGACGAACCAACCAAACTGCAGCTTCTGCATTTCAGAACCTTGGAGGAGAGTGAAGAACCCTCATGGTTTGAAAGGTGAGCTCAAGGAATAGGACCAATTAGGGAAGCTCTGAGCCATCTCGATAAGATGACTCAGCTGTCAGTGCCTCCTGATGAACCTATACTGTTATATAATCTCACATCCTGATTCTGCCTGAATCTCTGCTTGTTCAGGAATGCACCCATTTATTTAATCATGCATGCATTTATTCAGTCAACCAATATTTATTGAGGATCTAGTATTTTCTAAACATCATGCTACACTCTAGAGGGATAAATCTGAGCAAAACCAAACATGATTCTTGCCTTCATGGAGCTTATTAATAGTTAATTGTAAGTAAATGTAGAATTTCAACTAAGTGACACAAAGGAGAAATTCAGGGTGCTCTATTCGAGCCTAAAATGAGGAGGGAGGGTTGATCTGATCAGGGAGATAACGGATAATTTCCCTGATGCTTGGCTCTGATTGGGAGGAGGAGAAGATGTTAGGTACATAAAAGGAGGAGGGAAGAGTGCTCCAGGCAGAAGCAACTGCAGCCACCAGAGCCGGGTGCTGTGTGGTGAGTAGCAAGACTAAAGTAAGGCCAGGGCTGCTGAAGCACAGCAAGAAGGAGTGCCTGGAAGAAGACAGGGCTGCAGAAGAACACATGGGAGTTGGATCACACACTTCAGGAACTGCGACTTTGTCCTGGGAACCACAGAAAACTTTTTCAGGCTGCCACATGATCATATTCTATTTTAGAAAAAGTCCCTCTGGTTGCAGGATGGAGAACAGAAAGGAAGGAAACCAGCATAGATGCAGGGATATCAGCTGGGAGTCATTTACAGTCCAATTTGGCTCAGTTAAGGGTGGTGCTGGAGGTGGGAATGTGGGAAAAAAGTGAACGCATTAGGAGGTAAAGGCAAAAAAGATTCGGATTGGATATGCGTGGTGAGGGGTTGTCTAGCTTTCTGGTTTGTGTAACTGGAGGGACAGCTGCCCAAACCACAGCCTGCATTGTGGTCTTGATCTATGTTCACCACCACTTCTCAGCTTGCCTGACCCTTTTCCAAGCTGCATGTGCTCAGTTCCTGACCTTTAACCTCAATAATGAGTGAGCTGGTCTCAACCTCAACCTTCTAGACCAGGTCTCCTGATGATGCCCTTCAGATATTCATCTGGCTTCACGTACCATGACATCTCCACACCTCTTGCTTAGGATCTAAGCAACTCCCACCCCTACCTCTCTACTTCCACCTCAACTTCAACCAACCAGATCTTTCCAGTTCAAGTTGCTGCACATTCTGCCACTCTGGTTAAAACAGGGGGTTAAATACTCCTTCATGGCTGTTTGCAGAGACTTATCCCTGATAGATAACGTTGTGTTTTCACGGTTGGACACACAAAAAAGACTCAATTCTCATCTATACAATAATGGAGGAATAAGTAATGGTGTTATTCATTGAACTACTATTTACTGAACACAACATTATATACTTTATATAGTTTAAACTACTTAAACTTCACAATATTGCCATGAGGAAGATACTATGATTATTATCCCCATTTTACAGATGAGGAAACCAAGGCACAGAGAGGTTAATTAATTAGCCCAAAGTCACATGGCTGATAAGTGGTAGAAGTAGGATTCAACCTAGATGGCCTGACTCTGGAGCTAGTTCTCTTGGCCACTACCCACTAGTGCCTGGGACAGAGATTCAAATTTGTCTGGCTTGAAAACTCATGCTACAGTCATAGGTGTACACATGCACAGGCTCTCCCAAACTCAGAACCCTGGTTACAGGTCTTGAATTCCTCTTGGTCCAGCCATATTCCCATCATTACAAAATGGATGGATTCATCAAGTAACCCCAAGAAATAAAGCCTTCACTGTGCAGAATCAAAAGTCAAGTGTCATTTATTTCTAATGATTTTCTGCTGTTCTCATATATCAGTCTTTGTTATGGCTATCTCTCATTTTCTTTGGGAAACTGGATTCCAGTAGTGCTTATGAAATGATGCAAGGCTGTTCGTCCCTTATACCAAATAACCCCACACTGTTGCACATTTGAGTTGGCTTACCTATTTATTGGTCCCTCCCTCCCCCTTACCTGTTACTTTTCAGATATCAAGGCTGCTACTAGTTCTATATCTCACACATTTCTTCCCTTCTTGGAATTCACTGCTATTAATCTGTTGTTTTGTTTTGTTTTTTTAAACAACTTTATTGGTGTATAATTGCTTTACATTGTTGTGTTAATTTCTGGTGTATAACAAAGTGAATCAGCTATATGTATACATGTATCCCCATATCCCCTCCCTCTTGTCTCCCTCCTACCCTCCCTATCCCACTCCTCTAGGTGGTCACAAAGCACCGAGCTGATCTCCCTGTGCTATGCAGCTGCTTCCCACTAGCTATCTATTTTACATTTGGTAGTGTATATATGTCCATGCCACTCTCTCACTTCATTCCCCTCTTGAAAAATAAGTGGGTTTTTTCCTAGGAAGAAACATACTACTCTGAATAAGAGGACAGCTGCCCTCTTTGTCTGTCATACTTTGTATACTATACAATAAATCATGTCAAATTGGGGGTGACTCTCCTCCACTCCAACAGAGTAAATCACATGAGCTTGGAGACATATTCATTTTGCGTATTAGATTACTGTTAATATTAATAAAAATAGCAAATATTACTGCACATTATGCCAGGCATTGTGATGAGTACTTTGCAGTCACTATCTGATTTAATCCTTGCATCAACCCTATCTGCTAGGTATAATTAATATTACTTTACAGAAGAGGAAACTGAAGTTTAGAAAGATTGTGTAACTTTCCCAAGGACACACAGATCAAAAGCTACAAAGCCAAGACCTGAACTCAGGTATCTTTGGCTCCAAAACCATTCATTTATCCAATATGTTAGACAGCTAGAAGACCATCTGAGAAGTCAACATCAACAGAAGTTTGTTAGAAATTTAGAATCTCAGACCCCTCTCCAGACCTACTGCATTTTCATAAGATCCTCAGATGACTTGTATGAACACTGATGTTACAAAGACACTAATCTTTACCATTCCCCAGACTTCAAGCTTCAGGGCCCCTTCACTGTCCAAAATACATTGAAGAACTGGAGAAATAACCATAAGACCACCACTCTGTCTTACACTGGTGCCCACCCTGGGGTATGTATGTAGTAGGAATTAGAAGACTGCATGTTGGATGAACTGAGCATCTTTTCAGACCATCCTCATCCATCACTGTGACCATCCCCAAACCTATGCAGTTGCATCTTCTGCATCTCCAGCCACGCTTCCCCAAACCTTTAGGTGTAAACTTGTCTCCAGGTAGTCTCGCCAAGTCTATGCAGTTTGTTTTCAGCACTTGGTACCTTCCCTTCTCCTATCCTTTTCCACAACACTCTCCCCTAATATAGAGTCTAGGCTTGCAAGATAAGATACAGGATCCATAATTATATCTAAATTTCAGATAACAACAACAAAAATTTAGTATACATATGCCCCACGGAATATTTGGGACATACTATACAAAAAAATGTATTCATCATTTACCTGAAATCAAATTTAACTGGATGTCTGTATTTTCATTAGCTAAAGCTAATAAAAGGTGAAAGGTTTATGAGGAATAATATAGTCACAAGATTTCAAAGTATCACTCTAAATTGCAAAGGGAAAAACAAAAACCTACCATGGAGAGTACCTGCATTCACTACCTTAACCAAATGATCAAACTTAAGATCACTGATGGTGGGATGTCTTGACCCATGTGCCTCTGGGTGAGAAACAGTGTCAAGCACATAGCATCTCCTATAAAGCATCCAAGATATCAAGGTCTAATGGTAATCCCACCATGCTTTTAGAGCTAACTTCCAGTTATAGGAAATACAGGAGACAGAGGCACAAAACAAATTACACCAAGAGAAAATGATGAAGAAAATCAGATAATGAGATATTATACAAGACAGCTGTCCTGGTCTATTTTTAAAATCTATACTATTTTTTTTTAAAGTGGGGTACTGTTGGACTTTTCTAAATTAAAGGAATCTAAAGAAACATTACAACCAAATGTACTGCATAAAACTTGATTGGATCCTGGTACTGAAATTTAATTAGCTATAAATGACATCTTGAAGACTTAAGAAATTATTCTTAGGTATAATAATGGTAATAGGGTTATTTAAAGGAATGTCTCCATTTTCAGGAGGTACATCAGAAGCATTAAGGCTAAAGTATCATGAGGTCTGCAACTTATTTTCAAATTGCTCAGTATATACATATGTATGTGTGTATATAAATTTCTGTGTTTAGCTATTTACAGATAGAACAAGTAACAGTTGTTGAAACTTGGTGGTCACTGTACAATTCTTCCAACTTTTCCATATATTAGAAAATGTTCATAATAAAGGGATGGGGGAAAACTTTTCCTCAAACCTGAGAAGTCAGCCTGCTTCATAGGGCAATCCTATCTCTAAAATAATACTGCCAACTCTGCAAGATCGGAATCCTTATGATACCACAGAGGATCGGGTGTAGTGGATGAAAAGCTTTTCTCTATAATAGCAAGAAAGTATCTGTACCATGAATTTAAAAAGTGTAATCTGAATGTACCTGAGCTTCAAGTTTATAGACTCTAAATTAAGAAGCCCTAGGCATGTTCCTCATTCTAAAGACACAGTATCCTCTACCCTCCCGATGGCCTCACCTGTGGTGTGTACATTATGTCCTGGGGAACAAAAGGGGTAAAAGAGCCCCCACACAAATCAGCTGTGCATCCCTAGCACCAAAAGTGTAATGAGTGGCCAAGGGTGAATAGCTATGTGTTATAATGACTCCTCTCTCATTTATAAAACAGAGATGGTATGTAGATCAAATTAGTCACAAATACCTTTTCCTCCCCCTGTCATGTGACTTGCCCTGCCTCCCAGCAGGCACAGATTGCTTCCCCATCCCACTGTCAGACTTGGCCATGATTTACTTTGGCCAGTGACATGTGCGTGGACCTGATGCAGGACCCGATGTAATAATATCCAAGCAGAAACTTTAAAAGTGAATGAAATTTTGCCATTTGCAACAACATAGAGGGACCTGGACAGTATTATGTTTAGTGAAATAAGTCAGACAGAGAAAGACAAATACAATATATTTTCACTTATATGTGGAATCTAAAAATAAATAAATAAATATAACAAAACAGAAACAGACTCACAGATCCAGAGAACAATTTAGCGGTTACCAGTGGGGAATTGTGGGGAAGGGACAAAATAGAGGAAAGGGATTAGGATGTACAAACTACTAGGTATAAAATAAATAAGATACAAGGATGTAATGTACAGCACAGGGAATATAATCTATAAAAATACTGAATCACTATGCTGTACACCTGAAATTAATATACTATCGTAAATCGATTATACTTCGATTTTTAAAAAAGGGATTACAAAGTTCAACCCACTCTTGCATTTTTCTTGTGTTGTTCCACCAATGAGAACAACATGTCCAGGATAAGGGATGCTCCTCAGCCAGGGTCCCAGAATGAGAAAACACACGAACAGACCCACAGTTGACCTTCAGCTTGGCACAGAGCTGCGGTCAACTTGTGGCCCTCACAAAATGCAAATGAGAAAAAAGTGTTTTACCTTGTAAGTCACTGGTATTTGGGGGGAGTTGTTACTGCAGCAATAGCTGACTGACCCCAAAGATAATAACAGTATGGACCTTGCAAGGTTGTTATTCACATCAAATGACATAATGCCTGAAAGGCAGTAGCATAGCATCTGACATATAGTCGCTGTTCAGAAACTGTAAGTTGTCATGACAGGTCTGTTTCTCCAGGTGCATCCACACCTACGCCAAGCACACTGACCTGCCACGTTGCTGATGTTCAGCTTGAGTCTCTAACACACTGACACCAATTCGCCATAGACTAGCCCCCCACCAAAACTCTGGGTAATCTCTTCTCTCTGCCACTGCCCCTGGGCAATATGGTAGGCTGCCTCTGGGTCTCCCGTGTTTTATGCCTCTGGGCCTGTCTGCACAGTGCCTGGCTCTCCTCTGCAGGGCACCTGGGTGATGGCACTAACTCATTCATGACCTCTGTCACCCCTCGGTGCCCACTTTCTCAGCTAACACCACCTGGCACACCATTACTGCCTAGCTCCAGATTTCCAGGTCTCATGAATCTCTATCAGAAAAAGAAATGCATGACCTTTCTGTCTGTGCTATTTTTTGGGGGGGGCGGGGGGGGTAGGGGTCATAGAAACTTCTTGCAGAGGTGCTTGGCTTCCTACCAATCTCTTGTTTTTAGTTTTTTTGTGGCCAGGGTTCAGGGGTGCCTCCAGGTGGCTGGGTCAGCTGGATTTCAATAGAGCTTTTCATTGTCCCAGAACTATGGTCCTTTACCAATCTCCCTGTGGCTAAGCTGGACCACTTCTACCAGACTTCCTCACTCCGTGTGTGTGTGTGTGTGTGTGTGTGTGTGTGTGTGTGTGTGTTTCTCTTAAAGCCCCACTGTTCTTCTTTGTGATCTGGTATCTGTTGGAATCAAACCCACTCAAGTTTTCCAAGTATGCTGGCATGAGTCTGAGCCTCAGTGAGGGAAAGGATTTACCTTCCTTCCCACAGGGCCACGTAAATCAGTGGATGGTCAGAGTCTGCCCAAATGATGTATGCGAGGGAGTGCTAGTTTCAAGGTCACCAATACCCACACACAAGTCTCAACTCACTCCAGCCATGACCTCTACTAACCAAGCATGGTTTCCACATTCTAGCTTATAAATTAATTTTCACAATAAATTGCTTTCAAATATTAAGGCATTCAACTGGATTAAGACCATGCTATGGAAGGAAAGTCCCCAGACCAGGGACCCTGGAATTGAGTATCTCACTCCCACTCCACGAATCTCCAGTCCTAGCTCTGCAGCTAGCTGGCCAAGTTGGCCCTGGATGAGCCTCTTCACACACATCTGAACAATGAGTGAGGCCCGGGGTCAGCACACTATAACCTGTGGGCCAAAACTGGCCTGCCACACGTTTCTGTAAGTAAAGTTTCATGGAACCCAGACACGCTCACTGTGTATGTACTGGCCATGGCTGCTTTCTTGCTACAACAGCAGAGTTGAGTATTTGTGACAAAGACTGACTGGCCTACAAAGCCTAAAATATTTACCATCTGGCCCTTTAAAGTAAAACTTAGGTTACCCTTGGGTGAGACGATGAACGAGTTCTCCTCGAGCTGTAATACTCTGGGATTCTCTCATTCTAGTGCCGTATCCAGCTCCATTAAAACTTGCAATATTTAGGGGAAGGTGTCTGGAAAAAAACTCATCCTACCCAAGATTTTGAAATGGTGGATGCTACAGCCATTCCACCAAAAATATGGCTCATCAGGCAGGGAGGTGAGTTAGAGGGAAGAGTATCTTTCAGAAGCAGGAGAAGCCTCAGATGGTTGCAGCTACTCTAGCTTTTCAAGGAGAACTTGTGTTTGATCCTGGGCTTGTGTGTGTGTGTGTGTGTGTGTGTGTGTGTCTGTGTGTGTGTGTGTCAAAGCTCCATGTATCTACTTCTGTTCACATTAATGGAAGGTACATGGTTCCTTCAAGAGGGAAAATATCTTTCAGAAAGAGCATAATTTGCTCTAGTGGATAACAAATAGTTGGAAGTTTTCTCAGCAAGGAACCAATGTATCTGGTTTCAGATTCCTTTTTCAAGCCAAAAAAATGAGGATGACCTCTAAGCCATCGTTGTCTTTTTTGACACAGACCTGAACTCAGCATTCTAAACAGGACTATGCAGAATTGGATTACATTTCATCTCCCTCACCCATCCATCTTCCCTTTCCTGCTCATTTGCTGGGGCTGCAGAAGTATTGAGTGCTCCAGGACAGACTTGGTTTTCCAAACCATGCAAGTCATTATGAATGGCCTTGTGTCCAGGTAAAGGTTAAGGAGGTCTTTTGTTGTTCTAGTTTAACTTGTCCCTGACACTGCAGCCTAATCATTCCACATAATAACAGGCCTGATACACAGGCCCAAGTCAAAGTCACAAGTCAATAAATCCATTCCTTTCTCCCTTTCAGGCAAAGTGTTGAATAGTACTGAGTGTGCAGTGTCACCAGATCCCGTAGTCCATCACATCAAGGTCGTCTGGTATACAGCACATTAAAAAAACAACTTTCCTTCTTTTCAGTGCTTTGCACATCTGAGAGAAGCATCGCTGTCCCACACACAAGGGTGGATGAGGGAGGGGTTGAAAAGCAAAGATCGATCGATAGCCCTGGTTCACAGAATCCTGGAGCCACTGAAACTGAGAGCCACGATCCTAGACATCAGCTACCTCTGCGGTCCTCGTTTCATGAATACGGAAACTGATGTCAGAGAGGGGAAGGGACGTGTCCAAGATCATGTGGCCGGCACCTTTCAGAGTTAGGACTGGAACACAGGTCTCCTGACTCCCAGTCCAGTGCTCATTGCTTTGAAAGGGGAAGATGGGGGATGCTTTTGCATTTAGAGAAGAGGACAAGAAATCTCCCTTTTCCTAAACAGAACACGCTAGCCACCCCCACTCCCAAACACACAGAGTCCATTCTCTGTGCTCAGATAGTGCCCCATCTGTAGATAAATTGTATGAAGTCACACTTTGTTTCTAGAGGAAAAATATCCAAACATCTAAAAGCCTCAGTGTCCTCATCTGTAAAATGGAGATAATAACGGTGTCTATTTCAAAGGGCTGTGGTGAGGCTGAAAAAGCATAGGACAATACTTGACTCACAGGGATGGCTCAGTAAATGCTAGCTCTTACTGTCATCACCACTGTCACCAGGACAATGACAACTGCTGTGTGCTGGCCCACAGACAGCTGCCTAGCCAGCCCCTCTCTTTTCGCACCGGGCAGGGGTCTCTCAGCTGCTCCCAGTGACACAAAATATGGCTCACCAAATTATCTTTTCATCTCTGGTGTGAAAATATAACCTGCTGATAGAAGCTCACTGGAAGTATGCAATCCTGAGTTACAGTTTGTTTACTTTGCTAAGGGACTTCCAGCTCTTCCAGGTTCATAAATTCCTTGTGGTAGACGGGGTGGGGGCGGGGGTTGGGGAAGGATTGTAAATTAACTTGAATAATAGGACGTTTGCGTACCTTCCAAAGGTTTAAATTGCTCTGAAAGGAAAAAAAAAGTCACACTTCTCATCTGCTGTCTCTATTTTTCCTTTAATTAGGAGTTGGATTAGATACCCTCAGAGGTGAGGAACCAAGGAGAGATAGGAACCAAATGTCAAGAATTTCCCCCCAGGGACCTGGAGACCATCTTTCCACCATATCTGTGAAACAGATTTAACAATGAGGACTTGATGACCAGATCGTGCCAAATACCTGTTTCTGTTTGGCAAAGCCTGGGGTTCTCTGGCATAATCACCACCTACTATTGCAAAGACTATGCCAAAAGGGCAAATACTTCAGGTGCAGGGAACTGGGCTTCCCCTGAAGAATTAAGAATGTGCCTGAAATCTGTCTAGCACAGTACCGGGCACATAGTAGGCATTCTTTATAAACTACTCATTTCTCCATAAACATCTTCTTGTCCATTCTTCACAATTCTGAAAGCCTCACCCTAGAGAAGAAAGCTTTCAATCAAGGCACAGGACAACCACTGGGAGTCAGCTGCGTAATAAAGAGTCAAAAGGTCTGGCTTCCAGGCATCGACCTTGAGCTGGTCTGAACTGAAGAAGATATTTATTCTCATGACATTCTGAGATACTGCAAAGATGAATGGAATAATGTCCATAAATATTGTCTAAGGTCAACTAGCAAAACTCACTTTGTCTAGGCTAGAAATTATGGCATAAAAGTTATCATCAGTACCACTTTTTTTTTTGTAAACATCTTTATTGGAATATAATTGCTTTACGATGTTGTGTTAGTTTCCGCTGTATAACAAAGTGAATCAGCTATACATATACATATATCCCCATATCCCCTCCCTCTTGCGTCTCCCTCCCACCCTCCCTATCCCACCCCTCTAGGTGGTCACAAAGCACTGAGCTGATCTCCCTGTGCTATGTAGCTGCTTCCTACTAGCTAGCTATTTTACATTTGGTAGTGTATATATGTCAGTGCTACTCTCTCACTTCGTCCCAGTTTACCCTTCCTCGTCCCCGTGTCCTCAAGTCCATTCTCTACGTCTGTGTCTTTATTCCTGTCCTGCCCCTAGGTTCATCAGAACCATTTTTTTTCTTTAGATTCCATATATATGTGTTAGCATATGGTATTTGTTTTTCTCTTTCTGACTTACTTCACTCTGTATGACAGACTCTAGGTCCATCCACCTCACTACAAATAACTCAATTTCGTTTCCTTTCATGGTTGAGTAATATTCCATTGTATATATGTGCCACATCTTCTTTATCCATTCTTCTGTCGATGGACACTTAGGTTGCTTCCATGTCCTGGCTATTGTAAATAGTGCTGCAATGAACATTGTGGTACCTGTCTCCTTTTGAATTATGGTTTTCTCAGGGTATATGCCCAGTAGTGGGATTGCTGGGTCATATGGTAGTTCTATTTTTAGTTTTTTAAGGAACCTCCATACTGTTCTCCATAGTGGCTGTATCAATTTACATTCCCACCAACAGTGCAAGAGGGTTCCCTTTTCTCCACACCCTCTCCAGCATTTATTGTTGGTAGATATTTTGATGATGGCCATTCTGACTGGCGTGAGGTGATACCTCATTGTAGTATTGATTTGCATTTCTCCAATGATCAGTGATGTTGAGCATCCTTTCATGTGTTTGCTGGCAATCTGTATATCTTCTTTGGAGAAATGTGTATTTAGCCCTTCTGCCCAGTTTTGGATTGGGTTGTTTGTTTTTTTGATAATGAGCTACAAGAGCTGCTTGTAAATTTTGGAGATTAACCCTTTGTCAGTTACTTCATTTGCAAATATTTTCTCCCATTCTGAGGGTTGTCTTTTTGTCTTGTTTATGGTTTCCTTTGCTGTGCAAAAGCTTTTAAGTTTCATTAGGTCTCATTTGTTTATTTTTGTTTTTATTTCCATTTCTCTAGGAGGAGGGTCAAAAAGGATCTGGCTGTGATTTATGTCATAGAGTGTTCTGCCTATGTTTTCCTCTGAGTTTGATAGTGTCTGGCCTTACATTTAGATCTTTAATCCATTTTGAGTTTATTTTTGTGTATGGTGTCAGGAAGTGTTCTAATTTCATTCTTTTACATGTAGCTGTCCAGTTGTCCCAGCACCACTTATTGAAGAGGCTGTCTTTTCTCCATTGTATATTCTTGCCTCCTTTATCAAAGATAAGGTGACCATAGGTGTGTAGGTTTATCTCTGGGCTTTCTATCCTGTTCCATTGATCTATATTTCTGTTTTTGTGCCAGTACCATACTGTCTTGATTACTGTAGCTTTGTAGTATAGTCTGAAGTCAGGGAGCCTGATTCCTCCAGCTCCATTTTTCGTTCTCAAGATTGCTCTGGTTATTTGGGGTCTTTTGTGTCTCCATACAAATTGTGAAATTTTTTGTTCTAGTTCTGTGAAAAATGCCATTGGTAGTTTGATAGGGATTGCACTGAATCTGCAGATTGCTTTGGGTAGTAGAGTCATTTTCACAATGTTGATTCTTCCAATCCAAGAACATGGTATATCTCTCCATCTATTTGTATCATCTTTAATTTCTTTCATCAGTGTCTTATAATTTTCTGCATACAGGTCTTTTGTCTCCTTAGGTAGGTTTATTCCTAGGTATTTTATTCTTTTTGTTGCAATGGTAAATGGGAGTGTTTCCTTAATTTCTCTTTCAGATTTTTCATCATTAGTGTATAGGAATGCAAGAGATTTCTGTGCATTAATTTTGCATCCTGCTACTTTACCAAATTCATTGATTAGCTCTAGTAGTTTTCTGGTAGCATCTTTAGGACTCTCTATGTATAGTATCATGTCATCTGCAAACAGTGACAGTTTTACTTCCTTTTTTCCGATTTGGATTCCTTTTATTTCTTTTTCTTCTCTGATTGCTGTGGCTAAAACTTCCACTTCTGAACAATAATACACTGGCTTGAAAACTTATTAAGGGTTCTTGAGTCCAACCTCCTCCCTATGTCCACTGTCTTTTATCCTCCTTCCCTTTCTGAAATGTTTAAAGTTGATCCTAAACTCAAAAACATACAGGAAAATAAAAATGACTAGTATTTATGGATACCTTTAATTACCTTAAGCTTTAAAGAATAAATACCTACTACTATAAGAATTTCAAAGAAAATTCAAATTCTCATCAAATGGTCTTTTACACAAACCTGAATACCTTAGACACATGTGTGGTATAGAGAATGTCTTGTGTAGGTCAACGGAAGACATAGGAAGGAGGAAAAATGTACATCTTCAAGTGCTATTCAGAGAAATACTTGAATAATATACTGTATTTTTCAACCAGTGGGATCAGCCCATACACTGGTATCTGATATTTCCTCCAAATAAATTGGTCAGGATGAAAAACTTAACATACATTAGCAAGTATGACACTCGAACCACCTCTAAAAGTGTATGAGTTATCCTGGAATCTGAAAGCTCAAATGGATCTCCCAGAAGGCTCATTTCCCAACTATCTTAGAAAGAGTAGCCAAGAAAAGAGCTGTCCATTCCCTTGGCAATACCCAGACAAGAAATCCTCTGCATTTGGATGCCTAATAAACCTTAGAAACAAGAAGCTTTACTCTCTCCTTTTCGTTTTCTGGCTGGAAAACTTCATCTGCACAAGCATTTATCCCAGTGTTTTGTTTTGGTTTTTGTGTTGTCTATTTGCACATCATTGAAATAGATCCCAAAGTGGAGAGGAGAGGGGATCACCATGTAGCTGGTATAGTCCTAAACCCAAGAAAATAGTGTTCTGAAGAGGAAAGACTTATCTTTCCAAAGAGGAGGGATTTTTTAAAAAAGTACAAGAAATCAAGGCAATAACTATTAATGGAGTAATTAGTTTATTCAGGCACTGTAGTGTGCAATTTGTATGCATCAGTTCATTCAAGAAACAGCATAAATTAATGGCTAAGAGGTTATCCTCAGGAGCTAGACTACCGGGTCTGAATTCCAGCCCTATGGCTTACTAGCTTGGTTATTTTGGACCAGTTAATTAAACCCTTTGTGACTCAGTTTTTTCATCTGTAAAATGAGTATAATAGCAATGCCTACCTCCTAAGATCATTAGGAGGATTCAATGAGTTAATACAAGTAAAGAGCTTATAACAATGCAAGGCTCAGAGTAAGCACTCAGTTAATGTATGCTATTATGGATTCTTACATCATCCCTGTGATGAAGCTGTAGATGAGAGACTGAGCCAGGTCCAGTGTTATCTATACCCATGTAGCTGCTGACTCCTGTGCTAAGACATTCCCTCAGGTGTCAATCCCTCTCTGACCCCCACCTACTATCGCTGAACCACTTCCTCAAAACTCAATTCAGATGCCTGCTCCAAAGAAACTTCTCTGACTCCTCTACCTACCCCACCACTGAGTTAAGTGCCTCTGTCTTGGGTGTCCCATAGTATCTGTTATACTCTATTGAAGCTATCCCTTTATTGTCAACTCCCTCCACTGGTATATGGGCTCCTTGGCATCAATAGCTCCTAGCATAATGCCTGGTACATAGTAAGCACTTAATAAATCTTTGTTGAAAGAAGACAAAATGATGTAGGAAATGACAAAACTGGATGTCAGCTCTGACCTATTAGCCCCCACACCCGAAGTTCTTTCCTGCGTGGTTTCTGCTCTTAGGAAAGTTTTCTGTAGCCATATGTGGAAAATGTTAGCAAAGGATCTTAGAGTTCAGAAGAGAGTACCAAAGGTGGGCAGCATAGTCAAGGAACATCTCATAGGCAACTCAAGCTAGTCCCTAAAAGGTGTGGAATTAGCAAAGGCAGAAGTCTGAGGAAAGGCATCCACAAACAGGGAGGTGAAAAAACACAAAGCAACATGAGAGAAGACTGTGTAGAGCTTTGGATCCTAGACCAAGGAAAAGAGAAACCCTGGATCCCATTCCCCTCTGGTTCTGTCCTCCAACTAAGGCGTCACCCTAGGGATTATGTAGAATCACCAAGGACATTTTCAACCATCTGTTTCATTAGAAAGAAGGCCCATGAGATAGAATCAGTACAGCCCTGGATTTGAACTCTACCTTCAAATGCTGAATAGCTCAATGGCATCAGGCAATCCTATCAGTCTCAGATATGGACATCTATGAAACAGGCATATACTATCTTTTACAAGGTTATTGAGTGAATTCAAAATAATATAACATTGCAGACTCACAGTAGGTGTTCAATGAATGTTAGCTGCTATTCTCAGCCTTACGTGGCAACCATACCCAGACTCTCTGAGAATTACTAGAGAATCCATAACACAGTCATATCCTCTTTATGAATCCATACCCCTTTCCACATATCTGTGAACTCTGTCCTAGCAAGACTGTTTATAGCTAAGCATTGTACTTTCCTCAACAAGTTCTGGTCATCACCACACCAGAGGTTCCTCTGATGGAAGGGTAGACTCCCATTAAACCATGACGGGTCCCTGGGGAAAAGGGAAAAGGTAACCTCCCCACCCCACACCACCACCACCTCCCAAACCAATGGCCGGGAATAGGGAGCAAAATCAATACTCAGTCCCTCTCTGTCACTGTTTCACGAGGCAGTTCTGTGTGCATGTATTTTGCACCACTCGCCAGCAAACAAAATGAAGTGGTGTAGTTAATTGAAAAACAGCTCTGCCCTGCTTGCCATAATTAACATTAAGTACTGTTTGGGGTATGAAATCAGCCATTTCCAATTGATATTAAACGGGAAATCATTTAACATCAATGGATATAAACCAGGCGCAATTGTGCTGAATTGGGGAGAAACGCTTTGGCTCATGTTAAAAACTGTTTCTGTGAAGTGGGATTTTTCAGAGTAAGTGAATATTAAGTCAGCTTAATACCTGTATTAGGAAAAAAGAAGAAACCACTTCTCGGTCTGCCCTCGGGCTTGGAAGAAAGCTGCCAAATGCTCTTTTGGAAGAAGCCATGTTCTAAGGTGGTCTTGTCTTTGAAAAACAAAGTAGAAAGAAGGTATAATCTGGGAGAGCAGATGAAAGGAGAAAGAGTTTCTTGATAGTTTACCCAATATTGTCTGCTGTTGGCAGAGAACCTGGAGCCCTGTGAAGGGGCGCAGATGGGGAATCTCTTGGCCTCCCTATGAGAAAAGGCCATGGGGCTCATGCCTCTGATATGAGGAAAATAAATAAGGGCATAGATGTGAAAGGGAAAGAAATGCCATCATGTCTTCCCTCTCTTCCAAATTCCTTTTTCTATCATGAACAGGCAGATTTTGGCAGTCAGTCCATGGCTTCTCCCAGCCTGTGACATCACGGTGCTGAATTGTCCTAATCAAAGTAGTGCAGACCCTTGTTCATGTAATTATGCCTGATACCTTATCAACTGGGACTTTAGAAACCTCTCCGTTATTCTCCAAAGAGGATAAACACCAAATCTGACTTGTGACCATCCACTCCTCACAAGAACAAGGAAGAGAGAAGAAAGAGAAGAGGGAAGTAAGTGAAGAGTACAATTGGGAAGAGAAGATGAGGGCCTTACGGTTAGGGCCCATATGGACTGTCTGGGGGTGGGGGGGAAGAGAGACAAGAAAGATCTTAAGACCACAGTGGGCACTTCACAAGGTACTCAGAGAGTCCGGTGTTCCATTTTGTATGTGAGGAAACTGAGGCCCAACAAGGTGACATGGCCCAGCCACATGGCAAATTAGTGCCAGAGTCTGGTCTAGAACTCTCCTGATTCACTGTCCATTTTTAGCATCTCATACCATCTCAAGAATACAGAAATTACAAGAAAAGAGAGAAGGAGGAAAAACAGTAAGGAAGGAATGGGAGAAAGGAAGTCTTAGAAGCACAGGGCTAGTGGGTGAGCCTAGAATTTCTATTTTAGGAGTAAATTTTAAAAATCATACTCATCCCTGAGTTGACACCACCATGTGTGGTCGGTGTTGTCCAAGACAATTTTTCAGCCCTAAGAGCTTTCTGTCTAGAATGGTGGTAGTTACAGATGTAGGCCTCCTCGCCTATGAGATTTCCATGGCCAGAGCATCACATCTGTGGCATTTAGGTTGCATCCCAAGGAGAACTCTCAATACATGAGTTCTAAGGCAATCTCTGAGACCTTGTCCTTTTGAGTGGGTTTTGCATAGAAGTGAAATTTTTTCCCTCTCAGATGAAAAAGTTAAAGGAGTGTTTATAAAAATTATGCATCTTACCAACAAGGACCTACTGTATAGCACAGGGAACTATACTCAATATTTTGTAATAACCTATAAGGGAAAAGAATCTGTAAAAGAATATATACGTGTGTATATATTCTTTTTCAGATACACATGTATAACTGGATCACTTTGCTGTACATCTAAAACTAACACAACATTGTAAATCAACTATACTTCAATTAAAAAAAAATTATGCCTCTCTCAAACATCTCCTCTAACGGGAGGCAGCCCAGTCAACGTGTGGTGATCAAGGCAGGTGAAGCTCTCAGACTGGAAGATGGGAGAACATTCCTCATGGCCTGTCCCTTTTTTTTAAGACCCAAAGCTAGCTCTTTTCTGGTGCTGTGCCCTAAAAATGGAGCAACAGATAAAGATCAGCTTGCAAAATAGCCTCCTACTTTCTTTTGCCTGAAAGGAGATGGAGGAATCAATAGGGGACCGCTGCTCTGGCCTCAGGATGCAATCAGCAATGTCTGTGCTAGGGTGACGTGTGTAGAGGGCTGAGGAAGCTGTTTTGGGTTTTATTATCTTTGCTTTCTCTCCTCAGGCCAATGGCCTTCCCAGATTTTTTCACAACCACGTGCGAAAGGGCTTTGACTCCTGGCTCCCTCACCAGCCTTTGGCTCACATGGGATAATCACGTGGGTGTGACAAATGGCCAGAATATACTTGGCTACGCTACGGCTCCCTGGTTTGGAAGGGGAACACCTAGCAAGCAGGACTATGGCAATTTCACCTGCTTTGTCAAACACCCTGCACATGTAAGGTCAAGGCTGATTTGTTCATTCATTTATTCATGAAGTCAATCAACAAGCATAGCATTGAGCATATCATCTGTACGAGACACCATGCTGGGCCAGAGCATCCAGAGATGAAGAAACACATTCGCTGTCTGCTGTCCTCAAAGAACTTGCCAACACAGAGAATTCATTGAATCTTACTCTGTGTCTAGTCACTACAGCTAGAAACAAATGCCCATATTGACAAAGCTGCCTGACTCTTTGCTCCAACCTTATTTCAATTTCTAAAAAGCTGATGATATCTCCTGCCACAGGCCTTTACATATGGTATTCTGTCTTTCTGGAATGTTTTTCCCTGCTGCCTTCCTCCCTCACCTAGCTAACCTCTACTCAGCTTTTGAATCTTGACTCAAACATCATTTCCCCAAGGAAAACTTCTCTTCACATCCAGTCTGGGTCAGGTTTCCTTATTCTACATCTCCCCTTTCCTTCTCAGTTTGTGATTATACATTCATTCATGGGATACTTAAAGCCTATCTCTATCTCCCCACTAGACAGTGAGCTTGAAAGGACAGGAGTGGTAGTTGGTTTTGCTCAGCATTGAGTCTCCATGACAGCACAGAGCCTGGAGCAGCCTGGGCACCCTATAAATACTGGCTGATCCTTATTGAATGAACAAGGAGGAGGATAGCAATAAAAGACTTCTATCGATAAAACCTACATTCTAGTTCTTCATGCTAGATTTCTAAGTTGAAACTACTTACATAATTGCATTGAAAACTTCATCATCTATTGAAAGCCGAAGTGTATTCTAGAGAGTCAGTGTGGAGGTTGCAGAGAGTGGATTCTAAAGGTAGACGTGGCTACATTCAAGCCCCACTGCTGCCAGCTGCACAACCCTGTACAAAGACATAACCTCTGTGGAAGGCTGGAAAACGGCTCCCCGGAAGATATCCATGTCAAATCCCCAGAACCTGTGAATGTTACCTCATTTGTAAAAAGGGTCCGGTCATGTCTAGCCAAGATGAAAACATTTAGATCAAAGGGGAGATTTCTATCAATCACTTGGTAGTTGGGTCATACTTCACTTTTCAATAGCCTAAAAATAAGACATGTTCCAGGCATACGATGACTCTTTTTCCACTTGTGACTCAGATGCCCCAGTGTCAATTACACTTTTCCATAATATTCTCAAGAAAGCCAGAGACATGCCTGAGCAGTTGAAAGAAAAGCCCAGGATCTCCCTCTTAGTACCCCCGCAACCCAGCCCAGCGTTTGCCATATAATAGATGCTCAGTGAATGGTTGGTGAGTAAATGAGCCCTCAGTCATTATAAGTTAGACAAGCTCACTCACTAAGTAGAATAAATAAGGACAAGGGTTTCAGAATTAAGAAATGATGAACACTTACTACTTATCCACATGAGTAGCGAGCCTCATCCTGGAACCATCAAACTAAAGATGATGATGATATCTGCCTAGACTCTTCTTGCCCAGCATGACAAAGACCCCTGCCAGCGTCAAGCTGTCCCTAGTATGATCAAGTAAGGGCCCTTCTCCATATATATATATATATATATATATATATATATATATATATATATATATACCTGCCTTTCCAAATGCTTTTAAATTTAGCAAGAGATATTCCTTGATGATTCAGGGATGACTCTGCATCATACACACTCAAATTTTAAAGGGTTTTGTTTATAGTTTTGCTTTTAACTTGGAATGAGGGCATAACAGGAGTTGATCTGCTAAAATCAAAGAGGATAATTTCATTCTGAGTGATGCTCATTCAAGAGTTTAATGTAGATTAAGCTAAAAGTTAGTTCCATGACTCATGTCCATTTTCACAATTTTTCCTGACATGATCTCCATCTCTAGGCAATAAGCGAGCTATTTTTAGAGTTGCCTATATGTGAGGGTAGGTTAATTTCTTTTGATACTATTTTCAGTTGGTTTAACTTTGTTGAAGTGATAACCTTAGTAATTATAACTACTAGTGTAATACTAATGATAAGTCTATTTTAAACACGTGAGAGATACTTTATAACCATATAAATATGGATCACTAAGACCACAGCAAACATAACAAGGCCAAAACTTTCCATGAATGTCTGTTTGCAAGAAGAGAGGTTGTTTTCTTGCTTTTTAATTTTAGGGTGAATAATAGATGCCGGCTGATTCAAAGCTGGATCAGCATGCATAAGCCCAGACAGGGAGATGGGGAAGCTTTAATTTAAGATTCTGTAAAATGTCAAGCTATATTTTAGGGGTTGCTGTCTTAAAAACCCAGAATTGCATTATTCTTAAAGTTTTTTATTTCATTAAAAGATATATGGGAAATGTAGAGGAACCCACAAAACACTCTAAAACATTATTTGGGGGAAGCTTCAAGATGGAGGAAGAGTAGGACACGGAGATCACCTTCCTCCCCACAGATACATCAGAAATACATCTACACGTGGAACTGCTCCTACAGAACACCTACTGAACGCTGGCAGAAGACCTCAGAACTCCCAAAAGGCAAGAAACTCCCCACGTACTTGGGTAGGGCAAAAGAAAAAAGAAACAACAGAGACAAAAGAATAGGGACGGGACCTGCACCAGTGGGAGGGAGCTGTGAAGGAGGAAAGGTTTCCACACACTAGAAGCCCCTTCACGGGCGGAGACTGCGGGTGGCGGAGGGGGGTAGCTTCGGAGCCGCGGAGGAGAGCGCAGCAACAGGGGTGCGGAGGGCAAAGCGGAGAGATTCCCGCACAGAGGCTCGGTGCCGAGCAGCACTCAGCAGCCCGAGAGGCCTGTCTGCTCACCCACCGGGGCGGGCGGGGCTGGGAGCTGAGGCTCGGGCTTCAGTCGGATCGCAGGGAGAGGACTGGGGTTGGCGGCGTGAACACAGCCTGAAGCGGGCTAGTGCGCCACGGCTAGCCGGGAGGGAGTCCGGAAAAAGGTCTGGAGCTGCCGAACAGGCAAGAGACTTCTTCTTACCTCTTTGTTTCCTGGTGCGCGAGGAGAGGGGATTCAGAGCGCCGCCTAAACGAGCTCCAGAGACGGGCGCGAGCTGCGGCTATCAGCGCGGACCCCAGAGACGGGCATGAGACGCTAAGGCTACTGCTGCCGCCACCAATAAGCCTGTGTGCAAGCACAGGTCACTCTCCACACCACTCCTCCTGGGAGCCTGTGCAGGCCGCCACTGCCAGGGCCTCGTGATCCAGGGACAACTTCCCCGGGAGAACGCACGGTGCGCCTCAGGCTGCTGCAACGTCACGCAGGCCTCTGCCGCCGCAGACTCGCCCCGCCTCCTCCGTACCCCTCCCTCCCCCCGGCCTGAGTGAGCCAGAGCCCCCGAAGCAGACGCTCCTTTAACCCCGTCATGTCTGAGCGAAGAAAAGACGCCCTCAGGCGACCTACACGCAGAGGCGGGTCCAAATCCAAAGCTGAACCCTGGGAGCTGTGCGAACAAAGAGAAAGGGAAATTTCTTCCAGCAGCCTCAGAAGCAGCGGATTAAAGCTCCACAAACAATTTGATGTACCTGCATCTGCTGAATACCTGAATAGACAACGAAATCGTCCCAAACTGAGGAGGTGGACTTTGGGAGCAAAGATATATATTTTTTCTTCCCTTTTTCTCTTTTTGTGAGTGTGTATGTGTATGCTTCTGTGTGTGATTTTGTCTGTATAGCTTTGCTTTTACCATTTGTCCTAGGGTTCCGTCTGTCTGTTTTTTGGTTTTTTTAATTACTTTAAAAAAATTTTTTATTTTAATAACTTCATTTTATTTTATTTTACTTTATTTTATTTTATTTTTTCTTCTTTCTTTCTATTTTTTCTTCCTTTTATTCTGAGTCGTGTGGATGAAAGGCTCTTGGTATACCCAGGCACAGCATGGATGAAAGGCTGTTGGTACATCCAGGCATCAAGGCTGTGCCTCTGAGGTGGGAGAGCCAAGTTCAGGACACTGGTCCACAAGAGACCTCCCAGCTCCACGTAATATCAAATGGCGAAAATCTCCCAGAGATCTCCATCTCAATGCCAAGACCCAGCTTCACTCAACGACCAGCAAGCTACAGTGCTGGACACCCTATGCCAAACAACTAGCAAGACAGGAACACAACCCCATCCATTAGCAGAGAGGCTGCCTAAAATCATAATAAGGCCACAGACACCCCAAAACACACCATCAGACGTGGACCTGCCCACCAGAAAGACAAGATCCAGCCTCATCCACCAGAACACAGGCACTAGTCCCCTCCACCAGGAAGCCTACACAACCCACTGAACCAAACTTAGCCACTGGGGACAGACACCAAAAACAAGGGGAATTACGAACCTGCAGCCTGCGAAAAGGAGACCCCAAACACAGTAAGTTAAGCAAAATGAGAAGACAGAAAAACACACAGCAGATGAAGGAGCAAGGCAAAAACCCACCAGACCTAACAAATGAAGAGGAAATAGGCAGTCTACCTGAAAAAGAATTCAGAATAATGATAGTAAAGATGATCCAAAATCTTGGAAATACAATAGAGAAAATACAAGAAACGTTTAACAAGGACCTAGAAGAACTAAAGAGCAAACAAACAGTGATGAACAACACAATAAATGAAATTAAAAATTCTCTAGAAGGGATCAATAGCAGAATACCTGAGGCAGGAGAACGGATAAGCGACCTGGAAGATAAAATAGTGGAAATAACTACTGCAGAGCAGAATAAAGAAAAAAGAATGAAAAGAATTGAGGACAGTCTCAGAGACCTCTGCGACAACATTAAACACACCAACATTCAAATTATAGGGGTCCCAGAAGAAGAAGAGAAAAAGAAAGGGACTGAGAAAATATTTCAAGAGATTATAGTTGAAAAATTCCCTAATACGGGAAAGGAAATAGTTAATCAAGTCCAGGAAGCACGGAGAGTCCCATACAGGATAAATCCAAGGAGAAACACGCCAAGACACATATTAATCAAACTATCAAAAATTAAATACAAAGAAAAAATATTAAAAGCAGCAAGGGAAAAACAACAAGTAACACACAAGGGAATCCCCATAAGGTTAACAGCTGATCTTTCAGCAGAAACTCTGCAAGCCAGAAGGCAGTGGCAGGACATATTTAAAGTGATAAAGGAGAAAAACCTACAACCAAGATTACTCTACCCAGCAAGGATCTCATTCAGATTTGATGGAGAAATTAAAACCTTTACGGACAAGCAAAAGCTAAGAGAATTCAGCACCACCAAACCAGCCTTACAACAAATGCTAAAGGAATTTCTCTAGGCAGGAAACACAAGAGGAGGAAAAGGCCTATGATAACAAACCCAAAACAATTAAGAAAATGGTAATAGGAACATACATATTGATAATTACCTTCAATGTAAATGGATTAAATGCTCCAACCAAAAGACACAGACTGGCTGAATGGATACAAAAACAAGACCCATATATATGCTGTCTATAAGAGACCCACTTCAGACCTAGGGACACATACAGACTGAAAGTGAGGAGATGGAAAAAGATATTCCATGTAAATGGAAATCAAAAGAAAGCTGGAGTAGCAATTCTCATATCAGACAAAATAGACTGTAAAATAAAGACTATTACAAGAGACAAGGAAGGACACTATATAATGATCAAGGGATCGATCCAAGAAGAAGGTATAACAATTGTAAATATTTATGCACCCAACATAGGAGCACCTCAATACATAAGGCAAATACTAACAGCCATAAAAGGGGAAATCGACAGCAACACAATCATAGTAGGGGATTTTAACACCCCACTTTCACCAATGGACAGATCATCCAAAATGAAAATAAATATGGAAACACAAGCTTTAAATGATACATCAAACAAGATGGACTTAATTGATATTTATAGGACATTCCACCCAAAAACAACATAATACACATTCTTCTCAAGTGCTCATAGAACATTCTCCAGGATAGATCATATCTTGGGTCACAAATCAAGCCTAGGTAAATTTAAGAAAATTGAAATCATATCAAGTATCTTTTCCAACCACAATGCTATGAGACTAGATATCAATTACAGGAAAAAAATCTGTAAAAAATACAAACACATGGAAGCTAAACAATACACTACTGAATAACCAACAGATCACTGAAGAAATCAGAGGAAATCAAAAAATACCTAGAAACAAATGACAATGAAAACACGACGACCCAAAACGTATGGGATGCAGCAAAAGCAGTTCTAAGAGGGAAGTTTACAGTAATACAATCCTACCTTAAGAAACAAGAAACATCTCAAACAAACAACCTAACCTTACACCTAAAGTAACTAGAGAAAGAAGAACAAAAAAACCCCAAAGTTAGCAGAAGGAAAGAAATCATAAATATCAAATCAGAAATAAATGAAAAAGAAATGAAGGAAACATTAGCAAAGATCAGTTAAAACTAAAAGGTGGTTCTTTGTAAAGATAAACAAAATTGATAAACCATTAGCCAGACTCATCAAGAAAAAAGGGGAAAAGACTCAAATCAATAGAATTAGAAATGAAAAAGGAGAAGTAACAACTGACACTGCAGAAATAAAAAGGATCACGAGAGATTACTACAAGCAACTCTATGCCAATAAAATGGACAATGTGGAAGAAATGGACAAATTCTTATAAATGCACAGTCTTCTGAGACTGAACCAGGAAGAAATAGAAAATATGAACAGACCAATCACAATCACTGAAATTGAAACTGTGATTAAAAATCTTCCGACAAACAAAAGCCGAGGACCAGATGGCTTCACAGGCGAATTCTATCAAACATTTAGAGAAGAGATAACACCTATCCTTCTCAAACTCTTCCAAAATATAGCAGAGGGAGGATCACTCCCAAACTCATTCTATGAGGCCACCATCACCCTGATACCAAAAC
The DNA here is from genome assembly GCF_028021215.1 of Eschrichtius robustus. Classification (NCBI taxonomy): domain Eukaryota; kingdom Metazoa; phylum Chordata; class Mammalia; order Artiodactyla; family Eschrichtiidae; genus Eschrichtius; species Eschrichtius robustus. The sequence continues at coordinate 51,234,137 of NC_090838.1, forward strand.
CAGACAAAGATGTCACAAAGAAAGAAAACTACAGGCCAATATCACTGATGAACATAGATGCAAAAATCCTCAACAAAATACTAGCAAACAGAATCCAACAGCACATTAAAAGGATCATACACCGACAGACTGGCGAACACTTATACCACAGAAGTCCACCCACTGGAGTGAAGGTTCTGAGCCCCACGTCAGGCTTCCCAACCTGGGGGTCCAGCAACGGGAGGAGGAATTCCTAGAGAATCAGACTTTGAAGCCTAGTGGGAATTGATTGCAGGACTTCGACAGGACTGGGGGAAACAGAGACCCCACTCTTGGAGGGCACACACAAAGTACTGTGTGCATTGGGACCCAGGGGAAGGAGCAGTGACCCTGGGGGAGACTGAACCAGACCCTACCTGCTGGTGTTGGGGGGTCTCCTGCAGAGGCGGGGGGTGGCTCTGTTTCACTGTGGGGACAAGGACTCTGGCAGTGGAGGTTCTGGGAAGTGCTCCTTGGCGTGAGCCCTCCCAGAGTCTGCCATTAACCCCACCAAAGAGCCCAGGTAGGCTCCAGTGTTGGGTTGCCTCAGGCAAAACAACCAACAGGGAGGGAACCCAGCCCCACCCATCAACAGTCAAGTGGATTAAAGTTTTACTGAGCTCTGACTGCCACAGCAACAGTCAGCTCTACCCACCACCAGAGCCTCCCATCAAGCCTCTTAGATAGCCTCAACCACCAGAGGGCAGACAGCAGAAGCAAGAAAAACTACAATCCTGCAGCCTGTGGACCAAAAACCACAGTACAGAAAGATAGACAAGATGAAAAGGCAGAGGGCTATGTACCAGATGAAGGAACAAGAAAAAACCCCAGAAAAACAACTAAATGAAGTGGAGATAGGCAACCGTCCAGAAAAAGAATTCAGAATAATGATAGTGAAGATGATCCAGGACCTCGGAATAAGCATGGAGGCAAAGATTGAGAAGATGCAAGAAATGATTAACAAAGACCTAGAAGAATTAAAGAACAAACAAACAGAGATGACCAATAGAATAACTGAAATGAAAACTACACTAGAAGGAATCAATAGCAGAATAACTGAGGCAGAAGAACGGATAAGTGACCTGGAAGACAGAATGGTGGAATTCACTGCTGCGGAACAGACTAAAGAAAAAAGAATGAAAAGAAATGAAGACAGCTTAAGAGACCTCTGGGACAACATTAAATGCAACAACATTCGCATTATAGGGATCCCAGAAGGTGAAGAGAGAGAGAAAGGACCAGAGAAAATATTTGAAGAGATTATAGTCGAAAACTTCCCTAACATGGGAAAGGAAATAGCCACCCAAGTCCAGGAAGCGCAGAGAGTCCCATACAGGATAAACCCAAGGAGAAACACGCCGAGACACATAGTAATCAAAGTGGCAAAAAATAAAGACAAAGAAAAATTATTGAAAGCAGCCAGGGAAAAACGACAAATAACATACAAGGGAACTCCCATAAGGTTAACAGCTGATTTCTCAGCAGAAACTCTGCAAGCCAGAAGGGAGTGGCATGATATACTTAAAGTGATGAAAGGGAAGAACCTACAACCAAGATTACTCTACCCGGCAAGGATCTCATTTAGATTTGATGGAGAAAGCAAAAGCTTTACAAACAAGCAAAAGCTAAGAGAATTCAGCACCACCAAACCAGCTCTACAACAAATGCTAAAGGAACTTCTCTAAGTGGGAAACACAAGAGAAGAAAAGGACCTACAAAAACAAACCCAAAACAATTAACAAAATGGTCATAGGAACATACATATCGATAATTACCTTAAACGTGAATGGATTAAATGCCCCAACCAAAAGACATAGACTGGCTGAATGGATACAAAAACAAGACCCATATATATGCTGTCTACAAGAGACCCATTTTAGACCTAGGGACACATACAGACTGAAAGTGAGGGGATGGAAAAAGATATTCCATGCAAATGGAAATCAAAAGAAAGCTGGAGTAGCTATACTCATATCAGATAAAATAGACTTTAAAATAAAGAATGTTACAAGAGACAAGGAAGGACACTACATAATGATCAAGGGATCAATCCAAGAAGAAGATATAACAATTATAAATATATATGCACCCAACATAGGAGCACCTCAATACATAAGGCAACTGCTAACAGCTATAAAAGAGGAAATTGACAGTAACACAATCATAGTGGGGGACTTTAACACCTCACTTACACCAATGGACAGATCATCCAAAATGAAAATAAATAAGGAAACAGAAGCTTTAAATGACACAATAGACCAGAATGATTTAATTGATATATATAGGACATGCCATCCAAAAACAGCAGATTACACGTTCTTCTCAAGTGCGCATGGAACATTCTCCATGATAGATCACATCTTGGGTCACAAATCAAGCCTCAGTAAATTTAAGAAAATTGAAATCATATCAAGCATCTTTTCTGACCACAACGCTATGAGATTAGAAATCAATTACAGGGAAAAAAACGTAAAAAAGACAAACACATGGAGGCTAAACAATACGTTACTAAATAACCAAGAGATCACTGAAGAAATCAAAGAGGAAATCAAAAAATACCTACAGACAAATGACAATGAAAACACGACGACCCAAAACCTATGGGATGCAGCGAAAGCAGTTCTAAGAGGGAAGTTTATAGATATACAAGCCTACCTAAAGAAACAAGAAAAATCTCAAGTAAACAATCTAACCTTACACCTAAAGAAACTAGAGAAAGAAGAACAAACAAAACCCAAAGTTAGCAGAAGGAAAGAAATCATAAAGATCAGAGCAGAAATAAATGAAATAGAAACAAAGAAAACAATAGCAAAGATCAATAAAACTAAAAGTTGGTTCTTTGAGAAGATAAACAAAATTGATAAGCCATTAGCCAGACTTATCAAGAAAAAGAGGGAGAGGACTCAAATCAATAAAATCAGAAATGAAAAAGGAGAAGTTACAACAGACACTGCAGAAATACAAAGCATCCTAAGAGACTACTACAAGCAACTTTATGCCAATAAAATGGACAACCTGGAAGAAATGGACACATTTTTAGAAAGGTATAACCTTCCAAGACTGAACCAGGAAGAAACAGAAAATATGAACAGACCAATCACAAGTAATGAAATTGAAACTGTGATTAAAAATCTTCCAACAAACAAAAGTCCAGGACCAGATGGCTTCACAGGTGAATTCTATCAAACATTTAGAGAAGAGCTAACACCTATCCTTCTCAAACTCTTCCAAAAAATTGCAGAGGAAGGAACACTCCCAAACTCATTCTATGAGGCCACCATCACCCTGATACCAAAACCAGACAAAGACACTACAAAAAAAGAAAACTACAGACCAATATCACTGATGAATATAGATGCAAAAATCCTCAACAAAATACTAGCGAACAGAATCCAACAACACATTAAAAGGATGATACACCACGATCAAGTGGGATTTATCCCAGGGATGCAAGGATTCTTCAATATACGCAAATCAATCAATGTGATACACTATATTAACAAATTGAAGAATAAAAACCATATGATCATCTCAATAGATGCAGAAAAAGCTTTTGACAAAATTCAACACCCATTTATGATAAAAACTCTTCAGAAAGTGGGCATAGAGGGAACCTACCTCAACATAATAAAGGCCATATATGACAAACCCACAGCAAACATCATTCTCAATGGTGAAAAACTGAAAGCATTTCCTCTAAGATCAGGAACGAGACAAGGATGTCCACTCTCACCACTATTATTCAACATAGTTCTGGAAGTCCTAGCCACGGCAAAAGAGAAGAAAAAGAAATAAAAGGAATACAAATTGGAAAAGAAGAAGTAAAACTGTCACTGTTTGCAGATGACATGATACTATACATAGAGAATCTAAAGATGCTACCAGAAAACTACTAGAGCTAATCAATGAATTTGGTAAAGTAGCAGGATACAAAATTAATGCACACAAATCTCTAGCATTCCTATACACTAATGATGAAAAACCTGAAAGTGAAATTAAGAAAACACTCCCATTTACCATTGCAAGAAAAAGAATAAAATATCTAGGAATAAACCTACCTAAGGAGACAAAAGACCTGTATGCAGAAAATTATAAGACACTGATGAAAGAAATTAAAGATGATACAAATAGATGGAGAGATATACCATGTTCTTGGATTGCAAGAATCAACATTGTGAAAATGAGTATACTACCCAAAGCAATCTACAGATTCAATGCAATGGCATTTTTTACGGAGCTAGAACAAATCATCTTAAAATTTGTATGGAGACACAAAAGACCCCGAATAGCCAAAGCAGTCTTGAGGCAAAAAAATGGAGCTGGAGGAATCAGACTCCCTGACTTCAGACTATACTACAAAGCTACAGTAATCAAGACAATATGGTACTGGCACAAAAACAGAAACATAGATCAATGGAACAAGATAGAAAGCCCAGAGATTAACCCACGCACCTCTGGTCAACTAATCTATGACAAAGGAGGCAAAGATATACAATGGAGAAAAGACAGTCTCTTCAATAAGTGGTGCTGGGAAAACTGGACAGCTACATGTAAAAGAATGAAATTAGAATACTCCCTAACACCATACACAAAAATAAACTCAAAATGGATTCGAGACCTAAATCTAAGACTGGACACTATAAAACTCTTAGAAGAAAACATAGGAAGAACACTCTTTGACATAAATCACAGCAAGATCTTTTTTGATCCACTTCCTAGAGTAATGGAAATAAAAACAAAAATAAACAAATGGGACCTAATGAAACTTCAAAGCTTTTGCACAGCAAAGGAAACCATAAACAAGACGAAAAGACAACCCTCAGAATGGGAGAAAATATTTGCAAACGAATCAACGGACAAAGGATTAATCTCCAAAATATATAAACAGCTCATGCAGCTCAATATTAAAGAAACAAACACCCCAATCCAAAAATGGGCAGAAGACCTAAATAGACATTTCTCCAAAGAAGACATACAGATGGCCATGAAGCACATGAAAAGATGCTCAACATCACTAATTATTACAGAAATGCAAATCAAAACTACAATGAGGTATCACCTCACTCCTGTTAGAATGGGCATCATCAGAAAATCTACAAACAACAAATGCTGGAGAGGGTGTGGAAAAAAGGGAACCCTCTTGCACTGTTGGTGGGAATGTAAATTGATACAGCCACTATGGAGAACAATATGGAGGTTCCTTAAAAAACTAAAAACAGAATTACCACATGACCCAGCAATCCCACTACTGGGCATATACCCAGAGAAAACCGTAATTCAAAAAGACACATGCACCCGAATGTTCATTGCAGCACTATTTACAATAGCCAGGTCACGGAAGCAACCTAAATGCCCATCAACAGACGAATGGATAAAGAAGATGTGGTACATATATACAATGGAATATTACTCAGCCATAAAAAGGAACGAAATTGAGTCATTTGTTGAGAAGTGGATGGATCTAGAGACTGTCATACAGAGTGAAGTAAGTCAGAAAGAGAAAAACAAATATCGTATATTAATGCATGTATGTGGAACCTAGAAATATGGTACAGATGAGCCGGTTTGCAGGGCAGAAGTTGAGACACAGATGTAGAGAATGGACAAATGGACACCAAGGGGGGAAAACTTGCGGTGGGGTGGGGATGCTGGTGTGCTGAATTGGGCGATTGGGATTGACATGTATACACTGATGTGTATAAAATTGATGCCTAATAAGAACCTGCAGTATAAAACAAGAAACAAACAAAACAACTAATACTAAACTTTCATTGGGTTATTTGTATGGAAATATGTTAATATAAATGTTTCAGACATTATATGAAATTTCTAAAAATCTTAAAACAAAAAAAAAAAAAAAAAAAGGATCATACACCATGATCAAGTGGGGTTTATCCCAGGAATGCAAGGATTCTTCAATATGCGCAAGTCAATCAATGTGATACACCATATTAACAAATTGAAGGAGAAAAACCATATGATCATCTCAATAGATGCAGAGAAAGCTTTTGACAAAATTCAACACCCATTTATGATAAAAACTCTCCAGAAAGTAGGCATAGAGGGAACTTTCCTCAGTATGATAAAGGCCATATATGACAAACCCACAGCCAACATCGTCCTCAATGGTGAAAAACTGAAACCATTTCCACTAAGATCAGGAACAAGACAAGGTTGCCCACTCTCACCACTATTATTCAACATAGTTTTGGAAGTTTTAGCCACAGCAATCAGAGAAGAAAAAGAAATAAAAGGAATCCAAATTGGAAAAGAAGTAAAGCTATCACTGTTTGCAGATGACATGATACTATACATAGAGAATCTAAAGATGCTACCAGAAAACTACTAGAGCTAATCAATGAATTTGGTAAAGTAGCAGGATACAAAATTAATGCACACAAATCTCTAGCATTCCTATACACTAATGATGAAAAACCTGAAAGTGAAATTAAGAAAACACTCCCATTTACCATTGCAAGAAAAAGAATAAAATATCTAGGAATAAACCTACCTAAGGAGACAAAAGACCTGTATGCAGAAAATTATAAGACACTGATGAAAGAAATTAAAGATGATACAAATAGATGGAGAGATATACCATGTTCTTGGATTGCAAGAATCAACATTGTGAAAATGACTCTACTACCCAAAGCAATCTACAGATTCAATGCAATCCCCATCAAACTACCAATGGCATTTTTCACAGAACTAGAACAAAAAATTTCACAATTTGTATGGAAACACAAAAGACCCCGAATAGCCAAAGCAATCTTGAGAAAGAAAAACGGAGCTGGAGCAATCAGGCTCCCTGACTTCAGACTATACTACAAAGCTACAGTAATCAAGACAGTATGGTACTGGCACAAAAACAGAAATATAGCTCAATGGAACAGGATAGAAAGCCCAGAGATAAACCCACGCACCTATGGTCACGTTATCTTTGATAAAGGAGGCAAGAATATACAATGGAGAAAAGACAGCCTCTTCAATAAGTGGTGCTGGGACAACTGGACAGCTACATGTAAAAGAATGAAATTATAACACTCCCTGACACCATACACAAAAATAAACTCAAAATGGATTAAAGACCTAAATGTAAGGCCAGACACTATCAAACTCAGAGGAAAACATAGGCAGAACACTCTATGACATAAATCAGAGCAAGATCCTTTTTGACCCACCTCGTAGAGAAATGGAAATAAAAACAAAAATAAACAAATGGGACCTAATGAAACTTAAAAGCTTTTGCACAGCAAAGGAAACCATAAGCAAGACAAAAAGACAACCCTCAGAATGGGAGAAAATATTTGCAAATGAAGTAACTGACAAAGGGTTAATCTCCAAAATTTACAAGCAGCTCATGCAGCTCAATATCAAAAAAACAAACAACCCAATCCAAAAATGGGCAGAAGACCTAAATAGACATTTCTCCAAAGAAGATATACAGATTGCCAACAAACATATGATAGAATCAACATCATTAATCATTAGAGAAATGCAAATCAAAACTACAGTGAGATATCATCTCACGCCGGTTTGAATGGCCATCATCAAAAAATCTACAAACAATAAACGCTGGAGAGGGTGTGGAGAAAAGGGAACCCTCTTGCACTGTTGGTGGGAATGTAGATTGATACAGCCACTATGGAGAACAGTATGGAGGTTCCTTAGAAAACTAAAAATAGAAGTACCATATGACCCAGCAATCCCACTACTGGGCATATACCCTGAGAAAACCATAATTCAAAAAGAGTCATGTACCAAAATGTTCATTGCAGCTTTATTTACAATAGCCAGGACATGGTAGCAACCTACGTGCCCATCAACAGATGAATGGAAAAAGAAGATGTGGCACATATATACAATGGAATATTACTCAGCCATAAAAAGAAACAAAATTGAGTTATTTGTAATGAGGTGGATGGACCTAGAGTCTGTCATGCAGAGTGAAGTAAGTCAGAAAGAGAAAAACAAATACAGTATGCTAACACATATATATGGAATCTAAGGGGAAAAAAAAATGGTCATGAAGAACCTAAGGGCAAGACGGGAATAAAGACACAGACCTACTAGAGAATGGACTTGAGGATATGGGGAGGGGGAAGGGTAAGCTGGGACAAAGTGAGTGGCATGGACATATATACACTACCAAATGTAAAATAGATAGCTAGTGGGAAGCAGCCGCATAGCACAGGGCGATCAGCTCGGTGCTATGTGACCACCTAGAGGGGTGGGATTGGGAGGGTGGGAGGGAGGGAGATGTAAGAGGGAAGAGATATGGGAACATATGTATACGTATAACTAACTCACTTTGTTATAAAGCAGAAACTAACACACCATTGTAAAGCAATTATACTGCAATAAAGATGTTAAAAAAAAAACATTATTTGGATATAATGCTCATTATATATATTTATTCCACGGAGCCCTAACTCTCCAGGGAACAGTTCATATACTCATTTACTCATTCCACACATGGTGACAAAGAGTCAGCTATGTGCCAGGCACTAGTCTATGCACAGAGGGCACCTTAGAGGACAAAACCCTGATGCTTATTGAGCTTACATTCTAACAGAGAAGGTGAACCATAATCAAAATTAATCAATAAATTAATAGGAAACTATCAGAAAAGTATAAGTGCTATGATGGGAATAAAATAGGGTGATGTGAAAGAAAGTGAATGGGGGATGGTTATTTGTTGGGTGGTCTTGGAAGGCCTCTCTGAGGGACTGACATTTAACCTGGTGTCTTACCAACCACACTTTTCTCTACATATAAGTCAAAATGGACTCAAAATGGAAAAAAGGGAAGGAACATGTGGCAACTTCAAAAAAGAGGAAGCTGAGATTCAGCATCTGAGTGAGACATTCCAAAGTTTCATTTGAAAAATCATAGTGATAGGCAAAAGGGCCATGTTCACAATATTCCCACTTAAAAAACAACAGAGAGCACACCTTTGCCCCTCACATCTGTTGAAGACTGTTTGTAGCCAGAGATGCATCTTTCTCATGCCTTCATGTCACTCATGTTAGACCATATTTTATTAAGTCCAAGATCCCATCAATTGTGAGATGCAAACCAGTGCTAGAGATGCTAAAATGTTAGCAGGTGAATGTCTAAACCAGAGTAATTCTTACCCTGTTCTTTGTCTTCAGACTAAGTTTATATTTATTTCCTACTGGAGATCTCAGTACACTCAACTGACTTGGTTTCATCCTCCCACTTCCTGCCACCCCTTTTGAAAATCCTTTAAGATCATTCTTTTAATGCCCACTGGGCAGTAGTTCAGGGACAATGGGAATTCTCTCTTCCACACTCACCAAACTGTCTTAGTTCTGAACTCCTCTCCTGAACCATGTCTCCTACCCAGTTCCACCATGTTCTTAACTCTCTCCCCACCCTTTTCTGTTTATCATCCTCAAAACACTCTACAGACTTGACAGCCCCTGTTTCCCAACCCCCTCAATGCCCAGTTGTACCCGGTATGCTGACTCAGATAATCAGTCTGCCCAGATGATCTGGCCCAGGAATCTCCTTCCCTGGTTCCCACCCTTCATGGGCAGCAGGAGGGCAGCAGGCTTGCTCAGGACAAAAGAACATGAGTTCCATTCTACTTTACTTAGAACCATCAACCTCCATACCTCTCCTTCTCCTAAAAATTGAAAACTTTATTGATAAAATACCAAGTTCTCTATCCTGGTTCTAAGGAGAACCCTTAAGTAAAAATCAATCAGGGACTTCCCTGGTGGCACAATGGTTAAGAATCCACCTGCCAATGCAGGGGACACAGGTTCAAGCCATGGTCTGGGAAGATCCCACATGCCGCAGAGCAAATAAGCCCAGGCGCCACAACTACTGAGCCCGTGCACCACAACTACTGAAGCACCACAACTACTGAAGCCTGCGTACCAGAACAAAGAGTAGCCCCCGCTCCCACAACTAAAGAAAGCCCACGTGCAGCAGTGAAGACCCCACGCAGCCAAAAATTAAAAAAAAATAAATTTGTTTTAAAAAAATCAATCAAATGATCTCTTAATTTGGGGAAAAAAGGATAAGAAATGTAAATTTTTAGTTTAAAGAGTAGAAAATTTATTCTAAGGACTAAGGGGAGTGTGAATAGTGGCAGTATTAGACCAGATTCTAATGCAGAAACCCCTCAGGGTCTTGTTCAATCCAAAGCAGGAAAAGGAACTGAAATATCTAATAGTTATCAACAGTTTGTCATTGAATACAGTGATGTACTTTGCTCTCACCCTCTGAAAGAAGAACCAAGATATAGTGAGAGATTTTCATGAGCATTTCTAAGTAAAAGTGGGTGAAGTGACTAAATCATCAAATAACTGAAGATCAGAAAGCACGGAATGCACCTAAGTTTTCCCTATTTGGTCTGAAAGTCAGTGAAACCTGGTAGGGAAGGTCAGAGAACTGGAACCTATGGCTGTGGCACTGTCTCAGGGTCTGAGGATACTGAGCTCTGATTATACCAGGCATGTCTGAATGGGTGCTGAAGAGATTGAGTTCACTGGGATTATTCTCCACACGATTTAGAAAGAGTCACTCCAGTGATACTGAAAAAGAGTAGATGGACATTCCCCAAAACTGCTCATCTGATGAAGCCAAAAATCTCTATATAGTCCAGTAAATCAGCAGTTCTGTTCTGATGGACAATTTTGAATGACTGACTGTTGGATATTTAACGAGACTCCATTAAAATGAATAACTAAATAGGGAATCTTGACACCTAGAATTCATAATCCACCTTTTTCTTTATTTCTATAAAAGGTACACAGTATATTTAAAATAAAAATTCTGACGATTTTTATTTCAAGTTAAAGAAGAAAACAGAGGAGACTCTCATTAAATAGAAATAACGGTGAAGGGAACTGTGGCTGTGATTAGCTCTGCTCAGGGTTGGAGTTAATATTGCTTCTCCACTGCAATATTTTTTAATTACACTTCTGATTTTCTATTTGGAGACATCATAGACCTGTTCTGGTAAATTGCCACACAACCTCAAGTCAAATACGTGTTAAATATGAGAAAATGCTGTCATTTTTATCTGATTTGTGGTTCATTCATGCACTGTTATCTAATTTTAATTAAATAATATAAAATACACATGGTCAGCAGTTTGACTTTTCATTTCCTTACAGTGTCAGTAATTCAACTTGATTGTTCCCACCCACCCTAGAATTACACAGTAAGGATGTAACCCTTGCAACTGGACAATGTATACCCCTGCTAAAAAGAGCCACTGTCCAACTATACCTTGATACACACACACACACACACACACAAATATGCAGAAGAATATGGTCCATCAAAAGCACAAGTGTGCTTTTCTCGGAGCAGCAGGCTTCATTGTCTGATTTTCTTCTGTTTCATCCCTTTCCCCAGTGTCATATCCCTTGTTGATTTATAACGTACTAGGTTCCTTAAAGATCTGGTGTGACTCCCATGGAATTGCTTAAGGCAGTGGAAGAAAGAACCTTACTTGCAGGTTGCTAAGGACTTAGACTGTTTCTACTTCATTAAGGCTGTTCTTCCATTGGACAGTTTGTGTATTGCTGTGCCTTAGAAGTCACTTGCTTCTTCCTCGGCCTCCTACCCCCACCTTCCTTACATTCCTCCAAACACTAAAGACAGATTGAAAACAGGGAATTGAAGAAATAAAAACCAGAATACTTCCAATCCCTATTTTTGTTATTATTACTGTTATCATCATCATCAAATCTAGCAAATTTATTATAATGACCTATTTGACAGGACCCTGTTCTGTATGCAATTTTTTTTTCAATTTAGAACTAAATTAGGTGGGAACTCTACAGAGAAAGTCTTGAATACTGGGTAGGTGTAGGGTCTTTGCTGAAGAAACACACTCAACCTTGCTCCTGAGGAAACGGGCACTGTCCCCGGGAATTTATTTTCCTAGGATATTACTGAAATTCTCTCAAAGACAGAGGTTTTCAGGATAAGCCAGCTCTATTTGAAACCCAAAAGAAAATAAAAGAGATTAGTTCAGTGATAATAACCAGGAGGTGACCCGAAAAGGAAAACCCTCTTGTAAATAAACTTGATTTATTTACAGTTAAATGTGTGATTGCAAAAAAAATATTTTCAGCCAAACCATAGAACTTCTGCTTAATAATAATAATACTTAGCACTTACACAAGCACTTTACATTTGCGAAGTGCTTTACGAACATTAACTAATTAATCGTTAACAACACCCCAGTGAGGTAGGTAAGTAAGTATTATTCAAGTATTCTCTTGAATGTTCAAGCCAGGATTACAGAGAATCCAGAATGGGTTGTTTTATATAAGAGAGAGAATGAGAGAAAGAGAGAGAGAGAGAGAAGGAGGGAGAGGGAGTGTGTGTGTCCTGCTCCACTCTTACTAAATACAGGACTTTGGAGTACCTTATAAATGGAAAGATAGCTCGTCTGGAGAATGTTTGAAGCCTTTCCAAAACTGTGGCTTTGGAGTTTCCCTAATAGAACCAAAACAAACCCTGAGGTGGTTTCTCCAAATCTTGCAGGGGTTTGAAGTAATTGGTAAGGAGTGGTTTACACACAGGAAGCCAAATGCCCCCTCCCGTCCCACATTCTTCACTTCTTGGTGTTCTGGTTCTCGCCCCTGTTTGATAATAAAGACTGAAATCTCACTTTTCAAAGGCTTTGGCTCATTGGTCAGGGGAGGAGTTTGGGAGGGAAGACACAAAAAACATGGCCCAGCACAGAGAAGCCTGGCACCCCCAGGGATAGATGAGACACGGGCCTGAAGAGCAACGGTTCTGGCACCTTGCGGTAGGTGCCAGGAGAGTGAGTAAGTGTGCTGTAGAAACCAGAGACATAACCACCAACGGCCAAGGGTGGCCTTGTGGAGCAGTGGCATTTGAGTTGCCCCTACAGAAGGGTCAGGTGAACATTCAAAATGCCTGTGACAAACAATATTCCCATGATCCCTTGGCTGAAGGCATTGTGATCTCAGCAAATAAAGGCCACTGTTGAAGCACTGGTCTCTTTCCTGGGTCAGATAACATGCTGCCAAAATGACCTTGGGTTTTTTCATTGATTTCTTCGTTTATTCATTAATAATAGCTGTGTATACTGAGCATTTCCTCTGTGAAGGGCACTATGTTGAATTCTTTAGTTTTATTTGGTCACTTAATCTTCACCACAATCCCCTCAGGAATGTTCTACTATTAGCCTCATTTAAAGATCAGTAAAATGAGGCTTTAAAAGGTTAAGTAACTTGGTTAAGTCACACAGCTAGTAAGAGTTGGGATTAAAACCCAGACTCTTAGATTCCTGACCCCACTCTCTAAACCATACTTTATATTTTCTTCCATTCATTTGATTACTATCTGAGTATAAGCCTGGCCTAGAATTAGGTTCTAGGGTGTAAGTGCTGAGCAAACAGACATGATTTTCACCATGCTGGAGAGACAAGACATTAAAAAACAATCTCACAAATAAATATGTCATTTCAAAGTGTAATCAGTATTGTGGAGGAAAAAAATCAGTGTGAGAGATAAAGGAAATACAACTTAGATTAGAGATTCAGAGAAGTTCTCTGCAAGTAAATGACATTTAAACTCGGACCTGAAAGATGACAGGAGTTAGCCAGGCAAAGAAGAAGAGCACTCCAGGCAGAGAACGACAGGCGGGAAGGCCCTGAGGTGGGAAGGGGTTCAAGAAACTTGACAGTAGACCAGTGCAGGGAGTAGACAGTGATCCAGGGGGACAGGCGCACAAGACAAGGTCAGAGAGGAGAGCCGGGGCCAGATCATCAAGCGGGGCCTTATGAGCCATATGTATCAGTTAACATTAAGTTCAGCTGCATATAATCAAAACGCAAAATAACAGTGGCATGCAAAAAACAGAAGCGTATTTCTCTCACACATTAGAGAAATCCAGAAATAAGTAGTCCAGGGCTGGTATCATAGCTTCACAGCCTTTATGACTAGGACTCCTTCTACTTTTCTACTCTGCCATCCAGCAAGTGGCTTCTGTCTGACAGGTCCCCTCATGGTCCAAGAAGGCTTTGTGGAGATCCAGCTATCACATGTGCACCAGGCAACAGGAAGGAGGTTTGGAGAGCAGGCCAAAGGGGTGTCTTAATTTGGCTTCCTTGAAAGTTCCTTCCCAGAGCTCCCAGGCAACATTTCCACTCATATCTTTGGCCAGATATACATAACCACACCTGCTTGCAAGGGAGGGAGGGAAATGTAATCAGGCAGATTCTGTTAGTCAGGAAACAGGGGAACATGGATATCAGAAAGGCCACTAGTCGTCCCAGCCACACCACGAAGGAGAGTTTGGATTTTATTGTCAGTATGATGCAAAGCCTACAAGGTTTCAAGGAGGAAGGTAACATTACCTAGTTGGCATGCCTAGAAACTTTGGCTGCTTCCTGAGAACAGACTATAGAGTAGGTAAGAGTGTAAACAGAGACATCAGTCAGAAGCTACCATGGTAGTCCAGGAAAGAGATGTTGTGGCTTTGGTAAAGTCAGAATCATTAGAAATGGGAAAACCTGATAGAATCAAGATATATGTCAAAGATAAAAAGAACAGAAATATTGATATGTATGATATGGGAGCTGTGGGAGTTTTCCAGGATAATGCCTAAGTTGGTGGTGGCAGATACAACCATATGGCTGGAGGTGTCACTTACAGAGATGGGACTTACTAGAAAAGAGCAATGTTTGGGTGCTGGGGGGGAGAGATTTCAGTTCTGGACATCTTAAACTGAAAATGCGAGTGAGTTATTCAATTGAAGATGTAAAGTAGACAGCTGTACATTTAGGTCCAGGACTCGGAAGAGAAGATGCAGTTAGTGATAAATATTTGGGAGCTATTGGTGTCTAAATCACTGGGAGTAAAATAAATTCTCTATGGGAGAGAACAGAAGAAGAAATGGGTATCAGGGTCTTGCAGAAGACAACAACTAGGACCAGGCAAGGAAAGAAGATAAGCAAAGGAGGCCAAGAGGAATGACCAGCAGTGCATGAGGGAAGCCAGGCAGTATGGGGTCGTGAACACCAAGGGAAGAAAGTATTTCAGAAGAAGGAAGAAGTCAACTTTGACAAATGCTACTAAGAAGAGATCAAGAAAAATGAAAACTGTGTATCAACAAATGGAGGTCATTGGTGACTTCTGAGAGAACATTCAGTAGTGGTAGAGAAAAAAGACACTGAAGAACAACTGTGAGGTAAGGAAGAGGAGGAGGAAGCATTTGTACAAACTTCTGTTGTGTGGCTAAGCCGTGAAGAAGAGTTAGAGTAGCAGCTAGAGGGAGGTATTGGGGTCAAGGGAAGATATTTTTTTAATTTTATTTATTTATTTATTTATTTTTGACTGTGTTGGGTCTTCGTTTCTGCGCGAGGGCTTTCTCTAGTTGCGGCGAGCGGGGGCCACTCTTCATCGCGGTGCGTGGGCCTCTCACTATCGCAGCCTCTCTTGTTGCGGAGCACAGGCTCCAGACGCGCAGGCTCAGTAGTTGTGGCTCACGGGCCCAGTTGCCCCGCGGCATGTGGGATCTTCCCAGACCAGGGCTCGAACCCGTGTCCCCTGCATTGGCAGGCAGACTCCCAACCACTGCGCCACCAGGGAAGCCCCCAAGGGAAGATATTTTAAGAGTGGGAGCTACTAATGCCTGTTTGCAAGTCACTGGAAAGAATCTAAAAGGAGGAAAAGGGAGAAGATACAGCAGAAAGAAGGCTCACCAATGAAAATCACCGTCTGAGAATAAAAAAGGGATGACATCTAGGACATACATGGAAGGACCAGTATTTGACTGAGGAGAGTTTTCAACGCCATGGATGGGAATTAGAAGAGACAAGAGTGGAATCAGATATGTTTATGGTTATGGTGGAGATAAAATTAAAGAAGTTTTCTCCAATGCCTTCAGTTTTCTCCAATGCCTTCAGTTTTCTCTATGGAAATGCAAATTACAACCACAATGAGAAACTTTTCCCATTTATCAGATTGGCAGAGAGAAAAGAGATGAGTCACATGCTACAGTGGTGAGCTGGAAGACACTGGCATTCTTACACACTGATGGAGGGAGCGCAAACTGGAGCAATCTCTGTGGAGAGCAGCCCAACAATATCTATCAAAAGTGAAAATGACACACCATTTGACCCACCCAGAATATTTCTAGGAACTTATCTTACAGATATACCAACACATATGCAAAATGATGTTGATATAAATGTATTCCTTGTAGCATAATTTGTAATAACAAACTATTGGAAATAACCTAACTATCCATCAATAGTAGACTGATTAAATTAAAATACATCTATACAATGGAGTACTATAATATTATACAAAGAATGAGAACACATTCTGTATACTGACATGGATAATCCCTGACATACTGTTAAGTTTAAAGAAAAGCAAAGTGCTACTATATATGTAAGAGAGAAACAGTTGAAAATATACATGTATAGCTGTTTTCACATAGTGCATACATTGTGTATATATATATATGCATAAGTTGTCTCTGGAGAATACACACTGAGAACATTGGTGCCCACATGAAAGAAAACAGGGAGTATGGGGAACTGGGGTAGAATGGTGACTTTTGTTCCCTTTGAATTTTGGAAAATTTGAATGTATAGCTTAGACCAAAATAAGTAAAATTATGTTTAAATAAATTTAGAGAAAAAGTATTTATCTACATATTATGAGGCGTTGTAGACCACTGAGGTGGGATACAGAGATAATAGGAGAGAAGAGAAGAGGATGCACTGGTCTGTGAAGTGTAGGAAAGCAAGTCTACCAGAGATATGCAGGGAAAATGCCAGGCAATGTTGAGAGCTCAGCTGACAGTTGTGAAGGTCAATTATAGTGAAGATGCCCTGCTTGGTCATGTGACAATTTCCTCTTCTCCCCACCTTCTCCTCCTCCTCTCCCTTTCCCTCTTTCTCTCTTTCTCTCCCTCTCTTTCTTTCCCTTTCTGTGTCTCTTTGTCTCTCTCCCTCTGTCTGTCTGTCTCTCTCACCAGAAACACTTTGCTATTTAATTATAGGCACAGAGATAAAAGGTTGTTGAGCTCATCTCGACTGTGTGTTTTCCTGCCAAGTGGAAATAAAAGAAAGGGGGTAAAGGTATTTGTAAGACTATGAATATAATAAGCTAGATATATGGCATGTGGAAGTAACAGAGAGAAAGTGGAGGAATCAATGAATTAGGGTGATAATGAGATCTAAAAGGGTTGTAGTGGGAATCTTGTGCAGGTGAGCTGTAAGGAGAAGGTTACTTTTACAGTTCCTTGAATGAGCAAAGAATATTCTTCCTTTTGGGGGAGGTGGTTAGTGGAAAATGGTTAGATTAAAAGTAAGGCAGGGAGAGAAAGGGGAAAATATAGGGCACCTGGGAGTCATGAGAGCATTGGGTCTGTGGCCCAGAAAGGGATGCAGGATGCAGAAGAATGGTTTCTCTGGACCATGCCCAGGGCACTTAAGTGGATTAATGTCTTCCAAGGTCAGTGCTGTCAAGGCTTTGTGCTTGGACAAGAGCAGCCTAACAGCTCAACTTGGAGATGGAAGGGTTACAGGAAGATTTCTTAAACCATATTTAAAATTGAAAGGGTGTCCTTAGATATATAAAGAAGGGCAACTCTAAGAGCATGACAATTTCATCATCAAGAAAAATATCATTATCATTAGCCTTTGAGAAAGAAAGCCCCAAAAGGCACTCCCATTGAGACCAGCTATGGAATTATCACTACCTAATTCACAATTCTAACACTCTTTGATCCTTAAACTCATATGCTTTCCATGGCTCTAGGTTACCCATAGATTTATTTATTTATTTATTTATATAAATTTATTTATTTATGGCTGCGGTGGGTCTTCGTTGCTGCGCGGGCTTTCTCTAGTTGCGGCGAGCGGGGGCTACTCTTCCTTGTGGTGCACGGGCTTCTCATTGAGGTGGCTTCTCTTGTTGTGGAGCACGGGCTCTAGGCGCACGGGCTTCAGCAGTTGTGGCACGCAGGCTCAGTAGCTGGGGCACACGGGCTTAGTTGCTCCGCAGCATGTGGGATCTTCCCAGACCAGGGCTCAAACCCCTGTCCCCTGCATTGGCAGGCAGATTCTTATCCACTGAGCAACCAGGGAAGTCCTACTCATAGATTTAAACTAAACTCTAAAGAACATGAGAAGAAAGCCTTCTATCCATGCCCCAATCTGCCCTATTCAAGCTCAGCAACTTCGATTCCCTGCTTACATTCAGATGGATGCACACATGAGTCCCAGAATATTCATTATTATACCTGCTTCCACACTTCCGTTCGCGTCATTTGCTGACTTGGAAAAATCTTCCTCCTTTCTATCTAAAGTCAACATTTCCAAAGTCCATGTCAAGGCTCCACCTTCGCCTTCAGAGCCATCTGTCTAGCAACTTACAAAGCCCAAGAACTCAAAAAGCAGCCCAGCTTCCAAGAATGGTTCCCAGCTCTGTTGGCCAGAAGCCGGTGGAGAAAACTCATTCATTCACTAGCACTGAAAGAGATGCAAACACTGGACTCAGGTTTCCCCAGAGGGTTGAAGGCAAGAGAAATGCCTCCTCTCTTTTTCAGGGGAACAATTTCAGGCCCTTGAAGATCAGCTTTAAGCCATTTCCTGACTATACACCAGCACAGTTCCTCCACAACTCCAGCCAGGCTTAGCTCCTCTGGAAGATTCAAGTGTAGTTTCTGAATTAATAATATCTTCCAGCTTTGATATCTTCATTTGAGAGTTCCAGAAGAACAGAGTGTTTTTAAAAGGAAATGGGAGAAGGCATGCTCAAGGGGGGCATTATGGTGGAGAGAGAAGAGTTGTAACTTTCAAAAACGCATCTGGATGAGTGAAACTAACTTCCTATGACTAATGTCCTCTAAACATTAAGCTAATGATTAAACTAAAAAAATGCAAATCCCCAAGGTGTCATATACTGCTGGGCGGACTGATGGAAAGGAGCCTTGCAAACAGTCCCAACAGTGTGTGGGGAGCTGGAGAGGAGACATGGATGAAAACAACAGTACCGTATGGTACTAGCCAACGGTCAACAACCAAAAAATTCGAAAGCAAAGGACAGAGAGAAAACTCCAAAGCTACAGAGCAATGTGTCTCTCCTACTCTCTTATTTTGGCACTCCTCTGGAAGTTCTCAGTTGATGGGGGATGGAGAACACAGCAACGTCTCAGGAGGCAAATCTGTAGGCATTCCCCATGGGGCTCTGCTTAGCAAGCCACGTGACAAGTGGTGATCTCAACCTGCACAAAGATTCTCCATCCTAGGAACACGAGTGGGCGCTAGGTTTGTGTGACCTCCTAACAGCCACCTAGATCTCCCCATTGATTTTCTACATGTCCCCAAGAAATGGGACAGTCCCCCAAGTCAAGAGGAGCCTGGAGTTGACAGGACATCCCAGAATGTCCAGCAAAGACTCAATAGGGGGTTCCAGTACCTTGGTGTCAGCAGTAAACAAGAAAGGTCTACCTTTGGGGTACAGGAGACTTAGCTACCCTCTGACCTCTTAGGGTCTGAAAACTATAATTAGTGCTTGATTTTAGGTACCTTTTTTTTTTTTCAAACTACCTCTAAGCAAATAGCTGATTTTTTCCTTTCCTCGTCAACATATTTGTAACTGCACAACAGAGGTTCTTGATCTGGAATATAAGGCCTTCTGAAAGGTCTAAGGAGCCCCCAAAATTGTTGGCCATATTTTGCATGTATGTGCATTTTAGGAGAAAAGAATCATTGCTTGTATTCAATTTTCAAAGAGATCTGTTACCTAAAATTGATTTAAAACTATCGGTCTGCTTCATGCAGCCAAGAAGTGATGGTCATAGTTACAGAGAATATGACATTCTGTTTTCCAGATATGTGAAGGTCATGATAGTGGGACCCCATTAGAATCTGGGGTTTGGGTTCAGAAATACCCACTTCATAGACTGTCCTTTTTAGAGTAAAAGAGATATGATATGCATTCTTCTGCTCACAGTATACAACTTAATCTGAACAAATGCTATAAATAAGGACTCTTTAATTTAGTCTTCTAAGTGAGATGAATGAATGGAATGACTTACCCAGAAGTCATCCCCATTACTTTACAAACAATATTAAATTATAGACCTTAGAGGAGATATCACAAGCCAATAACATACCATTCAATGCACACATATCCTTACAGTCTGTTGTATTTTATTAATATGGTCATACAATTTTACAATTAGAAGAGAGCACAGAAACCCCTCTCTCGTTGTGCAGAAGAGGAAGTTAAGACTTAAGATCACAGAGCAAGTCCTGTGCCAGGACCGGAGAAGGGTGGAATGGCCGGCCGCAATAGGGGAGATATTTAGGGCCTTTGAAGCATCCTTCAAGTCCTTCCATGGAGCCCACTAACTGCCTATATGAATCTGAGGCTGGTCAGCAAGGCTTTAGTATTAAACTCTGTACTCAGAGCTGCTGCTCTTCCTAGCAATCCCAAGTCCCAGAGAGCTCTCATCAGGAAAGAGGAGAAATATTTGTAAAGGGCATGTCTGAAAGAGCACTGGATTACGCAGAATCCACTCCACCACTCAATCTGTTTAATAGGTTGGTTACTTTCTCTCACCAGGCCTCAGTTCCTTCATTTAAAAACTGAGGGGGTCTGGCTGGTCAAGCACGAAGATCTTTCAGCTCTGAACTACTAAATTTTATATTCTGACCTGTCATGATTCATTCAAAGATAGGGAAATGGGAAGTGGCATCGAATTTCAAAAGTTAATAACAAACATATCAGGTTTGCTATATGCTATTCTAAGTACTTAACCTGAATTAACTCCTCGGATCCTCAGAAAAACATCTGAAGTCACTCTTACCATCCTCATTTTTCAGATATGGAAACTGAGATGCAATCGCTTAGCTAGAGAGGTACAGAGCAAGAATTTGAACACAATAGCGTGACTACTCATGTTCTGAACCACTACGCTATGCAACCTCTCAAAGTAGAAAAACAATATGCCATGGAGGAATGAGGTAGGTACGGCGGGCCAACGGCAAGAAGAAAGAGAGACAAGGATGCTGGCCAAGGCAGGTGGTCCGGCTGCCCCAAGCTTTGGGGTTCAAGCCCCACAATGGAGAGTGTGGCAAGAGATCTAAGCAGGGAGCAGCCTGGCTGCGCCTGTCTGGGTGTCTGGATTTGGCTCCCTGGCCGATAGCTTATGTCTCTGAAAGCATGTGGAAGGCTCTGAGAAGAACCCAGCAAGCAAGGCTTTGTCACAGACACACGGTGCAGCTTGTGTGGTCCTGAGCCCACCAAGGCCAGCTTCTCCAGGCCAGGACTCTCCAGGCTTGTGGCTGTAGGGCTGGGATTATGGGAGGATGTGAGGCCTTGAGGGTTGGTCTGAATTTCTTTCCCCTGGAACTCCCTAGGCCTGACCACACAGACACACAGTCTCCAAAATGAATATCCAAGAAAGGAACAGTTTCTTCCCTTTCTGGACTGCGGATGTCAAATAATCAAAGGTGTGTTTCTGATTGGGATCCATGTGTGCATAGGACTGTGCAAGAGAGAGGGAGACAGAGACACAGAGAGAGAGACAGAGACAGAGAGAGGGAGGGAGAGAGAGATACAGAGAGAGAGAGAGGGAGAGGGAGAGACAGACACAGAGAAACAGAGAAAGAGAGAGGCAGAGACAGAGACAAAGAGATAGGCAGACACGAAGAGGCAGAGAGAGATAGAGACAGAGAGAGAGAGAGAGAGAGAGAGCTCCAGACAAGCAAGACAGACAGACAGACAGACAGACAGCTAGAGACAAGGCGGAGGGAGGTGAGGGGTACAGGGAGAGACGGACGGAGAACTGACTCAAATAGCCTCCAAGCTTGTTTAAAGCTTCCAGTTTAAATAAATCTAGATTCTATTGTGGTGCTTTGGAGCCTCTGTTGGTGTCTTAAAATCAGTGTTTTAGCTCCACCTAACTTTAGCAGGTTATTATTTTATATTTTTCTTTGAGTTACAGTCTGGCATGAAAGTGTCAGTTTGTTATGTGGGTGGGTAATGGTATGCTTTTAATTAAGGAGGCAGAGACTAAATTAAACCACATCAAGTGGCTAGTGTTTAATTTCAGATTGTGGGTCCCTTACCCTGAGCACAAGGAGTTGGGCTAGATCATGATTCCCCTTTAATGGTTATGGCTGAAAAACTCCATCTCGTGACCAGCTTCATAACTGATTAAACACAACTGTGGACTCCCATGATCAGGAAGTGCAATTTTGCTGGTGTCACTTCAAATCTAAAATACCTCCAGGGTAATTACAAGCTCAGAGGCAACGCAGAAGGCTTTGAAGTAGGGAAAGAAAAGATTAGGGCGTCCAGGGGATCTGTGCCTGTTCATTCGTCCTTCATGGCAAAGTCCTGAAAGCCTTTGGGGAAACATGCCTCTGTCTGCGGGGGCTCCGGGGTTCTGGACGTCCCTGTCTCACTACAGATGTGAGAAGGATAGCGGTGTCCAGGTCACGGCAAGCTTCAAGGGTCACTGTGGCATCCCTTAGGAAAGGCTGTCTTTTCCTGTTGGCTCCTAATGCAAGTTTCATGCAGCTCTGATTCTCTCTGCCTTGGGTTTGGTTTGCCCGACCGGCCGAGACTTGAGCCATCCACTCGAGGCAGGGAGAAGTGCACTCTGTCTGACCAGCTAAATTATTTACCTTGATAGCAATTATCAAACACTACAAGCCACTCTCTAAAGGCCTCTTTGCAGTTCACACAGGGAGGATCTAAACTTTATTCAGAAATGGAGAGAGTGGAGGGCTCTTTTTTATTTTTTAATTAATAATAGGTTAGAAGTAAAAACCATTATTAGTGACAGTACATAATGGGAAAGCCAGACCTGCACTGTTAAGAGGACTATTTAAGGAAATGTTAATGAATTGAATCTGAAGTTCTCCGTAGTCAACCTGGAGACAACTAATGGTTTCAAAGTGGAAAAGTGAAGAGTTATTAAATGCTGTATATTTATTGCACTAATAATCAGGTTGCCAGAGGCTGGAAAGATGCAAATATTGGTCCAAGTCCTGTTTAACCATTAGCTGTGGAAATGCAAGAGATTCACTGGGGGGAAGTTAGTGCAGCAAACATTTGCCAGTGCCACTGTGATAAATAGTTCATGGATTAGGACCATAACTACTCCAGTCCCAGGAAAGCCCACTTCAGCAGAGGACAGAATCATAAGTTTTTACTGGCACTTGGAGAGAGACAAGGACAATATTTCTGGCAGCTGCCATTTTACATATTCTGATGTTTTGTATTTTAAAAATAAATAAATAAGAAGAAAAAAACAGAACACCCTTTCCAGTTGCTCAAGTTTTTCAGTGCTCCCTGAAGGAGGTAAAAGCCTGCATGTCCTGGCATGCAAGAAAGAGCTCTTTCTAAGGCAGAGGCCCCTCTGAGGCAAAATGGCAAAGAGTCTCTGGCACCTTTGTGATAACTTCCCTCAAAGAATGATTCACTTTACTTTGAACCAACCTCACAGAGTAAAAAAAAGTGTGGACTCTAAAGACAGAGCTGGAATTCTGGACTTGGAATTCTGGATTTGCCACTTCCTAGATGAGTGAACCTGGGAAAGTCATTTTTCTCTCTGGACCTCAGTTTCTTCATCTGCAAAATGGGGACAACATGAAGTGTAGACTCCATCCCGGTCCACTGGAGAGAGGATTCACTCAAATGAAAAATACAATAGCTGCACAAAGTAAGAGCTCATTCTTGGGGGCGACAGAACAAAAGCAGGAGAATCAGTTCCTGATTCTGCTGCTGATGGCAAAGAAAAATGGTGCCAATAGAGAATGTTTCGAATACGGTATTTGCTGAGAGAATAAATGAGGCTCCAGACCAAGGCGAACAGGATCAGATTTAGGAAGTAAAACACTGGAACAGCAAACAGGCACTAGGTGAAGAATCATTCTCTCCCTCCCAGACCCCTCTCCAAAATGTCACATTGCCGTTAAGAACCCTACACGATGATGAAGATGTGGGAAAGGATATCCCTTAGAGCCTGTAATTTAGAACTACCAATGATTAGAGGAGATCCGAATTTTCCAACTGTAAGGAACCTTAAAGATCATTTAATCTGAACCCCTTGTTTTATGATGAGGAAATTAAAGCATGAGAGGTTAAACAAGTTACCACAAGCCATGGCAGAACTGAGATAAGAGCTCATGTCTCCTAATTCCTAATTTAACAATCTTTGTATTGTTCCAAGTTAAATCTCTAAATGTAAGATTTGTAAATGCCTAAGAATAGAATCCTTTTGCCTCCATAGACCAGGAGTCAGCAAACTATGGTCTGCAGGCCAAATCCTACTTGTTTTCTGTTTTGATAAACAAAGTTTTATTGGAACACAGCCTTGTCTATTCATTTGTATTCTCCATGGCTATGTACACAACACAATGACAGAGTTGAGTAGTTGGGACAGAGAGTGCAGGGCCCACAAAGCCTAAAATATTTATTATCTGGACATTTGCAGAAGGAGTTCACTGCCCCCTCCCATAGATCATTAGGAGGTGGGCATTACCAAATGAACCAGCCTTCTACCCGTGGGGGATGAGATTGGTAATTCAATCGGGTGACTGTCTAAATGCCGTGCTGAGTAAACCTGAGTAACCTAAGGATGGATGGTGGTGGAACTGGCTGGAAGCTTTGGTGAGGAAGCTGATAGCACAGAAAAGATCAGTCCTGCTTTCCCAAGGTCAGCCCACTCAGGAGCACGAAGGCCTCACACTCCACATGGGCCATGGGGTTGGAGGACCTTGACACCCTCAAAGTTGCCTTGTAGCTCTGTCATTCAAATGCCATCCAACAGACCTTCCACCTCACTCCCTGGCAACACACTGCTTTTTTCTAGTCCTCCAGGAAATGCCACCTAAAGAAGGTGTGCACATGTCCCCTGCTTCAACACTACCAGCATTACCTCTGTTTTCAGTCTTGGAATAATCATATGTATTTAGCAGTGACAGTCCATAAACCTAATTGTTCTAAAAAGAAAAAATTACTGATACTTGTTCTCTACCTGGTCAGGCTGATTCTTGGACAAAGGGAAGTGTATTTCAGCAAACAACATGCTCCACAGTGTTTAAGGTGTACATTACTAGCATTTGGCCTGCAGAAAAATAGCCCAAGTTGCTATATAGGAAAGGATTCATAAATGCTGTTACTTCTCTAGCAGATAAATATGATTCTAAACACTGACAAATGATTTAATTAACATGATACCTTTCTGTGGACACTCTGGGGTTGGCTCAGAAGCTGGGTAAAGCAAAGCTGTCTGCAGATATCATTCTGGTTATATTGCTTGTTACTGAGGAATATTTTATTTGTGCAAACCTGAGATGCTTTTCTCCTCCCCATAAAAAGGAGATGACCCCTTGAGAGTCTTGAAAGTCAAATCATCACCAGAATTAATATTTAATATAATTATAATAATATATAATAATACAATAATAAATAATTTACATGATATATATTGTAATATAATTAACACATTACTTTGTATTTAAATTTTAAAAACTAAAGGAAGCGGACAGATGGTATGAAGACCACTTCCTGCAACCAGGTAAGACTCAACTTTCAAATAAAATCTAGCCTTCCTACCTCCAATGCCTCAAAAGATGAGGTGAAATCACATCTGACAGCCTCAAGTGAGTCTTGGGTGCTACATGCTCTCACACACCCAGCATCCCTCTGACAAGAAGGAATGCTGTGGTGAGTAGGAAGCTAACACTCTAAAGTGGAGAGGGTAAGAAAACATCCTGTAATATCAGCCAGAAGGGCTCCTCTGAGACCCACGTCTGCAGCAGTGGGCAGGGGAAAGAGCTCATCTTAGAAGCACTGATAAACTGTGATATGTGCAGCTGCTCCTCTGCCGAGACAAGATCGAGGCCTGGAAGTTGCTGATGCTTTTGGAAAAGCTCCCGCAGGAGGAATCACTTCTCAGAGGTGTTGGATACCTGGCTGGGAAGGAAAGGTGGTGGTTGCACAGGTAAATGTGGCTGCTGTCCCCGAGTCTCTGGAGTGTCTAAATGCCCATATTGCCTGAGTATGTGCATACCTGCATGCCACATTTGGGCCAGTGAATGAAGCGAGCCTAAGACAATGATGGAAATGACCTTTTACTAAGTCTAGCATCATTTACCTGGGCAGCTGAGGCTCCATCCTTTCCCAGGGCTATGCTGGGATGCTGAGCACTTACTCTACTAGTGCTGCCAGACAAAAGGCTTTGGAACTCTTCGTTGGGACTAGTTGTCAGAGCCTTTTGCACATTCTTTGGAAAGTCCCAGTAGTAACAATTTTTATCTTTTGAGAGTGGATTTGACTTTTGGAATGAGTCCAAAAGTTG
Source organism: Eschrichtius robustus (assembly GCF_028021215.1). Lineage (NCBI taxonomy): Eukaryota > Metazoa > Chordata > Mammalia > Artiodactyla > Eschrichtiidae > Eschrichtius > Eschrichtius robustus. The sequence continues at coordinate 51,260,520 of NC_090838.1, forward strand.
CTCAGAACCAAGCCTAGCAAACAAGGTGAGTGATCAAACTGGAGGATTTAAACCAAGGATGCAGGATTTAAAACGAGGTTCGACCATGAAACAATGAGTCTGCTATGCTTGGTTGGCTCAAATCCTGGTTCTAAAAGTGGTGGTAAAAGTCATGTTTTCCATGGCACCTTGAAAGATGGCAGCCTGTGCATAAGAGCCTAACACTGAAAGACACGCTCACTGAGATGTCACTTTGCCTGAGAAAACATTAGTTCCATGATTTTTAGTCCCACCAGGTATGTGAGAAGTCAAGGACACACTAGTGGAGTTTCACTTCACTTAGACAGCTGTAAATGTCCACATATCCACAAGGCAAGGGGGGTCTCCAAAAGCCAGGCCTTTTGTCAGAGTTGGGCAAACTATAGCCCAGGAGCCAAATCTAGACCACCAGCCCACTGCCCGTTTCGCAAATAAAGTTTTACTGGAGCCTAGCCATGCCTATTTGCTTATGTATTGTCTACACTGCTTTCACTCTACGATGGCAGCATTGAGTAGTTGTCACAGAGAACCTATGGCCAGCACACCCTAAGATATTTACTATCAGACCCTTTACAGGAAGTTTGCAGACCCCAATCCTTTGTGATTGAGTCTGTTTTACAAGCTAATTAAAGTAGGAAACGTATGGTGAACTATCTTTCCTCTCCACTTTTCCTCAATGACATTCGACCTTTTTATTTGTACGGAAGGGAGTAATAACATAGAATGTGGCATATACTTTTATTAGTCTCCTAGGGCTGCCATAACAAATTACCACAATCTAGGTGGCTATTAACAACAGAAATTTATTTTCACAGTTCTGGAGGTTAAAAATCTGAAATCAAGATGTTGGCTGGGCCAGGCTATGCTCTTTCTGAACACTCCAGGGGAGGATCCTCCCAGGCCTCTTTGTAGCTTCAGGTGGTCACCAGAAAACCTTGGTGTCCCTTGGCCGGAACACACATCACTCCACTCTCTGCCTCCATCTTCACATGGCATTCTCCCTGTGTGTCTGCGTCTCTGTGTCCACATTTTCCTCTTCTTATAAGGACACTGGTCACATTGGACTTCAGGCCCCCTCTAATTCTGTATAACCTTATCTTAACTTGATTACATCTGCAAAGACCCTATTTCCAATAAAGGTAACATTCGTAAGTTCTAAGACATAAATTTTGGGAGGACACTATTCAACTCAGAACAATCCAGTACTTGGTATTCGACACATGTTATTTTTGTGCTCTTCAGGATATATTCTGACCATGATCTATCTCCAATCCAGGTGACCCCCTTCCCTCCACAGCAGCTCTGAGGAGCTTGTCATTCTGTCCTCTGTATGCCCGTGCCTGTTCTCTTCTACTTAGAAATATAAATATCCACCCTCTTCACAACTATCTAATGCTCCCTTTTTTACTTCCTCCAGAATATCCACATCAGGGAAAGCCCATGAATGGCATTCTTCTTCTTTTTATTTCTCAAATCTTCACAAAACCAAGACTTCCCAAATCTGGGCTTAGGGTCTCAGGAGCCTTCTCTGATTCGTCTTGTGAGCAAGACCCAAAAACTCAGTCTATTCTTTTTTTTTCTTTTTTTTTAAAGAATGGGGGATTCTTTTTGTTTGTTTGTTTGTTTTTTATTTATGGCTGTGTTGGGTCTTCGTTTCTGTGCGAGGGCTTTCTCTAGTTGCGGCAAGTGGGGGTCACTCTTCATCACGGTGCGCGGGCCTCTCACTATCGCGGCCTCTCTTTGAGGGGCACAGGCTCCAGACGCGCAGGCTCAGTAGTTGTGGCTCACGGGCTTAGTTGCTCCGTGGCATGTGGGATCTTCCCAGACCAGGGCTCGAACCCGTGTCCCCTGCATTGGCAGGCAGACTCTCAACCACTGCGCCACCAGGGAAGCCCCAGTCTATTCTTGGTATGACCACAATCACTATCTAGCAAAGAGTAGCAATGCTGTCACAATTCTCTGCTGTTCTCTTTTCTCTGTGATTCTGTGGTTATATTTATTTATTTTGCTATTTCCAATAATACTTGCTTTTGTCTAGTGCTATCAAGGAGTCATAAATGTTAAAGGAAATCCCCACCTACCAACAGACAGTATCAATAATGTTAGATTGCCAGAAAAAAGATAGGACTCCCAGTTAAACTTGAATTTCAGATAAACAAAGAATAATTTTTTGTATATAAGTATGCCCCTTGCAATATTTGGGACATATTTGTACAAAAAATTAAAAAGTCAGTCCTTGTTTATCTGAAATTCAATATTATTTGGGAATTGGGTAAATTTGCTAAATCTAGTAACCCTAAATAATCCATTGGCTACTTACGAGTACAAAGAAATTCACTAACTATACTACACAATATATTTACTTCCCTTACCCTGCTGTCAGTACCTCTGAGGAATCAGCTTTTAAGGCCAGTTGTTAGCAAATAACACTTTTCAATTTTTCTTTTTCTTCCTGCATCTAAGGAGAATTCTCTAAGAATTCTGGCAGCATAGTCTATTGGTACCAGTGGTATTAGCATCAAACTGCCATCGCTCAATAGCCATATGGCTTTGAGCCACTTACTTAACCTCTCCCTCTAAGCCTCAGTCTACTCATCTGTAAAAGAGAGATAATTAGAGTTGCTATGAAGATTCAAGTAAACAGTCCATGTGAAAAAAAACACAGTACTTGGCATATGAAAATCGTCTAATGTAGTTCTATCACTCAGAGTCATTATTACCTATCAGACTTTAATTGCATGAGTTGGGCGGGGTGCATTTGACCTGGACCTCAAAGTCACAAGGGCATCTAATATAGACTTTTAGCATACTCTCCAGATGAAATTACACCTGGCCTCACCAAGATACCCTGACAGGCTTGAAAGAATGTGCTCACTACATAGCTTTAAACTAGTGTCATACAGTTATGAGTAAATATTATTTTATAAATATTATTTTATAAGTTCTGTGATTATTGTGTAAATAGCACATTTCCATTGCATCATAGTTTTAGAACCCTATTTTGGACATTTCTTACTTTTAAAAATACTGAGACCCTAAGAAACTACAGATGAGCAGGGGCCTGCACTACTCTCTGATGATGAATCTATGAATCCACTGCTGAGGGTGATGAGCGGTGGCCCACTCCAGCCCAGAGCATCTAGCCCGTGGGCACACAGGTATGCCTTATGTGGGTCCCAGGTAAGGCCTCAGGAAGACTGGAGGAGCCAGAGCCCTGGGCCGGTGCTCCATCCATAAACAGCTCGTCCACCTTTTCCAAAGTGCCCTACAAACATTATCATTTAATATCTGTGCCATCATGTGGAAAATGCTGGGGAGCACTGTTCTAGCCTCTAGGCGAAGCTCACAGCTTTGCCACCTTGACCACCAAAATCCACCCTTGAGGAGAAAGAGGAGTTCTGAAATGGATCAATGACAAATTGAGTCCTTAGAGACATACAATTTTGGTCCCCATATTAAGGGCAGAGGCTTTAATGGATGGGAGGAGTAGAGGGAAAGCAAATAAAACAAGAAGGGGGCAAATTATTCTTGGAGTGTTTCTCTTTTGCCTTCCTCACTGTGTTCCCCGTTATAGGTTCCAACTAGCTCTGTGTCTGATCAGAACATCTCACCCTCCTGATCCCAGATTGAAGGTTGGGGAAAAGGAAGCAAAGAATGAAGGCTTGGGCCATCTCTGCTCTGTCCTTTGAGGAGGAGACTTGTTTTTCTGACATACCCATTTCTTTCCATTACAGTGAGAGGTAAGATCCAGACAACCCAGGTCAGGAGATGTGTGGGCAACGCAGGTGGTAGGTATTCACCATCTCTGAGACTCTAATCTGAACAACAGGCAATAAAGTGGCGTGTCAACAGAATGTCGCCAGGTGCAGTGAGAAAAGTATGGCTTAGGGCTTGAACAACTCTTGGGCTGAAACCCAACACAAAATCTGATTCTGTAACTTTGGGCAGTCTTTTAAATTCTCTGAGCCTCATTTTTCTCACATGTGTAATGGGGATAATAACACCCTTCTCACTGGGATGTTGTAGGGATTTAAGGAGTTAAAGTAAAAAAGAAAAAGCATAGCACCATTCTGCCTGATGCACAGAGGAACTTAATAAATGTTAGTTTCCTGCCATGTTCCCCTCTCTTTCCTCATTTTTCTCAGAGAATTCTAAGGAAATATGTTTCCGCAGACCTGCTGCTCATAGAGGCAGCCTTGCCCCCTTGGCTCTACCTTCCAATTAGGTTTTACAGTAGCTGCCTCAGCTGCCCTACCGCCCCCCAACCACCACCACCTCCAGTCTCACTCTGCATTTCTGACCACCATACAATGGAGATTCCCAGGTACATCAGCCATTCGGTATTTAAAATCTGCTTTACCAATTCCAGTTTTTAAAGAGAAACCTTTCCCATCTTTTTAAATATTTTAAGCATATTAGAACAAAATATCTCCCTTCTAAATGGTGCTCTTCATTCTTTTCTGATACTTCCTATTCTGGGCTTGAGTCATCCTGTAGTTAGTCCCTACTCAGAGCCAAGCTAATCTCCCAAGACCACAGACCTAACCAGGCCTCTTCCATACTCAAGCACTCTCCGCAGCTCCCTAAGCACCTTGGCCTGCCCAAGCAAATATTTCATCTGTGGTCACTCCTGCCCCAGCATTCCAACTTCAGCTAATGGAAATGCTTGCTGCACGTGACCCTCACTTTCTTCTGCCGTTCCCTTCTGCTGTTCCTCATTTTGACACGCATAACAACCCCCTCCAAAAAAATGCCTTCCCTATCATCCATGTTGACATCGTTCCCTTTAACTTCCACATCAATTAACATGCTCTGCATTGAATGATAGATATTTAAATAATAATAATAACAATTTCAACCTCTTCTATAGGCCTCACACATCCACAGGTGTATGATATAAATCCTCTAATATTTACATCTGTGTGATCTTATCAACTAGATTATGATCCCTTCAAAGGCAGAGTTTCTATTTCCTACTTCTCTATATACTCCCCAGGGCATCTCACCCATTGCTTTGAACATAGAACCATGTACAATAAAAAAAATTGGTGAATAAATGAATGAATAAATGAATGGGTCTCAAGAGGGAAGCGCCATAGTCAGATGCTGTTGAGAAGCAAGGCTGATGACCTCAAAGCTCCTCTCACCCTCTTTAAATGGTACTAGTCTGATATAATTTTTTATGCTATGTACTTATTCCACACATATTTAATGGTCACACACTACGTACAGACTAAGTGCTTGGATGTTGTGATTGATGAAGGGCCCCAGAAATGACCCTGATGTCTCTGTCCTTGAGAAGTCTTCATCTAGTAAAGGGACTTGAGGTGTGGTCATAAATGTATATTGACAGGGCAACCTCAGATGAACAACATGAGGCAAGAGATATAAACAAATGCTCCAGGAGTTTGAAAGGAATGCAAACCTTTTAGTTTTGAGAGCTTCATCCAGATCAACAAGAGCCCGAGTTTACAGGAGCTAATGGGATCTGAGGATAAGTGAGTCCAGGGCAGTGGACCCCACCAAAGTTATGGGTATGGGAACAAAGCACCCCATTGCGCTATACCTTGCCATGAGGTGACACATTCAGAGACAACCAGGTCCCCTGGACTACAGGGGAAAGAGGGCCTATAGTACAACTCAGTAGCTATGGGTCTTGGAATCCTCTCTGTAAAATGGAAATAAAATTAGCTCCTCCATAGGGGTCATATGAAATTGAAATGAAACACTTATCAAAGGTCTTCTGCTACCTTAGGGACATCACGTACGTCCAATAAATACACCTAGTATATTTATTATTACATGATTTCTTCAACTCTTAGCTGCCATGGGTTGGAGGTATATCTTTGATTTAAAAACAGTGTTTTAGGGAAAAAAAGCTCTACATGTAGACTCTAAGAGGAATGCTGACCACAGCTATCTTAAAATGCTAAAAAGCTATTTCCTAGAATTGAGGAAATATGGTAGTAGACAGCCTGTTTCAAGAGTCTGTTGATTTTGCTTAATTTCTTCAGAATTTAAAGTTACACCAAGTCCTTAAAAGTAAGAGACCTCAGGATATTTGTGTCTATCAAAGTAGAATCCTATAGCTCAGACCCCAGAGGACGGACTGGGACCTACACAGAAACACACACACACACACACACACACACACACACACATACACACAGACACACACACACACACACACACACATTCCAGATATGGAAACCCAGGCACAAACCACCCTTCACATAAACTTGCTCATTGTCTGAGCAGAATCATGTTCTTAAAAATAAAACTGTGAGTAGGAGTGCTTGCGTTCTGGAATAGAGTCTCCCTTTCTTCCCTTCAACCCATGTTCCTTGGCTACATGCTATTATGTGATATTCAGGACTGTCAAACCTTCTGGAGCCATGAGCATTTTGCAGACAACCAATCTCAATATGCATTATCAAAATTAGATCTTTTCTCTGCAGATGACAATTATGTGTGATATGGTTACACGCCTATGAGTCTGTGACACCGTATTGTTGGACTTGGGATACTGACTTTTAACAATGTGTTACCTTATTATATTTGGTGTCACATTATGCCTGGATTGCAGCATTTGTCCCGTGACCCCACTCAGGCTGCAATTAGTTTCTCAGTAAGTGTTAAACAGCTTTGGGGGGAAGAGTGGGTGAAAGGTAACTTGGAAATGATTTTCTTTTGCGACTGTCATTTAACTATCCTGTTCCTCAACAAAAGAATTTCAACTATGCCAGAAAAATACAAGTTGTATGTTCATCAATAAGACTGCCTCTAAACAGAATGGCAATTCTGGTTAGGAGTTCAAACATTCTGAAGGTCTTGGATACCACCCCACAGTCACAAAAGAGCTGATTGCAGGGTAGGGAGAGAGAGAAGGAATAGGACATAAGAAATCCTTGTATTCGTTTCCATAAACACAAGCTCAATGCAGTTTAAACTCATAAACATGCTAAAAGGAGCTAGAGGTAGCCTGTTACTTTGTCATATATTTTTATAGGCCTTTCTGAATGGTTTCAGATTTGACGTAGTAACTGCCTGTTACTAGAAATAAACTGTAAGTCAATTCCATGCTGCCATAATTCACTGCCCAGGGTTGTTCAAAGAGATTTAGTGATGCCCATGATGGACAGCAAGTCCCTTGACGTTTTCGTTGTCACTTGGTGTTTTGTAGTGCCTCCAGCTTGCTGACCTCCAGAGACCTAGAAGGAGAGGGCCTTCCCCAGGTGTCACTGGTCCCACCAAATCGGTAAAAGACCTGTCCTCACAAGAAAGCAAAAGAGACGTTCCCTCCAAGTCTCTTTGGATCTGTCTGCTTCCCTCTTTATTTCTAGAGGTTGACAATCACTGTTCCCATAAAAGTGACCTGCTTCTGAAAGAATAAATTAAACCAAGGTCATAATACCACCCAGCAGGAATTAGGTGCCTGGAAAGTAGCAATACCTCATCTCCTTGGCTGGCATTTTCTTTTGGCTCAAGACTTTGGCTGCATCTCCACCATGTCACGCACCCAGATGGAAAGTGAAAAATCCATTCAGCCATCTGGCTGTTTCGGTCTACACAATGCCATGCATCTGGGGCCATCTGGGAGAGGGACTGAAGTTTTTCACTTTCGGCCTGGTTGTTTGGTGTGGTGTAGATGCAGTCTTTTACTATAGGCTAAAGTACCAGATAACCCCCTGCCCCATTTGAAAGACTGAAGAAAGAGTCCAGGATAACAAGGCTGATAGCAGTATTCCGGAAAATAAATCAAAACTTTGTGAATAGCAGTATAATACAAACTGCAGGAAATAATAAAGGATAAGACTATTGTTTATTAGACAAAGCAAACACAGAACTGAATCAAGTGATTATTTGTCAACTTAGTTTGTCCCAGACAGCTAGTACAATATTCTCAAGGGCATATTATTACAGCTCTTTCCTATGGTTGGACATTAGTCTAAGAGACATCTTAAATGGACTACTGTACTTGGAATTGTGGTTGAACTAAAAAATATATGATTTCTACACCCTAATTAGCATCTCCAACAAGAGACTCTGTTTCTCAGAGTTCATTCTAAAACAAAAAATAGAGGAATTTATGAAATGCTTCTCAAGAATCATGTTCATCTTAACAGAATTGCTATACAGCTTTCAGAAACTCGGTATATTAGCAATACTAGGAGCTTAATAGTATGAGGTGGAAGGCTGAGAGTAAGGGGTGTATACGTTGTGAGAAAGCATAAATAGTAATTGTGCAAATGAGGGTTTCCCTGGTATTGTAATTAAACATCTTGGAATTCAGGGGTACTTTCTCTGCCCCAACTCATTTCTGAAGCTTATCTCTGGCAAGTTCTGGCAGCTTTCCCTTAGCTTCAGTCTCTGCAGACAGCAATGCTCAACTCAGTTTCTAGAGTTTTCTTCCCATATTCTGTTGGGCAAAATAATAAAATGGTTAAATAATAGGAATAGATAAGAAAAAATCATGATTAAAACTTCCAGCCTAGGGAGGCAAGGTGGGGACTAGGTCAGCAGGCTATCACGACATGCACCCAAGGACTTGAGCCCAACCTTGGCCCTGAAGTCGAATTTAGATTTGCCAGAAAAAGGATGGAAGTCATCTAGGGCCCAGAGGAGAAAAGAAAAGTAAATTTACGAAAGGTAGGCTTACAGGAGCTGCTTCTATCCCAGCATTACAAACGGGAATCCCCCTGCACACATTTAAATGGCATGTTCACATTTTATGAATCACACCCTTAGTTTTAATTGCTTCTTGGACTATAGGCCAATTAAGGATGGGTCGGAAGGGCAGGGATCATTCCCACAGCCTCTGAGGTTCTGAGAGGTGGAGTTTGCCTAGCCTGAGGCATTCATTCCCACTTGTATTTAAAAAAAAAAAAAAGACAGAATACACCATTAAACACCTCTGGTAGGAATGCTTACTTTACATGGGCAGAAAGCAAAAACTGTAGACCAAAAGTTCCCCTTTGGCCCCATCTCTTGCTTTCAAATAAAATCAATTACAACATTTCTCCTTGTCTGAGCCATGGAAAACTAAATACCTATATATACAGACCCGGTACTGTATCTTGAGAAACTGCCAATAGGTTTGCAAGTCCTCCGAGATCTCCCCTCTTTTTATCTATAATTGATTCCTTGCACCTTTATGCAATACTGAGGTTAAAGATTAAGTGTTTTTAAAAAATATTACATGTAATACCAGCTGCATAAGATACACATCTTAATGGACTCCTAGTTCCCACAAAGCAATTCCAATATTGTAAATTACTGAAGTAAGTAGAAAGACCCAATGGGAAGAAAAATACAGTCTGTTATTAAGCTATACATTATCCTTACATACCTTGACTTATATGTAGAGTTTTCCCCTGCTTTGTTATCACATAAGAAAGTTAAAATTTGTAAATTTATACAAATAACATATTTGACCAACCTTTTCCAAAGCTTTTAAAAATCAGCTTTAGATCTGATCACCAGGGTAAGTGAGACAGTCATCTGTACCCCATTTTCAGTGCTGAACATATCTAAATATTCATTCTGAGGAGCCCATGGGGGGCGGTGAGAGAGTCAAACTAAACAGCACATGCACCCAGCAATAGCAAATAGCCTTTCTCACTTACAGGTCACTGGTTCAAATCTCACTCCAGTCAGCAGGACCCCAAAGCCATGAATGATCATTTAGTTGTTCAGAGATCTGGTGAATTGAGTTGCTATGGGACGTCTGGCTGCCAACTCAGCTGGACATCTCATCAAAATGAACAGATTGTTCATAACTCACCCCTGTTCCTCCCTGCTTCCTTCCCTTTTCCCGTATTGTCCTAGCTATGGAGCCCTTACCCCAAGTGAAACCCCAAGTGACTGGGCCTAGAGGCAGAAACCTTGCCCTCCCATTTCAAGAAATGTAAGTTGCCATACTACACACACACACACACACACACACACACACACACGTACCCACTGCCCACCATCTGCATTCTATATCTATAATCCACCAAACACACAGTCATGAGGAAGTCCAGTCACCATCCACGGTCTCAGGAGGCAAGTCGCTTTCTCTGCTTATGCTATTAATCCAGTAGCTTTGCTGATCCAAGATTTGCTTATAATTTTTTTTCTTAGTGTAATATACACATCCACCCCACTGTGCAGATAACCAACTAATTGAACAATATGAAAAAAAATTTCCCAATTTACGATAAACAGTACAATAAAGCTTTTGCATTTTGCTAATGAAGAAGGAAGCATCGAGATAAAAGTAAAATGATTTATTAGATTTTGTTCCTGTGCCATTGAAATAAAATAGTAAGCCAGCTTGGCAGTTACTACAGGGACCCAGCATGTGCTCATTAACTCTTTGCCAGGTACAAAGGTGTCCTAACAGCTCTGTTTTAATTTCATGATCCAGCCCATAATCCAGTGCTAAACAATAATTAGTATTGACTTGTTAAACAGTAGTTGAAGGTTTCCTTTAAGCGCCTCAAATATACTTTACATTCCATAGACAGAGAATCAAAGGAAGGAGGATGCATAGTTAGGAGAAGAGAGAGGGAAGCCTGAAGGCATTTGTAACGTTTTTAACTGTGAAGAAAGAACTGTTTTCCTGCCTGGGAACTCTGCAGATATTTACGGTATTTATGCATTGTTTCCAGACCCACGCCAGCACTTTATCCCACCCCATGCCTGCTCTTCGGCGCCATTGTGCTTTCCTTCTCTAATAGCTTGCCCCCACCCAATATTCCCTTTTACCTTGTCAGACCGACCAAATGTTGGACAATTTTCTCCGCTCTTCTAATGTAGTTTAAACTCTTTCCCGCTAATGGCTCTTTCATCCCACGCATCAAGGTTCATTTAAAATCAGCAATGAATGAAGACCTCTGGCACTATGAATCTTCCATGGTTTCATTTATTGTCCAATTGTGTATTTGGATAAGCAAGAGGGGACAGCGACCACATTTGCTGAGGAAGTGCTGAACGCACCCAACTACCTGGACAGAGGAAACGATGAGCTACAAACTGCCATGTGCCTGCTAGAGAGCGGCAGGTGCACACGTGCACACACACATGCACACCCCAGTGCTGGCCTGCAGACTCACCTGGAACACTGCCCCCTCATGCACCCGGCTCTTCAATCTCTTCCTGGTACACCATGAAAGGAAGAAAAGCATTAGATGTGCAAGGTGTCATGAATTTATCGCCCCAGGTTATTTCCACTAGCCTCATTCCCTCTGCCCCCGAGTGGAATCAGGGGTTCAGGATCCAGATACTGTTCCGTTGCTTGGACAGCTGGACCTCTGTGACAGAGGGATGTAGGAATCCTTCTCATACAGACTGCATGTGCCAGATTTATAATTCAAGTCAAACCAAGTAGAAGCCCACAGAAATATCCATCCATCCATCCAGTGTTTTTGAGCACCTTCTAATATGTTTCAGAGAAGAATAAAGATATGGTCCCTGCTTTCAAGTGACCTTACAACCTGATCATGGAGACTAAACCATGAACCAGGAAATCGAACAGGAGTTCAAAGGTGTAACTAACAAAGAGCAAAGGGTGGAAGCACAAGCACAGGTGTTTAGAAAGAAGACTTTAAAGAGGCTGGGGATGGTTAAATTGTGCTTCTGGAAGACGTGAGCTTGTGCTAGGCCTTGAGGAATGGGTATTACTTTAAAAAGAAGAGGGGAGGAGGGGGAACACTCTAGATACAGGAAGCAGCAAAAAGACTCAGAAGCCAGAATCAGCAATCTGTCTTTCTAGAATGCAACAAATAGAGAGCACACTAGTAGAACTCTAAATTTTATAGAACATGTCCATGTTCCTTATCTTATTTGCTTCTCCCACTGACCCTGTGGTGTAATCATAACAGGAAGATTTGGCATAAAACAGCACTAGATGATGGGAAACCTGTACAAGGTCATTGCCATAATTTTTAAGAAATTGATGAGGGCTACTCTGGGGACTTAAGGACATTGGATGGATGAGAGAGAGGTTTAAGATGAAGAATGAACAGGTTGTACTGACTGGAATGGTTGTAGGAGGTGAGAAAGGAGGCGAATGTAGGACTATTGGCAAATTTCCCCAATGGGTGACAAGGAGACTGGCATTACTCATTAACAGTCTATAAGGAAGAAAGAGCAGCTTGGAAGAGTACAAAAATGATGATTTTATTTCGTATTTAGTGAATTTCGGGGGGCTGTGGAAAACCCAAATGGAAATGGCCAACAGAAAGTAACAGGGAGACATCTGGTACTCAAAGTCAGAGGCAGACTGGAAACATAGATTTAGGAGTCATTAGCATAAGTGTGGGGTCGTAGGGATCTCCCATGAGAGGGGAGACAGCCAAGTGTGAAACCTGGGGCATTCCATTTAAGGGGCAGAAGAGGGAAGAGTGCTCTTTTAATTAAGACCCATTATGTACGGAAGGCCCTTGTCAAAATGTAAGAATAATGTGTGGAGGTTTATGGATCACATATTGAAAATGAAATTGAAGAAGATGGGATCTTAGATCTTCTTCACACCTGCCCCTTCATTTTTCCAAGGAGGAAACTTGATAGTGGGAGATAGTGGCTGCACCATAACTTATTAATTCCATTAGCGTCTAAGAATCTTCAGGTTCTTGTGGAGTTATTTTATTAACCAGCTAGAAAGCATAGAGCATAGCCTGAGGGGCAGGAACATTCAAGTTGCACTTTTGTTGGAACTGGGAAGGGAAGATGCAGATCATGGAATCCTATCCAGGAAGGGCAGAGCTAGATGGGGATGTCCTTGGAGAAGGGAAGAATACCAAGGTATCCAGAGGACAGGATGAGGCAAGAATGCCAGAGAAATAGTTATGAAAACTGGAAAAGAAGAACAGAGGAGGGTGTACCAAAGACGCTTCCTCAGCGTCAGCGTGCACCATTGTGAATAAGCCTGAAGTTGAAGTTGAAGATGGTCTGTTTAATATATGCAATCTGAAAAGATCTGTTTAGTCTTACTACCACTAGCTCTAAATTCCAGAGACAGTGTAAAGAGAATTGTTTTGAACTATAGCATTTCATATCTACACAGAGATATAAGAATGGAGTTCATCCAACTCATGGAACTTTATCAAGCTGAGAGGTGGTCTTGAGTAATGCCAAAGAGCCAGAATTTGGCAAATTCACCTAAGACAAGTTGTATGACCCTAGGCAGGTTACCTTACTTTGTAGAACCTCAGTAATCTCATGTATTAAATGGAAATAATCTACCAACCTCATTGGGTTATTGAGAAGATAATGGATGAAGTTGCTTGGTACAACGTAGGCTATCAATAAATATGAATTCCCTTCCCAGAGGTACTTCTTAATAAGATATTCAACATACATACACACACATATACACCATTCATATTTTCTAAAAGATTACTGCAGGATTCTAGATTTAAGAGAAAACTCACAATATATAGAGAAAGAGCCTGCAACAGATCTTTGTACCAGAATTTGAATAGAATGTGATTTGGTAGAAGCTATTTATGGCATAAATAGGGGATTCCACTGTATGTCATTAGTAATTAAGATGGAAGCAAACCAGGAAGATGGGTCAACTTAAAAGAAATACATATGTACACACACACACACACATATATATACATACATACATACATACATACATATGTACACACACACACTACCTAGTCACCCTGAAGAAAGAGGTTTAAAGATTAAATTTCCAGACCAACCTCTTCTTATCTAGGTGAAATTTTTGTACCTGTAATTAGTTCCCTCAGCCTTCAATCTAAGAATCAGCTGGTTAATTGTGCATGTAAGTGGCTAACGGCTCCAACAGGGGGATGGTGCAGGCCTAGAGGGTCACACACTTTGTTCTTCTATACACGTTTAGTTGTTACATATTACAGACGTACCCACACACACATACACAAAGGAGTGAAAAGAAAGGAAGGAAGAAAATATGATTTTTAATACCTCAAGAGACATAGAATGGAATAATTAAGCCACAGCCTATTCAAAAAAAGAGTAAGCCTAAGAAGTATTATCAGCTTTATGACTCAGCTGGAGTATCTGAGAATTATCTGTGAATGTTTTGGAATCAAACTGAGTCCACAATAGAAAAGGAGAGAACAATGTAGAGAATCGCATTCAAAGAGCCACTGGATTACTCTGGGGTCTGGAAAGAGTGACTCTCATTTCTCAGAGAGAACAACTACGGTTCAGATTGAGTTAGGGGGGTGGGCGCAGCGAGTGGGATAAAATGACAGAAACAAATTTGTGTGGTCAAGGTCGGGCAACCTGCTTACGGCTTAGCCATCTCTACTGTCTACCATTAAGCCAACTTGATTCTCCAAACATCATCCACAGTCAGCCTATTATGCAAGCACTCATCAGTGTCTTGAGATAATCATCCCAGCTCCTCTTCTATCATGCCTCTCTGGACTTGTCTTTACCATCCAGCACTCTGGCTCCTGGCATTAAGTTGCCCCTCAAAAATATTAAGGGCATTTTCTCCAGCAGCTCTCCCCACTTTGAATGGACTACTTTGGGGTCATATAACTGTTTGACCTTGGCTCTTTGGGGACCCAATTCTTGGTTCAAACAGTGCTCCCAATAAACATGCCTTATCACACATGATATAAGAAAATGGGCCACCAATCCCAGTTTTAGACATTTGAGTTATTTACAATTAAAATATTGGTCGATGCCTCAAGTTGGCTGGAAACTTCTATCTGGTTGGGCAGCTGAGGACCTAGAAGTCCAGCAGACTCAGCGGATTGTAATTAAAAGGTCAAGGACTTGACTTGTAGATCACACTCAGTTTCTCTACATGGACCCGGTTTAATAGGATGGAGCATACAGAGCCTTGCTCAATCCTATTCTCATATGAAGGCAGTGTAGGAGAGCTGCCCTTGGGAGTCAGAACTACAAAAGCAGAAAGCACTGCTTTGGAGCTACCTAAGGAAGGCAAGCCAAAGTGGGGTATTGCAAACGGGGCCTCTGGGCCTAATGAAAGGGGCGGGGGCACTAAGAGTGGAAAGAGGCTTCAGCACTGATTAGTTGCCTGATCTTGGGCAACTCACTTAACCCCTCTGAGGCTCAATATCCTCATCCATAAAGTGGGACTGATAGTAACACCTGTTCCACATATTCAGTTCATCCAAATAAATATTTATTAACCATCTACTGTGTGCCAGGCTGATCATGAAAATAATCAGAGGCATATGTGAAAGTGTTTTGCATATTTTTATATTTATGTATATGTTTATTATTTTTTTTTAATTTAGAGTTTAATGGGCTCAAGGCCATCTGTCAATGGACCAAGAAAATTCCAGAGATATAAGATGAGAATTCTAGGACAAAACTCTAAGTGACAAGATTTGTAGAACTGCTCATGTCACTTGAAGGACAATCCTAAGGCAAAGTCCAAGGTTGGTCAAGTTCACTTCGATGGTCTCCCACATCTCCTTTCCGTCGTCTCCCCCATCTCCTTTCCATCGCCTCCCCATTCTTGGTGCTTCCCCCCCCTCCCCCTCCCCCCAGTCTTTCCACTCTTCATGACAACCCCACGTCCCCTTTGCAGTGCACCACTCTGGCTTGCCTGCCTTAAGCAGCTCCAAAGAAATTCTTCCTCCTCACAAAAATTCCTCTGTTCTGCATCCTACTCTCTTAGATCCTGATTGTTCAGTCTGCTAAATTCTATTGACACTAATTCTCACCACGGTGTCGATGACTGATAAATGTCTATTCCCTTTCTCTGGGCCATTTGCATTTTAAATAGGGATTCCTGCGGAGTCTTTGCTTTAGGGGAAAGAACAAGTTGAATGGTAGCCATGCCAGCCAGAAACTTTTTTCTGCTGCATAAATCATATCATACAAGTGGCTGCCAAATTTGTCTATGCATAAGGCTACATTAGGTTCCAACTCTGATTCCCTTGGGATGTCACTAAGAAGAGGAGAAAGAGAGAGGAGAATGCAGAGTTGGACACCTTGACTACCTGGAAAATGCACGCAGATGTCAGTTGTCAGATGAAAGTGTCCGTACCTGTCCAGTCCCCTGCCCTGTGCAGGCCTGGCTTGGGCCTAGGCAGAAAGTCACTGGAAGCTGAATTTTCTCCCTTTAGTCCCTTGAATTCAGCCATCCTCCCCACAAGCCATCACTGTACCATCAGGGGTTTCTTGTTACAATTTAATTTTTCTCAGTTGCACACTGGGGTTCTAATCTGTATCACACCAGCAGTGGGAACATTTTTAAGAATCATTTCCCAAGATGCTTTTAATATATTTCCAGTAAATTGTACCTCAACCTGTCCAGCTGCCTGGGTCATTTAACAGTGACACACCCACTGAGTCCTGAGGGGCCCTAGAGGTTTACCTCAGTGCTCTTCTGACAAAATATCCTGCCCCCAAAGAGGGGATAAAGCTTTTCTAATGTGCAAGTACTACAGGGAATACGATGAGAACTGCCCATCAGAGCCATCCAAGACCTCTTTAAGTTTCGTTATGGGAAAGCCTATACACAGGATTAGACAAAAGGTTTTGAAGATCCGCACTGAAATTATACCAGCTTCGGGGGAAGCTGCATTCAAAAAGAAAAAAAAAGCCGGGTAATTATTTAAAGCCCTAAAACAGACGGTATAGTTTATCAAGTATTTTTAGCCAAATTCAGCACTGCTTTCAGTGACTTAAAAGCACACTGCCAAATGTAAACAAAGTTCTCACAGGACAGGAGCCAGTGAGAGATCGCCCCTGAATCTGCAAAGTCAGAAGGAAAATATAATTAATCACAACTCACTCCCAGCTGGCTAGCTAAAATAATACCAATGAGAAAAAGTGAAAAGCTAATAGGAGGATTTGGGGGCAAGGGTGGGAGGGGAGAGGGGAGAGGCGGTTCCCTCCTTTCCTTTCAAGAGCTTGTGTCGGTGCCATTTGGATCCAAGCCTGTGAAACAAACAAGGGTTTTGTTTTTGTAGGTTTTGGTTTTCATTTTTCATAATCCAGTTTATTTGACCTTTATTTTTCTGATAATAAAGGGAAAGGGAGAATGTGGCTGAGACACATTCCTCAAAAGTATAGCCGGTGAGACCAAAGGCTTGGGAAGCCAGGGGCCAGGGCAGCCAAAAAAACCCCAAGGATAGTCCAGCAGCCCCCTCACATTTCACTCTCCAAGCAAGTTGGGTTTTTGTGGGGTTTCTTTGGGGGGGCGGAGTGGGGGGCTTTTTTTTTTAATGTATTCCTTTCAGAAATTTGAGGAGAAAATAAATTAAGGAATGGGTGATCTGCCCTCAATGCTTAGTGGGAAAGAATGCTGCCGGCTTAGACAAGCTTCCTTTCGTTTCCTGGGAAAGACAGAAGTCCATTTAGTGTCACAAGTAACAGAAAGGTCCTTCTGAGGGATGCAATCGGCTCCTCTCCTCTGCAAACTCATCATCAGTGCATTACCCAGGGCTTTGATGTCCCCACACGGCAAGCCGCATGGCAGTGGGCACCCTTTCAAGAATGGCCCCAGAGGTCCCTATCTGCTGACAAAGCAAGGAGGAGGACATGAGGAATTACACCCAGCAACACCCCACCTGCAGCTGCCACTCCCACCTCATCCAGTTCATTAAAGTTCGGAAACGTTGGCATCTTTGCTGCTGCTTTTCATCAATGCCATTTAAGTGAACTTGGAACAATAATTTTATTAAAATGTTTTAGATGCCATATCTCCAATCCATAAAATTTACTGTACCTTTATGCAGAATTATTCTTGAGTTGAAACATATAAATCAATTTATAAGGTCTAATGACACACAAACGCTTAAAAACTAAAGGCAATGTAGTAAATTCAAATTACCATTACAAATGTAAGCTTTGTAGTCAGTGTGTGACCCGCTAAGGATTATATTTAACTCCCCTGAGAGTGGTTTATCATAAAACTTTATACTTTTATTACAGTGAATTATTAAGTCCTCCATGACATGAGTCATTCCTCGCACTGACTATGGCTTTTTTAATGACACTATAATAGACATCTTGCTAATAGCAGGAGGATTGCTACCTCGGCAGTAAGGAGAAGGGGTGGGAGGAGGAGGGAAAAGAAAAGACAATACAGGACACATGCATGGAAAAGCACGCTTCCCAAGGGATTCCCGTTAACAAAGACTCAGACCCCTCCATGTTCTGTCCTGGGTAAAAGAACAACTTATTGCCTAAAAAGAAATTCAATTCAAAAGTCACACGTGGAGAAAGGAGAACTGTTTAGATTTTCCTGAGCAATTTTAGTTTTCCATCAAAGCTTTAAAATCCTCTCCCTCTTGCTCGGCCACAGATACGCTCCCTCTTGTTCCAATAAGCTTTGCACTAATAACAGATAACTGCGCTCACATAATGTACAGGGACCCACTGCTCATAATGCCCTCCTCCTCTGTGTTGTGTCCACACCAGGGCCCCCTAGCAGGAGGCCCTTTCCAGAGGCCATTTGAGCCCACAGATTTTGCAGGTGTGCAAAATCTCCAACCAAAATTAAGGAAGGGTTTTAGATGAAATATTCTGCGTGTGCCAGTCCCAGTGAATTAGATGTCCCTGGGTATTTCCAACTCCTTCCAAAGACTAATTGAGGCCCAGGATGCTGGTGTCACTATTCACACACAGTGCCACTTCCACATTCAGGACACCAGAATTTAGGAATCCTAAGCTCCTATCAGGAGAGAAGAGCCAATTCACATAAAAGATGCTTCTGTATTGCAACTGATGAACAGTCCTGGATTAAAAATAAGACTGATGAATTTGACCAAAAAGGAAAAGAAAAAATGGATGCCTGGCCTTGTTTTCTAGGCAGCTGTATACAAGAGTGATTTCTTTGTAGAAATTTCCAATGCACTCTGTTTTGTTTTGTTTTTAATCTACTCTCTGGTGATCGTCTCTGTGTCCTCATCCCTGGAGATATCCCTGGTCACATCTGAGGCCATGATGCAATGGCTGTGAATCTTCACTTCTTGCCCAGTACCTCGCCAACTGCCTGCAGGCATTTTGCTGCTAACACATGCTTCTCATGCCCACCAAGGTAAAACTTAAAGAGCCAACACATATTTCCTCTAACTAGTGTATTGTGAACCATTTAAATACAGAGACTGTGTTTACATGGGGTTACCCTGGCATCGGTTTGATTGAATTGGCTGGGCGGCTTAGTCAACTGACTTAACAAATCTTTCATAAACTGAGTCATTGATTGACCAATTATGGTTGCCATATATATTTTTTATAGGCTCAGGCAAATAAAAACTACAGAAAATCTCATCTCTCTCCCCACCGCCACACAAACACACAACTTAATCTATTTTGAAAAGTTTCACTAAAGAGTTCAACAAAGCCTTAACAAAGTTAAACAGGATTTTACATGAATTGTTCCAAAGCATTAAGCCATAAACATTTTCTGCCCAAAATGCTATAATTTTTTCCCAAGACTAGCCATTCTGCCTCCTTCTCAGGTATTACCCCACGAGTACAATAAACTCACTAAATTCAATTTAATTTAACAAGTATTTATGCAGTGGTTGCTGAATGCCAGGTCACTATGCCAGGGACCCAGAGTTGAACTTCATAAGCACAATGCCTTGTCTTTAATAAATGTGATAGTCTAGACTCTACAGTAGGAGTCAGCAAACTACAGTTTGCAGGCCAAATCTGGCCCACTGCTTGTTTTGGAAAATAAAGTTTTATTGGAACACATCCATACCCATCAATGGCTATTTTGGCACTGCCATGATAGAGCTGAGTAACTGTCACAGAACTGCGTGGCCTGCAAAACCTAAAATATTTACTATCTGGCCCTTAACAGAAAATGTTTGCTGACCCCTGGTCTAGAGCAGTCGTTCCTAGTCCTAGCTGTAATTTAAAGTCATCTGGGGAGCTTTTTCAAAAGTACAACCAGTGTCCATACCACCCTAGACTAGTTAAGTCAGAATCTCTAGGGTGTCGGGTGCTAACATCTCTGTTTCTACAAAAGCTCTCCCAGGTGATTTTGATGTAGAGCCAGCATTGAGAACCATCGGTAGATAAAAAAGACTTTGTACGTGTAATAACAGAGGCACTCGTGAATGTTACACAGGCAGTAAGTCACTTTCTGAGAGCACTGGTGAGGAGCTGGACATTCTCAGCTTCTCCAGGAGGAGAGACCAATTTCTCTGCTGCTCCCAGAAGCTCTGCCTTGTGGCATAGGGGCCTGTCTCAAAGGGAGTTGACCCTAAGATACTCTAATCCAGGGAGAACAGCCAAAAATCAGAATTTCCTCAAAGAGAAGAACTCAAATATTTGTGTACCCACTTCTCCTTCCCCCTAGTAACTAAGCTTATCGCAGCCTGAGTGAGTTTCAATATTATTTCAGTAGCTAGAATGGGTAAACCAGACTGGTCTACCTGTAGAAAGGACCCACTTTATTTAACACCCAAAATTATTCGACAGCACCTAATTTGCGGGAACCTGAAGGACCTCAGTGCCTATGAAAATATCTGAAGATGGATGTCTCCAGTCAGCTCCAGGATGGGGACAGGGGACCACACTAGAAGTCTTAATTCAGGCCTGATTTCCCTTGGGCACCACGCATGTGGTCCAGGTAGTTATGGAAAGAGTTGAACAGCAACTTAAACATGCTAAGGCTCTGCTAACAACTCCTGCAGACCAGTCTCATAGAGAACAAATGCAGAACCCAAGAGACCTCCAGACACCTAGGGAAAACCTCAAATTCAGGCAATCTACATGGTCTAACTAACTTTTGATTAAACAACTATTTATCAGTCCCTAACTGTGAGCCCAGAACTGCCTAGGCATTGAGTGTCACATATTTCAAAGCATTTACAATCTCTGCACACACTCAGTCACCCAAGAAATACTTACATAACAGCAAAAGAGACTGTGTGATTGCATTCTGAAGGGTGCAACTCAGAGCAGCAATCCTTTTCTGTCTAGAGGCTGAAGTTATAGGACAGTCCTTGGAAGAAGATGGCCTTGAAAGCGGAGACAAAGTTCCATACCCATAGGGAAGCAGCGAGGGGGCTTCAGAATGAACTGATAATACCTTTAAAAGAAGGAACACAGGAACGTTTAGGTGTAAGGCAGGAAAAACTTTTCCTCTATCCTCTTAGGGTCGCTGGCTGGCCCTGGAAATTAAACGGACAAAGACAGATTAAAGGAGAAAAACATACCAATTTAAAAGAAATTTCACGTGACACAGGAGCCTCCGTAACTAAATGAAGACCTAAAGAAGCAGTTAAGCATGAGCATTTTTATACTAGGCTTGATGAAGAGTGGAAAGTCTTGGAAAAATGTGACAGGATAAAGGGGTATGATTTAAGGGTAGAAAAGTAAGGGAAACTTAGCAAGTCCTGTTTGTTTGGGTTTCTCTTGGTGTCTCTATGTCCCCCTGTCTTCAGAGATAAGGGTGTTCCTTTCCTCTAGGTATAGGGAGGGCACCTCTCACACAAATGATGTTTTGACCTGCCTCAGGGGAGAAGGGGGAGGTCAGGGAGCCCCTTCTGTACCTGCCATTTCTCAAATTCTTTCAGCTTAAAATATGCAATATGCCAAGTCACCATATTTGGGGGAACCATGCTGTGGACCACATCACAGGCCTTATAGACAAACAGTTGTGTGGTATCTGGGGAAAGGAGACATTTATGGACTAAGGAAAGAGCCACTGAAAGAAACAGGAAGATGGGAGATTGTTAAGCAGAGTCTTACACCAGTCCAAGGAATAATTTTGCTTTCTTTGACCTCCATCACCCTCTTTAGTAAGGTCCTTTGTTGCTCAGAAGAGTCTTGGGTAATCTGGTGACCACTCTAGAAAGGTTCTCCAATTTCATACTTTGCAAGGCACTTTTACATCTGTTATTTCATACTGCCCTCTCAAGAACTCGTGAATTAAAAATTATTAATTATATCTATTTTAAAGAACAGGTAACTGTACTGGACTTTCTAAGAGGTTAAGTAATTTTCCCAAGGTAATAAACGTAGCAAGTAGTCAAGCTGGAATCTTAATGCAGTTCTTAAGGTTCAAGTTCAGTGTTCTTTTTCCTACATGATGGTGTTGGGAGGTGAAGTGAAGACCCGCCCTCTCATCCTAAAAAATGCCAGCAGGAGCCAGGATCCTTCTCAGGGCTACCCCAGCCCTCAGGCCCCAGCTCTAAATAACAATGCCATCTAATCATTAGAATTTCAAAGACAAAAGCCACAGCATCTCTTTACAATCCCTGTGATAAATTAGGACTCCTATCCTTTAAACACACACTCAAGGACTGGAAGATGTTAAGGGAAATAAATGAAAAATCCGTATATTGCCCCAGGCAAATTTTAGTTTGTTTCGCACAATCAATTCATATTTCAGTACCTTGGCCTTTTCCAAGGCTTGAAGGAAGAAGAGAAGGGAAGGAGGGAGGGAGGGAAAGGAACTAGAAAACTGAAGCTGAAAAAGCAGAGGCTGCTTTTTGGTACTCTAGCTGGGTCATGTCCAGGTGTAAAGGACTGTGTGGCAGGTCCAGATGGGGCCATCTAAATGGATTTCTTAGACGGGGTCTTGACAAGAAGCTTGAAGCAGGTGTTTACTCTTCCTATTCATGAAACCCTGGATCTGAGAACTGCATGCCTGAGCCAAGTTTCGTGAGGGCAGAACTCAGCTGGATTTCTGCCTCCGGAGCTCAGACCCCCAACAGCACAGCTGGCTCACACACATCCCCTCAAGGGCTCCATGTCACAGGTAAGGAGGAGCATCTGAGAGGGAGGAAGCTGGGTTGTAGCTGAATCTATGCCTGTTGAGAAAGTCCAGTGATTTTCAGAGTCAGGAGAGTGGGGCTGTGTCTCAGGTTTCAAGTTCGAAAATGACATGAGAACTGGGAGTCACTCGCTAGGGTAGTCTGATTATAATATGCCTAAACCCACCCACCCTTCAAGGGGCAGTACAAATACCACGTTCTCCAGCGGAGGCTCCCCTTTCTCCTCATGACTCCTGACACTTACTTCTAACCTGGGCTCATACTGTCGGGTAGCAGTCGTGTACTCAAGGGTGTCACAGACCTGTGCCATAGCAACAGAGATTCAGGAACACAGAGCTGGCACTTAGACTCTATTTTTTCTAGGATTCTACACCAGGGGTCAGTAAACTAGGGCCTGCAAGCCCACTGCCTGTTTGTATAGCCCATGACCTAAGAATGTTGTTTATAGTTTTAAGTGGCTGGAAAGAATGAAAAGAAGAATAATGTTTTGTGACCTGTGAAAATGACATGAAATTCAAATTTCAGTGTCCATAAATTTTATTGGCACACAGACACGCCCATTTGTTTATGTATTGTCTATGGCTGCTTTCACAATACAACTCAGAGTTGAGTAGTTGTGACAGAGACCATATGGCCTCCAAAGCCTAAAATATTTACTACCTGGCCTTTTACAGAAAAAGGCTGCTGTTCTCTGGTGTACACCATAGTGAGAACTCAACAATGTTTGGGGTGTGAGGGAAAGTGTGAGGCCAGGAGGAAGAAAGGAAGGAAGGGAGAGAGAAAGGGAGGGAGGAGGTTTGGGAAGGGGAAGGAGAAAAACAGATATGAGAATGGGAAGAACAGAGAAAGGGAGTAAAGATAAGGAATTATTTTAAGGGCTTGAAATTGAGCAGAGGTCAGTCATTCAGGTTTATACCACCACTGGGAGTGAGAATAGCTATTTATGTTCCCAGATTCAGAGGTTCTCCCTGTGAGCATTGACACAAGATGGGTGGTACTCCAAGAAAAAATATCAAGAGGACAGTTGGGGACCCAGCAGGAGCAGCTGGGAGCCAAGATCCCAAGACAGAGAGCTAGTGGGAAGAGCTCAAGATTTCCCAAGCTCTGGACAGAGTCTGAATTTCAACCTTTTACCCCTTCTTTTCACCCTTTACGTCTTCCATGCCCAGCCCTAACACCCCATTCCTGTGAAGCAAGAGTTTCTTCTAGTTCCCCATCTACCTGATTTCCAAAGCTTATCACTATACCTTTTGCTCATGCCATCCCGACTGCTTCTCAGCGAGCTCTCGGTCAACATGTATCACGGAAGCCTTCAAGTCCTACTTTAGGTCTTCTGGAATCTTACATAACCCATCTGCACTGGCTACTCTCTCCCCCTTGGGTTCACTCAGCATTTTCCCAGCAGCATCTCCCACTCGAGATATTGCATTGAACACAATGACAGTTAAACACTGAATGCTGAATTGCCTTTATGTGGCAGTCTCATAAGGGATATCCCAACAGGAGTCATCTTTTTATCTCTACAGCATTTGTAGTCCCCTCTTTTGTTCCTAATTTAGTTTGCCTTCTTTTTGTTTATGGATTAATCCTTCCAGAGATACTATATTGTAAATGCTTTCAAATAATCAGCTGTTGAGTTTGTTGATCTTCTCTACTGTGTGTTTGTTTTCCAGTCTATTCATTTCTACCTTTATCTTTATTATTTCTTTCCTTCTATTTTTTTTTGGGGGGGGGGGTGGCATTTATACTGCTCTGCTTTTCTGACTTCTAAAATTAGATGCTGGGCTTCCCTGGTGGCGCAGTGGTTGAGAGTCTGCCTGCCAATGCAGGGGACACGGGTTCGAGCCCTGGTCTGGGAAGATCCCACGTGCCGCGGAGCAGCTGGGCCCGTGAGCCACAACTACTGAGCCTGCGCGTCTGGAGCCTGTGCTCCGCAAGGAGCGGCCGCGATAGTGAGAGGCCTGCGCACCGCGATGAAGAGTGGTCCCCGCTTGCCACAACTAGAGAAAGCCCTCGCACAGAAACGAAGACCCAACACAGCCATAAATAAATAAAAAAAAAAAAACAAATACTTAAAAAAAAAAGTAAAAGTCTATTAATTAAAAAAAATAAATAAAAAATAAAAAAATAAAATTAGATGCTTAGTTCATTAATTTTGAGCTTTTCTTATTTTGTGATATAAATATTTAAGTCTATAAATTTCTTTCTAAGTACTTCATTAGCTATACCCCATAGTTTTGATATATAAACTATTATTGTCATGCAATTCTAAATACTTTGTGATTTCCCCTTTGACACATGACTTACTTGGATGTATATTTCTTAATTTCCAAACATATGGCCTTTTTCTAGTTAATGTTATTATTTTATAATGTAATTGCATTGTGGTCAGAGGTGGCCTGTGTACTAATGACCCCTTGAGATTGGCTGAGACCTGCTGTGTGGCTTAGTAAATGGAGGATGATCACACATGTGTCATGTGCCTTTGAAAGAACTGTGCTCTGCAGATGTTGGCTGCAGTGGTCTACATACGCCCATTAAATCAAATTCATTAATTGTGTTGTTCAAGTCTTCCATAGCCTTACTAATATTACCTCTCCCTTTTTTATCAGTTACTAAGAAAGGTATGATAAAATCCCAAATGCTGTGGTAGATTTGTCTACTTTACCTAATAGCTCCCCTATACGGTACATTTTTGAAATGTAATATCTTCCTAGCGATTTGAAATTTTATCATTATATGATACCTCTCTTTATCTCTAGTAATGTTTCCATCTGAAATTAACACAGCAATCTCAGATTTATTTTCATTAGAGTTTGCATTGGGTATCTTTTTATATCCTTTTTTTCAATTTTCCTGTGTCCTTGTGTTTTAAGTATATCTTTTATAAGTAGCATTTAACTTAATTTTTTAATCTAGTATGAAACCTTTGTTTTTTGATTGGAGAGGCTGTCTTACTTATATTCATAATGATTACTGTTATAATTAGATTTATTTCTACCATTTTACGGTATATTTTCTGCTTCTCTTTTAAAATTTTCTTTTATTCCATGCTATTAAGTCTCTTTTCCTCATTCTATTTCTCCCATTTGTTTTGAAGTGACATCTATGTGATCTACATTTTCTCTGTCGTGGTTACCCTAGCAATTTTAACATGCAGATGTAAATTATGTAATTAAATAATTTACCCAATAAAATTATGTAAATCCAAAGTTGACTAATACTGATGCCCTCTTCCCAAAAATTACAAGAACCTAGAACATTTTACTTGGATCCCCCATCCCAATTCTTATTTTCATACAGTCAGTGTTTGTTAGTGCACCCACCCAAATACTGCTCCCTGTGTTCATGATTCCTCCCTTCATCCCAGGCCTTCCAGCTATGACCATTTTCCTTTAACTGGAAGCTTATCCCTTCGGATAGCCTTTAATGAGGATGTTTGTGGGTTAGTTATATTTGTCTGAAAATGTTCTTATTTAGGCTTTACTCCTCAAGGTTTTCTCTCTATATAACTCAAAATTGAGAATTATCTTCTTTCAGTACATAGACTATGTTATCCCACTGTATTCTGTGGTTGCTGTTGAAAAGTCTAAATACCATCCCTTGTAAGTAATGTCATTTCTCTCTGGCTGTTTTTAAGATCTTTTCTTTGTCTTTTTGGTTTTGCAATTTTTCTGTCTAGGTGTGGGCTTATTTTTATCCTGCTTGACATTTGTTGGGCTGTCTGGTTCTGAGAATTTGTGCTATGTAATTCAGAAATGCTCTCAGTAATTATCCACTTCATATATTGACTCTTTTCCATGCTTGCTATAATAACTATCTGGGTCTCTGGTCAGATATATGTTAGATCTTCTAACTCTATCTTCCATATCTCTTAATCCCATGTCTTTGACTCTCAGGTCTCCATGTGCAATCTGTTACTATTGTTGTCACTGATAGCTCTTCTGGTTCACTAAATCTCTCTTTAGTTCTGTATACAGCTTGCTCTTTAATCTATCCAGTGAGTTTTTAATTTCAATTATTAAATTTTTTTCTCTAGAAATTCTATTTTATTATTTTATTTGAATCATTTTGATCATTCTTTATAGTTTCTTGTTTCTCATCTTTTTAAGCTTTCCTTTTATTTCTATAAATATATTGAACATTGTTAATTTAAATTATGTATCTGGTAATTACAATAACTAAATTATTCTAAAAGTCTGATTCTCTTTTCAGTTATTTCCACCAGGCTTTATCCATGGTACCCTGCTTCTCTGTGTGTTCTATGGTTTTTGACTGAGCTGTTAATTTGCTTTGCAACTTCATCTTTTGGAATTTTTTAGGCATGAGTTGCAGTTGTTTTTTCTTCAAAGAAAAAAGGAAAGCGACCCAGCTTCTAATTAGCCCAAAACCATTTTCAATTAAATTCCCTATTTGAACTTTTTTTGGATTATACAGTTAACATGAATTCTGACCTCAAACTCACATGAGAGTGAGGTTATAATTCTCAGGGAATAGTTTTCCCCCTTTGCTCAGCAACAAAAGTGAATTTTATCCTTGCTGTATTCTTCTGCACTGTTTTTTTCTTATTCACCTTCATATTTATAATGCAGCCCTTTGGGGTTCTACAGTTATATGGAGGACCTTGTCAGACTTCCTACATTGGGGAGGTTTTATCTCCACCTTTCCATGGCCCCATTTCACCAATGGGTCAGAATCCAATGTCATTAGGTTTCAGCATCAACTCTCAGGGCACAAGTCAGTATTGGTAGTAACTTACTTATCATATTTCTTATTCTCCTTTCTATTTGGTCTCTATATACTCCTTCCTTTCATCTCTGCAAAACATTAAAAGTAAGTATTGTTTCTATTTCATGCAGCATTTTTTTATTCCAATCAGAGGTGTTGGTCAGGGTGTTCAGTCTGCCATTCTGCCAAAAATTTCTACTACTTTCCAACTGACACATAAGCTCTGGAATGGAGCTTTAATGCACTCAAGACAGGGTGGACTCTGAAATGATAGAGAAGCAAAGATTAGCACCCATCATGCTGAAACATTTGAGGTACAAATACTTCAATTCCAGTTTGAATCTGGAAATGGACTGGATTTATATTTGTGGATTATATTTTTTCAATTTCCCTTAAATCCAGTCTCTATCCCTCACCATGTAGATCCCCTTAATCTGGCCACTTTCTCTTTCCCTAAACCTGACATTATGGAACTGAAATGACAGTTTCATTCTGAAAGGCTGGTTTAGATATTTATAAATTAATGGAAAACCCATTCTTTTGCTTATTTTTTTATTCCATATCTTCACCCCTTACTCAGCATTCATTCTCAACTATGGCCTGACTACAAGAAACTCACTTTAAATAAAAAGACACAAATAGAGTAAAAAGAAAAAGTGGGAAAAGATATACTTTGCTAAGAGTGGTTAAAAGAAAGTGGGGAGTAGCCACATTAATATCAAACAATGAAGATTTCAGAGAAAAGAATGTTATCACAAATTAAGAGGGTCATTTCACAATGATAAAGGGGTAAATAAAAGACATAATAACCTGAAACATTCATGCACTTAATAACAGAACTTGAAAATACCTAAAGCAGACTTCCCTGGTGGTTCAGTGGTTAAGAATCCACCTGCCAATGCAGGGGACAAGAGTTTGAGCCCTGGTCTGGGAAGATTCCACATGCTGTGGAGCAACTAAGCCCATGTGCCACAACTACTGAGCCTGTGCTCTAGAGCTCACGAGCCACAACTACTAAGCCCACGTGCCACAACTACTGAAGCCCGCATGCCTAGAGCCCATACTCCACAACAAGAGAGGCCACCACAATGAGAAGCCTGTGCACCGCAACAAAGAGTAGCCTCTGCTTGCTGCAATTAGAGAAAAGCTCACATGCAGCAACAAAGACCCAATGCAGCCAAAAATAAATAAGTAAATAAATAAATTTATAAAAAAAAATACCTAAAGCAAAACTAATAGATGAAAGGAGAAACAGATAAAACAGCAATTATCATCAAAAATTTGACCCTCTTTTATCAATAACTGATAGAAAAGGCAGAGAGAAAATCAGTAAATATAAAGAACAGAACAACATAATCAACCAGTTTGACCTAATTCATATTTATACAACAGTCCACCCAGAACAGGAGAACACACATTTTTTTCAGAAGCACATGGAACATCATTTAACAAACTAAGGACAGAATGAGACTACCTTAACAGAATAAAGACCAAATACAAAAAATCCACAACTAACATCATGTTCAATGATGACAGACTGGAAGTTTTTCCTCCAAAATCAGGAACAAGAAAAGGATGCTTGATTTCACCACTTCTATTCAACATAGTACTTGAAGTCATGGGCAGAGCAATTAGCCAAGAAAAAGAAATAAAATATATCCAAATTGGAAAGGAAGAAATAAAATTATTTCTGTTCATGGACAACATGACTTTATATGTAGAAAATTCTAAAGATTACACACACACACACACACCTCTTAGAACTAATGAATGAATTCCACAAAGTTGCACTATACAAAATGAACACTCAAAAATTAGTTGCCTTTCAATTCTCTAACAATGAACAATCTGAAAGGAAACTAAGAAAATAATTCCATTTACAAAAGCATCAAGAAGAATAAAATACTTAAGAATAAATCTAACTAAGGAGGCAAAAGACTTATACATTGAAAACTACAAAATGTTGCTAAAAGAAATGAAAGAAGACACAAATAAATGGAAAGATATCCCATGTTCATGGACTGGAAGACTTAGTACTGTTATGAGGCCAAAACTCCCCAAGCAATCTATAGGTTTAATGCATTCCCTATCAAAATTCCAATACCATTATTTGAAGAAACATAAAAATCCATCCTAAAACTCATATGGAATCTCAAGGACCATGAATA
Organism: Eschrichtius robustus; assembly: GCF_028021215.1. NCBI lineage: Eukaryota > Metazoa > Chordata > Mammalia > Artiodactyla > Eschrichtiidae > Eschrichtius > Eschrichtius robustus. The sequence continues at coordinate 51,290,149 of NC_090838.1, forward strand.
GCCAAAACAATCTTGAAAAAGGAGAAAAAATTTGGAGGTATCACACTTTCTGATTTCAAAATTTATTACAAGGCTACAGTAACCAACAGTGTGGTATTGGCATAAAGACAGACATATAGATCAATGGAATATGAGAGTCGAGAAATAAGATTCATATATATGATAAAATGATTTTTGACAAGAGTGCCAAGACCATTCAATGGGGGAAATGAAAGGCTCTTTAAAAAATGATGTTGAGAAAACCAAATTTTCACCTGCAAAAGACAAGCTGGACCTTTACCTTACACCATATACAAAAATTAATTCAAAGTAGATCAAAGACCTAAATGTAAGACCTAAAACTATAAAACTCTTACAAGAAAACATAGGGCAAAAGCTTCATGACACTGGATTTGACAAGGATTTCCTGGATATGACACCAAAAGCACAGGCAAGAGAAGTAAAAATAGACAAATTAGATTACATTAAAATTAAAACCTTCTGTGCATCAAAGGATACAATCAACCGAGTGAAAAGGCAATCTATAGAATGAGAGATTATTTGCAAATCATATATCCGATAAGAGGATAATAATAAGAGCATATATAAAGAACTTCTACAATTCAACAACAACCAAAAAGAAAAACCCCAATCAAAGAAGAAGCAAAGGACTTAAATAGACATTTCTCCAAAGATGATATACAAATGGCCAACAAACATATAAAAAGAGGCTCAACATCATTAATCATTACGAAAATGCAAATTAAAGCCACAATGAGATATCACTCCACACCCATTAGAATGGCTACTATAAATAAATTTTTAAAGTCTTGGCAAGGATATAGAGAAATGTGAACTCTTGTGCACTGTTGGTAGGAATAAAATGGTACAGTCACTATGGAAAATAGTATGGCAGTTTCTAAAAAAATTAAAAAATAGAATTACTATGTGTTCCTACAATTCCACTTCCAGGTATACAGCCAAAAGAATTGAAAGGTCTCAAAGAGATATTTACACACTCATGTTCATAGCAGCACTATGCACAATAGCCAAGAGGTGCAAGTAACCCAAGTGTCCACTGACAGAAGAATGGATAAACAAAATGTGGTATATACATAGAATGGAATATTATTCACCCTTAAAAAGGAAGGAAATTCTGACACATGCTACAACATGGATAAACCTTTAGGACATTATGCTAAGTGAAATAAATCAGTCACAAAAAGACAAACACTGTACGATTCCACTTAAATGAGGTATCTCAAGTAGTCAAATTGATAGAAACAGAAAATAGAATGGTGCTTGCCAGGGCCAGGAAGAAGAAGAAAATAAGGAATTGTTTAATGAGTAAGGGTTTCAGTCTTGTGAGCCAGAAAAGTTCTGGAGATTTCTGCACAGCAATGTGAATATATTTAACAGTACTGAACTGTACACTTAGAAATGGTGTTTGTTATGGATTTTTACAATAATAAAAAAAAAGCATAGGAAACATTTACCAAGATAAACCATATTTTGGCCTAGAAAACAAACTTCAATAACTTTAAAAGAATTCGAGTAATTTGTGAGGTCATGTGGGTATGAAAACGTTGCAGAAAAACCTGAAGTATAAATTAAATTTCCTTAATTGATATATTTCTTGTAATTCTAATAAATATATTTTCTTCAGAATTTATTCAATTTATTAAATTTCAAAATTTTTGGCAAAAAAATTTCCCTAATTTCCTCTTCATAATTCTTTTTTTATATAAATTTATTTTATTTATTTGTTTTTGGCTGTGTTGGGTCTTCATTGCTGCATGCAGGCTTTCTCTAGTTGCAGCAAGCGGGGGCTACTCTTCGCTGTGGTGCGTGGACTTACTGCTGTGGCTTCTCTTGTTGTGGCGCACAAGCTCTAGGCTTGAAGGCTTCAGTAGTTGTGGCACACGGGCTCAGTAGTGGTCGCTTACAGGCTTAGTTGCTCCGCAACATGTGGGATCTTCCCGCAACAGGGCTTGAACCCGTGTCCCCTGCATTGGCAGGTGGATTCTTAACTCCTGCGCCACCAGGGAAGCCCTTGATAATTCTTTTAATATCTATGGTGTCTGTATTAAATTCCATGTTCATTCCTGATACTGCTAATTTGTGCCTTCCCTGTTTTTTTTTTTTTTCTTAATCAGTCCGACTTGTGGTTTATCAGGTTTCAATCTTTTTAGAGAACTTTTGATTTTATTGAATTTCTATATTGTATATTTGCACTCCATTTTATTAATGTTTTTTGGTCTTATCTTTATTGTTTCTTCTCCTTTTCTGCAATTAGTTTGCTGGTTTTCTTCTTTCTGATATGAATATTCAGACTGTTGATTTTCACTCTTTTTTCTTTTCCTGTAAGGATTTGTTGCTGAATATTTCTCGCTAATTGGACCTTTAGCTACATCACAAAAACCTGATATGTGATACTTTCGTTATCATGCAGTTACTGCAAGAGGTATATTAAATTTTCCTATTGTGACTATGAATTTCTCTATTTCTCCTTAGGATCTCCTCTGAATTGTTCTGTACATTTTGGGGCTTTCTACTAAGTGACTATATATTTGGAACTGTTATATCTCCCAGTGAATTGGTCCTTTTGTCATTATGATTATGTCCACTCTATGTTCATGAGTGATATTGGTCTGTAATTTTCTTTTTTTGTAGTATCTTTGTCTGGTTTTGGTATCAGGGTGATGGTGACCTTGTAGAATAAGTTTGGGAGTGTTTCTTCCTCTGCAGTTTTTTGGAAGAGTTTGAGAAGGATGGGTGTTAGCTCTTCTCTAAATGTTTGATAAAATTCGCCTGTGAAGCCATCTGGTCCTGGACTTTTGTTTGTTGGAAGATTTTTATTCAGAGTTCAATTTCATTACTTGTGATTGGTCGTTCATATTTTCTATTTCTTCCTGGTTCAGTCTTGGAAGATTATACCTTTCTAAGAATTTGAATAAGATTCATATATATGATAAAATGATTTTTGACAAGAGTGCCAAGACCATTCAATGGGGGAAATGAAAGGCTCTTTAAAAAATGATGTTGAGAAAACCAAATTTTCACCTGCAAAAGACAAGTTGGACCTTTACCTTATACCATATACAAAAATTAATTCAAAATAGATCAAAGACCTAAATGTAAGACCTAAAACTATAAAACTCTTACAAGAAAACATAGGGCAAAAGCTTCATGACACTGGATTTGACAAGGATTTCCTGGATATGACACCAAAAGCACAGGCAAGAGAAGTAAAAATAGACAAATTAGATTACATTAAAATTAAAACCTTCTGTGCATCAAAGGACACAATCAACAGAGTGAAAAGGCAATCTATAGAATGCGAGATTATTTGCAAATCATATATCCGATAAGAGGATAATAATAAGAGCATATATAAAGAACTTCTACAATTCAACAACAACCAAAAAAAAAAAAACCCCAATCAAAGAAAAAGCAAAGGACTTAAATAGACATTTCTCCAAAGATGATATACAAATGGCCAACAAACATATAAAAAGATGCTCAACATCATTAATCATTACGAAAATGCAAATTAAAGCCGCAATGAGATATCACTCCACACCCATTAGAATGGCTACTATATCTCCCAATTCATGTATTCCTTTTATTTCTTTTTCTTCTCTGATTGTCATGGCTAGGACTTCCGAAACTATGTTGAATAAGAGTGGCAAGAGTGGACATCCTTGTCTTGTTCCTGATCTTATAGGAATTGCTTTCAGTTTTTCACCACTGAGAATGATGTTTGCTGTGCGTTTGTCGTATATGGCCTTTATTATGTTGAGGTAGGTTCCCTCTATGCCCACTTTCTAGAGAGTTTTTTTTATCATAAATGGGTGTTGAATTTTGTCAAAAGATTTTTCTGCATCTCTTGACATGATCATATGGTTTTCATTCTTCAGTTTGTTAATATGGTGTATCACATTGATTGATTTGCTTATATTGAAGAATCCTTGCATCCCTGGGATAAATCCCACTTGATCATGGTGTATGATCCTATCAGTGTGTTGTTGGATTCTGTTTGCTAGTATTTTGTTGAGGATTTTTGCTTGTTCCTGAGTAAGTCAAGTGTCCCAAAACACTTGAACTCCATTATTCTCCCACCCCCAACTTACATGCTATTGTTATGGTGTATTTTAATTCTATACATTTATTCTTCCTGCATGACATTACTATTTTATTGTTAATATTTATTTATATCTATCCACATATTTCCACTTTTCATTTCTCAATGTGAAATCATTGAAGAATACCCTTTATACTTTCCTTTATTATAGATCTGACAGTGACACATCCTCTCAGTTTTTGCTTATTGAAAAATATTCCTATTTTGCCTTCATTTTTTAGGATGTTCTCACTGGATATAAAATTATAAGTGCCCACTTTTTTTTCCAGTGTTTTTAATATACCATTCATTAACTGCTGGCTTCCACTGTCATTGTTGAAAAGTCCATTGTTAATCTTGTTGCTCTTTTATCTTAGACTACTCTTAAGATTTTCTCATTGTCTTTTGCTTTCAGCAGTTTAGTGCTGCATGCAATTTTACTATATTTATTCTACTTCAGGTTCAGAGTGCTTCTTTAATATATGACTCAATACCTTTCATCAGTTTTGAGGAACTCTCAGCCATTGTCTTTTAGAACGCTGCTTTTACCCAATCCTCTCTCTCTCATCCTGCTGGGCTTCCAATTACATACTTTAGAACTTTTCTCCCTGTTCTTTGTTCTTTTTCTTTTCCCCATTTCCTTCTTTTATACCCAAAGCTTGATTTTTAATATTTTCTTTTACTTCTATTACAGTTTACTTATTCTCTTTTCAGCTGTGTCCATTCACTGTTACTCCATCCACTGAGCTCTTAATTTCCATTGTATTTTAAGTTCTAGAATATTTGAGTGGTTTATACCCCAAATTCTCAATCTTTCATTTCACTGAATATATCAATATATCATGGTTATTTGAAAATTCATAACTGATAACTCCATTATCTGGATCCTCTCTGGTCTGTTTATATTATATATTGTTTCTCTTAATTTTTTATCACATTATCTTATATTTTATACACCTGGTTATTTTTGCTAGAGTACAGAACACTGTATATAGACAATTATTGTAGTAATTTCAGGATTAGGAGTATACAGTTGTTCTCCAGAGAGAATTTATACTTGCTTTTGAAAGATGGCTAGAAGTACTAGCATCCCAGCTCACCTTATTCCAATAGGAGATTGAGATGATTTGAAACTGGGCTTCAGTCTCTGCAAATAAGTATAAAATCAGTTTATCCCAACTGAAAGCCTAGTGTTTTTCCTGAGTTATCATTCCTTTGCAGTCCCTGAACTCTTTTTTTCCCCCTAGCCTTGTGAGGCTGTCAAGAGTTGTGCCCAGGGCTTCCCTGGTGGCGCAGTGGTTGAGAATCTGCCTGCCAATGCAGGGGACACGGGTTCAAGCCCTGGTCTGGGAAGATCCCACATGCTGCGGAGCAACTAGGCCCGTGAGCCACAGTTACTGAGCCTGCGCGTCTGGAGCCTGTGCTCCGCAACAAGAGAGGCCGCGATAGTGAGAGGCCCGCACACAGTGATGAAGAGTGGCCCCCACTTGCCGCAACTAGAGAAAGCCCTTGCACAGAAACGAAGACCCAACACAGTCATAAATAAATAAATAAATAAAAATTAAAAAAAAAAAAAAAAGAGTTGTGCCCAGCTTTTCAGCTTCCAGATAACCTCTTCCAGGATTACTATAGTTGCCACTGGCGAACACTGCTCCGAATTCTGGGCTTACCTATCTAGGCTTCATTATTCTCCCAGATCTTAGCCTTATTAGTCTGCACTGTCTTATTAGCTCTACCATGCCTTTCCAGCTTTTCTAGTTGTTCTCAGTGGGTGGATGTCCAAGTTACTCAGTCCTCCATTACAGAAAGTGAAACTCTTGACAGGAAATGTTTTTAATGAATCAACAATATTAATAAGTTTCCCTTACCCTACCCAAGCAATCGGCGCCATCCCTATGTATTTCTAAACCCTCTGTCATCCATTCTTCAACTACAAGGACAAAGTCAAAATCCAGGTCTTAGAGAAAAGATGAAAAAGTTTAAACACTAACAATAATCTTTATGTTTGTCAAAAACGTCACATATTGTTTAATCTCATGTAATGTAATAATTTTATAATGTATTATACTTTAGGCATGATGATACTGAAGCTCTAAGAATGAAATCATTTTCCAAGGCATAGCCCAAATTTGAACCCAGATCTCTCTGTTCTCATGTCCAGATACTATTTCACTAGATAACAGAAGTTCCTAAAGAGATAGTGAATGCCTAGGTAGGAGCATGGTGAGGAGGTAGAAGGGAAATGTCTCATTCTCTCATAATCAGGAACATGAAACCCATGCATGTAGTTATCCAGCAGAACACAAGAGACTTTTTTAATAAAATAAATTCAAAAGAGGCAGAGAGCATCATCCAGCCTCTTCCCATGCCTAACCAGAATTATCCTTGCTATACCTGGCTAAACAGTTTCAAGTGCTTTCTGATGAACCACTTCACCAGTGGGACCAACTGAACACCTAAGAATCTTCTTTTTCTTAGGAAGCTAGATTCTGGTGCAGGATGAATTACTCTTAGAGGTAAATCATGGAGAACCTTGATCTTGTGAGATTAAGATCCTTTGAATGGCCCAGCCTCTTTGTTTAAGTAAGATTCTGTCTATTCCCAAACCTCTTTATAAACTCAGTTCTTTGACCACTTATTACATGCCATACAATGACTCAAATACAATACAGACTAAAATAGACAAAGTCCCCGTTCTCATGGAGCTTATAGTTTAGTGGAGAAGACAGGGTTTACAGATCATCACGTAAGTGCTATGTTGGTGAATGTTTAAAAACTAGCTCTCTGGTGGGGAGTTGGCAGGGGAGTTAGCTCTGATTTGTAGCATTTGCCCATTCAAACTCCCCCTATGACTGTTTTCAGGTTATCATGATGATATAACTGAACATGGAGTTGGTTATATATAACTGAACAGATATACAAAATGAGCTCTCATCAGACAGTATGAGCCCACTCCAGTGCACCACTGACTGTAATAAATGGAAATGAGACATGTGCTCTAAAGCAAGGGAGCCCCATTCTAACTCTGCAAGATATACAGCAAGGGAACCAGATTCAGTCTACATGTTACAACAGGCATCTTTGAGGAAGTGAGGCTTGTTCTGAGATCTGAAGGATGAGCTGGTGTGAACTAGGCAGAGTGAGCAAAGTGCCAGACAGTGGAGCACAGCCCACATTCTACCATGAGTGGGCTGGAGAGGGAAAGCAGCCAGTGAGGAGCTGGAAGGTCTGTCTCCATTCTAGTCCATTCTGGTCAGTTTCCTGCCTGATCAATTCTTCAGTTTCCTTCCACTAGCGAAAGCTGAAGAATGTTTAAACCCCTGAAAAGGAGGAAAAATGCACCTGAAGGCACTTGGGAGAACATTCCCCACATTATAGGAGCATAATCCTAGGACCAGCAGTCTCCTTCACCAACATGTGCATCAAATTGACTGAAGGCACAAATAATAATCTGGATTTCAAGAGCCTAACAGATTTGCTCAGCTATTCTCAGCCAATGACACAGCTTTTCTCGCTGAAGTTTGAGATACACTTTCTTATTAGACTTTTAAAAAATGAGAAAAATGGTACAAATGAAGAGAGGGAGGGAGAAGAGAACAGAAGATGATCGCACATTGAAATAAATGTGCTACTTGAGAAAATTATAAGTGCCTAAAAACAGGAGTTTATAATGAAAGTGCCTTCTCAAGCATAACTATAGCATCACTATTCCGATGCAAAGATACAATAAACTGTCTTATTAAATCCAAGGAGTTAGATTTAATAAGATGGGTGGTATATTAAATAAATGCCAACTGATTATTAAAGATCTTTTATTGAGGATTTACAACTATGCCATCAAATAGCTGAGCAGTATTCAGGTATAATAAGACCCACATGAGAAACTTAATTTAAACTACTGCGAAGAACCAAAAACACTATTACAAACAGACCATGAAAACTTGGAAAATAGATAAGTTAAGAGGCAAAAAACATCCCATCAAATTATTGTCAATAGTGGGGGCTGAGGCAATGAGGGAGGACAAAATATCATTTACATATGAGTCAACTAAATAGCTATTCAAAAGCGCTATAGCGTGACAGAATGGCACACTCTGTAGGTAGATATGCCCTCCCCTAGGAGCTGATCCAGCCTGCCTTTTTTCCTTTGGAAAGAAAATTAACTTTTTTAATGTGAATTTTCTGTATTGAAGAAACCCTAGGGTTTCTGAGACAATGATTCTGTCTTCCAAAGTGAAAGTGAGCTTTAAGAGCAAATGGCTTGTATCTCTACCCCAGACCTAGGGCTGCTAAGGGGGTTGGAGAAAGCAAGAGGGAAAGGAATAGAGAGAGCTGAGGGCTAGGGAGGGAGGGATGGCTGGAAGGAGAGAGAGAAGGCGGGGGGAGCAGAGGGAGTGAGAGATGGAGAAAGGAGGAGGGCGGTGGCGGGGGAAGAAGAGGGAAGGAGAGAGGAAGAGAGGAAGAAGGAGGAGGAGGAAGCGGGGAGAGAGATGGAGAGGAGGTGTGAGGGGAGGGAAGAGGAAGGGAGGAAAGAGGAGGGGAGGGAAGAGGAGGAAGGTTACTTGCCTAAGAGTCAGAAAAGTGAGTTTTCTTTCTAGGCTTATGTTTCACACACTGTGGGATATCAAATAAGTTATTCCAAAAATTTAGACTGCACCAGGTTCCTCACAGGTCAAATGAAAGGGTTAAACTACGAGACCACTAAATTCCCTGTGAATTCTATACTTCCTTCTATTCTCAAATCTAGTCCTTGGGTCCTTTGGTAAAGTTCCCTGGAGGAGAAAAACCTTGCAGAGTAATAAAACCTTCTTGGAGTATGAGAGAGAGAGACTGAGACCCAGAGGGAACAAGGAGAAATCTTCGAGAGTAATCATTATAAGCTTTGAGAGTAATCATTATACCCTCATGGTTTATATGGCCCTTTCCGATTTTTTGAAGCACTCTCATGGCTGGTACACTAGACTCCTTGTTAGGTGGGCAAGAAAAGTACTGTTATTTCCATTGCACAGAGAAGGCAGCTGAGCTGAGGACTTGCATGCTGGCTCACCCATGAGTGGCCAGACCCCTCCATAACTCAGTGCCAGCCTGGTGGGTGGCTGGGGTGGGCACCTCGTATGCAAGGGCAGAACATTCCAAGACGGGAAGCCCTGGACATATGCTCAGGCAGAACGGATAAGGACACAGCTTCCCAACCAGGCCACCACTTGCCTTTGGCCCACAACAGGCAAAGAGGATGTTACAGACAGTATGGAAAAAAGAGCCCCCAATATTGCACTATTGACAAATGACTCCATTTATAGTCAAGATTTTGGACACCTTGTTCTTAGTCACAAGTGACATGTAATTTATCCTTAAACAACTAGCCTTTATATCTTTGGTACCTGAGGCTTTAGGTTAAGACACGTGGATGTCCCTCAAAAATCCGATCTCCTTCAGGACCTGTCAGCGACCCACCCCCCCAGTAACCACCCAGGAGCAATACGGCTACTTCCTTTTCCTCCCAAAAGGCTTCAGTAGGAGTAAAGAAATTATCCTTAAAATATACAAAGCAATTCCTCACATAGGTAGGAAAGAAGTCATCTAAGCTGTAAACAAAAGGGGGAGCAGAAAACTACCAAAAGAAAATTGAGGAGAAGGGGAATATGTGTATTTCTCTCTCTCGCCATGCCTCTCGTATGTCACAGGCTGGGATCATGGTGGTTCTACACTGTAGAGGAACATCCGTCAACACTAATCAATACATGGGATGTTAGCCATGGATGATAAATTTGAAAGGGATTAGAACTGTAAATAGTGATCAATAGAGACTTGCTGGAGGAGACAGAGAGGAAAAAACAACCTGAAAATGTTACACGGTTAATAAACTAAGGGGGAGGGTCAGTCTTAAACAAAACTCCAAGGGACCTACAATGTTCTAGCTCCTTCTCTTAAGAGAGGTGGGATGGAAGGGGATAAATAATCCTCCTCCAGACTTTTTCACAAGGCAACTGCTACTAAAAGGGTGCATCATTAATTTACAGCATATTTGCTGATCCTTCTGATTGGAAGGCACATTCTCCATTAGCATTTGGTTGAAGATTTGTTTCTGGATCTGAGCTGGCATCACTTAAAGCCCTCAGAGTATAGCTTGCCCTTTCCCAGCACCCACCCTCCCTCTGCCCCCTTCCCTCCCTCCTCTCTCTTCTCTTCTCCCCTCCTCTGATTTCACCACCGGGGCACATGACTGAGCAGTGCATTCAAAAGCATGACATCCCTCTCTGCAAACAAATATATCCTGAAACCAAGCAAACAGGGAAAAAAATGCAGGGAGCCTCCACTGCTCACCCATAGATGAATGGAACTATCCGTCTTGTCACCAGAGGTTGGAGTGAGAGGTTACTCCGAGTCTATACCTTAGCTTCTCTGCTGACGTTTGCAAGAAACTTCCTTAAAAATAAGACAAAATAAAGAGTGAAAAAAAGAATCCTGCCACATCAAGCACTTAGCCGGTCCCTCTAGAACCCTTCCCAGATCATGTCTTCTCACCACCTTTGGAGTCACAGCTCCAGGCCTGACATATAAATTTTTTTTCCACTGACCTTTTAGTGTCCTTTCTGCCAGAGTGTGTAAACCATAAGCTGATGTATGAAGGCAATTTTTAGTGGTGCCACTTGTATCTGAGTGATTGCACACACTTTACGTTTCTGGCCTGCCACCCCTTCCACCTTTCGAAGATCTCTCTATTTTCTTTTAAGGGAACTGCAACAAAGGTGAAAGCAAGTTTAACTGCTTCAAGACTTTGATGGCCAGAAGCACCTGTTTGCAGGATTCGTAACTGACCAGGGCCCATCTTCAAAGCTGGAATTTTTCTTTGCTGCTCCGGGGATCAGCAGGGCAGGGTTAATGGGGTAGAGAGGTTACAGTGGCACTTCTCCCTTCCATCCCCCCGACCACAGCCAAAGCTGACAGGCATCAAAGCTCCAAGCCTTGCTGAAGCCTCGGAGGACACAGAGTCATTGTCTCCATAAATCCTAAGAGCCTGGGCCTCTGGGGACTTCCTTGGTCAGAGTTCAGGGGGAGGGAGATGGGGTGGAGGAGTAAGTGGGTATAAAGCCAGAGAAGATACCTGGCTGGTAGAATCACAGAGAGTCCTGAACTCCACCATCCTGCCATAGTGCTGTCACCCCCTCAGAAGCCAAGGTTGCTGTTTTTCCTCCGTGTGGACACAGATTCAGTCCTGCTAAGGCTCTGAAACATGTCCTGGTCTTAGAAGAGAGATGATAAGAAGCACAAGAGGAGGCAACATCGGCTCTTCTTATTCCAGCTGGGATGGAGGCTACAGCAAAAGTGCAGCATCCACCACCACCCCAGGATAGTGCATGTTCTTGTTCTTACGGTAGCTCACAAGGGATCAGGCATCAAAGTGTGAAGCAAGAGGACCCCGCCAGGTGAGATGAAGCTCACGGTGAAGGAGGAAGTGTAAAAAAGAGTTGGACTGAGCTCAATGAAGCTATTCTCAGCTACTAATATCCTCCATGCAGGAGCAACATGGGTGAGTAAAGTCTGCAATGGGAATGTGGCTCTTAGTGGACCAAATTCAAGACCACTCCACCACCATGCCATTATTGCCCTTCTGCTGCCAATCGTGGAGGATCAGAGTGCAATTTCATCAAGGGGTCCCTTTCACTGGAGCATGTCTCAAGAAGGCTGAATAAGAATGCCTGCCCACCTCAAGTAAGACCCATGGTCACTCCCCAGCTACTAGGCTCCGATTATCCCAAGAGACTAGGAATGTCTAGGTAGCCAGTGAAGATGCCCTTCACTGAAAGACCTGAAGATGACCTGGAGAGACCTTCATTGGGCTCCTCACCTTAAGTCCATGTCCTTGCCTGTGTGTCTTAACTGTCTGTGGGTAGATCACAGTAATTTACTACTACTAATAAGGTTGTAAGATTTAAAAATTTCTTTAACATATTATTTAAAATTTTGGTTTCGGGGGCTTCCCTGGTGGCGCAGTGGTTGAGAATCTGCTTGCCAATGCAGGAGACACAGGTTCGAGCCCTGGTCTGGGAAGATCCCACATGCCGTGGAGCAACTGGGCCCGTGAGCCACAACTACTGAGCCTGCGCGTCTGGAGTCTGTGCTCCGCAACAAGAGAAGCCGCGACAGTGAGAGGCCCGCGCACCGTGATGAGGAGTGGCCCCCACTTGCCACAACTAGAGAAAGCCCTCGCACAGAAACGAAGACCCAACACAGCCAAAAATAAAAATAAATAAATAAAATTTAAAAAAAAATTTTTTGGTTTCATTTTCTCACTCAAACTATTTAAATTTTGAGTGATAAAGAAAGCAAGGAAATACAGCTAGTGTCTGGGAATTGCCAAATCTGAAGACCATCTGATCTTTGTCCCTGGCCACAGAGAAAAGGACTACTGATACACCATGGAGATACATGGCAGTTATAAGTTATTATAAGGCTGTGCTTCCCTCACAAAGTCTTTGGGGAGGTGCTCAAAATCCAAACATGTGTTTGGGAGTATTTTGAGTATGTAAAAATCACCCATCACAGTTGCGGCAGCTGAGAAAAGGAAGAGAAGTTAGGGATCAACCAATGACCAGAGCAGCACAGAATAAGGGGATGGGAAAGGATACAGGCAAATGGTCAGTAGACATATGTCTTATGCCAGACCTTGGGGAGGAGAGAGGAGCTCCAAAGACAGACCCATCCAGCATCCTCTGCCAGGACCCTGGTCTGGGTGCCCAATGCAGGAAAAGTGACCAAGTTCTATCTACCATAGGGCCATCTAGTGGGGACCACAAGAGCTGGAAAGCCCAAAACATTCCATAGAAAAGGAGTGCTGGGAGCCATAGCCTCCCCCTGCTTCCAGGATGAAACACCATCTTGACTGATGATCCCGGCTCCAAGGGCTGTTGGGGACATGGCCAGTGGCATCTATGTTTTGCCAAGGATCAAGAACTCCAGGAAATCGGAGGTGCTGCTGAGGGTTCTAGCTTAGCAACTTCCTCTTCAAAAAATGGTGACAAGACTTTGAGAAGTACTCCAGTGAGAACACCAGGGAAAGCAATGGTGGTACCCCCAGGCATGGACTTTGGGCATAATTTCAGTGTGAGTATAAGAGACTAGGCCTGTCTTGGGAATGCCTGTGAGGGGCAGATTGGGGTTGGCCAAGCAGAGTTCCAAAGAACAAGAATCCTTGTGTGCCAAATGCAGAGCTGGGGCAGCTAGAAATCAATAGTAAAGAAACAGGAGCCTGGGACTTCCCTGGTGGCGCAGTGGTTAAGAATCCTCCTGCCAATGCAGGGGACACGGGTTCGAGCCCTGCCCTGGGAAGATCCCACATGCCGTGGAGCAACTAAGTCCGTGCGCCACAACTACTGAGCCTGTGCTCTAGAGCCCGTGAGCCACAACTACTGAGCCCATGTGCCACAACTACTGAAGCCCATGAGCCTAGAGCCTGTGCTCTGCAACAAGAGGAGCCACTGGAATGAGAATCCCACGCACCACAACAAAGAGTAGCCCCAGCTCGCAGCAACTAGAGAAAGCCCGCGCACAGCAATGAAGACCCAACGCAGCCAAAAATAAATAAATAAAATATAAATAAATTTATTAAAAAAAAAAAAAACAGGACCCTAATGTTCACCTCAATCAAGACAGTTGACAGATCTACCACCCTAGGAGATGCCATTGAGGGTCAGCCTTGAGACAGAAATTTAATACTAATTAAGAATCTATACCAGTCACTGTGCCAAAAAGCTTATATATATTTACCTCAGTTAAACTTGTAACAATACTGTGGTATTTTAACTACATCTTACAGATGAGTAAATTAAGGCTCAGAGAGCCTAAGTAATTTATCCAGTGTCAAAGCCCAGAGCTGTCAATCTCCAAATCCACTGATCTTTTCTGCACCACATGCCACTTCTCAGGTGATCTGCCATATTTAGCCTTTCTCAAACAGAATGGATGGGACTCAGAGGTTACAAAGGGAAAACTATGTTCTGTCCTCTTGAATCTTGGACTCAAACAACTTTTGGACTATTAAGAATGCCATACTGTTTGTAGAGTGGCCAATAGCAAAGGTTAAGATTGAGGAAGGTCAAGAAACTAAAAGATATTTTTAAATTATGGATTCATGGGCAAACTTGTGCCCACATTAGTTGGAGGACACAGCCTGTGACTTACTTATGTCATCCCCATGCTCCCATCTCCATCGGAGTAATGGTCTTGTGCTCTCACTCTCGCCTGTGTGGTGAATCTCAGAGCCCTTCCTGTCCATCTCCTCACGTGGCAGATGGAGGGAGCATGAAGAAGAAACTGCTTACAGAAGGGCTGTCCTCAGAGGAAAGGCCATGTTTCCAGTGGCACAAGAGAAGGCACCCCATTCCACTGTTTCCTGAGGTAAGTGGTGGTTTCAAGGATTCCAGAGGCTTATTCTAGGTGCTTTTCACAATTTAAGTGAGAAGAGGATTATGTCAAAACAGGGGTTCAAAAGCGTCTTGTCCCAGAGGCAAAAAATTCCATTACTTACTACTCAAAAGGGACAATTCAGCAAAGACCTCTTATTCCAGAAGTCAGTTCATTCATTCACTAATTTGTTCGTTTATTCATTCACTTATTCATTCATGAATTATTTATTGAGCCCTGCTCTATGAAGGGCACCATGCTAGGGCTAAAACAAACATGGTCCCCATCCCATGGAGCTGACAGTTCCACAAGGAAGTTAGACACTAAGCACATAAACACACAAGTACATGTGAAATTACCACTGTAGAAGTGCTACAAAGGAGAAGCACATGCGGCAATGAGAGCTTACAACAAGGGAATATAACTGAATCAGGGGAGAGGGAGGATTCCCTGATGAGTGAACAGAGAGCTGAGCTTGAGGAGGAGGTATCTAGGTGAATGGGGTTAGGGAGAGAGTTCCAAGGAGAGAAAATAGCAAGTGTAAACTCCCTGTGGCAGGAGAGGGCATGGCAAGGATGTTGGTGTAGATGGAGAGCAGAGAGAGGAGGAGGAGATGTGAAACAAGGCTGGAGACACAGACAGAACCCTGACCATGCAGTGCATGGGGTATCTTAAAGACTGAGGTCTTTACCCTAAAACCAAAGGAAAGCCACTGAGGAGTTTTCGCTGGTAGAGGAACTGACATATCAGAGCTGCAGTTCAAAAACATCATGCTGGTTTGCATGTGAAGAATGCATTTAAATGAGACCAGAATGAAAGGGGAGAGCCAGTAAGGAGATGGTTTGCCAGCTCCAACAAGGTTATGGTGACTTGGATTAGGGTATTTGAATGAAGACAGAGCTAAGTGGACTGACTCAGATTATTTAGGAGGTAATTCAACAGATCTACGTGATGGGCTGATTATAGAAGATGAGGAAGGTAAAAGTAACTAGGCATAACTTGTAGCTTTCTAGCCAACGTGAGCAAATTATTTCTCCTAGAAAGCAGAAGTATGAAACCCTCTGTCAGAAGCACATGAGTTCTTTCAGGGAAAAAGCACTGTTGCTGGAGAAGCAAGGGAAAGGAATAGAGGGATGTCCTGGGGACCTGTAAGGCCACACCTTCTCAAGGACAGCCAGAAGCTTCATAGATCCATGCACAGCCTGTTCTCCCCGCACTCCCCTCCCCTCCCCCTCCCTCTGAATCACTGGTGCACATCAGGATGCTGGGCACAAAGTAGGTGCCCCATCTTAAGGGGAGAGGAGACATTAGAGGACCAGTTCCACCAGGAATTATCAGTTTGCCCTTCAACAAGTCTCACAACCTCTATGCTCCTCAATTTGAGGGCAATGAACCAGATTCATGGTTTTCAGTGCTTCTCAGAAACCAAGTTTTCTGGAGCATCTACATGGCCACTGGGGTTTGCACCCCAACATACACCTCCCTCCACTTCATTCCATCCCAAAACACCAAATCCTTATTTCCCTTTCTGATGTGTTTGCCTGTTGGGATTTTACAAAGGAAGTTACTTTCCTTTGGGGAGAAAAAAAATGTTTCCCAGAAAAAGTAAGGAAATACCTGTCGCCAGGAGAGGCCTCAGATCTCTGAATAGAATAGAAATTCTATTTTTGGGGTCCTAAATGGAAAGGACAGAAAACTTCTGAAAGGAGAATCTCCTAGATACTGGCTCTCCACCACAGGGGATGAAAAAAAAATCACTTCCAAGTTTAAAGCGGCTGCCATAGCATCATTTCCCTCAGGGAAAGACTCCCTACTGTCTGCTTTCCATGACCTTCCAGTTACCACCAAGCCTCACCCTTCTGGTCTCCCTCATGCCTTCACCAAGGCCCATGTGAGGTAAAGGAGAAGCAGTTTAGATGAACTATAGTCTCCTTCTGCCCCTTCCTCCATGGCCCACTGTCTTATCTCCCCAGCCTCTCTAGTTTTTAGGAGAAAGGTTTCATTACTGAGTGCAGCCAGGAGTCATAGTAGCCCTTGATTGATGCTGTCAGTTAGATGAAGAGCTCTTGTGGCAGAAATTGTCTTTTCTTCATTAAGTTTGAAAACATGCCCACAGGCTAGTCTGTGATCTGCTCATCAATAAATGGAAATATACTGAGAGACCCAAATCATGCCAGGATTTAGTCAAGAAAGGATGTATACCTTGTCAGTTTCCTGCCTCAAGTAAGAATTCCTAAAATCCCCTGTCTTCACTCACCTCAGCCTGAGGTCTGAGGGGAAGGGGAAGAGAGACATCAGTTTTGATGTGAGGCTCTCCTTGAGATGGACCATCACTTAACAGCCTCCAATCTATGGGACAGAAAAGTCTTCCATTTATACACAGAGGTCTTCCATCTCTGATTCTTTCCAGGACCATCTGGGGAACTGGTTCCCTGAGGAAGGGATACTGGCAGAACTCTGAGTATGTCACCAATGACTCAGTCATGAGGAAACTCCTTCAACACAGCCTCCAAGGACTTCAAGAAGGCTGAAGATGGTAGGGGCTGTGTTTACCAGGATTCCCAAATGTCTGTGCAAGACTGCAGGACAAGAGGCAGCCATTGCTAAAGGGCTAGAATACAATGAAGAGAGAAAGGAAGTAAAAAAGGGAGTGGTGGGGAGGAAAGAAAATAACCGCTCAGAAAAGCCAAGCAGGAACCTAACCTGCCTTAGGAAATAAAATTAAAAAGAGTTCTACTTTTTGTCATCAAAGTCAAGAGAACAAAACACACCAAAAATAAAAACAATGAAAAAACGAGCAAGCACCAAAACTGCCATCAAGCCAACAGGCATTATTAGCTTAAGACTCTAACCTGCAGGTTTTCAACAATTAACTTTTAAAGTGATTGTTCACCAATCCACCTTGATTTCATTAGGTGGAGTAATGTCAATATTGGCAGGCTTTTCCTAAAATTCCGGCTGTGCAGAGATAATGCCATCAATGCTGGGCGCCTGGGCCATGGGGTGAGGATGGGGGTAGGAGGCTGTTCTCACATTGTTTGGCTCATGATTTTCATTTTCTTGCATGTTTTTTTCTTCTCATCACCAGGCTTTGCTCTTTTCCTTGCCAAGGAGCATTACTTGTCATTGAATTGCAGCCTCTGGTGGCAGTTTCACAGAGAGTCTCAAAAAGCAGCGGTGACGGGCCATGCTGTTGTGTCCCTGAACATGCTACTTCTCAATTTCTCCCGATCCCATCTAGGAATTTTGGGGCCTGTATTTGTGCTCATTCAAACATTTTATGTCAGGGTTTTGTAACTGTCCTTTTCATCATTTTATTTAACAGTTTTTAAAAGCCAATCTTCATTCATTCATTCATTCATTCAACTAACATAACTGGTCACTTACCATGAGCCACAGTCTCCCTCCCCTTGTGTGGAGATGAAAGAGGGAAAACAATTTCAAAACATTAATGGGGCACCATGGAACATGGAGAGCATCCTACTAAGATCAGAAGGTCAGGGAAAGCCTCTCACATGAGGAAAGGCTAGAGATGCAGCTGAAAAGAGAAGCAGAACATAGCAGGGAAGAGTGTATGGAGCAGGAAAAGGAGAATGTCCAGGCAATGGGAGAACCACGTCTAAAGGGCCAGAAGGCAGAGAAGCAGAACGTGGTGTATTTGAGGAACCATCACAGTAATAAATTATATTAATGCAGCACTTACTCTATGCAAGATCCTGTGGAGCACTTCACACATATTATTTCATTTAATGTTCACAACACCCCTGGCAGGTATATAGTATTATTACTCTTATTTTCAGATAAGATATTAAAGAAGTTAACTTCAAGAGATCAGACAGCCATTAAGTAGGATTTGAACTGTTGCTTTGATTTCAGAACGTATGCACCGCCACTGAGGCAGACAGCTGAGGCTTATTAGTTAGAGTGCTTGGTGTAATGGGAAAGATGAGTGGTGTTAAAAATGAGGATTAACAGGTACAGGAGCCTTGCATGAATACTAAGGAGTCTGGACACTACAGGCGTACCTCCTTTTATTGTGCTTGGCTTTACTGCGCTTTGCAGATATTACATTTTTTACAAATTGAAGGTTTGTGGCAACCCTGCATCAAGCAAGTCTATCAGCGCCATTTTTTCCAATAGCATTTGCTCACTTCATGTTTCTGTGTTACATGTTGGTAGTTCTTGCAATATTTTTAACTTTTTCATTATTATTATATTTGTTACGGTGATCTGTGATCAGTGATCTTTTTTGTTACTACTACAACTTGCTGAAGGTTCAGATGATGGTTAACATTTTTTAGCAATAAAGTACTTTTTAATTAAGGTATGTACATTGGGGTTTTTAAAACATAATGCTATTGCACACTTAATAGACTAAGTATAGTGTAAACATAACTTTTACATGTACTGGAAAACCAAAAATTCCATGACTTGCTTTATTGTGATATTCGCTTTATTACGGTAGTCTGGAACCAAACCTTCAATATCTCCAAGGTATGCCTGAATTCAGTAGTCATTTAGGAGCCATGAAGGATTTAGGCAGAAATGAGAGATAACTAGATTTGGAAAGATCACTCTGGTGGCAAAGAATTATGATGGTGAAAAAGGAGAAAAATAATCTCTTTAGCATTTCATCCAAACCTTTTCTGGTTTCTCTCTAGAAGCACCCCTACCTCCACTTTAAAAAATAAAATGAAAATAGAGAAGAGGCACAAGACTCTTTTTCAAATATAAAGGGTACTGTAGACTTTGCTTCTACCCAAAATTGAGTAAAAGATTGGATTTATCCTCCTGCCTAAAACAACAAAAAAGCAAACAACATATATAAAAAATTGATTTTCAAAACACTGGACATCAGGCAATGAAGGTCAAGGATCCCTGAGAAATGCACCTACAATTGTCCCAACTTACTGCCTGGAGAGAACTTCCAGGTCACAGTGGAAGGAGAGGGACCCATATGGAGCCCAGTGATCTCCTTGAGTTAAAAAGACAGAGCGGGAGTCCTGTAGACAATTGAGTTTTCAGGGCAGAGTAGTGGAGAGGAGAAAGATGCACAGAAAAAGAGAGAATTCTGGAAATCTGAAGAAGGTTCCCCTCTAGAATTAAGTTGAGCACTGATCAGCTAAAGTGTGTGAGGAAACTATTCAAGACCAGGGGCAAAAAATCATTTGAAAGGATTAGAGGTGAAAAGAAATGGCACCTCTTTCCACCAGCCAGAGTGCAAAAACCTAATAATTGTACAAAGAAGAATTTTGCCTCAGTAGTAGGGAAAATTAACCCTAGACTACTCTGCTCTGATCCTGCCTAACAAAGCATAGAAACAAGAACTGAAAGGCTCAAACTATTTCCAACTAGTTTAATAATGTCCCGGGGGGGGGAAAAAAAAAAGCTCAAAAATATTTATAGAAATACTAAAATATATAACATCAAACAGGATAAAATTCTCAATATCTAGTATCCAATTAAAAATGATAATGCATGCAAAGCAGAAAAATATGACCATAATTTAGAAGAAAAATCAATAAATTAAAATTGACTCAGAATTGATACTGATGATAGAATTAGTAGACAAGGACCCTAAAAGAATTGTTAAAACTATACTCTATGTGTTCAAGAACGTAAAGGAATACTTTAGCATGTAAATTGAGACATGAGAGATATAAAAAAGGCTCAACTCTAACTTCTTTTTTTTTGGTCACGAGGCATGTGGGATCTTAGTTCCCTGACCAGGGATCAAACCCATGCCCCCTGCAGCGAAAGGGCAGAGCCTTAACCACTGGACTGCCAGGAAATTCCTAAATCTAACTTCTAAACATAAAAACTACTATGCCTGAGATAAAATACATACTAGGGACTTCCCTGGTGGCTCAGTGGTAAAGAATCCACTTGCCAATGCAGGGAACACGGGTTCGAGCCCTGGTCCGGGAAGATCCCACATGCCATGGAGCAACTAAGCCCGTGTGCCACAACTACTGAGCCTGTGATTTAGAGCCCGTGAGCCACAACTACTGAGCCCACGTGCCACAACTACTGAAGCCCACATGCCTAGAGCCTGTGCTCTGCAACAAGAGAAGCCACTGCAATGAGAAGCCCACACACCGCAACAAAGAGTAGCCCCCCGCTCACCACAACTAGAGAAAGCCCACGCACAGCAATGAAGACACAATGCAGCCAAAAATAAATACATAAATACATAAATTTATTTTTAAAAAAATACATACTACATTAGATTAAGAACAGATTAGACATTGCAAAAGGGAGCATTGGTAAACTTGAAAATATAGCAATAGAAACTTTCCAAAATGAAAAAAAAAAAAAAGGAACAGAGAATCTGTGAGCTGGGGGACAACTATGAGAGGCTGAATATTCATGTTATTGATATTTTAGTCTCTGAAAGGGAGAAGGACATAAAATAATACTTGAAAAAATATTGGCTGAAAAATTTCCAAATTTGATGAAAATTATAAATCACATAACCAAGAAGCTCAGTGAACTCCAAGCACAAGAAACAGAAGAAAAACATACCAAAGCACATCCTAAGCAAATTTCTCAAACCCAATGATAAACAGGTAATCTTAAAAGCAGCTGGAGAAAAAAAAGACACATTACATCCAGAGGAACAAAGATTAAAAATAGAGGCAGATTTTCCCTTAGAAATGGTCCAAACTAGAACACAATGGAATGACATCTCTACAGTACTGGATGGTGAAAAACTGTCAACATAGAATTCTTTACCTTGTGAAAAATAAAGACAAAATAAATATTTTTTTCAGATGTTCAAAAGCTAAAAGATTTCATTATCAGCAGATCTGCACTGTGAAAAATATTAAAGGAAGTACCTCAAGCAGAAGGAAAACGATAGCAGATGTAAATCTGAAGCTACACAAAGAAATGAAGAGTACTAGATATGGTAACTAAATGGGTAAAAATATACTTTTAAATTTATTATTTAAATTACTTTAAAAGATAATTGACAATTTAAGAAAAAGTAATAAAAATTCATTGCGGGGTTTATAACATACCTAAAAGTAAAATCTATGATAAGAATAGCATAAGGGTCAGAAGGAGAGAAATGGAAATACACCATTGTAAAGTTTTTGTACTATACCTAAAGCGGTATAATATCACTTAAAGGTAGACTGTGATAAATTATGATGTGTACTATAATCTGGGCATACTTCATGTTCACAGGAGGGGCAGTTGTGTGGAGGAAGCCCATACCGAGTGCAGAAGCACATGATGTAGCCAAGATTCATGGTGAGTTATACACAAGATACAATGTGGCTGTATCTATTCTATTTCTGCCATCCTTCACTTGCACAGCTGATTCTCAAGAGAAACAGTTCAGTGGAATTTGATAATGGTAGGGCTATCCATCTTTTCATTCCTTGATCAAAATACCATTTTTTATACTATTATGTGAATTGTATTTATGTTTTATAATTTAAAGCTGATAACATGTGTACTTGACATGTGTACTTGACCATAATTCTTATGGTTTCAAATTTTCTCCCTTTGGGAAGGTAGGGGGCAGGAAGATGTGTCTTGAAATACATTATCTTAAGGGAGTAAAACCTCTCAGGAAGGTTTTTTTGGGGGAGGGATCTCTACTGTTTGATTTCAACAGTTCCAATATCCTAAAAAAATGGCATAAAATCTTTGGATGGGCCTAAATCTGGAATTGTTATCATGTTTTTTCAATGCCAAGCCCCTGAGGGCAATAATATTTATATTTTAATAAGTCTGGACAAAGTTTAAAGGCTGCTGTTCTCCCAAACAAGATGACAATATGTGAGTTAGACACTTGGTTCAGATTCAATCTCTGACTTCATCCTGAGGAGGTGAGCTATGCTCTTGAAACAATGACCTTCTCCTGGAGCTACTACTAGAATATTCAGCAGAATTGCCCCAAGGAGGAGCCAGTACAGCTCTAACAGGAATTCTGTGGGATTTTCATGGCCTGGTGAGGCCCAGAACAATAGTATTTACTGTTGACAGAAGCATTTTCCTGCTGACAGACAGAAGTGACTAGAGTGATGTATCAGGTGCTAGATAATTGAATGTAGAGTGCCATGTATTCTTCTGTTGTTGAATGCAGTATTCTATAAAGGTCAATTACGTCAAATTAGTTGATGTCAGGTTAGTACTGTTTAGTTCTTCCATATCCTTATTGGCTTTTTTCTATATATGTTCTATTATTAAGAGGAGGTGCTAAAATCTGTCATTACCACTGCATGTTTGTTTTTTCTCTTTGCAGTTCTACCAGTTTTTTGCTTCGTGTTTGGAAGTTGTTATGTTCATAATATTAGGTGCATAAATGTTTAAGATTGTTATGTTCTATGATGAGGAGACTACTTTATCATCATTAAATGGGCCTCTTTATCCCTTGTAATATTCTTTGCTCTGAAATCTACTTTGATATTAATATAGCCACTCCAGCTCTCTTTAGATTAGTTTTAATGATATATCTTTTCCATCAATTTACTTATATTTATGTCTTGATATTTAAAGGAGGTTTCTTGTAAAAAGCACATAGTGGATCTTACTGTTTTTTATCCACTGTGCCCATCTCTGTGACCATTTACATTTAATGTAACTGTTGACATAGCCAAGTTTAAATCTATAAATCTATCAAATCTCTCATCTTGTTATTCATTTTATATTTGAATTATCTGCTTTTCTTCCCCCTTTCCTCTTTTTCTCCCTTCTTTGGATTAAATATTTTTATGATTCCATTCTATCTCTATTGTTGATTACTATGTACAATTCTTTGTTTTGTTATTTTAATGGTTGCCCAGCCTACCAGCATGACCATTTTCATTAAATTAATTGTTCAAGTTAAAAAAAAAAAACAGATTTTTAATCAGCTGATAAAAAAGAAAATGTTGACTGGAACTATGTCTGTACATTTCTAGAATCTTGAACTGGGATCTATATCTACTGAAAATATCTCCTCCATACATCTATTCGCATAAAGACTTAAACGCTATTAAATTCTACTTGGAGGCCAAGCTGCCCCAAGCAAAGAGCAGTCAGTGAGTTTGAGATGGGATGAAGAAGATGAGTGCAGAGGATGCACCTATCAATTAATAAGTGAGAGACCTACTATGTGTCCAGCATGGAGTGTTAGATTCATCATTTATGGAACCTTCACCACAGTTCTATTTGGTAATTGTTATCCAATTTTACAGATGCATAAAGTAAGATTCAGATGACAAATTATTGAGCAGATTTACAGAGTAACACAAATAGCAAAAGAGGAGAAGTCACTAGAATCCAGATCTGTCTGGCCTAAAGACCATATACAGGCTCGAGCTTAGATGACCTACAGATCTGGGACAGTTGTCAGAAATTATGTCCCTATCATCTAACACAGCATCTGCCTATCACCAAATGAGTGCTCAATAAGTATTCACTGAATGAATAACAAGGTAGAGATGCGAGGACAAAGATGGACTCACATACTGCCCACCTCATGAGGGTGTCTGTGCTGATCCTAAAGATATCCAGTCACAGAGGTATCTCCTTTTATAAAACGCTGTCGCACCTACCCCTTAGCACACCACACAACTTTTGGGAGGGAGACTCTCAAACTCTTCCTTTCCCTAGAAGAAAATTTCTGTATTTCCAATCTACTGAGGAGCCAATAAGGACATCTTTCTCCAAGACTGGGATGGATTCCACTAATGATGGCTTAGTTGAAATAAAGAGCAACTTTTCAAAAGTTGGGAATTAGCTATAGATATAAGCAAGTTAAAGTCATCTATAGCCATAGATGGACGTGTTTTTATATCAATTGAAACAGAAAAACTGTAGATGGGGACTGGTTTTAGTTCAGGCCTAAACTCAGTAGCACTTCTTGATGAGGAGGCAGAACAGAACTACTTAATCATGATGAAAGTTCTGTCTTCACTTTAGGATTGATTTTTAAAAGGTGATGTGAATTTTCATGTGGACCAAGAGAGTCACCAAAGACATTCCCCAATGTTGCCACACAGCCTATAACAAGATCCCTGACAGAACACAGGAGGTAAAGATGGGATCCAGGCCTAGACCTGGTCCAGCAGAGTATTTTAGGCTTCCAAAATCAGGGTGTGAGCATAAGTCAAGAGTCAGGCATTAAGTAGGACCAGTCAGGCTTTTGGAGCTGCCCTCTGTGAGCCCTCTGTCTCCTTTTTAGGCTCATGCCTCCACTCTCAAGATTAGACATGGGCTGTAATCCTTGTTCACAGAGAATCTAGCCACGACATTCGTTGCTAGAGCCGTTGAGAACTAGGATCTCAGTGCATAAAGATGACCCACCTGTCCAATCAGGTGCTCCTCTTTGCCCCCAATTACATCACGAAGACTCAGAGTTATAAACCAGGTTATTACTTTTAGTAAAATAGTAATCATCTCTTACATTTAAATGGTGCTTTACAACTTACAAAGCACTTTCATTTCTATTATCCCATGGACAAGGCCAAATAGGCCTGACAGCAGGGCAAATAAACAAAGCAAGAACTATTAAAAAAAAAAAAAAAAAAAAGCCACCCTGAGTACAAACACTGAAAATCCAAGAATAAAAGAAAATCGAAAACTAGAAACTTAAACCTATAACCATGGCCAAAGAGGAGAGAAACAAGTGGATCAAGAACCTACAGAGCAGGGCTTCCCTGGTGGCGCAGTGGTTGAGAATCTGCCTGCCAATGCAGGGGACACGGGTTCGAGCCCTGGTCTGGGAAGATCCCACATGCCGCGGAGCAACTTGGCCCGTGAGCCACAACTACTGAGCCTGCGCGTCTGGAGCCTGTGCTCCGCAACAAGAGAGGCCACGATAGTGAGAGGCCTGCGCAGAGCAATGAAGAGTGGCCCCCACTCACCGCAACGAGAGAAAGCCCTCGCACAGAAACAAAGATCCAACACAGCTAAAAATAAATAAATAAATTTAAAAAAAAAAAAAAAAAAAAAAGAACCTACAGAGCAAAGCAGCATACAAATTGGAGGAATCAATATGAGTCACAAGAAAACCAAAGCTACAGATCAAAATCTAAACCACACCAGCCAATTCTGAAATAACCACTTACATCTCTGAATACAGGAACAATGTGACTTCTCCGAGATAAATCATTGACATTAATTACCTGCAAAGATTTGGTGAACACAGAGCCTCTATTTTATTTAGGTAGCAAGACACTGTAAAAAGAAATCTTAACTCAAGCAGAGTGTCCATTCTTGCATTGTTTTTCTAAGTTTTTCTAATTCTGATCCTAGGTTCAAAATAAAATGTCCAACTCAGCATACCCACTCAATCTCAGTCATCAGCAACACTTAACTAAAGCACACTGCTGGGCACACATGTCTCTGAGCCTTGTCCCTGTAATGGTACAAGATGATTGTTATTTTATTCAATATAATAACCTTTTATAAATATAATAATAAAAATAAAATTATAATACTATAAAATATACACACACATTATATATAGTAACGTTGTTTATAACTCTGAGCCTTCTTGCTGGGATCAAGCGCAGAGGGGAAGACCCGGCTGAATTACATCATCTTTATGAACTGGTTTTCACAGAACAACAACACAGACTACCATATTAATAGCCCACATTAGTTTACTTGCTTGTAATGATTAGAAAGGGAGAATGACTTTCCCTCCCTAACACCCATCCTAGTGGGGTCTCTGAGGACCATCAACTCACAAAAATGTTCATTCTAGGACATTTTGGCTCTCCATAATTCAAACCCAAAAGTCAAATTTAATTTATTCAGATTAATATGAGAGACAGCTCAGCCTAGAAATTAACCAAAAGTCAAATTATTACATAATGGTAATATTATTCAGAGTGCATTCAATAAATTTGAACAGGCTGTCAACCATTAGTTGATTGGCGTCCCTCAGTACCCTAACAAAAAGGATGATCTCTAATGGATTTATCAATATTTGTTCACGTGAACTTCTAATAGTCTCAGAAATGGCTGGTTGGCCCTCTGAGGCTGGCTAAGCATTTTCTTGCTAGTTTGTTTGAATGGTGTGTAGCTTTAGAATTGGGGTGATCTGTATTTGGATCTATATTTAACTCCTGTGACACTCAGTTTCCTCATTTGTAAAAAGTTCACCTCACAGAACTATTATAAGGATTAAGTAAGATAATGCATGTAAAACAACCATCTTAGTACCTGGCATATGTTGGGCATCCAGGAAATATTTCCTTTTGTGTTTTCTTTGAAAATCCTGTTTTGGCCAAAAAAACATCATCAATTTGGCATGCCCTCGGTCTAAATTATCACCAATTATAAATGAGTGGAAAGCCAAAGAATGAAGTGTGTATAATTATACATACATCAGAACATTTCTACGGCCTGTGTTTATAGATACATATTTAGACCTGCCTTGAATTCTCTTATAAAATTTTAGGCTCCTTAGAAGAGTCAATGATTTTACTCCTTACTTCTTTTGTAATTCCCTTTGAAAACCTAGTGCACCCTGTTCTTAGCTAGCATTCAGTTACTGTATCGGGTATATTTACAATACGTGCACGCATAAAGCTGAGTCACTGGGGAGTGAGCTATCCATGCTTGTGAATATTCCTGATAGCTGAACCCTACTGTATTATGAATATGCCTTAGAATGTTGAGGCAGTTTTAGATGAGCTATTTCTACCATTTTATGTATTTCCCCACCTTTTTATACCAAGTTTATTAAATGTATCCTCATCTGTTTGGTTGCTCAGAAACAAGGATTTCATGTTACAGGATTAGCCTATAGTATAGCTATGCCATCATGAATGCTGGAAATGGAGAGTTTCTGCACAAATGTCCCATCTCCCAAGCAACAGCCATGAGCTTGAACCCATGCATGTGGAAACATCTACTTGGAGAGCTCTTTTTGCATATTTTCTGGCTCTTGGTCATTATGATGGCTAATTTTATGTGTCAATTTGACTGGGCCATAGAGTGCCCAGACATTTGGTCAAACATAATTCTGGGTGTGTCTGAGAGAGTGTTTCTGGATCAGATTAACACTTGAATAGGTAGACTGAGTAAAACAGACTGCCCTCCCTAATGTGCATGGGCTTCATCTAATCAATTGAAGAGCTACCAAAACAGAGCAGAAAGTTTAGAGAGAACTCCTCCTGACTGGCTGCTTAAACTAAGACAGGGGTCTTTTCCTTCAGACTTGAACTGAAATATCAGCAATGGGGCCTGCCGGCTTTCAGACTGAAACTTACACCATTGGCTCTCCTGGTTCTCAGACCTTTCAACTCAGACTGGAACTACACCATCAGTTCTCCTGTGTCTTCAGCTTGCCAACTGCAGGTCTTGAGACTTCTCAACCTCCATAATCACATGAGCCAATTCTTTATAATATATATAGAACATATATTTTAAATATATTTAATATATTATATTTATATATTTCATTACATATTTTCATTTTTATTTTAATATGTTTAACTTACTATTTTATTATACAATAAATAATAATATGAATATTCATAAATATAAGTAAATACTTATTGTATATTGTATATTTATTTTACTATTTATTATATTTTAATTTTTATTTATATATTTTATTATATTTATTTATAAAGTTATTTGTTAAATATTATATATACAGATATAGATAGATAGATAGATAGATAGATAGATAGATAGATAGATAGATAGATAGCTATCTCTTGTAGATTCTGTTTCTCTGGAGAACCCTAATAACCCTGTTATGTACAGCTACCCTAGACCTAGACAAGAAGGATTGTTGCCATAGGCCTCATACTTCAGAAAAGGCTATATATATCACAAACAAACAAAATTAAAGATATTTATTAAAGAACACATTGGCACCTCTGTCATTCAGGGCACAACACTCATTGCTGCCACAGCATAACCAGTAACCCTAAACATCCACTCTCATGATCAACCCTGTTGAGGCCCCAGGAAAGTCTTCTCCACATCTCGCTCCCTGTATTCTCAAAACATGAAGCAGCTGTGTTTGAATGCCATGAACATTTGTGGGCTGCACTGCTGCTGACATTGATATTGACACTACTTCAGAAAAACTGAGCATTAGAATTGCTTGGCTAAAAGAACAGACATATGAGTTATCTTGTCAAATCTTCCCTCTTAGATAGCTTGAATTCAATAGATTCTCGCATAACTTTGGTTTCCCAGCACTGCTGAGCATTCTTTTCATGCTTTTGTTTGTGTCCTAATTCATGACTTCAGAGGTACTTGTGAATAAGCACAGTATTCAAAACAGCTGCACAGGGTAACTAGGAAACGTTTTGCATATTCAACAATTCATACAATCCTTAAGCTTATATATTTAGATAAACCTAGGTGTAACATTCATGAAGCATGATACTAAATCTTTAGCCTAACAAGTAGATGGACATTAAATACTAAAATTAAGAATAATTTAATTTTTTTTTTTAATTTTTAAATTTTATTTTTTTTTTATACAGCAGGTTCTTATTAGTCATCAATTTTACACACATCAGTGTATACATGTCAATCCCAATCTCCCAATTCATCACACCACCACCACCACCACCCCGCCACTTTCCCCCCTTGGTGTCCATACGTTTGTTCTCTACATCTGTTTCTCAATTTCTGCCCTGCAAACCGGTTCATCTGCACCATTTTTCTAGGTTCCACATATATGCGTTAATATACAATATTTGTTTTTCTCTTTCTGACTTACTTTACTCTGTATGACAGTCTCTAGATCCAACCACGTCTCAACAAATGACCCAATTTCATTCCTTTTTATGGCTGAGTAATATTCCATTGTATATATGTACCACACCTTCTTTATCCATTCGTCTGTCGATGGGCATTTAGGTTGCTTCCATGACCTGGCTATTGTAAATAGTGCTGCAATGAACATTGGGGTGCATGTGTCTTTTTGAATTATAGTTTTCTCTGGGTATATGTCCAGTAGTGGGATTGCTGGATCAGATGGTAATTCTATTTTTAGTTTTTAAGGAAGCTCCATACTGTTCTCCATAGTGGCTGTATCAGTTTACATTCCCACCAACAGTGCAAGAGGGTTCCCTTTTCTCCACACCCTCTCCAGCATTTGTTTGAAGATTTTCTGATGATGCCCATTCTAACTGGTGTGAGGTGATACCTTATTGTAGTTTTGATTTGAATTTCTCTAATAATTAGTGATGTTGAGCAGCTTTTCATGTGCTTCTTGGCCATCTATATGTCTTCTTTGGAGAAATGTCTATTTAGGTCTTCTGCCCATTTTTGGATTGGGTTGTTTGTTTTTTTAATATTGAGCTGCATGAGCTGTTTATATATTTTGGAGATTAATCCTTTGTCCGTTGATCTGTTTGCAAATATTTTCCCCCATTCTGAGAGTTGTCTTTTCGTCTTGTTTATGGTTTCCTTTGCTGTGAAAAAGCTCTTAAGTTTCATTAGGTCCCATTTGTTTATTTTTGTTCTTATTTCCTTTACTCTAGGAGGTGGATCAAAAAAGATCTTGCTGTGATTTATGTCAAAGAGTCTTCTTCCTATGTTTTCCTCTAAGAGTTTTATAGTGTCCGGTCTTACATTTAGATCTCGAATCCATTTTGAGTTTATTTTTGTGTATGGTGTTAAGGAGTGTTCTAATTTCATTCTTTTACATGTAGCTGTCCAGTTTTCCCAGCACCACTTAGTGAAGAGACTGTCTTTCCTCCATTGTATATCCTTGCCTACTTTGTCATAGATTAGTTGACCATAGGTGTGTGGGTTTATCTCTGGGCTTTCTATCTTGTTCCATTGATCTATGTTTCTGTTTTTGTGCCAGTACCATATTGTCTTGATTACTGTAGCTTTGTAGTATAGTCTGAAGTCAGGGAGACTGATTCCTCCAGCTCTGTTTTTTTCCCTCAAGACTGCTTGGGCTATTCGGGGTCTTTTGTGTCTCCATACAAATTTTAAGATTTTTTGTTCTAGTTCCGTAAAAAATGCCATTGGAAATTTGATAGGGATTGCATTGAATCTGTAGATTGCTTTGGGTAGTATAGTCATTTTCACAATATTGATCCTTCCACTCCGAGAACATGGTATATCTCTCCATCTGTTGGTATTATCTTTAATTTCTTTCATCAGTGCCTTACAGTTTTCTGCATACAGCTCTTTTGTCTCCCTAGGTAGGTTTATTCCTAGGTGTTTTATTCTTTTTGTTGCAATGGTAAATGGGAGTGTTTCCTTAGTTTCTCTTTCAGATTTTTCATCATTAGTGTATAGGAATGCCAGAGATTTCTGTGCATTAATTTTGTATCCTGCAACTTTACCATATTCATTGATTAGCTCTAGTACTTTTCTGGTCACATCTTTAGGATTCTCTATGTATAGTATCATGTCATCTGCAAACAGTGACAGTTTTACTTCTTCTTTTCCAATTTGTATTCCTTTTATTTCTTTTTCTTCTCTTTTGCCGTGGCTAGGACTTCCAAAACTATGTTGAATACTAGTGGTGAGAGTGGACATCCTTGTCTTGCTCCTGATCTTAGAGGAAATGCTTTCAGGTTTTCACCATTGAGAATGATGTTTGCTGTGCGTTTGTCATATATGGCCTTTATTATGTTGAGGTAGGTTCCATCTATGCCCACTTTCTGGAGAGTTTTTATCATAAATGGGTGTTGAATTTTGTCAAAAGCTTTTTCTGCATCTATTGAGATGATCATATGGTTTTTATTCTTCAAATTGTTAATATGGTGTATCACATTGATTGATTTACGTATATTGAAGAATCCTTGCATCCCTGGGATAAATCCCACTTGATCACGGTGTATGATCCTTTTAATGTGTTGTTGGGTTCTGTTTGCTAGTATTTTGTTGAGGATTTTTGCATCTATATTCATCAGTGATATTGGTCTGTGATTTTCTTTTTTTGTGGTATCTTTGTCTGGTTTTGGTATCAGGGTGATGGTGGCCTCATAGAATGAGTTTGGGAGTGTTCCTTCCTCTGAAATTTTTTGGAAGAGTCTGAGAAGGATGGGTGTTAGCTCTCCTCTAAATGTTTGATAGAATTCACCTGTGAAGCCATCTGGTCCTGGACTTTTGTTTGTTGGAAGATTTTTAGTCACAGTTTCAATTTCATTACTTGTGATTGGTCTGTTCATATTTTCTGTTTCGTCCTGGTTGAGTCCTGGAAGGTTATACCTTTCTAAGAATTTGTCCATTTCTTCCAGGTTGTCCATTTTATTGGCATAGAGTTGCTTGTGGTAGTCTCTTATGATGCTTTGTATTTCTGCGGTGTCTATTGTAACTTCTCCTTTTTCATTTCTGATTTTATTGATTTGAGTCCTCTCCCTCTTTTTCTTGATGAGTCTGGCTAATGGTTTATCAATTTTGTGTATCTTCTCAAAGAACCAGCTTTTAGTTTTATTGATCTTTGCTATTGTTTTCTTTCTATTTCATTTATTTCTGCTCTGATCTTTATGATTTCTTTCCTTCTGCTAACTTTGGGTTTTGTTTGTTCTTCTTTCTCTAGTTCCTTTAGGTGTAAGGTTACATTGTTTACTTGAGATTTTTCTTCTTTCTTGAGGTAGGCTTGTATAGCTATAAACTTCCCTCTTAGAACTGCTTTTGCTGCATCCCATAGGTTTGGGATCATCGTGTTTTCGTTGTCATTTGTCTCTAGGTATTTTTTGATATCCTCTTTGATTTCTTCAGTGATCTCTTGCTTATTTAGTACGTATTGCTTAGCCTCCATGTGTTTGTGTTTTTTACATTTTTTTCCCTGTAATTGATTTCTAATCTCATAGCGTTGTGGTCAGAAAAGATGCTTGATATGACTTCAATTTTCTTAAATTTATTGAGGCTTGATTTGTGACCCAAGATGTGATCTATCCTGGAGAATGTTCTGTGCACACTTGAGAGGAAAGTGTAATCCGCTGTTTTTGGATGGAATGTCCTATAAATATCAATTAAATCTATCTGGTCTGTTGTGTCATTTAAAGCTTCTGTTTCCTTATTTACTTTCATTTTGGATGATCTGTCCATTGGTGTAAGTGAGGTGTTAAAGTCCCCCACTATTATTGGGTTGCTGTCAATTTCCTCTTTTATAGCTGTTAGCAGTTGCCTTATGTATTGAGGTGCTGCTATGTTGGGTGCATATATATTTATAATTGTTATATCTTCTTCTTGGATTGATCCCTTGATCATTATGTAGTGTCCTTCTTTGTCTCTTGTAACATTCTTTATTTTACAGTCTATTTTATCTGATATGAGTATTGCTACTCCAGCTTTCTCTCCATTTCCATTTGCATGGAATATCTTTTTCCATCTCCTCACTTTCAGTCTGTATGTGGCCCTAGGTCTTAAGTGAGTCTCTTGTAAACAGCATATAGATGGGTCTTGTTTTTGTATCCATTCAGCAAGCCTGTGTCTTTTGGTTGGAGCATTTAATCCATTCACGTTTAAGGTAATTATCGATATGTATGCTCCTATGACCATTTTCTTAATTGTTTTGGGTTTGTTTTTGTAGGTCCTTTTCTTCTCTTGTGTTTCCTGCCTGGAGAAGTTCCTTTAGCATTTGTTGTAGAGCTGGTTTGGTGGTGCTGAATTCTCTTAGCTTTTGCTTGTCTGTAAAGCTTTTGATTTCTCCATCGAATCTGAATGAGATCCTTGCCAGCTAGAGTAATCTTGGTTGTAGGTTCTTCCCTTTCATCACTTTAAGTATATCATGCCACTCCCTTCTGGCTTGCAGAGTTTCTGCTGGGAAATCAGCTGTTAACCTTATGGGAGTTCCCTTGTATGTTATTTGTCATTTTTCCCTTGCTGCTTTCAATAGTTTTTCTTTGTCTTTGACGTTTGCCAATTTGATTACTATGTGTCTCGGCATGTTTCTCCTTGGGTTTATCCTGTATGGGACTCGCTGTGCTTCCTGGACTTGGGTGGCTATTTCCTTTCCCATGTTAGCGAAGTTTTCGACTATAATCTCTTCAAATATTTTCTCTGGTCCTTTCTCTCTCTCTTCTCCTTCTGGGACCCCTATAATGCGAATGTTGTTGCGTTTAATGTTGTCCCAGAGGTCTCCTAGGCTGTCTTCATTTCTTTTCATTCTTTTTTCTTTATTCTGTTCCACAGCAGTGAATTCCACCATTCTGTCTTCCAGGTCACTTATCCGTTCTTCTGCCTCAGTTTTTCTGCTATTGATTCCTTCTAGTGTAGTTTTCATTTCAGTTATTGTATTGGTCATCTCTCTTTGTTTGTTCTTTAATTCTTCTAGGTCTTTGTTAAACATTTCTTGCATCTTCTCGATCTTTGCCTCCATTCTTTTTCCGAGGTCCTGGATCATCTTCGCTATCATTATTCTGAATTCTTTTCCTGGAAGGTTGCCTATCTCCACTTCATTTAGTTATTTTTCTGGGGTTTTAGCTTGTTCCTTCATCTGGTACATAGCCCTCTGCCTTTTCATCTTGTCTGTCTCTCTGTGAATGTGGTTTTTGTTCCACAGGCTGCAGGACTGTATTTCTTCTTGCTTCTGCTGTCTGCCCTCTGGTGGATGAGGCTATCTAAGAGGCTTGTGCAAGTTTCCTGATGGGAGGGACTGGTGGTGGGTAGAAATGACTGTTGCTCTGGTGGGCAGACCTCAGTAAAACTTTAATCCACTTGACTGTTGATGGTGGGGCTGGGTTCCCTCCCTGTTGGCTTTTTGGCCTGAGGCAACCCAACACTGGAGCCTACCTGGGCTCTTTGGTGGGGCTAATGGCAGACTCTGGGAGGGCTCACGCCAAGGAGTACTTCCCAGAACTTCTGCTGCCAGTGTCCTTGTCCCCATGTTGAGCCACAGCCAACCCTGCCTCTGCAGAAGACCCTCCAACACTAGCAGGTAGGTCTGGTTCAGTCTCCCCTGGGGTCACTGCTCCTTCCCCTGGGTCCTGATGCGCACACTACTTTGTGTGTGCCCTCCAAGAGTGGAGTCTCTGTTTCCCCCAGTCCTGTTGAAGTCCTGCAATCAAATCCCACTAGTCTTCAAAGTCTGATTCTCTAGGAATTCCTCCTCCCGGTGCTGGACCCCCAGGTTGGGAAGCCTGACGTGGGGCTCAGAACCTTCACTCCAGTGGGTGGACTTCTGTGGTATAAGTGTTCTCCAGTCTGTGAGTCACCCACCCACCAGTTATGGGATTTGATTTTACTGTGATTGTGCCCCTCCTACCATCTCATTGTGGCTTCTCCTTTGTCTTTGGATGTGGGGTATCTTTTTTGGTGAGTTCCAGTGTCTTCTGGTCGATGACTGTCCAGCAGCTAGTTGTGATTCTGGTGTTCTCACAAGAGGGAGTGAGAGCACGTCCTTCTACTCCGCTATCTTGGTTCAGGGCCACAAATTTCTTCTAATTTTCTTATAAATAAGGTTTAATTACATTTTCAAAAAATAAATGAAAAATGTCAGCTTTCTTTATAAACTTCTATTTTAAAATTTGATGCCATTAATTACAGTTTATATTTTGTATTGTAATACTTTCAAATATTTTAGAGGTAACTTTTTGAAAGCACACATAAATATATTTTCAACTTTTTTATATGTTTCATGTGTGTTACCCTTTTATGAAAGTATTTTCATCTGTACACTTTTATTACAATTACAGTTTTTATTTCCTGGACCACTACTGTCAATAAGAAAACCAAATGGGTGAAAATCTTGATTATCATCCCACAATTTGTGATTTTTGTTACAATTAAGAAAATAAAATACATATATGCCTTTATTAATTAGCCAAACATCTTCAACCATAAAAATTACTCCAATATGCACAGGAACAATTAAATTCTGTCATCTTTCACTTCCTGCCAACCTTCAGTCATATAATAAGAATAGCTTTAAACATATTTGTCAATTTTGCCATCAGGAAGGTATAATTGTTGAGATAGGAGGATAGAAGTATTCGATGCAATAGTCCATTAGCTTGATTTACAACACTATGAAATACTTAGACATATGTTATATGGTCCTCCATTTGCTCTCTTGTCTTAGACCCTACAAATATGAAGAGTAGGGCTATGGCCATGCTCCCAAGCTGTTCAGGTTGCCAGGTGAGTAAGCGCCAAGGGTGAAATATGACTATGTGCATATGGCCAAACAAATGACATTTTCTGTTTTTTTTAAGTTCAAAACAGAGACATACTGAATTTGGAGGTCATGAAAATACGGGGAACATTCAGCCAATCAGGCGGTACTTGAAACATCACACATAAGAATGCATGAGAAGGAGGTTGCCAGGCATTCACAACAGAGGATGGCATCTTCTTGATTCCTCAGGCTGCCTCTGTGTGCTGTGATACAAGGGTTAGCACTGTAAGCCTTCCCCACCAGCCTGCTATAGTGGCTGCAATTCCTGAGTCTCTGATTGAGTCATAGTAAGCTTTAGGGCTCCCCTCAAAATGCAAATGCCCCAGAGAAGAGAGCACAATAAAGTGTTCTCAACCACCAAGTCTTCATGTATATTTTTCCACTGGAATACAGCTAATTGGTTCCCTGGTAATAGGTCAGGACAAAGAATAGTAATTTGGGGCAGGAGGCATGGACCACTAAGTGCCCTACAAGGGGCAGGTCCAGGAAGGTGAGGAATGGGAATGGTCAGTTTCTTGGTGTTTGGGAAAGCAGCACCAATAGGGAGGTGAGGGGTTGGGGAGATATGATGGACAATAGGACCTAAAGGCAAATGCTACCTACTTTATAATTATTCCTTGGGCCGGCCCATTTCCTTGTTCTTAATCATCTATCTGGATCCCTGGCAGCCTAGATTTCCCTGAAGATGGTTTCATTTTCAGAAGGTTGATGGATCATCAGGGGAGAATAGGGTGAGTCAGAAGCCCACAGATGGGCAAAGCTGTAAAGACTTGGGTGTTCAGGACAGTGAGTCATCTTCTTTTCAGAAAAGTCACCAGATTCCAGTGCTTCTGTGGCTCCCAACTCTGAGGAGAAGCAGGCACACTGCTGTCAAGGCCTCTTCCCCCTCAGAGAGGGACAGCAGTAAATGGTAGGTATAGTGCTTCTTATTCCAGATGGTAAACTCACAAGAGCCCATTAGGCCCAATTCTCAGAGTGTGGGAGGGAGACGCATAGCACCACTGAAAGAATGCTGATACAGAAATGAGATCTGAGTTTTCATCAACTAGACACATAACCTCCAGTGAATCACCACATTTCTTTGTATCTCAGTTTCCTCATTAAAAAGTGCCAAAATCCCTTCTAGCTTTAACATGCTGCAGAAGGGATCTGGGGAAAGCAGAATCAGGTCCAGCTCCAGCAGCGCTAAGGGCTCACATGCAAAGAAACAACAACAGGTGGGTGTCCCATTCAGCCTGCCTGTTCAGGATTTGCTGGCCAACAGCACAACGAAATACAGTATCACCTTGCCATAGGCAGTCCTACGAAACTAAAGGGAAAGGAAGTCATGTTCTTTTGTTGTTGTTCTTTTCGGTATGTGTGTGTTTGTGTGTGTGAAATTCTACAGGAATTTCTTCTCCAGGGCTATGAATTCAGCCCAGTAGGGAAACTTTTTTTTTTAATTGAGATATAATTGACATACAACATCATATTGTTTCAGGTGTACAATGTAATGATTCAATATTTGTATAGGCTGCGAAATGATCACCACAATAAGTCTAGTTAAGATCCATCATCACACAGTTACAAATTTTTTTCTTGTGATGAGAACTTCTAAGATCTACTTTCTTAGCAACTTTCAAATATACAACATAGTATTATTAACTATAATCACCATGCTGTATATTACATCCCCAGGACTTATTTATTTTATAACTGGAAGTCTGTACTTTTTGACCATCTTCACCCATTTCACTCACCACCTAACACCCTGCCTCTGGCAACCACCAATCTGTTCTCTATTAGTTTTGTTTGCTTGTTTGTTTGTTTTTTAGATTCCACATATAAGTGAGATCATATGGTATTTGTCTTTCTCTGACTTATTTCACTTGGCATAATGACCTCAAGATCCATCCAAGTTATGACAAATGGCAGGATTTCCTCCTTTTTTACGGTTGAATAATATTCCAGTGTGTGTGTGTATACACAACATTTATCACACTTTCTTTATCCATTCATCCATTGATGGACACTTAAGTCATTTCCATGTCTTAGCTATTGTAAATAATGGTGCAATGAACATGGGGATGCAGGTATTTTTTGAAGTTAATGTTTTTGTTTCCTTTAGATAAATACCTAGAAGTGGGATTGCTGAATCATATGGTAGTTCTAGTTTTAACTTTTTGAGGCACCCCCATACTGTTTTCTATAGTGGCTGCACCAATTTACATTCCCACCAACAGTGCAGGAGGATTCCCTTTTCTCCACTTCCTTGCCAACACTTGTTCTTTCTTGCTTTTTTGGTAATAGCCATTCTAACATATGTAAGGTGATATCTCATTGTGGTATTAATTTGCATTTCCCTAATCATTAGTGCCGAACACCTTTTCATGTATCTGTTGGCCATTCTGTATGTTCTCTTTGGAAAAATATCTATTCAGACCCTCTACAATTTTTAATCAGATTTTTTTCACTATTGAGTTACATGAGTTCTTTACATAGTTTGAATATTAACCCCTTATCAGATATAAGATTTGCAAATATTTTTTCCCATTCCATTGGTTGCTTTTTCATTTTGTTGATGGTTCCTTTACTATGCAGAAGGTTTTACTTTGATGTTGTCTCATCTGTTTATTTTTGTTTTTGTTTCCTTTGCTTTTGGTGTTAAATCCAAAGAATCATCACCAACACCAATGTCAAGGAGCTTACTGCCGATGTTTCTCTCTAGGAATTTTATGGTTTCAAATCTTATGTTCAAGTCTTTAATCCATTTTAGTTAATTTTTTTAATAATGTTAAGATAGTGGTCCAGTTTCATTCTTTTGCATGGGGCTGTCCAGTTTTTCCACTACCATTTATTAAAGAGACTAGACTGTTCTTTTCCCATTGTATGTTCTTAGCTCCTTTGTCATAAATTAATTCACCATATATGTGTGGGTTTACTTCTGGGCTCTCTGTTCTGTTCCGTTGACCTATGTGTCTGTTTTCATACCAATACCATACTGTTTTGATTACTATAGCTTTGTAATATAGTTTGAAATCAGGAGGCATGATGCCTCCAGCTTTGTTCTTCTTTCTCAAGATTGCTTTAATACTTGGGGTCTTTTTAGTAGAAGTCATGCTCTTGAAAAAATTATTTCCTCTTCTGTTTATCCAAGTGATACAGATGTCCTTGAAACATCTAGGACCTACAGGACACAACATCTGATAACACTCTGTACTGCTAACCCCTCAAAGGAAAAAATGAGGGACGTCCTCTCCAGTTTTTCCTCTGGTAGGAATCATCTTCCTTTGACTAGAATCGGCCCCTATCAATCAGAGATAGGCCTTTGAGTCCTGGAGTCTCACCTAGGCAGCAGCCTCAGTAACTTGACATTCTGAACATTTGACCACTTGGTTTTGCCATTAAATTTGAGATCCTGAAAAAGTCCCTTAGCCTCTTTATCCCTCCATTTTTCCATCTTTGTAATATAGATAGCACCACCTGTTTTCTTCACTGATTCACAGAAAAGGCTTGAGAATAAATGAAGTAACATGGGCAAGAGAGAAACTCTCTTTATCTGATAGCTGTTTGATCTAGTAAGAAACTGCCCCCAGTGGTAGAGTAAGACATATGGATGGGTTTGGGGAAGAAAGGAAAAAATAATGGAATGTTTAAAGGAGATAAAGAACAAGTCTTCAATAGAACTATTGAAATGATGGAGTAAACTGCCTCCCCGTGGCCAGGAATGGTCCTAGAAATAAATGAGAAGGTGAAGCTTGTCATTTCCTTCCCATTTAGATGCCCTTACTTTTCTCTTGTATGGTCCAGGGTTCTGCACTCCCAACCACTCATCCCTATACTCACTCTCTTCCCAGATTCTGAAGACCTTTGCTAAGAAAATGGTGCAATTTATACACTAATTCATGGATGATTGCTGTGAAGTAAACATACTTGTCCTTTTAAAGTTACCTTCAGACAGCACACTGACTTAAAGTGACCAACACTAGGGATTTCAGATATGGAGGATGGTATCCTAACAATGAGGGATGACTTTTGCCACCCCAGCTCACAAAATGTACAAGTTCACCCAGCTCTTCCACTGAAGGATCATCTCTTCCTTAAGACATGCAGTCTGGAGAGAAAGATAGCTACAAAGGTCTGGCAGAACTTTATACCTTCAAAGCATAAGTGTGCACCTTACTTAAGTTAATCCTCAGAACAATCGGATTGGGTAAGCATTATTGTTAACATTCTTATTTGACAAATGAAGAAATGGAGCCTTATAGGTGAAGCAGTACCCCCAAGACATAATAGTCAATATGTAGTAAAACCTGGACGTGAACACAAGCCTGTCATTCCCCAAAGACACTAACCACTGTGCATAACACCTCTTAGAAGAGAAAGTGACCTAAGAAACCAGACCTGTATACAAGAGCATCCTTTGACAACTATGTCTTAGTAAAATTCTTAAGGACTACAGAGCTTTCTTGAGGTCTAAGCTCTATGATATTACCATTCTGCTTTGCTTTTACCATCTGGATTTATGAACCATAGACAGGGAAGGAAAGTTAATTCCAACTGTGACTTGTTTCACTCAATGTGTCTAAGAGTTCACTCTTGTTCAATGGGCCTGTCTTTGCCGGAGAACCATAACAGGAGATGGAAGGGATGTGGAAGGTGCAAAAAGAGAGAAATTGCAGCTGGGGGCAACAAGAAAACACCAAATGCAATTCTTCATCTCCAAAGACTTTGGACAGTTCCCTCTCTTGGCAAAGCAAGACCTAAAGCATATAATTATCCCTCTGGGAGCCTATTCTTCATAATTCTCTGTGGGACCTTTAAAGTTGGCAATGTTCTGGGTTATGTCCCTTGGTCCTCCTCTCATCTGTGTGTGTGAGGGTCACATATTGGCTTTCATCTCATTTGACAGACAGGTAACACAAGACCCAGAGTTGTTAAGTGCCTTGCCTATGGTCACACAGCTAGGAACTAGAAAAATTGAGATTAAACCCAGATCTCCTGACTGCCAGACCTATATTCTTTCCAATCACCCCTGCAGCTTCTTAAAAACCATATGGCTCTGCATTCCACTCCTATGTATTTACCCAAGAGAAAAGAAAATGTATATTATCCATATAAAGACTTGTACACAAATGTTATAGCAGCTTTATTATACAGCCCAAACTGGAAATGCCCCAAATATCTATCAAGAGGTGACTGGATAAACAACTGTGGCATATGCATACAACACAATACTTCTCAGCAATTAAAAGCAGGAACTATTCAACACAGAACAACATGGATGAACCTCAAAATAACCATGATGAGTGAAAGTAGTCAGACGAAAAGAGCCCATGCTTCATGATTCCACTTATATAAAACTCTAGAAAATGCAAACTAATCTATAGTGACAGAAAGCAGATCAGTGTTTGCTTGGATTGTCAGAGGGGACCAGAGGGACAGGAACAAAGAATTACAAAGGGACATTGAGGGATGGATATGTTCACTATCTTCATTATGATGATGGTTTCACAGGTGTGTGCACTTATCCAAATTTTTCAAATTTTACACTTTAAATATGTTTATTGTATGTCAATCATACTTCAGTATAGTTGTTTTTAAAAAGCATATGGCTCCCTTTGGGCTTCGAATGTGACAGTTCAACCGTCCCTCACCTCAGCCAACCCCCAAAGATGCTCTTCTTCTTTAGGTTTTGGTCTACAGCAAGGTTGCTGCTGATGAGATGGTAGAAAGGGATCTGACCAATACTGATGAGTGATGACTATAATCACAATATTAGTCTTTTCCTCCTCTTTATGAATACAAATTTAGGGTGATTGTATCTTCCCCCTAGGCAGAGGATTTTCTTTTTTCCTGCCTGGGGATCACTTAGTAAAACAAACAGAAGCACTCATCATTATTCTTCCTATTAAATAAGCCTAGTAAACATTTGTACTAGTCTTGCAGATTTAAGACAGATGTTTCCATTGTAAAGGGCTGAAAAATGCAGAGAGGGAACAGAGAGAGTGAAAGAGTGAACCAAAAAGGAAGGAAGAAAGAGAGGAGAGAGGAAACTGGGTGCCAGAGACAGCAGACATGGGACTGAAGAGGAACCACAAAGACTCCCCTCGCAAATCAGCAAGCAGATTGCAGGGCTGCAGGTCAAATGCTAAATCTCAGTGTGTTCCTGCTGGTCTGCAGTGAATGTCAAGAGCTCACCACACAGCCCAGCTGGGATTCAAGATGTTGTGGGACTTTTATGCCTGTGGACTTGAGAAGCTACAAACGACCCTCTTCACCCACGATGAGAAGGGGGACCAACCCCTACCCCTAAGAGTCCTCACC
Organism: Eschrichtius robustus; assembly: GCF_028021215.1. Lineage (NCBI taxonomy): Eukaryota > Metazoa > Chordata > Mammalia > Artiodactyla > Eschrichtiidae > Eschrichtius > Eschrichtius robustus. The sequence continues at coordinate 51,332,025 of NC_090838.1, forward strand.
ACCTTTCCCATCCCTACCCATGAAAATAAACTGAATTACAGCTGGGCTGTCCCACATTCTTGGCCAGCTCAAGGACAAATGTGCAATCTGAGACACAGAAACAGAACACTTGAATAGGGTTGTCAAGAAGTAGGCATGATGTCAAGGTTGGGGGAAAGTTTTCTGCCCCTGTATCTGAGTGAAGGAAGAATGGGTTTAAAGTGGTGGATTCCCTCTGAAGAGATGCCAAGACTCTGCCCTGGGACTGTCTCCAGGAGGGGAAGCAGCTCATGAGATGGGAGTCCCTGGCCAGGAGCCATTTTGTTATTGCTAAGGGCTTGCCTGGAAAAACTATCTGGCATTGAAGAAGAGGGAAACTCCCTGTCTGTCAGTGACACCTCAAACAGCAGGGATGGGCTCTGAGAACAGGAGGCACCAGGAATTTGAGGGTGCCGGTGTTGTCAGCATCGCTGATTCTCAAAGTGGTCTCTTAGGAGAAGCAGATAAAACCACCTGGTGTTGCTTATTAAAATGTAGACACCTACTAAATCTGCATCTCTGTGGGCACTGCCAGATAATCTGCATTTGAACCAGCTCCCCCAGATAATTCTTACCCATACCAACGTTCGGAATCACTGCTCTTCCAGCTTAGAAAGCTGGGAACCTGGTGTCCCTCTTGTGAGCAGTTCATTACTGACATTCCTCTGTTTACAGGGAGGAAAGGGAAGCCTCCCATTAAACAACCAAGACCTTTCCTGCAGTGAACATTTCTCACTGAAGATTTCTCCTGCATACTATGTTATATATTCCATATCACAGACATAAAGGGGGTGAAACCTCCCCTCTCAATGATCTGCCATTCCATGGAAAGGCACAGAGGAAGGCTGGCAGGCAAGACGCCCCGGTGTGCTGGAGGCTGTGAGTCAAGCTCCACACAGGGCCTGGTCCTCTCATCTGTTGTAATCCCCATTCGTCCTCCTAACGGCCCATGGACTACAGGTCATTACTCTTGTTTTATGGTGGAGTCTTACAACCCTTGCTGCATGTTCCTCCTGATCAAGCAAGCACTGCAGGGAGTGCTGCAATCATGAGGGCTCCAGACACCAGAATGTCATCAAGGAAGATGCTCAGCCCAGAGAGTTCACTGAGTTCCAGAGAGCATAACCCTGTTCGTCCCCAACACTTCCTCTCCAAAAATCATCCCACCTTTCCCAGTTCCAAATACCTGGCTTGGGTTCTACCACCTCTGCTGGCAAGTCTCTTTCCCTCCCTCCAACACTTTGGGCTAAAAGGTTCCCCCCAAAGGACATGCTGTGACCCACACACAGCCCAGATCTCTGAGGGTGGAGAAGAGAATTTGAAAGAGAAGAAAGTCACACCTGTACCTGAGTCACTGCCACATGGAACACAGCAGGACAAACACAGCCTGTCCAGTCACGTCTACCCAGGCACTGAGGCTGGCGTTTCCAGAATGTGTCATGCTGTTTTCAACCACGTGGGCCTAGGTGTCTTCGCTGCATGTCTCAACATGAGTCCAACCTCCAGCCCCACAGCGATGCCTTCTCCTTGCCAGAGATCCAACTTCGTCAAATGCTTTCAGATCTCAGAAACAGTTGGGCCAAGGCCTAAGAACCTGGTGACCAAAGACGGTTATGGTTCACCTGGGGAGATGGGAGCCAGTCTAGGAAGCTCCAAACTGGTTAAAGAGAAACACGAACTGGAGGCATGGAGATTCCTCTGCTCCTTCTCTCTGCAGTGTCTTCATCTGCAAAACGGGGATCAATTATTGCCCTGGTTTGGGTTCCCCTAAAAGCAGACCCTGGGAGAAAGATTTGATCTCAGGTAGTTTTATTTTATCAGGGGTGTTTGCAGGAAACACAAGTGAGAGAGGGAAGAAAATGAGACAAGGGAGGGAGAACAGCCAGAAAGTGAGCTGGTCACTGGTGGGCAATGAGGCCCTATCTCCTGGGGACCTTCTTAGGATCCATGTGTGATGCACCTCAGAATTGTCCCACCAAAGGATGGAGATGCTGGGGTACAATCCATTAACTCTTGCCCTTACTAGTTAAATACTGCCCGTGAGGGTATTCAGACCCCTATATGTCTGAGCTGCCTTGCTTGTGGGCAGAGCAAGCTACCACACAGAAGGAGAAAAATCCTTCAGGCAGAGAACTGAGAAACATGCGGGCTTGAGGTGGAAAGCTGTCAGTGGGCATGAGAAATGTCCACTGCACCCACAGGTGACCTCAGGGGTGGGGTCAGGGAGATGGTTGGGGCACCAATAGCATCTGCTATACTTATCTTCTCCATAGAGTAGATTAAATGAGACAACGTATAAAACCCTCAGCACTGCGGCACATGGGCACAAGTGTAAGGAAAGGCATTTATTAGTAGTAGTAGTAGTATTACTATTATTATTACTATTACTACTATTAACTTTGGGATTCACATCACACCTCACAGGCTCTCTTTACCAAACTGGAAACACATGTACCTCCCTCCTGCCTAGACTGAAACTGAAAGTTCCTCAGCACCAGCGCCTGGCCAGGCCGAGGCGTGAGTGAACAGATGGGTCACCGGCGACACCACCCTATGGGACTACCCAGAGGATGGTCAGCCCAGAGCAGCACGTACGCTCCACAGAGCCTGCAACCCAACTGAGAATCCACCCTGCCTGCTTCGTGAAGTCACCCTAACCTGGACAGCAGCCTTTACTAAATTCCCTTGTGATCTCTTGGCACTCATGTCCTCAAATGCCCACAGCATTCTCAACTGATCTTCTACTGTTCAAGTTCCATGACGAGAACACTCCAGCCAAACAATGCAGAAATCCAGCCAAGCAGATGCCTTCAGGATTCACACAGAACTCATGGGCATTAAACACACACTAACCTCATGGCTGGATCACAGACAATGACTGTGGTTACCCAAATGACCTTCATTCGGGAAGAATAGAATCCGGAATAGGCATGAGCCAATGAGGAGCCAATTCTCTTGCTTTATAGACGATAAAAGTTGATACCAATAGAAATGATTTACCCAGGATCATTTAGATGGTGCTAATTTTGTTTGTTCATTCATTCAGTATACATTAATTGTGTACCTACTATGTGCCAGGGGCTCTTCCAGGTGCTAGGAACACAGCAGGGAACAAGACAGACAAGTTTCCCCACTAGTGTGCCCACATGCTCTTGGGGCAGACAGACAGTAAACAAATAAATAAAGAGTCCATTTCAGATGATTTGTGCTATGAAGAAACTAAGGAGATTGGAAGTGATGGCCTGAGAGGGAGTACTGTTTTAGACAGAGTTGTCAGGAAGAGCTTGTTTAGAATGTGACATGGGAGCAGGCCCGTGGGTCAGAGAGAATGAGCCATGCGAAGATGTGGAGGAGAGCACTAGAGATGGTAAAACAGCAGGTGGAGGGCCCTGAGTCTGTAGAGTGCGATGAGCAGAGGGCCGAGCTCTTCGATGTTCAGAGGTGGCACAGTCCACTAGGGAGGTAGGCCGAACACGAAGGCTCCCGCGCAGGGAGGCCAGTTCACCTCATGGTGCGCATAGGAGAGATCCTCATCCAATTGCTCCTATCTGCCTCTAGGAAATAAGAACTGAGACCCTCCACACAAAGGAGGGAGGAGTATTGGTGTTTTGAAAGGAGAGGAGGTTTGAAGTAGCATCTTGAAGAGAAGGCAGGTAAATTCACAAAGGGAATGCGGTAAGACTGTGGGACTGAGATTTGTCCTCACAAGTATAAAGTCAGCACAGTGCTGTAATTTCTCCAGCCATGTTTGGCTTCTTGGGTGTGGGTCCAGGGTAGGCAGAGAGTTGGGGTTTTGACAGGAGGATTCAATGGAGATGGAGTAGGTAAGAGGCCTCAATACATATAAGGATACGCCTCTGTATCAATAACCATGGAGCTAAGCCTGAGGAGGACAATGGACGGCAAATAGAAGGTAGAGTCCATGGACTGAAGGTTCCCTTGTGTTTGAAGAGTATTGAAGAGGGGGTGCTGAAAACATAGGACAGAGTGTTCAAAAAGGTGAGGCTTTTGAACATCAAGATTTTACGGAAAGAACAGTTATAGATATTGATAAGGACTAGGGTTTAACCAAGGACATAGATGGCACCTATTAAAAGCCTATTAAAGGCACCCATTAAAAGGTAAATAGTGGCCAGGCCAGGAGTGGTACCAGGGGATATTATAAAACATAAGACATAGCATCTGCCCTATAGCATCTGCCCTACATGAATATAATATGCTCTTTGCAAGACAGACTTATGAGCAGGTAACAACAGTCAATAATGTCACATTGAGTACAATGGGGGATTTGTTCCAAGACCCCCAGTGAAGGCCTAAAACTGCAGATTTCAGTACCAAACCCTATATATATATATATATGTTTTTCCTATACGTACATAACTATGATAAACTTTAATTTATAAATTAGGCACAATAAGAGATTAGCAGCAATAACTAATAACAAAATAAAGCAATTATAAAAAATATACTGTAATAAAAGTTATGTGAATGTGGTCTCTTTCTCTCTCTGTATATCTTATTACAGAAATTTAATGCCTTTTTTATCTTAACTAAGCATTTAACATACACTGTGGCCATAACTTTTGCAGTTTGAGGTGTAACAGCAAAATTAGCACAAATTTCTTCTTTTTATTGAATTACAACTAACATACAATATTACATTAGTTTCACCTGAAACTAAGCACTAATAGTGATTCAATATTTTTACACATTATGAAATGATCACCACAATAAATCTAGTTACCATCTGTCACCATACAAAATTGTTACAATATTACTGACTAACTTCCCTATTCTGTACATTACATCCCCCTGACTTATTTTATAGCTGGAAGTTTATACCATTTAACCCGTTTCACATATTTTGTTCGTCTCCCCCACCCCTCTCTCCTCTGGCAACCACCAGTTTGTTCTCTGTCTCTGAGTCTATTTCTGTTTTGTTTTGCTCGTTCATTTATTTTTTAGATTGCACACATAAGTGAAATCATTTGTCTTTCTCTGACTTATTTCACTAAGCAAAATATCCTCCAGGTCCATCCACGTTGCTGCAAATAGCAAGATTTCATTCTTTTTTAATGGTTGAGTAATATTCCATTGTAGATATCCACTGTATCTTCTTTATTCATTCATCTGTTGATGGACACTTAGGTTGTTTCCATATCCTGGCTATTGTAAATAGTGCTGCAATGAACTTAAGGGTACATATATCTTTTCAAATCAGTGTTTTTTTTTTTTCTTCAGATAAAAACCCAGAAGTAGAATTGCTGGATCATGTGGTAGTTCTATTTTTAACTTTTTGAGGAAATTCCATACTGTTTTCCTTGGTGGCCACACCAATTTACATTCCCACCAACAGTGCACCAGAGTTCTGTTTTCTCCACATCCTCGCCAACACTTGTTATTCGTTTTTTTTTTGATGATACCCATTCTGACAGGTGTGAGGTGATATCTGTGGCTTTGATTTGCATTTCCCTTATGATTAGTGACATCAAGCATCTTTTCATGTGCCTATTGGCCATTTACATGTCTTCTTTAGCAATTCTTTTTCCTTCTTCACAATTTCACAGATGAAAGATTCATTTTTACCACAGATCTTAGCAATCTCAGTATACATTTTTTTTCCTTTCCTTAAGTCAAGAACTTTCAGCTGTTCACTTAAAGGAAACAATATCTGAATTGCCAGCATCACTCTTCTTGAGCTCTGGGGCCATTATTAAGTAAAATAAGGGTTACCTGAACACTAGCACTGGGATACCACAACAGTCGATCTGGTAAGTGAGATGCTACTAAGTGACTAAAGGGTAGGATATGCTGGACAAAGGGATGATTCCTGTCCCGCGCAGAACAGAGATGGAGGGCACGAGATTTTATCATACCACTTAGTTTGTAATTTAATAATTATGAATTGTTTATTTCTGGAATTTTCCATTAATATTTTCAGACTATAGTTGACCACAGGTAAATGAAACTGAGGAAGGTGAAACTGTGGATACGCGGGGACAGCTGTAATGTGAAATCTTAACTTTATATAAAGCCTAGTTTAGCAATAGCTTTCATGAATATTCTCTTTGTTGCACATATAACATTATGTCTGCTAGTTTTTTCTTCTTATTTTATAAATGAGGACATTGAGGCCCAAAAAAAAGCAAAGTCACTTGCCCAAAGCCCAACAGTTAAAGTGAGGCAAAACCGTAAATTAACTATACTTTAATTTTAAAAAAAGAAACATCTAACCCCCACAAAAAATTTGTTTTAAAGTAAAGTGAGGCAAAACCAAAACCACCACTTCAGTCTTCTGATTACTGGTCCAGCTCTCTTTCAACTAAACCACAGAGTCTGATATAGTATCATGAGATCATAGTCTCTGAGGTCAGACTGCTTGGGTTCAAACTCAGTTCCCCCCTTATTAGCTAAATGACTGAACAAATTACTTACTCTCACTGTGCTTTAGATTTCTCCCCTCTAAAGGGGAAATAGTATAGTACCTATCTCAAAGGGTGATTTGAGAAATAAATAAAATAAAGCTTGAACAGTGCTTAAAATTTTGCCTAGTACACAATAAGTGCTCATTAATTGTCAATGTTACAAACAAAGTGAAGAGGTTTATGATGGCTGCTATAAATATTGCTATCTCCCCACTCACACAGAAAACCACAAGCAATGCCACCTGCCCTCTCCATCCCAGTTCTGCCTCTGATGGAGGCTTCATGGACCATTGGGAACTTGAGCGGGTGTTAAAGGTTCTCAGACTTAGATTTGTGAAGGCTGCAAGGAGAGCTTATCTTACGGGTAACAGCATGAGCAAGAGCCTGGAAGGGCAGTTTAAGGGGGTACATATTCATGACACAGTGAGGAAACCAAGCATCCAAGAAAGGGTGGGTCCTGAGAGGTCTCGGGACTGGGGAGAAATAAGTTAGTCCATGGATGGAAACTTTCTCAGACTTCTCTTTTTCAGATGCTTCCACAGAAAATAGAAAGCAATGCTGCTTGCCCTTCCTTCCCCACTTTCTGTTCTGCTTCTCTTTTGGTGCCTTCTGTACAGCAGAGAGTCATTCTACATAAACACTGAGCCCACAAGAATCCATCTGAAATGGTCTCCTAATGAACCAAGTCCATCAGAAGTTATAGAAGCATCAAGGTGATCGGGGGCAGGAGCCACTCATCTTAACTTGAATTGACACCCATTATAATACCTTGTGTATTCTCCATCCACCCCTCCCCAGATTGGTAGACAAAGAAAAATGGTGTGTGAAAAAAATATTGGATTTAACTTCAATGAGAATAAGAAGATTCTGAATGACAGCAGACCCTCTGTACTTAACTGACCCTACTATGAGCAGCTATTGAAGGATTTTCAGGATAATGAGCTGTCTCATCTTCCATATGACAAGCTGTGGGCAGATTGCTCAGACATTATAGTCTGGAAAAAACAAAAAAAACAAAAACAAACACCACCGATATCAATGGCCCCCGTGAAAACAACAACAAAAATCACACTGAGGATGAGGCTACTTCTTGAGCCAGGCTCTCTACCATCAGGGGTCTTGGGTTTCATGAATGCACAGCTAGGGTGGTATTGTCCCACCATCCACACCCGCCCAGGCCAGGAGTTGAGCTCCCAACATTTGTCACCTAGGCAAAATTTATCTTCAACAATTCCACCCCTTTTGGTAAGCTATACATCACCAGCAAGGAGCCCACCCAAACAACATCCTCCCCAGAACTGAACCCGAAATGGTCATCCCTGATGTAATATTTATTTATTTATGCCCTCATGGAAAATCATTTATGAAGCATCTTTTATATGCTCAGCACTGAACTGAAACATATTCCATGTCCTCTCAAAGCTAGCATGGAAGACAGATGTTAAATTCACAAGCCCAACAAACTATGGTAAGTGCTCTGGTCAGGGCAGTACAGGTTGCACTAGCAGGACCCAGAAGAGAGGTACTGCCAGGAGTCAGGAACAGGCCAGGAAACATCTTCGCTCCAACACCCAGAGCTTGGGGACATTCAGTACACGCTCACATACACAGAGAGACACTCAGAAGCACACACATCATCCCTGAAAATCATGAGCCCTGTATTTCAGGGCCTCACGCAGGTCCTTAAGAAGAGAACTTGCTGAGCAGCTAAGTGAACAGGAAGCACCAGGATGAACTCATTCTTTCACACCTGCCAGCAATTTGCTGTGCGAACTTGTGTAAAATATTCAGTTTCTCTGAGTCTTAATCTCCTCCACTAGGCATGAAGGAATTAAGAGAGATGACCCCTTGTACAACAACCGTCTATAATTTAGGGCTTGGGAGAGGCAGTGGATGTCCCCTACCCCCACCCCTACCAAGCCCCTCTCAACCCTCAACGCTCCTTCTAACTAGCCCTCTGTGGACAAAGTTCTCAACTTCACTTCTTTTTTATATATTGGAGCATAGTTGCTTTACAATGCTGTATTAGTTTCTGCTGTACAACAAAGTGAGCCAACTATATGTACACATATATCCCCTCCCTCTTGGACCCTCCTCCCACTGCCCCCCCTCATGCCACCCACCTAGGTCATCACAGAACACCGAGCTGAGCTCCCTGTGCTATACAACAGGTTTGCACTAGCTATCTATTTTACACTGGGTAGTGTATATATGTCAATCCTAATCTCCCAGTTCATCCCACCCACCCTTCCCCTCCATGTCCACATGTCCGTTTTCTACATCCACATTTCTATTCCTGCCCTGCAAATTGGTTCATCTGTACCACTCTTCTAGACTCAACATATATGCATTAATATACAATATTTTTCTCTTTCTGACTTACTTCACTCTGTGTAACAGACTCTGGGTCTATCCACATCTCTACAAATGACCCAATTTCGCTCCTTTTTATAGCTGAGTAATATTCCATTGTATATATGTACCACATCTTCTTTATTCATTTGTCTGCTGATGGACATTTAGGTTGCTTCCATGTCCTGGCTATTGTAAATACTCCTGCAATGAACACTGGGGTATGTGTATCTTTTTGAATTATGGTTTTCTCAGGATATGTGCCCAGTAGTGGGATTGCTGGGTCATATGGTAGTTCTATTTTTAGTTTTTTAAGGAACCTCCATACTGTTCTCCATAGTGGCTGTATCAATTTACATTCCCACCAACAGTGCAGGAGGGTTCCCTCTTCTCCACACCCTCTCCAGCATTTATTGTTTGTAGATTTTTTGATGATGGCCATTCTGACAGGTGTGTGGTGATATCTCATTGTAGTTTTGATTTGCATTTTTCTTATAATTAGTGATGTTGAGCATCTTCTCACGTGCCTCTTGGCCACCTGTGTGTCTTCTTTGGAGAAATGTCTATTTAGGTCTTCTGCCCATTTTGTGATTGGGTTGTTTGTTTTTTTGATATTGAGCCACATGAGTTGTTTATATATTTTGGAGATTAATCCTTTGTCCATTGATTCGTTTGCAAATATTTTCTCCTATTCTGAGGGTTGTCTTTTCACCTTGTTTATAGTTTCCTCTGCTGTGCAAAAGCTTGTAAGTTTCATTAGGTCCCATTTGTTTATTTTTGTTTTTATTTCCATTACTCAAGGAGGTGGGTCAAAAAAGATCTTGCTGTGATTTACGTCAGAGTGTTCTTCCTATGTTTTTCTCTAAGAGTTTTATAGTGTCTGGCCTTACATCTAGGTCTTTAATCAATTTTGAGTTTATTTTTGTGTACAGTGTTAGGCAGTGTTCTAATTTCATTCTTTTACATGTAGCTATCCTGTTTTCCCAGCACCACTTATTGAAGAGACTGTCTTTTCTCCATTGTATATCCTTGCCTCCTTTGTCATAGATTAGGTGTCCACAGGTGCGTGGGTTTATCTCTGGGCTTTCTATCCTATACCATCAATCTATATTTGTTCTTGTGCCAGTACCATACTGGCTTGACTACTGTAGCTTTGTAGTATAGTCTTAAGTCACAGAGCCTGAATCCTCCAAGTACGTTTTTCTTTCTCAAGATTGCTTTGGCTATTCAGGGTCTTTTGTGTTTCCATACAAGATGTAAAGTTTTTTGCTCTAAGTCTATGAAAACTGCCATTGGTAATTTGATAGGGATTGCATTAAATCTGTAGATTGCTATGGGTAGTATAGTCATTTTCACAATATTGATTCTTCCAATCCAAGAACATGGTATATCTCTCCATCTGTTTGGGTCATCTTTGAGTTCTTTCATCAGTGTTTTATAGTTTTCTGAGAACAGGTCTTTTGCCTCCTTAGGTTGGTTTATCCCTAGGTATTTTATTCTTTTTGTTGCAATGGTAAATGGCATTGTTTCCTTAATTTCTTTCTGATCTTTCATTGTTAGTGTATAGGAATGCAAGAGATTTCTGTGCATTAATTTTGTATCCTGCAACTTTACCAAATTCATTGATTAGCTCTAGTAGTTTTCTGATGGCATCTTTAGGATTATCTATGTATACTATCATGTCATCTGCAAACAGGGACAGTTTTACTTCTCCTTTTCCAATCTGTATTCCTTTTATTTCTTTTTCTTCTCTGATTGCCATGGCTAGGACTTCCAAAACTATGTTGAAGAATAGTGGCAAGAATGGAAATCCTTGCCTTGTTCCTGATATTAGAGGAAATGCTTTCAGTTTTTCACCACTGAGGATGATGTTTGCTGGGGATTTGTCATATATGGCCTTTATTATGTTGAGGTAGATTCCCTCTGTGCCCACTTTCTGGAGAGTTTTATCATAAATGGATGTTGAACTTTGTCAAAAGCTTTTTCTGCATCTATTGAGATAATCATACGGTTTTTATTCTTTAATCTGTTGATATGGTGCATCACTGTGACTGACTTTCATATATACTGAAGAATCCTTGCATCCCTGGGATAAATCCCACTTGATCATGATGTGTCATTGGATACTGTTTGCTATTATTTTGCTGAGGATTTTTGTGTCTATGTTCATCAGTGATATTGGTTTGTAATTTTCTTTTTTTGTAGTATCTTTGTCTGGTTTTGGTATCAGGGTAATGGTGGCCTTGTAGAATGAGCTTGGGAGTGTTCCTTCCTCTGCAATTTTTTGGAAGTTTGAGAAGGATGGGTGTTAGCTCTTCTCTAAATGTTTGATAGAATTCACCTGTGAAGCTGTCTGGTCCTGGACTTTTGTTTGTTGGAAAAATTTTAATTACAGTTTCAATTTCATTACTTGTGATTGGTCTGTTTATATTTTCTATTTCTTCCTGGTTCAGTCTAGGGAGGTTGTACCTTTCCAAGAATTCATCCATTTCTTCTAGGTTGTCCATTTTATTGGCATATATTGCCTGTAGTAGTCTCTTATAATGCTTTGTATTTCTGTGGTGTCAGTTGTAATTTCTCCTTTTTCATTTCTAATTTTATTGGTTTGAGTTCTCTCCCATTTTTTCTTGATGAGCCTGGCTAAAGGTTTATCAGTTTTGTTTACCTTCTAAAGGAACCAGCTTTTAGTTTCATTGACTTTTGCTATTGTTTTCTTCCTTTCTATTTCATTTATTTCTGCTTTGATTTTTATGATTTCTTTCCTCGTACTAACTTTGGGGTTTGTTTGTTCTTTCTCTAGTTGCTTTAGGTGTAAGGTTAGATTGTTTATTTGAGATTTTTCTTGTTTCTTGAGGTAGGATTGAATTGCTATAAACTTCCCTCTTAGAACTGCTTTTGCTGCGTCCCATAGGTTTTGGGTCATCATGTTTTCGTTGTCATTTGTTTCTGTGAGTTTTTTGATATCCTCTTTGATTTCTTCAGTGATCTCTTGGTTATTCAGTAATGTATTGTTTAGCCTCCACGTGTTTATGGTTTTTTACAGATTTTTTTTTCCTGTAATTGATTTCTAGTCTCGTAGAATTGTGGTCGGAAAAGATGCTTGAAAGGATTTCAATTTTCTTAAATTTTTTTGAGGCTTGATTTGTGACCCAAGATGTGATCTATCCTGGAAAATGTTCTGTGTGCACTTGAGAAGAAAGTGTATTCTGCTGCTTTCAGGTGGAATGTCCTATAAATATCAATTAAGTCTATTTGGTCTATTGTGTCATTTAAAGCTTGTGTTTCCTTAATTATTTCCTGTCTGGATGATCTGTCCATTGGTGTAAGTGAGGTGTTAAAGTCCCCCAATATTATTGTGTTACTGTCTATTTCCCCTTTTATGGCTGTTAGCATTTGCCTTATGTATTGAGGTGCTCCTATTTTGGATGCATATATATTTATAATTGTTATATCTTCTTGGATTGATCCCTTGATCATTATGTAGTGTCCTTCCTTGTCTCTTGTAACACTCTTTATTTTAAAGTCTTTTTTATCTGATATGAATATTGCTACTCCAGCTTTCTTTTGATTTCCATTTGCATGGAATATCTTTTTCCATCCCCTCACTTTCAGTCTGTATGTGTCCCTAGGTCTGAAGTGGGTCTCTTGCAGGTAGCATATATATGGTCTTGTTTTTGTATCCATTCAGCCAGTCTGTGTCTTTTGGTTGGAGCATTTAATTCATTTACATTTAAGGTAGTTATCGATACGTATGTTCCTATGACCATTTTCTTAATTGTTTTGGGTTTCTTTTTGTGGGTCTTTTTCTTCTCTTGTGTTTACCACCTAGAGAAGTTCCTTTAGCATTAGTTGTAAAGCTGGTTTGGTGGTGCTGAATTCTCTTAGCTTTTCCTTGTCTGTAAAGCTTTTGATTTCTCTGTCAGATCTGAATGAGATCCTTGCTGGGTAGAGTAATCTTGGCTGTAGGTTTTTCCCTTTCCTCACTTTAAATATGTCCTGCCACTCCCTTCTGGCCTGCAGAATTTCTGCTGAAAAATCAGCTGATTACCTTATGGGGATTCCCTTGTATGTTATTTATTGCTTTTCTCTTGCTGCTTTTAACATTTTTTTTTTTTGAATTTAATTTTTGTTAGTTTGATTAGTATGTATCTCGGCATGTTTCTCCTTGGGTTTATCCTGTAAGGGACTCTCTGCATTTTCTGGACTTGGGTGGCTATTTCCTTTCCCATTTAGGGAATTTTCAACTATAATCTCTTCAAATATTTTCTCAGTCCCTTTTTTTTTTCTCTTCTTCTTCTGGGACCCCTATAATGTGAATGTTGGTGCGTTTAATGTTGTCCCAGATGTCTCTGAGACTGTCCTCATTTCTTTTCATTCTTTTTTCTTTATTCTGCTCCTCGGCAGTTATTTCCACCATTCTATCTTCCAGCTCACTTATTCATTCTTCTGCTTCAGTTATCCTGCTACTGATTCCTTCTAGTGTATTTTTCATTTCAGTTATTGTGTTTTTCATCACTGTTTGTTTGTTCTTTAGTTCTAGGTCTTTGTTAAACATTTCTTGCATTTTCTCAATCTGTGCCTACATTCTATTTCTGAGATTTTGGATCATCTTTACTATCATTACTCTGAACTCTTTTTCAGGTAGGTTGCCTATTTCCTCTTCATTTATTTGGTCTTGTAGGTTTTCACCTTGCTCATTCGTCTGTAACATATTTTTTTGTCATCTCATTTTTTGATGGGTGGGGCTGTGTTCCTGGTCTTGCTAGTTGTTTGGCCTGAGGCATCCAGCACTGGAGTTTGCAGGCAGCTGGGTGGAGCTGGGTCTTGGTGCCAAGATGAGGACCTCTGGGAGAGCTCACACTGATTAATATTCCCTGGGGCCTGAAGTTCTTTGTTAGTCCAGCAGCTTGGTCTCAGGCCTGAGGCCACAGGAGCTCAGGCCTGAACTCCAGCCTGGGAACCAAGACCTCACAAGCCATGCAGCATGGCAAAAAACAAACAAAAAAAAATAGGCAAGAAACAAAAAGGAGAACAGTAACAACAAATAAAAAATAAAATAAAGTCAGAAAAATAAAAATTAGAAAAAATAAAAATAAAACAACGACAATAAAGCAAAACAGAACCACAACAGCAAAAAAAAAAAAAAAAAAAAAAAAAAGGCCAGAAGAGGCTGGGGGGTGGGGGGGGGGTGGCGCAGGGCTTAGGCTCAGGACCTGCGTAGCCAAAGCAGGCCCCAGAGGGCAGAGGTTCAGGCCTGAGACCCCAGCAGACTCACTGGGGCCTGAGTGGGCAGGGGAGATGCTGGCCATGTTCCCCTCAGATCCCTGGATCCCCCAAAGGTCTCTCCCCATCCCCACTGATCCCCTCGCCATGAGTGGGCCCCTCCAAGCATGGGAACCCCTCCCCTCCCCCAGCCACCCTTCAGGGGTGCTGTTACCATCCCACCTCCACTTTTCCTTTCTCTCTCCTTCCTTCCCCACCATGTCCTACCCAGTCACATGGGGATTCCTCCCATCCCCTCAGGTGTCTGAGGTTCCCCACCAGTGCCTAGTAGGTGCCCTAGTTGTGAGGAGACACGAACTCCACATCCTCCTACTCTGCCATCTTGACTGCACCTCTCAACTTTACTTTTTAATCAACTGGTTCATTCTTCATTCAGCAGAATATCAGGGGGCACCTACTTTATAAGCAATTCTGTGGAAGATACAAAACAGCATAAGCTACGGGTCCTGCCTTCAAGTTGCTTACACTCATCTGGAGGAAGATAATTTAGATGAATTACCTCTGCATGCAGATGACAAAAAGCTTTAGGAAGTGAACCACAAATCCATGCCAGTGTGGGATTAGAGACCACTGTGACCATTCTCTGCCTGTCTGATGCCTCTACACTCTATTGAATAGATCAATTTTCAAAGAAAGCACTTTCATTTTTCAGATGCCCAGAGAATCTCTGTCCCCTAGTGGAAAAGGAAACATACTCCGAGCCAGGGTTTTTCGACTTCGGCACTGTTGATATTCTGAGCCACATAACTCTTTGTCACGGGGGTTGTCCTGTGCGCTGTAGGACGCTTAGCAGTATCCCTGGCCTCCACTCACAAGATGTCAGTAGCACCCCACCACCACCACCAGAAATGTCTCCAGACACTGTCAAATGTCCGCTGGAGGACAAAATCACCTCCAGTTTTCCTAGCCCAATACTCAAAGTGAAAAACAGAATATTTCCAAAATATTAGGAGAAATAGCAAACCTCCCAAAGACAGTGAGGAGTTTTGTCCCTCCCCATTACACTCAAGCTGCCTCCCTCTCCCTTGCAGAAAAATATTTGAACTACCCAGTCATATCCTATATTCAGATGGGAATTCAAGGCAGGTAGGAAAGTAACATATAGAATCAAATATAAGAGTTTTTGTCAACCAGAAAATAGCATCTTCACTGTGACTTCCAAAAGTCACCCATTCAGCCTGCATGGTGACTGAGAACAGTGTCAGCCCGGCCAGAAAGGCATCAGTGATCAACCGAGTTATTCCAGCCCATTACCCCAATCCACTAGGCAACGCTCGTCGGGGAGAAATCATTAGGGGACAGAAGGGAGGTAGGAGCACTAAGAAACCACCTTGGACACTTGTCCATTAATAAGCACTTTCACCAATGACTTAAAGAGTGTTTTTGAAGTGGGGATTTAGAAAATAAGCAACCATCACCACTAAGAAACTATAGCAAACAAAGAGACAGGGTTTTCTGCTAGAAGACTTAAGAAATTGCCCTCTTACTGCCAGCATTCCCTTTTATTTTCATTATTTCTTTCCTTTGTTATCTTTTAAATTTATTCGAAACAATCAAATTTACAAATAACACATATTAACTTATAAAGTACAATGTAATGAATATTTGTGAAGTCCCATCCAGTTCAAAAATTAGAACATTTGGGAATAACCTGCACCCACTTGCATATATCTCTCCTCTCCTTTCTCCATCTTCCTCTCCTCCTCCAGACATAATCACAGTCCTAATTTTTATTGCTTTTTTTTAAGGCTGGTTTTACCACAAATGTGTGTAAGCTTAAGCTTGTTGTGCTCGCTCTTGAGAACTAAAAAAAAAACCAGTATTATACTATGTGTGGTTTTCTGAAACTTACTGTTTTTATTCAGCATTATTCTGCAAGATTTACCCATGTTGCAACATATATTGTATTCCACTGCATAACAGAGTGTATTTATCCATTTTCTTGATGATGGGCATTCAAGTTATTTCCATATTTTTGGTGGGCTGAGAAGGACAGCTATGAAGATTCATGACTATGTGCAAGAGTTTTTCTAGAGGTGGGTTTGCTAGGTCATAGGGTGGGCAAATGTTCACCTTATGAGACAGAGCCAAATGATTTTCTAGAGCAGCTGTACCACTAGCAAAGTGTAAGAGATTTTACTGACCCACATCCTCTCAAACTTGCTTTTGTTTGATATCTTACATTTTTCTAATTTCTAATGGAAATTCATTCACTTTTAATCCTTCTCCCAAATTTCTCCCCAATTTCTGAACTATCAAAACTATGAAAGAGATATAGGGCTTTAATCTTTTCTTCAATTTCAAATTAATTCAATTGAATAAGAATTCATAAAGTACGTACCACATCTCAGTGCTATGCTTCCATTTTAAGAAATGGAAAACATAGCCCCTATGCCCAGGAGTTAAAGAACATCACCATGCAAAACAGAACAGCTAGAGATGGGAAGGAGCTGCATAGCATAGGGAGATCAGCTCGGTGCTTTGTGACCACCTAGAGGGGTGGGATAGGGAGGGTGGGAGGGAGACACAAGAGGGAGGGGATATGGGGATATATGTATACATATAGCTGATTCACTTTGTTATACAGCAGAAACAAAGACAAGATTGTAAAGCAATTATGCTCCAATAAAGATGTTTAAAAAAAAGAGAGAACAAAAGAGGAAGGGAAGAAAAAAAAAGGAACAACTAGAGAATGACACCAAATACAGATTCTAAGGAAAACTAAAAGAATTTAAGAAGATGCAAGCCAAATGGAATATTACTCAGCCATAAAAAGGAATGAAATTGGGTCATTTGTAGAGACGTGGATGGATCTAGAGACTGTTATACAGAGTGAAGTAAGTCAGAAAGAGAAAAATAAATATCATATTAATGCATATATGTGGAACCTAGAAAAATGGTACAGATGAACCGGTATGCAGGGCAGAAATAGAGATACAGATGTAGAGAACAAACGTATGGACACCAAGGGGGGAAAGCGGCGGGGGGTGGGGGTGGGGGTGGTGTGATGAATTGGGCAATTGGGATTGACATGTATACACTGATGTTGTATAAAACGGATGACTAATAAGAACCTGCTGTATACAAAAATAAATAAAATAAAATTCAAAAATTCAAAAAAAATAGATAAATAAAAATAAATTGTAAAAATAAATAGAAGAAGATGCAAGCCAAAATGCAAAAACCAGTTTTTGCTTCTAAACTTAGTACTAATTTTTTTTAAATGACAATGTAGAAGGTGTTAAGACAAAAATATCATTCTCATACATAACAACCGGTGGGCGTATAAACTGGTAGAATCATTCTGTTGGACAATTTGACAAAACTGTTCAAAAGCACTAAAAATTTTAAATACTCCTTGATTTAGCTATTCTACCTCTAGAAACATATTCTATGAAAATAATCAAGGAAGTACACAAAGATTTATACACAGTAAGGTGTGATATAATAACCTTGGATCAAAGACAAAAATTAAATTTACCAAATATCCAACACTGGGGAGATTGGTTAAGTGATGTTTGTTGTAGCCAAACACTAGAACACTATGAGCCAATAAGAGTGACACTGTAGAAGGATATTTACTGATGTGGAAAGATACCCAAAGCACGTTCTTAAGAAAAACAAAACAGTTTACAAAGAAATGAGACTTCAAATTTGCAAAAAAGGAAAAAAATGTGCAAATGATGTATATGCATAGAAAAATTTTTTTAATAATCAGATACTACAAAGCTTGACATTTTCTGAATTCTAGGAGAAATCAGAAAGGGTACAAGTAAAATGAGAATTAGGTTTATTAGGAATGCTGCATGAAGGAGTGAGACCTTGAGGGAGTAGGTTTTCAAGAATGAGCAAAGTGCCTTGGGGTTTTGATTTCCAAGGAAAGGGTAGTAATAACATGAGGGTCTTCAACTGACTGACTGCCACCCTCCCACCAACTTCAGCATCTCTGGGAGAACAGGGATCTAGCCCACAAAAGGGTGTTCATCTCTTTAACAGCCTGTGTAAGAGTCACCCAGGCCACATGCTCTCTGGCTCCAAAGCTACACCAACTCTCCCTATCTGTTCCACTGCACTGCCAACTGGAACATTTGGACCAAGTCGGCTGGTCGACCACCAACTTTCAATACATAGGCTGCCTGTTTGACTGAAAAATCACCCCATCACA
The DNA here is from genome assembly GCF_028021215.1 of Eschrichtius robustus. Lineage (NCBI taxonomy): Eukaryota > Metazoa > Chordata > Mammalia > Artiodactyla > Eschrichtiidae > Eschrichtius > Eschrichtius robustus. The sequence continues at coordinate 51,350,268 of NC_090838.1, forward strand.
TACAATAGAGCCAAAAATGCCTTCAGCGGCCGTTTACATTGAGTGTTTTTGTGCTCAATAAAGGAGGGTTGGTGTGGATTTGTATTCTCTAGACCTGGTTATTATTAAGTGCCTTTTGTGCTTATCAATGTCAATATCATATCCAAACGTACTATAATTTCATAAACAAAACTGTATTTAAGATATTGCCTGACATAAAATGAAACTCAGCTTGATGAGTTCGCTGAGGTAGGAGTGAAGGGGGTCCGGAAAGAGAGAAGGTGATTGTTCAATTGATGGTCTCAAACTTCCTTCAGAAAGTGGCACCAAATAGTCTATAAGGTACATTTTAAGACAATGAAAGAACGGGGCAGGGATGTTACATATTTACTCAAACGACAGACCTCACTGAAATGAGTTTCTTCCCCCAAAAACTGTATACAGACTTTCAATTTTGGAAATAGTAAATCAATATAGATATTCTAAGACCTTGATTTCCAGAAAGAAACCCTCCTCAAGGAGCATAGACTCTGGAGACTCTACGCCTTAAAAGAAATACATTAAAGAGAGAGACACAGACAGAGAGAGATAAACAGATAGATGTTTGTGCTAGAATATTCGTCAGCAAGATATGTGCGAGTCCCTACTTTTAACGCAGAGCCCAGTGGAGTTGTCCCCACCACATACAATGACCAGTCAGTGGAGCCAGATTCCCACTTTCAGTGAGCATGGCCTCCAGATGACCAAGAGAAGATCACCTCTGCTCCCGAGGTTAAATGAGTACTCCGCGGACACTGATGCCAACATTCTTTCCACGGAGACAAATGTGGTCAGCACTGTTAATTAGAAAAACTATTATTTGCGTACAGTTCTATGAGGGAGGTGGCTGCTCGATGCCCCTTGGGAGTGGGCTCCCCGGCATGGCAGGAAAATCTCTGCAGCCATTGAGTTTATGAATCCACTGGCTTCTAGTAGGTTCTATTCTGCAAAGAAAAGTAACCAGTTGCACGTATCTATGACACTAGAATTCATCATTGAAGTCTCACTTGATAATAACAAGGACACTGCTAGAGTCTCTATGAACACACCAGACTTCAAATTAAAGGGTGAGTTTATTGGTATTAAGGAAAGCATGGATCTCTTTGCATTAGGACTTGGTGAACAATAAATAAATTTCCAGGAGAGGTCTCCTAGGCTGAATATGTATTCAAGGTATTATCTGTGCTCTGACTGTGCTTCTGGGTGAAAAAATTCTAATTGCACTCCCATTCAAAAATCAACCGTGGGAATAAGGAATCATGCTCATTTTATGCACAGCTGCCCAAAGGCCTTATCCTTAAAACAAATTACAGCACCTCCTGTGCGACACAGACTCTGAAGCTGATTCTAACCCTAGAGCAAAACTCCAAAATTAAACTTTAACCTGTGATCTAAACAATTTGGTGTTTGTGATCAATCTTGGTATTTTTATAAAATGCCAAGGTAATTGTTAGAGCAGGGGAGGATGGAGTCACCCAAGAGCACATTCTGGTAGAACCAAATGAGGCTTGTGCTTGGCGGGTAGGAGCTGGGGGCAGACACCATTCGGCTGTATGTGTGGAGAAGCTGGGCCTCTGTCAGAGCCAGAGATGAAGGGAGAAGGGAAGAGAGAGAGAGAGAAAAAGAGAAGGAAGGCAGGATGGCAGGAGGGAGGGAGGAAAGGACAGAAAGAAAGAAGGGAGGGAGGGAAGGAGGAAAGAAATCTTAGCATGTATCATATTTACTTCCCCCTGTCAAAGACCCAGGCAGGCTACCACTCCATTAAAGCAATCACTTTGGCCCTATTAGCCATATTAGAAATTAAATTGGGGCTCTTGAAACTGTACACTCAGAAGCCAGTGGGGTGAAAGCAAATGTGCCATGATATCTCCAAAAGCAAAAGGCGTCTGGGGAGGAGCCGTTCCAGGGCGGAAAGAAGCCCACCTGGGAATCGTCCCCAGAGAAGAGAGTTCAAAGAGCTTCCAGCCGAAGGTCTGCCTTTCCCCACCTGGCTGCAGAGCCTCTGCATCCTACAGCGACCTGCTCAGCCGCTCTGATAAGTCAGACAGAATTCATGGGAGATTACCACACAGCTCCCGTCACGCTGTGCTGCGGCGCGGGTAATAGATATGCTCCAGCACTAAATCCTAAAAGGCCCTGCTACATCTGTCAAGCGTGCCCCGGAAAAGCACCCTCAGTTCAGATGTTATCACTGCTCTGCCTGCATCAGAAGATTTAGTGTCCACCCTGGAGGTTGCTTTTGCTGCACAGTTTTCAGGGGCAAAACAACAAGGGAGAACGATGAGAGGAAAAAGGCAAATTATTCTTGCTTAAAGCAAAAGAAAAAAGTGATGTGCTTGCAGACTAGTTCAGCTCCGCGCCCTGCATCCAGAAGGTCCCAAATCCCACATTAAGGAGGTACTGATGCTCTAAGCTGATTAGCTAGGACGGTTGGAGTCCCTGGACTGTGACATCATGTAGATGATCTTCCATAGAGCGACTCCTTCCCAAGGAAAGCGAAACAACAAACCCAGCAGGGATCCATAGGCAAGAGATAGAAGATGCAAGATTTCGATAATTAACTTTAAAACAGGTTCGAGAAAAAGCTGTTCTGATGTAAAATGAACTTTTCAGAGCATTTGCTTAGGAAAAGGAAAAAAAAATTAAACCCCTCCAAACAGTTGTACTTCCCACTAACCATGTTTCCAGATGCAGCTTCTGTTTGTTCAAAATGTATTTTAAGCACTACTTTGGACATTTTGTTCATTATGAGCAAAGAAGAGTGTTACATTTGTATGTATTTTTAAAGTGTAGAGAAAAATATATATATATACATATACACACTCTCAGTGTTTTAAGCACAGGAACTCTGCATATTAACTGCCCGTTTTCTCACCAGAGCCTATAATGAATCCAAGAGAAAGGCATGGGTGTCTTAACCCGACACACCATCTTGGCTTTCTGGAAACTGCTCACACTTAAAACTCACATGAATGCCCAGGGCTCCCGAGAGCTGAAGTGTCTATGGGTCCTGGAGAGGTGTGGATGGGAGGGCATCTAGTGGCACTGCAGATGCAGATACTTGTGGTACCTGCCCACTTATGGAGGTGGACAAACAAGCTGTGGGGTTGTTCTATAAGAAGACACTGGATAGGACTCTGAATCAAGAGACAAAAGCCAAGGACCCACATCTAAGCATCATGCTTAACTAAAAATATTAAAAACTTCTTGAAAAATGGACAGCTTTCCATAACTCTATGTGATGTCTTTATGTGAACCATGTCCCTGTTCCTAAAATCAAACTCAAGGAGAGAACCGAGAATTGACCATGGGACTACAACTTCTGGGATTACTCCACGGATCTTCTCATTGGAAAACAAAAGGAGCCTTGTTTTCAGAGGGACTTCCCAAAGCTGACAGTGCTGAGTTCTTTACATGAATTGCCTAATTTAATGCTCTCAACAGCCCTTACAGGCAGGTAGTATCATTACCCTTTTTCCTGAGAAGAGAAAACTGAGGCTCGCAAGGGAACCCTCCTACACTGTTGGTGGGACTGTAAACTGGTGCAGCCACTATGGAAAACAGTATGGAGGTTCCTTAAAAAACCAAAAATAGAACTACCATATGATCCAGAAATCCCACTCCTGGGCATATATTTGGAGAAAACTCTAATTCGAAAAGATACATGCACCCCAATGTATCTATTACAGCACTATTTACAATAGCCAAGACATGAAAGCAACCTAAATGTCCATCAACACTTGAATGGATAAAGAAGATGTGGTATATATATATATATATATATATATATACACACACACAATGAAATGCTACTCAGCCATAAAAAAAGAATAAAAGAATGCCATTTGCAGCAACGTGGATGGACCTAGAGATCATCTTACTAAATGAAGTAAGTCAGACAAAGAAAAACAAATACCATATGATATCACTTATATGTGTAATCTAAAATATGATACAAATGAACTTTTACTTACAAAACAGAAACAGACTCACAGACATAGAAAACAAACTTATGGTTACCAAAGGGGGAAGGGTGGCGGGGGGGATAAATTAGAAGTCTGGGATTAGCACATACAAACTACCATACAAAAAATAGATAAACAACAAGGTCCTACTGTACAGCACAGGGAATTATATTCAATATCTTATAATACATTATAATGGAAAGGAATATGAAAAAATATATATATAACTAAATCACTTTGTTGTACATCAGAAACTAACACAACATTGTAAATCAGCTATACTTAGAGAAAAAAGAAAAAAGAAAGAAAACTGAGGCTCAGAGAGGTTAAGTAATTTGCTCAAAGTCACACAGCTCATCACCGTTCTTTACTTCAAGTCATCAACCCAGTTGTAGACATCTATTAAGCATTTGATCAGATCTTTTTAGTCTTTGGATTCGATTGATACTTATTACCATACTGGATGTTTGGATGTTCGGAGAGCTTGATGAAAACTGGGAAGCACATTTTGTCAAGAAGTTGTTTTCAAGCACCCACAAAACCCAACCATGAACAGGGTTCATTGATCTTCCCAGGAGCTGAAGGTGACAACAACTTTCTATGAGGGCCCTGACTGCTCCCCCACCTCCTGGAAAACAGCAGAGGCAGCAATTGAAGGTAACAGCTGCTTCAAATCGATAAGGTGTCACCTGCTCCTGATCTTCCTCACCCACACCTTCGAGACACGGTCATTGCAAGATGTGGCTCATCCCAGCACTGAGCTCACAGGCATCCTTGTCAGAGGTACGGGATGTTTGTGATCAGAGTCCAATGAGCCTAAGGGGAAATTAAACAATTGGCTGGCAGCTCACTATTAACAATTATTTTCTCAGAAAGTTGGTAGAAGCCGTGGTGACTGCTGAGCCCCAAATCCCCATGGCCTCTTAGTGACTTTGTGTAAAAAAGCTCCCATGCCTCTGTGTTTCCCCAAACAAGCTGCAGCTCCGCTGACAAACATTCTGACCTTACGTTCTCATTTTTGTACCCTTTGGTGGCCCCATTTCCCCCTAAATCAAGGTCAGTCTGCCATATACTATGGTCATTTAATTATCATTCACTCCTTCCTCAAACTCTTTGCTCAGAAGAGCTAAGTTGATGGTCTGGTCCAAGGATGGAAGACAGATTTGTACCAGCATCTCTATGCTCTCACCCTGCGTAAGTCAGACATAGCTGCTAAAGAGCCACAGGACTATGGAGGCCAGATCCCTTCCCAGCTACAATGACCTGGGCCACATGAGACTGAACCAGGTGGTGTACCCTCATCATTCAGGTCATGACTCTGGGAATCACAGTTCTGGTATGAATCTCACACCTCTGCCACTTACCATTTGGGCAAGTTAATTCATTCTGAATCTAAATGTCCTCATCTGTAAAATGGAATAACAAAAGTACCCATTACAGAAGGTTGTAACGAGGATTAAGTTGGATAGTACATGGAGATCACTCAGCACAAAATGTCTAGCATAGAATAAAAGCTTAATAAATGGCACCTGGCATTGTTGCTGGGATTTTATTACAATTTATCATCACGGGCTCGTTAACACTACTTTCTAACCTGCTAACTTAGCTGAAGATTTTTTCTTTTTGTCAGTTGGATGATTGTATAGAAGACTTTCAGAACTAGTTTAAGGACCTAATCTGATAGTCAATAATCAGCTAAAATTGCCTGTCTTCTCAACCTCATAATTAGGCATCTCTTTCCTGCACAACTTTAGGACATCTGTGGTGTGCACCTCCTATACCACCTTCCATTGTTACTTAATTATTTCATGTATGCTTTTCCAATGAGACAACACATCTTTGGATGCAAGGTACTATTTTATACTTATGGGCGTCTTCCTCAATACCTGGCACAGTGTCAGGCACTTGGTGGTCACTCAGTTAGCATCAGAAGGATAAAAATATAAATGAAGACCTCAACTGCCTACCTTAATTGGGCCTCATGACCAGTTTCTCCAAATGTAAGAATTCCCTACCTGAGAGGAAGTGGAGAGATAACTCTATGTATCACACTGTCTTGTTGACTTCTTCAACGAGACACAGGACTTGATTAGAGAAAACAGTATTTTGTAAGCCACCAATACCAGCACTCAGCACAGACTCAGGCACCTAAGTACTCCCAATATATTCATGATTGAAAGACTGATTGATTTTATTTCTGAGAGAGCTTCAAGACTCTAGTGTCTTAAAAGATGATTCTTCCCTTTCCAGCATCTCCACTGGGGTAGAGAAGACATGCTGGGAAGGTATCCTGGGCCTCTCTTTGGGTTTTTGGCCCTCCTGACTGCATCCACAATCAGGTAAGGAATTAGAAGTTTACTTATTAGAAGTTTATCCCAATTAGAAGTTTATTTCACTTCAGGATCTCTGGCCTCTAATATCCAAGTCAAAACCATGTTCACATTTTCTTAAAAGCAAGAAATGTCACCATCGTTTCCTTGCGATGTTTCCAAGATGGTAGGATTGTTTTTCCAAAAGGAAAGCATGGTAGTGGCAATCCTCCTTCATTCTCTATTCACAAAGCAGTCATACTTTAAGAAAGTGCATATGTCAGAGGGAAAGTGCTACTAATGTATTATTTCCATGAAAATTAATCAATTCTTGAATGATCCCCAATAAAGGGACTGAGTTATATTTGTGTTTTTAAATCCATTACGCGCTTAGGTTCATCCAACTGAATTAAAGAAAATGACATGACGTGTGTTTGAAATACAGAATTCCCTGCATTGGGCCAGACTGACCCTACGTTCTCTTGTCTGGACAATAGCTTCAAACTCACACAGAGGAAGAAACAACTGTCAGCATTTGGGGACTTCCTCTCCAGCCCCTTAGACCCCAAATTGACTCCTTCAGCTTTCAAAAGCAAACAGCAATCCCCAGAAAGTGACTTATTTCATAAAAGAAACTGAAACACAATGCCCGGATTGGGCTACTCTCTCTTACAGAATGAGAGCGCGTTCACACTCCAGCAAAGCCATTGGCCCCATTTCAAGGACTTCAATTTGACTCACAGAGTAGAAGTGGACAGTGGGGAGCACACTTGAGACCCGCGGTTCAACATCAAAGGGGAAATGTTCACATATGTTAGCGACTCCGCACAGAGGTGTATTACGTGTCTCCACAGATAGGCTTGGGCATACAGGTGGAAAACATTTTTCCCCATTTGTCATGTTCCAAACATCTCTGCTTTAAAGCAAAGCATGAAAATGAGGAGTTAAAAACAACACCCGCGCCTTTCCTCAATGATTTCTGCATGTTTGCTACATTTGATGCAGACGTGTGTCCTACAATGGTTGAAAAAGGACTTTGATTCTGACCTTCTCCTGTCAAAAACAGCTACTGTCAAGAATAATCTAAAACAGCTTCATAAGGGACGCTTTAACTGATTAATCTCTGAAGGTCACACCGTCTGTTTAGACTCTAACATTGGTGCCACTTGCAGAATAGCTAAACTTGTGAGGCCCCAGCAAGCTCGCTATGGGGAGCTCAGCTCCCAGGGGTAGTTACAGATAATTAGCACAGTTAAAAGTTCAGCCACTTCAGGTAGTTTTTACAATCCCATTTCTTCAAGCACAGAGGCGGTGTCTCATCATGGTTCTCATCATCCTCAAGAAAACACATTTATTCTCTATCAACTTGCGAGCTGACCTATGAGGTGAGCTCAAATGCACCCACTCGGTGCCTCAGGAGCCAGCGTCTGAGACAGCGAGCCACAGGGGCCTCTGAGGATGGACGTGGGGACACCGAACAAGACCGAGTGAGGAGATGGAGACTGTGTTTAAATAGAGTGGCTTAAGCGGCACTCAACCAAAGGGACCAAAATTGGTATTATTTTCTAATTCACCTGTGGGCAATTAATTCACTCTGCTGGATAAGACCATGTCCTGGCACCACCTGTCAAGCAAAAAAATAGTAACCCGATTCCACGATTGGCCACAGAGTGTGCACGGTGCCAAGCATTGTGCTAGGTGTCATGGGGGAAACGGAGCCAAGAGAACCGGGCCTTCCCTCTCAAGGCTGAAGCAATGGTTTCTGAAGAATGGCACATGGGTGTTCTCAGGGCAATAAGCCCTGGAAAAACCACTCAAGGAACTAGGAAGGAGACCCAGGCAGGCAGGAACTGAATGGAAGCTAATTCCTCCCCTGCCCGTAAACATCTGTTTGTTTCTTTTAATTGGGATTGACGCACTCTCCACCAACATCTCTGGCTTTCACTTTCTCTTTTTATTCCTTTAGAAACTGGGGAGGCTGGTGGAACTGGAAAAGTTTCCAGGACAGACAAGACAGGGATGTACTGAATACAGAGGCTCTTCTTCACCAATGTCTGCGTTAAGCGAACATACCCAGGCTCACAGCCTCCCCCTCCCCGCTCCTTTGCCACATACCAGCACATCCAGAAATGGCTGAGGATCAAAGATCAGGACTTAAATCGGAGCTATGCTGTGGGATACGGAAAATAAAGTGATAGAACCATCTTGCCACTGCCTGTCTCACTTAAAGATGATAAGGAAACATTATCACATTATTTTAAGGTAAAGCCAGCATTTCCAGAGCTGATTGAGGCAAGAATTAGACAGTGTTTAGGGGATTATGAAAAACAGCTTCTTCTACAGGTCAACAGCTAATCAGAATTCTCAGGAGATTTTCCAAAGATTTTTTTTTTTTTCCTCCTTATGAATAATTTCACCAAAGGCACAAAAATGGGCACATTATTTAGAGAGAGCCTTTTGATGTATTTTCTCTGAATAAGCATGGGTATTCGAGGATTTCTGCTAGTTCAGAGCAACAGGGACCAACTTATTAAATGTTCCTACTGCAATGCCTGCAAGCTAGCTGAGATTAATATCAGCATAACCTGTTACTTAATTCATTATGGGGATACAGGCTAATTTGATTTGATATTATTTTAATAAAGTTCTGTGATATATAAGATTGTTTCAGGCTATCAAAATAATTTTCCAGTTATTACAGTTATTCAAGCAAGTCCTTTGATAGCAGCAGTTGGTCCTCGTCTGTTGTGAATACATTAGCGCTGATGATTCATAGCAGCTGAGAAATGTTAAGCCTGTGAAGCATTGTGTTGATGCTCAAATTTATTCTGCAGGCCATTAAAAAAAAAAAGAAAAAATATTTTGTATGCATCAAGCTTACACGTGTCATTAACACAGTTCATTTTTTAAAACCAGTCTTTCAGAGAAGACAGGGGTTTTTGCAAAGAAAAAAAATCTGCCGCTCGCTTTGAAATTCATTGATGCTGTTTTACATGTTTTTTATATACAGTTTGCATCAGCCTGTATATTAAGTGAATCAAATAGTTCTAAAAATGATGCATTCTCTCATTGCAGGGGGTATTGTAAGCCATTACAATATAAACTGTTCCAGTCCACCACCCTATATGTTCATTTGGCTGTCATGCAGACAAAAGCTTTTAATGTTGTTAATGTGCTCTGTTTAAAAATCCCATTTCTGCCTTTATGCCATTTGCAGATATTTCATTTGGTCTTTACCCTTCTTTCAAAGGGGAGGAGGAAAGAAAACAAAAATGCCTCAACGAACAGCACAAAAGGAGGCACCCCCTTTAGGAGCCTCTCCGGTCCTTCCCTCGTCACACCCCGCTCTTCTTCTCTCCCTCCCCCCTGCCTCTTCTCATCTCTGTTCAAGTGGGTTGACTTGTCTGTCGGTCCATTCCAGGGGGGTTGGTGGAAATAAAAAAAGCATGCTATCATTTGGCAGACATTCAAAAACTTGACCTAAAAATTATTAACAGGGCTCCACCGCCACCTCCTCCCTTCAGATCCTCAGCTTTTCTCCTCTGACCCCCACAGCAACCTTCCTGCCCCACGTCTGGCTGCCCTGCAGTCAGTTCACGCTCTGCCCTCTGGCCAGAGTGGTCTTCCTGCTAAAATACAGAAAGAACCCCCTAGTCCTGCCACTTCGAACCCTTCGTTGACTGCCCACTGCCCACACGAGAAAGTCCAAGCTCTCCAAGGCCCACCGGACCCAGACCCTGAGCAGTTGCTTTATTCCTCCCCACTCTCCCTACGCACCTCTACTCTGTGCCTTTTCTCCAGCCTGTCTGAGCCCCAAGCTGCACCCATGTCACTGCTCTACCCACACCTTCTGCCCTTTCTCACCTGGCCAACCCTCATACAGCCCTAATGACAGCAGAGGTGCCACCTTCTCAATTAATGCACTTATATGATGCTGGAACCATTATTTTCCTTCTAATTCTCACACTGGACTGAAAGCTCCCTGAGAGCAGGCCCTGGGTCTTTTTATTTATCATTATGTCTACAGTAGATGTAGGGGTCTTCAAGTGCCTCAATTCATATTTACTGAATGAATGCACAGGCCTTCTGCCCAGCAGGAATGAACCCACTACTTCCAGAAGCGCCTACATATTGTAAAGGTGCTCTTGTAAACCCTAAACTTGAGTTACCACATATTCCCTACGGTAAATACCCTATATTTACTTTAGTTCCACTTATAAACCCCTCTTGAGCAGCAACATCACTCAACCACACAGTCCCAACCTGGCCAGTAAGAAAAATTATCCCGCTGATAGCATGGAATTAACAAGGTGGCTCTGAGCATGAAAACACCAAGGCCTCGGGGACCACAGAATATAATCAGGGACAAAGGGGAGGCAATGTGCTGTGGCAGAACAAGGCTAGTCCGTGAGTCAGGAGCAGTGCGGCCAGCTTGTTTCACCCATCCTGAGCCTCTGTGGCATCAGAAAAAGATGCCCCTTTCTCCCGGCCGACACAGCTAGCACACAGCTTAGTAAGCCTAGCACACAGCTTAGTGGCAGAGCACAGGCTGGATTTCAGGCCCTCCTCACCCTGTTGGCCGGGCACCTTTGTTTAATATACGAACTGTACTTCCAGACGCAGCCCTGCGCTGACCCCTTGTCATTCTGGCTGGCTCGCCAAACCCCTCTCTTTGAGGTTGCCTTCTCTGCTGGAAAGGGACACATGAGACTCTCTATCTACTTCCAGTAGGATCATTATAAGGATCAGTGTAACAAATAAAAAAAACATTTTGAGCATGGTAACTTCAGTAACTACAGAAGAAACGTTTGAGAACTACACTTTTGAGTACTACGGGGGGAAGTGTGCTCTCACTCTCCGTGTGGAAACAAGACCTCCTTTCCTGGGCTCAGTTTCCTCATCAGAGGACCAAATCCCATGTACTTTCTGGAGGTGGGAGAGGTAGCACTCCTGGCACCCAACGGGCCGCATGCTGTAAGCCCTGATTATAGACTTACTGCTGTGTGGTTTTTCCATATGGTTTTCCCAAACAAGAATCCTGAACATCCGATCTTCGTTCTCCCCATGTGCGCACTGAACAGCAGGGGTATAAGAAGTTGGGTTTAATGGTATTTAATCTAAGATTCCCGAGAGTCCTCTAAATCTGCCTCACCAGCCGGCACCCAAGTACAAAACGCATGGCCTCAATTAGCACCAGAACCTTCCACTACCCTCCAAGTGGGCCTCCTGTTCAGCCTGACCAAAAAAAAACCCACACAACTCTGCAGTAAAAGAGAATGGCCTGAACCTTATCAAAGATATGGTGGGAATCTTCCCCCAGATCCCTATGTTGAGAAAGGCAGAGTGAGTACTGTGATGCTTCGGGGGCAGGGGGAAGACAACCATGAGAAGGGGTGGGATTCCAGCATGCTTGCTCGAGAGAATACTCGAGAACATCTCTATCTCAGGCAAACAGGGAGAACACAGCTCACTGAAAATCCTGGAATTTAAAAGTAGTAAAAAAGCAAATGTCACACTGGAGACAAACAGCCTCTTGGCTCCTCTTCCAAGCAGAGGCTGCCTGAATTCCTCCTCAGTGTCTCTGAGGCTGGCAAGAGTGCCTGTCTGTCTACTTGAGGACATTTTAGAGTTGTGCCCCCTACATTTGACAGATACATCCGGGTCCCAGGGAGAGGAGAGAAGCATCACGGGGCTCTCAGCAACAACCCGCAGGCTGCAAGTTGGAGGCTCAGGTTTCTCTGGAGAGGCAGTGCTGAAATTCAGGTGCCCCCCACCCCAGACCACTGGCAGTAGGACATTAATGAAGGAAGCAGGCCTTCCTTCCTTCAGTGGAGGGAGGGAGAAGGTCACAGTGAAGGTGACCACACCCTGAGACAAGTGCTGCCTGGGATCACACCTGGGAATGAGGTTTACCTAATTCCTTCAGTAATATTTTCTGCTACCCTGATTAGAATCATAGTGGACAGAACAGAGTAGGGAAGAGGGGCCAGCCTTAAGCTGGGACTACCTTCTCTAAACTGGCTGGGCATCTTCTCCTGATACACAGCCACCTGGTGAGGAACCATCATGGAACAGGGAAACATAAGCTTTGAAGTCAGCGAAGTTAGGTTCATTTACACAAGCCTCAGTTTTATTTCTTCCATATGGGTAGAATTCTTACTTTGCAGAGTTATGATGAGGCATATGAGAAAGTAAAAGTCTACGTGCATGGCAAGGTATCTGGGGACATAACGGGTGCCCAATGAATGCTTCCTTTCCTTTCCTTCCTTCCTTCCTTCTTTCCTTCCTTCCTTCCTTGTAATGGTAAACCACTTCAGCTACCTTTTCTCTCCAAGAACTTTATAAAAGAGCACTTTATCTTCTACTGGACACAAAAAAACTGCCCCCTTGTCCCCAAATAATAATATTTGGGTCAGATTCTTACAGGAAACAGCTTCTGTTGCCTTAAATGGGAGAGGCAGAAGAGATGGAGTGTGCCTGCATCATTTCCATAAAGCCCCACCACAGTTCTGGGACCATGCTGCCACACTGCCTGTACAAACCTAGAAGGAAGAGACAAAATGGCACATTCTAATGAATTCTGGGCTGTCACAAAGCTGGTTGTGTACTCTCTGGCCAGGTTCCTGCCACTGAGCAGGTTGGGAGCCCCAGGGAAGGTGCCAAGGACTGGACACAAAAGTGGCCACGCCCTGGGGCCCAGCTGCACACGAAGCACGGTGGGGCATGCGCCCAGTCGGGACCTCCCAGTCCCCAGGCTCTGCCTTCTCCACACCCCGGCAGGATGGGTCTTTGGAAAGCACAACTCTGCTCCTGGCTCTCCCTCGCTCAGAAATCTCCCCTTGATCCCTGTGACCCACCAAAGGAAATGGAAGTTCTCCACCTGGCACCTGGGACCCTCTGCAACACCATCACATGGGTCTAATCGGCCTCTCCTCTGAGAACCCCAGACTGCAGTCAAGGGATTAGATCCACACTAACTGAAGCGCTCTCTGCCATCCCCCAAGGCCTGCTCCCCTCACCACCTCCTGCCTGACGCTTTCTCCCTCACCACTGGCTGCACCTCAATCAGACGAGATAACTGTGTCCTTGGTATTCCCACAGAAGAGGGTCTCTCGTGGCACTCCACAAACTTCTTAGGATAGTTATCTGTACGCTTACTCTCTTCTACCCCAAGCACGCACGCACGCACACACACACACACACACACCATCATTTGCCTTTTGAGGGCAGGGAGTCTTATCTCTTTGCACACAGTAGAGACTCAATAAATACCTGCTGAGGCACATTCTCAGATGCACAAGGACACCCAAAAAAACACTCAGTTCTCTCCTATCAGTGGTAAACAGAACATTAACAAAGTCAGGAGTTCTAAAGGAGGACATATGCCTCAACAGCGACTATAACTTAGTAATAATAACGGCCACCAAGCACCAAGATAGCACTGATCCATTGTACTTGACAGGCACAATCCTATATACTTTCCCAATATTAACTTGCTTCATCCTCACGAAAACCAAATGAGGTATCTATAATTATGGGCACCATATTACAGAAGGGGAAAATAGGCGCAGAAAGCTTAGGAACTGACCCAAGGTCACATAGCAAAGAATTGAGCGGATACCAGCCCTGGGCAGGCTGGCCCCAGAGCTGGCACGCTGCACTGGCTCTTGTTAAGGCACTTGGTTACCAAATGGATGCTAGTTAAAAATATCCCTTCTCTCTGTAAAACTCCTAAGTACCCTGCAGGCTCTTAAGGAGAGGGAAACATCACCAGGTAAAACCTCAAACTGTCCACACCCACTGCATAGCCAATGAAGAACGGGACTGGTTTTTCCTGTTTAAACTCTTTTGGTAGAAATGAGGCAGCATCTTCCCTGGCCTAGGTCACTGCCTGCCTTGGATTTTCTCTTTGAAGATAATAGATCTGGTCAACTTAAAAGGGCCAGAGGTGAGGTGAGAAACCAATAAACTCCTTAAAGTTTGGCTGCCTAACTAGTCAGTGAATTATGTGCTCATCAATGAATCATAGAAATGAGAGATAACAGAGGCCCCCCTGGGTCACGTGCCCATCCCCCTGAATGAGGGATTTTCTCTGCAGCATTTTCTGTGAGTGCTTCTCCAGTCTAATTAGAAATGACCAAGCAATGGGGTTCCCACCACTGCCTCTTGGGGAACTATTCCGCCGTCTTAGAGACCTAATTATTAGGAAATTGATCATTATATTCATACTAAATTCTTCTCCACACAGTTGTATCACATCACTTCTTAATTGTTCTCCTTTTGACCCTGCCTCTTCCTCCCCCAAACAATTCCTCTTAAGCACTTCAATTACTTTTTCCCTCTGCTGATTCCCAGCCAGCCCACCGGGGAATGAAGTTGAGAGGAAAGAGAGAAATGAGCGATGGAGGAGGAAGGAAAAGAGGCCTGGCAGCCCAGGAGGGTCACTGAGTCCACTGGAAGGCCCGTCACATCCCTCACAGGCTTTCTCCTACCTGCCAGAAACCACAGCAGACAGCAGGACACTGAGCACTGGAATTCACTCCCATCTTTGACCCCTTAGTGGATCCTCCCTTGGCCAGCTCCAGGCCTGCCAGTGTGTCCAGCACAGCAAAAGGCATGGCACAGCATCTGGACCTTTTCTGGACATACTCCACAGCCACTGCAGCAGCAGTAGGGTCCTAGACAGGCTGAGGTAAGTCAGGTAGAGCAAATGTATAGAGGGGAGGGGTAGCAGGAAGGAGGGTTCCATTACGAGATCATCCCCTTTGGCATAAGAATGCTGGCCTGAAATCAACAAGTCCCACAATCTCACTTAAGGCAGGAGGGAAGGAAAAGTCAAGAAAAAATGAACTAAGCTCCCAGTGACCCTCGCACAGGTTTGGCCAGCACAGTGTGATTAAATCAAGATCGTGGAGGCCAGCCCCCTGACCAGTGATCCTCACGGAGCATCTGGGCATTACTGTGTCAATGGCTCTCATGTCCTCTCTCTAGACCCTGGCTTGGGTCTTCCCTGGAGAGGGAAGCTGGGAGCAGCACCTCCACACAGAGTTTTGTTGGTTTTGCCCTGTACAGGCCTGGTCAGTGGGGAGTGGAGACGGGAAATCTAATCCACACTCCATTAACCAAGCCAGGGGAAGGGGCATGATTTTGTACTCCACACAAGAGGACGATATGTGCTACTGACGGCCCTGTCCATCTGTCCCCCAAAGACTGTGTTTCTTCTCACCTTAGATAATATCTTACACTCACTCACGCGTCCTTGTAATCATAATTTTATATACCTATAGCCCTCACAAACTTAAGCACAAGCTCACTGAGGGCAGCAATCATGTCTTAAACTTGTACTGTGCTCCTCACAGCAAACAGGACTATGGCCTTCACACACAGCAGATACATCAGAAATGTTTACCAACGAACAAGATTCTAAGGTGTGAGATTCGGCAGGGACACTTATTCTTTCTTTCTGAATGCTTTTCTCATTTTATCTTCCCTTTTACTTGCCCTGCCTCTTCCTTGCTTTCCCCACAAGTTGCTTCTGTGTAGTGCTTCAACAGACTTTTGATATAAGCCTCATCTATATGTCCCCTAGCGGCCTCTCAGGCAGATCCAAAATCCGAGAGATGCCAGCACAGAATCACAGAAATTTCAGACCCTTTAGTCCAATTCATTTCTCTTACAGAGGAGCAAACTGGGGCCAAGCAAGAGAAGCAACTGCCCAAAGTCACCCATTAAATTAGCTTCAGAGCAGGAACAATTATTTTTTCAAGAAACATGTTGGAATACCTACTATATGTAAAGTTCCATGTTAGATGCAGGGGTTACTAATGTGACTAAGGCTTGATTCCCAAAATTAAGTTCATAGCTTAGTGGAACAGACTGAGATATACACCACTACCTCCAATGCAATAAATACATGCTTTAATAGAAGATTGGGTAAAGTTCTTATAAGACAGGGGAAAGAGAGAGAGAAAGACAAAGGAAGCCTCTTGCGAGAGGTGACACTTGAACCAGGTCTTGAAGAATAAATAGGAGTTGACCAGAAAGAGAAGGTTAGAGAGACATTCTAGGACATGAAAACATGTTCAGAAAGCAGCTAGTAAGCAGGATGGCTGGAATCCCAGAGAGTATATGGTTAAAAGGGAAGAGGCAGAAAAGGAGCCTGGAGAGGCAAATTGTGAGAGATGTTGAATATCACACTAAGGAATCTGGATCTGAGTTTTACATGGGCAATGGGGAGTCACCAAAGGTTTTGATCAGGGGAATGACAACACCAAACTTGGTATTCCAGAACAATATAAAGGGAAGTGACTGAAGTCAAGGTCAAGGGACCAGTTAGGACTTACTGAATTTGTTCACTCAAGAAATAATAAACTAAGATGTCAACAGAGGGTATAAAGAGGGTCAATGTGAAGGAACATTTTGATGATTGACTCAACTGATTTGCTATAAGGAGGATGAAAAAGAAAAATTCAAAATTGATTTTGAAACTTCTAACTTGGTTAACTAGGTGAATAACTATGCCTTAATGGAGAAAAAAAATTCAAAAGGAGGACAGGTTTGGGGCAAAAGATAGTTTGGTTTTGGAAATACCGAGCTTGAAGAACTAGATCAGGAGTTCAATGGGGAAGTGTCCGTTAGAAAATATGATATGGGTTTCATCAAGCAATGTATAGCTGAGTAGCTGAAGCCACAGGAGTGGGTAGTCACTCAAAGGAAGAGTGTGGTGTAAGCTGAGAAGAGCCAGTATGAGACTTGAGGATCAGATAAGTGAGAGATGCCAGAAAAGGGGACTGAGGAAGAGGCACCAGAGTGGGGAACCATAATGGAATGCCTCAGACACAGGGAGAGCAGGGTCAAGGTGACAGTACAGAGAGGATGGATAAGATGAAGACTCAGAAGAACCAATGAACCAGTGGACATTGGGATCACCAGGAACTCCAAGAGAGGACACGGTATAATGATGGGAGCAGAAGTCAGATAAAAAATTAGATTGTACTGCCTGGGTACTGCCTGAAGATAAGGAAGAGTGTAGAACGTTTTTCACACCCACTGGAGATGAGAACTAACTCAAAAGGAAGGCAAGGTTGAGAAAAGAGGTTTACAAAAAATAGGTTTACTCTATTTTTAGTAAAGGAGAGACAATAATATTTACAAGGTATCAATACAAGAGAGGGAGAGGATAATTGATGGGTGAGGATTCTAGAGAGTTTAAGTGATGCGACCAAGAGCAAAGGTGGGAGAATGTGGAACATCTCTTAAGGCAAAGAGAACGGAAGAAGGTAAAGCATTAGGTATGTTTGGTGGCAGGATGGAAGCTGAGGAAATTCAAATCTGGTGACCAGTATTTTTTCACTGAAATAGATAAAGTCATCTTCTATGTATGGTTTACAGGTAGATTGAGGACAGTGAAAAAGATGAGAATGGCTACCTCGAGCGACCCATGAAAGAGGTAACTAGAGATGAGTAAATGTCTGGGTCAAGCCTAGAGTGCGGCTAGTGGGGCACCTAGGGCACACAACTTAAGAAGGCACTCATTCTCAGGACCTAGCAAATGCAGAGTTGGCTCCAGGAGTGAGTGTCTCTTTAAATTTTGCTTTCTTGGCACCTCACTCACCCCACCCTGGTCCCTGCCCTGGAACTACTAAACAGCTTCACCATTGAGATAAGGTTGAAAATCAAGGATTTTTAATGAGGTAGATCATTCTGGTTAGGAAATTGTCTTCCATAGTGCCTAGAAGCCCAGGACAAGAAATGAAGAGAGAGAGGGAGAGAGAAGAGAAGGAGAAAGGTAGATGGGGAGAAGGGGAGGATGAGGGAGGAGGGAGAGAGAAATCATTAGCCTGAGACTGGAATGAAAGATAAAACAAAAAGTCAAAGGAGTGAGAGAACTGAATGCTTGTGAGAGTACAGCTGCAATGGCTGCACAAACAGGGCAGGACTAGGGATGGAGGTGGGAGGGAGTGAGGGACTGCTAACATAAGGAGAGGTCAAGAGACCAAGAGTCCCAATGAGACCAAAGAACATATTTCAAGGGCATGAAAGAGTGGGGACTGATAGAAGGATCAGAGGTGGTGGTCAGAAAGGAGGATTTCAGAGTTCAGGATTTCAAACATGGAGCAACTCCAGTTGACGACAAGGGCGAGGAGTTGCTATGAGAGCAGCTGCTGAAGTGAAGTTGTGGTGGAGATTGGTGGAGAAAGAGGCATCAGGAGCTGTGAGGCTGAAGCCCTGGATGAGGCACTCCATGAGAACGTAGCTGCAACAGCTGAAGGAAAAAAAATCACTCGAATGTCCAAACACATTGTTTTAACATAACCAGAGGGGATAATGATAATTCTTCACATCCACCATCTGTCCTTTTTGCCCAAGTCAAAGTAGTTTTACTAGCATAAAATATAGTGGACTCCTCCTCCCACGTTGGTTTGTGGCTTTCTAGATCAACTCTTCTATGTGATGCATTTACTGCACATCGTTATATATCTTGGGATGATGTTAGATGAAACCATGCAGTAAGGTAAGTATAATTAAGTGCTATTGTAATACCATCAAGAACAAAGCTTCTTCTATCTTCCATAGCTGAAAACTTTCTTTTGATGCTGTGGTAGGTAAAGCTTGTGTGTGGAAGAGGAAGATTTCTATTTCCTATATTTTCTGCTCTAGTGTGTGAAAAGGTTTGTTTCTGTCTCGAGCCCTATTTCCTATCAATGAGTCAATTCACATTGAACTCCTTAATGAATAAAGAAAACCACCCGGTCTAGCAGAACTTAACTTTTAAAAAGATAACAGGTAAGTTCTAGCCATTTTTACTGGAACAAAAACACAGTCCAGCATTCAAAGACCTAAAGGCCTGGGTCTGAAGTAAGCACACTTGACCTAAGAGTTTTGATGGAGGTCATTTTATTTAATGATGACCCAGCTGAAGCTAATGAACACTTTTACAAGACTGCAATCCATTAAAGAGCTTGTGTCAGTGCTGGCCCTATTCATTTTGGCTACTCTGCTCCAAGGGAAAAATCCCCTGGAACATTTCAAAATTAATTTCTATAGACTCCACAAAGCTCTTTACATAGAAGAACGCCAAAAGTTAAAAAGTACCACCAAACACTGGAGCACGCACGCATGCAGCTGCTGCCACGTAAAGGATATGCAACTTGTCCCAATCTCCACCACTAAAGTGTTCAGCAGACATTTAATAATTATGACTATTGGTATGAGCTCAGTTGGCTCCCTCTCCCTTCATGTAGAAAACACTAAGAATATTTTCACTAAATGTCGACAGTTTGGAGGGTCTTTATTAAGGGAACACACCTTTGTAACAGTGGAGAAATCCATGATAGACTTCAAGTCTCCTAAGAACAACGACGTTTCATAAGTCATTTAGGACCCCATCTCTGAGCTAGTATTTTCTACTATCTTTCCCAAAAAGATATACAAGAATCTTTCCTTTGCCCCCAACAAGTATCTGTCCTTCAAGTACCAAGACAAGTGCCACCTCCTCCAGGAAGCCTTCCTCAAATATTTAAGCCCTCGACACTTCTCCTTTCTGTAGCAAAGGAGAGTTTGGATGGCTTGGGGACCCATGCCTGAAGCGAGCAGCATTTATTCAGACTGTTAACATACCCATGTAAATAATTTAACATTTCCCAATTCCAGCCTAGAACTGGATGTGAATGACGAGTCTATGAGAATCTATACTTCCTTTTGATTTTAGCCCAAAACTCTAACACTTGATTACATATTCTTTTTTATGGTATTTACCTATATTAACCTTGAGGGAAAGACATCATATACTTCTCTGTTATGTCCAACAGGACATAATGGTGTACATATAAAAGGTGGATTTTAGAAAATGGAAAGTCACACCTAGCACCTAGATCCTAAAAACCAAAGTTTCTAACGCCATTCTCTAATAAAAGGAACCAGAGTTCCTTGGAGAAATGGTTGATTGCAGGGCCAAGGCAGGGAATACACAGGATGAGCCTAAAGCATCATGCAGTGACAGAAAGTATAGAAGTGCTCACAAAACAAAGTGATGAGGGCATGTCAAAAGTTACACAGAATCCAACTTGAAAGAGCTCCTAACGGCCAAAACTGTAACAATTTGAAGAACAAAATAAGGAACAACAGTGTTGGCTTATAATCTAAAATTTAAAATATATATTCACATTACATGTTGTTTATATCTCAATAAAACTGGAAAAATAAAATATATATCCACAAGTCCACATTGATAATAAATAAATGATTGAATAAATACACGGGGAGAAGAGATCAAACTCCCTTACAGAAGTGTTCCAAATAATTTATGTAGATACTCTCCCACCGGGAGGTGGAACTTAATCTCCTCTACCCACCCACCTTGCATGTGGGCTGCACTTAGTGACTTGTTTCCAAAGAGTAGAGTATGGAAGAAGAGTGGGGAGACTTTACAGTGGAGAAAACTGGCAAACACTACCTTGGCCAGGTGATCAAGGATAACATTATCAGCTAAAAGCATGTACCACTCATATGATGTAATGAGAAAGGTACTTCACCTCTACGGTCTTCCCGCCAAAACACAAAAACCCCTGACTAACCATGAGAGAAACATCAGACAAACCCAAATTGAGACATTCTACCTGACAAGTATTCTTCAGAACTGTCAAAGTCAGCAGAAACAAGAAAAATCTGAGAAACTGTCACAGACCAGAGGAGGCTAAGGAAACAACTAAATGGTATGCTGGATGAGATTCTGAAACAGAAAAAGGACATTATAAGACTAGTAAAATCTGAGTAAAATGTAGACTTCAGTTAATAGTAATGCATCAAAGCTGGTTCCTTAGTTATGACAAACGTAAAATGTTATTCATAGGGGAAAGCGTGAGGGACTTAACGGACACTCTACTGTCTTTGCAAATTTTGTAAATCTACGGCTATTCTAAAATAGTTTATTTTAAAATGGAAAGACTGGGAAGAGAATGGTACCAGAATGGTTTGATGATGTGGTCAAGGTCATACAGATAGAGGAAGAACTAGACTGAAGCCAGAGCTCTTCAATCCAGTGCAAGATGCTCCTGGTTACACCATGTTAAGAAAGGATAGGAGATGAACGTGACCTCTGGACGGCAAGGTCCCCCTCTGAATAGAATGGCATGTGTTTTAGGGAAGGCAAGGAGGAGGAAGAGCCAGCCCTTCACACTGCCAGGTGGTGTCGTGGGGAATCATCACAGGCAGAGGCAGGCGCCTCCAAGACGGCTCCATGGACAGAACTGGGTCTGCGTTCGTCATTAGCGTCAGAGGCTAAGGATATCTTCTTATTTTGCTTGTTGTGCCTGTTCTCCTCTGGTGGGGAAAAAACAGAACTTTGGTTCAAGAATTAGTTGAGAGCCAGCAAAAATGAATAGTAATGAGGCTATTTCTATCAAAATAGCTTCATTACCATGCCAGTCTAATAAAACCAAATGCTCAATTCTCTCCAGCAAGAAAGGTGTTGAAGGCAACATCCTTGCACCTTTGGGGAGGAAAAGAATCCATGTTTAAATATTTTAAAGACCTCCTCATTCACACACACTCATTTCTGATTGAGCCAAATTGGGATACACATTTTCTCCAGTACAATCTTGAAATAATCTAAGGCGATAACAAAATAGCACTAGTCTTGGCCCTTTTTTTAATGCTTGGTTTTATTTAAAAAAAAAAAAAAAGAGCACGTGCACTTGAGAATGCTATAAAAATCTGCCCTGATTCTGGGAGGGAAAAATATTGTTGAAGATTTAGAAAACTATCAGGGACTGTGTAAAACTATTAAGATTTTCCTTGGTGTTTTTCATGCACAAGACAGCAGACACTGTTCATTCAGTGAGGTAGTGGAAGAGTCTGCCTGCTGAACTCTGCTGCCCTGGTGGACACTGGATCCTAAATGAAGTCAAAGTCGGGCTCTTCCCTCTTGCACTGTTGGTGGGAATGTAAATTGATCCAGCCACTATTGAGAACAGTATGGACGTTTCTTAAAAAACTAAAAATAGAACTACCATATGACCCAGCAATCCCACTACTGGGCATATACTCTGAGAAAACCATAATTCAAAAGGAGTCATGTACCACAATGTTCATTGCAGCTCTATTTACAATAGCTAGGACATGGAAGCAACCTAAGTGTCCATCAACAGATGAATGGATGAAGAAGATGTGGCACATATATACAATGGAATATTACTCAAGCCATAAAAAGAAACGAAATTGAGTTATTTGTAGTGAAGTGGATGGACCTAGAGTCTGTCATACAGAGTGAAGTTAAGTCAGAAAGAGAAAAACAAATACTGTGTGCTAACACATATATATGGAATCTAAAAAAAAAAAAAAAATGGTTATGAAGAACCTAGGGGCAGGACAGGAATAAAGACGCAGACGTAGAGAATGGACTTGAGGACACGGGGTAAGCTGGGACGAAGTGAGAGAGTGGCATGGACTTATATATACTACCAAATGTAAAACAGATAGGTAGTGGGAAGCAGCCGCATAGCACTGGGAGATCAGCTCCGTGCTTTGTGACCACCTAGAGGGGTGAGATAGGGAGGGTGGGAGGGAGACGCAAGAGGGAGGAGATATGGGGATATATGTATATGTATAGCTGATTCACTTTGTTATACAGCAGAAACTAACACAACATTGTAAAGCAATTATACTCCAATAAAGATGTTAAAAATAAATAAATAAAACCTCCCAAGAAAAGAATCGGGTTCTTGTCTCCAACCACGGAGGGGCGCCCATCCGATCTCTAGTATCTCTATCCCTAGAACCCACATGTGACAAGGCTAAATCTCCATGACAGAAGTTGGTTTCTATGCATTGGGCATTCTCCTTTCATTCTTCCTTTCCCCCCACTCATTATAACCTGTAATCAAGGAAGTGCAGAAAGAAATTATGCAAATGAAAAAATATCTCACAAACCATAGAGAACAAACTCCAATCCAAAGGTCATTGTCATTTTAGCAGGATGTTATTTGTTTCCTTCAAAAAAGGAATGAATGGGCTGAACTCCAGATTGGTAAGTCACAAGTCACTCTTCTCCTGTTACCACCTTGCCCCTTTTTCTTGTGAAAGAGCCCCAGAAGTTTCTCACTTGGCCTCTGAGTCAGAGCAGTCCGTCTGTCTACTTTGCCAATCCACGAAGAGTCAACTTCAAAGATCATTTTCCACTAGGTAGTAAAACCTTTCCCTTTACACATCTTGAGAGTTCTGACTGTTCACTTTTAAGCCAGAAACTCCAGGCAGGGTGAGTAGAGCACATCATTTGTAAACTCAACTTGCCAGTTGAGCTGGAGGGAGGGTTGGAGTGCTCTCCGAAACGCCACCACGGAGCCCTTTAACACTGAACAGTGCCAATTGTCCACAAGGGATAACTTGAAACATCTCTGCAATGCACAGCGCCTGGTGCCTACAGCCTGGCTCCAGCTGAGTTTCTTTCCAAGGACCACTTTCCAAGGACTTCTACAAAACAGCCTCACGGATCCTCACTGGTTCTAGTAAAAGAGGCAGCTTCAAATAAGTTAGAGAAAATTCAAGATGGAAGACAAAAGAAAGGAAATCTTCCTGTAGAAATCTGAATCACTTGCCCCTGAGCAATATACTATTATCTTTCTAAACACACCACACACACACACATACACACACACACACACATACACACGCAGCTACTGAAAGCAAATCCACTTGTTAATGTTCAACTCTCCTATCTGGCTATGGAACAGGCTAGCAATAAAGGGCAGATAGATCAGTTCTTTTAGGCGAACACACCACCGATAAATCAGAAACAATAAAGCTGGAGACAGGCTTGCTGGGTCCCAGCTGGTATTGCTTATATCTGTCCTAAGCAATCAGGAATCATGAAGAAACTTCTTTTTGGAACGCCTAACCGCAAACTTCACAGTGACCGCTTCAATCCCACATGCCCATGTGCTGCAGGGGGGTGCTGGGGCCTGGATACCTTTATTCTTTTTGACAAGATCAATCGGTCTCTCTGGAATCTCCCCATGGCCCACTTCTGCCTGGCCTGCTCCCACCCTCCACTCCAGCCCATATCTAAGAAAGAAGTAATAAAACAATGAGGCATCAGCTCCTTCCTTTGCCTTTGCCAGAGGCTAGCCAAACCTTGGTATGTCCTGACCCAGAGCACACCTCAAGCAGGGCAGCCCAGTCATCCCCAAGAGGGTAAACAGAGGCATTGTGCCCTGAAAACCACAAATGGCAAAATCACACCCAGCAAGCCCAAGACCTCAAACAGTGAAGGCTTATAGTCCCACCAGGCCAACAAACCGGATTTCTACCTGGAATCTCTCTCACATCAAACTAAAACTACCAGCCAGGTACAGGCGTTTAGTGATGCAAGATTAGCCAGGAGGATCTGCACACTCATTTTCCCACGGCAGCTCCGGGAATGATGATCATTCTCTGGCCAGAACCAAGCCCTCCCTCCCACTGTGTCATTTCTCTCACACCTATTCACACACAGAGACACGAGCCCAGACAGTCGCGGTCTAGAAACACACTATGGGCACATCACAGCCTTTGCAAATAGACTGGCCTCTTCTCCATCCTCTCATTGTGGGGGCCACAAATGGCGTCTCATTTTCATTAATTACTGCAGCCTCTACCTATTGTCATCAGAACCTGCCATATGGTTACCATCAGGTGCGCTCAAGTTCCTATTATGTGGCATTCCCGGATGCCCTAAATAGATATTGCAGAATCTGCTTGTGTTTTTACAGGGCCACTTATATTTCAAAGAAGCTCATTCTGCTTCGAGTGATTGCTAAGGGGGGCCTCTCTGTTCAGTACTGTGCTCTGTTGAAAACCCCAGTGCTTCCTAATGAATGCAGCTTCCCTTTTCTCCTACACCACTGCCGTGCAATGCGGAATGTCCTAGACACCGCTACCTTTGGGGAAGAGAATTTAGGGAGTGTTTTTCTATAACTGCAGGCAAGTGAAGCATTGGGGAGGATGCCAGGATGATTAGTGAAAGGGTATATCAACTCTCCCTCAAAACTAGACACATAAAGAACGAGAATAACCCAAAAGAGCCCCAAAGAAATCATGTCAATGAACTATTGGGTTGGCCAAAAAGCTTGTTTGGGTTTTCTGTAACATCTTATGGAAAAATCCAAACAAACTTTGTGGCTAACCCAATACATCACATCTTGCGTGACAATGAAGAAATCATTTAAAAAACTTTTTTTATCTGCCACTGATCAAAATACAAGTGGCTCCCATCTTTTGCTTTTGAGGATACTACAAGAAGAATGTCACTTCATTAGAAACCCCCAAACCATATAGTGTGCTCATGAATGCCCAGCCCTTCCTGCCCCCATAAGTTCACTGCTGTCTGATCCCTGAGCGTCTCCATTCTTTTTCTACCATCAGAGGTGTAACCAACTTGGGGCACTCCTCTGTGGACCTGACACTCTGAGTGAGGTACAGGGTCATGTGGCCTGAGCAGATAATGTCTTGTTTTAAGTCCTGAAATAAACGTGGCATCTTATGGGGCATGATCTTCTATCTACGGTTACAGTGGCTTTTGAGTTACTGGCCCTGTTTCTACTGTTTGCACAGAGCCTTCAGGACAGGACTGATGTTGAACTTTATAATTTTGTGATAGCATTACCATCAGTAGGACTTTTCTAGAAAATTAGTCCGACATATAATTTTGTCAGTTGGTTTATACAGACACACATACTTAAATGTCTATGTTGAACTTGGTTTATAGATACAAACATTTCCTATTTCTGAGTTTAACCTGAACTCACACTTTTCAGAACCTGGGAGCCCTCAGAGTGAACGACTAGCTCAGCATAAAGGTCCAGAAGTGTGCATTCACACACATACACACACTCCTCCACTGTGATTCGGAAAATGGAAATTTGATGAAATGCAGAATTCTGGCTTAAATTCCAAGTTTCTCTGTTCCAAGTTATATCTTATTAGCCAAAGATCTTCAGAAACGCCCGTAACCTCTCAGGATGGACTAAATTTAATTTTCTATACCAGGGGTCCCCAACCCCCAGGGCACGGACCGGTATTGACCTGTGGCCTGTTAGGAACCAGGCCACACAGCAGGAGGTGAGCGGTGGGTGAGCGAGTGAAGCTTCATCTGTATTTACAGCCGCTCCCCATGCTCACATTACTGCCTGAGCTCCACCTTCTGTCAGACGAGCGGCGGCATTAGATTCTCATAGGAGTGTGAACCGTACTGTACACTGCTCATGCAAGGGATCTAGGTGGCATACTCCTTATGAGAATCGAATGCCTGATGATCTTGATGATCTGAGGTGGAGCTGAGGCGGTGATGTTAGAGCTGGGGAGTGGCTGCAAATACAGATTGTCATTAGCAGACAGGTTTGACTGCACAGAGACCATAATAAATCAATTGCTTGCAGACTCATATCAAAACCCTATCAGTGAGTGGCAAGTGAAAACAAGCTCAGGGCTCCCACTGATTCCGCTTTATGGTTAGTTGTATAACTATTTCACTATACAGTACAATGTAATAATAATAGAAATAAAGTGCACAACAAATGTAATGTGCTTGAATCATCCCGAAACCATCTCTCCCCCGCCCACCCCCGGTCCGTAGAAAAATTGTCTTCCACGAAACCGGTCCCTGGTGTCAAAAAGGTTGGGGACCGCTGTTCTATACGGATAACAGAAAAGTCATTGGAACAAGGCACCTTCTGTTTTCCTATAGGCATAAGCTGCTTTAAGGAAGCAAGTGTGACATCAGCATACTCTATCTGTTTGCCATTTTTTTGTAGACAAACTTATGGGTGACAAGGGACGACTGTACCTCTGGCCGGAAGGTATGAAATGTACTCAGCAATTTCTCTGCTTGGTGAGGGGAGTGCTTACATATACAATGGTGATGTCCAGAATGGTCACTGTGGCCTCGCAACCATTTCATAAAACAGAAACCAACCCCATTCAAGGAAAAATGAGTCACCAGAACAAAAGAGCAGGTCAGTATCCAGGGCTCAAGGTCACATTTCTACAAACACCTGCTTGTTCTCGGATAACACCTGCTCAGAATCTCAAACATAAAAGGGGCAGGGCTATATCGATAAAGTCCTCTGCTCTAGGCTGCGAAGGGAGGCACAACTTTCCTGGTACGGTTAAGCGGAGATAATGGGTGGGGAAAATTCCGGAGTGTCTCAAAGGATTAAGTTTCCTCCACTCTGTGTGAGCCCCGACATGGAGACTGGTTGGCAGGCAGTCCAGGCAGCTTTTAGGTACTCCCACAGCCTGTGCTAATCTATACATTCAGAATGACCAGAGCACTAACCCAAAGGGTTAGCTGTGTCAGCTGGACAGAGTAAGTTCCTAGATAGGACAATATCTGGAGGAAATTACCATTAAGTATATGGTACTCTCTTTTCTCTATTATTCTCACACACCAAACAGCTGTTGTTATAGCTGTCGGATTCAAATTACAGCTCCAAAGCTCTTCTACGAAGAGACTGTGGGTTAGAAGAAGAGCCCAAAAGGAGTCTCTAAGTCTCCCACCTTCTGTTTTACATACTGGCCTTCTGAACATGACTTTATTCTCATCAAACTGTAATACACTAAAGATGGCCACAAATCTGTGCTACTCCTCCCACTGAGGTAAAAACCTAACCCCTTCCACTCTGAAACGGGCAGAGACTGTGACCCGTGGAGGCCAATAGATTATGGCAAAAGGGACACTGAGCCAGTTTCCCAGGCCCAGGCCTTAAGAGACTGGAAACTTCCATTTCTTCTCTTATAGAGCACTTGCTTCTTGAGTTTTGAGTCAGGATTAGACTAGGGCATTGCCAGCTATTTCTGATGTGGCTGGCCCTATTTGGGCAACAATATCTCTCAAGCTTCTCAAAGCTACAGCTACAATGAATGGGGTCTTCGGCATCAGAAACCCTCCAGGATGCACTAAAAACAGAACTTACCAAGCGTCTGAGAACTTCCCAGACCACAGGACATGGCACATCTACTCTCGGCAGCATGCCTGTTGTCCCTGAGCCGATTTTCATATTATTGTTGAGATGAAATGAACTAGACCACACTGAGAGGCTGAATTGAGTGATACATGAGGAAGATCATTAGGTAGCTAGGAAGGGACTGGAGTCCCATGGCCAGTGGTGTGGAAAGGTTTCTTGGAGGAATGGAATATGTGCGTGGTCTTGGGTAGGGTTGGGCAAGAGGGAAATAACAAAGGTAATAATGTCAGCAAAGACATGCCACTAAGAGTAGATGTGCCTTGTCTTATCCTCTTCTCCTTTCCTCATTCTTGATGAATGAACCGAGCACAGGACCAGTACATAGCAGGCATGCAAGCAATGTGACCTGAATCTGGAATTGGAATTGGAATTGAATTGGAATTGACCCCTACTCAATATATATTTTTAAAAAGCCTGAAATCCTGACCACAATTAAACAGAAGCCTAGGTCTTCCTGCCAGTCCACGAGTGGCCTCCAGTCTGCCCTGTGAGCTACTTTTAATGGAGAAAATTGAGGTTGATTCACTTGAACTCAGTGTCAGCCTCAGGCCAAGCTGGGGACATAGAGAAAGCGGTTCTTGGCATCCTCCCTTCCTACCCAGGCCTGGAAACTCCCCTTCCCAAAACTACCTTCTCTATCTGGACCCATATGCCCTCCTCATCTGTCTTCCAAGGGATTGTTCTGTCCATATTACAATTTCATTCTCACATCTAATTTAGACCTCCTTTTCCCCTTCCCCTCAGTCCTACACTGGAGCTCAAGGCCACTAATATAGGAAGTCTGGCCTGACCTTTAGAAACATGCCCCGGCCCCTCCTCTTCTGGGTACCATCTCCTCCAGTGTGGGGGAATGAAGGGGGAAAGGGGCAGTCTCCTCCCAAGTTGGCTGAAAGAGTTTGCAGTCCCATTCTTTTTGTTCACAGCAGTTATTCTAACTCATCATCTCTGGGCTCCCTGCGATTGGATGGGGGCATCAACCTGCCCCCAAAAGGGTGGCCCCCAAAGTCTCCCCTGGGTACTACTACCAGGTAATTTGGGCAATATTTTCTGAATAACAGCAACCACATTCCTCCAATGTAGCAGTGCCTCCCTCAGTTACCAACCATCCCAGGACAGCCAGAAGACCCCTGGGCAAAGGCAGGATCCATCTTTTAAAGTGAGCAGGGTGGCAAGGGGCGGGGGGAGGTACTTCATGCACACTACTCTCCCTCACAGCCATCTCTGCTGTCCTGGTTCTCACCCTGGGAAGGGGAGTGGTCAGGCTGGTGCTCTGAGTCAGTATCTCCTTAAAAGCCCTGTGGAGAGGGAGCTGCCGTGGGTGCATTTGTCCTCAGACTTGAGCCTTAACTACTACACTAGGACCACAGGCAAAGGCACAATGGTCCTTCTTTGACATTTGTTTTACATATGGAACTTCCAAAATTTTATCTGAAGACTCCCTCAGCTTAGAAAGTTTGAAAACCATTGTTCTGCACCATAAAGCCCCGCCCTTAATTCAATGGACTCTTGTGTTGTTTCTCATAGTCTTAGTTGTTTAAGTCATACTTTTCCATACTCCAGGGAAGGGAGTACTCATCCTGTCCCAGACCTTGTCTCTTGAGCATGCCTGGCACATCAATGTCTAGGAATGAACCCATGGGTGGCCAGGCCGCCTGCCATCCAGGTTCGGCCCTGATGAATCTCTATATGCTGTACGGATCGCAGCAGGGTCTCGCTAACAGCATATTGGAAATGCAGCTCTCCTGGCCCACATGGACAGGTTTTTATCTATTTTCATCCTTTCCCTGCTCTGTTTAAATATGGTGTCTGTAACTGAGTTTCGTGTTCCGGAGGCATGCAGTCCAGAGAGAAGGAGCCAGAGTTGCTTCTCTGCCTTGGCGCTCAGGAAAGAGCAAATGGGGCTGCCACCTGCCTGGTCTGGCGATGGTTCCAGAATGGCTCAGGTTATTCACAGCACAGATCCACCCGGGGGTAAAAATACCATCCCAAAAGGACTCTCCCTCTAGCCACAAAAATACCTATGTGGGTATAGAGAGAGACTCAAAAAATGACACAAGGTTTAGGAGAAACCGTCCACTTGGAAAAGAACTAAAGTTATTAGTATCAGTCTGCCCTGCAAAAGAGAAGATAAAGAGATCCAGGAGAAAAGAATGAGGGCAGCTCAAGGAGGAGATAAACTGGAGGTACAGCAAGAGAAATCTGGTTTAGACTATAGGAAGAACTTCCTAACCATGAGACATAAGGAGATCTTCACAAGGTGTCTCCTTGGGGGATGTAGAAGAGAAAACAAGATCAGCCCTCCTTTGTGAGGCTTACTCTGAAGCAGAGGGTTAAACTGGGCAATTTTACTAAGTTTCCACCAGCCTTGGGAATTTACAATAAATTTTAGAGAAGGGCTGACTTTCTTGGTAGAAGAGTTTATTCTCTCCAAGAAATTTGGCTGTATGACCCCTTATGAGCTTCATCCTTTCGATTACAAACTCATTTACACAATCACTGTGCCCCACACATGAGGCCCAGAGATGTGGGAAATGAAGATTCCTCCATCTTATGCTTCACCACTGGGGCCCAAAATACCCCTCTCCACCTTTCTCTGTCTTAGAACCAGTCTCACACTTCCTGAGCTGGCCTCATTCTAGCCCTCGTGTGCCATGGGAGATAGTGTCTCCACATTTCACACCCAAACTTGGAAGTGGATATTCCTAAGAATTCATTACAAACTCTGTATTGCCTTTGAGTTGAGCTTGTCTCCAGGGACTGAGAAGCACCCAGAGAATCTATCCTTAGGAGTCAAAGAGGGAGCTGTCACCAATGTGGCTGCTCTTCCAACTTCTTCAGGATGCTGGCTCACTGAGATGTTGTTCATCCTGCATCTCTCATCAAGCAATAGAGCTTCTTCAGCGTTCCAAAGTTATACTGAATATCCATATAAATCCAGGAAAAAAATAATTGTCCAAGTTCTCAAAAAGATAGTAAGAAAACAACCAATTTGCTAAAATCCAAAAACAAATTACTGCACCATTGGGTGGCTAAAGTTTAAAGTAAACTAAAGCATTCCCCTCCATGCCAGGCTGAGAAGCAGCTCTGGCTCCTTCCCTTGGACTGCATGCCTCAGGGACATAGAACACAATCCAGAAACCATATTGAAGCAGAGCATGAAAAGGATGAACATAGACAAAAAACCTGCCCATGCAGGAAAGGTACACTGCATGGAACATGTAGAGTATGAACCTACTAATTATTCAGAAATGGTTCCATCATGCATTCCAAGGTGTATTCATTTCTCAGCTTGGAGTTTTATGATATTTTCATTTCTTTTGAATACATGCTTGTCTCCTGATTAATGTTATACAATACAAAAAATCTGAATGTGAAACAACAGAAAAGGAAACCATTTAAGCCATCAAAATCTACAGTTGAAATTGTTCAGCCAGCAAGCACTCAGGTTCAAAACACCCTTGTTTCAAGAACACAGCCTTATAGTAGGTGACTCTGTGAGCTGCAGATTAAGATGATGCAACAGCCCAAATGAAGGGGACACGGAGGGAATAGCTCCAGCTCCTAAGGATGAATAAATGAAAATAGTGAAACACACTGGGTTCTCTTACTGAGGAAAATGCTGTGGTTCTTCCTCTTTTTGTTCCATCTGAGAAATTAATGCTAGAATAAAGTATCTTAAATAGCAAACTAACTAGAACAGCTTTTGCCACTTCCTCTGCTTTGGTAGCCCCCCATCAAATTCCAGTTCCAAATCAACACAAGGCAACTTTCTGTCAACATCTTAGGACGGTGCTCATGAACCTTAGTAAATAAAAACAATGATAATAATAAAACTAATAAAAGCTAATACTGTGGTGTTTGCCACATGCCAGATACTCTTCTAAGTGCCTTACACTTGATTCTCACCACAAAGTGATGATGTAGGTACTATCGTCAGTCCCATCACCCAGACAGGGAGGCAGGCTACTCTTTTTGGCTGAAGGAAGCTGTGAGCTCCAAGAGAGTGCATATCTCTTCCTACCTTCTGTCCTTCTGAAACAATAATAGCTGAAATTTATTGAACATAAAATGTGTATCAGACACTGTACAAAATGTTTCAGTGCTTTATCTCAATCAATCCTTAAAATAAACATAAAAGCTACACATGGTCCGCATTTTACCTAGTAGACAACTGAGGCTCAGAGAAGTTTCCAAAAAATAGCCCAAAGTATCAAAGCTAGAATGTGGCAGAGCGTGGACCTGAACCCAATCTGTCTCCATCCCAAAATCTTGGTTCCCAAACCCTACTCTGTTCTCCTTTCTGGGTACCTCCCATCTCAAGGACACTTGCAGTTACCACCGAAACCCAGCCTCTTGGGTTATTTTCATCAGGTTTAAAAGCCCTTCCTGAGGCTGAAGACGGCCAAGCGGATTGCTCCCGGAGAGCCCAGTGGCACCGTTGCTATCCGTTGGCCTCAGCCACAGCTGTGGTTTCCAAAGGAAATAACTCATGCGGCCGTTGGTCGCACCTGTCACTCACTGGAGCCAGGACTTGCATCAGAACACTGGGGCCCCACAGGGAAAGAACGGCAGCTACATCAAACTGATGGGCATCAAGGCAGGTCACTTTGAGATTTGTGTGCCCACTTCCCTAGATCTGAGATCAGCCCCACTGTGATCCATTCTCCCCGCTTCAGAAGGTCACGAAGAACAGCACTAGACCTTGGACATTCTAGTTCTGTGGAGACAGTCCATCCCAGTGCCCTGGACAGGCTGAGGCATGGTAAAATCAGTAGGCATGATTAAACTAGGTTAAGTACCTCTAAGCTTCCTTTGATTAAAAAAGAAAAGAAAAATGGGAGCTAATGTCAAAGAGAAGACTATAAATAAGAAAGGCCAACAACTGGCTGTAAGAACTGGGGTCTATTCCACAGTCCCAGAAGGAGGAAAGGGCAAGTTTACCTTCAGCCTGATGAAGCAACAGGATTTTGATGAGGACACAAGAAAAGGGTAATTTTTAGGGTACTTTGTGATGGTGGCAAATTCAGAGGAAACTAGAATGAGTAGTGTCAACTTGATTCAGTTGAATGCAAAATTCTGTAAACATTAATGGAGCATCAACTAAGCACTAACATCAAAATGTAAGGACTACATACAAGAGTTATTGTACCTGCATCTTCTTATACTCTTATCAAGGAGCCAAGACATATGTGTTTGGCACCCTTAAATAACAGGAAAATCTGGCATGTGAGTAAGTACTAGGATGAGTGGTGAGTTCCCTGAAAATAGGAAGATGAAGGTATGTGTGTGTTTAGACCGGCAGAAAACTCTTTGTGGGTGATGGAAGGTTTGGTCTAGGTCCCAGAACAGGTTCTGTAGGAGCTAGACTCAAATCTTTTCTCCCTAACCACAGCCTCCAAATTTACCCACATAGGCATCTAGGAGAACCAATAGTTGTGCTCTAATCCTGAATTATTTCTGTTCTGTGACAGGTGGTTTCCAACACCACCTTCTTATGGATCTTTGAATCCCTCCCAGGATTCAGCCTTCCCCTGTGGATACAGAAAATCTTTAGTCGTGCACCCTATAAGCTGTATCAGCTGCTTTGCCATGTGATGGTTTTCTGGGGGTCAGAACTCAGAAGGAGGGAGAAAAGGCCTGGGTAATTAAGTTGCCAGGATGTCAATTCTCTTCAGTTAGCAAATTTTCCAAAACCAAAGTAAAACTACATATGAAAAGGGGAAACTTCATTTTTTATCTTGAAAATATAACTATTGAGATGGTTTGGCCAAGGAACCAATGCACAAAGGTCTGGTCTACTTTTGTGCTATTCAAACTATAGAGAAGACAAAATAATTTTTAAACCCTTCATAGGAAAACATGGCACAGGGATGCCTGTAATCTAATATCTTCCTGTCGTTGAGTCAAATACCACCCTCCATCATCCTTGATGGAGATGAGAATGCACGTTACTTGCAGCTGAAAATGTCCAATGACTTTGGAAACACTAATTTAGGGTGCCTTCCCCAATAATCTCTTCTTTGTTCTACACATTTTAAAAGTATCTCTTCACTCTACTAGATTACTTACACATGAATCCAAAGAACCTAAAAACAATCTCATGCATCTGATGCAGAAGTGTTTTCTTGAGATGCTCTGAAGCTCCCTGAGGACAGCAACACACCTCTGACTGAAAAATGCAAAGTGCTGGTTTCTCCCATATGGCACTGAGGCGCATTAGCCTCTCCTGAGCATGTGACAACCTTTTCCTTGGAAGAGAATGGTGGTCTGATTGCCTTAGTAGAATATCAGCTCCTCAAGAACAAACTCATCCTCAAGGTCTTCTCCTTTTGTGTCTTCCAGCACAAGTGGAATGCCGGGCATCCTATCAGTGTTCCAAAAATTTATGTTGAACTAACAAACAAGTCAAAGCAATGTCAAGCACAAATCATCATAGCAGAACCAGAAGGCAAGATTCAGGTCCTGGGAGACAGTCTAGGTCAGGAAATGGGCATGACGCTGTGAGACAGTCTAGGTCAGGAAATGGGCATGACGCTGGGAGACAGTCTAGGTCAGGAAATGGGCATGACGCTGGGAGACAGTCTAGGTCAGGAAATGGGCAGGACGCTGGGAGACAGTCTAGGTCAGGAAATGGGCATGACGCTGGGAGACAGTCTAGGTCAGGAAATGGGCAGGACGCTGGGAGACAGTCTAGGTCAGGAAATGGGCAGGACGCTGGGAGACAGTCTAGGTCAGGAAATGGGCATGATGCTGGGAGACAGTCTAGTCAGGAAATGGGCTGATGCTGGGAGACAGTCTAGTCAGGAAATGGGCATGATGCTGGGAGACAGTCTAGGTCAGGAAATGGGCATGACGCTGGGAGACAGTCTAGTCAGGAAATGGGCTGATGCTGGGAGACAGTCTAGTCAGGAAATGGGCATGATGCTGGGAGACAGTCTAGTCAGGAAATGGGCAGGACGCTGGGAGACAGTCTAGGTCAGGAAATGGGCAGGACGCTGGGAGACAGTCTAGTCAGGAAATGGGCTGATGCAGGCAGACAGTCTAGATCAGGAAATGGGCTGATGCAGGATCAGATATGCTGGGGGTCCTGCTAACTTTGAGTTCTCTGTTTCCCTGTCAAGCCCTCCCTGATCAATAATCCAACCCTGGGACTCAGTCAAGATGAACTAAAATGTCAGCAAGCTAACAGGAGGAGACTGTGATCTGCTTCCTGTTTCCCTAGAGCAGGTACTTTGTAGGGAGTCAGCAATGTTTATTGAACAGAACTGAAAAAAAAAATGAAAAAAATTCACTTAAAAATTTCAGAGGCATAAAAGTCAAGGAGAATAACATGGATTAAAGAATAAGTGGACCTTTACCACTAGATGTTCTGTGGCCTTTTCTGGGAGGGAGAAAGTCAGTGTGAATAAGCCAAAGCCTTACACTCAAAGGCCCTTCACAAACCACAGTGATGCACAGCCACCAAATCCTATGAACAGACTAGATCTAAGTACACAAGTGAAGAGCCAACTACAGTGCAACTTCTCATCCTTCACTTTTACTACTATCTCAGGCCTGGACTTTCTTTCTGAAAGGCCTGATGCCAGAGAGGGAGTTCTAACAGTGACTCCTGGGGGTCTCCTAAAGAGGAAAGCAAGATCCACAGGGGGCCTCTCCTTTAGGGTGCTTTGCCCAGGGGGTCTTTCCCTGGAGGCCATCATCATGCTTTAGAGCACCCATGAACTCTCTGAAATCATTTTATGTGTACGTGCATTTTCCTAGGAAAAGCCATACCTTGCGTGGGTTTCTCAAAGGGATCCATGACCTGTATAAAAGGTTAAGAATCAGTAATTAAGTAGCTTTAGTACTTCAAGTTTGGTCAAAATCATTTGCTGGGTAATAAGCTAAAAAATGTTCTACATCAGAAAGGCAGCATGGGATGACAGAAAGAGCACAGAGTTTAGAGTCAGACCCACTTGAGGTGGACTTCCAGTTCCACCACCTAGCAGCTGCCTGATGTGGGAAAGTTACATAAACCATGTGAGCTCCTGTATATTGGGGACAATGATACCTACCTCCCAAAAGCCACTAACACAGA
This sequence comes from Eschrichtius robustus, assembly GCF_028021215.1. NCBI lineage: Eukaryota > Metazoa > Chordata > Mammalia > Artiodactyla > Eschrichtiidae > Eschrichtius > Eschrichtius robustus. The sequence continues at coordinate 51,386,635 of NC_090838.1, forward strand.
GAAAGCACTAAATAAACACCAATTCCCTTCCTCTCTTCATTAGAAGGCTTCCTTCCTTCCTCCCTCCTTCCCTCCCTCCCTCCTTCCCTCCCTTCTTTATTTCCCCTTCCTTCCTCCCTCTCTCCCTTCTTTTTTTCCCCTTCCTTCCTTCCTTCCTTCCCTCCCTCCCTTTCTTCCTTCCTTCCTTCCTTTCTGGCAAAAGCAAGCACCAATGCTTTGAACAAATGCCCCCTTTTCAAAGAGTACAAATCTGTCATCTGACATAAATAACAAGTTGACATGCCATTGCATGGCCTGACCAACATTATCCTTTTACTGAAAAATAGGGAGCACATTAATGGGTTTTTGCACCATAAACAATATCGAGCAATGAAACCTTTCCTTCTCTCTGCTGTTTGTTGTTATTTTATATATGCCAACCCCAATAACCTACAAATTACATGTAGGAGATTATAATCACTAGTGGCAAACAGTGGGATACAGCCCAAGAAGATGCAAGGGACGAGAAGAGCTTATTACAATTTTTAAAAATTTGAGCACCAAAATCTCATGTTTTCACAAACAAAGATGCTATATAATCAACGCTAATAATATCACTTAACACATCCCAGAGCCATGGTCTATGTGTGCCTTCACAATCCACTTTTGCGTAACAGAGTTGCTTGGAATACTTCTTGTAGTTTTTATTTGGGGGGTGGGGAGGAATTTGGCCTTATGGATGCTTCAAAGTTGCACTACATGAGGCATGTAAGACTCTCTCTCTCCTCTGTCCCCTCCATCTGTGGAGAGAGGAGGAGAGAACAGAACAGGGGATGGAGCCAGGGTAACCAAGGGTTGGGGGGGGGAGGGGGGAGGGGAGGAATGGTGAGATTTCATAGCTTACCAAAGATTATAAAAGTCCAAAGGTTGATTTTTTGGCATCAGCTTTACCCAAGTGGAAAATTCCCAATTTTCTCTACTTGGTCCTTTCTCTCAGAGGAAATGCACAGTTTTGTTGGACTCAAGCAAATGCGTCTCCTTTCCTAATTTTCCTGTGCTGGATGCAATACTAATTTACATCCACATCTGTGCTGGAGATCTTACAGACCTGCTGTTGTTTCCTTCCCAAGCTGTAAGGTAGGGGCTTGGGGTGGGGGTGGGGAGGAGTGGAGTTGAGCACGAGGGAAAGAAGAGAGGGAATGTGGTCGGAAACGTGAGGAGGGAGAAGAAGAAAGCAAAACTTCACCCAGTAAGCATTTTCCATACCTAATAATTTGATTTTGAAGGCTAGTCATATCAAAGAGCAAAATATTCAATATTGTTAATTCAGTTTTGCAAAATATATTCTTAATTTAAAAATGATTTTGCTCCGGGTGGTAGTGCAGTAATAAAGCAGTTATTGACCAGATCTTATTGATTGTAGAGTCTGCGGGCAAAGAGCACTGACCTTGCTCACACTCTTATTGCTTCCTCCCTCCCTGGCCTTCTTCATCTATGCTCGCTCAATAATATATTATTAATATATATTTTTAGCAAAAACTGTATGTTACAAGGTTAAGGGCTTCTTAGTGATTTTTTTCAAGCTACTCTCTGCCTTTGGGGTGTTAGGGAAGAATAAACTCAGTAACCGAGTGTCTGGATAGAAATGGCTTACCATGAAAATACTTCACCCACCACTGGGAAGCACATTGTCACCATCCACTGTTTTCTGTCACGTAAGACATAAAGAAAAGACTCCCTAAGCCAAAGGGGGTTGCAGCAGCTTGGGCAATGGTGTGCCTATGGAGAGGAAACCACACCATGGCTGTAAAGACCAAATTCAGGACACGTCTGTGTCCTTCCCAGGCAAGTAACCCTGAGCCCAAAGGAGGGAAATCTGTGGCATATCAAAGCCAATGACAAGAGTGTCCAAATCCTTCCACTCCTTCTCATAGCTCTTTCATGAGGCTTTCCCCAAAACCTTCATGACCATCTTCCCTACACTATAACCATGTATGATATGCAGCAATTGTTTACTTTCAGCATTTGCACATAAACTATCTTGTATATCCATCTGGTTTTTTCCCAGATTGACCTTATTTCCTTAATAAATGTATAAGTCTTTTGAAGGCAAACATTACGCCATATGTTCCTTCAATATCCTTTCAAGGACCTGTCATGTGCCAGGTTCATAGTAAGCATGCAGTTAATAATTATCACATTGGAATGTAAATAATGCACAGCTCTGTATTAAACTTCCTTCCAAAGAAAGCAAAGATACAGGGCATTATAGTGCAGTTTGCTTCTGCCCTCTGCACTGGGAACCCCTGTAATCATGTGGTTTGCCTGTCTCCACATATGCACCAGGTGAGGGAAGGAAAAGTGAGAGACTACGGAGTCTGAGAAGCAACTTACACTGTTGTATCATGAGGCAGAATGTTCGGGCAGTTTGCTTTCACGTCATGTATGAAGAAAGAGGAGAGAACAATGATTATGCCTCCGAAACACTGAACTCAGAGAGGCTAGCAAATCCATAAGCTCATGAAGATCTGAGGACTGGAAGTGCATGGGCACAACTGTCACCTGCTCCTGCTGACTGTACAACGCCACCCACATCTCTTTGTATTGCGCCGACGAAACTGGTACTTCCTCAGACGGCAGAAGAGACAGGTCTAAAAAAAAATCTGGATCTCTCTGATTCCTCTCACAGTCTATCCCCATACCTAAGCTCCTGCTTTTACAATGAAAAGTCTGCTCCAGAAATCTAATATTCATTCATAAAGGATAGGAAAGATGGAACAGGATCTATCTAGATCTCCTAGTTGCTGCTGGTTTCACGGCCCGCTAAGAAGGGACAAAGAAGAAGATACCAGTGATGCAATGATGGGAGATCACGGCCTAACAGAAACATCCAGATGAGCAAGGAGGAAGGCTGGGCTCTACCTCCTAGCTGTGTGGTCACTGGCAACCTACTCAACCTACCGGCCAAGGTCTCAGCACGCACCTGCTGTTCAAAGAGTTTAACAGAAAAGAATGTGTGAAAGTACTTTTTACAAAGATGTGGGGAGGGTAATGGGACCAACAAGGAACAGCAAAGGGGCTAGCATCAGCAGGAGGCCTTTGACATTGACAGGTCTGAATGGGGCTGTTTAGAGCAAAGGGGTTGCTGGAAAGTGGCAGAAAGTGTAGGTGTGGAAAAGAGGTCGCCCATAGCCCATAGCAATGTGGCCATAGGGGAACACAGGCACTGTTAACACCACACAGGCAGTAATAAACCCCAACCTCTGTCTCCTGGTGTCTCCAAATCTCATGTCAGAGCCAGAAGACAAGGGAGACTAGATGATGGGGGTCTTTGAGGTCAGCCAACCAGGGCAAAGAGCCAGGCAAAGCAGCATGGGGAATGATCTGGAAGAGCAAATGGATGAATAGCCCCCATCTTTGCACCTCATTTTCTCCTTTGTCACACAGGAATAACTATGCAACCCCACCTACCACACAGGGTCCGCTTAAGGATTGCACGTAATCACAGCTGTGAATGCACTTTATTAAAGTTTCCAACCCACCGCAGATGCTATGTTGGTGAGGCACCCCCTCTGCTCTCTGTGGAGTCCTCTCCCCGTGCCCAGGCCCCGGCCAGGGGAGGCACCCCCACTCCCAACCAGAGCCAGAATGATGTGAACAGAGCAGCACCGGGCTCTGCAGGTGGCAGGGAGAGGGGGGAGCTGCACACGCAAGGAAATAATAGAGACTGGATTGTTTATGCTTGTGGGACAGGGCGCATGAATATGGATAAAACCCTGTGCGCATTTTGCTAATTACCCAGCATCAGTGTTAAAGGAGAAAAGAGCCCACTGCAGATTTTCAAGCCAATTCCATCCCGTGGAGCCCGCCTCCACCTATGTACACACACACAAATCACCGCTGCTACCACCACACCACCATTTTCTCTCCTCTCGTGTATATAACTGACAGTGTTCCCCTGAATATGAACCACGTGGACCCATTTGAGTTAAATCTGAATTGACGGAAGATTCCAATTCTGCATCACAACAGAGAGCTCAAGGAAGAAAGTCTCATTCCATGATTCTAGTTGGCAGGAGCTTCTTTCCTACAATATCTGGAGTCAAAGCAACCTTATAAGCCACACAGGCAAAGACACGAGGTGAATCAAGGAGGGGAAGGCAGTGGAGAGACAAAGAATCACAGTTAGGTGGGAAGCCAAAATTATGGAAGAAAAAGCAAAAAAAAAAAAAAAAATCCCAGTCTTCAGTTCCCAGTCTCAATTAAAGCTTCTTTCCTTTCTCTGCTTGAAATGGCCAAACTTACTGGCCAGATGTTTGGAGTTGGGTAGACCCAACTCTAAGAAAAGATGGTGAATTCTAGCCTTTGTTTCCTGCCAGCTCCTGGGCTTTTCCCAGACAGCCAGTCCCAGGAGGATGTCTGCTAACTCATCCTTGAAAATCAGCAGGGATGGGGCAGTGGGAAGGGCCTGCTCAGGATGGACACTTGGAGGGAGGAGCTCAAACCAGTTGGCTTGGTACCTGAAGTCCATCACCAAAGGCTGCCAGGGGACATGCTCCTTTTTTTTTTTTTTTAAAGATTTATTTATTGATTAGTTGATTGATTGCTATGTTGGGTCTTCGTTTCCGTGCTAGGGCTTTCTCCAGTTGCGGCAAGCGGGGGCCACTCTTCATCGCGGTGCGCGGGCCTCTCACTATCGTGGCCTCTCCCGTTGCGGAGCACAGGCTCCAGACGCGCAGGCTCAGTAATTGTGGCTCACGGGCCCAGTTGCTCCGCGGCATGTGGGATCTTCCCAGACCAGGGCTCGAACCCGTGTCCCCTGCATTAGCAGGCAGATTCTCAACCACTGCGCCACCAAGGAAGCCCGGGGACATGCTCCTTTTAGCTCAAGATCAACCAAGCTAAAGGGCCAGCCATAAGCACCACTGTCCTGAGCTACATGCTTCAGGGCAATTACAAAGACATGACCTTTTTTTTTTCTTAATATTTATTTATTTATTTGGCTGCATCAGGTCTTAGTTGTGGCACGTGCGTTCTTCACTGCAGTGTGCCGGCTTCGCTCTAGTTGTGGCACACGGGCTCTAGAGCACGCAGGCTCAGTAGCTGCAGTGCGCAGGCTCTCTAATTGTGGCAAGCGGGCTCCAGAGCACCTGGGCTCAGTAGCTGCAGCATGCGGGCTTAGTTGCCCTGCAGCATGTGGGATCTTAGTTCCCGGACCAGGGATTGAACCCACATCCCCTGCACTGGAGGGCAGGTTCTTAACCACTGGACCACCAGTGAAGTCCCAAGACATGGCCTTTTTACTTCATTCCTTACATTTGTTCTCCTCTACAAGAAAGTCAGCACTAGACTGACTTTCAGCAGACTAGTCAGCAGAGGCACTAGAAAGACGTCTGCGAGTCTGGAGACCTAGATTCTTATATTGGCTCATCCCATGCAGCTGTGTGATTATGAGTGAAGCATTTAGCCTTTCTGAACCTCATTCTTACAGTTATCTTTACCTAAAAAAATTAAAAATTTGGCCTAAAAACTCTCATACTTCTCAACTTCAAAACTCTGAATAACAACGCCAAAAGCTAACATGGATTGAGCTCTTCCTTAATTGCCAGGCACTATTGTGCATACTTTAGCTCAATATTTCTCAACAGCCTTGTGAGACAAGTGTTATTATCCTCATTTAATAGATAAGAAAACCGAGACCCATGGTAGTTAAGTCATTTTCCTGAGTTGGTAAGTGGTAAAGTGGGGATATGAACCCTACGACAGCATATTGTTGGTATAGCATATCAATGAAAAGCATGGGCTATTCATCCATATATTATTCTACCTAGGCTCAAGACTTTCTAGTCTAGTGCATCTTCCATTACATCAAACAGCTTCTTGTCAGTTTCCTGGAGGAATTCTTCCATCTCCAGATCAGCCTCAGAAAAACCAAGAAGGAGCAATCATCCATCAGAACTTGTTTGGACCCCAAATTTCCAAACAAGTTCTGATAGATGTTCCATCTTCAGTGGGTTGATATGGGCAAAATAGAACTTCTGGTCTCCAGTTCAGGCACACACATTCTACACAATAGATACTCAGTAAACATGGCATACACATTGTACACAGCAGATGCTTAATAAAGGCTTAGCATGAAGCCATGCATACAACAAGTGCTCTATAGAGTCCTGGCACTGAGATTAGGAAACATGGCAGAGACTATGAGTTGGAATGGATGGGAAAGTTATCTAAACAGCATCAAAAAATAAAATAAAATAGTAAAAGGAAGTCTACAAAGACATTATCAACACTGGTAGCTTCAACCCACGGGGTCCCTCTCCCATGCCAGCTCCACCACTGCCCCTACCAGAACTACCCACCAAAACCCACAATGCCTCCAAGTGCCTGAGGGGAAAAGCATCTTCTAAAAGCAAAGTGTCCTTGGGCCCAGGCTTCCTGCCATATTTCTGCCTTGGACTTTGCATCTAACTTTTTAGCAAGGGAGGCAGAAGCTGATTGGATTATAGGAATACAAATGGATTAATTTGGGGTGGATTAGATACATCACAAAACATAAGTTCGACTTGCATTAACATAAAAATGTCATAAAAATGTAGATGCTGAGGCAGAGCTTATTTGTGATGCTGCTAATGCATTGCTACTCCAGCAAAAGATGTACACAATATTTACGCTGTATCTGACCACATAAAACATGTCGTATACATATGCAATTTTTCATTATGTAGAGGGAAAAGAGCCAGAGGGCCCTTCAGAATTCCAATTCTTGAGCTTCTGATTTTCCCTTCTTTTTGTAAATCTTCTTTTCCCTTTATTTTCAAGAAACAAATACAGTTTTAAACCATCATTACTGTATTTTAAACAGTTAATATTTCATATCGTGACGTCTCTACTCAGAGGTAACAGGTTTAGTTGATTACTATTTGTTTATAGAGCCGGAGAAACCTGCAATCACGGGGAACACAGAAGGACTGCAATTAGATCTATTGGCTGAGAGCTGCACCTCGCTGACCCACGGTTAAGTGGTTAGCGCTATCAGAGAGAAAATGCCTACTGGCAGCTGGCACATCTGCACCTGATAATATAGGCAAAACTGACACGGCTACTAAAGGCTGCTGCTCTCCTCTTTACCCAGAAGCCGAAAACAGATCATGCTTTTTAATAGTGCGTCGACACATTTCTTCTGAATTAGCATAATCGTGTGAGTTCTGGGAGGAATCGGGCACATCTTGGCTAAGCTGCTGTGAATTCTTCAAATTATCCAGGTAAAAAGGGATTTTCTTTCCCCCACAAACCTGAGTCTATACTCAATTTCTAGTTTATTAAAATAGGAAAGGACAGGAAGAGAACGACTGAAGAAAAAGGATGAATCTAAGTGTTTTTAATAAAACACATAATGTCCCATGTGTGACAGCACGGACACACATCACCTGAGGCGGGATGGGGGGTGGGGAGGGTGAGGAGGAGTGGCTAGCATAAATACACAAACAGGATTCTATCAAAGTGGAAATGATGATGACAAGTAAGAGTCCATTATGTACCTGGTGCTGCATAAAGAATCTACAGAATCTATCACCTCTTCAGGCCAACACTTCCAGGCATCCAGCTCTTCTTTCTCCACCAATCATTTTATAGATCCAAAAACAAACAGGGTTGAGCAACTCAACTGGGAACTCTCTATCAGATATAGTGGGATGACCACCAGAGAGCAAGCCAACAAATCCCCATGCTGCCCTGGGACAAGAAAGGGTGTCCAGGGTCCTGGTGGCCTCTACTCCTAAGTAGGGGCACACAGTTCCCAGGAATCACAGCTTCCCTTCCTGCAGCCAACTTCTGTGAGACTCAGGCCACACAAGCATGTACAGCTCCTTTCTGAGAATTAGAAAAAAGGCACTCACTCTTGGCAGACTAATTAGAACAAGGCAGCTCAGTTAGAGACAAAAAAAAAAAAAAAAAAAAAAAAAAAACCATAAGTAAACTAAAAAACCAAATGAAGAATAAGAAGAAAATATTTAAAGAATGTAAGAACTCTGTGTGTGTGTGACTGATTGAATAAATTTCAAAACATACACATAGTGAAGTACTATGCAACTATTAAGAAACAAGCAAGCAAAAAAGGAAAATCTATATAAACTGATATGGAGTGATTTCCAACATATACTATTCAGTGAAAAAGCAAAATACAAAAGACATTGTTCTGTATGCTATCTTTTATGTAAAAAGGGGGAGGAAAATAGAGCATACACAAATACGTTTTTCTTTTTTCACATAAAGAAACACAGGGAAAACAAATCAGAAAACAGTAGAATTGGTAACCCATCATTCCCCACTAAAAGGAATCAGGGAGTTCCTTGGAGAAATGGAAGATAACAGAGTTGAGACAGAGAAGAGACAAAATGAGCCTAGAACACCCTCTTAATCCAGAAAGTAAGAAGTGTTTTAAAAACTGATGGTGGCATTTTCAAAAAACACAGGAGCAGCTTGAAGCATAGAAGCAGCTCCCCACTAGCCAATGTCTGATAATTTGAGCACCAAAATAAATAACAAATTTTAACCCATTGTAAAAAAAAAAGAATTAATCCATGAGTCCATATTGATTATAAATAGGTGAATAAGCAAATGAAGGAAAATTGAGGGCTCCTCCTTGCAAGAGAATGCTGACTGATAAATTTAGAGGAAATGGTAGATTGGAAAATCGCCATATTCAATCATCAATGAACAAGAACTATCAATAGATGTGAAATCCTGAGGTCAAAATTTGATAAGTTACTAGATATTTACATGCCTAAAGTGGGTCCCAAGATTGTTTATTAGTTACAAGGGTAAAAAACAGTAACCATGCAGTGGAGAAACCAGACAATACCTTGATCAGGTATTAAAATTAACATCAACAATAAGGGTCAAACATCATGTGTCTCTGGATGTGTTAATCTGAGAAGTACATGTACACAACATCCTCTGTAGAATTCTGGCCAAGAATACATAACCTGAATCTAATCATGAGGAAATATCCGATCAGCTCAATGAGGAATGTTGTATAAAATAAATGGTCTATATTTTTCAAAAATGTCAGTGTAATGAAAGACAAAGAAACACCAAAGTACTGTTTTCAATTAAAAGAGAAAAAAAAGAGACCTGACAACTAAACACAATTCATGAGACTGGACTGGATACTGTAGTTGAGGTGAAAACAATGCTATAAAGAACACTTGATATAATTGACAAAATTTGAATATGGACTGTAGATCGGATAAAAGCATTACTTTGCTTTCCTATTATTTGATTAAATTTCCTATTATTTGATAACTTTATTCTGGTTACATACAAGAATAATTTTGTTCTTAAAAAATATACATTGAAATATTAAGGCACAGAGTATGACACCTACTCTCAAATGATTCAGGAAGCACTACGAATGACAGATTGATATACAACAAATGTGCCAAAATGTTAAAAACTGGTGAATCTCGATAAAAGGCATATGATTTTTCTCTGTATTATTCTCTCATCTTTTCTCTAAGTTTTTGAAATTATTTCAAAATAAGAAAAAAAAAATGAAATTATTTCAAAATAAGATGTTTTAAGGAATTCCCTAGCGGTCCAGTGGTTAGGACTCTGAGCTTCCAATGCCAGTGGCCCAGCTTCAATCCCTGGTCGGGGAACAAAGATCCCACAAGCTGTGCGGCCAAAAAATTAAAAAATAAAAAATAAGATGTTTTAAAAATAAAATAGGAAAGTGAGGAAAAAGAGCGCCCTCTATAGCCCCCATGCCAGCGTCAGCACTGCTGAATTTCAGCACCACACACCCCTTCAGCCAAGAGCCCTCTCCCAGAGCAAATCTTACACAGCCATACACAGCAGCTCTGATGAAGGACACCTACATCCTTCCAATAAACCCCTTACTTGAGCTTCTCTGAGTGTTTCTGCCCTTTTCAATTAAACGATTCCTGACCAGTTAATCCTCACCCTACCAGAGGGAGGGAGGAGCATCCTAGAGCCAGATTCCCATCTTCTCCTGCAAGGCCTTGATCTCATGGTTGTACATTTCTCCTCTACACTGGGAACTTCTGATGGCTGCAACCATGTCTTATTCATCCTTACAGCCCAAGAGACTGACACACAGAAGACGCTTAATAAACGCTTCAGTACTGAGTGGAGCTGGAATATGTTGACTGTGGGGATTTATACTACTATCGGTGTTAACAAGTCAAGGGTACACACCCCCACAGAAGCCTTCTCAACCGTGCTTATGCCAGCGCTCTCTTCCCAGACATGTGCCAGGAAAATGCTGGCATGACACACATCAGCATTATGTCTCCACCTGATGGCTTAGACACTCCTTTGGTGGGTCTGCTGTATTTTAAACTAAGCGTGGGGGTGGAGCAGAGGTAGAGAGGAACTTTAGCCCCACTGTAACTATCTACCCTAAACCTGGGGAGCAAGCACATCAACAAAATGGTTTAAGCTTTCCAGGAATTGGAGAAGAGAAGCAGGTTAGCATCTCTGCAGATCCCTCTACCCAAAGAATTACTGCCCCATAATTACAAGGAGGGAGAGCTGCAGTTCCCACAAACTATCAGAAATTCCTGAGCTCTAATTCCAAGCATTAAGAACTTTCAAGTCTTTCAGATTCTCACTCTGACCAGGCCTGACCAGTATATGTAACCACCATACCTACAACTGCTCTCTTTGTCTTTTAGGAGGCTTGCCTCAAAAGAGAGTAGAAAAAAACCAGTAATGGGCCACAGAAGTAAGCTTCTCCATCCAACTGAGGCCTTTCCTTGGGATTCCTTTACAAGTTTCTAGTCCTAAGCTTTGCAGGAGTTAATAAAAACAATCAGAGGTTGGATAGAAGGAATGGTTCTTGGAGAAGAATCTGGAATTGACAAGACCAAAAATAATATGAGTCTACCCTATTTCAACAAGGATATGTCACTACAAATTTGACTGGACCAAAGGCAACTAATTCTACTGCCTAACCAGAGACAAGAAACAAGCAAGTCTTGAGTCGAAATTCTCTTGGTTGAAGCCAAAACGGTTTTTCTATCACTATTTTAATAATTTTGAGGCTACACGGTAGTTACTAGTTTTGCAAGTAGATAAAGAAACTTCCTAAGACAGTTTTGTAATCCATCTGCATGATAAGTGGATGTTTTCCAAAGCCTAGAACCCAGGAAGTGAATCCAAATGAGAAGGACAGTATAGTGGTCTTGAAAAGTTGAGTTATTCAGAGAGCTCTGTCAAAACACCTAGATCCTACTGGGATAGTTGTAGGGGAAATTCTTAATTGGATGGAGGGAAAGATACGTCCATGGAGCCTTTAATAGAGCAAAAACCTCCTTGGAATACCTCTGCCACCAACTCTGGCTTGTCACCTGAGGGGGAGGAAAGCCTCAACAGAATAAAGGAATGAATAGACCCTAACAGTGATTTTGATGAAAAACTAATTAGGAATATAACAAGGAGATTATTAATTCCTGCCAGAATCAAAATTACAGGCCTTATCATGTTGGAAACATGAGCATTAGAAAAGAACAACTCTCAGACCACGCTTTGAAAACTGCCACCTGGAAGGGAGTGAATGATGAATTTGAATGCCCTGAAGGGAAACACAGGCAAACAGGGAGGTTTAACGCTAAAGAAAATATGCTGCCCAGACTTTGGGGAGGTTGCGGGAGTGAAAGGTCATTAAGCTGTTTAGATGATTTGGAGAGAGTCAGAGTGGGTGATAAAGGGTAAAACCAGAGGCTGGCTTGAGGCAAATGCTGACTTGGGGCAGAACACTGAAAAGAGGGATGGGGGAAGGGACACATTAGGAGTATGGGATTATCAGATCCAAATAACCATACATAAAATAGAGAAGCAACAAGGATTTACCATATAGCACAGGGAATTATAACCAATATCAAAATAACCTCTAATGGAATATAATCTGCAAAAAAAATCACAAATCACTATGCTGTACACCTGAAACTAACAGAATATTGTCAATCAACTACACTTCAACTTAAAAAAAAAAAAGAAACGAAACACATGTGGAAGGCAAGTGGGCAGAGGAACCCCAATAGTGAAAGGAAAAGGAACTGTACTCCTCTTCCGGGTATCAGGAAAAGTATGCTCTTAATTCTGTCTTCATGTTTTCCCAGAGTTAAACTGAATAGGTTTTAGGGTTTTTTCCTATTCTTTTCTTTTCTTTTTAACTATAAGGAACTTTTGCAATTATATGCCATATGAGACCTGAAAGAAATTTTATGGACTTTATTTCTAAGATGATAAAGACTTGGGCTGATTTGACTTAAGTCCTTAGCTCCGGAGACATGAACAATAAGAGAATTTCCATTTTGCAGATGGGCAGGATATGTTCTCAGACAAAATTAGAGGGCCACTTCGTTTGCCAAAGAAAGCCAGCCCCCTTCGAAGTTGGACTGGACACCGAGGAATCCTCCATTGACGTTGGGTTCAGACCCCTAGAAGGCAGCAGCCCCTTCTCTCTACTCTGTCCTCACGTGCCTCAGAAACTGTATCTCTATTTTTTAAGATCATTTGTAGTCTCCTCTCCTCCCTTGTCCCCCATCAAGAGCTGGACGATGTTATAATTTTCTGTTACTAAAATTTTTATTTCTCTAAAGTGGTCATAAATGCTGGCTTGATGACAATCCAGAAATACTCCATATACCAAACACAAAAACTCGCTATGAAAATTGCTTGGTTTATTTTTGTTTATGTTATTGAGTTCTTGCAAATGACACAGCTGAATGTTTATCCTACCATAAGGAAATGCATTTTGGTATTTGTATTTTTGTTTTTTGTTTCTTGGGGATTCTTTTTTTTTTTTTTTTTTTTTTAGTTTTGCTTTAAAAGATAAGGGCAATAAAGAGGGAACTTAAACATGTGCATACCCATATCACACACAAACACACACACACACACATAATTCTAAATTTGGATAAAAATTATTCTACAACCTTACAACATATTATTTTCTTCTCTTCCATCAAGATTAAAATACCTTGAATTTAGCAATATTAAAACACAAACTAAGATAGACTAGACCTTCCCCATTTTTTTCTATACTGCACTCATACCTTTTCCTAGTATGGCTGTAGGAGACCCCTGGGCCCTTACCCCACCCTCATGTAAGAGCTCTCCTAGGAAACAGCTGCCAGGGCAGGCTGGACCAGAATGGATGAAGACAAAGAGTCTCAGTGAGGAGCAAAACAAAGGGACCACAAGAGAAGGGCAGCTTTCGTTAATACCATTAAGTTATATAAGACTCCTAAAATTATACTGGCAATAGGCAATTTAACCACATTTCACGGAGACTTCTGTGAAATGGCAATTAAATCTAGATGAATGAGTAAAGCAAATAATGGAGAAATAAGATATGAGAAAGACATATGCATGTAAGATCCCTTATTTTGCAATCAGATATAATATATGAGAGCTTCGGGAGTTGGATTAATAATTTGAATTACACAATTCTCGGCCACTGTTGGAAGGCCTGTCTGCCCTAGACCTCAACTGAACCATTGTTGGGGCCTCACTTCATCTTCTCCTTGATGAGAAAGAGAAAAGAATGAGTGCCCACATCATCGTTTTATTCTCCTCTCTTTAAAACTCTGCAGGGTGAACAGGTGTTACATCAGGTTGTGTTTTCTTAAAAGATGTCCATTAGTCTCCAGCCCTCCAAAGCTCACAACGCTGAGTGTTATAAAGAGATGGCCGCTGGGCTTCCAAAAGTTGACAAAACCCATGGGAAAAAAATCCCAGCTGGATGTTTCTTTCTGGGGAGCAACATGTAATCACAGCATGGAGGGCCCTTTTGAACATTTTCTGAGTAATAAAAATGTGTCATATCATGAAAACAAACAGACTTGGAAAGAAAAAAATCTTAACAGACCACAGAACTCAAAGAAAAAGCATCAGCAACTGATGGCCCCGCACACCCCATGAGCAGTTTCTGTTTTTGTGATTCCTGAGATTTTGGTCATATGCCATTTTGGTAACATAAGTCTAATGAGGCCATAACTATTGAACAGCATCATGTGGATCACAAAGAGCATGGGCTTTGGGTAAAATTAGGTTCAAATCCTGGCTCCTCCTTTCCGCAGTGGGCATTACCTCTCCCTAGTTTCTATCTCTGAAGTAGAGAAAACAGTATCTACATCAGAAAGTTGTTGTGAGGATTAAATGAAATCATGTATGCAGTAGGCAGTCAATAAACACCTTCCCCTTATGTTAGGTGAAGAGAGCTTGTTTCTGGAAGGATCCTACGCTTCTCAGATGCCTTTGATGCAAACACTCAAGTCAGCACTAGCTAACTAAGAAAAGGCACCAGGGATCGTCCCACAAAATAGAAACTGATGCACGAATTGTGGAATCAAGACCCAGACACTGAATCCCTTCCAACCATGGGACTGTGCCAACCCCCTCAAATGAAACTTGTGCTCAGAGTTTGATGCTGGGGCAAGACACGGAATGTTGCATAGTTGGTTGGTTTGTTTCTCCTCAAATTTTTTTCTAATGCTGTATTATATTTAAAACAAAAGCAGAATAATCTCATGTTTAAAGTAGTTAACTTATACAATATGCTAAATCAGCACCATAACTTTCTCCTATACAGCAATCTGGTAGCTTACCTAACAGCAGATTACCCTTGTGACAATTTCAGAACAGGCCCCTGTGGTTTCAAAGTGTGTTCAACGGAGCCAGAGAGTTCTGTAAGGCCGAGTCAGGGGTGTGATCTTCAGATCACCAGACAGGCTGACCAATGGTAACCAGCTGTGTCCCTGGTAATGTATTTAACCAATCTTGGCCTATGTTTCCTCACCTGTAAGTGAGGAAGGTGGTCTACCATCTCTAACGCTCATGCAGTCCAAACGTCTTCTAGCCACACATTTTTTTTTAACAAACTCAATTTTAACCTCTTCTCTCAGGAACACAGGTTTGAATTAATAAATGAATCCAGAAAACGATAATGCTTCTAAACTTCCAAAGTGTTAGAATCATAAGGTAAACTATTTTTTCCTGGTTGATTAAAGAGTTGAAAATAAACTGCCAGTGCCAGACACTGGACTGGGTACTTTATCCATAGCCCTTCTTTTAATCTGAGCACCTGAAGGAAGACAGGTAGGAAACCAGCACATGACAAGGGCTATAGATTCCATGTACTGGGGTGTGTGCATTATATATATTGATATTACCTTACTAGGGGGGTATCATCATCCAGTGCTTACAGATGCCTAAAATGCCAAGTATGAAGCACAGTCACAATTCAAATATAGGTCTGACAGCCTCCAAAGCCCAGAGTCTTTCCTGGGCTGCCTGCATGGAGTCAGAATAGCTGCAGAAGCTACATAATGTGAAGCAGAAACTTACCCTCTCTGGCTGGGCCTTAACAACTGCACAGCAAAATTCTCCAGGTTAAGCCTTAAAGTTCTCCAAAGACCTTACAGCTCTAAAATGCAGTGATTCTCTGGTCAACTCAACAACCACAAAAAGTAAATGTATTACGTATCTGAGAAGCAAGGTTCATCTCTATGTCTAATTGGATTTCATTGCTATCTGGATCCTGTTCATCCCCTAGTTCTTCCCTTTTGTTTACCACCCCTCGGAAATAATAGCTAAACTCCAAGGATTCAGATACTGCAGAATAATTCAAATTAATGGAATACATATTGCATGGTAATATATTTCACCATAAAAAAGGCGGGACAATCAGCCTACGAGAGCTTCAAACTCAAGTGACTTCTTATTTCTCTTACAGCTAATCAACCGGGGCTCAAAGGACAGCTATTTGTTGATCTTTGAGCGTAAGGCGGTGTCCTCTCTGGCCCTTTCAATTCAGACATCAACCAAAAGACCTAAGAAGTTATTGTATTTCTGGGACTTTCCTTTGTTTAAAAAAAAAGTGCAAGAAGATATTCAGTGGAATAAAAGAGAAGCATCAACGTTTCCATTGGTAATCTGGTCCGTGTGTTCCCTGCTACTGAGCATTTTCAGAAGGCCTGACTGTCTGGGTTAATTGTTTAATGCTTTTAGTTAGAATTAAACTTTGCACCTGCTCTGACAGTGATAAATTAAATGTGCTCCTTTTCCAATACTGTTGCCCTCTTTAAGTAGAGACCAAGAAGTGTATCTCCCTTCTTCCCCAGCGTTTGAGGAATCTCTGCTACACTGGAGTGTAAACCAGCATAATTTGTCACCAGAGCTAGCGCCAATTAAATTGATTGCGTTGGACTGAACTCTGGGACCCCTAATGCAAGCACTAAGGGAAAAATGGGCTCTTTGCTGCCCATTCCCCCATGTGGCACTTAGGCATAGCTCAACAGTGGAAGGCTTTCAAGGTTCAAAAGGGTTTTATTTTCAAAAGAAATGGGCATTGATCAGCGGCATTTAAAGGCAAAGATAATTCCAGAGCTTGAAGGCTGGATTTGTGTTTAAGGTCTAAATCTCTTTCTTTAACCTTGGGGGGCCAGTATAACATAAAAGCAACAAAGAGATTAAGATTACAAAGGGTTTGCAAGTGTAAATGATGCGGTGGTATTCTCCAAACATAACACAGTCCCCATTCACAAGCCCAGGCACAGGCCAGCATTTGATCTGTTGGTTTTACACCTGTAAAAACAACTTGTGTTTATTTGTCACTCAGCAAACCGTTTCAGGCAAGAGGGGATAAAAAGAAAAGGAAAGTGGAGGAGGAGTGAACTTGTTCATACCGCAGAGTTCAAACAGGCCTTCCCCAAACTGACTGAAAAGTAAACACGCTAAAGGTCAGCATGGTAGAGACAATCAGAAAATTCCCTCTCTCTGTCGGTGTAGCACACACCACACAGGAACACAAGGAGCAGGACGCTCTGTTCCAGCCCTTGGTCGTTCCCCTCATTATCCCAGCCTCTGATGCTTGGGTTTGTTATGTCACGTCCCACCAAGGGAGGCTGTAAATAAGCTTGAAGCTAATACGAGCCCCTATCTTGATCCTTTATTTATGAGTTACCAATTATGTGTTCCTCCATCTTGCCTTTTAGCTCAACTTCCCACAACCAGTCCTAGAGAACAGCATCATTTGAGTAAGATCAGACGTAAATCAAGGCTACAAAGTTAAGAGACTCAGACTCCAAATTAGCTTATTCTATCACTACACAAGGTGAGACCAGTGGTAAGTGTGCCAATTCCCTCAAGTTCAGATCTCTTTTCTCATCCGTCCTCTTTCTCCCTCAGCAACATATACCTTCTCACTTTAACTCTATCTCCTGGTTCTTCACGTGACAAACTGAAGCCTTCTCAGGGACATCTAGCCTTATTGCTAAGCCAATGGAGTAACAATGGAGTCTTCCTACTTCAGAGAAAGGGAAAAATTGATGCTTGTTGAGGCTTTCAAGGTCAGATCACATGTCTGGGCACCCTGAGGTGGTTAATAATTTGGTATAAACGTAGGTGGCTAATCATTCAGTGCTCCTTTAAAACAAGCAAGCAAACAAGAGTTCGCCATTACTTAGGAGAGAGACTGTGCCAGTCAGAAGGAAAGTGGAAAGGGATAATTCAGGTGGCAGCTCTCTATCTCCCTAACCCCCTGAGCAATTCAGCTCTGGCCCCAAACTTGCATAATCTACCCAGAAAATAAAAGCCACATCCCTCTGACCGGAAGAAATGTTGAACCTAATTACTGCTGCCTGATTATCCCTCCCAAAATACTGCTTTCAACCAGTCACTCTCTTATTCAAGGACCACCAAAGGCATCCCATGTCCTACCACATTCAAGCCAAATTGCCATATCAATTTTATTGGTCTTAGTCTGGCACTCAAATCCTTCTATCACCTGGTCCTAATCCTAACAAACCAGATTTCCCAAAACTGCTCACCACAATTCCTGTAACTCTGTGCTGTCCTACAAACAAAAACACTCATTCTTCTTGCCACAGCCAGCCTATCATGCCTTTACTTGCCCTTCTTACCCATCAACTCTTAATTCTCTTATTTTATTCACCATCTACTGTGTCCCAGTTGCTGAAGGCCCAGATTCATTCTTACCTCCTCCAGGAAAACCTGAGACACTGACTTGAACCTCTTATCTTCCTCCTCTAAACTATGGATTTCATAATCTGAATTGAATTTAGCTCTCATGGGAGATCTTCTCTAGTTTGCTGCTCCACATATCTTGTTTTCTGAGATGGTTCTTTGCGCACTTCAGAATAGGGTTTTTAAATCTATGGGGGCGGTAAGATGTGAAATCAAGTTATTAGGTTGCAACCAGAATTTTTTATTGAAATGGTTGGATAGAAAAGAAATGGAAAGGAAAGATCAGTATATTGTAAACAGCAAGGGCATTTGCTTTTATGAAAACTTTGTTTTTGACATGTACCTGTGTGCATATGTATAAACTGAAACCTAAGTGTGTGGTATTGTGCAATGATGTAAAATATATTGATAATTCTGGATTTAAAAACAGGTTTTAAAGCACTAGAATGCATTGAAAAAAGCGTAATGTACATAGCTGAAGTTCATGCAAAAATCAGAGTAGGTCAAAGGATGTCAAAGGAAATCAGACAACCAACAGCCCTAAGAAATGGAGTAAACTGCCTTTGCAATCATGGAAGCAGATCATGCATCCTCCCTACAGATAAGGGGAGTGTTACGAAGTAATATTTATACATGATTTTACCATTTGCAAGAGGTTTCACATCCTTTATGTCATCAGCATTCCATAAGGAAAGCCAGGCAGACTTTTTTCAGGATTCCCATTTTTAAAAATATGAGGCTGGAGAGGTTAGGTGGCTTGTCCATGGCCTAGAGCAGGTCAGTTTTAGAAAAAAAACAAATCTTCTGACACAAATTCCAAGTTCTTTCCTCTACCTGCTTAGAATAGATTGGTTCGTCAGAATCCTTCCCATTGTTAAGGCACTAAGGGAAATTCTCCCTCCTCCAGAAAGACCTCTCTGATAGTCCCTGTGACCTCACCCGTAACTTCTAGCACCGTCCAACAGGCATGGTTCTTAGTTGCTCCAGGTGGGTCATGTTTTCTTAGTAGCTCCATTACAAGTCCCTCGAAGTTGGGGGCCATGACATTTCTCTTGCTGACTTCTCATTTATTGTTTAATCAATGGACTGCCTCAGCTTCCCATACCAGGCTAGGTATTAAGGAGCAGAAAATAAACTTAGTGTGGGACCAGGAATGGTCAAAGCAATTGGCAAAGTTGGAGTACCCCATTACCATGGAGCCCCGTCCTTTTATTTCAAACCACCAGGTATTTAACGGGCACCTACACCAGGCCAGCACAGTGAAGAGTGCTGTAGAGTTTACAGCTTAGGGGTGCAGACAGACAAGCAGGCAATTAACTGAAATGCACAGCAGAATGGAATGAGGGCTAACTCAAGGTCTGAAACATAGTCTAGGGAGACAGGAAAGAGTGGGGAAGGGAGGATGAGAGAGGGCTTCACAGTGAAAGCAGTATCTGAGCTGAGCCTTGAAAGTCGAAAAGATGTCACCAGCAAAGGCTTTCGAGACTCGTCATTAGCTCCATTTGCAAGACTCATTTCAGATTCCCTGGGGCAGTAGGATCAAGAGCAACAGTGATTAAAGCAGGAGGTCACACGCAGTCCAGAAGGACGCGCCCTGCTCACCTTCAAGACTTCTACCAATGTCTAGGCTGCAGAGGAAGTCAATCAGCTAAAGGTCAAAGATTCATCCCAGAGGCTGGCTGCCCAGGTCATCCTGGTGGTCAGCTCCGAGCTGCAACAGAGAAAGCCTCATCGTTGGCACCAAGGAGCCTGTAAAACCAATTGCAATCACGTTGCTCTTTTCCATGGCGTAGATTGTATCAACCAGTGGCTCTAATCTGTGACTGTCTGGAATAGGAATGAGCGGATTAGCCTTTCAAACCCTCCCAGAGCAGGTCGAAGTCTGCGGGGCCAGTGCTCAGAGTCCGGTCAGAGCCACCCTAGAGAAAAGAAAGGCTTGTGCTTTCACATCATTGGGTTGGTGGGAAGGAGGTCCCTCCTCCTCCTGCCCTCGATTTGGCAGTTTTTCTGGTTGCAAGACAAAGTATTTGCACATTTCTCAGGTGGCCGTGAGGGGCCGGGAGAAGAATCCATCGACTGATTTGTGGTCCGCATGGACCCACCATCTGGGGCTCTCAGGCTCTCTTGTTCGTCTGTGAGTGCAGGCAAAGGGGCATCCAAATACTCTTTCTCTGAGGAAGGCCAATGTGAGCCCCAGTAGCAAATATTGTCTCTGGGAAGGATCTGCAGGGGTAAAGGCCGTGGTGACAGAAACCTCAGCCTCCCCCAAAGTCCCCTGATCAGTTTTTGAAGGAGAAGCCGGTTCAGCTAAGGATTATTCTGTGCAAATTTGCCGAATACCGGCTGAGAGGATTTCCACGCCTCACTTCCAACACAGCAGGAGAATCCTGAGCAGCAGGATCCAGTCTTGTCTTTCCTTCACATTCCGGAAGCCTGAGCTGAGTTTCTGTGGGTCCCTTCTGTCATTACCACCCACTCACTTTGGCCTCTTTATGGCCAAGGATTTAAGACTTCCAAGGTGCTTATAAGTACGTACAGCTCCTTCCCACATAGATCTCCCTCCCCTTCCCCAGGAAAGGCAGAAGGATTATACCCATAAGAGAGTCCAGAAGACTGAGAACAGAGAGAGATCAAATGACTCTGGCCCGGAACCAATAAAGGAAAGAAAATTCAAATTCTGAATTCACCTTTCCTAGCCTTTCCCCAAAGGTCCTGTTGCCAGGAGCCAGTTTGACAAGCCACATTTAGATCTGAATTTGTATTGTAGGATAGCATGCATTCCCACGAGGCTTTTTGGGAGGACTGTATATAAATCTTCTTAATGCAGACTTTTTTTTTTTTTTTTTGGCTGCATTGGGTCTTCACTGCTGTGCGCGGGCTTTCTCTAGTTGCAGCGAGCGGGGGCTACTCTTCGTTGCGGTGCGCAGGCTTCTCATTACGGTGGCTTCTCTTGTTGCAGAGCATGGGCTCTAGGCGCACAGGCTTCACTAGTTGTGGCACATGGGTTCAGTAGTTGTGGCACACGGGCTCTAGAGCGCAGGCTCAGTAGTTGTGGCTCACAGGCTTAGCTGCTCCACAGCATGTGGGATCTTCCCGGACCAGGGCTCAAATCCATGTCCCCTGCATTGGCAGGTGGATTCTTAACCACTGCGTCACCAGGGAAGTCCCAGACTTCTTTTTTTTAAATAACATCTTTTGTTTCTCTCTGACATAAAAGTAATAAATCTCATTGAAAAAAAAACTGGAAATATAGAAAAGAAGAAGGTAAAGATCACTCCATAATCCAATATCCAGATATAACAATTGTTAACATTTTGGTATCCCTTTTTTGTGCACATGAATTTTTTTTTTCCAAACTAAGGTTATACTCCTATATACGTAAGTATTCTGCTGCTTTACACATAACATTCTACTGTATTTCTCCATGTTGATAGCTATTATTCTACAGCATCATTTTAAATAACTAAAAGATAATGCATTCTGGGCATGTGCCATAATTTACTTTACCAATCTCCCTTTTGGACAGTTGAGTTGCTTTCAGATATTCTCAAATATAAAGAAGGCTGTGGTGGAAATGTCAGCTATATTAAGGAAGGAATGGGCAATATGGTAGAACTCTCAAGGAGACTTCATCCTTATTTTTAATTCATTCTTTCATTTATGGACATGGCGCCCAGGTGAGGTTTGGTATCTGCTTCCCTGGGTCCTTTTATGAACAGGATATATGGCCAACATGCCACAATGACACAGATGGCATCACAAAGGGGAAAGAGCACTAGACTAAGAGTTGAAGGACCAGATTCCATTACCAGCTCGTAATTCACTGTGTGACCTTGAGTGAATGACCTACCTCTCTGAACACTTTCCTCATCCATTAAATAAGGGGATTGAACTAGATGACTTTAATATTCCTTCCAGCCCTAACACCACTGTCCTACAATATTGTTAGGGAGATAACACTCAAACCCCAAACGGTGAACAGTATAGGACTGTCTATTATCAAAGGTAGACTGTGTATGTCAGAAACACAGTTCAACTGTGTTGGAAAGCAACCGTGTGTCTCTAACAGATATGACCTAAGTCACAGGCAAATTGTTCCCATAACAATTCATGGTTTGAAAATAATTTATTCTGTTTTAATAATTGAGAAGCGATTCAAGATTTCTCCCATGATAAGGTCACTGTCACTTCCATCCCAACATGCTCTTGAGAGTGAGAGAAAAGTTAGGGGATTTAGAGTTCATGTGTCTAGAAAAGCACAGAACTCTGTATCTGTATTATTTAGGAGACTCCTCAAGACTGGGTCCTGTGGTTTCCGAAGTGTCCTAAAAGGACATTACTGCTCTTCCTCAGACCCTTCTTGCTCCTTCCCCAGGGGAAAGCAGACTAATTGCATCCATTTGAGAGATGAGGAGCCTGAAATTAAAACGCTCCTTCTCGAGACAGTGGAGGAGCCTCCCATCATTCCAGGCCCTGGTCCTAGGCCTACCCGCACCAGTCTGACATCAACTGTTCACTGCCTGATGTGGGCATGCCTGTGACAATGCCCCATGCATCCTCAAGTGCGTGGCCACGAGATCCACCGGACAACATGACCAATGCTCCCCTGGCAAGACAGGGGTTTCTCAGCAGAACTGGGGTGTAGAACTGGACCCAGAGAAAGCAGGATGTGGATAGGCAGAGAGGAGGAGACGAGAAAGGAAATTCTCTACAGGGCAGGCCAAGGCCTGGAGGCTCTGTGCACCTTCCTCGCAGGCCTTCACCTGGGTCTCAGGAGCTGCCCCTGGATCCGCCCTGATGTCCTAGGGTGGCCAGAGCCAAAGTAGCCACTTGGCTCACATTCAAACTGGTCTCTGCTCCTGGCATCCACGTTCACTGAAGTGAGCAAAAGCACGCCCTGCGTTGAACAGGGGAAGGGAGTCGCCCTCATAAAGCTCTCCAGGAGGCTGGTGTGTGCATGACGGGCTGGCTCCACCCTGTCTGTGAAATATGCAGGGTATGCCGAGGTGGACCCAACTCATCTTAATTCCTGCATCAGTATACTATTCCTGAAGGGTTCAACCTCTAGTGAATCATTCCCTCCAAGCCAGCGAGGATAAACCATATTTTATCCCTAACTGAGAATACAGAACAGAGCAAACCAAAGAGAGCTGGCAGTAACAACCAAGAGAAAGAAAAAAGCCTCTGGTGTGGGATGACATAGACTGATTCAAACATCCAAAATTACCACCAAGGCCATGTTCCCAAAGGGAGCTCAGCTGAGGAGGGAGGAAAATTCAGTCAGTCCCAAGGCAGCCATAACATACGTGTGTATATAGATATAGATATAAGTATAGATATATAGATATAGACATATATAGATACATAGAGATATATAAATATAGATATAGATATCTGGTGTACATATATATACTTATTTTGTGTGTATGTGTGTGTGTGTGTGTATGTGTGTGTCTGTAGGGAGGAAGGGACAAGAGCAAGATCTTCCTGCCCCTCATTCAAAGCCCGGCTCTGGTTGAGGGGCCCACAAAACTTGAGATTCTGTGAGACTACACTCCTCCTCCCCTCCCCCTCCTCACCCTCCCCCTCGCCCTCTTCCTCCTTCTCCTCTTCCAGGAAGTCTCTACCCCATCGGAGGCACGGTTTTCCCAAATCTCAGAGACCAGAAGCTGGGCAGTCTCAGGAAGTTTTCTGATCATTTTGGAAGGACCTGGATATCTGAGAAAGAATAACTCATGGTTGGTCAGCCAAAAATTAGGAGGACCTGGAGGCAACTTCAAGGAAAGGATGGTCCTAATTTTCCATCCCACTGACCCACTCATGGGGAGATGACGTGAACAGAAGCACAGAAGACTGGGTTCTTGGTGAAGTTCTACCAGGAACTCACTGTGGGAGCGTGGGCTACCCCAAGGCTAAGCCTGGCTCAGCCCTCTTACTGTCTGGTCTGGGGATTGTAATACCTGCCCAGCTCACCTATCCAGGTTCTGATAATGCTGCATGTGCACATCCAATTCAGCCAGCACTGAGGGTCCCTCCACATGATACTCCTGGGAGTACAGACATGGGTACAGTAGGGAGTAGGGTCCCTGCCTGACAACTCAGTACAGACTACATACAGGTGTGTGAGCCAACACGTTACAATGTGAAGCAACAAAATCTGAATGAGATTTAAAAAAAGAAGAAAAAGAAAATACATGTACACAGAACACAGGTGTATTAAGGAGGGTGCTCAAGACTCTGTAAGAGCAAGACCTGGCCAGCTATGGAGGTAACATGGCAGAGCATTTCAGCTGGAGGGGAAAGCACCCGCAGAAGCACAGTGTCTGTGAAAACACTTTGAAGACAACAAATCCATTCTTCCGATGGCATCATCCA
Source organism: Eschrichtius robustus (assembly GCF_028021215.1). NCBI lineage: Eukaryota > Metazoa > Chordata > Mammalia > Artiodactyla > Eschrichtiidae > Eschrichtius > Eschrichtius robustus. Next base: position 51,411,007 of record NC_090838.1, read on the forward strand.
GCCCTTCACAGTCTCAAAGGGCTTTAATACGTATTTCTCATTTTGGCCTTCAAAAATATATGCAAGAAGTGATTCCCCATGTCACAGGTAGGGAAACTAAACTTGTCAGAACTTCAGCATTCATTGAGCACCAACTACATGTCAGGCAGAATAGCATAATGGTTAATAGCTCATCCTCTGGCCACACTGCCTGGCTCCTCACTTACCATGTGACTGAGGCAATTTATTTACGTATCAGAGCCTCAGTTTTCATACCTGCAAAATGAGTACAATAATTGTACTGACTCATAGGGTTACTCTGAGAATTAAATGATAATACAGGGAGATCCTACAAAGCAACTAAATGAGAACTTACAGTGTTTAGCCAGGTTTCCAGCACATGGTGAACAACTGCTCAATACACCTTGGAAATAATTAGGGCACTTAATTGAAGTATACAACTGGCTAGCTGTGTGATCCTGGGCAATCTTGTGTGATCTTGTGACCTGGGTCTTTCTGAACTTCAGTTTCTCTGTTTGTAGAACAACTTGGTTGGATTGGGTCAGCTCTAAATTCCCATAACATTCTATGGTTCTAAAACACATCAAAGCCTGTGATACAGCATCTCAAAAATCACCCTTCAACAAAACCGTTCTTAACACTCTCGACCTGCCAAGCTCTGCCCTAGAAACAGAGAAACTCCCTCGAGGACCGCAGAACTTGAAAAAGCAGGCAGACATGTGGGAAGATACTACAGCACACTGGGATCGCAGCTATCTACAGAGGTCACATATGGAGTCAGGCAGTGGGCCAGGGCTCGCCCCGAGCTTCAGGGGGTCTCCAAGCACCGTCCCCGGGCCGGCGCGACCAGCATCACCTGGGAGCTTGTTAGAGACACAAATTCTCAGGCCCACCTCAGACCTACTGAATCAGAAACTCTGGGAGTGGGGCCCAGAAATCTGAGTCTAAACAAACACTCTAGGAGATTTGGACATGTGCTAAAATTCCAGAACCGCTGCTCTAGGATAAGAGGAAGTCTCTGTGGTTGGGAGTTAGCCCTTGTTATTACTCAGCTTTCCTCTTCTCAAATCATGGAAATCTAAGCTGGGACAACAAAGGGAGTCTCTCTCCCGGCTCCCCTGTGCCCTGTTTCCTTGCCCTGTGCTCTCAAGAATAAAAAGTTACTGGGACTTCCCTGGTGGTCCAGTGGTAAAGAATCCACCTTACAATGCAGGGGATGCAGGTTCAATCCCTGGTCAGGGAACTAAGATCTCACGTGCCGCGGGTAACTAAGCCTGAGTGCCACAACTACTGAGCTCGCGCACCTCAACTAAAGAGGCTGCGTGCTGCAAACTACAGAGCCCACACACCCTGGAACCCGTGCACCACAGAGCCCACGTGCCCTGGAGCCGGTGCACAACTAGAGAAGAGAAAACCCACACGCCACAACTAGAGAGAAGCCCGCATGCCACAACTAGAGAGAAGCCCGCGTGCCGCAACGAAGGATCTCACATGCCTCAACAAAGATCCCGCGTGCCGCAACTAAGACCCTGCACAGCCAAAAATAAATAAGATAAATAAGTAAATAATAAATAAATCTTTTTTTAAAAAAAAAAAAGAATAAAAAGTTACAACCAATGTGGGGCTGTGGCCAGACCGAACCCTGGGAGAGGGTGACCTTCTGCATTCCCACCCTCCATCCTTTTGCCAAATGGTTCTCACTGACAAAGCCATGTCCCCAGAATATTACCCAGCAACCCCACAGGAAGGACCTGAAAACCAGACGAATTCCTGCAGGGACCAGATGAAATGTGAGGCCACCTGAGGGAAAGGCCTGGGGAGGAGGAAACTGCTTGTGAGGAGCTAACAGGAGGCCCCTTCTTCAACCTCAGGTGTTTGGTGTCTCCTGGTCTCACAACTCAACGGCACACGGCATCTGTCAGCCTGGCCCTGTACCTCCTCCCTGGCTTCTCAAAACACCACTTGAGAACAGTTGCATTACCACTCTCCTCCATTTCATCACTCACCATCCCCTTTGTGTGTCACAAGGAGGAGCAAAGCAGAGGTGTGTTTTGGTTTTGGTTTTTAAGGTCAGGCAGGGCTTTTTTTTTCTAACTTAGGAGAATCCTTTTCTACATCTGGATAAATTGCCAATAGGCCACAAACCCCATCAGGAATGTCAAGCAATTACAAGAACCCCAGACCCAGATAGCACCCTGTGCAGAGCAGGACTAAAGCGCTTCAAAGCAGAATCATCTTCCTCCATCCCAGCTCCCAATCTCTCCCGCTAATTCACTGCCCCTTCTGTCCCACAGTCTTCAATGAAAGCTGGTGAGCTAGTTTCAGGCCCCTTTCTGGGCACAAGGCGGGCACCCTGGCTGACGGTGGGCTCAAGTTCTTACAGAGCAAGGCCAGGGTCGCCTTCCTGACCACCAGGCACTTCTAAATATGGTACCATGGAAGCCCCATGGACCCGTTCACTCTTATCTACCCACACCCTTAGTTCCCCCATCTATGATTCAGGAGAAGAGAGATCAAGTAGGAAGGATAACAAAAGAGTGAATACTGAGATGACAAGATGGTAGTAAACATAACAGAAAGAGAGAACATCTAGGTACTCAGAACTGAAAGGTGGTCCAGGTAAGAAGAGAAGTCCAACTCGGCTTCATATCCTCTGGCTAAATGGCATGGCCATCCCATTTTGCTTTTGAAAAACTGATGAGCACATCTTTGGATTTAGAGACAAACTGATTATTAATACAGAGGAGCAGCCAATGCAAAACTCTCCACCACCTACTGGAAGTTCCTCCTTTACCACTTCAGCTCTCCTCCGTGTTCTGGACGGCTGTCTTATGAGTGGATCTCAGCCTCAGGAGAGCAAAAGTAGACACGGACTTCAGACTTGTGACTAAATGATAAGCTTAGGCCATTAATAACCCATGACTCCAGCCCCACAGACTGTTAAAGCCACTTCTCTATCACCTCTCATCTGATCTCATCTTAATTCCTTTCAAATGTTTAAAAACATCTGAACTAAAAGTAAGACGACCATTCAGTCCTGATCCACACAAGGACAAGGTTTTCTCCACAGACAGTAAAGGAACTGTTGTTTACTAACACTGTGCTCTGAATGTGAGCTATTTATTTATAAGAGTCGTTAAACTTGGAAGGGAATGTGGTTGAACTTGGAAGGGAAGGTCTGAGAAATCACCTCAGCCTCATGGCACAATATTGTCACCTCAGTGCCGTACTTTTTCAAAAGAAAATGTGTCCCAAGTTTTCTTTCTCTTCCTCTCTTTCCTCTTCTTTCCCTCTCTTCTTCCTTCCCTTCCACTATTCCTTCCTTTCTTTATAGTCTTCCTTCCTTCTTTTCTTTCTCATACTAAAGAAATACAAGACTTTTGTTAGAAGAGTGATTGCTCACAGATTCAAGTGGCTGAATTTTTATGCATTCCTTTCTCTTAAAAAAAAAGGGGGGGGGGCATTCCTAGAAGAGAAGAGCTAATAAAGTCCCGTATCTTTGATGATAGTGATGCAGCAGCACAAATTATAGTGTTCAGAAAGTTTGAGAGACTGAAAAGAAATGCACAACGTGAAACACCAAATTTGCCTGTCAAGGTTTTTTTTTTATTATTATTACTGCTTGTTTCATTTTATTTTATTCTTAAAGCTGAGGTTTGCAGCTATTTGCTTCACTATAGGAAATTCCAGATCTAAGAATACTGATTTACAACTTCAGTCATCACCTGACAAATACAGCCCTTGCTAAGTGAGAGCTGATCCATAACAGGTATTTCAAATTCTCATAAGTCACAACATATCACCCCTAAAGTGAAGAGTTTCATTCACAGGAAACAATTTTCCAAAATCAGCAAATATTTTTTTGTAAAGAAAAAAAAAAAAAAAAGTAAAGAATAAAGGGGGAAAACCCTCCCATAAAGATAACTTCTTACCTGAATGTAAGACTCTATGTTGAAATATGGTGAGTTCTGTGGTTTTTATTATTTTTATTATACCTGTCTCCCATACGCCAGATTTAACTCTTATCTTCCCTTTCCCAGGTAGCTTTCCAGGAACTGATATAGATGGGCTAGTAGCCTTAACAGAACACCCAGAGTTAACCCATAAGTCCCAGAGCTTCTGCTGAGGGCTGCTGGCTGCTTACTATCACAAAAAATTGTATCTGAGCTATTTTGACATCCTACTTCAAGTTTTCATGGAACATGAGACCATTTCAACATTGAATTATTGCCTCAGATCAATTATGTATGTACCCCCCTCCCCCACAAAAAATAGCTGCTGCTGCCACAACTGTTAATCCCTAGTCTGTTGCAGAAGTACAAAGATGAGACATGCCACTCTTTCAGTAAAAGTTCTTTCTTCTTTGGAATTCTTTCTACTACCTTTTTAAAAAAACAGAAAAGCATATTTTCATTTCTTTCAAAAAATTCAATTACACCTGCAAAATTTATGCAGTTGCCAGTGAAATCAAAATATCTAGGTAATTTCTAGCTTACTCAGAAAAAAGAGACTAAACATTTAAACAATAAAAAAAATTATTTCAAAGATAGTTCCCAAGTTATTCATTTTGAATATATTTAATATATTTTCTTGTAAGAAAGATCTTTTTGCACTTAAAAAAAAAAGCATTCTGTAAAAGTGAAACCTGATAGCATTCCTAGAATAGCTCACTAATTTATTTTACAAAAACTTAAATGTCAAACTTGGAAATTTTTCAGGTTAGGGCTGTGGCTTCCGATTTATTTGGAAGAAACAATATTTCTTAAAGCAAAAATGTACCAAAAATTTTTTAAAGTATGGGGTGCTTTTGTGTCCTCAAATTAGTTGGGGCGGGGCAGGGGGGAGGGGAATCTCTTAGGCACTGGAAATAAGTCTGACAAAGGAATATTAAGAAGGGCTGAGTTCTGAGTGCTTTGAACACAGAAAACGGACAATTATCCAAAGTAAAATGTGTTCCCTGGTCTCGAGTAAGTACAGATAAAGGAGGTGATAAATAGTGTCTTGTATTTCTAAAGTAACTGCAAAAGCACACCCAATACAGTTCCAGGAGCCCGCAGACCTGGCCACCATGTTAACATTGTCCTCATATAACAGCCTCAACTCATTATTTGGTGACTTTTTTATGGATATCCAAGTAATAATCTATGGAATCAGTTGGAAAAATGAGATTTGATGTAAAGCCAATTTTGTTAAACAGCAGCGATTTTGTAAAGTAAAAGATACTGGTATCTCTGATTACTCTTGAAATAAAGAGGTAGGACAAGGACGATGCAAAATTATGCACAGTCTATCTTATTTCTATTTGGCTTTGAAACGCAAAGGCACAGTTTCACCGCACACAGAAATTGCCAACCCCACAAAATTCAGTGATAAAAATAATTAAGATTATTTAGACTCATAACAAATTATTTGACTCCATTTTTTTAAAGGGGCTTCATCAACCTTTACTAACATACACAGTCTACACAGACAAACCATTTTAAATGAAAGGACCTTTTTAGAGAATGGTATCTTTGGTTACTCACCTACAGGCTGATTTGAAATACAGTCAAAATGTAGAGAACCATTTTTAGAAATAAACAAAGATACCCAGATATGCTCCCACCCTGACTCCATGCCCAGCTTATCTTGTGAATTAGTTTGAATGTTGGCAACCAAGTGAGTACAAGTAAAGGAAAGAGAGCTCTTACTTCTATGAATAAACCATGATTAAACACCAGGAGCTTATAAAAGAGCTGAATCTGTGGCCCTGTGAATTCAACAGAGCCCAAACCAGAAACTAAGCCTTTTCACGTTCAAAAGAGAGCTTCATTTTCTCCTAGATTATGGTGTTGGATTTAGAGTACTCCAAACCTGGTTCAGAGTTCTATTTTGTAAATATCCAAATGAAAGAAATGCATCTAAATGAGGGGTGGCTATGTTAGTTATTTATTGCTAGATAGATTACAACAAACAGCAGCTTAAAACAACACACATTTACTATCTCACAGTTCTATGAATCAGAAGTCCGGGCCTGCTTTGCTTGGTCCTCTATAAGGCTGCAATCAAGGTATTATCAGGTCTGGGGTCTCATCTGAGGCTTAACTGGAGAAGGAAAGCGGTTCCTGGCCACAATCAGTTCCTTGCAGACTACTGGACTGAGGCTTTAGTTTCTTGCTGGATGTCATCTACATGCCACCCTCAGTTCCTTGCCAAGTGACCCTCTTCATAGGCAGCTCACAACATGGCAACTTGCTTCTTCAAAACCAGCAAGAAGGAATGTCTCTTAGCAAGACCGGTGTTATAATCTTATGTAATAAAAATCACGTGCATGTAATCACACACATTCTTTTACCTTTGCTGCATTCTATTGGTAGAAGCAAGTCACAGATCATTTCCTCTCTCAAGGGAGAACTGATTACATAAGGGTGTGAACACCAGGAGGAGAGGATCATGGGGGTGACCTTGGAGTCTGTCCAGCACAGGTTACTAGAAAGCTAACTGCAATCAATTGGTGGCAGTTATCCGAAGTATGAGATTTAGCAAAGATTCTGAGCCTCATCTCACCTCATTTATTCAATAGCATCTGTTTTTTGAACATGTACTATATCCTCAATAAATGAGGAGGATACAATAGGGAAATAGTAGAGAACAAAACAGATACAGACCTAGTCCTCAGGGAGTTTACATTCTAGTAGGTGGAGACAGAAAATAAACAAATAAATATGTATTATCAGAGAGTTCATGAGGGGTTAGAAAGAAACATCATACCTTAGAGTTGAAGAGATTGTGAAATCTACTTATTTTATGCCATCACTAAAGAGGTTGTGCTATATGGATGGAATGGCCAGCAAAGACTGCAGCAATTTCACTAGCCCCACTGCTATCATTTATGAGCTTTGTGAACTTATATGAATCAGCTCCCCAATCTGAGCCTTACTTTTGGCAATGATAAAGTGGAAAGAAGGTGGGAATAAGTGGTCTCAACAGTCCTTTCTAGTTTTAATTTTCTATATATTTTATGGGTAGATTTTGCATAAAAACAGGAGTCAATCTGTTGAATGTTCTTAGTCTAAAAAAATGTTAACTAAAAATAAATTTTTAATTCTTATATATTCCTCTTATATTCAAAACATTTAATGGCAATCCATGACAACTTACATAAAAGAGCAAATGTTTTCCTTATATGAGTCTAATTTACTATCTTTAGCCAACAAGTAATTTATTGATTTATCAAGGCAAATTCCTATCTGTTGTTAGTTATACAGTTGTCTCTCATGGGTGATAATTTTGATCTCTTTTAATTTTGCCAATTTCCAGCGCCTTTGCAAACCCCAAACAGTGACTGAGGGAGAAAATGTGCCAGGATAAATGTCTGCTGTGGGTGAGGAAAGGGTAGAATGTCACATGGCACATACTTCCATTCCTGTTGTATCAACAGATGCTTCTCCTTTCAGACCCTAAACAGTTAACTACCTTAACAGAAGAATGACTAACTCCAAATCCTTGCAGAAAACTGAGAAATTTACACTTGGAAATATACATCTACGCTATCTGAACTAGGACTAATAGAACTCATCTTACATTACCACCATCACAAAGGTAAACTATATAAAGTTGCAAAGTATTCATACCAGGTTATCACTGTGATCAGTATTCTAATGCTAACCTTTCTATCCTTAACTGTAGTTGTTCAACAAACATCTTTCTTTAACTCTTTTATCTATGTCTTACCATAATCTGATCCCTTTGTGAGCTTATGCTAACAGGCATACTATCATAAACATGATAATCTACTTATTTTGCAGACAAGACTTGATAAGGAATCATTCCAAAGAAGCATCTGTTCACCTTCCCTTACAAAGTCTTTACAAACAGCAATAGTGTTCAAATCAGAAAACACTGGACCCCCTGGCTATTAAAAAAGAAAAATCTGCCAAGAATCTCTTCAAGTCTTTGACCAACTGGAGTGCAATGCGTTTTTTTTAAACTTTAATTCTTCAGTATTTTTTTTCCAATAGAAAAGATTTTATTCAGATTTAGGATAATAGTTTGGTTGGTTAATTGAGTCTAATAATAAACACCATTCCATTTACCTACATGTTCTGAAAACAGATCTTTTATCCATTCTTTAGATGAGATTTTTCTTTTTACCTTTTTCTTTGTTTTCATTGAACATCTGTCAATTTTTCAACCTCAAAACTCAGCAGGGATAAAAAATTTCACAACATGTTACATCAGGCCAGTACTAATATCTAAATAAGTTTTAGGTAGTCTAGTAATATAAAGCTCAGTAGGGATCAGACTCTTAGCTATAAAATAAGAATAAATGTATTTTTAAAATAATGTGTCAACTCTTCATATACAAAAAAGATTCTTAAGAAATTGTAATTACAGATATTTTGCCATAACCATTCCTCTACTTAATAAACTTTTGTTGAAAGCTTCCTCTGGGCTGGGTGCCAAGGTTGGTACTGAAGATACACCTGACTCTATCCCTGCCTTCAAGAAATTCACAATCTAATACAATTGAGTGCTTCCAACACACATTTTAAAATTGTATTTCTCATTACCTAACAAATGCATCCCCAAAAGTCACATTAAAACTCATCTTTGATAAATTGAGTCATTTTGAATATGCCATTTAAATAATCCTGTGGTATGGTGAATGCTTTTATAATGCAAGCAATACTTCTAATTTGGTATTTAGATTTTTATATCTTGAGTTTTCTAAGAGCTACATGTAATTTGTTTAGTTAATCATATAGCTATGATATGTTGGAAAGAACACTTAGAGGGGAATAAATTTGGATTTAAGTACTGAGTTTAATCTTAGGCAACTCGCTGTCAGCCTCACTGCGGCATTCACCATGTTCTCTTATACCACTCATTCTGGGGAAAGCCAGCTGCCACATCATTGAGACACTGAAGCGGTCCTATGGAGAGGCCCATGTGAAAAGTAGCTGAGGCCTTCCAACAAGAGAGCAGTAAGGGAGTCATCCTGGAAGTGGATCCTCTAGCCTCAGTCAAGCCTTCAGATAACTGCAGCCCTAGCTGACATCTGACTCCGACCTCATGAAAGACCTTGAGTCAGAGCCACCCAGCTAAGTCATTCCTGAATTTCTGACCCACAGAAATTATAAGAGCTAATACATATTTATTATTGTTTAAGCCACTGAGTATTTTGGTAATTTGTTATGCTGCAATAGATATCTAATACAGTTTGCAGAAGTTCTGTGTAAATAACAAGTAGAAAAATAAATTAGTAAGAATATCTTTTTTCAATCATTCTCTCAACAACTATCCACAAACAGACCTCTCTGTGCCCAGTTCTGTGCTGGGTCTATAGTTACAGTGGTGAGCAAAACACAGGCCCTGACATTGCAGAGCTTACTGTGTAGCCAGGAAGATGGCCAACTAAATAAATAACGACAATAAAGTGTGAAAAGTGCCATGTCAAGGAAATGCAGGATACTTTTGGACCCTGTTTCAGGAGCAGCTAATCTATTCCAAGAAGTCAGGGGAGGCACTTAGAAGAAAAACTTTTGAAGCTAAGAGACTGTTCAGATAAACAGAAGAGAGATAAGGAGTTGCCTTTTTCGCTTAATCAGCAAATTTGGAAAAGATGAATTTAGCATTGAAAAACTCAGAACTGCCAATATCAACTTCCATTCATTCTTCCAGCCAAAATGCACTGAGAGCCTATTATGGGCCAGGGACTGTTCTAGGCTCTGGAGGTTCATCAGTGACTAAAAAGAGACCAAAATCTCTGCCCTCAATATTGTTCTTAAAGGAAGTATGAAACTATACTTGGAGAGGTGGTAAAATAATAATGGTTAGGGGTACAGGTTTTGAACTTAGACCTGCCTCTGACTGGCTTTGTGAACTTGGGCAAGATTTTTAACCTCTCTGTGCCTCAGTTTCCTCAACTGTAATAAGAGAAACTAACTCCTGGGTTGCAGTAAGAAAATAAAGGAGTTAATGCACATCAAACCCTTAGAACAACATCTAGCACATAGTAAGAGCTCAATTTATTTTAGCTAATTTTGGTTTCCTTGTGATCATACTTACAAAGCCCAGGACTTCACCATTCTTCACTCACTTTCTCTTGTTCCCAGCTGAAGAAAAGGCACAAGGTTAAATTTAAAATACATGAGATCCTCGCAAAGTAGGTCATTTCTGTTTCAGCATAAGGTTGACATCCTGAGTAATTTATTGAGTGAATAATTCTGAAACACAGAAATGCAAATGTACAGGAGTTCTAACCATGTTGCAGATGGAACAATGCTGCTTATCCAAGAATTCGTTTCATCTGTTAACCCCTAAAACAGGCTCTTTCTATACAATACTAAAACAACCTGTTGAGAAATAAGAAATTTAGTATGGTCTAGTCCCAAAGAAACTGCCTTTATATTCAAATACAAACAACCTTTAAGAATAGTTTTGCATTTGATCAAATGTTTTGAATGAATAAATACAGACTAAAATAATAATACCAGCTTTGAGAACAATAAACTCTGATTTCTTGTTTCCTTTATCCTGTTCATTTCTCTCCAGCCCAGTTTTGAATGGAAAAAGATGGCCAAGAATGAATGGTTCCTCAAAAATGTTTCATCGCTGGATTTCTTACTAACAATTATTTCATATGTTTCAAGCCCCAGAGAGTAGCTGTAGTTGGAACGCTTCAGTGAAGAGCAGACGATCACAAAATCGTACACACAAAAGATGGAAAAACCTTTGAGGTCATCTTGTCCACTCCTGTCAACTCAGTCCTGTTCCCCACAGCATATTCTCAGGGGCTTTCAACAGCGACTTGTAAATGATTCCAGCACCACTGGCCCTGCCACCGTTCCCCTGGAGAGACCATGCCACTATGTAATAGACCTATGTGTTAGGTTAATTTTTTTCCTTGATATTCAGCCCAATTTTACCTTCTATTAGCTTTATCCCATTATTCATTGACATACTCCTTTGGACCAGGCTAAGTATCTCTTCTCCTCTTTCAGTGTAGATACCTTGTCGGATTAATTATGGCATGAGCAACTTCAGCTAGCCACGTTCACAAGGTCCAGCACAGTAGCATTTAGGCAGACAGATCCCGGCTCAAAGGCCTCATCGAGAAATCTACAGAAACAATGCCACGGATGCAAGGAGATCTTTTCTTCTTTGTCCCTCATTATCTATTTCCACAGCTTGCTCAAGGTTCATGTTTGTTAAAGGCAGCAATGTTTGATACCCTCAGTTTTCCCTAAAATCCTTCTCTTTCTCTCCATTCCTTTTTCTGGCTCCAGGACGATCAGAAGGGGCCTCAAGAATGCCCCCCTTCAGATGGCAGTTTACCAAGCCATGGTCTTTTACATCCCAATAATAGATGCCAATATTGACTCCAGCCTTTTTTTGCCCTAGGACAGAACATCCCTATTCTAACTCCCTAGATTGCCTTGGATTTATAAAACTGAGGAGAAACTGGTTTCAACTGGGCTTTACTCGTATTTCCAATGTAAGACGCCAAGTCTGTGTGTTGCTTTGGGGGAAAGCAGTTAACTCTGTGTGTGTGCGTTTGTGTGTGTGTGTGTGTGTGTTCACGTGTGTACGTGCATATGCATCTGTCTTTGTAAAATCACTTGTGGTTTGTGAATTTTGTAATTGTCTTTTGGTCATCAAAATTAGTAGTGACTGTGGAACACATTTTGCCACATGCTACATCCTAAGAAATTTTGCCACATCCTAAAAGAGAAACATTTTCTATCACAACTCAATGCAGAATACGTATGTGTATACACATATGAGTATATAAATTTTAAATATATATATATGTATAACTAAAATAAAATGTCAGGAAACAATATTTATCCTCACCTAATAGCAAATCCTCTATTTGCTATTCTCATCTTTTTCAATTATTTAAAAATGATGGGGGACTCCCCTGGAGGTCCAGTGGTTAAGACTCTGCACTTCCACTGCAGGGGGCGTGGATTCGATCCCTGGTCGGTGAATTAAGATCCCGCAAGCCGTGCGGCGCGGCCATAAATAAATAAATAAATAAAAATAAAGTGACTTCCCTGGTGGCGCAGTGGTTAAGAATCCACCTGTCAACGCAGGGGACATGGGTTCGAGCCCTGGTCTGGGAAGATCCCACATGCCACGAAGCAACTAAGCCCGTGCACCACAACTGCTGAGCCCACGTGCCACAGCTAGTGAAGCCCGCATGCCTAGAGCCCGTGCTCCAGAACACAACAAAGAGTAACCCCCACTCGACACAACTAGAGAAAGCCTGCGTGCAGCAACGGAGACCCAATGCAGCCAACAATAAATAAATAAATACATTTATTTAAAAAAATAAAATAAAGTGAAATTAGGCTATCAGCACTGGTCTCAGCATTGGTAATAATCAACACGGTGATGAGAACGGACAAAGTTCTCTGCCCCTTGAAGTTTATCACTGAAGCCAGGGATCCTTCATTAACGTTGGAAGGCAGACCCCTTGCAAATAGCAAGCAGTGCTCCCTCTGGACATGAGGTGGTCCTCGCTCCCTTCCTTCCAAAAGGATCCTTAAACCCTGTTTTTTCCACGGTTGTAAGTGCTGCATAGGAGAAACCTCAGTCCAACCTTGACCTTTCTGCTGAGGCCAACATGCAACGTGTTTATACATTCAAAAAGCCTCGTAAATCATTTTGGCTTCAACGGAAACCTAGCTGAAGAGACAAACTAGGGACAGTGAAGAGGAAAATGAGTAGCCAAGGTAATCTGAGATGGAACACGTAGACATTTCAATTGGCGATTTGGAGTCAATCTCCAGCCAAAGATACTGACTTGCAATTTTTACCACACCAGGCCTCTGGATCATTTTAAAATAATGTTGACCTCCCTCCCTGAATCTTTTAAGCCTTAGGATATATGTGGGGTAATAAAAAATGTGAATGGATTGAGAGCTTGGTTCTTATGAAGTAAGATGGTTCACTTCAAGTTAACCTGTCTAGACATGTGAATAAAGTCTTTTAAAAGTAGAAGGCCCAACAGGGCCAAGATAGGTTTTTCCAGGGCTGTCCTGTGGCTGAATAATGTTCCATGAGCTCAACTCACTTCATGGAACAACTTTAAAAATAAGAGGGAAATAATAAATCCCACCGTATGGAAATCTCTTTGGCCTCCACTTAATCTTCTGCCTCCTCTCTGTATCATAGCTTTCCATAGGTGGAACTAAATGAGCTAATATATGTAAGGCGCTTAAAGTAGTACCTGGGACAAGACCAGTGCTATATCACTGTGTGTTATTAACCAGATGGAGACCCCACAGGAGGCAAAGCCAGACTAGAGCCATTTTAAGTCCTGCTCAAGAGGACTGGGGTCCTGTGTGGATTGGATCCCTGGAGAATAGGGGACTAGTGGGGAGCAGTTGGACAAAAAGGGTATTACCATGTCAGGGGCCAGGCTAGCCACAGGGTCTGGAGCCTCTGGAGGCCCCATGAAGGTGTACACGAGGGAAAGTATCAGCTGAAACATCAGCTGGATCCAGAGATCCTGAAGCTGGCTTACAAGAGTGCAATTCCCACCAGGACTTTTTATGCTCTGTTCCCTCGTCACTCCCCATGCACTAACCATGGGGGGTCAATTACAGTAGCCAGCCAGAGGGCAGAGAAAATTACCAAGAAAGAGAGAAGACAGGAATTTCCCCCACCTCCCACCAAACCACAAACATGCAACCCACAAGGGGCTCTCACCCCACACGGAGAGATGTGACCTTCTGTCATACTGGGACTCTAGGTTACTATAGAAGATTGGGTATTCTAAGGACAGTGAGAGAAGGACAGGTTCTCCAGAGATCCAATAAGATGTATTTAGAGATATATATACATATATTGTGTATATGTGTGTGTATATATAGATAGATTGCATATATATGTGCACATATCTATATATACACATATATTTATAGAGATAGAAAGAGAGATTTATTTTAAGGAATTGTGGAGGCTGTCAAGTCCAAAATCTGCAGGGTAGACCAGCAGGCTAGAAACCCAGGGAAGAGTTGCTGTTGCAGCTCAAATCCAAAGGCAGTCTGCTAGCAGAGTCCCCTCTTCCTATTTTCTATTAAGTCTTTTTCTATTAAGGCCTTCAACTGACTCAATGAGGCCCACCCACGTTATGGAGGGTAATCTGTTTACTCAAAGTCATCTCATTTAAATATTAATCTCATCTTAAAAATACCTTCACAGAAACATCTAGAATAATGTTTGACCAAATATCTGGGTACTGTGGCCTCCCCAAGTTGACACATATAAGTAACCATCAGAGATAAAAATGTTTCATGTTGATGTTGATCATATCCCCAAAAACAGGCTTTTTTGATGTACCTTTTACACACACACACACACACACAAAATTCATTGTGTGCTTTATGTGTTAAATACATTTACATAGATATGGGCTTTGTTTGCATGTTTTGTTACTAATGTTGGATAGTTTTCTACTCACCAGTAGTAGAAAGTAGCATGAACACACCTTGTCTCCCCCAAAAGATCGTAAGTTCTGTGTGGGGAAAAAAAAGGTCCATCTTCCATGTCTTTGTAGCACCACCCTGGTGCCAACATGTACGGACTCTATGTTCAAGGTGTATGTACTGGCTGATTAGCCCTCCTTTTGTAACAGGAATGCCAGGCTTCCATCTAAATCACATGACTGTATTTTTAGGTAATGAAGTTAACAAATGCAGAGTCCCTGGGTAGAGAATTTCCCCTTTACTTGTAGGCAAAGCCGGGAGCGGAAAAAGGAGGGAGGGAGAGAGGGAGGGAGGGAGGGAGGGAGGGAGGGAGGGAGGGAGGGAGGAAGGAAGGAAGGAAGGAAGGAAGGAAGGAAGGAAGGAAGGAAGGAAGGAAGGAAGGAAAAGGCCAAGAAGAAAAGCAGAGGTATTTACCACATTAGCCATTGGGTCACATTACCCATCAGTCACCCTTTTCCCTTCCTCTGCTAAATAGGATGGCAATTATAATGACTTAACTACTCGTGGACATGTTATAAAGATCAGTGGGGTAATGCACATGAGAGCACTCTTTAAAAAATAAAAGTGAATACAAATATCAGGTATTTCTAGACTCTGCCCTGGAGAGTTTTCCTACTAGCCTCCCTTTAGGAGGAGCCAACAGAGCTAATTGGCAAGAACGTAAGGCAACAGCCACGTTAGGGTGAGACTCTGGAACTTTCTATCCGCTTGGCACCCCCACCGGGGTCCCTCAAAGGGAACATGCCAGCAAGGCCTGCTCCCAAATAATCCTCTCATTAGCCTACTATACATACCTAATACTCACCGACTGAAGTGTCATTCCTTTGGGTTAATTTTCCTCCAAAGAATCAGCATATTAAGTTATGAATTACAGCATTTTCTATTTTAATGTGCCTTGGTTTACTGCGCCCCATTCTAACATCGCAGCCAGAAGAAAGACCATAGTTGGAGAGTAGAGGAAAGAGGGATCTGTGAAAAACCTTATTTTACAGATTGGGAAACTGAGACTCAAAGGAATGAATATAATTGTCTAGCATCACATAGCTCATCAGTGACATAACTGCAGCAATCGCTCAAGCCACTGTCTTCTCTCCTATACGTACTCCCTGTTGACAATTTCTCTGTACCAGATGAATTAGAAAAACTACTTTGTTATTAGAAATCTACTAGGCTAATGGACTCTACTTAGCACCTAGCCAAATTACAGGCACACAACAGATACTCAATAAATGCTTTTTGATTAATTATTAATAAAACTTTATGGTAGGGCACTAGTGTTATTTTTCCAATTGCTTTCACATTTATAATCTCATTTTTATCTGCACAGCTAATAGGGCAGGTGTTACCAATTCAAGAACAGGAAGCTAAGGCTCTGAAAGGTTACACGCCTTCCAAAGTAGGCAAAGAGCCTAGTTAGAACTCAGGTGTCCTGACTTGCTGCCAGTGTTCTTCTATGGCCCAGACTCAACAACACTGCAGGAGCCAAAAGAGTTAATATGGGTGCAGCAGCAGGAGCAGCAGATGGCTGCTTGCCCACTGATGGAGGTGACTTTGTATCCTCAGGAACCTCTCTCCACCCTCATGATAAGGGAGGGGACAGGCAGGCACTGGCTTTATGAGCTCAATTTATAATGGGGAAACACCGGGCTTGCCAACAGGGCTCAAGAGGCATCCTGGCCTCTTCCTTCAGGATTCTCAGGGTTTCACCATCAGAGATTCAGCCCGAGTAGTCACATCATTTCTCCCTGTGTCCTCTAAAAGTTCTTTGGGAAAAATTGATACTTTTTTCTTTTAGGGTGCACATACACATACTTTTTACATAGTTTTGAAAATAATTATTTACATATGACTATTTTTTCCAACCAGACTCTTGGACAACAGTGTCAAACCTTTTGTCTTGTTTTTATCTTTGTATCTCTAGCACCCCACTTGAGTAACACAGAACTTTGACAAATGTTTGTTGAAATGAAGTTAGGGTGGCTGAAATACTCCTTGGGAGGGGTAAAACATTAAGTCACAAACTCTTCAGTCTGAATTAGCTTGTCCTGGGTCTTTAGTGAGGACAGGTGCTCTGGGACAAATGGAGCCCCAGTCTCTTGAAGGCATGAAGCAATGAGAGATGGAAGGAGGAGCTGGCTGAGGATGAGTCCCCAGTGGACAAGCCCTGACCCCAGAATCCCAGACTCCAAAACTGAGGTGCATCTTACTGTAAGTCCCTTCAGTTCCATTTGAAGAGCAAGACTGTTCAAACATTAGGATTCAGGACAGAAAAGTTGCAAAACCTGATACCAACTCAGCTCATGGAGGACTATCAAGGCATTAAGTCCCAGAGAGGGTCCTACAAGGTCTGCCCAGACCTCACCCTCCCCTCCCACAAACAGGGGTTCAAGGAGCAGGTCTGGCCAGTATTGCTGTTCAAAGAAGAGAAGTGAGGCAGAAACGACTGGGGCTGTCTGGGTGGACCATTGATGTCTTCTCCAGGGATAACTGGGGTGCTCATTTCCCTTCTTACTTCCAGGTCAGCTTTCCCCAAAGGAGTACAAAAATGTGCCTCTCCTGGGATAAGGCCAAATGTTCACTGATCTGGACACAGGGCTTGGTGGGGTCTGATGGGATTACTCAGTAAGTGGCAAAGTGGAAGAAGGAATTTCCCTGTGCAACATATGGAAACAAGATTGAGTTCTGAATAAATCAAAACTGTCAAGTGTTTGTTTTATAGACACGGGCCACATTTTTGAGAAAGGGGAATATAGGGTTGCTGTTCTTACCTCTATGGCTCACTGTGGCATTCTTGGATTCTGTTTCTGTTCATCTGTTTGTTGATTTTAGTAGTCTAGTTCTTACTATGTGCCCAACACTGCTCATATATCATCCTATTAAATCTTCCCATTAGATCTGTATGTTAGACATTATTATGTCCACTTCCTGGGTAGGAAAACTGAAAGAGACAAATTAACCCAAGATCACACATCTAACAGCCAGCACAGCAAAGTCATCCATAATCAGTCTTAGTTGACTCCAAAATCCTTGCATTCTCCAGTATTCAAGGCCACTTCTTTGTCCCACCATCTACCTCCCCTGCTTCAATGAGCCTTTTCTAAGGACCAGTTAGGTGCAGAACATTGTGTTGGTTCAGGTGGGAGTGACAAAAGAAGTAGAAGGCCTGGTCCCCTACCCTCAAGGGCATCATCAATAATGAATAGAGAAAGTATTCAACAAATGTTCATTACTTGAATTATAGCGCATGACTAAGGGATCTAACTCCCTTTGTATGATCTGAGATACGAAGATAAGTCAAATGCATGGGCCCCCCTCAAGATGAAGACTGAAAGGGCCTTATGCCACCTGGAAGAACTTGGAAATTACTCAGTGTACACAAAATTACCACCCATGGCTAAACATTTTGGGTTCAACCATTTTTTTTTCCTGTAGAATTTTAAAATCCAGGAATTAGGAAAGCCTTCTTCCATTCGTTTGGGAAATCAAGGTACACAAGTAGTAAATTTAAGCTAGGTCAATTTTTCTTCTTTAGGTTATTAACGTTAGGATCTTAGAATACAATTGTAAAAAAGCAAAACACACATTGAAAGAAAGTAGTCACGGGAAGGAACTTACGCCAAGAATGAATCTGTATACGAAGTAGAACCTGAATCATAGTACACAGCCAGGCATTTTAAATCCAACAAATATTTACTGACTGCTTTGCCATAAAGCCCACACTTACAGAGTCCCAATGCCTTACAATGGACTATAAGACCCTTTATGGGTCTGGTTGCAGTCTAACCTCTCAGCCTACTTCCTCTTCCTAAAACACACCCTGTTCCCCAGACATGAGCTACTTCACTCCATGCTCTTCCAGGCTGTTGTACCTTTGAGCACGCTGCTCCTTCTGCCTGAGCTGATTTTCCCCCACTCACCATCTAGTGATTCATCTTTCTAAACCTTCTCTGGTACTTCCTCACTGATGTCTTCCTCCACCCCCATATAATACTTGGGACATAAACAAAGTAGCAAGGAGTTCTGGATTGAGGCCAGGGTGAGTGCACTGCTGAGAATCAGAGCTGTTTGGGGCTATCTGGTGTGCTGGTAGGGCAGGAGCTTCCTGGATCAAAACTTTTCCTACAGGAGATACAGTCAGGTAGGAGTTCATCATTGGGGCAGGAGTCACCAAGCAGGGTGGGATGTCTCAACTGCAACCCCCAATGACCTTGTGTCTGGTTCCCAGGGACAGAGATGGCTGTGAGTAAACCCTAAAAGCTCTATTCCCTCCTAAACCTCTGCAGGATGTTGGAGGCAGTTTCCTTGGGTTCCTCTATCGGTGTATGTCGGGTGGTGTTCGCACCACAAGGAGGCTACAGTCGAAGCAGCATTTGTGGCCAAAGGAGGGAGGGGCGGGGAGGGCATCTGCAGAAGGGTAGCATCCAACAGCAAGGACAGCTGAGCCCAGAGGTTGGGGTCCAGAGAGTGGCCATGACAGAACCAGAGGAAGAAGAAGAATGGGTAGATGTCCTTCAGCTGCCCAGACTTGGGTGTGAGCACACAGGAGACAGCTGGGGAGCCCAACGCCAGGACGGGCTTCCCACAGAGCTGCGGCAGGAACAGAGAACGGTGACACACGACATACAACACCATCAACTTGTTTGGTGTTGAATGAATGTCCATCTCCCACCCTGCCCTTTCTAGAAAGAAAAAGCCACAGAGGCCAAAAAGGAAGTGATCTTGCCTAAGTCTTTTGTATCCCTCCAATGGAAACTTGCACAACATCTGACACATAGTGCCTGGTATTCAAGCCATGAATGAATGAATGAATGAATGAATGGCTAGGGACAATGTTAGGGACATTGTGCTCATCTCAGGAAAAGTAAACAACATGAACAAGAACACAGAGATGGGATTGAGGAGGACATTGGGAGAAAACACCAGCCTGACTCAAGTTAATAGTGAATATTAGGGAGTGGTGAGAAATTAAATTAGAGGGGGAGGTTGGGGCTAGGGATAGAGAGCCTGGAAACGAGAAGGAGAGGAGTTTAGACTTGGGGCAACAAGGCATACAAAAGTATTTGGAGCCAAGGCTTATTCTACACACCAACCAGTCTGTGGTCAGTGAGAAAAAAAAAATGTAACTTCAGTCAAACATTCGGTTTGTTAGGTTCTCTATGAGGTTAAACGATCAGTTGAAAAGTTGTTCTCTCAACAAGTTAATTTACTTAGTTTTCAGATTTTCAGGTTTGGTTGGGGGGCGGGGGGGGGGGTATTTTTATTTATTTATTTTTTATTGAAGTATAGTTGATATACAATATTGTGTTAGTTTCAGGTGTACAGCAAAGTGATTAGTTTATACATATAAATATGTATATATCTATATTCTTTTTTTTCCAATTCTTTTTCATTATAGTTTGTTACAAGATATTGAATATAGTTCCCTGTGCTATACAGTAAATCCTTTTTATCTATTTTATATATGGTAGTGTGCATCTGTTAATCCCATACTCCCAGTTTATCCCTCCCCACCCATTTCCCTTCGGTAGTTTGTTTTCTATGTCTGTGAGTCTGTTTCTGTTTTATACATAAGTTCACTTGTACTGTTTTTTAGATTCCACATATAAGTGATATCATATAATATTTGTCTTTCTCTTTCTGACTTACTTCAGCTAGTAGGATAATCTCTAGGTCCATCCATGTTGCTGCAAATGGCATTACTTCATTCTTTTTTTACGGCTGAGTAATATTTCATTGTATATATAAACTACATCTTCTTTATCCATTCATCTGTTCGTGGACACTTGGGTTGCTTCCATGTCTTGGCTACTGTAAATAATGCTGCTATGAACATTGGGGGCACAGGTATCTTTTTGAATTAGAGGTTTCGTCTTTTCCAGATTTATGCCCAGGAGAAGGATTGTTGGAGTTATCATATGGTAACTCTACTTTTAGTTTTTTAAGGAACCTCCATACTGTTTCTCCATAGTGGCCGCACCAATTTACATTCTGGGGGGATATTTTGAGGACAAGGTGCAAGTTTGTTTTTTGTTGATTTAATTGTACAGACATAATGTTCATGTTAAGCCTGTTTCATAGACAAGAACAATGAAGATCAGAGAAACGAAAAGAGCTTTCAATGAGACTTGGCATCAAATAGACTCCCACATACCTGGTCTGATTGCTGGACCAAGCGTCTTCTCCAACTCTGCTCCCTTCATGTGGGTATTTGAGTGAGTAGCCTGTCTCCACTAGATGTCTGTGCAGTTCTCAGAGCCTTTTATAACTGAATTGCTCCGTTTCTGGCTTCACTCACCTCACCAGCCCCCGGTTACTGAAATCACCAGTGAGACATTAATTAAGATTTTTCAGAATTACCACACTTCATCAGAATCTTCTTTAAGTATCAAAAGATTCCTCTGCAATCTGCTTTATTCTGTTTCTTCTTTGGCTTGTGAGCAAAGTCTGGTAGGGCTGAAGGAGATAGAAGAGGAGGGAGGGAGAGAGGAGCAGGACAGTTTGTTTCATGTTAGGCAGCCCTCTTACCTGGGTTTCCCCAACCTGAGAGGGAGCAGATTTCATGATGCTTACTGGGAGATTTTCCTTCCAAATTTCTTAAAACCCTCTGAAAATCAATTAAAACGGCAGAAAGGAAAAGGAAAGAAGGGACAGAGGGAAGGAAAAAAAAAAAGTCCTCCCGGTTTTAGGTCTTCTCTTTGCCCCTATGGAGATGGCTTCCAAATAATTCGTGACCACTTAAAACATCTGCCCCAACTGTTACACATGCCCTTCAAATTGGCTTAGAATTTTACTACATTTTTCGCTAATAAAATTCTCCTGATTCATAGAAAATGCTCTCCAGGTACAGCATGCATTGCCCCAACTCCACTTCTGAAACTTGCTCATTGTAGGTAGGTGTGCCATTATTGGCTGATTATATTTTATAGATGATTTCCCTTTTCCAAAACAGATGTTTCCAAAGTCTTGTCTCCATGACAAAGTGCCAAAGGCCCAGTCCTCATAAACCATTTAAAAGGAGCCAGTGAGAACATTCACTGTGGAAAAGGTAGCATACACCCCCATGCAGATCTCGGATAGTTTTTTAAGGTGATTTAATTATTATGATAATAACTTGATGGTCATATTTCTAAAAGGGGAAAGTATTAAGACTTTTAGGTATTTTTATGGTCATGTGTTATTACACCAATGAGAAATGGCTTTTTAACCAGGTATCCATACCTGATTATAATAATGAAAATAATGTTATATATTTATAGGCCCCAAATTGCAAAGGCCCTTCAGTGCTTCACATCATCATCATTATTACTGTAACAGTTAATTATACACAGACAGTCTGGGCATGCAAGTAAGAACACTTGTCTATAATCTGACTCACTCATAATGGTAAGGCCAGTGGTTCGAATCCTGGGAAGGATGCTGGCGAGCAAAGGCGGCTGCTGCTTCACAAATGCCTCGTGTCAGCAGGAATGGAGGTGATGGTCTCACAGCGAAGGGAAGGTTGAACTTCCAACACTGCTGCCAGAGCTCTGACCTGGGGATGAGCCTTCGATGGGACTGGCCTGAACTGGCTGGTAACCACTTGGTTTGGAGACCTCTGAGACCGTCCCAATTTCAAAGACTTTTCTCCTTGGACAGTATATTAGTTTGCTAGAGATGCCATAACAAAAAAACCACGGGCTTGGTGGCTTAACTAACAAATTTATTTCCTCACAGTTCCGGATGCTAGGTGTTCATCACCAAGGTGTTAACAGAGTTGGTTTCTTCTGAAGCCTCTGTTCTTGACTTGTAGATGGCTGTCTTCTCCCTGTGTCTTCATATAGTCTTCCCTCTGTGTGTGTCTGTGTCCAAATCTCCTCTTCTTATAAGGACACCAGCCATATTAGATGGAGCCCACCCTAATGACCTAATTTTAACTTAGTTACCTCTTTAAAGACCCTATTTCCAAATAGAGTCACATTCTGAGGTACTGAAAGTTAGGACTTCAACGTATAAATTGGGGGATGGGGGCATGAATCAGCCCAGAGCAGACAGTATTCCAATTCTGGGCTAAGAAAATATGTACTGTGGGTACGATCCATAGAGTCCCTTCCACCCAATCTTCAACCAAAATCTGGCCCTCTAGTTAGAAAGGTGAGAGGTAGAACATTTCCCCATGATTTTCCCATGGCTCCCTTCCCTTGGTTCCCATTCTGTGTTAAGTCCAAAGTCACCTCCTCAGAGAGGCCTTCTCTGACTGCAGAAACTCATATTGTTGTGCACCCCCGATCACAATGCTCAATTTACTTTTGTCTTAGCACTTACCACTATCTGAAAGTGCCTTGTTCCTTTGTTTACTTTGCACAGTTTGTCTTTCCCACTAGACCCTAAATGCCAAGGCAGCAGAAACCTTTTCATGGTTTATAGCTGTATACTTAAAGTCCAGTGCCTAGCAAAGAGTCTAGCACACAGTTGGGATCAAAATATGTTTGTAAAATGACTGATTTTAAAGGGTAACAAGAAGAGGAATGATAAAAGGGGGATGTGGTCTGCCTGGAGAAAGGACAGAAGGCTGTTTCCCAATAGTTTTCCAGAGGGCTTTCGTTCCTTGGTGAACGTACCAAGACCCAGACATAAAGGCTCAGGGACCAGGTTTGTCAGCACCCAAAAGACAAATCTATACTTAGAGGAGGACCCGCATGATACCAAGCTCACCAGGCTGATGTACTAAAAGGAATGTTTTTTTAGTAATTCACGCTGAGCCAGAACTGTCCCAAGGACTGGATACTTAAAATGCATGGGACCAGCACATTCTACCCATGTAGATAGGCCTACAGGGGAAACCAAACCTAACCACAAGGTGATACATGGACTCTGAGAAGGGGAGTGTGATTGATTGACTATTTAATCACATCTAGCTAAATATTCTGATCTCACAATAGGAATGGTCTTGCCAATCGCACTGGAAGAGGCATATTCCAGTGGCAAAGGCTCCTGGCCAGTGCTTTCAGGGACAATGCCAGCATTTGCTTCAAGGGCTTTCCAGCCAATCCCTTTTCTCACCGAGGCAGTCTTGCTTTAGGCCCAAAGAGAAAAGCACAGAGAAAAAAGAAGCATCAAAAGTTAACCAATATGCAAACCTCACTGTTTCCTCACTATAAACCATCTTCTCCCCAAAATCATTCCACCAGAAAGCACCAATTTATGGACTTATTGTGCTATCCCGACAGCCAGTTTCTGAAGAGAAGAGATTATAATCTATTGATGAGGAATGGAAAAGGGACATGTACTCCCTGGGGGCTAAAAGATTTAATATTTTTGTTTGGTTGGTTTTTTTGGTGATTTTACTTCTCTCTTCCTTGTTTGGCTCCTGAGCCACCAATGGCTGGAGAAGGTATTGGTTTGTCAGGGATGCACTGCAGAGCCTGCCCAGAGTATGTAAATGATAAATGTACTTATGTTAGCTGTTATCACTCTGGAGCCAACAAGCTGGAGGGTAGGTATATTAAGTCAGACCATTCCCAAACACGGTGGGAGAAAGAGAAGATAGAATGGAAGAGTTTATTTTGTTTCTCCCAGTAGGTCAGTTTTAGAATCACAAAGTGCTCTGGGGTCACTTGGAAAATAAAGAAAACGGAATGTATCCGACTGCTGCCCAGGCTGAGGAAGCAAATCCCCAAATCACACAGAACTAGGAAGGATTTGGTTTCATTAAAAGCAGCCACTGGCATTTGGCCCCTGAAGATGAAAGCAAAAGCCCCTTAAACAGGCTCGAACACAAGCTGAATTTCCGGGCAAGTCCCTGGGGTGCCAGGATTGTTTCAAAGTAAGGCATTAATGTCCACATCTTCCCAGAGATTGGAAAAAGCAGGGAAGTTCCAAACACATTTATCCCAATAGGAGGAGGAAACAACATGCTGGGTGCTACAGAGACTCTTCAATTAAACTCATAACAACCATATCCAGGTTCCTATTCCCATTTTACTGGTGAGGACACCGAGGCCTCCGTGCGGTTCTGGGGCATGCTGAGGTTCACATAAGTGGCAGTCCCAGAAATCCAACACGTGTCTTTCTCTCTCTCTTTCTTTCTTTCTTTCTTCCTTCCTTCCTTTGGGCTGCATCGGGTCTTCGCCGCTGCACGCAGGCTTTCTCTAGTTGCAGTGAGCGGGGGCTACTTTTCATTGCGGTGCACGGGCTTCTCATTGCGGTGGCTTCTCTTGCTGAGGAGCACGGGATCTAGGCGCACAGGCTTCAACAGTTGTGGCACGTGGGCTCAGGAGTTGCGGCTCGCAGGCTCTAGAGCGCAGGCTCAGTAGTTGTGGCGCACGGGCTTAGTTGCTCTGCGGCATGTGGGATCTTCCCAGACCAGGGCTCGAACCCATGTCCCCTGCATTAGCAAGCAGATTCTTAACCACTGCACCACCAGGGAAGCCCCCAACAGATGTCTTTCTGACATCAAAGTCCAAGTTCTCTCAACCACGTAGAAAAATGAATATTTCCAAGTCAGTGGGTCAGAGTCTCACCAGGCCTAACCTCTCACGTCATCATAAATCAGGCCCTTGGGCCTTTTATCAATACTTTGAGTCCACCAAAGTTTATACTCCGCGCTAACGGAGTTCCCAGAGCCAACTACTAAAAGCCTACGTCCCGGCTCAACGTCTGGGAGGGAAAGCTCATTTACCAGTTTGGGTGTTTATACCGACCTTCCTCTAAAAAGGACAGAAGTTGGCTCTCCAAGATGACAAAAGGGGTAAATATGAAGCCAGGAAATATGCATACCCTAATGACATACGCTTTTATGCATGGTAGGCCACAGATCTGAGGTTCTGAACTTTCTAGCAAAAAAAAAAAAGGGAGGAAGGAGGGAAGAAAGGAAAGAAGGGAGGGCAGGAGGAAAAAAATAACTTATCAGATTCCTTGTGTCCACAAAATTAAAAAAGAAAAACACCAGATGAAATAACACCACTATCTCCAACATTCCTATAGTAACAGACTAAGGACATACTGCATAGAGCTGTCTGTTAGGTTAGCTCTTATCCTACAGAACATTTCAGTAAAAGCAGTTCTGTAGGGATTCGGGCCATGTTGTCTCCTAAGTGCCCTGCTTGGCTCCCTGCTATGACAGCAGCCAGCAACTCAGTTGCAGAAGCCTGAGACCACACTCTCTTCCCAGGGACATCTCATACCTGTTCTGGGTCGCAAGGAAGGTCACCAGAGAATGGGCATGGATCCCTGCAACCCCACCCTGGGAGAAAAACATCAGCCTTCTGGAAGTCAGATGTCAGCCCCACCATTTCCAGGCCCAAGGTGATTTTGAGAGTATTCCCAAAGGCCAAGAGTCACATCTTAAGGGGGTGAAAGCTCCTTCCTTCCCTTCAGGAGTAGCTCTGGTCCTGGGAAAGCCACTTCTTAAGGGTCTATCTGAAGTTTCCACCTAAAATAGTGCCCACCAAGACCTAGCTTCTGGTTTAAAGGGTTCTAGAAATCTGATTTTTCTCTCAACATACTCTCCATGTAGGAGCTCCTAAATCCCAAGGAATAATCTAATTTGTCAGATGATTTCCAGCCTGAGTTTGCGGGCCCAGTTTAAGTCTGCACACAACCTTTATTTCCTGCTCCAAAATTATGCACTCTCTTCCCTCTCACTAAACCCCACCTGGAACAGCAAGGCGACAAGGAGACACCCTCGCTGTCCCTCTGCCATGTGGGACCAGGGCAGGGAGGTGCCAGAATGTGGAGCACTGGGAAGAGGCATGTCAGCATGCACGACTCCTGTACCTGTTGTTGGACAAGGCTTAACAGAACCCTCTCCTGGCCCAGCTCTCCCGCATGGTGTGCACTTCAAGAGGTGAATCCAAGTTCCTTTTCCAGCCAGGGTTTCTGAGTGTCTCCACGCTGAGAGGTGCAGCACTTGACATTTGGCTGCCATGCTGCTGCGAGCACGTCTGATTCTGCACAAAGCATGTGGAAATCAGAATGTACCTGTCACAGGTGTCAACCTCTGTCTGATGGGTACAGATCTAGAGAGTGGTCACAACTTGCTGTCCCTTATTGCAAATATCTTTCTGTGATCTTTCATCTGCAGATGGGCAGGCGCCAGACTTTACATGCTAATGTGACCCTTTATAGTCCATGGGTTTCCTTCTAGCTCCATGACTGTATGATGGGGATTCGTGAGAGACAGTAACTGGGGGCTGAGAGCTGTTCTCACTAAAACCACGTGAAGCCTGCTTGGAAATGGCATTGACTTTTTCTAGCTAATAGGATACCAGTAAAAAGTTACAACCTTAATATAATAAATTAACATGCCAATCCTTTATGCATTTAAGAATATATGATCCAAACACATTCTAATTTATTTTACTATTTATTTAGGTGTGCCCTGCCTCATTTGACAAAGAATTACAGAGAGCTATTACATTTTGTAGAGCACAGGCAATTCTCCTACTGTATTAAGTTTTCATAATACTCATTGGACACAATCAACTGATTACTTTTTAGGGGACACAATTTTTCATTAAGCATACCACCATTGGTAGTAACACAGTTGTCTGAGTGGCTGGCTACTCCAATGGCATTGGGTTCTTTCTTTGATGAATGGTGGCTAGAAATTTATTAGTCTTATGAAAGTTTAGAATTTTCTCAGTGAGTTTTTTATTTTTTAAAGATTTATTTATTTTATTGATTGATTGATTGATTGCTATGTTGGGTCTTCGTTTCTGTGCGAGGGCTTTCTCTAGCTGTGGCAAGCAGGGGCCACTCTTCAGTGCGGTGCGCGGGCCTCTCAGTATCACGGCCTCTCTTGTTGCGGAGCACAGGCTCCAGACGCGCAGGCTCAGTAGTTGTGGCTCACGGGCCCAGTCGCTCCGCGGCATGTGGGATCTTCCCAGACCAGGGCTCGAACTCGTGTCCCCTGCATTGGCAGGCAGATTCTCAACCACTGCGCCACCAGGGAAGCCCTCTCAGTGAGTTTTTAACAAGGGATTTCAATTTTGATTTACTGCATTATCACCTTGGCTTATCAAAACAAAATATATTTACAGCCATTAAATGTTTTATTGAAATTTATGACCACAAAATTACTTTGCAATTGTATTTTTTGTGTATCTGAAACTCTCTAAAGCCAAACCTTCACAGATGAACACAGAGAGTCACAGCTTACCTGGAGCAGAAATCACTAGAGCCACAACTAGAAGAAACACTTAAAGAGTAATTCTGACAAACTGCTGGAGGCTGAATGTGAACTAGCAGGAGAGTGAGAAACTCCTGTGGGCCACAGTCTTAGACCCCCATGGTTTTGTGGGTTTCACTTCTAGGAACCCCAGCAGGTTCTCACAGTGAAAAGCCAAGAAAGAGATCTCATAAAAGCTATGGGAGAAGGAGGGGAAACAGGTAAAGAGCATTCTCCATATAAAGGCCTATTCTCTAGGAAAGACTTTGCCTCATCCCACATAGAGCTTTATCCCGTATATGAAAAAGGTCAGTTACCCCACACCAGCACCCTCTAGCCTTCCTGTCTCACCTAAGGGAAGAAGAAACTAAGTACACCTGTAGAGGCCCAGAGACACAGGTCCACTAAAAGACTAAGATTTTATCATAAAATTATAGAACACCCCCCACACACATCTTGCCACCATATCAGGAGGACTCCAGTATAACAGTGGATTTCTGTTGAAGGAGCTTCAAGGTGCAGACTCTACTTAAGTAGGAATTCCAAGAAAAGCCCCCTCCCCCAAAATAGGGGAGACAAACACAAATACACCAGAGAAATTTAAGACTCCTGGTACCTAAAGCTAAAGCACAAACCAACTCCAGGCTAGGTTAACTTAAAATCTCACACTAAAGGCCTCTTACCCAAGTTCTTATTACCCAATACATCACATCCAAATTTCAACAAAAAATTACAAGATATTCTAAAAAAAAAAAAAAAAGCAATGGGAAAAAATAGTATGAAGAGATAAAGCAAGAATCAGAACAAGACTCAGATATGAAACAGATTGTGGAATTATCAGACAGAATTTAAAATAACTATGATTAATATTTTAAGGGCGCCAATGGAAAAAGTAAACAACATGCAAGAACAGATGGACAAGGTAAGCAAAGAGATGGAAACTCTAAGAGAGAATAAAAAATAAATGCTGCAAATAAAAAATACTGAACAGAAATGAAGACTGCCTTTGATGGGCTCATCATTAGACTGGATATGGCTGAGGGAAGAATCAGTGAGTTTAAAGGGGTGTCAACAGAAACTTCCCAGAGTGAAATACAAAGAGAATAAAGAATGTTAAAAACAGAATATCCAGAACTGTGGGACAATTTCAAAAAGTGTAACATAAGCATAATTGGAATATCACAAGGAGAAGAAAGAGGAAATAGAACAGAAGAAATATCTGAAGTACATTAGCTCATAGAATATGTTCTAAGACCCTCAGTGGATGCCTAAAACCGTGGGCAGTACCAAACCCTATATGTGTCTATCATGTTTTTCCTATATATACATACCTATAATAAAGTTTAATTTATAAATTAGGTAAGTAAGAGATTAACAACAATAACTAATAAAATGGAACAATTATACAATATACTGTAATAAAAGTTATGTGAATGGGGTATCTCTCTCTCTCACTCTCAAAATACCTTTCCGTACAAACTTAATGCCTTTTCCATCTTAACTAAGCACTACACACTATGGTCTTAACTTCTGCTGTTTTAGGTGCAATGGTAAAACGAGCACAAATTTCTTTTTCCTTCTTCACAAATAGAAGACTCATTCTTACCATAAGTCTTAGCAACTTCAGCATACGATTCTTTTCCTTTCCTTATTAAGCCAAGAACTTTCACCTTTCCACTTAAAGGAAGTACTTTATGGCTTTTCTTTAGCATATCCAAATTGCCAACATCACTACTCTTGCCCTTTAGGGCCATTATTAAGTAAAATAAGGGTTACTTAAAAACAAGCACAGTGACACCATGACAGTCAATCTGATAACCAAGAAAACTACTAAGGGACTAACCGGTAGGACACGCTGGCCAAAAGATGATTCACATCCCAGGTAGGATGGAACAGGGCAGCACAAGATTTCATCACACTCAGAACAGTGTGTAATTTAAAACGTACGAATTGTTTATTTTTGGAATCTTCCTTTTAATATCTGTGGACTGCAGTTGACCACAGGTAACTGAAACCACAGAAAGCGAAACTGCTGATAAAGGGGAACTACTATAATAACGATCAAGAGATTAACAAAATTAAAGACTAAACAACAGATCAGAAACCTCAGCAAACACCAAACAGGATAAATTCAAAAAAAAAAAAAAAAAAAAACCTCTATTTCTAGATGTATCATATTCAAACTGAAGAAAACCAAAGACAATGGGAAAAAATCTTAACAAAACAAAACAAAAAACCTTACCTACAGAGGAACAGTACAAGAGTTAAAAGAGTTACAGCAGACTTCTCATCAGAAGCCATGTAAGCAAGAAGAGAATGGAGGAAAATATTTAAAATGTTGAAAGAAAAACACCAAACTTGAATTATACGTCCAACAAAATTTCCTTTCAAAAGTGAAGGAGAAATAAATACTCAGACAAACAACTGAGAGAATTCATTGCCAAACCTGCCCTGTAAGAAATGTTAAAAGAAATTCTTCAGGGAGAAGAAAAATCATATAGGTCAGAAACTCAGATCTATATAATAAAAGGAAGAGTACAGGAGTAGGAATTTTTCTTTTTAATTTTTTATTTATTATTTATTTATTATGTTTATTTTTGGCTGTGTCGGGTCTTCGTTTCCGTGTGAGGGCTTTCTCCAGTTGCGGCGAGTGGGGGCCACTCTTCATCGCGGTGCGCGGGCCTCTCACTATCGCGGCCTCTCTTGTTGCGGAGCAGAGGCTCCAGACGCTCAGGCTCAATAGCTGTGGCTCACGGGCCCAGTTGCTCCGCAGCATGTGAGATCTTCCCAGACCAGGGCTCCAACCCGTGTCCCCTGCATTGGCAGGCAGATTCTCAACCACTGCGCCACCAGGGAAGCCCCAGGAGTAGGAATTTTAAAAAAAAGTAAGAACTTTTTATTTTTCTTATTCTTAATTGATCTAAAATATACCGTTTGTTTGAACTAATAATAATAACAATATATTGGGTGATTGTAGCATATGGATAAATGAAATAAATGACAGGAATGTCATAATGGATGGGAAGGAAGAATTGGGGATACTCTGTTATGTAGTATCTACACTATAAATGAAGTGGTATAATGATATTTGACATAAACTTATATTAATTGTAAATATGTATTACAAACTCTGGGAAAAAAACATTTTTAGAGGTATAATTGATATGCTGAGAGAGGAAATAAAATGAGTCATATAAAATGTGCAATCAAAACCAGCAAAGACTGAAAAGGGGAGGGGGAGGGGGAAAAACAAGTAATAAACAGGTGGAACAAACAGAAGTCAATTCCACCTGTATCAATAAGTATTTTAAATGTGAATATTGATCTAAATATACCAATTGAAAAACAAGATTGTCAGAGTAGATTTTTAAAAAAACCCACAAAACTCTGGGTTGTCTACAACAAAACCCACTTTTAATATAAAAGCTCAAGTAGGTTAAAAGTAAAGGAATAACAATATATCTACCATGATACCACTAATATAGAACAAAGCTGCAGTAACTGTAATAATTTCAGACAAAGCAGACCTCAGAATAAAGTAAATTATCAGGGCTTAAGAGGATATTACACAGTGATAACAGAGTTAATTCTCCAAGAAGACATTACAATCCTTAATATCAATATCTATGTACCTAACAACAGTGTCAAAATGCTTGAGGCAAAAATTGATAGAATCATAAGAAAAAACAGACAAATCCACTATTATAGTTGGAGACTTCAACACCCTTTTTCACTTGATAGATCAAGCAATCATACAATAAGTAAGGATATAGTGGACCTAACAGCACTATAATCAACTTGATCTAATTGACATTTATAGAATATTTGACCACAAAACATCAGAATACATAATCTTCTCCAGCTCACATGGAACATTCACCAAGAGAGACCACTTTCTGGACCATAAAACATACCTTCACAAATTTAAAGGGATAGAAATCATATAAAATATGTTCTCAGACTACAATAGAATTAAACTAGAAATCAAAGAAAAAAGGTAGCCAGAAAATCCACAAATACTGAGTTTAAACAATTCACTTCTAGAACACATGAGTCAAAGAGGAAGTCTCAAGATAAATTAAAACATATTTTTATCTAAATGAAAATATAACATTAAAATGTGTGGGTTGCAGCAAAAGCAGTGCTTAGAGGCAAATTTACAGCACAGAATGCACATATTAGAAAAGAAGAAATATCTAAAATCAGTACTCTAAGCTTTCACCTTAGGAAGCTAGAGAATGAAGAGCAATTTAAGCCTAAAGCAAGCAGAAAAAAAGAAATTTTAAAAAAATTAGAGCAGAAATCAACGAACTTGAAAACAGTTACAATAGAGAAAAATCAATGAAACCAAAAGCTGTTTCTTTGAAAAGGCTAATAAAATTAATAACCATCTAGCCAACTTAACTAAGAAAAAAGGGGAGAAGACACAAATTACCAATAACAGAAATGAAAGAGGGGTTATCACTACTAATTCCATGGGCATTAAAAGGTTAATAAAGGAATACTATGAACAACTATGCCAACAAATTCAATAACTTAGATAATAATAGAACAATTCCTTGAAAGACACAAACTAATAAAACCCACACAAGGAGAAACAGATAATCTGGATAGTCCAATATTTTCTAAAGAAATGGTTAATAAATCTTCCAAAAAAGAAAGCAGAATGCCCTGATGGTTTCACTGACGAATTCTACCAAACATTTAAAGAAGAAATTATACCAATTTTCCACAATCTTTTCAGAAAATAAGAGGCAGAGGGAAGACTTCCTAATTCATTCTATGAAGCCAGCATTATCCTAATATCAAAACCTGATAAAGACATTACAGGAAAGGAAAACTATAATTCAATATCTCTCATGAACCTAGATGCAAAAATTCCCTCCAAAAATATTAGAAAATCAAATTCAACGATGTATAAAAATAATGTTTAATTTAATTTCAATTTAATTTTTTAAAACCATAATCAAGTGGGATTTACTCTGGGTAAGCAAGGCTGGTTCAACATTTAAGAAGGTTAAAGAGGAAAACTCATACAGTCTTATCAATAAATGCAGAAAAAGCATTTGACAAAATCCAACACTCATTCATGACAAAAGCACTTAGCAAACTAGGAATAAAAGGGAACATCCTTAACTTAGTAAAGAACACCTACAAAATAACCTACAGCTGAGAAACTAGATGCTTTCCTACTAAGATTACAAACAAGCAAGGATGTCCACTCTCACCACCCTATTCAACATCGTACTGGAAGTCTAGCTAGTGCAATAAGACAAGGAAAGGAAATAAAAGGTATACAGATTTAAAAGGAAGAAATTAAATTATCTTTGTTCACAGATGACTTGTTGCCAGTGTAGAAAATCTTAAGGAAATGACAAAAAAACCTCCTATAACTAATACATGATTATAGCAAGACTGCTATACAAGTAACAAGTTAAACATTAAAAATTCAATTGCTGGGCTTCCCTGGTGACACAGTGGTAACAATCCACCTACCAGTGCAGGGGACACGGGTTTGAGCCCTGGTCCAGCAAGATCCCACATACCGCGGAGCAACTAAGCCCATGCACCACAACTACTGAGCTTGTGCTCTAGAGCGCATGAGCCACAACTACTGAGCCTGCACGCCACATCTACTGAAGCCTGCATGCCTAGAGCCCATGCTCTGCAACAAGAGAAGCCACTGCAGTGAGAAGCCCGTGCACCACAATGAAGAGTAGCCCCCACTCGCCGCAACTTGAGAAAGCCCACGTGCAGCAACGAAGACCCAACACAGCCAAAAATAAATAAATAAAATAAATAAATTTATTTTAAAAAAAAAACCAAACTCAATTGCTTTTCTACATAACAGCAATAAGCAGTTGGGATCTAAAACTTAAAAAAAAAAATTACAACAGCATCAAAAATATGAAATACTTAAGCAAAAATCTAACAAAATAATTACAAACTTTATATGTAGAATTCTGATAAAAGAAATCAAAGAAGATCTAAATTAAGGACAGGTATTCTGTGCTCATGGTTCAATTATTCCCAAGACAATCCTAAACAAAATCACAGCAAGCTATTTTGTAGATATTATTGACACAATGAATCTAAAGTTCACATGGGAAGGCAAAAGACCTGGAAGAACCAACACAATACTGAAGAATAACAACAAAGTAGAGGATTCACTATAAACCTACAGTAATCAAGATAGTATGGTTCTGGCAAAAGGCTAGATACATAGACCAACAGAACACAATAGAAAACCCAGAATTGAATCAAACAAATCTAGCTGACTGACCTTTGAGAAAGGAACAAAGGTAATTCAATGGAGAAAGTATTTCAACTAATGGCACTGGAACAGTTGGACATTCATATATAAAAAAATAAATAAATCCAGACATAGAATTAATACCTTTCACAAAAATTAACTCAAAATGGATCATAGACCTAAATATAAAACTGAAATCTATAACACTTCCAGAAGAAAACATAGGAGAAAATCTAGGTGCTCTCAGGTTTGGTAATGAGTTTTTACATAGAACACCAAAAGCACAGTCTATGAAAGAAAAGTTGGACTTTATTAAAATTTAAAATTTCTGCTTTGTGAAAGACATCATTAAGGGAATCAATACACAAGCCATAGACTGGGAGAAAATATCTGCAAAATACATATCTGATAAAGGACTGCTATCCAAAATGTACAAAAACTCTTAAAACACAACAGTAAGAAAAAATACAATTTAAAAGTGAGCCAGGACTTCCCTGGCGGCACAGTGGTTAAGAATCCGCCTGCCAATGCAGGGGACACGGGTTCGAGCCCTGATCCAGGAAGATCCCACATGCTGCGGAGCAACTAAGCCCGCACGCCACAACTACTGAGCCTGTGCTCTAGAGCCCGCGGGCCACAACTATTGAGCCCATGTGCCACAAGTACTGAAGCCCGCGTGCCTGAAGCCCATGCTCCACAACAAGAGAAGCCACCACAATAAGACCACGCACCGCAACAAAGAGTAGCCCCCACTCTCCGCAACTAGAGAAAAGCCCACGCGCAGCAACGAAGACCCAATACAGCCAAAATTAAATTTAAAAAAATGAGCCAAAGATCTGGACACCTCACCAAAGAAGAAATGCAGATGGCAAATAAGCATATGAAAAGATGCTCAACATTATATGTCAATAGGGAATTACATTTAAAACAACGAGATACCACTAAACACTTATTAGAATGATTAAAATAAAAAAAACCTGATAATACCAATGGTAGCAAAGATACAGAGCAACAGGAACTGTCATTCATTATTAATGGGAATGCAAAAAGTTACAGCCACTTCCGAAGACAGTTTGGCAGTTTCTTACAAAGCTAAACATAGTCTTACCATACAATCCAGCAATGAGGCTCCTAGATATTTTCCAAACTGATTTGAAAACTTAAGCCCACACCAACACCTGCACTCAAATGTTTATAACAGCTTTATTCACAATCCCCCCAAACTGGAAACAACCAAGATGTCCTCAATAGGTGAATGAATAAATTGTGGTATGCCCATACAATGGAATATTATTTAGCAATAAAAAGAAATGAGCATCAAACCACACAAAGACATGAATGAACCTTGGATGCATATTGCTAAGTGTAAGAAGCCAGTCTGAAAAGGCTATATACTGTATGATTCCAAATATATGACATTCTGGAAAAGGCAAATCTATAGAGACAGTAAAATGATCAGTGGTTGTGAAGAGTTCAGGGGAAGAGGAGCATGCTAAATAGGGGAAGCACAGGGCATTTTTTAGGGCTGTGAATCTTACTGTGTAATATTGTAACAGTGGATACATGACATTTGTCAAAATGTATAGACTTTTACAGCACAAAGTGTGAACTTCAATGTATCTAAGATTTTCAAAATCATATAGGATGTCAGGTGATCACAAAGATGGAATACAGACAATGGAATATAGACAAAAGAAACTAACTGTATCACAAATTCATGAAACAATGTCACTGAAGGAGGTGGAAAGAAAGGGTGTTGACCCAAGTAACTCTGGAAATGAGTGGAGTTTTTAAGACTAAAGGTAAAAAGGAACTGTATATAAGCACTGTGCTATGGTCGACAGTGTTTCATTCCACAGGAATACAGGTTAACAATTCTGATACAACTGTAATGTATACTGGAATTGAACAATTAAGTAAAGGGATGGCAAATGGTAGGAGTCAGGTTTCTCACTGTTGGAGTGGGTATTTAACAGATAAGCAAAAGAATGATCCATGTGGCAATGAATTAGAGTTGCAGATATCAATGTAAACTTATGTTTAGCCTAATACTGATATATCAATAGATGGATATATGTGTGTGTATATATACATATATATATATATATATATATACACATATGGATTCATATACACATATATATTTCCTTGCACTGCCAGCCGAGAGAGCCTAGAATAAACACTACTACAGTAGCAATGAGCACACCTACAATCCAGATCTTGGTTTCTAATACCATTCTCCAATAAAAGGAAACAGAGGTCCTTGGAGAAAAGCTCAGTTCTATGAATGGGGCAGGAAATACACAAGATGAGCCTGGAGTATCTTGTAGTGCCATAAAGTAGGGAAGTGCTCGGGTAGAGGGGACAACTTAAAATGCTGAAGGCATGTGATAGGAACATAGGAGCCAACTAAAAGAGTTCCCAATGGCCAAAGCTAGAATAATTTGAATAACAAAATAAAATAGTATTGGATTATAAACTGAAGTAGAAAATAAATGAGTATGTACTAATATAAACAAATAAACTGGAGATAATATATAAATCTCCTATGCAAAAGAATTCCTAATTATTTATAAGTACTCCCCACCTCAAGCAGGTAGAGCATAGCTCCTTATCCCTTAAGTACAGGCTTCACATAGTGACTTCCTTCCAAAGAGGACAGTATGGAAAAGGGTGGGGAATAACTTTACTGTGGAGAAATTAGACAAATATTACTTCAACCAGGTGATCATGGTCAATATCAACAATGGCAAATCATGTTGATATCATGTACCCTTGACATGATGTGAGGCGATGTGATGAAAATGGGAATTTACCTCTGTGATGTTCTTTCCAGAAACCTATAATAACCCCAGTCTAATTATGAGAAAAACATCAGACAAATTCTTATTGAGGGAGGATATCCTCCAACACACCTGACCAAAGCTGTCCAGGTCATTCAAAACAAGAAAGGTCTGAGAACCTGTCACAGATAAGACGAGCCTAAGGAGACATGACAACTAAATGCATGGTGGTGTCCTGACTGAGACCCTAGAACATAAAAAGAACACGATTTAAAAGTAATAAAGTATGAATAAAAGTATAGACTTTAGTTAATAATAATATATCAATATTGGCTCAATTATTATTATTATTATTATTTTTTTAAAAAGGTTTTTTTTTTTTAAAGGAACTCCTTTATTTATTTATTTATTTATTTATGGCTGTCTTGGGTCTTTGTTTCTGTGCGAGGGCTTTCTCTAGTTGCGGCAAGCAGGGGCCACTCTTCATTGCGGTGCGCGGGCCTCTCACTATCGCGGCCTCTCTTGTTGCGGAGCACAGGCTCCAGACGCGCAGGCTCAGTAGTTGTGGCTCACAGGCCTAGTTGCTCCATGGCATGTGGGATCTTCCCAGACCAGGGCTTGAACCCGTGTCCCCTGCATTGGCAGGCAGATTCTCAACCACTGTGCCACCAGGGAAGCCCGGCTCAATTATTATAACAAATGTACCATACTAATATAAGATGTTAATAATAGGGGAAACTAGGTGTGGAATATAGGAGAACTCTGTGTACTATCTTCCCAATTTTCCTGAAAATCTAAAACTGTTCTAAAAAGTAAAGTCTATTTTTTTTTAAATAATTAAGCTTTACACAGTTGTGTACTTTTCTATATATGTAATTCTTCACGTACATTATATTAAAATTTTTAAAAATTAAATAAATTACATGACCTTGAATAATCTATAACTTTTGCCCTAACGGACAAAGGATCCAGGTTTTAAGAAATTCAAACTTATTCTTATGCCTGCTTGTCACTAAGGTGATAATTAAAATAACCCTTTCATGTATATATTTATTAATTTTATATTACATCAATGTGACAATATTTATTACATATTTCATCCTACTATTCGTTAGTTCTAAAAAATTTGGTACGTTTTTGTAGTACTGGCTGGGGGGTAAAATTAGACAATGGAAAAAATAAATACCAAGGCAACAGGCTGCAAGCAGTATCCTAAAATATGCAGGCACAATCAATGAGAAAGACTGTGAGCTCAGCTGGCCTGACATGATCTTCTTTCTGTTTTTGGTTAAGAATTTCACATTTCATTTTCTCATTTATTTTTTCAGCATTTTCTCCAATTCAGATCCATATTATTTTATGTCTTATAATTGGTTTCCCCCCCTGAGTTCTTCTTCCTTTATCTCTGACCTACTGACCCCAAAGGATGAGTTCCAAACTACATAAGAATCTCATTTCCCTATATTGGTACGACCAGGGTTTACCGATGTCATTGTTTGCTTTTGATGTATGTGGCTGGTTGGCCCCTGAGAAGGTTGACCTGCCTCTCCCTTCCTCCCTCTCTTCCCCTCACACCCATCAGTCAACAGCTGCCCCATGGAAGCCAGCAGGAAGATGCTTTCGGGCTACTGCTCCTCTGAAGAAAAAGGAAGCAGGATGTCTGTAGTCTGTAGCCTGAAGTAGGCTTGGCATTAAATCCTGAAACTACCCTGCCTCCTTCCTGTGACAGAATCTATCCTTAGCCTGCGATGACCTGAGTTCTGATTGAGCTCAGAAATGTGTAAAGGCCAAATAGTAGTGAGCACAGCTGAGAAACTTTTGTGACTTTGTAGAGGAGCTAAAGTGCTATTGGGCCCTTGCTCAATATTTGTTGAATGGATAAATTTATGAATTTAGAAGGCATTGCTTAGAAGCCATTGTAATGTGTCACTGATGTGTAACTTGCACAAATCCCTAGAATAACAGCATTTTCAAGTGGCAGAAAGGCCTTAAAGAGAAATACTGTCATCTAACCCTTCTACTTTCTAAATGAGGAAACTGGTTCAAAGAGGTCAATTAACTGGCTTAAGGTCACTCAACTGGCTGATCCTTAAACCAGAACCCTTTTTATCATTACCAGCTTCCTACTTAAATATACTATGTAATGGTACACACTTGTTGGTGTTCAGCCTAGTTAACCCCTAGGTTCCATCATGTCTCTCAAGGAATCATTTATAACTTTCCCTCTCTCTCTCCCCAACCCCCCTCGCTTCTTCCCTCTCTGCCATTCCCCTTTTGTACTTTGTATGAATGTATGTGTGTTTTTCCTCTTCCCCCGCACTTATCCTCAGTTACTGCAACATCACTGCAGATTTAAAGAGTTAATCTTGTGACCAATACACCCTACCCCCAGGAAGAGGGCATTATAAACCTCCCTATGGCTTAACAAGGAGACATCCATGTGTCTTTCAAATCAAATCAGCAAACTAATATTAGATCTTTTTTATTTTTATTTATTTTTTTTGAATTTTATTTCATTTATTTTTTTATACAGCAGGTTCTTATTAGTTATCCATTTTATACATATTAGTGTATATATGAATATTTGATCTTTTTTAAATTAGAAATTCTTTTGGATCACTGCTTCATTGGCAATACAGCTAATTCAATTAACAATCAGTTTAATCAATGTGAAGAAATTCAACCCTGATATTAACCCGACACAAATCTGAGTTTCAGACATGGTGCTTCCCCTACATAAGTGCATTGTCATTGCCTCAAACATGAATTATGTAGTTATTACTAATGCAGCTCTCATCCAAGAATTTATTCTTGGTCACGCCTCACACTTCAGAAAGCATACGTGAACTGTCTCATCTACCCTCTAAATGAAAACAAAAACCTCATGGAAGCATCCCTTATACTTCGGTATGTTCAGAAGCATGACAGGATACACCACCAGTCCAATGTGAGCCCAGCATACAAGTACATATTCATTCTAAGTTCTTGGTCCTGCTACCCCAAGGGTAGAAAGTTTTAAATGGTTCCAAAATTCTGTCATGACCAAAATTCTCTCTTTACTAGCTTTGTCTAAAAAGATAATTCCTCATTTTAGCCTTCAAAGGTTACTCTTTAAATTGCAAGGCAATACCTGTCACTGTCAGTCAAGAACCTCCTGGCTGTAATTAGCTTATCAGCTTATCATCACTGGGTCACAGGACAGCTGAGTTTTGATAGGACTGAAGACTTCATAGTCCGGAATAGAAAATAGTACCAGAGTAGGTCCTGAATAGCTAAGGATCAGCTAAGGGTACTATGGAAACCCAGTGGGCATTCCAAATAATCAGTGCAGGCCTTTAGATAAAACATGCAGTATGAAAATAGTTGATTGTTTTGTTAATAGTCGATGTTCAATTAATATTAGCTAGAGTGAATTGAGAGATATTTTTCCTGGCTTCAAAGAGTTTCTCCCATCACTGGCAGTAGTATATACACAGAGGGTGGATGGTCATGTTGAGGCCAATTGGGGAAGAGAGTGGTCTAGTGCAGGTAATGACCCATGAGTGGCCCACGACGTTAATGTGGGGGGTCATGGTCAGTACTGTTTAATGGAATAGAATGGAAAATTGTAAAGTGCATTACACAAAGCAAGGATAAATATTTTTGGAGAAACTTTTGTTTCACTTGTCTGTGTATACACATGCCTAAGTGTAACCCAGGGATTGTGGTAAGAAAAGCAAAACACTGGTTTAGAAGGCCTTCTGAAACCATGTTTCTATTGATTCCTCTTGCCTCTAGACTTGATTTTAAACTACCTGGTCCATGGTAGGTGCTCAACAACTGCTATACATAATATCAAGTAAAAATAATAGAATCTTGGAATCTCAACAATGCTACAGGGTAGGTATTCTGATGTTGGTTTTACAGAAGATAAGATTAAATTACTTGCCTATGTTAAATGACTTGTTCAAGGCCACACAGCTGATAAGCCTGTGTGTCCAATACTTGAACCCAGTCAGAGCCGGACACTGCAAGTCCAGATGTGGGCCGTACTCCATAGTACTCTTCAGAAGACTGGTGACAAAGAGCAAAACTTAAAAGTAGAAATTCATTAAAAAAAATTTTTGAGGCTCTGCTAGAACTGCCAGTGATTTCAACTTGAAAATTCTCATTATTAAGGTAAACAAAACTCTGAATCGCATACTCTAAAGTGGCAGTGCCCAAATGCCAGTCCATAGATTGGCTACATCACAATCACTGGAGGAGCTTTAGAAAAACATAGATTCTCAAACTTCTCTCCTAGAGAATATGACTGAAGAGGGGTATTTACAAAGCTTCCAGTGCTTATGCTCAGACAGGTTTGGGAACCACAGACCTAGTTTACATTCCTACATTGAAGATCTAACAGAATTTTTAACTGGAAGAAATGTTGGATACCATCTAGCCCTTGGGTGGCAATAGGTTTCATCTTCAGTGCCAACTGCAAACGATAAATAATGCTGCTTGGAGGATCAGTAGAGATAGATTCCAAACAGCATTCAGACTTGATC
The DNA here is from genome assembly GCF_028021215.1 of Eschrichtius robustus. Lineage (NCBI taxonomy): Eukaryota > Metazoa > Chordata > Mammalia > Artiodactyla > Eschrichtiidae > Eschrichtius > Eschrichtius robustus. The sequence continues at coordinate 51,452,199 of NC_090838.1, forward strand.
AGATACAGCCCCAAGATTAATTAATAATGTCTGTTATGGATTAGGAGGTGTAGAGAGAGCATTGCTATGATCCAACCCTTTTAATTTCCAGTCCTGTATGCCCCAAAACACACTTTAGTGACACAGGAGTGAAATCCAGGCTTCCTCACTCCTAGTCTGGTGCTTTGTTTGAAACAATTTCCATTGACCATAGTAAGGCTTATCAGAAATGTTGGTTTCTAGAGTGCTTCTAGCTGGTGTATGGCAGAAAAAGCCAACGTTTACTTTTACTTGAAAGGTTAAAGCAAATCTACCCTAATTGTTCCTACTCGTTAATGTCTCAGCTACTAAGGCAGGTAGAATATTTTGTTCCATTATTAGCTATAAAATTTTAAATACTGAGATCCCTTGAGAATAAATCAAGAAAAATCATGTGTTTAAAAAAAAAGCCTAGCACGGTTTCTGACTTGGGTTTAAATTCATGCTAAAGAATATATGACTAATATAAGATCTTAAAACTAGGTTTTGGTGAAAACAGAGAACATAATACATATACTGGATGCCTGAAGGAAAGAGGAAACATCAATGAGGGAGAGGATGCCTAGGGTACCAAGGGCTCTGGTCCACTTCACAACTGTGCCTAGAACAGCCTGGTCAGAAACCATGCCTCCAACCCCCTCAGCTGGGGCCTTAGGCAAGTTACTTAGCATTAATTTCCTCATCAGTAAAATATGGGTAATAAATCCTACCTCTCAGGGTTGTTTTGAGAATTAACTGAGAAAAATCTTATGTTCCAGAAAGGGCTCAGCACATTTGCTGGCATATATAGTTCCTCAGTAAATGTTTATTAATCTATGTGTTTGACTTGCACAAAGCAGTTCCTATGAACTGATTCCATGAACATGAAAATTGAGGTCTATTCAACTCAGGGCCCTATTTAAACTGAGACCCATGGGTCATCTAAGACTAAAAGCCAAAGGCAGTGGTCATTGGGAGGAAACATTCAATGGTATTATAGACTCAGGAAGTCTGGGCTAGTCACTGAGTCAAAGAATTCTGAGATGGAAAGGTCCTTTCCATCTCTGCCCATCTGCTACTGTCCATCCCACTCATTAACAAACAAGGAAACTCTAAACCACAAGAGACTCTCAGGAAGGTGGCCCTGCATCCCAGCTTCTTGAAGCAGTGTCTGGGTGGCACCCCAGGAAAACAGGTATTTCTAGCGCTGGGAAGCTCCATTTGTAAATTAAACACAAGGCTTTATAAGAAACTAAACATTTTGACTTCTCCCCTGCTCCAGTGTGTCTGCCGAATAGTTCCAATAGGTACTTTGAACAACACCTATTCTGAGGTGATATGGGTAAATTGCAAAACATTAATTTACTATTAACATAATTACAGGGTTTTTTCTGCTCTCTAAAATTTGTTTAGTGCTTGGGGCCAAATCCCTTCCACTCTCACAATACCTTCTTTGTTTTAAAAAGGAGATACTACAGTGTCTGGCTGGTGGGGGGAAAGTGCCCTTTGAAATTTCCTGTTATCACAGTCATAAGCTGCCTCTAATCAGAGGCAGCACAATAAATAGACACAAGGCTTCTTTAAAATGCCTACAGTCTGCTAAGAATTAAAGGTCTTCCTTTGCGTCTCTCCTCAAAATATAGTTTTAAATAGTTGCTCAGTCCTAAGCTTTCCCTAATAAGGTTCCATTTAAATAAATTTGGAAATATTTTCCTTCTTTTAAAGAAAGCCACTCAATTTGGAAATGTCAGATAAAAATACATGTACATTATAAGGCTATCACCTATTTTCAGCTATGTTTTTCCAGGCTCTCTCTTTTCCTTTCTTTCTTTCTTTTTTCTTCTTCTGTTTGCTGTTCCCAGCAGCTTCTGGGAGCTTCTTCACCCAAGAGGACAGGGCTCATCAGATCACAAACAATTTCATCTGTTTTCCTGGCGGTACCCATTATACGAACAAAACTGGCCCCCGTCGCCCGATACAGCCCTTCTGAGTCACCCCAGCTCCCCAAACCCCAGTGGAGGCCATGTGACTGAAATGAAACCAACTCACCCTTAACTTTAGAAAACCAGCCACTCTCCTCCTTGCTGTGCCATGTCAAAATTAAAGAGTAAACAGAGGTCCCCCCCAATCCCCCTGATTGCATTAATCATTCAAATGACGTATTAGCATTCTTCAGACTCTTCTGTTGTGCTTCCAAATTAACACCTCCAGGTTCAAGGGAATAGAAATTAACTGAATTATCTGGCAGCCCCAGATGTCCTAGCATGCTCTTCCTTCTCGCTGATTTAATATGCCTGAAGAACAGTTATGAGGCAGAAACACTGCTAATGGTCAAGAAATAATTTATGACATATGTAACCGAGAGCCTTGGCACCCTCCCGCATTCCAAAGTTGCCGGGGTTCCGGGTGAGTCCTGGCTGCCACTGCCACTGCCACTGGGCATGGCCACCTTTATCCACCCCCTTTCTACCCCACATCCCCGTGAGTGCTGGGGTGGCGGGCCCTGCTTTAAAGCTGGGAGTCAAACGCCCCAGTACCAGCTGGGTCACACCCAGCAGCACAGGCACAGAGGTGATCCAGGAGTCTCTCCCAGAGCAGGACAAGGAGAAAATGGTGTGAGGGCAGAGCCCACAATCAGACAGGGGCCTCTCCGGCCTTTCCCAGCTCCGGCCACTGGCAACCTTCTTGTGGAGGCACGTAAAGGATCAGCAGTTCCTCAGCGCTGTGGAAGGGCCTTTTAGAACATGGATGTAATCCTTCACAACAGAAGCCTGTTTCCCTTGGGGGTTAATCCTGTCATTTGGGAGTGTCTCCAGGGCATTAAGCCGTAATTACTTGCATACCTCCAAGAGGCAAACAGGAAGCTGGCGCACACAGGCATTCACAAGCTTCCGAAGAGCAGGCAGATCCTGTCCTTGGCGTTGCAGCCCCTTCCAAACCAAAGCTGCATGCCCCTACCCATCCTGAGAGGTGGCCCCAAGAAGAGGTGGAAGCCTGAGGGGGTCACCCAAGAACCTCACCCCTATCCCAGCTCCCAGGATCTCCAGGAGCAGGGAGCAAAGGAATGGGCACAGGGGAGGTCAATGCCAGGCATCACCTGAACACAGAGGCCTCGTAATAACAGGCAGAAATTCAGATACTTTCTCCATGCCTTGGTGGGAACCAAAACATCAGATGTTTATTAAATGATATAGCGGTGGTGACTACTTTGCACAGTGAGCCCAGAAGTGTATGCTGTCACTTTAAAAAAAATTGAGCCGATGCCAGGCTAGTCATGGTAATGCTCCCATGGCATGATTAGATTCATGCCCAGGGTTGTATTTGCATATGATATTCAGGGCATGATTTTTTTATTGTTCTTAATCAGAGCCGAATGTCAACAAAATAAATGAAGTTGCGAGTTGAAGTGAAATTTTTATCACATCAGGGATGTGCTTTTTCTCCCATTTATCACAGCCCATATTGAGAGAGTGAAATTTTTTGAAAATGTGGTAATCAATGGAAGAGCTCCATATGGCAGGGATCAAAGGTGTTACATAGTGTGTGGTTCTGCTTTATTGCCAGCCAGTACTGTTAATTGGACAACAAGATCAGAGGCAATATTAAAATCCAATTAAATTGATATGAACAGATTGCCAAGTGATGTACACTAATGTATAATTGAGTATCAAGCAAATGCAAGTCCCCGTCTTCTGCTTCTACCTCCTGAATAAATGATGGCGCCATAGAGGACAGAAACAAGTTTGCACATTAGCTCCACAGCTCTGGGCTCTCATTTGTTACTCTGGGAGCTGATGACTTTTGGTTTTCCTCCTAGTCTGTCTTAAAGAGACAGACCCTTCCCCTGCCCCCCAAACCCCCACCCCTTGCCCCCCACCTGGGGTGAGTTTTCTGCCCCGGAATCATTTTCTCCTTTTGGGGCTTGGAAATGAAATCCACATTTCCTATGCTTCATTACATGTCTGTTACATAGCAGGTCCTAAAGAGCAGCACATCGATAATATATTGTGCTAGTTGTAAATGATCTGTCCATCCGGAGCGGAATGCTAACACGTTTCTAATGCTGTTTCCCAGATATAAATTATAGCAAAGTGTTTCTCAACCCAAAAGGAAAGCAAGAGAAAACAAGAAAGCAAAGCCCAGAATGAGCACTGTTGGAATACCTCCTCACACAATGAAGGACCAGAGCAGCAGTTGTAAGAGGGCTGGCGGTGATATGGATCCCAGCAGTGGATCCCAGGGCCCAGCCGGCCTCAGGGCTGCCAGCAGGGGCTGAAGTGGGCCTCCATTCATTCCTCTCCAAACAGGGCCGGGAAGGGACAGGAGTGAGAGGAAGGCAGCCCCTCCCACTCAATTAGAGCAGTTAGCTCACAGGCCTTACCGGGGCCAGGCCTGGCTGAATAGGATCCCCTGCCCCACGTTTGTTATCCAAGCTGAGCTCACACAAATTAATGAGGAGTGGGAATGAGCAAAGCCAAGGGCTGTTGCTGGCAAACACTCTGGGGGCCTCGTCCCTCCCTCCTGTAATCACAACCCCAGATTACCCCCAACAATAAAACCTGTTAACTTATGCAACTTTGCTTAAGAAACAAGCCTGATGGGACGTTGGCAGACTTCCCTGCTGCCAAGCAAGAACTATTGCGGGCAGCCGCGAGCTCCTCAGGATTGAAGCCCATGATGGAATGGTAAACGAGGGAGCAGACTGTTTATTCCAGCAGCCAGATTGTCTCTGGCCATAAAGTTCTGTGTTTGGAAAGTATTTTTCTCCCCAGTATATTACAAAAAAAAAGGGGGGCGGGGGAGAAAGAGGTAGGGGAAGGGGTATTGAGCAAAGATCACGTTTTGTTATCATTTATTCAACCAGCTCAAAGAAAAGCATCGACCTTCCAGGTTTTGAATGGACTTGCTAATAAACATAAACCCATTTCCGCACCTCGGAGAGAGGGAGGGAAGGAAGAAGCCTGCTAGAGCTGGGGGTGAGGGGGAGAAACGAGGGGAGGGGGGGATATTTAAAAGCAAGTCTAAGGAATGGGGTTTTAAATAATTTGGAATTTGAGTTGCTAAATTACACACATTTTAAATTTTGTCTCTTTACAAACAGGCACACACTTTTAAAGATTAGATTTTATTTGTGGGCCTTAAAAACACTGAGATGGTATCTATGCTCATAAACCAGTTTGAATTTTCTCTTTTTGGCTTATAATAGTCAAAACAAGTGGTGGATTCCTGGTCAGCAGCTACTTACTAAGCAACTGGTGAATCAAAATGATGTTTTGTTCCAGCTTACCCTTCCCCCTCCCCGTCCTGCCCCTAGGTTCTTCAGAACCATTTTTTTTAGATTCCATATATATGTGTTAGCATGCAGTATTTGTTTTTCTCTTTCTGACTTACTTCACTCTATATGACAGACTCTAGGTCCATCCACCTCACTACAAATAACTCAGTTTCGTTTCTTTTTATGGCTGAGTAATATTCCATTATATATATGTGCCACATCTTCTTTATCCATTCATCTGTTGATGGACACTTAGGTTGCTTCCACATCCTGGATATTGCAAATAGAGCTGCAATGAGCATTGTGGTACATGACTCCTTTTGAATTATGGTTTTCTCAGGGTATGTGCCCAGTAGTGGGACTGCTGGGTCGTATGGTAGTTCTGTTTTTAGTTTTTTAAGGAAACTCCATACTGTTCTCCATAGTGGCTGTATCAATTTACATTCCCATCAACAGTGCAAGAGGGTTCCCTTTTCTCCACACCCTCTCCAGCATTTATTGTTTCTAGATTTTTTGATGATGGCCATCCTGACTGGTGTGAGGTGATACCTCATTGTGGTTTTGATTTGCATTTCTCTAATGATTAGTTACATTGAGCATCCTTTCATGTGTTTGTTGTCAATCTGTATATTTTCTTTGGAGAAATGTCTATTTAGGTCTTCTGCCCATTTTTTCATTGGGTTGTTTTTTTTTTGATATTGAGCTGCTTGTAAATTTTGGAGATTAATCCTTTGTCAGTTGCTTCATTTGCAAGTATTTTCTCCCATTCTGAGGGTTGTCTTTTTGTCTTGCTTATGGTGTCCTTTGCTGTGCAAAAGCTTTTAAGTTTCATTAGGTACCATTTGTTTATTTTTGTTTTTATTTCCATTACTCTAGGAGGTGGGTCAAAAAAGATATTGCTGTGATTTATGTCAAAGAGTGTTCTTCCTATGTTTTCCTCTAAGAGCTTTATACTGTCTGGTCTTACATTTAGGTCTTTAATCCATTTTCAGTTTATTTTTGTGTATGGTGTTAGGAAGTGTTCTAATTTCATTCTTTTACATGTAGCTGTCCAGTTTTCCCAGCACCACTTATTGAAGAGGCTGTCTTTTTTTTTTTTTTATTTTATTTTTGGCTGTGTTGGGTCTTCGTTTCTGTGTGAGGGCTTGCTCTAGTTGCGGCAAGGGGGGCCACTCTTCATCGCGGTGCGCGGGCCTCTCACTATTGCAGCCTCTCTTGTTGCGGAGCACAGGCCCCAGACACGCAGGCTCAGTAGCTGTGGCTCACGGGCCCAGTTGCTCCGCGGTATGTGGGATCTTCCCAGACCAGGGCTCAAACCCGTTTCCTCTGCACTGGCAGGCGGATTCTTAACCACTGCACCACCAGGGAAGCCTGAAGAGGCTGTCTTTTCTTCATTGTATATTCTTTCCTCCTTTATCAAAAATAAGGTGACCATATGGGTTTATCTCCAGGCTTTCTATCCTTTCCCATTGATCTATATTTCTGTTTTTGTGCCAGTACCATAGTATCTTGATTACTGTAGCTTTGTAGTATAGTCTGAAGTCCAGGAGCCTGATTCCTCCAGCTCCATTTTTCTTTCTCAAGATTGCTTTGGCTATTTGGGGTCTTTTGTGTTTCCATACAAATTGTGAGATTTTTTGTTCTAGTTCTGTGAAAAATGCCACTGGTAGTTTGATATGGATTGCATTGAATCTGTAGATTGCTTTGGGTAGTATATGTATAGCTGATTCACTTTGTTATAAAGCAGAAACTAACACACCATTAGTGTGAAGCAGTTATACTCCAATAAAGATGTTAAAAAAATAAATTAAATTTAAAAAAATTTTTTTAATTAAAAAAACAAGCACACACACACACACAAAAATGATGTTTTGTTTTCTTTTTCCCAAACCCTCCTAACTTTGGTCCAAACAGCCTCAATGCAATTCACCTTGAAAGTAGAGCAAAGAGAAACTCAGGATGAAATCAGACCTACAAGGCACCCAACAACACCGTTGAAACATGTGAGCCCGCCCAGAACACATGAAGTTGGTGAAGGCTGGTGTCCCATTAACGGGGAAAGTGAGAGCAGACCATCTTCTGCCTAGAGCAGAGTTATGCTTTTCAACAAGGCAGCCAGCTCAGGGCTGTGACTCCTCTCTGCTATCCCCACTGTAAGAGTCTCCCCACGAATCACAGAAAGGCTCCTTGGCACTGGGTATCTAAGAGTTTCTTGGAACTAGGATGAGGTAGTTTCTAGAAGGTACTGTTTGACTTTAGTAATTTCTTGGTGCCTCTTTGCCATACCATGACTACTGGGTTGCCCTAAAAGCACTTCCAAGAACTGGGGAGGAAACAGAACTAAAGAAAAAGGTCCTGAAATGTATAACGGAACTTAGAACTTTATGATATTTTAGCAAAATAAGTTGAGGAGCTTACAGCAGACAGAAACCAAGTTGTTTATCTTGAAACAATATCAGTCTCGCTTGGGAACAGTGCTCCAATTTTCCTGGGCCTGCTCTGGTGCTCAAAATGTGGGCAACCAAAGCACTGAAGAATTGGGTGACGTTGTTGCACTTACAGAACCTCTCCTGGGTGCCCAGCATTGTGCTATGCCTTCCACAACCTTTCCTCTTTCATCACCACAATCTGCAAGGTAGGAAATATTACCCTCATTTTTCAGAGGAAGAAACTGAATCTCAGACAAGTTAAGTTACTTCCCCGAGGTCACACAGTGGAGAGATGGAACTGAAATTTAAACCCAGACCTGCCTGACTTTAATCCACATTTTACTTTCTTTTTTCTAGTCTACACAATCTAGCCTCCCAGAGTTGCTCCAGAAGAAAAGACCAATCATTCAAAAGTCTATTTAAACTGCAGACTCACCCATCACCTCACAGAGACTTGGCATCAAGATGTTTCAAAAAATGAGAGTTATTCCTGAAAAGACTAAGGAGAGCCATTCGTGAAGGTGGTTCTGAAGACAGCGCATCAAGAATCTGGGGGTCGTATGCTAACACATATATGTGGAATCTTAAAAGAAAATGGTTCTAAAGAACCTTGGGACAGGAAAGGAATAAAGACGCAGACACAGAGAATGGACTAGAGGACACGGGGAGGGGGGAAGGGTAAGCTGGGACGAAGTAAGAGAGTGGCATGGACATATATACACTACCAAATGTAAAATAGATAGCTAGTGGGAAGCAGCTGCATAGCACAGGGAGATCAGCTCGGTGCTTTGTGTCCACCTAGAGGGGTGGGATAGGGAGGGTGGGAGGGAGACGCAAGAGGGAAGGGATATGGGGATATATGTATAAGTATAGCTGATTCCCTTTGTTATACAGCAGAAACTAACACACCATTGTAAAGCAATTACAGTCCAATAAAGATGGTTAAAAAAAAAAAAAAAAAGAATCTGGGGGTCTAGGTGTCAGGATGTCTGCTAATACATTCCATGGCTTTAAGTAAGTCACTAATTCTCCGTCCCTATGTCCTTCTACTTCTTCCAGGAGCAGCGACACCAGCAACCTACCTATCTCCCTTAATTGTGGATTAGGTATAAACACTGGAATCACTTTATAAACTCTTCAGGAAAAAGTCCACACGAATCTCCATCATTACCATATAATCACGGGGTAGTCATCAGGGCACTTCCCACTTATTCTGAGCTTGCTTCCAGACAACATGGTAGGATTTGATCTAGGTGTGGCCACGTGCCTTGCCTTAGCCAACACAGAAGGTGGTAAGTGTCTCTTCTGAGTAGACACAATTCTCGGCATCCTTTCCTCCTTATAGCAATGAAGTGGGAGGACATGTTGAAATGGAGCCTCCATCCCCTTAAATCCCTGAGTGACTAGATGAGCAGGGCCTGCCTGTTGACCCAAGATGGATATGTAGCATGAGTGTAAAGTCACAGAGACGTTCGTTACTGCAACGTAACCTAGTCTACCTGACTGATACTACATAGAAGACCCATTTCTGGAGAGTACCAACAGGGGAAACATGCCACAAAGTAAAGAAATAGAATGAAGAAAATCCATTTATTTAGGAAATACTTATTAGGCACTTATTTTAGTGACAGAGTGTGCTGATGTGCTAGAGATAGATTATTCTTCCTAAACTAGGGAATCCAAAACGGCATCTTCCAACAAAAAATAAGCAGTGTTCTTTCAAGGAGCTGATTGGAAACTGGAAAAATATTTGCCTTTGACATACATTTTTAACTACCAAAATTAATTTATAGTCTAGAGAAAAAAATCTCCCTCCCCAAAATTATCTACAAATCTACCTCTCAAGCAAATCTGGTTAGATGTTTTCATTCTCCTTTAATTCCCTGTAGTTATTCATTTGTAAAGGTATGGCTAACTACACCTAAAAGAGGGAAAGCTTTAATCCAGATGTATCAAAAACATTCCAAGATGATGACTACCACTCCTACAGACTTCTGCTAAAGGCTAATATTAAAAATCAGGATTAAAAAAAAAGATAGACCCTCCAACTCAGTGGGAAATCAATCTTTACTACCACTTAGAGCCAAATAAATAAACTTGTGGTTTCTCCACTTAAAAAGGTTTATATAAACTTCATTTTTGTTTGTGAGAAAACAATTATCCATTGTAATCAGCTCACCCTACAACTTTATTCTCTTTTCCATCTCCTATGGGCTTACTTCCCAGGGCCAGTAAGGTTTTCACATTTCTAGGCAGTGGCATTTCATCATAAGTGACATAGCATAAGACCTTAGAAAAAACTTTTTAGGAGACTTGTTATGTGAGAAAATGTAAAATTCCACAGTTTCATGACTACCTCTTCAAAATCTTTCCAACTTTTATAATCGTTTATAAAACTGTAGTTTGCCATAACTAAGCTTTTCCATATATTAGAGAGCAATTCATGTCTATAAATATATATTTACATGTATACACACACACACACACACACACACACACACACAAGTTGAAGAGATATGTGGTGTTGGAGGGCAAGTCTCAAGACTAAGGTAGAGAGAGATTGTAGAGTGGTCAGAAGCAGCACTGTGATGAGAAAAGTCCCACCTCAGCTACTCCCAATCTTTGTCCTTCAGGCAAATCTCTTCACCTCTCTGGGCTTCTGCCATTTCACATGCAGAACAAGATCAGGCCACATGCTTTCAGATGTCCCTTCTTGCTCACCTGTCCATGGATCTACTACTGAAGCTGCCTCCAGTTTGCAAATTTTATTGGGTAAATTAAGTCTGTGTAGCTAGGATTCCAACTCTATAGAAAATATGTAAGCCAACAGCAAAAAGGTAAAAGTCAAACATGAAAAAAGTTACGACACACAAATAGTAAGATTGCTAGAAGTTTTTCTTTTTTTTTTCTTCTTCCAAATTCACTTAATGTTATTGCTACATTACTTTTGTAATTTTATAAATCAATAAAAATTTTTAAATATATCAGTCTGTGTGGAGGGCAGTGTTTATAATTACCCCCAGAGAGTGTCAACACATGAATATAAACACCTTCTTTAAATTTATAGGCACATAACATTTACTACAGACAAATCCATATGATTATCAATTCCAATTTCTCACAGCCAAAATTCTCTTAAGCAACACAATTTATTTGTCTAAAGATGTCAGATAAACTAGTCTGGCAAAGAGTTTCATTTTTCAGTTGTCTCCTTTGGCATTGTGCCCACTATAATACATGTCTAACGTCACCCCCCATCTCACCCTGTCCACCCATGCACACATGCTTGTAGACATGACAAAGTTGGCATTCTCGGGTTAATACTTATGCCAAAGGTCAGAAAAGTCATGTTAAGCAGAAGTGCCCAGGGAATTTGGGTCTCTCTCTATTACCTTACTCTCTCCCACTGTCCAAGTTTTGACAACATAATGTGATTACATAATAACTCAAGCAGGAAGAAAATTAGACACCATACAGGAAACCCAGGTGAGGCCCCCATGGAGTTATCTGAATTAGTTATCCTGCTGCATGTGAAGTCAAGCAAGAAACAAACTGTTGAGCATTTTGGAGCCCTGAAAATTCCTACTCACTCCCCCACCCCACTCCCACCCAACCAAAAGGAATACCTTCCATGGGAGAAAATTTGCCACTTAGAAAATGGTATTTTCTCCAAATCATACACTGATAGTAACAAATGAATTACTTCAATCACAAAAACACTTGGTGGTCCAAAGAACCAAAAGTCAGCTGTCTCCTTCTCTGTGCATTCTCACTGTCTCAAAATGGCCCTGAGAAGTTCCATCTGACCCCTGGCTATAAGGACCTAATTTCTGAATAGCATGTCCTAACCTATTAGCACCAAAACCCCCTATAGTCAAGTCAAAGTTAATTTTAAAGTCTCTTTCTTTCAGAATAGTTGAATAGTTTTCACATGAATTCTACATCCCACAAACCTAGGAGCTCACCAGAAAAGCAGGCTCTCTCGGGGGCTCTAAAACCCTTACCTGCAAGATCTCAAATCTGGTTGCTGCCAACACTTCTCTGAAGTTCACAAAGAAAGAAAATGCAACTGACATGGACCCTCCCCAACTCCACAGTGAGTCTGACTTCAGCATTGATATGCCTCCTCCTACTTCAACAAAATAAAACTGCACAGAGCAGGAAGCCAACAAGAGTCCTTGGCAACAACCAAAAGAGTGAGACAATAGTTTCAGCAGCATTTTCCCTTCTCATAAGCTTCAATCTTTCATCTCATTATCATTTTGAAGGTGGTTCCCATTTTCTTCTCCAGCTACTGCTCTTGCTTGTATAATAAAGAAGTGAACACACTTCTTTTCTGTTCATTTTAGAACATGCTTTGTCCATCTAAGATTAGGAGATCCTTAAAGAAGACAGGAAACTGGTAAAGGGAGACAGTAACTGGAACAAGAATTGCCTGAAAATCCCTGAGACCATGCACTGTATCATCCAACATATGACAGTGGATAAGTACCTAGACTCTGAAGCCAAGATACATGGGTTGTAATCGCAGCTCTATCACTTACCAGCTGAAATCTTGGGCAGTTGATTTCATCTTTCCATGTCTCAGTTTCCTCAGCCATGTAACAGGGATAATAACAGTGACTTCTTCATTGGCTCACTGTGTGGATTAAATAAATACTTATGATAGTATTTGGTACAAGGTAATTGCTACATATTAGCTATTATTAACACCAGCTTAACCAACGTATGTCTTTGGATAAGTCATCACTTCCCCTCCTTGAGTCTGCACAATCAAAATGAAATTAATAGTATGCTTAACCGCCCAACTTACCTCACAGGGTTGTTGAAAAGATCAAAGAACCCAACTGGTGTGAAAAGTTCTTTGGGATGAAAAAACACAGTAGTATCTGTAATATATCATTTTTAATAAATAATACTATACCTCAGTCAATTAAAACTGAGTCTTCCATTTTAAAGGAATTAAAAAGAAAAAAGAAGACCCATCCTGGATTGGCCAGAAACCCCACTGTTGGCCAAGTTGAGAGGAAGACTAAGAAGGGAACGTGCCAGCCTGGTGCTTCCTTCCGGCAGTGTACTTCAAGCCCACTCTGTAGAGTGCATGCGGGGGACGTGGTGACAAAGCTGCATCAGGGTGGCTTTGTGGCAAGTCACTCGTGTTTGTTCTGAGAGGCCAGGCAATGTCATTCCCGACCAATTCTGTCTCACTATGGGAGTATTCTGAAATCAGAAATGTTCTGGGTGCTTCCAGTAATTGCGGGACAATGCAATTTCTGACCCCAGTAACCGTCCGGGGGGGAGTGGCAGATGTTACTGTCAGAATTGCCGGATCCCAACAACCAGCCAGGCTAGATGACGATTTGGAGTTTGGGCTTCACAAAGGCAAGTCACCAGCAATCCCTGAATGTTGGCTGGACTGAAATGACCATTTCTGCCGATGCCAGGTGAGCATGGCTGGAAGCACTCAGATGCCAAATGAGTCGAAACTCCATCGACACTCCTAGTCAATGGCTGAATGTATCTCCCAGTTTTTAATTCTGTCATCCCAATGCTTTGCTAATACATGCCAATGACTAAATAACTATATGTCTTCTCTATACTCACCCTTTCTTCTCTTCCTCCCTAAAGTGCTGTGTCCTGGGCTATCAGCATTACTTCCACTTATATCAGAGCCCACTTCCACTTCCATGCAGCCCATGTGGTTTTCAGTAACCGGAGTTTTCCCTCCTCCTAAAAAACCCTCTTATTTTTAACTCACCACGCGTGCAAAGACAATTTTACTACTACATATTTATAGACATAATAATAATGACATTTATTGAGCTTACTTTGAGCTAGGCATTGACGTAAGTGCTGTATAAATGATCTCAATCCCAAAACAAGCCTATGAGGTGAGGACTATTATTATCCCCTCTTATAGATGAATAGACTAAGGCATAGGGATGGCAAACATTGTGCTGAAGGCCATACAACATTCATATGGGACATCTAGAAACGGATAGAACCGGGATATGAATCCAGGAAGTCTGATTCACCGAGCCCCAATTTTAGCAAAGTACAGTATACTAAATATACACACATGGGGATACGTGTCTTCACAATTGTACAACCCAAAGTAATTTCATTTTGTTAGGGGAACCACTGACTGAAACCGCCCACCCTGGCCAGGCACCACAGTAACCATGTGCATGACTTATCTTGCGACAGGAGGTCCTGGTAAGGAACTCGGAACTAACATGCCACCACCAACCGGAAGAATTCGGGAAAGGCCAAAAGGAGAGAGGAGACGCCAGTCCAAATGTCCTACCAACCTCCCAGAATCCTCCTCACTGGAATCCATCTTGGCTGAGTGATGCACGCACCACCGGGAAGAACCATGAGTCAGAATGATTGGCCAGAGACAACCCAGAAACTAATTAATCCCATTACCATAATACCCGAGACTGCAAGCCACGTGGCAGAGCAGTCCTCCTGAGTTCCCTTACCCTCCTGCTCTCCACCTGGGTGTCCCTTCCCAATAAAGTCTCTTGCTTTGTCAGCACGTGTATCTCCTCAGATAATTCATTTCCGAGTGTTAGACAAGAGCCCACTCTCGGGCCCTGGAAGAGGTCCCCCTTCCTGCAACAATTTCACACCAGACTCTCTAGGGTTCGTGACTCAGGTAGTCTTGTCTCAGATCTTTTCAAGAAACACAAGAAAGAAACACTTTAAGACTCTTTGAGTGATATAGCACAGGCTCTTAGGTTGATTCCAAGGATCCAGTTTTCACACACATAACTATGTGCAACTACATGAATATTCCTCCGTGCTATGTACAAACTTTCAAAAATATAATTACACCTTCCAGGTAGGATGCCATATCCTTGTCAATCAAAATGTAGTCAATAGCTGGTCAAGAACTTACTATGCCTCCCCCTGGGAATACAGTGGTGAAGACACCACTCATGAACCCTGCCCAGATGGAGATTTTTACAATCTGATAGAGAAGACAGACATTGAGGGAATGATTGTAAATAATTAGGGCAACAACGACAAGAAAGCAAAATGCTCTAAAGGAAAATACAGGGTGCTTTTGAGAAAATGGAGAGAAGGGGAGAGGTAGCTAATTTCCTTTAAACCCATGGCATCCTTCTTGGAACTTGAACCGAATGCTTTCAAAATTGCCCCAAATCCTGAAATCGCTTAATAAATATTTCTGAATTAATACCCGAGACAAGGGAAATGAGGTAATGCTTGCAGACCAAAGAAACACGTGGCAGTTTCTTTATACTCCCAGTGTTGGGAGAAAGTTGAAATGAGCTTAAACAGAGAATGACAAGAAATACAGGGCACACTTTGCTGTGGTTACAGCACTAGCCACACTAGCTGGATTGTTTGGGGCCTCACTTTCATGAGGCTTAATACAATCAGGAAGGGCTTAGACACCCAGCCAGGATAAATACCCCACCAGGAGCCTGATCAAGGAGAGAACCAAAACCCAAGCAGCCAGGGCTCTCTTGCGGTGCCCAGACACACATGTGGGCAGCTCCATCAGCCAAAAATGCTGGCCCCCTCTGGGGCCTCCCCAACCCCTACCAATCAACACATTCTTAAAGTAGCCTCGGGCTGGTGAAGCTCATAATCAGACCTGGGCTGGATTGCAAACATCTCTATAATGCCAATGCTGGCTAACGTGATTAGGCACAGAGCATTAGCCAAATAAAAGGGATGGGGCACAGGGAGATGGAGAGAAGAAAAGGAGTATGCAATCTGCACAAAAGGGAAAAGGAAGTGGAGAAAGGTCCTGTGACACTCCCAAAGGGAGGAAATTAAAAGTCAGAGGAGCACCCGAATCCAAATCATTCACTGCTTAGCCAAGCGGCCGGTCAAAGGAGTTACCGATACTGAGGATGCTGTGGTGAACAAATAGGTAGGACCCCTGCCTTCATCAAGCCCACAGCCTACTGAAGGGCAGACTCAAAACAAATGCCATTACAGCCCGGTGCTTAAGACATTCACCGAGATTGTACATACTTAGTACATTTTTTGGAGAAGGGAATGAATGAATAAAAACAAACAAACAAACAAACAAATGACTACCCCACTGTAGTGGTTAATTACATGTGTCAACTCGGCTAGGCTATATGGTGCCCAGCTGTTTGGTCAAACACTAGTCTAGATGTTGCTGTGAAGGTAATTGTTAGGTGTGATCAATAGTTACCATCAGTTGACTCTAAGTAAAGCAGATTACCCTCTACAATACAGGTAGACCCAATCGGTTGAAGTCCTTAAGGGTGAAGACTAAGGCTTCCCAGAGAAAAAGGAATGGTGCTTCGAGACTGTGATACAAAAAGCCTGCCCGAGTTTCCAGGCTGCTGTCCTGCCCCGCAAAGTTTAGGCTTGCCAGCTTCCACAATCACGTGAGCCAATTCCTTAAAATCTCTCTCTCTATACCTAGAGATAGAGATAGAGACGGGATATAACTATATAGATAGGATATGATATATAATAGGATATATATATCCTATTGGTTCTACTTCTCTGGGGAACCATGTCTAATACACCCCTTAAATATGCCGATTGATTGTAAGACAGGCCCTAACTCAGAAATGTGAAAGCCTGTGCTTCTTAGAATTGAGGAGATAAGATCACTACAATTAAGTTAACAATTACCAACATACTGAGGATTGTTAAGAAGAAACAGAGGATGCTGTGGGAGTGAGTGCAGAGAGAGCCCACCCCCAGCGAAGGAGTGCCAGAGTGCCGGGTCAGCAGAAGCAGGACGCATAAGGAGGCTTCACCCGCCAGGAAATAAGACGGGCTCAAGTGGCAGAGGGAAAAGGAGGGATTCTGATTAAAAGTACAATGGAACCTGAACGTGCTGCCCACAAACTCAGCGCCACCACTCAAAGCCATTACCAACTCACACAGCCCACAGCCCAGCGCCTGGACAAGCCCCACCAGCCTCTTCTCTAGGTCCTGGGAGAGCTGCCCTGGAGCAGAGCATTTCGCCCGTGGGCTCAGGCCTCCAGTTTTCCCAGCCTGAGAAGGAAAGCCAAGAGCTGGGAGCCCACACCCTACTTGCACAATCCCAAAAGGGTTAATTCCCAACTCCCCACCTCCCCCACTGTAAGTAGTGGCAATCTTTCCTAATCGTTTCCATTTCTATTCCTCTTTACTTCTCCCATTCCCCTCTTTGTTTTCATGACCTGTGGGAACCTGAACTCCAGCTGGAGGTAGAGTCTGCCTTTATACTTAAAGCAGACATTTAAGCAATTATCCTGTCACTGGGCCTAGCCTTGCCTCCTCCATATGGGTAGCTCCTAAGCAAGGCATTTGGTTTCTCCTTTGTTCCCAGTGCACTGAGTAAAACGGTTCCAGAAAGCACTTGCCCTTGAGCAACAGGGCTGGGTAGATGGGGGTAAACTGGACTGGGGACGCTCAATGTCAAAAAGGGGCCAGGAATGGGAGCCTGTCAGCCTCTTTGGCTCTGCGTCCCCACCCCACCTCTTGGACAGGCCGTCTCCCTCCTGCAGCAGAGTCGATGAGAGGACTCACATCCACTCCTGACCAGAAGCTCAGGTGGTGGGAAAGGACAGGGGTGTGCGGGTGAGACAACTCTGCCTGCCGTCCAGTGCTACAGGTGCACAAGCTTCCCTAAGGCCCTGCTGGCCCAGCAGTAGGAAGCAGCAATCAGGCACCCAAAAAAGAAGCGAGCAGACCCCCACTGGGTTTGCTGTGACTTGAAGGTACCACCACAGAGAACCTCCGGTATTAGTTTCCTGTGTCTGTTATAACAAATTACCATATATTGGGTAGCTTAAAACAGCAGCAATTTATTCTTTCACAGTTCTAGAGCCTAAAAGTCCAAAACTAGTAACACGGGGCCAAGACTCCCTTCGGAGAATCCAGGAGAGAATCCATTCTTCCAGTTGCTGGTGGCTGAGGGCATTCCTCGGCTTGTGGCCACATCACTCTGATCTCTGGCTCCACAGTCACATCTCGCTCTCCACTGTATGCGTCAGATCTCTCTCTGCCTTTCTTAGAAGGACACTTGTGATAGTATTCAGGGCCCAGGGCCCCCCACCTGCATAATCCAGAATAACTTTCTAACCTCAAAATCCTTAATCACATCTGCAAAGACTTTGCCATATAAGATAATGTTCACAGGTTCCAGGAATTAGGACCTGATATCTTTGGAGGGCCATTATTTAGCCTCCAGTGATCTTATGTCCACCTTATCACAGAGTAAGAGATGGAGCCAAGAGGGAAGGTGGGGTGGGCTTCTCTCCCACCTTAAATTCCTAGGTGTTGAGGGGAAACCAGGGTCTTAACAGACAAGCAGCAGCAGTCGCCAGCTCATTCACAGCCACAGAGGTCAAAGGGAAGAGAGTGGGGTGGCTGGGTTTTAATGCACCACTGTCAAAAATAATGGGTAGAATTAGGTCATAAAAGGAGGTCTGGGCTAAATCTTGTATCTACCATTTACTAACAATGTGGCTCTGAACAAGTTAACTGGATGTGTCTAAGCCTCAACTCCCAAATCTATGAAATGGGCACACTAATCTCTAACTTAGTGAAAGGTTGTAAGGATAATATCTGAGTATTCACCATGTACCAGGCATCACTGTCAGCACTTTGCAAATATTTTCTTCTTTAATCCTTAGATGTATAAGATAAGTACTGTTAGCCCCATTTTATAGATGAGTAAATGGAGACCCGGAGAAGTTATATAATACGCCCAAGATCACACAGCTTAAAGGGACTCAGCCTTGTTTTGCAGCCAGGTCTGACTCCAAATCATAAGGCAATCAGCACACAGAGATGTTAACCCTGGTTCTCGTCCCTGGCTGCACATTAGCATCACCTGGGGAGCTTACACTGCTTAGATGCCCGGTCCACCCTGACCAATTGAATCAGCATCTCTGGGGGCCGGTATGGGCATTTGATAAAAGCTCCCCAGATGATCAATGTGCAGCTTGGGCCAAGAACCACCCAGTTAAATAAACCCCTTTCCCTCCTCTGGCTGGGTGATGGCAGGCCTTCTTCCCCTGCACACACCCCGCTCCAGCCAGAGCACCCGCTCTGATCTCTAACTGCACATCCTCAGTCAGCTGTTCTTGATTGTCTTGATACCTAATCTAACAACAAAGACCTTCCTTGCTAAGCAAAGAATGTCCTCAGTTATTCATTCATTTATTCATTCATTTGCTTAATGAATGAAAATTTCATGCTGCTTTCTTTCCAGCCCCTTAGAACAGTGCCTGGCACTTAGTAGGTATTTGATGAATATCATTATTTCATTCAGTGTCTACCGTAATTCAGGCAGTTATAAAGGTTTCTTTGTTACCCCTTAGATATGTTTCTTTCCCATTTTGCCTAATTTCTTCTGCCCCATTGGGACAGGTCCCCTGATTCCTAATGCCTTCATTCTGGGCATCCCCTATGTGGGCCTGTCTCCCGCTTTCCCTATTCCCGGCCCAATGATATCCCCCAAGAGGTATCCTCATTCTAATCCCTGGGATCTATAAATGTTACCTTCTTGGGGAAAAGTATCTTTGCAGATAATGATTAAGAATTGTGAGATGAGGACATTATCCTGGATTATCTGTGTGGGCCCTAGACGCCATCACAAGTGTCCTTCTAAGAAAGTGGCAGAAGAAAGAAGAGAAGAAAGCCAAGTGACCATGGAGGCAGAGACTGGAGCGATGTGGCCAGTAGCGGAGGAATACCCCCAGCCACCAGGAGCTGGAAGAGGCCAGGAGCACATTCGCCCCTAAATCCCTCGATGGGCGCATGAGCCTGTGGACATCTTGATCTTGGCACGGTAATACTGATTTCAGACTTCTGGCCTCCAGACCTGTAAGAGAATAGTATAGTCTGTTTGGTAGTGTGTTACAGCAGCCAGAGGAAACCAATACGTCACTTACCCTGACCCTTACCTTGCGCCCACCTCAGGGCCCTGATCACACCCTGTCTGCTCCCCAACACCTGGTCCTTCCCACGCCACAATTACTGCCCCACATCGTCACTCCAGAGTGGCTTTTAATCCTCCTGCTCACGCCCAAGAGCAAGGGCCAGGATTCTCCTTGCTAGGCCAAATAGACACACTGCCAGATACCAAGTTCAGGGTCTCCAGGACAAGACCCTGGGAGAAGAGAAATGGAATACAAGACTGACCCTAAGGGCCCCTCAAAATCCCTTCCATGGATAGCCCAGGGAATAGTCCGTGTGCCGGGAATGCCGAGAGTAGAGTCATGCAGAAACAGAACAAGCCTGGAAACTCAAGTAAAATGTTGGAACCACCCCCTTTCTGCCCCCTCTCCTGCAGCCTCTCCATTTCATCCATCCCTACAGAGGATCATGGCTTTTCCATCACCGTTATTGACAGTCCCTCACATTTATACAGCACTTAGTGCTTTTGCACAAGATGTCTACATCCATCACTTCATCTGAGATCCACCCTGTGAGGTAGACTAGCGTGTAACTGTCCTATTTGACAGGAAAGGTTTGAGGACTGAACTGAGGTCCGACATTTTGGAAGTTAATCCAAAAAGTAATCTAACACAGCAGCGGGTCTCATGACCCTGAAGCCAGTGCTCTACCCAGTTCACCTCACCTCAGGCTTGTGGGCCTCTGTGGCTTACACACGCAGAGATGCAAGCACAGAAGGGTTAACATATCAGTTACCCCAATCGACAGCTCACCCTTCTACGCACGTCACGTGGAGACACTCACTGAGTCCTCACACCAGCCCGATGAAGCAGGTGCTAGTCATTACCTTCATTTTATAAATGAGGGAACCAAGGCACAAGGAAATGTGTCCCAGGTTTAACTGCTTGTATATGGAGGAGGCAGAATTTGAACCCAGGCCATTTGGCCCCAAATTCTGTGCTCTTAACCCAAAGGGAGCTAACGTAGTACTGCAAGAACTTTTTTTCTCAGAGCTGGAATGCTACAGAAGTATATGAAAAACGAATAATGTTCTAAGCACTCTTCAAAATGAAGAACCAGAGGCAAAATGTAACTAAACTGGCCCTTTAGAATGAAAGTGATAGTGCTTTGAAATTCCCATTGGAAACTCTTTCCTCCAGATGTGTCCAGTTGTAATGTGGTCATCATTAGGCACACGTTTGGCTGTGTGTGTGTGTGTGTGTGTGTGCGCGCGCAAGTGTGTGCACAAGCTCATGTAGACTAAGATGAGCGGCAGACCCTCCAGATAGTTCACCAGAAATCTTGCATCAGGGCTCTCCCAGTACCCCTGCTCCATCAAAGGGACTTGGAGTTTGGAGTCTGAGTAAATTAACAACATCCCTGTTCTTTATTTATCTCCCTCTGACTGTGATAAATAGCCCTGGGGAATCCTTCCTATTTCTGGGTTGAGAGAAAAATGAAACATCCCTGCCTACATTTCACACCAACATGGAAAGTAGGGCACTTATTGCACGCTAGCTGTATTCTAGCATCATAGTACACGTTTTCAATCTCCCAAAAGCAGCAAACATGCTCCTTGCCATCATTCCAAAGCCTTTCTAGTTACCTTGACCAGGTGGGGCAGGATGCCAGCACTATGTAGGAAGAACTGAGCCTTCCCTGTAAAAACTGACCATCTAACCCACAGTTCTGATGCCTACAGACAACAGATCAAGAATAATGCTGAGAGATGTATTGGGAAAGTCTTCCGGTCTAACCCTTTCATCAATAGATGTGAAACCTGAGGTCCAGAGATGGGAAATGATTTGCCCAGGACTACACAGCAACATAACAGCAGTTGTCTGCTTGTATTGGCAGACTAGGAAACTTGGACAAACCTTCATGCAGAGAACGCTCAGAAAATCTGGGCAATATGTAAAAATTATCTGGAACTAGAGATGTTCCAAGACAGGGAAGAACTGCAGGACCTAGTCTGAAAAATAAAAGGAAATCCAGAGAAGTCAGTCTGGCATGTGAGGCTACTTTTACCCAGACTCTGGGGTCTGAGCCAACTCCAGTATAGGTGGCTGACAGGTGTGAAACTTAACAGACCTTTTGACAGACTGTCTTGCAGATAGGAAAAAAAATTGGTTCAGGACCCACCAAGATGGAGGGACTAGCAAATCCCTAATTTGGGGGTTGGGACACTTAAGGGACATAACCTTATCCTAGGAGTAAGGTTGAATCAAAAATAAACCAGTCCTCACAGGGACCAGGAGCCATATTTGACCCATCCACCCTGATCAGATTAAGGTGATCGTGGATTTCTAAGGGCTGCTACCTTCCAGTAAGAAATAAATTAAATCCTCTCTAAAGTAAGATACCATTATGCTAAGCCTCAAATTAACCCTAGTTTTTTTTTCATATGCAATACCTGGTACTCAATCAAAAACAACCATACATGCAATAGGACCTAGAAAATAGTTATCAGACACAGACTTTACAATAACTATCCTTAATATATTCCAAGTATTTAAAGCCAAAATGGAAAATTCTAACAATCAACCAGAAACTACTTTAAAAAGATGGAAATAAAGACACTAAAAAATACAGTACTAAAACTAAAAACTATAATAACTACAATCTTTAAATAAATGGAAGGTTTTAACAACAGATCAAATACAACTGAAAAGTTAATTGGTAAACTACAAAATAAGTCAGATGTCCAGAACAAAGCACTGAAAGATAAAAGGATGGAAAATAGAAAAAAGAGTATACAATAAATCAAGACTTATTGCATGAGACTTACTACATGAGAAAAGGTCTAAGTAATATAACTCTGGTCACAGAAGGAGAAGAGAAAGAGAATGGAGGAAGAGCAATATTTAAAAGCATTTTCCAAAACTGCTGAAACACAAAAAAAGCACAAATTCAAGAAGCACTTACTATGACTATCAAGCAGAATAAATACCATATAATTTTTTTAAAATATCTTACCTACTCATCAGAAAAAAAAAAAGTGATGATTAACAAAAAAGAGGGGTCTTTGAATAAAAACAAGAAAAACTATAGAAGCAACAACAGAATTCACGAATCTGACTTCCCATCAGAGGCAGCACAAGCCTGACAATAATGTAACAATATCTTTTTTTTATTGGAGTATAGTTGCTTTACAATGTCATGTTAGTTTCTGCTGTACAATAAAGTGAATCAGTTATACATATATCCACTCTTTTTTAGATTTCCTTCCCACTTAGGTCACCACAGATCACTGAGAAGAGCTCCCTATGCTAAACAGTAGGTTCTCATTAGTTACCTATTTTATACATAGTGGTGTATATATGTCAATCCCAATCTCACCATTCGCCCCACCCCGCCTTTCCCCTTGGTAACCGTAAGTTTGTTCTCTACATCTGTGACTCTATTTTTGCTTTGCCAATAAGTTCACCTGTATCATTCTTCTAGATTCCACATAAGCGATATTATACTATATTTGTTTTTCTCTTTCTGACTTACTTGTCTCTGTATGACAGTCTCTAGGTCCATCCACATCTCTGCAAATGGTACTATTTCGTTCCTTTTTATGGCTGAGTAATAGTCCATTGTATATACATATACCACATCTTCTTTATCCATTCCTCTGTTGACGGACATTTAGGTTGCTTCCATGTCCTGGCTATTGTAAATAGTGTTGCAATGAACATCGGGGTGCATGCATCCTTTCGAATTCTGGTTTTCTCTGGATATATGCCTCAGAGTGGGATTGCTGGGTCAAATGGTAGCTCTATTTTTGGTTTTTTAAGGAACCACCATACTGTTTTCCATAGTGGCTGTACCAATTTACATTCCCCCCAACAGTGCAGGAGGGTTCCCTTTTCTCCACACCTTTTCCAGCATTTACTGTTTGTAGATTTTTTGATGATGGTCATTCTGACCAGTGTGAGGTGATACCTCATTGTAGTTTTGATTTGCATTTCTCTAATAATTAGTGATGCTGAGCATCTATCTTTTCATGTGCTTTTTGGCCATCTGTATATCTTCTTTGGAGAAATGTCTATTAGATCTTCCCCTCCATTTTTTGATTGGGTTATTTGTTTTTTTGATGTTGAGCTGTATGAGCTGTTTATATATTCTGTTGGTTGCTTCATTTGCAAATATTTTCTCCCATTCTGAGGGTTTTTTTGTTTTGTTTATGGTTTCCTTTGCTATGCAAAAGCTTTTAAGTTTAATTAGACCCCATTTGTTAATCTTTGTGTAACGATATCTTAAAAGTGCTAAGAAAATAACTGCCATCCTAAAATCCTACACCCAGGTAAAATATGCTTGAAAAATAGTGAAATCAAGATATTTTTCACACAAACAATAACTGAGAGAATGTTTCAGTAGACTTTAACTAATGGCAATGTCTATACACAGAAGGAAAATGATCCCACATGAAGCTTAAAGATGCAGGAAGATATGAAGAGTAACAGGAACAGCAAACATGTGGGTAAGTTAAATGAGTATTTACTATATGAAATATTAAAAATTTTGTTTTGTAAGATTTAAAATATCTATAAATTAAAATTCACAATAATAATAGCATAAAGTTGAAAGGGGAAATATATACAGTATTCTAGGGTCTCTGTTTTAACCAGTAAGTGATGAACGTTCTCATTTTATACTTGTTATGTCAAGCATGTTTAGGTAAATCTCTTGAGTAACTACTATAATTATCATCAAAAATATAACTATAATAATCATAAACACATAGCAAGCTAATATAAATAGAAAATGAAATAATAAAGAAATTATAAATCCAAAAGAAAGGAAGAAAGGAGAGAACATGGAATACTATAGGTGAGATAAATATAAAGCAAATACAAGAGTGTAGATTTAAACCAAAATATATCCATAAATACATTAAAAGGCAAATGTATAAAATGCTCCAATTAAAAGAGAAACATTATCAGACAGGATAAAAACCCAAAACCCCAAAATATTACCTACATGACACAGATTGAATATGATCATACAAAATGGTTGAAAAGATGGAAAAAGAAATACTATGCAAATACTAACCAAAATAAACTGGTATAGCTAAATTAATATCAAAGTAGAATTTAAGGCAAAAATCATTCATTGAGATAAAGAGGAATATCTCACAATGATCAACATATTCAATTAACCAGGAAAGTATATCATTTCAAATTGATATATATAGGTATTAACATAGCCAGTTACCACTGAACTAGGTTCAAAGTGATGAGAAAAGAATGTCCCTGGCTTCACAGGATCATCTTAAATGAAAACAAGTAAAAGATGAAGGGGAAGCAAGATGACAGGACATGAGGTAAGTCATGGAGATAGAGAGGAAAGAGATGGAGAGAGAGAAACTAAAAAAGAGAGCTGCATATGAAGAAAAAAACATGTAGGAAAAATGAAATAGACGAGAGAAAGGAGAAGGAACAAAAGAACAGAGAGAAAACAACTGGAAGTAAATTGAAATTGTTTTGAGAGAAAAAGTATGGAGTCAAAGAGATTCCACAAAGGAAGCCCATCTCCTTCAAGGAAGCTCAGCTTTTCACCTCCCAGGATCAGAGCTTCCTGTGGCACATAGTGACACCTGCCATAAGGCTTCTGCCTTCATTGATTTCAAATATCAAACTCAGTAATAAAAAGAGGAACAGTCATGACAATGACCCACCCTTCTGGCTTCAGAAATTGCATACAAATATGGTACTCTCCATGCCACAAGAGCAAGAACAATCACTCATTTCCTGTCTTCTTGGAAAAGCCAGTAAGTCACAGATCACCTAGCCATGACCCACCCCAGCCAGACTGCCGGGAGCCCAGTCCTGCTTGGAGTCCTATCAAGAATAAGACCAGAGAGGAACTAAAGCCAGGCAAAACTCAACTAAACCCTGAACTCTATTTTTGAACCCATTTTCCTATTTCCCCCCAATGGGAGTTGACTCCTGGGTGAACACAACAAGGAAGACTGTTTGGAAGCAAATGTGTATTTGCTCTTCTCCATCTGCACTGAAATGCTCCGCTCTGTTTTGTTGTGCTTTAGTAACAATTTTGAAAATACTGGTACCCAAGACCTTCATCTGTAAGAATTCTATTTAGCCCACTGACATAGTATTTGTAAAAATTAGGGGATCTTGGAGGAGTAATTCATTATTCAACCAATAATGATGATACAACAGTGAGCAAAGAAGACATCACCCTACCTTAATAGAGCTTACATTCTAGTGGAGACAACATAAAAAGTTGAACAAAAGACATACAACTTGTGATAAGAAATAGGACAAAGAATAACTGGGGAGAGAAGAGAGCCATCTCCAGAGAGGGTGGCAAGGGAAGGTCTTCCTAAGGAGGTGACATCTTGATGAAGTGTAAAGCATGAGAGGAACCAGCCATATTTCAGCCCAAGAAAGCTTTTAGGAAGAGGAAAATGCGTGAGAGAAATCTGAGGTGGGCAAGGACTTCTTGGTGTTTAAACACCAGGAGCCAAGTCCAGGGTTGGCTGTTGCTTGCTGGAGGTGCAATAGCAGGGGCAGTCAGGGCAGAGATCATCCAGAGGCTACAGGCGAAGGTCAGGGGTTTGGCTTTTATCCTACCAGCCATGGAAAGCTTCTAAAAGCTTTTAAGTAGTAGAGTGACTTGATCCATTAAGGAACTTGCAAAAGACACAGCCCTCAAGGACAGCTGCAGGAGGAAGTCTGTGAAACTCAAAGGAGAACTTCTGACTAAGAGTCGCTGGCACCAGAGACAGGAGGTAAGCAAAGCCCAAGAGCTTCCCTGCCCTGGGGCTCCAAAAGCCCAGCCTTCACTTGTCTGAAATGGTCCAAGAGGGATGGATGTTCCTTAGGGAGGGCAGGGCCTGGACTACGTGACTACGAGGTTGTTTTTATGACTATAATTACACTGTTGGGGTTAATCCCAGACCTAATGTTGTAACAGTATTTCTGAGCATTGATATTGTCCAAAGGTGGGCAGCTAGGTCTCACCCAATAAGAAGATACTACAGGGAGAATTCAGTTAACCTATGGACCTCAACCAAGAGAACCAAACACAAGCCAAGCTGGAAGAGAGAGACAGGAGATTTTGCTGTTGTTAAGATTTTGACCAATATTTCTCTGGTGTGGCCCATGACTCATCTGCATCAGAATCACCTAAAGGACTCATTTAAAATGCAGATTCATCCAATCCAGACCTTCTGAATCAGAATGTGTCTTTGAGTTTGGCAGGGACTTTCTATGGCAAATGCATTCCTGCCTAACTGTTAGCATGATATAATGTAAAGGTAGACAAACACTATCAGTTATATGCTGTGATTTTCTAGACCCCTACAGAACCCTGAGCACCCTTCTTATTTTCATGAGCCACAATTTTAATTTACAAAAGTATGAATATTTGAATCCAGATATACAATGTATTCTGTTAAGAAATATAAGTTGCTTAAATATATTTTTGTTGTTTCTTAACATCTTTATTGAGGTATAACTGATATACACTAAACTCTAAATGTTTACAGTGTATAAATTTTGACATATACACTCTTGAAACCATCACTACAATCAAGATAGTGTTTCCTCATGCCCCTTGATAATCCTACTCTCCTACCTCTCCCCACCTTCACCTCATTCCCAGATAACCACTGATATGCTTTCTATCACTATAGAAATTATTTTCTATAATTTGTTATAAATGGAATCATATAGCATATCCTCTTTTTTCATCTGGCTTCTTTCACTCAGAATAATTACTCTGAGATTCATCCATGTTGTAGATATCAATAGTTTATTTTTATTCCTGAGTAATGGTCCATTGTATGGATATACCACAATTTATTTATCCATTCAACTGTTCATGGACATTTGAGTTGTTTAGATTTTTTGGCAACTACAAAAAAGAGCTGCTATGAACATTCTTAGACAAGTCCTTACATGAACACATGCTTTCATTTCTCTTGGATAAATACCTAGAAGTAGAATGGATGGGTCATCTGGTAGATGTAAGTTTAACCTTTTAAGAAACTACCAAACTGTTTTCAAAACAGTTTTATCACTTTACATTTCCATCAGCACTGTATGAGAGTTCCAGTTGCTACATATCCTGCCAGCACTCAATATGATCAGTAACTTTTATTTTAGACATTCTTTTAGATGTACTATAGTATCTCATTGTGGTTTTAATTTGCATTTCCTTTATAACTAACAATGTTGACCAATAAGCATGGACTTAACTGGTCATCAATATATACTTTTTTTGGTAAAATGTCTATTTAAATCTTTTACCCAAGGGGAGAAGGATTATCTTCTTATAAATGAATGCTGAGATTCTTTAAATGCTCTGGATACAAGTCCTTCATCAGATGTGTGATTTATAAATATTTTCTCCCTATCTGTAATTTGTCTTTTCATTATCTTAAGAGTGACTTTAGAAGAGCAGAAGTTCTTAATTTTGGTTAAATCTGATTTGTCAATTTTTTTTCTTTTATGAATCATGCTTTTGATTCATATGTTAGTGAAATCTAAGAAATCTTTGCTTAACCCTAGGTCAAAAGATGTCCTGCTTTCTTCTAGGTTTTTATTTTTTCAGGTTTTATATTTAGGTCTATGATCCACTTGAAGCTAATTTTTGTATATAGTGTACAAAGTGTGAGTTGAAGTTCTTTTTGTCTTTCTGTTTTTTTCATATGGATGTACAACTGTCCCAGCACTATTTATTGAAAAGAATATTCTCTTACCACTGCATTGTCTTTGAGCCTTTGTTAGAAATCAATTGACATATGTGTATCTGTTTCTCAACTCTATTCTGTTCCAATGACCTACCTATTTATCTTTATGCCAATATCACACTGTCTTGATTATTGCACCTTTACAATAAATCTTCCAACATTATTCTTCTTTTTCAAAATTTTATTGGGTATTCTAGGTCCTTTGCATTTCCATATAAACAAAAGAATCAGCTTTGTCAATTTCTACAAAAAAAAAAAAAGTCTGTTGGGATTTTGATTGGACTTATAGATGGATCATTGGAAGAGGATCTTAAAAATACTGACTCTCTTGATCCATGAGCATGGTACATTTCTCCAGTTATTTGTGTCCTCCTTAATTTCTTTCTTAATTTCTCTTAGCCTTGTTTTGTAGCTTTTAGAGTACAGGTCTTGCACAACTTTTATCATATATGTCCACAGTATTTCATAGTTCTAATGCTATTATGAATTTTTTACTTCAATTTCTGATGGTTTGTTGCTAGCATATAGAATGTAATTGAATTATGAATATTGATCTTTTATTCTGCAGCTTTCTTAAATTCATTTATTAGTTCTAGTAGCTTTTTTATAGTTTTATGGGATTTTTATACATAGGCAATTATATCGTGCACAAATATACTTTTACTTCTTCCTTTCTTATATGGAGGTCATTTTTCTTTTTCTTGCCATACTGTACTTCCCAGACCCTCCAAAAATGTTAAAAACATAAGAATGGACATCCTTGTCTTGTTCTTGAGCTTAGGGAAAAGCATTCAGTCTGTTATCATTAAATATGATGTTAGCTGTAGGTTTTTCAGAGATGCCCACTATTGTCAGGAAGTTTATTTATATTCTTAGTTTACTGGGTACTTATACCAGAAATGCAGTTGAATTTTGTCAAAACATTTTGGGTTTGTTCTGTTTTGCATCTATTGAAATGATCATATCATTTTTTAATTTTTATATTTAAACTGTTAAACTGGTGAATTCAATTGTTTGATTTTCAAATGTTAATTCAACATTGCATTCCTGAAATAAACACCACTTGGTCATGATATATTATCCTTTTATACATGATTGGATTTGACTGCTAAAATTTTGGTAAGAATTTTGTATCTATGATCATGAAGACCACTGCTCTGTAGTTTGCTTTTCCTGGAATGTCTTTGTCTGGGTATGGTATCACTGTCATGCTGTCTCATAGACTGAGTTGAAGAATATTTTCTTCAATTTTCTGTAAAAGTTTATATAGAATTGTTATTATTTTTCTTCCTTAAATGTTCAGTAGAATTTCTTCATGAAGCCCCATGGCCCTGGAGTTTCTTTGTGAGGTTTTAAACTAAAAATTCAATATTTCATATAGGGTCATTCATATAGGGTTATTAAGGTTATCTATTTCTTCTTGAATGAGCTTTGGTAGTTTATATCTTTGAAGAAATTTGTCCATTTAATGTAACTTGCAGAATATATTTGCATAACGTTCTCCTTTACTACCCTTTAAATATTTGTAAAATCCATAGTGATATTACCTCTCTCACTGCTGATACTGGTTATTTGTGTCTTCTTTTTTTTTTTCTCTTATCAGTCTTATTAGAGATTTATCAATTTTATTGACTTTCTCAAAGAATCAGCTTTTGGTTTCATTTATTTTTCTGTATTATTTTTCTGTTATCTTTTAAATTGATTTCCATTATGATGTTCAATATTCCTTTCCTCTCCTTACTTTGGGTTTCATTTGTCCATTCTCTTTTTAAGTTCTCAAGGTGGAAGTTGAGATCATTGGTTTGTAACCTTTTTTTTCTTTTCTAATATGGACATTTAATACTATAACTTTCCCTTTAAGACTATGTTAACTGCTTCTCACAAATTGTGATATATAGTTTTTTCATTTTTGCTCAATTCAAAATACATTTTAATTTTCCTTTTGATTACTTCTTTGGCCCATGAGTATTTTTATATATGCTTTTAATTTTCAAATATTTGGGGATTTTCAAAATAACTTTTTGTTATTTGGATTAATTTACTTCCTTCATTGTCAGAGGACATACTTTGAATCCTGTTAAATTCACTGAGGCTTGTTTTATGGTCTAGAATATGGTCTATGTTGGCCTATGTTCCATGTGAACTTGAAATGAATGTGTTTTCTGCTGTCATGGGGTTGTGTGATCTATAAATGTCAATTAGAACAAATTGGTTTATAGTGTCATCTAAGTCTCCTCTATCCTTACTGATTCTCTGTCCATTTGTTCCATTAAGTACTGGGAGACAGGAGTTGAAATTTCTGACTATAATTGTGTATCTATTTTTGCTTGCAGTTCTCTCAGTTTTTGCTTCTTGTACGTTTAGGATAATATCCCATTGAAGAACTGGCATTTTTATCACTGTGAAATGGCACTCTTTATTCCTGGTAATACTCTTTCTTCAGAAATCTACTTTTATCCGATATTAAAACAGCCACTCCTGCAGGAGAACTCAATGTTAAAGTTAGAAGAAACTGGATCCCTCACCCTGGATCTCATAGTTGGTAGAGCTCACATTGGGGTCTTGGCTCCAAGAACAGTGTCCCAAGTACATCAAGGTTTGAAGTGGGTGAAATGTCTGCATATACAAAGAATATCTCTGGAAGGACACTCAGAGTGTGTGTAACTGTGGCTGCTTCTGAAAAGGGGAAATGGGTGGCCAGGGAACAGGGATGAGAGGGAGATTTGATATTCACTGAATACCTTTTGTACCTTTTGAATTTGTACTATGTATATGTTACCTAATTTATGTTTAAGAATTCAAAAAAATTTTTAAATAAAATAGCCACTCTTGCTTTTTTTTTGGTTAGTGTCAGCATGATATACCTTTTTCGGTATTTTTACTTTTGACTTATTTGTGTCTTTAATGTGCATTTCTTATAGGCAATATAGAGGTGGGTCTTGATTTTTTAATCAAATCTGACAATTTCTGCCTTTTGATGGGAATTTTTGGACCATTTACATTTACTGTGATTAATGATATGGATGGATTTTAATCTACCACACTGCCATTGGTTTTCTATTTGTCCCATCTGTTCCCTTTTACTTCTTTCACACCTTCTTCTGGATTACTGAATATTTTCATGATTCCATTTTATTTGCTTTTTGGCTTATTAGTGATAACTATTTTTTGTTATTTTAGTAGTTTCTTTAGAATTTACCTTATTCATCTTTAACTTATCACAGGCTACCTTTGAGTGATATGATACCACTTCACATATATGCTACCTTACAACAATAGAGTTCCATTTCCCACTAACCTCTTCAAATCTAACAGAAAATTTTATCCACTGTTTCTTCAAGTATTTTTTTCTGTCCTGCTTCTCTCTCTTCCCTTTTAAGGACTCTACTTACACATATATTAGACCACATGGAGTTGTCTCACAGTTCACAGGTGTTCCGTTTTTTTTGTTAGTTTGTTTGTTTGTTTTTTTAATTTTATTTATTTATTATTTATGGCTGTGTTGGATCTTCGTTTCTGTGCGAGGGCCCTCTCTAGTTGCAGCAAGCGGGGACCACTCTTCATCGCGGTGTGCGGGCCTCTCACTATCGCGGCCTCTCTTGTTGCGGAGCACAGGCTCCAGACGCGCAGGCTCAGTAATTGTGGCTCACGGGCCCATCCGCTCCGCGGCATGTGGGATCTTCCCAGACCAGGGCTCGAACCCGTGTCCCCTGCATTGGCAGGCAGACTCCCAACCACTGCACCACCAGGGAAGCCCCAGGTGTTCTGTTTTTGTTGTTGCTGTTTTCCAGTCAGTTTTCCTCTCTGTGATTTATTTTCTGTAGTTTCTATTACTATGTCTTCAGGTTCACAGATGTTTTCTTCTGCAATGTTTTATCTGTTGGTCATCTCATCCAGTATATTTTTCATCTCAGACACTGCAGTTTGTATATATTCCATGTCTCTACCTAACATGCTCAATAGTAATGCTAGTTTCTTAAATTTATAAATTTAAAGCAGCTACAACTATCTTAGGGTTCTTATCTATAAGTTCTATCATCTGTGTAATTTCTTAGTTGGTTTTGACTGACAGACTTTTCTCTTCATTATGGGTCATATTTTCCTGCTTCTTTGCATGTCTATTCATTTTTTATCAGATTACTAGACATTGTGAATTTTACCTTATTGGCTACTGGATATATTTATATTCCTATAACTATTTTGAGATTTTTTTTTCCCGTGACACAGTTAAGTTGCTTGGAAACAGTTTGATTCTTTTAGGTCTTATTTGTTTAAAAGCTTCCTTGGGTGGGTTCAACATTTAACCTTTGCCTAATATTCTCCACTACTGACACAAAACTCTTTTGAGTATTCTCCTCAGTGTCCTGTGACTTCTACGGTTTTCTACTCTGGATGATGAAAACAGAAACTATTCCTGCCCCTGTGTGATTTTCAAAGGTATGTTTCCTCTAATCCTTTTAGATGATCCTTTCTGTAGCCCTGTGTAGCATTCTCACATGCATGATTAGTACCACTCAATTAACAATGTGATGGAACCCTCTATAGATCTCTGGAGCTTTTTCTCAATGAAGATCTCTCCATTCCGCTACTCTGCCCTGTGAACTCTAGCCTCTCTGCCTCCTTAGACTTCCAGCTGTGTATTCTAAACTCAGAAAAACTGCTGGGATCCACTGGGTTCTCCTTCCCTGTACCTGTGGAAACTCTCTTTAGACTTAAGCAGGAGTGACCACAGGTTTTCCGTACTTCAGGGATACTGTCCTTTGTTGCCTTATTACTAATGACTTGAAAGCCATTATTTCATATATTTTGTCCAGTTTTACAGTTGTTTGGGTGGGAGGGTAAACCCTGCCCCTGTTATTCCATCCTGATTGGAAGAGGAAATCCTGAAAATACCTTTATCACAGCACTTCCTACATCTGTTTATATAACTGACCCTCACAAGACCATACCTTCTTTGAAGCAAAGCAACACACTTTACTCACCACAAAACATATAAAATACATTCAACTGGTATTGATCGAACTGAGTTATTATGGTAGAGTATGTCTCAGTAACTCCCACTCTAGCAATAGCATGGCGAGACAACTCCCTCTTGTCTAATCTAGGGTATGAGAATATGCAGTTCCAGGTTCTGATCCCACCTCCATCACTGACAGGCCTGTATCATTTTGGACAAAGTACATAATCTCAATAGGTCTCAACTGTGAATTAAATATAACTGCCCTTGCTAATTTCACAAGATTGTTGGGATGAACTTTTTAAGGGATAAAAATCAGCCCAACAAAAAGGTTATCAAAAGCAATAACAAGAATCTCCCAGGGATCAGCTCGGTGCTTTGTGACCACCTAGAGGGGTGAGATAGGGAGGGTGGGAGGGAGATGCAAAAGGGAGGAGTTATGGGGATATATGTATATGTATAGCTGATTCACTCTGTTATAAAGCAGAAACTAACACACCATGGTAAAGCAATTATACTCCAATAAAGACGTTTAAAAAAAATTAAAATAAAAAGAATCTCCCAGGGAGCCTAAGAAATGACCATATCTGGAAATACGTTTTTGAAGCTAATATGATTTAATATTCATAAACATTACATTCCAGAAATGTAAAATGCTGGAACTAGAAAGGATCCTTTCACATTTTACAGATAGGCGAACTGAGGCCCAGAGAAGTTAGGTGATCTGTGCAAGGTCACACAGACAGTCAGTGGCAGAACTGGGATTGGAGTGCTTCCTATCACAATGCAATATCTTTCAATTCAAACCATCACTTTCTTATTGTTTCCATTGATGATTATTTTTCACTTAGTCTTTGATTTCACAATCTCAGTGTAGTGCATTTCCATGGATGGAGTGGATTACAATGTCATAATTTTTTTTAAAAATTGTGAAATCCAAAGGTCACTTGCATAACTGTCATGGTAGGCAATAGGAGGATGATTTACAAATGCAAAAAATACTCAGCAGCAAAGGATTCTTCTGGTAGTTAATACCAATAGTATTCATTGTATGCTACATGCTGGAATTTGAAGCTGGAACACGCTTAGAGAAAGAAAACCCAAGAGCAACATGTTACTGTACATTAACGCATGCTCAGTGGGAGTAAAACGTCACTCTATCTTAGGGCCAACCCCTCACTGATCAAGACCAAGGGCTTAGCAGATGAAAGTAATGCATGGTAGGAACTGAAGGGAGAAGAAAAGCCCAAAGGAGATGATGCTGGGTGAAGTCTACTGAGTTCCCCCTACTGGAGAGGCATAGCTTACACCAAGGGAAAATCAGAAAACACAGTCCTCCAAAACACAATTCAGCACAAGTTCAAGAGGCCTCCCTGGAGCTAAGGTTAAGGGGCAGATGAAAATGGCAGAGCGCCTGTAAGTATCAGGCACTCACATTTTGCTTGACTTGTGCCAAAGATGCAACATGGTAAGAGTCCTCCCATTATAATTTTCTTGAGGACTTCAGCAATGTCCAGTGCATCATTTAAATAAACTCTCTGGTTTTCTGTTGATGGTGGAATGCAGTGACTCCCTTGCTCCTGAAAATTTCTTATAAACAGACCCTCTGCTAGAGGAGCCCAGCAAAGGGTTTGCACAGCCATTCACACTGTGGTCTTTGAAAACGTCCTGTCCCTTAGTTGTTCAGTGCACAACCTCGCAACTGTATGTTGCAGTTCTGCTTTGATATCTTGAGACATGATACATAGATACAGGAGTTATTTGGTGTTCCACATAATTTACTAGGGATCCAGTGATGATGTAAGACTTACCCGTTAGTTCAAACATCTAAACAAAAACATTTCTCTTTCTCTTTGGCCAGGATTTGGGTTTCCGATCTCTAGTTTCCAACATTGAAAAACAATATGAGGCTGGCTAATTAGAAAAAGATCTTCGTTCAGAGGTAGGTAAAAAGCACATATTTAAAGTTTAAGGAAAAGAAACCACACTGGGATATAGATAAGTATATTTGTGTATTTGTGTATCAGTCAGGATAGGTTAGATTATGCTGCAGTCGTTTAAAAAAAAAAAAACTTCAGTGGCGTAAAACTACAAAGGTTTATTTCTTGTCCATGCTATACACCCATGGCAGATCAACTGGGGGCTCTCACCGCAAGATCCAAGCTTATGAAGCAGCCACGAACTGAAACTTTGCCAGCAAATGTGACAGAAGGAAAAGAGAATACTAGGTTCTCAGAGCTTTCACCTGGAAGTGACACACATCGGCTTTAGTTAACATGTACGACCAAAGTCAGTCACGTACCAGTGGCCAAGAAACAGAGTTCTTCCCACAAGGCAGGAAACTGGCAATTGTCAAATAATTAGTCTTTCACAGCATGGAGAGAAAAGGTTTCAGAGAAGTCAATCTAGGAGGAAGGTGGCCTAATACTGAAGAACAAGATATGCTGTTATTTATTCACCCAAGCTTTCATTACTCTTTGCCAGGCATCAGGTAGTGTTGCTGCAGGACCTGTGCTCCACCCACTATGCTATGGAGCCCGCCTAAAAAGCCATCTCCTTATCTCACCAGAAGGACCTAGTGAGGAAGCAGGGAAGCATATGGAATCAGAAGGGAAACAAGAGTGAGAGAAGGACACGGCCTCACCCAGGAGAGGCAAATGGGACCAGTCACAACATTCTGAACAAATAAACAGACCAGTGCTCAACAAGAAACTACTAGATCTTGCTGAACGAGGCAAGAGGAAACCTGGAAGGAAACAGCAGAGGTTGGAGGAAGGAGAGCCCAGGGAACTACCAAAAGCACAGCACTGAGGGACGTTTGAGGAGGAGGGAAGACATCATAGGAGACACAAAGTCTGC
This sequence comes from Eschrichtius robustus, assembly GCF_028021215.1. Lineage (NCBI taxonomy): Eukaryota > Metazoa > Chordata > Mammalia > Artiodactyla > Eschrichtiidae > Eschrichtius > Eschrichtius robustus. The sequence goes on from NC_090838.1 coordinate 51,488,336, forward strand.
ATTGAGGCCTGTCCCCAGATGCCAGCCATCCACTGCCCTCAGGCAGGAGTCTTCGAACACAGACACTGTGCCACGCTCACCTGCAGACCAGCGCGCTTCCTGGCAAAGCCGCGGGCCCCTCCACAGCCAGACGCCCCCCTGGGACAGCCACCATCTTCCTCTCCCTTTCCCATCCTGAATGGCAATTAGGAGAAGGTTAACTGAGTGTCTTTCTCCCAGGAATCCACTTTTCAAAATCACAGTGTTAGCAAAAGAAAATCCCAGCTTAGGCTAACAGGTAGGAGCATGGTGCGGCCCTGGGAGCTGCTGTTGGAAGTGGGGAGATTGGGCGAATCTTCCCAGCGGGAGGTTAATACTCATCATTCGGAGTTGCAGCTGAGGCCCATTTGAGTGACAGGCTGCTGGGAGCTGAAAGAGCCGCTCGGATCCCAGAACTGCTGGCATGTGGGTTTGAAAGAGATTTATTTCAGGATAATTAGCTGGGAGTATTAAAGGTGGCCAGGAAGATCCGCAATTACTGTTTAGCAAACAGAAAGGAGACACACGCATGCAAAAAAAAGCCCAAAATCAAATTAAAAGACCGAAATTTTTCTCCACTTGAAAGTTGTTAAATAATTGAAAAAAAAGCTCAGAGCAACTTTATCGTATTCAGACACACATGCAAAAGTGTCAGAGAGGAAGGAAGGGAAGAAAAGGAGGGAAAGAATGGAGTCTTGGGTGCACAGCTGATGGGAAAAATACTCTCTCCAAGGCTGGGTATTTGGGTATGCAGAATCTTATGACAAATTGTTCTCATATCGAAAGGGAACTTTTCGTACTTCTTTTCTTTGTTGCTCCTTTTACTGACACAAAAAGACCCATGCCAACACTAGCGTTCCTTCAGCTTAAAAAAAAATCAGCTCAAATCAAATCATACTAAAGTGCAAGTATCTGAAACAAGAAGTTTCACAATTCCTTGATATTTGTAAAGAATATATGAAAGAAAGAGGAAGGGAGGGAGGAAAGCAAGGGAGGGAAGAGGAGGCCCTGCTCCTTCACCCTCTGTGCCCTCGAGGAATTAGCACCTTCCTCTGGGGCCAGAGGAACTGACACCCCCTCACCTTCTAGATTCAGAGGGTTGGGATATTTCACCCTCTCCTTTTCCACTTTTCCACCCTGGCTGGAGACAAGGTTGTCCGAAAAGGAAGACAGTACTCTTGTACCTCATTTTATCATGAGGGGACCAAGTAGAGAATTTTCTAAGATAGCCCTGTCAGTGAGAGCCTTGTTCCTAAACTGGGACAGCCAAAATGAGTGGCATCTTCCTCTCCATTTCTGGTTAGCCAAACGGGTCAATAGAGCCTCATCCCTTCACACCATTTCACTCTGAAAAACTCCAGAGGGGCCCAAAAGGTCCCCATCCACTCTCCAAGTTCACTCACTGGAGATACATTCATTCCTTAGCTTTTAAATGTTCACTCTCAGGTGTTTCCCCATAAAAAGGCTCCTTGGAGAATGGACTTTTTAAGTTTTTATGAGCTAACATCTTGGCCCAGAGTCTTTCAAAAGCCTTCGGAAATAAATGTCAGGCCCCCAGTGGAGGGATCTGAGGAGAGAGGGGTGGGAATAGCGTGAAGAAGGAAGGCAAGGGTGGCCTCCCAGGTTCCACCTTCTCCCACCTGGTCAAGCGCGAATACCGCACTAACTGCTCAGTGAGGCTGGCAGCTTTACAAAGGAAGACCAGGTCTCTGACCATGCGTGTTTACATCTTGCTGAAAAGATCTGTAAAATTTTAAAACAATGGTTTATATTATTTATGGCAATATATATATAGTAAAAGTCCAAAAGCATGCAGGGCAATGATACATACAAGCTTGTCAAACGATTGGAGCCTGGGACGTTAGCTCTGTCAAGTCTTTATTCTTTACAAAAGGTAATAACTCCAAAGGGAAATAAGGAAAGGTAAACCGCGGGAGAATAACTAATAGAGGGAAGTCTGCTCTGCCACACGCTCATGTGTTCCAAGGAAGGTGTGGGATTAATCAGGGAATGTTGTGTTCCCATATACAAAAAGCCTCCATCTCTTACGGCTCCCCAAATTACGCCGCCAGGCCTGATTTCTCACCCTGTGAGGTCCTGTGGCTACAGAGAGAAGTCTCTTGTCCTTCAGGTCTTACTTTCTTTATAAGATCACAGGCTCCAGCAGGGACAACGGTTTCTTCTGTCTGCTCTAGATTCCCCACCAAGCCTATCACTGAGTGGGGCTCCTGTGGGCATGTGAAAGAATTCTGAGAGGAGACGAGGTTCAGTTTTCCAGGCAATTAGGAATAACTACTGAACATTAAAGGGTGTTCACTAGGGTACTGTTTATAATAAGAAAAAAATGGAAACAATCTAAATATCAATAGGAAATGGTATGAATTAAGGCACATCAGTAATACGGAATATTTTATAGAATATTTGAATGGGAGAGAGTTTTGGAAAGCTATTCAAGATGTAGTAAGTGAAAAATGCAAGTTCCACTCTAAAGACTTTAACATTCAAAACCTATACATATAGTACATTTACATTTTTCACAGAAATGATATCATTTATATTTATTTATATTTATTTAGCTGGAGGGCTATACATAATATCTCATTATTCTGACTTGTGTCTGCCCATTTCCCACGCCTGTGTTGTGCCGAGGTTCCAAACTCTCCACGTGGCCCCTGCAGCCATTGATCTGCTCTGGTCATTGCATTATCCAAAAGGCACAGGCATTTTTGTATGATCTTTGGGCAAGAGAGTCCTGGTAGAAGAGCCTCCTTGGGCACATGAGACCACTTATGTGCCCTGTCTTTGCTTAAGGAAAAGGTGAAGATGTGGACAAGGTCCCATCCCACAGAACCTATCCTTGGTCTTAGGGCATCTCCCTACCTACCCATCTCGGAACTTCTGCCTCTTTGCCATCCTACCCTGCCTCCAACCCCAAGTAATAATTCCATCAAGTCACTGGAGCTTTCAGGGAGGATGGAGGCAGACAATTTCTGCTTTGACTTTACAATACAAAGCTGACTGCCTTCTTGGAATTGGGAGAAGATAATAAAAGAACAATAGAACACAAATTAGTATCTCAATAAATTATCCTGCTATGGATGGATGGACTGATGAAAGGATAGGATAGAATAAAACATATAGAGTATTAGTCAGGGTTCTCCAGAGAAACATAACCAACAGGATGTGAAGAAAGAGAGGGGGGAGGAGATTTATTATAGATAATTGGCTCATGAGATTGGGGAGGCTTGGTAAGCCCAAAATCTGCAGGGTAGGCCAGCAGGCTGGAGACCCAAGAAAGTTGCAATTAGAATCTAAAAGCAGTTTGCTGGCAGATTCCTTCTTCCGGGAGATCAGTCCTTGTTCTATTAAGGCCTTCAACTTATTTGAATAAGGTCCACCCACATTATGGAAGGTAATTTGTTTTACTGGAAGTCCACCAATTTAAATGTTAATCTCATCCAAAACACACCTTCACAGAACATGCAGAATAATGTTTCACCAACTATCTATCTATGCACTGTGGCCCAGTCAAGTTGACACATATAATTAACCATTATAGATAGTTAGGTAGGTAGGTAGATAGACAGACAGACAGATAGATAGGCATGTAGCTACAGAAATACTTTATAGCTAGAAACAGAGATAGCGATACAGATAGAGATGGATGTACAGATAGAGACACAGATGTTAGAGATATACAGTCTCTGGAAGGATATACTCCTACAGTGGTTACTCTGGGGAGAACTAGGAATGTATTTCTTAACTGTTTAAGTTTTTTGCAGTGAGAATGTACTAATATATTATTTGTGGGTGTGTGTTTACTTTTTTTAAGAGAGAATAAAGATTCTGGAGGGAAAAAGGGGAAAAGAATGTTATTTATGCCTTCAAACTGCTGGCAAAGGAACCCTGCTATCCTCTGCTGCTTCTCTGTAGAAGGGGGTTAGCACTGCCATCACCTCTCAGATGCCAGATACAGTGTGAGGCACTGGGTGGAGAGATGTGAACACAACAGAGCAAGCCCTCAACTCGTGGAATCTACATTCACATTGTTTAACTCTAAGGCAACTCTGTGAGGTAGGTATTAATGCTCCAGTTTTGCAGATGAGAAAACCTGGGCTTCATGACGTTAAGAAAATGTCCCTAGGTCACACGTTTGTCAATCCTCACGTTCCTCTTGGGATGAACACTGGACTCCCTTCGCAAAGGGAGTCTGTGTCTTAGAAATCAGCACAACCACCATGTTGCCCTTTTCTCGAAGAGATTTCCATTTCCCTCCGGCAGCCCAGATAAACTTCCTGCTGCCTGCAGACCCCAGCCGAGGCTGGCGGCAGCTCCATCACAGGCGTGCCAAACGCAAATGAAGTTCGAAGGACAAACGCAGCCAGAAAGCATCAGAGCTTTCTATCCAGCTTCCAGACTTATTATTTCTTATTATTTCTCAAGAGCGTCCACTGCTCTTTTAAAAACAAGGGGCCTATTCTGTGAGCTGCTCAATGGTCTATTTTAAACTCATGGGCTGTGTTTGTTTACGTTCAATCCCAGGCCTTGCCCTTTGCAATAAACCGTCACTGGCATCGTGCAGAAAGCCAGTGGAGACTGCCATATCACTGTTTACAGCTTTCTCACTTGAAGAAAAGGAGTGGAAATCGAATATTTGCAATTGTCCCAATTCTGAGAGGGCCCTACAGAAGACAGATGGTGCCAAGCTGGTGAGTCTAAGAATTCCTGGGGCAGCAGTGAGTAGTATGTAGGTGCTGAAATGGAAGACAGAAAAGACACATACGCCAAGGAAAAGAATAAACGTGTTCATTTACCCAACAAATAGTTATTGAGCACCAACTATGTGCCAGGCACTGGTCTAAGTACTTGAATACAACAATAACCAAAACAAAGAAGCTGCCCTCTGGGAACGTACATTCTAGTGAGGGGAAGCTGACGATAATCAATAATTGATAATATATTATGCAACTTCTATTATACCAAGAATATGTTAACAGTAATAATAATAGTTAATAAACACATTGGAGAAACATCAGGTGCTTCACACAGAAACTCAAGACCTCCCTAAACAGAAGCCCAGGCCCTGATGTGACACTGGCCACTCATTCAGAAGTTGTAACATCTGAACTCTGAACACTGTTGGTCTGATTTTATCACCTCCTCAATCCTCCTTATCACCTTGGCCCAAATCTCCGCTCACCAAGGCTAGGCTCCAGCATGACTGAGAAGGAGGCCAGGGTGATCCTCAATGCCCTCCAGCCCCTTCTGGCCTTTCCCCCATGGCCAGGCTGCCATCTCCACACTGACACCCAGGAGACCCTCACTCTGCTGCTCTAGGATCCCTCACGTCAGGGAGAAAGCAGTTTGATACAAACACGTGTTTACAAGTGAATGGGCTCTTGTTTGCCTCTTGTAAGAATTTGCTTTCTAAATGCATGGCCCCCTAGGGCTTCCCTGGTGGTGCAGTGGTTAAGAATCTGCTTGCTAATGCAGGGGACATGGGTTCGAGCCCTGGTCTGGGAAGATCCCACATGCCGCAGAACAACTAAGCCTGTGCGCCACAACTACTGAGCCTGCGCTCTAGAGCCCACAAGCCACAACTACTGTGCCCGTGCACCACAACTACTGAAGCCCACGCGCCTAGAGCCCATGCTCCGCAACAAGAGAAGCCACCGCAATGAGAAGCCCGCACACCACAACGAAGGGTAGCCCCCCTAGAGAAAGCCCGTGCACAGCAACGAAGACCTGACGCAGCCAAAAGTAAATAAATTTTAAAAAACAAATTTATAAAAAAAAAAAAAAATGCATGGCCCCCTCTCTTGCAAGGGCAATCTTCACCCAAAAGCCTGCCCCAGTGGAGGAATTTTATACTTTGTGAAACCTGAATCAGCAAGATATTTTTAGGACAAGAGGACTTCTGGGGACTCTCCTGGGATCACATAAACCTCCATTTCTGCCTCCAGGTCTGCCCCTTGCAACCTTCATTTGCCAAATTTCAGAAGCATGTTCTTAAGGAACCAAGAGTCACCATATAAAATAGGAGTGGGGAGGGGGAGCAGAGGCAACAAGAAACAGACAGACATCAGAATACCTGCACATTGAGTAAGACATTTGTCAAGAAGGCCTTGCACACTCGGGGAGAAGGGATCCATTGTATATCTGATCCCACGGTCTGTGTAAAGGGCCCCGCGCTGCAGTGATGTTTTTGACAAGATCTGTGATTGATTTGCCGGTTCATTAATGAATGGACCTGGAACTGCACATTGCTTCGGCTCTAGAGAAAGCATATGATTACAGCATGTGTGGTGGCAAATGCTATAATTAAAGATGCAAAACAGGGCTCATTACACACCCATTTTCAGTGCTTGGAACTTTCTGAAACACTCTCTTTTTCAAAAGCACCATCTGCAGGTGATAAGCCTCAGGAGACTTTCCTCCACCCAGGACATATGAAAAAAAAAATTGAAATGAGTAGGATTGGGGCAACGGAGGGAGCTTCCAAATCTTTATAATGAAAAAAATATATACATGGGGCCTACCTTGACCAGTGGAAAAATAAAAGAAAGATGGCCACATCTCTCAGAATTGGGACCCACAGAGCTGGATCTTGAGAGTTAGGACAAAATGCTGGTTTGCATTCAGAAGGTGACACTTGCAAATTATATCATAGCTCTGAAAGATCGCATCTCAACAGTAGATCATTATAAGATAGAGTTTGTCCTCTGATACTGGGTTCACAGCAGCTTCTACTGAGCCATTAAAAAATATATTAACTATAATCATAACAAAGACAAAAACACCATCATGAATGTATAGCATACCTTCCCCACCAACAGCACCACGTAAATTGCCTGGATGTGCCTGACATCTCTGAGTTAGAGCAGGTAGAGGAAATGGTCCTTATTTTCCAGGTGGGGAAAGGAAGGTAATGAGGCACAGAGAGGTTAGGTGAGCTGCCCAGGGAGAAGGAGCAGGTCAGCAGCCAAATCAGGACAAAAACTAGCACTCCTGATTCCTTATTCAGTGTTCATTCTCTTCAGGCTGCACTGTCTCAGAAATGTCAAACACATTATGCAAGAATATCGGGAGTCTGTGTTGAGGCAGAAAAGACTTGGTTTCCAGTTAATAAAATTATCAGTACTTGCACAGCACAAAAATGCTCTCCCCAGCTGAGTGCACACTTTGGAGTAGGCCCTGGGAGCCCAGGTACCCACCAAGTGGCACACTGCTTTAAACACTGGTTAACAGTGAAGCTGTGAGATGCGGCTCCAATCACCCCACCCCTTTCAGGACACTTGATTAATTGCGAGCCTGAAGGAACCTCTGCATTTGCAGAGGCCTATTGCAGGGTGGAGGAAGAGGGGGCACTGACGCTGGAAGCTCCTACCTGACTAGTCTTATTTTTGCCCTTTCTTGATCCTAAAAATATAAAAGGGTGGAGTGAGAAGTGTAAATAGAAAAAGGAATGTCACACTTTATAGCTGCAAATCCATGCACAGCCAGTAAGAATGCAAATTCCAACCAGGCTGGGCTGGGAACACCTCATTATGAACATCCAGGCCCTTTGGTCCTCTGCAGGAAGGCATTCTAAAGGGCACTGGGATGTGGGCCACTTGTGTGCAAACTGCATACACTCGTGTACAGACATCACACAGATTACTATTTTCTGTAATTGTGTAAGGAGACATTTGCAACACTGAACTAGAAGAAGATAATTTCATGAAACCATAGAATCTCTCTGTCCAGGGAGAAGAATTCAGGTCATTGGTCAGCACCTCTGGCTTCAGCCCACCTGGAGAAGCATTTTTAAAGACCTCCAGAAGGAGAGGTATTAAAACCCCCTCAGTCGTCTCTGGGAGAGCCCAACCACTTCATCACCATTAGCTTCTTTCTTAAGGAGAACTTACATCCTTTCAACTGTGGCTTAAGGCAGCTACCTCTATCCTATCATTTCCAGAAGCACATTTACTTTCTTTTGGCAAATTCCTATTTTTCCCTTCAGTACTGGTGGCAACCAAGAACTACTGAGTAGTAAGAGGCCGACATGCAGATTTATGTGAAAACAAATCACAGATAAGGATCTTTTACTACAATCTAGACTTGTATTTTTACCTGAAGTTGATAATAACAGTTTAAATTACAGGCTCATACCTGAGTGGACTTATGAGAAAACTGCTTATTTCTGCCTAAAATGACCAGTTGGAACTAAAACTACAAGTTTAATAGTGGCTGCAGAGTTTGGGGCATTTGATTCCAGCACAAATTAGTATTTCTGGTGTATACCTGAAATAAAACTGAAGATCCTAAAATTAAAGGTTCAATTAACACTTTGCTAAGGCCACTAAAATATCCAGTGTGCCCCTCACGGGTCTCATATCCTTGTTGTAGAAATCGAAAATCTAGGGTTTTGATCCTAGCATAAGCACTAATTTGCTGGACAACCCTGGAAAAACCACTTAACCTCTCTGAACTTGAGTTGTTTTTCTATCCGTGAAGTAAAGGTAGTAGAACAGATGATCTCAAAAGGAACCAGGATGTCTAGGATTCTGCCTAATAAGGTTGTGTTGATGATGAATTGACATAAAGCTTGTGAACTGCTTAGCTCAATCCCCGGCACACAGTAAGCGCTCAATATAAATGTTTGCTATATTTATCAGTTAGTGATATGCACAGTCTGGGCTCACCAACTTGAAACAGAACTTTCAGTCCTATTCCATTGTCTTGTTAGAATACCACCATTGAGCCCCAGGATCAAGCAACAGGTAAACTCACCCCAGCTGTAGAAAACTGTATCTACATCCACAAGTGAGTCTGTGAAACTTTAGAATCAGGGGGATGATATAAAGAAAAGCACAAAGAGGCCCCCTGAAGTCATTAATTCAGGCTGTTCCTTTGAGGAGGGGCAGCATTACCCCAAATCAGACCAATCCTACATCTTAATTACTTGCTTGCTAAGCCTTCAGTGTATCAAAGATCTACCCTGGGTCCTGCCTAAATACTACCTTATGTGCTTTGTATCATTCACTCGGTCTCCTCAGCTTCCTTCTTCTGCACACACAGAAAAGTGCATGTCCCAGCCTTCCTTGCACCTGGGCTGAGGCCAGGCGCCTGAGCTCTGGCTATTACAGTGGTGGTGGTTGGTGATATGAACTTTCAGATCCAGTCGTTAAGGCATCCATGAGATTCCCCACCTCTCTTTTTCCCTTTGGTTGCAACATACGTGCATGTATGCATTTGTGTCTGCCAGGTCATAATGTAAACTGCATTTCTTAATGTGGTTTGTGATCCAAAAAATGGAACGCGTACAGCAATATTATGAGGTAGGTCTCATCCCCATTCCATGGCTAAGGGCACCATTCAGAAGGGCTAAGTGACTTTTCAAAGTCACACAGCTACTAAGTGGTGGCGCTGGTGCTTGTGCAGGGGTCTGGGTGCCCCCAAGTTCTCGTGCATATTGGTCTCCATCACAGCTGGTGCAGCCGACAGCCACTGGCCCACATCCACATCAGCCAGCTCCTCCTGGGGCTTCTGGGCATGGAACCTCCAACCTTACCTGGCCCTTACACATTTTCAGGAGCCATGTGTGAGAGTTTTCATGGCTTCTATTTGCAGATATTTAACAGATGTGCACTCAAAAAAAAAAAATCACACAAATTTCTCAGCCTATCTGTAAAATAGGTCAGTTTGTATTTGGTTTCTCCCAAGTGGCACCTTGAATATCACAGAAGAAAAACCCAGAGAGAAAGGCTGGCTGATGCCAGGTCAATGATGGCAAAGGGGGATCTGATATTTATAAATCATGAGCATGAGATGGAAAATAAAGAAAAAACAGAACCTATTCTTATAAGGCTGGATGAGGTAAAGCAGAAAAATCTGGGCTTCCCTGGCAGCGCAGTGGTTAAGAATCTGCCTGCCAACGCAGGGGACATGGGTTCGAGCCCTGGTCCGGGAAGACCCCACATGCCGTGGAGCAACTAAGCCCGGGCGCCACAACTGCTGAGCCCGTGTGCCACAACTATTGAAGCCTGCGCACCTAGAGCCCATGCTCCGCAACAAGAGAAGCCACCGCAATGAGAAGCCCGCTCACCGCAACGAAGAGTAGCCCCCGCTCGGCGCAACTAGAGGAAGCCTGCACGCAGCAATGAATACCCAAAGCAGCGAAAAATAAATTAATTAATTAATTTAAAAAAAAAAAAAAAAACAGAAAAATCTGAACTCTGACAAGACCTATCCATCCCACTTATTCTCATTGTTTCCTGAAGTGCATCTGTGGACAATTCAAAACCCAAATATGGATACTGCATATCTTGAAAATCAGTTTTAAATACTCCTGGAAGCTTTTTTGCCCCTTTACATATCAATCTACATGGTTATCAGCCTGGATCCTAAGAAGCTTAGGCCTTGATTCTTTGGAGGACATGAACATCTTGCCATTTGATTCAGAAGCTGGAAGCAGCAGTCTTGGTCTGATTCTGCCTGTAGACAACATACGGGCAGAGTGCCATGGCCACCCCACTGGAGGAGAGCAGGGGCCACTGCTACAGGTGTGCAGATAACCAAACCGCTGAAGAAGACCAACACAGTCAGCTTTTACTTGGAATGGACCAAGAGCATGGGATAGCCAAGTTCATCTCCAACCCCTCAGGGCCAGCAGCTTCCCAGGAAGGGAGGTCTGTGCTCAGTAGGTGGTATGGTGCAGGACCTCCAGCCTTTTGGTAAGCTGAGGAGCTTCCTGCCTCCAGGCAGCCAGGCCTAATGCCCACAGGAGACAGGTACCAAAGTGATCAGGATTCTAAGAGCATTTCTCACTCACTTTAACTGGGGGTCTGTTCTATTCCATCACAGCCTCACCAGAATCGCCACCACAGACAGACCTTTTTGCTTCCATGGGAATCCCCTGAAGAGCCACAGTCATAAAAGGTTAACGAGACTGACTTTGTAACCCCACACGCTGCCTGGGCAGCTGCACCCTCAAACCCACGTAACAGGCACACACCGACCCTTTCCAGCTGACACAGAGCTCCTCGAGGCAGGATCTTTCACGTTGAATATTTCCAGCTCAAATATTCCATCAGAAACATTTGGGCCCCATCTGAGCTCACACGTTCTGGCATGGCCTTGCCCACACCCCTCCCTATCCACCCGCAAGAAATAACAGTCTGATGTTCCCTCTCTTCTTCCCTGTCTCTTTGGGAAGGGAGGATGTTACTCACTAACCTAAAGAGTGTATTTAAAAATTGCAGCTGACTGCCATAGTAAATTCATGTCATGTTTTTTATGATAGATAATATTTCAGAGACACAGTCCTGAATGGAACCAAAAAAAAAAAAAAAAACTCTTCTTAGAAAAACAATTTCTGTTCGGAAACTCAGCTGCCCGCTTTCAGCTGTTACTTCTATAGAGAAAACACGTTCTGAATTCTGGCAGACAGGCGACAAAGCCAGCTAAGAACTGGTGCATAGAAGGACTTTATGTGTAACTAACACCTAATGTGGGAAACTCCAGTCATGGTACTGCACCTTTAAATCTCATTAAGCCCCTTCTAGGTATCAAAGGTGGGCCAGTCGTGCCACTTCCTGAGTCCTGTCAAGTACAGGTTACAGGAAATTGACAAAAGAGCTTCCATTAGTCTAGCCAAAATTCACATGGCCCTATTATTAAGATGCTGCCTAGTTTGATCACCCTCTTAATCTATCAAAACTCCAAAAGGATAATCTTTTAAAAGCTTCCCCCTTTCCCACCCTTGCAACCCCCAAGTACTTTTCTTTGTTGCTTAAATCAAGGTAAGTTGATTCTGTGCAAAGTTTGGAGGAGAGACATGCTGGTAGCTGGTAGCTGACAAAAAACAAACACGAGACTTTTCTACCTGGAAACTGTTCTCTGATTCAAGACTGAATGTCACCACTTTGTAAACAAAGAAGATGATTTAAAAATGCTGCCTTGCTTTCTTTCCTTTTTATTTTTTTTTTAAGCCCAGAGTCTTGTCACAGTACCTGGCACTCTCAAATACCCCCATTAGGCACACCAGAAGAATACTCAAAGGAATTACGTGCTCTTTGCTGGTTTTGTTTTATAAGCCAGGGGCCACTGAAAGAAAATAGAGCCTCCCGTCCAGGTGTCCCTGCTTGGCAAAATAATCGACGCAGATTAATGTGATCTAGAGGTACAGGACATTAACATCCTTAGACCTCCACAGGCACACTGCCAGGCCAGCTCCGGAGAGGCCTGGAAGGGAAGAGCAAGACCCGCTTGCACTCCTGGCCGTCCCCCGATAAGGCCTTTTATTCCGGGACCAGGCTGGAAGGCAGGTGCTCCTCCCCCTCACGCAGGATGAGCGGGGAGCTGAACGGGCATGCAAGATGGACTGCCTGCATTATTGATTTCAGACGGCCAGCTGACAGTACACCGTGCCGCCTCCTATTTATTTCCACAAGGTACATCTTTCTCTAAACTGAATTGTCTTTGATTTAAAAGCCGGGGTGTCTCCCCCCACCCCACCCCACCCCACCCCCAAAGAAACCGAATCCCATCTCGACACAGCTGCTCAGAGGCAGCCTGATGGCTGTTACCTACTGAGGGGAGCTTTTGTGCTGCCGAAGGGAAGACAAGGCCTGCGCTGTGAACGTAAATTTTGATCATCCTATTTAAATACGCTGCGCGTCAATCAGAGAAGTTTGAAGAACATTATAATTACAAAATATATCCCTGCTCTATAATCAGTATTGTTTGTTATAGTGGCCTGCATGGTGGTAACGGTTTCAATATGTAATCTACGGAACTTACAAATACCCATTTTACTGGTGCGTTTAGGAAATACACTGGGAAGAAGGAGAACAAATAAAGGGGGACCACACCGGTCAGTGGCATGTTCTGATGCCGGGTTATCCTCCCTGTGATGGCAACAGTGATGATACAGCATTAATGAAATGTCCCCCACCTTGGTGGACATTTTGTGGCCAGAATCCCCTGGCCTGGAACACTGGGTCAGGACTCTTTGGGTTCATTAAATGATCAACTACTGCCTCAATTTTACTTCTACCTTGTGTGGATCTTGCAGGACTCAGCCTGAGCCAGACACGCCCCCCACAGTCACCTTCAAGCTGTGTGTCTGTGTGTGTGTCTGTGTGTTCTTAAAAGGCAAGAGCCAGAAAGCCCACAGAGACATCTGGATGGGAGAGGCAGAACTGACTTTATCTGTGTAACTTTTAAAGCCTTTCACCTACTAAGAGGCAAAGTGAATATGAATTTTAAAAGAGGCCCCTAATACACCCCCAGCCTCCCCTTCACTTTGAAAACTGATTAGCAAACCTATCCATCCAACATCTCCCCACCCCAGGTGGGCTTCCTTCTCACCCACCTCCCACAGGATCCCCAGCTTTGACAGCAGGACTGTCTGCCAGCAGTCCAGGGCCTGGAGAACGGACTGGACAAAACCGGCGACCTTCCTGGGAGTCCCTCATGAGCCATCACAGAGAGGCAAGCCCCAGGCAACAGAATGAGTTTGCTTTCACTGGCTTCCTTACACCTACAGTGTTACAGTTTTAGGCTGCTATCCCATGCTGCCCACCACCTGGCCCCAGGCCTTGCCAGTCAGCCTTCTACAGAAACCCTCTTAGTCACAATCTCCCACATCCTGCTGAGTATTCCTGCCGGGAATTTCTGCACCCACCTTTGACAGTGCCCCTTTTCCAGGCCTCCTGCTGCATCAGCCTCGATCCTACTGAGTCTCTCCTATATCCACCCACCTCCCTGTGCTACGACACCAGGTCTCTCAGGGTCTCTCTTCTGACACCTGGTATATGCATCCTTCAGCAGAGTTACAGAATTTTAGAGGAGAACGCAGTCCTACACATCACCTAATGCAGCACGGTTAGTTCTTCAGGTGAGGAATCCGAGCGCAGACTCAGGATTCACAGTCCGCCGGCAGACTCAGGATTCACAGTCCGCAGATCAGCGATCTTGCCTCTAGGCCATGCAGCTTCATAAGCTTCTGGAGGGCAAGTTCCTAGCCTGCTGCTTCCCCACATTCTCTTCGGAGCCTCCATGGTGCCCCTCCCCGTAGAGGAGCATGAAAGAGCTGGTGAATGAAATCCCTGCTGCCATACTGATTTAGGCTGGCTGACTATTCTGAGGCCATAAGTTCTCTTTTTATTATTTCTACAGGGTATAGCTTTCTCCAAAGTAAATTACCTATTATTTAAAGGCCAGGTTGTCCTCATCCCACCTTTTTCTCTTTTCTTCTACTTCCCCTCTCGTCAAACCGAATCCTTTGTCAAGGCAGTAGACGTCTTCCTTAATTGCCACAGTTTTTCTTCCCAATTGTCACACCACAGGCTTTCAGTCCAAGGTCCCAAGTTCTGAATCTTGTTCCAGGGAAAGACAGATAAAATCGAATGCCAGGAAATAGGCAGCAGAGGGCAGGAAGCAGGAGCCCTGCCCCTCTCTGAGTCCTGGTCCTTACTTATCAGAATACCACACCCCGTGCTCTGGGGAGGCCATGGTGGCCCTCATTTCCTTTCACGTCTAACATTAACTTTACCAGGTTTTGTCTGCTTCACTCTCAGGGTTTCGAATCACATTTTCTCCTTTCGAACAAGGCCAGGAAGTGGCCACTGTAACTTGTCAGTGAAGTCACATGAGCATGCACAAGCGGGTATACAGTGTGTGTTGAGTTCAGGGGTAACATCAGCTTGAGGTGTACAGGGATGGCTTCATGGAAGAAATGGGATTTGAAATGGGCCTGAAAAGACATATCAGATTTGGACAGAGTGTTTCAAGTCGGGGACAGGAGGAGACAAAGTCACAGAAGTCAGATCCAACACGGCAGGAGGTAATTAACCAGGACTGAGTATGAACGATGCACCTACAGATGTCCACCAGTGACACGGTCAAGAGGTTTCCTACCATGACTCAGCAGAGTGGAGAAGAGGGGGCTGGGGAGGAAGAGAAGGATGCAAGGTAGAGAGACCTCTGGGAGGCCAAAGCAACCAAATGTTACTCCTGAGGCCCACAGCCAAAGGCAGAGGCCCATCAAAAAGCTGCTGAAGAGTGCTGGGAAGGGCCCTAGGGACATTTTCCCTGCCTGTGTCCCCCTTTCCGCCAGCACCCACCACAGAAGGGATAATGAAATATTAATTCTATCTGATCTGAGGCCACCCAGGCAGGATCATGTCACATGATACTTTAATGACCACAATTCAGGCAACACAGCCTGGCTGTGAAGGAGGAACTCCTCTCCCAGCCCAAATCCAGAAGGTGATCATGTTACAGGAAGGAACAGGAAGTGGGGCTCAGAAACTTAGCATGGGACCCTCTGAATGCTCCAGGGCCCCTTGAGAGCCTGCTCTACCTATGAAGGATAGACAGGCATCCACCACCTCTCCCCCATTCCTCATCACCACTAAAGTAAGCTGTTCTTCCACGTATGGTGTCACTCCAGGACTAATAAAATGTGAAAGTCTAATTGTATTAGCAATTTCCCATCATATTCTACTAATATGTATCATATTGGTATCCATTTTCACTAATGTGACATGAAAGGCAGTAATGTGATTACTTTTTTAGTGAAAACAAATGCTAATGTAATTAAATGTTGACCACATAGGCTGGGAGATATGGCAATCAGCAGGTATTTGAGACTTTCTTCCTCTAGAAAAAAGAAGGAGGGAGAGGAAGAGGGAGGCGTCAGTCAGAACTAGGAAAAAATATTTTAAGTGTGCCACAAAATTTCATGGTCAAAACCTGCCAACAAAAGAGCTGTTCTCTAGGACAGTGCCTGGCACACTGTAGGCTAACAGGCAGGCTATACAATATAGAGATAAGACATAATTGTTGACATCAGAGAAATCTGGCTTCATATTCTGGATTTTTCTAGCTGAGAACTTTGGGCAAGTTCACTCCTTTAAGCCTTAGTTTCCGCATTTGAATAATGGAGATAATAATAGCACCAAGCTCAGAGGTTCTTATTAGAATTAAATGAGATCATGCCTGTAAAGCACTTAGCACAGTGACTGGCACATAGTGAATGCTCACAAAATACTAGAAAGTATTGTTTTGCTGCACATAGGAGCAGACTAGTCTAAAGTTTTTGTCTAATGATGCTAGCTCACGTTCAACATGGAGCCCTCTGGAATATGCTTTGTTGTCCTGGAATAATCTACTTTCTTAGAATGAGTGAGATTTTAGGCTCAAATTTCCAAACAGACCAAGTGGAAAAATGTGTTGCTTTTGTTGTTACTGTTTTCATCCAGGTCCTTTGTCCCTTCTTCTTACTAATTCAGAAGTGAAAACCCAAAAGCCCTTTTCTGTGCCCACCAGTAAATAAGGGAAGTATTTACCTGGAGACTCGGCCTTTGCCAGGGACACAGAGGGTATGAACTGACCACTAAGTGCCTCTGACCCAGGCTCCTAACCAGTTTGGTGGTGGGTGTCCAAGCAAGATGTGGCAGGAAAGCCTTTCAGAGGCTTTTCCCCACTAGGGCTCCTGGAGGAGGAAAGCCAGGGACAAGAGAGAGGACCAGAGGGTCCCTTGTGCTTGTTTCCCAGCAGGATCAGCACAAGACAACGTGAGTTCTGGATACTGAAGGCTGCCAGAGCATTTTCTGCCCAGAGTGGCACCACATCATTTTCAAGTTCCCTTCTGACTGCACGAGCCTCTGGCTCCACAACACTCACCTGAATGAACCAACCTACTTAGCCATCGAGTTCAACTTCTAACAAGCAACTCAAAGCTCTTCCATCTTCTGGCAACCCTAAAACAGAACTTTCCCCCGGATATTTGGAAAGTTCATCTATGAAATAAGAATGGGCTTGTCCGAGGTGCCTAGTGTCCTTCAGTGCCAGGACACACTGAGAATTTCATTTTTACACCAGAGAATTCCATATACTTGGAGTTTTATGTAATTTAGCATTATATTGGACTGCTCTTTTCATAAATGAGGTTTACCTGCTAAGTACTATGCTCAGCACTGTATTTAATACTCACATCAACCCTCTGAGACGGGCACTAGTAACCCCACTTTACAGATAAGGCAGCTTAGACTGAGAGAACAGCCAGTAGGGGCAGAACCAAGAGTTAAATCCAACATTTTTCTCCAGAGAGCCACCTGCCTTTGTGGGGAAATGCCTTTTCTTGGCGAGGTTACTAGAAGCTCACTGAGGACAGGACTTGCCTTTCACCAAATCCAGTGAAATTAGGAGCTCTGGGTTTGATCCCTGCCGCCACCTCTCACCAACTTTGTGAACTTGAACTACTACATGACCTCTCCAAGCAGGGTAGCCACATAATTTAGAGTCCAGATCAGGACACATCCGAGACTGAAAGGGAGAATTCATCAGCCAGGACACTGGGATGACAGACAAATCAGGGCTGTCCTAAGGAAATGGCGACATGTGTTCCCTCAGAGCCTCACACACTCATTTGCAAAATACTGCAAAATAGGGAGGTTGGATGAAACATCAAGGTCACCTCCAGGACTGGAAACTTGGATTCTCTGAGTATAGTATAAGGGGGCAAATATATTCATTTGGACAGGTAAGCAGGAACACAAAATGGTGATATTGGGGATCCAATGAGTGCACAGGAAGGAAGTGATATAACAGGAGTGCATTTGTTTAAATTCTGAAAAACACTACAAAACACATAAAAGAAAAGCCATCTCTAATCTCACTGACTATAGCCCTCTTGGTGCATTTTTCTTCCTTGATTTGTACCTATGTTTAGACAACATAACTATATATAAACATGTATTTTTTTTCATCAAAAAGTGGTGACACTGTCAACCTGCACTGTGCTTATTCTCATGTCAGCATATAAAGACTTACCTAATAAGGTAATAGCTGCATAATATTCCATCGCATGGATGACACTGTACATGTCACCATTTTCCCTCTTACTGGACATTTAAGTTGCAACCAACTACTTCACAAACCAACTATAAGGAATGTCATTATACATATGTCCTTATACAGACACAATACTCCTGCTATTATTTTACTTTTCGGTACTTAATAAGATCATTTTAAATTCTAAGAAATCCAGTCAAATGACTCACCAGAAAGTCTGTACCAGTATACCCATTCCCACCAATACTATATGAGTCTGCCCATTTCCCTGCACGCCTGCCAGCATCAAATTGCTTCCATTTTTGCAAATCTCCCAGGTGAAAAAAATTATATGTTACTGTTTAATTAACATTTCTTTAATAACTAGTGAGGCTGAGTATCTTCTCAAATGTTTATCAGCCATTTTTTTCTATAAAACTACAGAAGTACTTTTCCCCATTTTTTCTATCGGTTGTCCTTTACTTTCTGCTTTGTAAGACCTCTTTGTATACTAAGAATATTAATCCTTTATATGTGATACAAATATCTTCTCCCAAAAGTTGGTCATTTGTCTTATAAATTGGTTTACATTGTCTTTTGTCATATACAAAACTTTGTGCTTTTGAGTGTTATGTTTCCATTCTTCTTTTTCCAAGCCTCTGGGGTTCCCGTCTTCCTTTGAAAGGTATCCTACCCCAAAGTTTATTAGAATATTATCCACAGAAGTTCTGAGGACAGAAGTCCCCTGGAGTCATACGGAAAGAGGGCTGGGTTGGAGCCAGGTCTCATCTGCCTTGTGGGATCCCTGGCAAGGCCAGGGGAACACGTGCAACAAAGCTGCTCCCACTTCACTCCCAAAAAGCCCCAAAGGGCAGAGAAGAGTGGATCCGTGCTGCCAGGGGTCTGGGAACCTAGCTCAGAATTCCAATGAAAGGAAAAAAGTTCTTAGAAATCCCAGGTTTTATCTTAAGATGTCATTAGAATTTTGTTTTCTACTTCATAATTTATTGAGATTTATTTTGTTACAAAAGTAATATTTTGATTACTAACCAACCAAATCATTTAACTTCCCCTCCTTGAAATCATCCACCAGATTTACGGGGCAGCCCTGGGTACCTCCAGAGGTATCTAAACCCCAGTTTGAGGCATTTTGAACATTGTTTTTAAAATCAGATCAAAGCAGAGAGGAGGGAGAGTGTCCAGCTGACAAGTTCTACAGGTTAGGGAACTCAAACCTCCTTTCAGGACCTACCATCGTGGGACTCTGACCCGAGTGCCAAACCAGAGGGCGTAGGGTCTAGAATTCCAGAACCTCTTTGCTGATACCCCCTTTCCCTCCCCACTCCTGCCCTTCTCCCACAGTGGTGTCCCAACTCCTTTCCTTCCTTCCACTCACCCAGCCTTTCCTCACCATCCCCAAACTCCTTGAGATCCCCCCCAGTTTTCCAGCATATTCTCTGATGGGGCTGCTTTATTCCTGCCTATTTTGGAGCCACAGATCAGAGACCTGCAACCAGCCATCCAAAAGGCTTCAACAAGCAAAGACCTCCTTTACTGAAGGAGTAAGCGTGGAACGTGGACCGGTGCTGAAGCAGAACTCTGAGCGCAGACGCCGCACTCAGGGGCAACTTGGTGACCCTCAGCCTCTGATGTATGAAATGGGGCAAAAACAGAAATACTTCATAGGGTTCTAGGGAGAATCAAATGAGTTAATATAGTAAACGTCCTTAAGACAGTACCTGTCACAAAGTAAGGACTCAACAAATGCTGCTGTCCATATTATTATACCATATGTATGTGCTCAGAGTTGCCAATGAATGACTGGTTCTCGTGTCACTGCTTTTACTCATAAGAATAAGTCACCCCCTGTCCCAAAAGCAAGGAGGGATGGAGGCTGAAGTGTTGGGTGGGGTGTGGTTTGAAGCATGGTGCCAACCAAGCAGATTTGTTAGGATAAGTAACCCACCTGCCTGTCCCGTGTGGCACTTGCATTCTAGGCTGCTCCAGAAAAGATCAGCAGGAGAACTGTGCCTTGGTTTGTGTCACTTCCAGCAAAAAAAAAAAAAATTTAGATGAGAAACAGCAGCCTCTGGAGGCCTGGTTTTTCAGATGGATTTACTTGGCATAAGTTCATACCATCCCAGAGTCTCACATTCCTTCTCTTGGGTTTATGCGGAAGTGGGGCTCCCAAGCTTTTCACTCTCTCCTCTCAGTTCTGAAACAGCATTGCAACTTGCCACTGCTATACCATTTTCATTCCAGCTGCCCGTGGGGTCCTATTCCCAGCATGGCCCTACCTCTTGCTAAATGACAAAAGATCAAAGCTTTCATAAAGCCACAATGAAAGGGAAGGAGAGATCAGGTTATCTGGGCCATTCACTATACACACACACAGGCATGTATGCACTCGCTCATGTACACTCACACACACACCCTCTGCCAGATTATAAACTGCAAAACCAAATAAGCCATAAACTCTTATGAGGGATGAGGGGGAAAAGCCATGCCAGAGAGATAACACTGTCAAATTTCAGACATGAGCAGGTTTTTGTGTGTATGGGCTACAAACCAGGGGTTTGGGATGGAAGCGCTAACAGCCCCTTAGAACTAATAAAGCAGCTCAACTGGGTGCCACTATGATAAATCAAAATCAGTTATGTAAAGTGTAAAATTATCATTTGGAAATCACTCTCTCTGAATAATTCAATCACTGACTTTCACATCAAACAACCATTTCAACCACCCACACACACAGTTCAGTCTCACACTGGTCTTAAACTCACTTTAATTATCAGCATTAACCTATCACATTACTATTTCATTCCTATTTCATCCTGGGGGAGGGGTCAGTGATTATGATAAATCACAATGAACGAGAAAGACTTTCAGCTGTCCTTCCACACATTTCCAGAGTTCCCTTGATCTCACAGTGACAGGTCTGCCTTTGTCCCTGGAAGGGACAAGGACAGATAAGCAGCCTCCCTCTTGACAAATGCATTACGGATGCCAGTCAGGACAAAAAGGCCAAAGAACCCAGCTCTGCGCTGTGCATGGCCGTCTCCCATGCCTACATCCCAGGCTGAGCAGAGATGCCCACTTGCCCCTCTGGCTAGTGGGTGGAACATGTGAATCTATGTAAACAAGTTTCATCAGCAGCCTACTTTTCATATAGCCCACTGAGCAGCCATTACCCTAAAATAATAACAACAACAATTCTTTAAACACATACATATGTCTAAAGCTAATCACTTACCCCCCGCAAAGAAACGCTTACTGAGCCTCAGAAGGAGAGTGTCCTATTATATTCTTTTGGGGGGCTCTGGCCCTTGCCTTAGTGATCCCCAAGAAACTGCACAAGAATGGACACGTGGTAAAATATTTCCTTTAGGGGGTGAGGGTTTCCTCCATTGCTGGCTGGGAGTCCAGCTTCCTAGATCTGCATATCTAGGGGTGTCCTCCACCCCCACCTGACACTCCCTCCCCCTCACCTTTCAGATCTTCTGGTTTCCATATATTTAATAGTGAAAGGATTACCATAAGGAAAATCCAACAAGAAAATAAAGATGTTTGTATATAGATGTCCACTGCAGCATGCTACAAGAGGGAAAGAAGAAACAACCTAAATTTCAACTACAGCACAGTGCCTAGGTTAAATAAATTGTGGCACATCCATTCAGTGGGATGCATTTCAACCACTGAATATCATGCTGCACACGTACGTGCATTCATAGGCAATGGAAAGCTGTTCATAGTACACTGTTAACAGAAAAAAAGCAAAATCAGGTGAATCATATGAAAGCACGTGAATATGTTTGATTCTATTTTTTTTTTAATATGCAAGAAGAAGGAGGACAAATTATGTTAGGATACATCCAAAATTCTAATGATGGTTATATTTGTCTGAAAAGTACTATTACAGGTGACGTTTATTCTCATTTTCTACTTTATTTCTATCTATATTTTCTAATTAGTCTACAAAAGAGCAGGTTAATGGAGTGGTTAAAAGCGTGGACCTGGGACCAGTCTTCCTGGAGTTAAATCTAGTTCCACCACTTAGGGATGTGACCTCTGGGGAGCTATTTAACACTGCAGTGCCTCTGTTTCTTTATATATAAAGTGGGGAAATAATGATACTGACCTCTCAGGATCATTGTGAGGATCAGCGGGGTTAATTTTGTGGAGCACTGACAACATAAATGGAACCTATGGAACACAGTAAACATTATGTAAGTCTTTGCTACGATTATTCAGATAATCATATCATTCTCACATAATTAAAAAAAACCTGGGGGCCTCAGGCCGGCTGTCAGATCTTAGACACATTCGCATCTCTTGGCCCGAGTTTCCTCAACAGGAAAATGAGCGAATTAGATAGATGACCTCAAAGATCCGTCCCTGTTCTGTGACGGCAAAATTCAACGGGGATGCTTCTAGTGGGCCCTGAGCGTAGCACAGAGGGTAAAGGGGACACTTCAAAGCAGGCTGCAACGGGGACCGGTGGGAAAGGGAGCGACGGGGCCCCTGAGATAGATCAGAGCGGGGGCTGGGGGGAGGGAGAGTCGCCAGAATGCCAGCCAAGGCGAGCTGCTTCCACACTCAACTATGTGATTAAGTGACTGGCTTCTCGTTTTCACAAAGCCAGACTCCAGCTCAAAGAACCTCGGGGACTATTTTAAAGAAAAGTTATTCCTTTGTTTTTAATTGTAATTAAGTAGGTATTTTATAATTTTTAAATGGTGCAATTTACAGGTCACTTCCATGATGCGCTGGATACCCTTGACTGGAGGGCGAGAGCATAAGTTTAAGAGCACTGCTGTGTATTATTTTGTGATTAGCGAAGTGCATTTATGCAATTGTGAGTAGAACAGAGATACTGGGATATGTCAAGACTTCATTAAACATGCCAGAACTTTTACAAATTTATGTGAAGCCAAAGTTTATTCATGTTAAGATTTCATTCATCCTTCTTCCCATACTTTGACAAAATGTTTAAGTTAGTTTCTCATTTTATTTGTCTACTGAGTTCCCTAAGTTAGGGAAATTAGTATTGTGTGTGTGTGGTTTGATTTAATTAGCAATTGGGGAAATCGGCCTGGCATGTTTCATGGAAGCTTGGGGAAATTGTCAATTAGCATTGTGTTAATTGGTGTCTGCCGTCCTTGCTTTTTAGTTTTTAACCCCTTTTACCTTGTTCCCTCTTTCAGTATGTAAAATCTGGCTGCTTATTATTCTTTAAATAAAGGATTAATTGCCTGAATTCCTGCCTCTCCTCCGTGTCCTTTTTCTCCCCGAGCAGATGGGGAGTTGGGCAGGCCCACGGTGGCGGCCTTGTTTCTTTCAGGCCCTGGTCCTCCCTGGCACAGGAGGAAGTGCTCTCTGCTGCACTGCCCCGTGCCCAGCCTGAAGCTTCCTCTCTGCTGTCCTCCGTGCCCGCTGGACGCCTCTGTCCACAATCACTGAAAATCTCGCCTGGCTCTGGGGTGACCCCCAACTGCTCCTTTTTCTGCAGTGTGCAGCTGATACACTGAATTCGAACAGCTCATGCTGTCTGGCCCAATCAGCACCCCCCTGGAGGAGACACACCAAAGGCAGGAAGGAGGCTACATTTAAGGGCCTCCTGGGAGCCAGGCTCTTTTAATCTCACAGTATCCCCAAAATGTAGGTTTACAGTAAAAAGTCTGGGATTCAACTCCACTTGTGAGATGCACGATGAGCCTCTGTCCGTCTTGTTCAACACTGTCCAGTCCTTTGTACACCATATGGTCCTTGGACCAGCAATACTGGTATCAACTGGGAGCCTGACTGGAAATTCAGAACCCCCGCCCTCAATGAGATCTACTAAGTCAACATCTGCATTTAACAAACTCCCCAGGAGATTCACATCACATTAATTGTGAGAAGCACTGGCCTAGTGCAGTGCTTGGCCTATAAAACTTGACTCTGTTGCTAGAGTGCTTGCTGTACCCCGATATCTGTTGTCTTCTTTCCCCCAGTCACAGAAGTTTGGACTGGACACTTAGCTGCCCAGGTAAAGAATACATTTCCCGGACTCCTTGGCAGCTACATTTTGACCACATAACCAAGTTCTGGCCAATCAAATGTAAAGGGAGGTTTCTAATGGCAGCCTCCAGGATACTTCCTTAAGAGAGAAGCCGTATTCCACTCACCTCCACCTCCACCCATTCCACTGCTTGGAACATGGATGGGATGGCCACAGCTCGACCTTGGGCCATGAGGTTGTGGGGTATGCTTTGGGGCTGGCAGAGTAGAAATGTGGAAGGAGACTGGGTCCCTAGGGACTTGACAGGGTAGCGTCCCCAACTTACCCTGTACTGCCTCCCCCAGATTCTACACTTAAGCCATTTTTCTTTGGGGGAGGATCCTGCCTTCCATAGACCAACCAACTTCTGACTAATACAGAATCCAAAGCCTACCTTGTCTACATAACACATAATGCCTCCCAAAGTAAACAGTAAGTGAGGTGAGGATATCACCCATGGGGTATAGGACAAGGACCAGTGACCAGACGTTCCTTGAAGACAGGTTTCCGCTCAACAAAATACTTGCCAATAATCAGAACTGTCCGACTGTGAAATGAACTGGCTACCTCGCTAGCAAGCTTCCTTGTCACTGGAAATGTCTGAGCAACAGCTACAGAGCCGTCTTCCCAAGCTTCCAAATGCTGCAGAGGACATTCCTGCCCCGGGTGAAACACTGACCATCTTCCAACTCTAACATCTTTTCTCCAGAGAATTGTAGGGGGTGGGGGGAAACCATACTCAGGGCACAATGGATTTCAAATCGTAAATGCATCCTAGTCACTGAACCAAGTTAGGAACTTCTCTCTTAGCTTCCACTTCCACACCTCAATCACAGAACTCTGTGCCCTTTATTTATCTGCTGCCTCTCCGTTTGCACAGACCCTTCTATCAGCTCTCCTTATCACTGGGCTGGGAGTCCGGGCGTACACTTCACACACTCTCGGGTCGCTCTGGTCAGGTTCTGCCAAAAGGAGGCACTGGTGAGAGATCAGAAGGTGGGAGAAGGAGAAAAGCTTCCTGCTAGTTTTCCAGCCGTCAGAGGCAGCTCTGGCGCTGGCCAGCAGTTGCCATAGCGGCAGCGGGATGGAGTCCTTCCTGATTCCAGCCGCCAGGAGGGTGGCAGCAGCACCTCCCAAGCAATTCCAGCAGCGCAGCCTGGGCTCAGGTGCGGGCTCCCGTCCAGAGGGATTAGCAGCTTCCTCATCTCTAGGTATTGCCTCTTCTTTCTTCTGCTCCTCGCCAACTACCTACTTTCTCCCTTTTGCTCCCCCAGCACTTCCTTCCGACACCTCTGTAACCAATTCCCTGCATTAAATCTCCTCTGTGTGAAATACCTCCGATGCTTCCTGTTTTCCTGGCTGGAGCCTGACTGATGCAATCACCAGCACTCCTGGGTCTCTCTTCTCCCCTGAGGCATCCCCAGTGCATGTCCCAGAGGGGAACACATATCAAATTAGCACCCAGCAGCAACAGCACCCACCACCAGCCTTTCCGGCCCTAGCTGATCCCCAAGCTGCCATCCATCATATGCAGGCAAGACTGGAGGGCTGTAGAGTCTTCAACTTAACACCTAACAGTCACAGCTGATGAGGCCGCACTCTGAGACAGATCTATGGCTTCAATTTCTCACCAGTATTTTAGCTCCCCAGGCTAGTTGTCATGTAGCTGGTCTCACTGAGAGGACATTAAAGGACCCATTTTTCAGGAGTTGGCTTATGCTAGCAGAACGCCATTTCCATGTGATATTATCAACAAGAAACTCTCAAACACGCTCCCATACCTCAGTCCCCGAGCAGATTTAACTACTAGACAGCTCCCATTTATAAACGAGCAAATGAAATCCTTCTCTTTCATAAGGAGAGCAGGAAAATTCTCTGCTTCAGGGTTTCTTCAAGAGCTCCCCTGGGAGAGAGACAATTCCAGAGAGGATATCTCTGCCAGTCCTACCCCCCTCCTTCCAGCTCAGGTTCCAGGATAGGTTCTGGGCCAGTTGGTTGGTTGTGGGGAGGATTGGGATCAGAGAGCCAAGATAAGGGAGCTTGTGAATTTTCTACTCAACTCACTCCATCTCTCATCCCAGAAAATACACTATCAACAGAATTGCAACCACTACACCCCTTAAATCAGTCCACTGAGTTAGGTAAATTTATACCCCCATCAGGACAATACATTTTGGTACATTTCTCTCATTGTCCTATATGCATAAAAACACTGATATAAGCCTATGGGAGCCAGCACAGGTCCAGAGTTAAAACCTAATGCAACCCCAGGATCTGAAGATCTCGTATCCCCTTTGGAGGAGGGATGGCCTTTCCAAGACCAACTGATCTCCAGAGAAGTTTAGGGGACACTTCTACACAGTGGTAGTGGGGTCTGCTATGGGAAATGGTTCATGAATATGTAAAATATACTTATCATTTGTAGGTGCAGCTTAGAACACATCCCAACAGTCCTGGTGGAGGATCAGGGTGTATTGGTGGGATGTGGGTCCTGACTCAGCCCACCAGGAGAGCAGGTAACTGCCCACGCCCAGGTCTCCAGAACACCCAGCCTCTGTCAGGTGAGGACAGAGTGGGACCATGTTGAGAGCCAGGAACTCTGGAGTCCCCTGGACAGACCTGACCCACACCTGGCTGCCACTGTTTCATTTCCATGCAGTTCTCCCAACCCCCAAAGGGCTCTGTGGGTAACTCTGGGAGTACCTGGGGCTGGTGGGGAATAGAAAATGCCACAAGCGGAAAATTCCCAGTGGGTCACTTTGATGAACAACACTAAAAATCTCCTTCATGTTTTTCTCTATCAAGAATGCCTTCCTTTATTTCAGTTTATGCTCATCTCCCCTCTCCTGGAAGTCTATGTCGACTGGGGGCAGGTTCATACATTAAACACAATTAGTTGTAGAAATCCTGGGTTGTAATCAGAGTACTAGCATGTTTCTCTTCTCCTCTCTCTCTGTCTCTGTCTCTTTGTCTCTGTCTCTCTGTCTGTCTGTCTCTCTCTCTATATATGTATATATATAGTCTCTCTACACACACACACTCACATCCTACATATACTGTGTGTGAGTGTATGTTTTGTTTAAAAGGGCAGAATGAGGAAAAGAACCCAGAAAAGACAGGAAAAAACATGGCTAGAGAGTAGGACAATCAAAACAATTAATAACTAGCATTTACTATATGCCAGGCACCTTGCTGGTGTCTCTCTGTGTGTATTGTCTCAGTATTTTTTCCAATTTTGGTCATATCCGCGAACACTAATAGTATCATTGCTGAATGTTTTTCTTCCAATATATTTACTCATTCATTACTATTTCAGGAGAAAAATCTCACAGTATCGTAATACAACCATGGGTTTGATACGCTCTTTTTTGGCAAAATACATTGGAATAATAACTATAGCTATAATATTCAATGAACTGGTCACCAAACATTACCTATAGCAGCACCTATAACCTCATCTGGGGAAACACCACAACGTGCATGCACTCTTCACGACAACTCCATGCTATATGACAACTGTCCCCACTGAGCACCGGGCCGATCAAGACTCACAGAGGCTAAATAACTTGCCCAAAGCCCAAGGGAGTAAAGTCACCTGAGTCAATGGAAGAGACGTTCCAGAGGCAGGGAGTGGCCAAGAGTGTCCAAAACCACAGAGGGGCTGAGTTTGCCAAAAATGCAAAGGATCCCTTTGAACTTGGAAAGTCGTGGGCCCGCATGATATGGAGTTGAAGAATAGAAAGGTGGGAGCAGAGGTAATAAGTGAGCAGTTCAGGAACTTGGAAAGGGAGAAGAGAGGGACACAGAGTTTGCACTCAATGTGACTGACTATGAAGTCCAATCGTGTCCACAGCTGCTTCCCAATGCAAACCTCAGAATTGTGATTCCCATGTTCCTACTTCTCCCTGGTGAAAGCAACATGAGCTGCGGGCATATAAAAGATATCGCAGACCCCTTAAAAAGGAGTATCCAGGTTTTCGAGGTCAGGTGGTAGCTTCAGCCAGGTGGCGGTGAAAGTCTAGAAGGAAAAGCATGCGTCTCAGTTAAGATGGTGACCCTCAGAGCTCTTGGCATCCATCCCAGGGAGGAAATGCCCTCACATTGAGGCCACTGCTGAAACTGCTCCCCATCACAGCCGCTGCTCAGATCTACCTCAGGGCAGGAACCTCACTGAGGTTGGCATCTCCTCCTTAAAAAACTGAACACCCTCGGGAGGGCAGCAGATGCTAAAGTCCAAGAATGATAAAGAGGGCTCCAGACTCCACCATCTCCGGAGGCGAGTTTATAGCCATTTAAGGGAGCACTTAAATTCCAAGAGAAGAGCCTTTTTGGATGTCAGGCATCCTCTCCCCTTAACTGCAGATGTGGTACTGGGTCAACCAGAGTGTGTTTATGACAGCTGTTTTGGAACCACTGAGAAAGACAAAGACCAGGTCCTCCTCCCTCCTACTCCCCAGCCAGGTCAAAGGACAGGCTGAGGATGAGGACAGAGCGGGAAACCGCTTGTATTTGGGGACTGACGATGGGTATCATCAAGCATGCAAATCATCTGTGAGAGCTAGAACTTCTCCCAAGAGGTAAAACTTTCATTTCCTGGAGACTGTTTGGCTCTATCCAAAGCAATCCTTGGGAACTGAGATCAGAGTTGAATCAAATTTGCCAACTTTATTTTCCCTTTCTATGTAATCCCTCAACCCATCTCCCCTTATCTCCTCCCTGCATCCTAGTCCTGAGAGCTCTCTCCTACAGAGCTCCCAGCAGCACCAGCAAACAGTGAGAGAGCCACAAAGCGGGGAGAAAGAGCGTCCCTGCCCACTCCTCCGGAAACATACACAATCACCCACCTGGCCTGCTGGACCCATCCTCCCACCCAGCACCAGGCAGCCCTGCAGGTGAGGTCTACCCAGGATGTCTCATTTCCTTCATCTCTGCCTAAGCGGAGAAAAGAAGGGTGAACCAGTCCTACAGCAGGAGGCTCCAGGTGGCTCTGAGGATGGTCATTTTGACCAGGGATTGCTGGTCAAGGGCTGTTTTAATCTTGGCAGAAGGAGAAGAAAGCAGGCTTATTTTTTTGTGACTGTTTCCAGCTCTAGAATTCTACTTGTAAAAGCCTAACCATGAACTTTATGACCTACCCAAGCCTGACACTACACTCCTTCGGTCCTCTATTTCCCAGGATTCATAACCCAGCCAGGAAACCTGCACCCCCGGGTGACAGACAAAGCCTGTTTTTTCAATAAATAAGTGACCGTTTACAGGTTGACAATGCAAACCAACAGAGCACGCACGTGATGCTTTCCTGGAAGACTTGAGAGCAGATCAGACTGGACTGGGTGGAGGCTGGTCTGAGAACGGGCCTGGCCTTGGACAGCAGGGGACTGCGTGCTAGTGAGGAGGAGACTTGCAAAATAACAGAGTCATAATAACAATAGAAAGATTGATGACGATAATTAAATATTTTCAGTGATGCACACACCACTATAGAAGTAGTGTCATACTATTTTCTCTTTTATTCTTAAAAGTTATTTCCACCTGATGGGTTAAAGTGCATTCCAAGTGCTCAAATGCATCCATCTTCTCCTCAGCCCATCTCCTCTCTACTCTCATGCTGTTTAAGACATCAACATCCTTCCAAACAGTGGAGCACAAAGTCTGGGAACATCTGATTGAACCACCGCCCTCAAGTTCTGTGGCTCATTTCTTTGTAACATTTCACATCACTTTGTTTCTCCATCCTGTTACCAGCACCCCAAGTCAGGGACCTCTCTCCTGGACAACTGTAATCGCTCCTCACTGGCCTCTTCATCCTGTCATTGGGTCTTAATTCTCAACTAGGCAAGGGGCCAAAGGACTCCCCTGCCCACAACTGTCAGTGGCTTTGGCATTCTCATCCCTGGAAGTCTTTCATCTCTTTCATCCCAGGACACAATGTTGGTGCCTCTTTACACCACCTACTAATACCTTAATGCCAGTGCACAATTCTTTATCTGCAATTCCAAAAGAGAAAAAGCTCTGAAAATGAAAAAAAAATTTTGGAACTTAGGTGATGGTAAGACTTGTCATGAAGCTATTTAAAAATTTTATTTGCCTCTCCTAGAATTTTCATATATTTCATTAGAAAAATATTAACATATTTGACTGTGGAATAATTCCCCAGGCCCCACAAAGGGTATTATAAATTATACTGGATACACACCATAATATCTTGCTAAAATCAGAAAAATTCTGTATTCCAAAACACACATGGCCCAAAGGGTTTTAGATAATGAATATGGGGCCTGCATTAACTTGCATTGGAGTCATGACTCGTTGTGTCTTATATCTAGTTATCAATCAGGGAATCCTCAAATTGAGCGCATATTATACAGAAGGCAACTTTCCAGGCAATGGAGGCATGTAACAAGTTAAAATGCATTATCCTTGACCAGAGTTCTTACAGAACGTCCTGAAGACCTAAAGTAGAATCAACATGCTTTGGGCCCAATGAAGGAATCTGATGAGAAAGGCATCATGGCAGACTGGATGCTCAGGAAGAATGTTGCAGAGGAGGTTTACCTTATGCTGAGTGGTAAAGAAAAAAGAGAAAAAGCAATAAAGGCCTGGGATGGCAGTCCAGGTGTGGGCAGGTAAGTGAGAAATTCACAAGGGCTTGCAATTTAGTTGACTATACTGAACTATTAGACTCATGTACGGTCACAGGACAGCTGGCCACTGTTTATACAATTATACTTCTTAGAAATCTATTCCTTCTGCTGCTACCAGTGTCCCTACCAGCACTGCAGCCAAAATGTCATCTGGATCCTCAGCAACACTGGGTGAGAAAGCCTACTTCCATTACAAGTACTATTTATGGAAAGTGCAATGAATGCCAGGGCTGGTGAAAATGCGGCTGCAGAAGTAGCCAAGGTCAGATCATTAAGGGCCTATTTAGCAGGCTGCTAGTCTAGTGGCTGAGATTATGAACTCAACATTTAACAGCTCGGCAACCCTAGGGAGGTTGCTTAATCCTTCTGTGCCTCAGTTTCTTCAGCGGCACTAGGGGGAGGCTGCTGCTGCTGAGGCTGATATTACCCAATTCGTCCAAGTATTGTGAGGATTCAACGAGAATATGCAAGTAAAGCATTTAGAAAATATTCAGCAAACGTTAGCTGTCATTATATTACCGTTCAAAGGAACTTATGGGCAAAAGAAAGCAGCTGAAGGGTTGTGACATGGTCGGATTGGCATTACATGACCTCAGGTACACATGTAAAGTCTGGCTTGAAAGGGAGGAGGCTGGAGGCAAGGAGACCAGTTTGAAGGCTGTTGCTGTGATCCAGGAAAGAAACGGAGCAAGGCTGAACTTGCAAGCATGGCAATGGAATTTAAAGGTAACCCATGGGTTCAATAGAATAAATAGTCAAGGTCCATGACAAAATAGATAGATAGATAGGTAGGTAGGAGAGAGGGGCCATTTGTTTCTTACAGCAGAATTCCAATTAATAAATGTGGAAGAAATAAAAGAAATAGAAAATCACCATTAAGCAAATACACTGTAGTAACTGGGACAGGCAAGAACCATTTATGGATCCTAAACCTAGTGGGCAAAAGTACGATGGGAAGGGGAGAGCTTGCTAGTAATGAAAAGGTTGTCCTCCATCAATGCTGGGCAGTGCAACATGGCTGCACTTGACCATCTGCAGCTAATGGCATCACGCACAGAAGTCAGAGATGCTGGGGTCTTGGCAGAGCAACTCAACCAGCCCCCAGCCCTGCCTTCCAGGAGCTGCCAGTCTGCCCACCACAAACAATGCTGACTCCAGCCAGCCTCCGAATACAGTGGAGCCAAGCACATCAGCTGTCTCTCTAACCAACTAGTAATAAACATGCACAGTCCCTTCTCCTCCTGAGCAAGTAAGGCAGGTGTTCTGTGGCCTGGGTTTGAGTGTGACCTCTGCAGCCAGGATGCCTAGGTTCCAGTTCCAATTTACTACTCACCAATGCAGACTATTCTTTCTGGGCCTCAGTTTTCTCATCTGGAAAATGGTGATACTGGTACCCATCTTGAAGGGTTAATCCACATAAAGAGCTTATCACAGCGAATGGTCTATAGTCAGCACTTGGGAATATTAGCAGTTATCACATGTGCCCTCTCTCAACAAGATGTCTGGCTGGGAGCCTCTGCTCAGTGGCAGTGTCTGGGGATGGCAGCAGCTATGTGGTCTTTATCCTCACACACATCTTGACCTCTGGATTAAAGGGCTCAGGGAGGCACTTCTACTGCCACCCCCAAATTTGGTATAAACTTGGAAAGTGCTGATAAATCTATTTTTATTTATTTCTAATTTATACCCTGCAAGCTTTCAGAAAGAACGTAAAGCAGCACAGATAAATCTTCGTAACCTCCAGTGACAGGAACCAGGGAACTCTCTTCTTTCACACCTGCCACGAAGGTCAGCCCACCCCATCCCTTCCAAGCAGACGGGGGTATCCAGGGAGCTGCTGAGGGTGGTGGTGCCTCTGCAGAGCACCAGAGAGATGGCACCCCCTCCCCACCAGACCACTTCCCTCCTGCCCTGTGTGCCTGCTGCTCCCACGTCTCCTGTGGCCACACCAGGAGGTCCACGCTGGCCTCTACTATCCCCAAGGGGGTTGTAGGAACAAAGGCATTAAGAGGCAAACTGCTCTCCCACAGCCCCCAAACAAATAAAAATCAAGTATACAGATGAAATCAAATCAACGGTAGCTTTGGAGAGAGGGTGTTTGTTAATCATAAAAGAGTAGCCTGGCAGTATCAAAAGAAGGGGGTAGGTGTCTTGGTAGCTGGTAAGTCAGGCCATCCCCATCGCACACCCTGCAGCTGCCCCCAGTGACACCTGCTCCCTGCAGCTCCACTCCCCAGGGGTGGCGCTCCCGGAGCGGCACTTGCTTCTCTCCTCTGCCTACTCCAAGCTCCTCTACTTGAAGTCCCTCTTGACTGCCCACTCACTGGCCTTTGACCTCTCTCAACATCAGTGTCACCAATCATCTCTGCCTCCTCTTGAGCACCTGAACCCCTGCTGACCTTCCCCTTTTCTCACCAGCACCCCTCCCCCTCGATGCTGATCAACAGATCTGTAAGCTCCCTGAGGACAGGCTGATGGGGCTGCGTGAAGGGCACACAGGAGGCAGGACACAAACTTGGGCTGACTGAAGACTGTGGAGACCGCTGGGGTTGATCTTGCAGTATTTTTACCAAATTACTCAAAGCTAAGCCAGCAGCTCTCAAGCTTTAAAGTACATAAGAATCAAGTGGGAGGTGGAAGGTACGGATGGAAGGGGTGCTCTCTTGGCTAAAATATAGATTTTCATGCACCCCTCCAGAAATTCCGTTTTAATGGGTCCAGGGTTGGGGCCCAGGAATCTATTTTTAACAAGATGCATGGGATCTTGTGTCCTCCTTCAAGAAACAGACCCAACCACAGAACCTGGGCTAAGTGGAAAAAGCCCTGGTGTGGGAGCCCAGCGCTGCTGGAGCAACACCCTGGTTTTGATACCAGGTAGGTGACATTAGGCAGGGAAACAACCTATCTGGGCATCAGACTTCTCATCAGTGAAATGGGCAGGTAGGATGAGCTTCCTGGAGCTCTAATAGTACAAAAAGACAGCTAGCTTTCAGAGAGCAGCTGAAATTATATGCCAGCTGCTCTCCTAAGTATTTTCCATGTATTTTTCCATTACTCCGAGAGAGGTGCAGTGAGGACACTGCAGAGTGGAGTGTTAAGTGACTTGTCCAGGGTCATGCTGTTGGTGGTGAGAGACGTGGGATTTAAACCCAGACAGTCAGGTTCCAGAGCCAGAGCTCATCACCACCATGCTCTGATCCCAGATAGGACTCCTGGTCCAACTTTACAGAGCAAGCAGGACACAGGGCACCTGGGTGGTTGACATACTGGTTTGCCCATCCAGGGCTCCTGCCACACCCTGGGAGCTGCCCTTGGGTCACCCGCTAGGCCAGTTTAAAAGCAAGTCTTGGGGCTTCCCTAGTGGTGCAGTGGTTAAGAATCCACCTGCCAATGTAGGGGACCCGGGTTCGAGTCCTGGTCCAGGAAGATCCCACATGCTGCGGAGCAACTAAGCCTGTGCGCCACAACTACTGAGCCCATGTGCCACAACTACTGAAGCCCACACACCTAGAGCCCGTGCTCCGCAACAAGAGAAGCCACCGCGATGAGAAACCCGTGCACCACAATGAAGAGTAGCCCCCGCTCGCTGCAACTAGAGAAAGCCCACGCGCAGCAATGAAGACCCAACACAGCCAAAAATAAATAAATTTTTTAAAAAATCAAAAAAAATTGTAAAAAGCAGGTCTCACTGTATGAGGTCAAAATCAGCCTCAACCCACAGGCAAGAGAAGTGCTCATTACTTAAAAACTGGGAAGGATTTCAAAAGCCAGAAGCTGAGTGTGCAGACATAAGGAATGTCAGGGCCTCCCCAACTCCAGAAGCTCCTCACGGGGGAGGACAGGACAGCAGGGGGCAGAGGGGAGGCTGAGAAAATTCCCAGTAGGCCAGACTAACAAGCAGAGCTTGTCATCCCAACAGGCCACTGCAGGCTGCAGCCCACGTCTCTCAAAGCACAGAAAGCACAGATTACACCTCAGGCCATGAAGCCCATAGTTAGAAGTTCCCTGGGGGATCCCAAGGGCACCTGCTTCCCCATAGGAGCAGCAAGCTCAGGAGAGTACCTCAGGGCCAAGGTCACATTAGGGGTGAGGGGGGTCTGCCGTGTGCAAACTGTACCTTCCCTGAAAGGAGGTGAAAGGAGACCCATGGCTCTCTCCCTGTGAGTCCTACTGCTCCAGGCCCCCTGGCTGGGGGTGCCCTCTGCTCACACCTTCTGTGAGGTCTACACACCTCGCTCCTCCTCCGTCATTCACTGCCTTCCCAAACCCCACTTCACTGTGAAGATTCCAGCTGAAAAGACCCTCTTCCTAGCCACCCCGACCCCAGGTCCACAGCCCTTCCCCACTGAGCTTTGCACACTCTGCTTTTGGAACCCCCTCTTGCACTACGGGTTTGTGATAGGCATAGCTTGTCGCCTAGGAGCTGGACTCCTGGGTTCACCTGCCTGGGTTAGAATTCCAGTTCTGCCCTTTACTAGCTGTGAGATCTTGGAAAAGTCACTGAATTTCTCTAAGGTCCAATTTCCTCAGCCTTGTATTGGGGACAGTAATTGTATCAACCTCAATGGGTTGTCGTGAGAATCGAATGACATGTATGCAATGGCCTCAGCACATAAGTACTTAGTGAATGTTAAGGATTATTATTTATCTTTTTGAATGTATGTGTAGGGTAGCTTTTGGTCAGCTAGTACATATTCCCATGACAGCAGATGCCTTCACATCTCCCGGCTGTAACAATAACATCGTCTACTTTCTATTGAGGAGCTACTGTGTCGAGTCCTCTGCTAGGTTGGTGAATCCCTAAGCTACCCTTTAGGAGGCTCCAGGCTGGAGGTCCTCACGCCCTGATACCCTGCACAAAAGCCATTTTTGTTCGCATAACCCTCCCTGCAGCAAGCCTTGGGTAGTTTCTGTACTCCCCTCAGTCCCAGGTTTAGCAGATGCCCTGGAAAGCAAGAGGGAAAGAAAGGGTGGCTGCGGGGAGTTCCATATCTCCTACAGGGTGCTGCAGGGGCAGAGAAGGGACACTGTGGGTGTGGGTGCCCATGTACATGCACAGGTGGCATGGCACACGGAAGAGCATTTACACTCTAGCTCGTTTCTTAGGTCTACCACGAAACCGGCAATGTGACCTTGGTCAAATTTCTAACTCTCTAATTCTTGGTTTCCTCATCTATCCAGGGGAATTAGAATTTCTCCACAGTGCTATTATTAGAATTGCTTCCAGCAAACATTTACGGACTACTTTTTCCAAACTAGGAAGCTACCAACTCTACCCTACCCCCATGAATCAAGGCCCTGAGGCCTTGTAGGAAGGCTCTGAGGGACCCACATACCACAGAAGGAAAATAGCTACATGCCCATTATCAACACAGTCAAAAGTCAGCATGGAGATTCCTATGAGAACACAAACGCCAATAATGGTTAAAAGAGCTATGAATTCCAATATGCACAAAATCAGTGCTTCTTCACACATCTTTGCCCTCAAGCGGCATTTTGTAATATGAATGGAAGCAAAGTCAGAGCAAAAGTCAAGAATGTGTTCAGAGGTGAATACTCAAAATGGCAGGCAAAACTGTGCTAACGATGGGGGCCATGCTGCACTCAGTCCAGAAGGCGAACTCATCCTGAGAAAATCACTCTCCCTCCACACACACTCCCCACCACCTTAACCTGAGAGAGTGAAAAGCAAAGAGTATTTACATTAAATTATTTAGAAATGCAAGAGCATCATGTGAATAAAACGAAAGGGGTCTTTGATTAACAATTGATTTAACAGCCAACAGTGGGCCCTGACTCTTCTTCCATAAAATGGGTATTGTAAGAGTGCCTATTTCATAGAGTGGTTGAGAGAATTAATTGAGATAATCCAAGTAAAGAATTCAGTAGAATATCTGGTACGTAATAAGCTTCTGATAAATGTTAGCTGTCAATGCTGTTGTTTTTGTTGTTCCTGTTCTTAAATTGTTAAAATTAAAGAATCATGAATTAGGGAAATAGGTACCCTAATCAAATGGTTCAGTCTTTGGGTTGGAAATCTTATTCAAATATCTAAACATCCACTTCTTCCCATAACTCTGTGGCTTAATGGGACACGACTTGCATGATGTGGGTACATCCAATAGAAAACCCTGCCCTGGTCTTCTGACATCCCAGGGCTCCCTGGGATGGAAGAAAAGCAGAAAGCTCAAGTCAGATGCAATGACTGGAATTGAGAACTGGAAGAGGAGTGGCTGAAAAGAAAATGGAATTGGTCCAAAAGACACAAAAAAATAAAAAATAAAAGGGGAGTGTGAAGAGCTCTTTAAAAGCCTCACATGCCCTGGGAGAAACCTTCAAAGGAGAGAAGAATGAGCCACCCCTTCAGACTCTTTGAAGTACTTACAGGGAAGGTGGAATCCCTTGGTCCACTCCATCTTCAAATCCCGCCAAGTTAAGGGCCCCCCCTCAACTACGTGCTTTACATGGTGCGTACCTGAAAAGCCAAGTGCTCAGGCACTGCAGGTAATTTCTCTCACCATTTAATACGGAATGCCTGGGATATTCCGGCCGAGAAGTGTTTCTTAATTTCCTGTGCAATCTGAAGGCATTATCCAAGGGTTATTTTCGTTTTGTTTTATTCAGAAGTGGGGTTGCTGGAGCATTCCTCTTGGACATGTTCAGATTTGAATTAATTAGAATTCCTGTACAGTTTTCTTCGGTTATAATTATAGCTTAATTTGATTGCTTAATAGCTCTGGTTTTCGTAATGTTTAGCACCTGTTGTAAATTGCACAAGATAAATCACCTTCTACCTTCCACCGTGTTTATGCCTAACTTTTGCCTTTTCCCTTTCAGCTGGTGGGCTCGCGATGACAGCCACGCGCTTTGCTCATCCCTGCCCTTTCTGCCAAAGAACTCTCTTTTGCAAGCGTATTTAACCAGAGGAGAAGTGACTTTTACTTAAATGCCTCCTTAAGACTGTTAGATTTTTTTAAGAGGAAAAAAAATAAGAAGAAGAAAAAAAAGAGTATTTCGGATGCTATAAACTCTGAAGACTGACCTCTGGTATTAAGTAGACTTCCACTTAAGGGTCACCTTTTTGATGCACTGGGTGTACAGGGTTTTTTTTTTCCCCTCCTTTCCTTTCTAGGATTATTAGACAGCAGTGGAAGCCCTGCATCATTAATTGATTTCTCCCATGCATTGTGCTATGATACAGTTTTTCAAGGCTGTGCATAATTGTGTTCTCTGTGCCAGCGTTCTGTGTTCTGTCCTTGTCATATTGTCATTGAAGGCTGTTTCCACCCTCTGTAATTGGAGATGTTCTACTTTTGGACAAAGGTGTGGGGGCAGCTCAGGGGAACAGCGCTGACATTTACTTCATCAATTTATTTTTATTGTTCCTACATTTATTGCAGCTATAACAGCCCTTTAATAGTTATATCTCCTCCCTGTAGGGTATTCTGGTATTTGAAATTTTTTTAACTCATTTGTTCTCATAGATAACAGTAAAGTGCATTTCAGGATAACCTTTAGGTTTCCATCTTTTCTCTTCTGTTGGCTCTGAGGCAGTCTTCGCTTTCAACTTTTACTGCGCTGCCAGTCTAAAGGCCAGAGAGCCAAGTTCATTCTAGCACTGGAATAACCACAAATTAGTGGTCCTGAAAATTTCAGGGAGGTTAGTCCTAAACCAAGAGTGCAGCTATTACCATAATTCAAAACTGGTCATCCTTTTAATGGGGTGTGGGGGGCTAGAGGAAGGTGGGCAGGAAGGGGAGAAAATGAGGGGTGACGAGAGAGAATCCCAGCAAATACTAACCAGGCCTCCCATTACAATCCTAGTCAAATAAGGATTGTAATTAAATCTTTATGACTGATGAAGCATCACACTGGACCAATTTTGAGTCTCTGCCCTTCAAGGCCAAAGACACGGGGCGCAATTAAGAGGAAACTGCACTTGGATTTACTGTTCTTCTTGTGTATGGATACCATGACCCTCTATCCTAGTCCCACCTCCCTTAAAAAAGGTTATCTTCAGATAGCCTTGGAAATAAGTCCTTAACCGCAAGCCTGGTTTATTTATTTACTTTTTAAATTTTTTACCAGCATTTCTAAATTTTTTACCAGTAGGAAAAATAAATACCGGTTTTGTCCACTCTCCTTCCACCATCTTTGCATTTGAGAAAACATTTGTATAGGCAAGATACATTTCTATGCTTATTTTTAACACCATGACACTAAGCCAATGTATAACAGTTTGTGCTCCAATTGCCAGCTTTAAAACATTCATTTCCTCTGAACAGTATCTAGGCACATTTCAAATGGGAGTTCATTCTTATTTCTATCCCCCAGTTTCTCCTACAGAATCATTACCACACCTTCTCTTCCTAGCAGTATTATCAGAACCTACCAGAAATTACTGCCCTCATCTCAATCAGAGAGGGCCAAATGCCTTGTCCACTACCATACTGCCAGATAATTAACCAAAATAATTGGCTCCAGATTCCATACTGATTCTAGCACCAGGTGCCTTTCTCCCTTCACTACCAACGTGAATATCAACCTGGGTAACATCATTTCTCATGCATCCCAGATGCCACCATTTATAAAAAGGAAGGTTGTTTCAAACCACATAAACTCTCAAGACCTCGATTATTGTAGGATCGATCTAGTAAATCCCTGATAAAAGCAAGAAGACACTGAATGATCAAGGTGGGTGCTCCTGGTCTTGGTCCCCAGCCCCAGGTTCCCTCACAGTAGTAGATAAAGGGGGAGACCCCAGGCTTAGGACATCCTGTGGAAGCTTCTAGAGCCAGAGAAGCCTCTACTCCAGTGGTTCCTGCAGACAGGCTCTGCCAAATGGTACCCTTTGCCCCCAAATGTCCATTCGCCCCAGCCTCCACATCTTTCCATTTTTCTTCTACCCCGTATCACCACTTCCACAACAAATGAATCCTTTTCAGAAGACTATCACCTACTGCCATGTTGGTACATCAACTGAAGCTTCAGAAAGGGAAAATACAAGATGAAAAAATAAATCAAGTGTACAAAACCAAGAGGGGAAAAAATATCACATCCTGGAATCAGAGCTTGGACAGGGAAGCTATAAAAGTGTACTGTTCCAGGCCTCTGCTTCACAACAGGGCTATACAAAAACCACCCCAGAATGATGTTGCCAGGTTTCTGGTGAGGATAGGATGTTTGGAGGCTCGATTGGGATTTTTTTTTTTAATCACTACTATTCCATTTGGACTTTATCCTTGGATAGTTATAGAGAGATACCACCAGCAGGGCATTAATCCAGATGAAAATATTTTAATATTTCCCCATTATAGATCTGGCTCAAAATCCCAGGATTTGCATATTCAGGTTCCTGACTCCTTTCCTCATCTTTGAAGACTTACAAAGAAAAATCATGATGGGCAAATACACCATAGCTTCATAGCTAGTGAACCTGGAGAATATACCCATTGCCCTGGCAGGGCCAGAGGCAGTCAACATCCTGATTTCTCTGCCCAATGGCAAGAGGCATTCTGCATCTGAATCATGGGCACAATTAAGAGGCCCTAACCAGCTACAAGTTTCACTACCACAGGCAAGTTATTTTCAAGGATGCTAAAGCCTAGGTGAGATTAGAGTTGCCAGGATCTAAAGGACTAAATTTACTGAAAGTTCATTTCAGTCAATTCTGCTATTAAATGGTCACATGCATCTCTGTTAATCAAGTCAAGATGCTGGCCACAACTAATGTGAGGTAAGCTTGACAACATGGCATTCTAACAAGAAAGAAGACCTTCCATAAGGAAAGGGTGTCTCTGGACTCAGAGACGAGCCCTGAAGGTCAAGTGTGCCCAAGGTGGCCTCCTGAGTAGCAGACCAAAGACAGTGTGAAAGAGCATAGGGAATGCAAGGAGGGAGCTCTGCACCACTCCTTCACATCTGAAAATGTGACACTAGTACCGGGACAGGGCAAGGCCAGGCAGAGCGGAAGCCACCTAAAATGGAAATAAAAAGAGAAAGAGGCCACAAATGGGAGGGCTGATTATACTGTTCTCTACCCAGCTGTTGGGCAGCCCTTAGCAAGGGCATGCAGAAGAAAAGGAAGGGTGGTGGGGACTGGTGAGGGATCTTCCATGCCAACCTTATCCTTCTTCAAATGGTATGCTAGGTAGAGCTGGAGTCTAGGATGCGTAATGAATAAAGTGACAGGTGTCCAGAGCTAAGTTACTCTTATGCCCCAGTTCGTGGCACACATCACTGTTAGTCCATGCACGTCCCCCTCATTTAATCTTTTCATTCTCCCTTTTTTTCTTCCTCCATCTCCACTCCCACCCATTGCAATAGGTACCTACTGTGTTTCAAACTTCATCTTGTATCCACAGATTCTGTGGAGTTGGTTCAGGAGTGATGCCATGTTCATTTGCCATTTGGTTTTTCAGATTGACCCTAAGGTTTGCTTTTTATTTTGTTTAGGCCTGCCCTAACAGAGAGTATTACAGAGATCAAGGACTTTACACCTGTTGATCAGACAAAGAAAATGAAGTGGTGGATCTCAAAGACTATTTTAAAGCACATATGCACAGCATGTATATATGGTTGTGCACATTATTTCTGTGAACAGTGCCCTCTGGATATGCAGAATCAACAACCTCTGCAACTGGACATATTTTCTGAAATCCATCACTATTGATATTGCTATTGTTGTGTTGACCGCAATAAGGATTTTTTAATTTAAAAAAATTTTTTTTTATTTTAAAGGTAGTACAAGTTTGTTATAAACAAAACTAAAAGACTGCAGAGGGCATAAAGTTAAAGCACCCCTCTTCCCTCACCAGCACCCCTCCAGTCCTATTCCCCCAGGTAAACACTGTTAACCCTTCCTTGTATGTATATCCTTCCAAAACTATTATACACATGCAAGAACATATTATATACAAACATTTTTATACAAATGACACAAGGCCATATATACTATTTTACTACTTTTTTCTTTCTCTTAACATATTTTGGACAAGTTTCTATAAAAATACAGAGAGAGACTTATTTCATTCTTTTTAGCAGCTGAA
The DNA here is from genome assembly GCF_028021215.1 of Eschrichtius robustus. Classification (NCBI taxonomy): domain Eukaryota; kingdom Metazoa; phylum Chordata; class Mammalia; order Artiodactyla; family Eschrichtiidae; genus Eschrichtius; species Eschrichtius robustus. The sequence goes on from NC_090838.1 coordinate 51,529,909, forward strand.
CAGAATCTCTTTCTATCAAAGTACCATGATTTATTTAACCATTCTCCTACTGATGACAATTTCGGTTGTTTCCAATTTTTGCTATTATAAGCAACACTTCAGATTAAATGTTCACTTATGTATGCATGGTGACATATATATATACACACACAAGTGTATATGTGATAAATTACTAGAAATGGCATGTCTATGTCAACAGGAATATACATTTTGAAATTTAATAGATATTATCAAACTGCCTTTTTAAAAAATAATGCCGATTTACATGTCCACGAACACTGTTTGAGAGTATGTTACCTAGCACCCTGGAAACATTAGGCATTATGAGACTCTTGCAATTATAATACTTGAAACTACCTACGAGACTTTTTTAAAACTACAAAATAATCTCTCGTGTATTTACTGGCCACTAATATGCCATTTTCTTTGAAATATCTATTCATGAGTTTTGCCTATCTTCCTATTGGTATATTTGTCTTTTTATTGATTTGGAAGAGCTCTTTGCATATTAAGGAAATATAGAAAGATTTTTCCCAATTAGTCATTTTTTTTGTTTATGGTATTTTGGCTATGTAGAATCAATTAGCCATGTTTTATTTCCTATTTTTATGATATTTCACCATGTGTAAGTTTCAGATTTTTCATTATCAAACTAGTCAGTTTTTTTTATAGCTCCCATGGTTTCATGTCTTACTGAGAAATGTCTGCTCTACTTGAATATCATTAAAAATTTCATTCTTTTTCTTGTGATTATACTTTTATGGTTTACTTTTTCTTTTTACATTTAGGAATCCAGGCTTATTTATTTTTCCAAATGACTTGCCAGCAGTCTCAACACCATTTATTGAATAATAATATATCAATTACCTATTGCTTTGCAATGCCACCTTTACAATTTAATAAAGTCTCATACATTTCTGGCTGTATAGCTGGACTTTCTATTTTGTTCCATTGCTTTATCTTTTTCCAGAACTAGTACCATACTGTTTTATTACCATAGTTTTACAATATATTTTTGGTCTGGTAGAGTGTTTTGTTTTGTTTTTAAACTGGAGTTCATAAAATGCACAAAACTGTCAGGACCTTATCCTAGATTAGAGATTTTTCCTTTTGTGAAGGATATGTATACAAAGAGTGCAAGTTTATTTTTTAAGTGTATAATCCTACCAAAAAGAATATTTAATAAGAATTCACTCTATTACTAGCTGGGAGAATTGGTTGAATAAATAAATAAATAAATAAGGCAGGGACCCCAATCTGAAGAAATTATGTAGATAAGAAGGTACCAGAACACAAATACCAAGGCAGTTAAAACAAAGGACAACCCCTGTGGGTTTGAGTGGTAAGAGAAGGCTTCTCAGGGATGATGACGGATGGACATAAACACCACTCACAGAGCCCTTGCGTTGTCACAAGTGGGAAGGTGCCTTTCCCCTAGAGATCTGCTCATGGGCTGTGTACTTTTTGCTATTAATAAAAACTGACATTTATTGACTGCTTACTGTTTACAAGGCACTGCTCTAAGTGTGTTATAAGCCCCAACTCACTCAAACTAACACCAACCCTATGAAATAAGTACATATTTTTATTAGGCCTTTTTTTTTTTTTTTGGCTGCACTGTGAGGCTTCTGGGATTTTAGCTCCCCAATCAGGGAACAAACCTGGGCCCTCTGCAGTGGAAGAGCAGAGTCCTAACCACTGGACCACCAGGGAATTCCCTAGGCCTATTTTGAAGATGGACAAAACAAGTCACTTACCCAAAGTCACAGAGCTGCTAAGTTGAGAATTTGAACATAGGCTGTCTGGCTCCAGAATGTTCATCCTTAATCATATTTCACTGCCTCCAAAGCCAGAAAGAGGGCTTGACCCAACATACCCTCCTCTGCCTAAAGCACTCCCACAGATGATAAAACTATTAACGGGAACAGGCTGCCCCGCCAGTACAGCCTAGATGCCCTTGTGTTCAGGTTGCAGACACGGAAGCTCAATGGAGAGTCCAAACCCAGGATGGAGGCACCTGGAACGCTGGCCCCCTGGCCAGAGTTTGCACTTCATTCCCATCAGCGCTTGCACCTCCTCTCCCACAGAGGAGACTAACAGTTCATGCTCCTGCACACTCTTTGGGCCTCCGGTGCAGTCTGGTCACCTGGGTGACCCCTGCCCACCTGGGACCACGGTGGCCTCTGTCTGACCTCGTCCCAGGCTGACAGCTGGCGTCGCACTCATCCAGACAGCCAGCGTTCCCGGCCGGCCAGAGCATTGTCTCCTGCCCTGCCTTACAAACGTGTGGGAGAGAGCAGGCCACTCCTGTTCAGCCGTGGCCTCAGAGGGGGGCCGGTCCCTGGAATTAAGGAGATGGGAGAAAACAAGATGCCAGCTGCAAGTATTTCTGACTTTAAGAGAGAAACAGGGCTGATGGCCTCCTGAAGTCCAGTGCCAGCAATTGTTGGAAACAAAAGGCCCTCTGGTAGGCAGGGTCAGGCTAGAGCACAAAGCTCCATTGTTAGGCTACACTAGTGGTTTCCCAACTTTTCTTTTTAAGCCACGGAACCGTTTGTAACCCCTCAGCCATGCCCTCAACGTCTGGAAGGGCTTTCAGGTAGAGCCCATTACCAGGAAGAAAACAATGGCACTCTGAACCCATCACAAGCAGACGCGGCATTGAGACAATGGTGCAAAATGTCGATTTTCTCATCTAGTCGCCTTTCAGTCCTTAAAGAGCCTGCCTCAGATGAGCATCTGGGAGTCCCTTCCCTCTGATCTCCCTCTTCTCACTGCCCCCATAAACTGAAAACTGGCAAGGTCTGGATGCCCTGCCACTCTGGAAGGGCAAGGCTGGGTCCTTACCCTGCCCACTGCAGTCTCTCAGATTCCTCACAGCCACATAAACCCTCCTCTCCCTAATGCTGACAGCCTCTCAATAGCAGCGCTGCCACAAGATATGGTGCCAACAAACCTCTGCCTCTTATCCATCATTCTCTCCCCACCAGAGGAGAGGAAGAAAAGGAAAGAGACAAGAAATGCTGACCCAGCACCATCATTTTTTCAGAGAATATCAGACACAGAAAGTAGGTACTGTAATACTACTCTAGTCCAAGCAGGGACAGGACTTCAGCCCTCTCAGCCTTTGAGAATAGGATAAAAGTGAAAAAGCCCATACACACAACATTTTGCATCCAATTTCAAGAGATGCATGAACCCTCCAGAAATTCAAGGATCTCAGGTTAAGAACCTCGGGCCCACTTTTTGAGCTATCCTGTACCATTTGAGAGTCTATTTCAGAGACAGCTAGGTTCTCATCAAGCCTGTTTTCTCTTCTGGGCTCAGAGCTAAACTACAGGTCCCAGTCTCCTTGCACATTCATGGGGATGTATAACCGATTCTTGCAAAGGGACATGAGCATAAATGATATGTCCCTTCTGGTTGGAGGCAGTTAGGGGCAGGCACACCTTCCCCACTCTCTCTCCTCCCTGGTCTGCCAGCTGGATGACTCCAGGGATGTTTGGGTTTTTTTTAATAAATTTATTTATTTATATTTCTTTTTGGCTACGTTGGGTCTTCGTTGCTGCACGCGGGCTTTCTCTAATTGTGGCGAGCGGGGGCTACTCTTCCTTGCGGTGTGCGGGTTCCTCATTGTGGTGGCTTTTCTTGTTGCAGAGCACGGGCTATAGGTGTGCAGGCTTCAGTAGTTGTGGCTCACGGGCTCTAGAGTGCAGGCTCCGTAGTTGTGGCGCACAGGCTTAGTTGTTCTGTGGCATGTGGGATCTTCCCGGACCAGGGCTCGAACCCATGTGCCCTGCATTGGCAGGCGGATTCTTAACCACTGCGCCACCCGGGAAGTCCCTCCAGGGATGCTTTGAAGCTGCACAATGAAGATGACTGAGCCTTTACATGGAAGGAGCTTGGATCCCTGAATGACAACATGGCCCGGACAGACCACCTCCCCACAACCAGTCTACACAGGGCTGTGACATGAGCTAAAAATAAAGCTTTACTGTGGTCTGCCACTGAGAATTAGGGGTCATGCATTACAGTAGCTAGCATAATTACCCTATCACAGGGCTCCTTCATACAGATATCCAGCCCAAGCATTCCCTTTCCCTCTGCCTCACCTAGAGGAGTGGTTCTAAGCCCTGGCTTAATATTAGGATCACCCAAGAACCTTGTTGAAAAAGGGAGAAGGGGTGAACCAGCAATAGAGCCTGGGCATCATAAACTTTTAAGTCTTGCAGTCTGACTTTCACTCACTCACTAGGGTGAATCTAGTGGTGAGAGGAGGAGCTTTCCATTTCTTCAGAGGCATATGAGTAACTCACATGGGCCAACACTCCTTCTCCACTGCGGCTCCTCTAGGAGGTCAGAAGAGAGGTAAACCCGCCCATGTCTGTCTCTGCCTCGGCCGCCATTCTCAGGGAGACCATAGAAGCACAATGACTGACACTATTGAACACTTACTTTGCGCCGGGCTATGTTCTGAGCACTTTACATCCAGGACCTCATTTGAGCCTCTCATCGCAACTCAGAAGGTACGAGTCATATCTCCATTTTAAACGTGACCCAGAAAGGTTAAGCAACTGTCCCCAGATCACACAGCTAGAGAGAGCACCCGGTCCTAACACTTCTAACTTATCATGACTTTCCCAACTTCTCAAATCACCTTTTCAAAGACAAAAACTCCTGGATAGAGTCACATATGAAGGCATTACCAGTTATCACCTTGGTTATCAGCTAACGGAACTGGCTGACACTTACCCGAGAAAGAAGAGGCCTCAAGGCAGCTGCGGTGCGCAGGCAGGAGGAGGGTCTACTGGTTTGCAAAGGCTGGAGCACACCGTGACTCCTGGGCTGAGAGCCCGGCCTCAGCGCACAAGCCAGACCTAGTCATGCAGCTTCTCCCAGCCTTCCCAGGGCCTGGCTGAAGCTTAGAATCCCCAGTCTGTAAAACTGGGGGTGCGGTGAGCAGCGGGGAGGGAGAACTGGCACCGACCCCCTTGTTAGGGCCTTTGTAGAGTGAGGCTCCAGGCATCCAAACCCGGGCAGCAATCACATCACACGGGGTACCCCTAGAACCACTCCAGGAGACCCGGGGGGGCGGGGCTTGTGCGGGAGGCGGGGCTTCCCGCCAAGGCTCTCGCAGCCCCTCCCTCCTCAGGCTTTCCTGTTCCCTGGTCTTTCTCAGATGCTTTGGGCACTTTTCGTTTTTAAATCCATTTCGCACGTTATTACACATTCCTCTGTGCAATTTTTAAAAATCTATAATTTATGAAAGCTGTCATTCGATAAGGTCTTTACTCTCCCTGGCTGGAACTTCTTCTAAAGTACTTCTCAGTAGGCAGCGAATCACTCCCATTTGATTACCATGTGATTAGTTTGTTCAACTGATGGCCTTTCTTCTCTAAGATACTCATTGTGTCTTCTGCCTCCTATGCAGTTCTTAAGAATTTAAATGAGCCATTTTATTTCTTCCTCCAAGCCCGGAATCCACACACCAGCCCCACCCTTCGGCCTTCCCTTTGAGTGTGCCTAATAAACAGCGGCTCGGTTTCCGAGGGCCCCCTCTAATGGGGAATTTTATGTTGTTTCTGACATTGTTTGTTGTGCTTCCCACAAGACCGAATGCTGCTAAAGATTGAGAGACAGTGACATAAATGTCAGGGAAACGCCTCGGTAGTGTCAAGCCTAATTAGACGCTTACACTTGGGGGACAACTACGGATACCATAAAACGCAGAGCTCATCCTCTCTCAGCACACGCCTGGAGTCTGGCAGATGGGGCAGGGCAGGAGAGAAGGCCCAGGAACAGGATAAAAGGGGATGGAGAACAGTTTCGCTGGGAGGCTGAATGCGATATTAATGCATCCTCTTACTCCTTTTAGGTCAGCCACTCTTGTCCTGGAAGTACCCATAGGCAAAGCCATTAGATACATCCGCAGTGCCTAGGGGCTGTGAGCTTGTAAAGGGCCAAGAAAATGTTTGAGATGAAAAAACTATTTTGGCTCCAGATAACAAAACTGAAACTGTGAAATCAACATGGTAATTGAAATAATAATTAACAAGGCAAATTACAAATGTTATTTTACATTTTACAGCAAAATTATGTGTGTGTACGTACATACACACAGACACACACACACAATATAGAGTGGAAGGTACATGCATTTTAAAGATAATATAATGTTGGGTGAGGCTTCCAAAAATAAGGGTGCCTTCAGCCTGTGAAGGTCCTAAAGTGGCCACATCTACTGATCCAAGACACATTTCCATGTGCACATGTGGGTCATTTACATATAAATAACACCACTAATATTCAAGTTCTTCAGCAGCATGCCAGGTACACTGAGGGAACCAGAGAAATGAAGATAGAGTCCCTGCTCTCACAGCTATTAGAATCTAGTTGAAGAGATATGACTAAGCTATGAAGAACAATTCATTTATTCATTCAATATTTCTTGAGCACCTGTTATGTGCAATACTCTCGATACTGAGAACAAAGCAATGAACAAAAAACACAAAATTCCCTCCCCTCATGGAGCTTAACAGTACAACAGTCCTTTGAACAACAGTATAAGAAAGAACCAAGTTCAACATAAGCTCCAATGATAAAAACGCTAAATGAGCATTTTTCATGGAGCACAGTGAGGAGCGAAGGAGATGGTGTTGCCCAAATGGTCAAGGACACCTGCATGCAGGAGGCAGGGTGTGAGCTGGGTCTGGTTGCTCGGTCGCCCCTTCCGCAGCCTGTGCTCCTCCCCGGATGTGTACAGAGAAGCAAAAGGCCTGTTTTTGTCCAAAGGGAGATAATATATACATGGATGAGATAATGTGTGTGAAAAGGCACACTGTAAACTTTCAAGTGCTATGTGAATTATCTGTCTTATTATGCATGTGACACATTCTGTTTATTCACCTGAGTAGAGATACTGAAGTCATTGTGGAGAAATCCATGTACAGTCATTTTCTCCTCTCAGTTTTTACCCAGATATTCCTTCCCAGCTAAGCTGAACCAACTTGTACATAAATATCCCACGTTCACTTCAGTCACATTTTTGCATCCCACTGAGGTACCAAGAACAGGAGTCACCTCAGAACAGCATTTAGAGAAAGACAAAATCATCTGAACTTACCCAAAGGGCTTCCTTGCTGAAAGGAGGAGAGGGGACTGGTTGGGAGATGAGTTTGCTTCTTCCTGCCAAGAGTGCCCAAAGCATGGATTCCACGGTCCAGACTCCCAAAGCTATGTGGTACAGCTCCAGTGTATTTTGCCAAGACAAAGGGTCCATTTCCTTTAGTGGTATAGTAGTTTACACTGTTTCTAAGAGCTTGAGCATTGCTTGTATCCATGAAGTAAATAAAATAATTATCATTAAGCCCCATTTGACAGATGCAGAAAGTAAGACAAACCAGACTTAAGTGAGCTGCCCAAGGTCACATTGACTGGCCATAATAAAGGAACTCAGCTTTCCTGGCACACACTAGAATTCCTTTCACCATGTCTTTCCCTAAAGCCCTGGTGCCAAGAACAACTAGAGACCTTCCTCCTTAGGAGATCACCAAGCCCAGGTTGACCTCTCCTAAAATAATCAGAATTATTTTATGAGTAGATACTCACCATTAATTTTCCCATCAGACTTTTCCTATGATGTGCACTTGTCCAACTGCCCAAGACGTTTTTCTCTAGACCCTCCCTTCTCTCCCCCAAACACACACCTAAAACAGAAACCCACCCAGGCACATACAACATGAATCTTTTCAAAGCCCATTCCTCAAGTGCCTACATTCTAGGTTTGCCAGATTTACACAAAAATTTTAAAAATACAAAATACCCAGTTAAATTAGAATTTCATGTAAACAAAAAATAATTGTTTAGTATAAGCATATCCAAGGCAATATTTGGGATATACTTATACTAAAAACAATTTTTTTTTCATTTATTGCATCGCACAAAACTAGTTGCCCAAATGGAATCAGAGTCTATGAGCCCCCTAATCCAAAAATCTAATGCTCTCTTCTAATCCTAAACATATCTGGGTCCTACTTGCAATCAGCTGTGAAGGTGAGAGGTCTAAACTCTCCGGTTTAATTGTCAAAGAATCTGAGGGTGATGGAAAAGTTAAGAGTAATTTTGTCTCTGACTCCCATGATATTACACCTAAAGTAATCAAGACCAGAGGAAACTTAACCAAAGTATGCATACAGAACTCAGAACCCTCACTAAGAAAGCTACAACTGTCAGACCCAGGAGGCTGTTTGCACCCAGAACGAATCCCCGTGGCCATGAATACAGTCATTTCTCTGCATCCTTCCTCGGTGGTACCCAAAACCCCTGCTCCCCTGTCACATTGAACTCTCTCCCACAACAAGGCTGGCACCCTTGTTGGCACATAGTAGGCTCAATCCTTATTTGTGGAAAGAATAAAATGCAATGCATATTGAAAGCCACATTTCCAATAGGTTAGCTCAAGTTGGATAAAACTGTAAAGAGTCAGAAAAGTGAAAGTTCTGGAGAAAGGCATCATTGCTTCCTTTGTGGGATGGAATCTATTTGAGGGGCAAAGAGAAAGGGAATCTAGCACCCAAAGAGAAACAAACAAACAAAACATTGACAAGGCAAATGCAAGCTTTCTCCTCGTAATGCTGAGTAAATACGCACACGCTAATGTAACTCAACAGTACACAGAAAACTAGCTAGCCCCATGGAGGAGAGCGGTCCCCCAGAGAACTGAAGAACTCATGGGCCCATCTATATTTTGAGCATCGGGGTTGGGGGTGGCTGCAGAGGACAGGAGCCTTCCAGAATAATACTGCTGAAACTTCAGCTAGACCTCCACCCAGTAGAGGCAGCTCCCTCTGTGTATTTTTAATCTTACAGTGTTTGTTTTAGAATGAGGGATACTGAGAACCAGGAGAGCGAGGGAGAAACTTTATTTCTTTATTATTTATATTTAGTATATTACACTGTATTTACTGCTCACAGTTCCTGCTCAAGAGACAGTTTTTAAGGGCACGTGAGAACTATGGGGAAAGGCAGGAAACTACTAGGAAATTGGTTGCAGGAGCATAGGATAGGGAATGGAAGGTTCTAGAGACATTTAAGGCATCCTTATCTCAGCCGGCCCTATCACTACACAAGGTAAGCTGAACCTGGATGGGGAAGGAACAAAGAGGAAACCAGCATGAGCTGGAGGTCTAGTTAGGCTGTAGTGACCCTCACTGGCTCTGCATCTTGGGTGAGCCTCTCCCCACTGGGCACCCAGACACAGACGCAGGACCTGCCCTCAGGGATTGGAGTCTGGAGGGAAGACAGACATGTCAAAGGCAATTCCATACGTGAGGTGAGCACACAGGCAGACTAGGAGGCAGCTAAGCGCGTGCACAGGGGCTCAGCATAGCAGTGGCAACAACAGGAGAGAGAGAGAAATATTTTTGAACAAATTTCATAGTGGATTTTTCTCCAAAAAATGCAAAATAGAGAAAGATCAGAACTTTATTAAATTTCTTCACAGTGCATGGTTGAGAACATAGATTCTGAAATAATTCTGCCTGTCTTTGAAGCCCAGCTCTGCCATTTACTAGATCTGTGACCTTGGACACGTTACTTAAATATTCTGGGCCTTGATTTTCTTATTTGTAAAATGGGGATAGCACCGAACATATTATGTGATTGTTAGCTGTGAAAATTATGTGAATTTTAATATACATAAAGCACCAGAGCCGGGTGCATAACAAGTGCCCAGTAAATGTTAACTATTATTACTATGACATATATAGTTTGGCATTGTTTTTTAGACTGCATATTGAAACAAAGATACCTTAATCCATTCCAGGTTTAATGTCTCTAAAAATTTTAGTATGGTCTGATGATAAATACCATGACAGAGGTATGCCCAGCACAGTATATTTAAGATGCCCCTAGAAGGAACTCCTCACTCAGACTGCAGAAAGATAGTCAAGGAGGGCATTTTATAGGAATTATCTAAGCTAAATTCTGAAGGGTTGTCCAGGCAAGGGGAAGAGGAGCAGCTGTGTAAAGGCGAGAGGCAAGAAATGGGAAGACACAAACGTATGAGGGCAGAGAGCAAGAATGGGGTAGCAGGACCACTGAGAGACAGCTGCCCAAGCCCAGGCACAGACTCTGGCATGACACCAGGGAGCACAGTGCCGAGGGAGATGCATATCCAGCCTTAGGAGAGGGTCCCCCTAACTGGGGGAATTGAGAGGACTTGGTAATTGGTTGGTTTTGAAGGTGAGATAGAAATTGACTTCTTCCCAACTGTTGGTTTGGACAACTGCAAAGATGTTGACACCATTCGCTGAAACAGGAAACACAGGAAGAGGAGATGAGTTGGGGGCAAGAAGGGTGAGGGGGGTGGGGAGAGTGCTAGAAATGAGCTAAGGTCATGACTTCCATTTGGAACCATTTACCTCTGGTATTTCTGTAAAACAGCTAAGTATGAATGCTAGTAGGTAATTGGGTACACAGACAAAATAATTAAAATTTCAATAGCCGTCCCTTATATATAGACTTCTTCTGCAGAATGAACCATTCCATACGAGTTTTACAATTCCTGTGTGATGAAAACAAGTATCACTATATATGGAGCACTTACTATGCCAAGCACTTTGCATACATTAGCTCATGTAATCCTTACATTAACCCCAAGAGGAACATACTGTTAGTGACCCATTTTACAGCTGAGGACACTGAGGCTTAGACCTAAGATGAAGTAGTTTGACCAACGTCACTCAGCTGGTAAGTAGCAAATCCACATGGTTTGTTTTCCTTTTTGACAGATGCAGAAACTGAAGGTCAAATGGGACAAGGAATGCGTACAAGGTTACAGAACCAGGAAGTTGAGGAGCCAACTCTAGTGCCCAAATCTGCTACTTCAGGAGTCCAGTGCTCTTTGCATCACCCGTGAATTCAGGGTGTAGAAGTCTGTAATTTGCACAGGGCAAGAGTGAGAAGATTATAGGGGTAAGACCAACTGGTAGCCATTATCAAAAAAGGCAAGAACAGCTTATTTCCCTGTGCAGCCTCATAAGAATAAGGCACTTCATACCTTCCTGCTGCTGTTCATGATGTTGATGCTGATGATGACGATGACTACAGAGGCTGGGTGCAGCTCAGAGTGAACTTCTACTGGTGCTAAGACTTCAATTAAGACCCAAAAACCTTTGTGACCCTAGAGTTCTTGAAGACAAACTTGGGACTGAGAATTATCTTCTCTCTAAAGAAGGTAACTTGGGCTGGAATTGCGTTTGTGTTCATTCGTTCAACAAATATTACAGTGATGAAGCAGCTATTGTCAGCCGCTGCGCTAGGCACACAGAACCCAGTGATGAACAAAACAAACATACTCCCTGCTTTTATGTAGCTCACAGTCATAAATACCCCAGCTAAATCAATGAATTTGGTAAAGTTGCAGGATACAAAATTAATGCACAGAAATCTCTTGCATTCCTATACACTAACAACGAAAGGTCAGAAAGAGAAAGTAAGGAAACAATCCCATTCACCATTGAAACAAAAAGAATAAAATACCTAGGAATAAACTTACCTAAGGAGGTAAAAGACCTGTACTCAGAAAACTATATGACACTGATGAAAGAAATCAAAGATGACACAAACAGATGGAGAGATATACCATGTTCTTGGATTGGAAGAATCAATATTATGAAAATGACTATACTACCCAAAGCAATCTACAGATTCAGTGCAATCTCTATCAAATTATCAATGGCATTTTTCACAGAATTAGAACAAAAAAATTTATAATTTGTATGGAAATACAAAACACCCCGAATAGCCAAAGCAATCTTGAGAAAGAAAAATGGAGCTGGAGGAATCAGGCTCCCAAACTTCAGACTATACTACAAAGCTACAGTAATTGAGACAGTATGGTACTGGCACAAAAACAGAAATATAGATCAATGGTACAGGATAGAAAGCCCAGAAATAAACCCATGCACCTATGATCACCTAATCTATGACAAAGGAGGCAAGAATATACAGTGGAGAAAAGACAGCCTCTTCAATAAGTGGTGCTGGGAAAACTGGACAGCTACATGTAAAATAATGAAATTAAGAACACTAACTAATACCATACACAAAAATAAACTCAAAATGGATTAAAGACCTAAATGTGAGACCGGACACTATAAAACTCTTAGAGGAAAATGCAGGAAAAACACTCTTTCACATAAGTCACAGCAAGATCTTTTTTGACTCACCTCCTAGAGTAATGGAAATAAAAATAAAAATAAATAAATGGGACCTAATGAAACTTAAAAGCTTCTGCAAAGCAAAGGAAACTATAAACAAGATGAAAAGACAACCCTCAGAATGGGAGAAAATATTTGCAAATGAATCAACGGACAAAGGATTAATCTCTAAAATATATAAACAGATCATGCAGCTCAATATTAAAAAAAACAACCCAATCAATAAATGGGCAGAAGACCTAAACAGCTATTTCTCCAAAGAGGACATACAGATGGCCAAGAGGCACATGAAAAGCTTCTCAAAATCACTAATTATTAGAGAAATACAAATCAAAACTACAATGAGGTATCACCTCATACCAGTTAGAATGGGCATCATCAGAAAATCTACAAACAACAAATGCTGGAGAGGGTGTGGAGAAAAGGGAACCCTCTTGCACTGTTGGTGGGAATGTAAATTGATACAGCCACTATGGAGAACAGTATGGAGGTTCCTTAAAAAACTAAAAATAGAATTACCATATGACTCAGCAACCCCACTACTGGGCATATACCTAGAGAAAACCATAATTCAAAACGACACATGCACCCCAGTGTTCACTGCAGCACTATTTACAATATCAAGGTCATGGAAGCAACCTATATGCCCATCGACAGACGAATGGATAAAGAAGATGTGGTACATATATACAATGGAATATTACTCACCCATAAAAAGGAACGAAATTGGGTCATTTGTAGTGACATGGATGGACCTAGAGACTGTCATACAGAGTGAAGTAAGTCAGAAAGAGAAAAATAAATACCATATATTAACGCATATATGTGGAATCTAGAAAAATGGTACAGATGAACTGGTTTGCAAGGCAGAAATAAAGACACAGATGTAGAAAACAAATGTATGGACACCAAGGGGGGGAAAGGGGAGGGTGTGGAATGAATTGGGAGATTGAGACTGACATAAAATAGATAACTAATAAGAACCTGCTGTATTAAAAGAATAAAATAAAATTCAAAAAAATAATAATAATAAACAAATACCCCAGCTAGTCATGCCCACTAGTTGGATGGTGAGTGGGGAATGGTGTCCCTATCTGAAAGCTGCCTTCAAGAAGTTGGCATCTGTGAGTTTTTTGGGTCCCACTGGTGGAAGGAATACTAAGACACAAGCTATGGACTAAGCCTGGGTTCCCAGTCCTGGCCCTGCCAGTGGCCAGCTGGGTGGAGGACCTTGGGAAACTCACCAAGCTTCTCTGGCCTTGACATAATATGGCTGGAGGCAGGGGAGGGCAAAAGGACTAGATCCATGGTTTTCAAACGCCTTTTAAGCTACATTATTCATTCTTTATTCATTAACAAATATTTACCTAGAACTGAGTTTGTGTAAGTAACATGAACAGCACAAACGTGGCCCAGGCCTCAGGAAGCTTGAGGCCTAGTGGAAATCTTATGCCAAATTCCAGCACATGAAACAGATAAAAATGGAGCTGATCCTAAGGTTGTCTGCAAAACACAGTAACAACAAACAAACAAACACCACGCAGACTAGCTAATCTCTCAGGTTACTTCCTGGAAGATTCTTGGGTTCTTTTCTCCCAGGCTGGGGCAACAACAGCAGCAGAAACTCATGCTCTGCATGCCTACCTCCAGTCCTACGTCAACCAAAGATTTTCTGTAACTTTGTCCAACAAGCCCCAAGCACTCAAGCTTGTCAAGGTACTGCTCCACTGGTACCTTGCTCTGCTCCACTGGTCTGTTCTGGGGAAGCCGGCCATTTGCATGAGACTCTCAGAGTGTCTGGTTCAAACAAGGCAGGGAGGGGAAGACCATATTTCCATCTGGAGGCAGAAGGATTTTCATGCATTCCTCCCCAAACACAGAATAAGCCCGGGAGAGGCTGCAGTGGATGTTAGCAAAAGCAAGACAAACGGTCACAGTTGTGAGCTGCTTCTTCCCAGAGAATCCTTTTTTTTTAAAGAAAAGGAATGAAAGCCCAGCTCCCCTATTCCCTTGCTAGTTTTGCAAAACAAACAGGAGCAAATAATTTTCATTCATTGACTTTACTTCTTCCTTCCAAAGAAATCTCCCCAGCTTCTAAGGAAGACCCATTTGAGGCTTACTGCACACTGTCTGTCCACTTGATGAGAAGGAATTTGACTTTTTCCCCTTTCTCGTGCCATTCTGTGCCATCGTGAGCCTGACCACTTCCAGATGAACTGCTGCCTTTACCAGAACGAAATGTTTGCGAAAAGGTCTTTAATGAACTGAAAACGTTAATTTGAAAAGACTCCTCTGTGGAAAGATTGAGGCTTGGAGAGGGAAGGAAATGACACACAGCCTGTGGACTGGCAGACAGCTGGTTTCTCTCAAGTTTTTCAAAGAGGGGAGATGGAGAATGGGCTACACTAGGTTGGGATCCAAAATGGACCCTCGCTTGGAAGGCAGGACCAATATGGCAAGTCTGAGCTTTGTTCACACACTCAGCTTTGTTTTGCTCTTTTAAATGTCTATATACACAGGATTCTCCCTGGTGAAAAACAATACACAGTCCCCAGGCCCCTTCCCCAACACCAGAAATTCCAGCAAATGCCCCACTGCCATTATTTCAAAGGTAATCTTCAGTGAGAATGATGTTCATGTTAACAGTAACAACCACCAGGAACACCACCACTTTTTTAAAATCAAGGTGATTTTCACAGCACAACCACCGTCAGTGCCACCCATACTGCACACAGAAGGAGAAGACATGAAAGTTACAGACTCTGCTAAGAATGCTGATTGTAAGTCATCGGGTAGATATAATTACAGGAATTGCTCTCTAGCCGAGCTGATATTTATTTCAGCAGCTCTGACCCTTCACGAGGATCTTGCTGCCACCCCACCCCCAACTCTCCACCCCGCCCCCCGCAAAGGGCTTTTCTAACTGAAAGCAAACCCAAGCCAAGTCCTGCTCATTCTCTCGGCCAGGTGCCAGAAAAAGTGTAAATTTTCGTGAGCTCCAGCTATTTTGCCAGAAGTCTGCAATGTGTCTGGACACGAATGGCTGTTCCCTTTTGTGAGACCAAGCCTGAGCACCAGGAAGTTCTAAAAGCAGCACATGGAGAGAGATCGGGTGACCAGAAAAGGGGGCAAAAACAGCCTGTGTGCAGTATACAAGGCTCTCCTGGGGTGTCCTGCCTGTGCCCAGATCAATCAACTTATCATCCTTTAAAAAAAGGTAACCTTTCTCAGGCACAGTGTTCCAACTGGGTGCTGTTAAGTTTGCTCCCAAAGCCAATCCCCCAACTCCCTACCAGGACTTCACCTTTCATAACAGAAATTAAACCAGTTAAGTCTAGAGACACAGACAGACAGAGAGAGACAGAGACAAAGAGACAGAAATTAAGCACAAGCACAGCTAACTAGATTTAACCCACGCTGCTCCTTTGGCATTGGCAGAGATGAAAGCAATAAGACAGTTTGAGGCTCTTTGAAAGAAAGAATTTTTAGAAATATGGAACGAAAAGATCACCAAACAAGTAGGGGGTATCATGAACCAGTCTCCCAAGCACGCGTCCCTCTTGCTGTTCAGGGTCTACAGGCTTCATGCATTCAGAACCCACAGGCCCCGTGGGAAATGACGGTGCTCTCCAGCCCCCTGCGAGTCTCCTCTTCCTTGGTGATGCTTTGCAGCCCCACAGTATCATGCCCTGAGGAATCTCGCTGCTCAGTGAAAGCCTGTGGTTTGTCTCTAAATTCCCCAGTTTTCACTCCATCTCTACTGAAGGGGGCAGTAAACTTTAATGCGGAGGAGGCAATGATTGGGAGACCAGGTATGACTTAACAGGCTTAAAAGCCTCTGAATAAAAGCAAAGCCAAAGGGAGGGTATGTTTTCCAAGTGATTAAAAAGCAGTGTCAGTCCCTTCACTCCTATCTTGCACCCCGACCGCACCCCTGCCGTCTGGCCCTGACAAAGCGAGGGAAGGATGCAAATCGAAGAGACCGGGACTTGACTCACCAGATGACTGTATTAAGGTGCACATGCTGCTAAGTTTCTACCAAACTGGCAACGGCTAGGATAGGGCAGGGAAGAGCTGGAGTGAAAAAAATGACGGGGTGAAAAACCCATAACGGAACACAGGTTTGCCTCAAGTTACAGAATAGATATATTTCGTAAAAGTGAACTATAAATGGTTTTAATAAATGGATTCACTGTCAGCATACCAGCTATTGTTCCTAGAGGGAAACCTTTTGTAATTTGAAAAAGTAGCTGCTATTTATCTTTTGGGCCAATCTGGGTTGCTAGGTATGATACGGAATTTTTATAAAGTAAAGGATATCAAAAAAAAGAGTTTCCTGAACTTATTAAAGTATGGAACTCCAGCCAGAAATGTAGCTGCCAGGCACATGGACTGAAATAAACTAAGAGAGAGAAAGAGAAAGAAGAGGAAAAGGGGAGAAAGAGAGAGACAATGCGCCCTTGGGTTAGGCAAACCCAGTGCAATGAATTAAGATGTCTGTGCCCATCATAAAAGGGACGGAGATGAGCAAACAGCATGCAGAGAGATGAACTGTCAGGCTGGAAAACCAAAGACAGAGGGTGTTACTACACAGAGAGCAAAGGAGGAGAAAAGGAGTGAGGTCAGGAAAAACGCATGCAGGCTAGGGGTACTGGGGGACGTCGGAGACTCCAGCCAAGTGTCTGAAATAGCCCTGGGCTGGGAGGAGACAGTGTGTGCGAAGAGGAAGGTAGAAAAGGGGGCTTTGAGATACACAGGTTCCCCTGTTCTCTAGCAAAGACGATTCCAAAATAAACTGTGCCTTTGCTACCTTGGAGTCTCACGAACCAGAGGTCCATACGCCATCCTTACAACCACAGCACCCTTCCCTAATGGAGAAAGGTCAAGTCCATTTCCAGCCGCAAAACCTGCCCAAGTTCTCTCAGCCTCAGGGAGAGTAATTTCACAGACAGAAGGTGGAAAAGGAAAAGTCACCGGAGATGCAAGAATTGACAGCAGAACAGGAAAACGTTCAAAGTCATTAATTCCTAATTAAATAAAGTTAATTTCAAACTTGTGGAGTTTTTAAATGTGTTTATATCTTTATGGCTTTTGTTTACTTTGTGTAAGAGGGAAGTTCAGAGAGACTGATACTTTTTTGTGTTATTTTAAGAAGCCTGCCTGAGTAATTCCATTATTCTTGGTTACTCGTTTAGTCCCCACAGACTGTAAGGGTCTCCTTGGTCTCCAGCACCCAAGAAGCTCCTCAGGTGTGCAAGGCCCAGCCCCACCTCACAGGACACAAGGGGGAGGACCAGGCCACAGGAAGAACCAGCACCCTTTCTTAAAGACGTCGTGCCAAGAACATTCCCCTCTGAATCTTAAATACTCCTCCTAGAAACCCATGCAGGTAGATATGAGTCTTACCAGCTTACGAAGGAGAGAGGCCCAGGGAGGTTAAGTCCCTTGCCTGAGGTCACACAGTTACTAAGTGGCTGAGTCCAGATTTGAAGGTGTCTGACCAAATGCTGAACAACGTGGAACACGCTGCCCGTGCTACAGCAGTCAGCGGAGAGCAGAGCCCAGGACGCCTGCAGAAGCCACCTCAGCACTGTCACAGGGGACCCTCCACAGCCGGAAGGGTAGCTGGACCCCCACCTTCTTGCTGAGGGGCTCTGCAAGGCGCCGGCCAGTCACACATGTGACATTCAAAAGAAAAACCACCCTTCACAAGGCACGTAAAGAAAACCCGTTTTTCTATCTTTAGGTCATTCTGTGCCTCCACAGCCATCTGCAGGAATGGAACTTGGTTTCATTAAACATGATATTTTTGTCAGCTCTCTTATGCTTTTTTGTTTTGTTTTCTCTTGCTTTCAATTAAAGGATTTTTCTTCCCTTCCCAGAAATTCTTTGGGGATTTGAAACCCACTTCAAGGAAGGAAAAAAAAAAAAAAGGAAATCCATCTTACAGTATTGGTCACCGAGATGGGTGTGAAGACAACGAGCTATAAACTGAAATCAGCTCCATCTCCAAAAGCAAAGAACAGTCTCTAAAAAACTGCTTTGAATTTTAAGAACTAGAAATAATGCTGGCAAACTGGTTTGTCTTTCTTAAAACACAATCATTTTTTTTTTAAGCCTCCAAATCAACTCCCAATGGTTACAACCAAGTAAAGAACATAGGCTGAGACTTCAAGCAAAAGTCAGGATGCTCCACCAGAGAAAATTATTTAGCTTTGAAGAAATAAAAATATGAGCTGGAAATAAAATTAACATCACACAAGAGCAAACTTGGCGGGCACTGGAAGTCAGGCATCCCACCAGCAAATAAAACCAGGGCAGAATCAGCCAGTGGGGTGGGGAGTCAGGGAAGGGGGCCAGGCTGTGTGGGGTTGGGTTGAGTGTTTCCCACTTTGAAATCAAAGAAATGGGCGTGTGTGGGGTGTCTGCCTGCGTATATGACTGTCCTTTTCCTCAGCAGAGTCAGGATGAAATAATCTCTCTCTTATCACAGCCTTTGATCTCACAATCCCTTTTGCCCATACTACTAAGATATCCCACGTCTCTGCAATTCAACTTTGAATGCTAACCTCCCCCCACCTTTTTTTTTTGCCTACACCTGCCCGCACACACTAGTGGCTCTGCTCTGCTTTATGCCTTGTCCATCTTGCAGTGTTTTCGTTAGATGGGAGCCATCGCCATGGCAGAGGCCAGCTGCCAACTGCACATGGGGAGCTCAAGCCAGTATCCCTCCTCCATGGGGCTGGAGAGGGGTCACAGGAGCAAAAGGGCTCCAGGTGTCCCTGAGAGAGGAAGCACTGACCCAAGGGAAGGGAAAGGTCACACTTGCTTAGCAAAGCTCCTCAGCAAATCGGTTCTTAGTGTCTCTCTCTCTCTCTCTCTCATTCTGGCATTCCTAGGAAAATGCTGGTGTCAGGAGTTCATTATGGAGTTTGGCTCAAGAAAAGACTGTCCACCTATATCTTGCCTTTACCAACCATTTCCACTGGGTGTGCATCACTGCCCCCTCACCCCCAACCTTCTGGGTTCCTTCTAAGGCATCTGAACGAAGAGTCTACAATGCAGGGCCCTGGCCTGGAAATCACCTGCCAATCCCCACCAGCCACCTTTGATCTGCCCCATAAGGAAAAGAAAACAAGATTCTGGATTCAGACACACCCTGGTTCAAACTGATCTGGCTGGGGCCCCTTAACCTCCCTGGGGCTGAGTTTCCTCATCTCTGAAATGAAAATCACAGTATCTTCCTCACATGTCTTTTGTGGCAATGACATTTAATCATTCATGTAAAATGCCTACATAATCCAGTGTCCAGCACATAATAGGCGTTGAACCACAATGGTTGCTGCTCCAACTGCCCACAACTAGTTTATATTTCACAACAATTAAAACCATTTATTGAGTCTTTACTGTTTGCCAAGTACCACCCTAAGTATTTTGCATAGATAATCTATTACATCCTCAAAAATAAAATCCTCTGAAGTACCATCCTTATTCCCCTTTTATATGCCAGTCTCATGCCCCTTAGTAAGCTGCAGAGGTAGAATTCGAACCAGGATCCTCTAGACTTTAAACATCCTGTTCTTGGGGCTTCCCTGGTGGCGCAGTGGTTAAGAATCCTCCTGCCAATGCAGGGGACATGGGTTTGATCCTCGTCCGGGAGGATCCCACATGCTGCGGAGCAACTAAGTCCATGTGCCACAACTACTGAGCCTGCGCTCTAGAGCCCACAAGCCACAAATACTGAGCCCGCGAGCCACAGTTACTGAAGCCCGTGCGCCTAGAGCCTGTGCTGTGCAACAAGAGAAGCCACCGCAGCGAGAAGCCCGCGCACCGCACAAAGAGTAGCCCCCGCTCGCCGTGACTAGAGAAAGCCCGAGTGCAGTAATGAAGACCCAACTCAGGCAAAAAAAAATCCTGTTCTTTCCTGCACATCTGCTGCTTCCTGTATCCTCACAATATTCATGAAAACTTTTGCCTGTGTGGTCTTTTTAAAGGTTTCTCTCTTAACATTTTCCCTTTCCCATTTATTCACTCATAAACAAGTTTTAGCTTGCTTAAGATAAAAAGTATCAGTGATTTTCCCTATTCTGCGTTTATTTATCAATACATGATCCACAGCTAAGTACCTCCTGGCACACTAGCAAAGCAGAGATATCCATAGAAATCAAATTGCCCTTTGCCAAACCCCAAGTTTTAGCTTGGTTAAAAAAACAAATTTTTTCATATTTCGGGGGACAAGAAATCTGGATCTTCATCCTAAGGCAGCATCCACCCTGGCTACATCCTTCACAAAACGCAGTTTTCATTTATCTATCCTAAGGCACAATAAAAATGTTAAAACCTTTATTATTTGTGAGCTCAGCCTCTGCATTCACCTTACACTCTGTTCTCCAAGCCCCAGCTCAAATCCCCCTAGACAGCCTCCCCATTTCTTTCAGCCCAAGGCCCAATCCCCACATCCTGATGTGTCACAGAGCTCAGAGCCTGTTCTCTGGCACTTCCTTAAAGGGTTTTCTAAGTGGTTCACATGTGGACATCTTGTCGACCTAAGAAGCTTATGAATTCCTCAAAGGATGGGATCTTGTCTTCTGTTGATTTTGAAACTCCTAAAGTGCTTAGTACTTTACTTGCCATCAAGTAAATGCCTAGTAGAATGTCCACAGATGTAATTACCCCCTTAAGTACTAAAAGTCACAAGCATACCTCTGTTTTTTCTTTGGAAGTTACCACCAGCCCTATCCGACTGCCCAGATCAAACCAAAATGATGTATGGTCCAGCAGAGACCAAACTAGAGGTCAGTAAGCCTATCTCCATGACCCAGGTGACCTCCCACCTCATGAAGATCATCCAACCAGTCCAACCCAACACAGCCCCTCCTTGCCCTGAACTCTTCATTTACAAGGAGGCACAGGCATCAACACTTCCTTCTTCTGATAATAACACTCCCCCATCCAACTCTTTGGAAACTACTCTTCTCCCAACATAACCAATGGTTCTGATCAGGGCCGAGTATCTCATCCCTCTGGCTACAATGATTCGTCCAAGGATAACCATAAAGATGAGCAACCCACCCCTCTGGTCACAATGATTGGTCCAGGGATGACCCAAGCTGGGCCAATAAGATCCTTCCCCATAGATTTTTCTAACTGGAACTGGCAGAGAGGAACTCCTCCTTCTCTGACTTTGAGGGTGTAAGCATGAAAATCAGGAGCTGCCTGTTCTCTTTTGGAAGAGAGAAACCATCTGTGTTTAGAGAAAATGAAGGAAAAAAACAGAAGACAGAACTTGAGAGAGTATTGACCACGGTCGAGCCCTGGCTGCAGTGATTCCTAAGGTAGCCCCTGCTGCTCTGCTGAAGACTGAGTTATGGGACCCCAGATCTCCCTTTTGCTTAAGTTGGGTTTCTATCAACTTGCACCCAGGGGCTTCCCTGGTGGCGCAGTGGTTTCAGAATCCGCCTGCCAATGCAGGGGACACGGGTTCGATCCCTGGTCCGGGAAGATCCCACATGCTGCGGAGCAGCTAAGCCCGTGCGCCACAACTACTGAGCCTGTGCTCTAGAGCCCGTGAGCCACAACTGCTGAGCCCGCGTGCAGCAACTAGTGAAGCCCACGCACCTAGAGCCTGTGCTCCACAATGAGGGAAGCCACCGTGATGAGAAGCCCACGCACTGCAACGAAGAGTAGCCCCCGCTCGCACCAACTAGAGAAAGCCCGTGTGCAGCAACAAAGACCCAACGCAGCCAAAAATAAATAAATAAATTTATTAAAAAAAAAAAAAAAAACAACTTGTACCCAGAGTGTCCTCATAACATACCTACTTCCCAGGAGGGGCATGTAAACTAGTCCAGGAACAAGTATGGATTAGGCTGTCCTGCACAAGTGGATGCCAAGAACTGAGCCATGGATTCCTCTTGAGCAGGGCCTCTGATGGGTACGGGAAGGGTGTTTTCAGGTAGTGCTTCTCAGCCTGCTGTGACCTGGGTCATGGCCTGCAGCATCAAAGGCTCATGACCGAAACCCCTGGGAAAAATGCTCCCTTCTTCCCTGCTGGCTGCAGTAGCTGATGGGCAAAGGGGCTCACCAGCCTCCTGGTTGGATGTGTGAGGGAGAGGCCTGCTCTCCCTGCTCTAAGAAGACAGGTAGCACCAGGCGATTCTGCAGCAGAGTCTGCTTTTCCATGTCAAGACGGCAGCAAAACAAAAGCCTAGTATTACCAACCTAGTATGAAAAGCTGAACTGGGAGTCAAGGCCTGAGACATCTCCACTACATAGGTAGAGAAATGCCTGGCTGCCTTTTTCCAGGCCACCACCGGGCTCGAATGAGAGAATAACAGTAACTACAACTTCCTTAGCAGGCACTATGCACTGAGACTTTACATGCATCCTCTCATTACATCCTCACAGCGTGGCCTGGCACAGGCCAGAAAACTCTGGTCTCATTTTAGAAAAGAAACCTTACCCAAAACATAAAGCTGCCAAGTTACAGAGCCTGGAGTACAAACCATGTCTATATTAACAGTGTTCTGGCTTTAACCATCATGCCAGTCCTCCACCTGGAGATAGCACTGTCAGACTTAAGGGGAAAAAACAGAAAACACAGGACACCCAGCTACCTTTGAATTTCAGATAAAAAACAAATAATTTTTTAGTCTAAGTATATCCCATGCAATATTCTGGGCAGACATATATTAAAAGATTATTGGTTATTTGTCTGAAACTCAAATATAACTGGGTGTTTTGCACTCTCTTTGGCAACTCTACCTGGAGATCCACTTTATGAATGCACTTGCAAAATGGCAGAGTGCTACACAGAGTAAAATTCTTTGGCTTTTAATCCTAATTCCCAACTAACTGAGGACAGGCACTGTCCTGAGACATTCGTATCCACAGCTATAAATCCAGACAAGCACCCAGCCCGAGCAGCTTTCCATGGCCCTTGTAGGCATCAGATAAGCTCTAAGCAGAAAAGACACTCGGATAAAGTTCACTAGGATTCAGAAAAAATATTAACCACCCATATGTCCTCTTCCACCACCCACACACTGCCCTTCCCAACAGCTGGGGGATCTCTTTTTAAGCCTTTTATCCTCCTTTCCCCACCCCTTCAATACCTAGATGGCAAGGTCATCCCACTTGCTAAGTTTCTGGCCACTGCATGTCAGTCTTGTCCTAGAGTCTAGGGAATGTTACTGTAGAGATACAGGCCCTACCCTCAAGGCATCACACTGTGACTGAAATGACAGTGTACAATTAAGTGTAGGAGTGTAATAATACAGTTCCCACTCACTGGGCACCTTGTCCTCATCAGGCATTGTGCTAGCTACATTCGCAGAAAGGATCTCATATAATACGCCCAACACCTTGTCCAGAAATCACGAGCATCCTGTCTGAGCAGCTGGAAACCACCAGGAAGCTCCCACCCTGCTGTTAGAGATGCCAGATGAGACACTGGCTTCTTATTTGATGAATAATTAAAATCACCAATCTGAGTATATTAGGATAAGGGGCCCTGCTCTTTTCCATTTCTTACTTTCCTCATACACATTGCCTTAAACTGATTAAGATGTTCATGCCTCAGGGACATTTAGAGTACAAACTGGACTGGGTCCCAAAACATGGCCCCTGTCAGAACACATGTTATGGCCAAAGAATAGCAGAAAATGGCTCCATGATCCCTCCTTTGTGGACAGAGGGAGAAAGACAGTGTCTGAGTTTCCTTTCCCTAATAAAGGTCTGTGGTCCTACCAGTCACCTCCTCCCAGATCACTTTCACCCAGACTTTCACTTCTGTCTGGCAAATGGCTGCCCTGCCCTAGGTGACAAATGCCCTTCTATTGTCTCATTATGGATTCCTAATCTCTTCTCATTTTTCTCCATAATTCCAGTTGATAATAGTCATCAACCTTCTCTCACTGTAGAAGAGGACTTCGAGATAATGTAATCCCTTTTATTCATAAGCAGCTGAAGGAGATGATTCAACAAGGGTTTTCCAAGATCTAAGAAAAACAGAGCAGAATCTAACAGGTTCACAGAGGCCACACTACTTCCAACTTCCCTTACCACTTTTTCCAGCTCAGCCCCTGGGTACCCTGGAAGCATTATGCCTAAGCACTTTTAATGCTATCAACACTGCCAGATTTCCTAAGAACAGTTTCTCATCTTTTCCCAATAAGTTACTCCCCCTTGCCCCACTTCTCAGCCTGGCCTTGTCCAGGCTTGGCTACAGCCATCTTGATTCACCTCTCACTTAGGGAGTACAATGGAACTAAGGTGACTTGAAGCCAAGGGAACAGAAAGCAGCCCACCTCAGATGCTGCTTTTGTTGGATTAGGCTTTGGAACCATCTAATTTTATCATCCAGGAAATATGATGTGACACCTTGGATAACTGAATCCGGAAATGAGAAAACAAGATCCTATTGAACTTGCATGCCCTGCTTTTATCATCCTCTCTTCATTTTCTGGAATATAGCATTAATTGCTTCCATACTAAACATTATATCTGCTTTCAATCCCAGAGCCTTCAATGATTCATAAGGAATGCTCAATATAAGTTTTTTCTTTGTTTGTTTTCTTTGTTTTGCTTGCTCTTTCGAGGTCTTCATTTTATACCACTAACTTGTGGCTTAGAGGACTGTTTTGTTTCTGTATTATCTGTCTGGGAGGTTGTTTGTTTGCTGTGTTTTATTACTATTTTTAAGAGATCCTAGGATCCTAACTTTGGTTCCAGTATCTGATATTTGACCTCATTCTTAGCTTTTTGCCTCTAATACTTCCTTTTCATCACCTAGAACATTCCATCTTACTTTGGGCCTCTCTGAAATCCCTACCTGTGTCCATAATCCTTCTCAAATCCCCCATTACTCTTCCCTTGGTTGTGAGTTAAGTAAAAGGGTCAGTAGAAAAATTTTCCCCTCAAAATGAGATACAGCCAACCAATTCCCCTTCACCACTTTTACAGTGAAACTCAACTTAAAAGTCATACAGTTTTTGGAATTTTTCTTTCAGACCTGAGCCCATGCCATTCATGTCTGTTTTCTTTACAAATGGATGGCTAGTCTTGCCTCACAGTAACTTTTCCTCTCTAATCCTTCCCCCGAAACGTTTTCTCCCTGTCAGCTCACCACTGACTCTCTGCAAATCATCCTGTGATCCCATGTAGAAAAGATATGATACACAAATAAATTGTAGTGTCCTGTGCTTGGGGGTTATAACTGAAAACAGATTTGTGTAGTCAGAAAAAAATGATGGGTATAGCACAAATATAATATATATATATATATATATATATATATATATATATATATATATATGCTACATATATGGTACATATGTCAATAGCCTTAAAACCAGCATGATAATCTGCAAAATGAAACACAACTTCTGCCCAAACATCCTAAGATCTTTAAAGTGAAACAAGTGTCTCATGGATGATAAAGGTATTCAAAACCCTAGTTGTATATACTTCATCCATGTGTACAATTACATCCTGTTTAGCACTTTACCTCAATAATCATCTCATATGCTGTTATTACCAGGGCTAACACTTGAGTGCTAACCGAGTGCCAGCACTCTGCTAAGCAGCATACATGCCTTAACTTTTCATTCTCACCAAAACCCCATGAGGTAGCTATTCTTATCATTCCTGTTTTACAGGCGAGGAAACCAAGGCTTAAAGGGAATTTGTAACTTGCCAAAGTTCCCATAATTTGGCAAGTGACAGCGAGAATTAGAGCTCAAGCTCATCCACCTCCAGAGCTGATCGGGGTGACCACCCTCATGTGCTCCTCCTCCTGAAGGGTTCCGAGGAGGGTTACCTTTTAAACCTATACAAGGCTCCGGAGTTTGAGGTCCTCCCACCAGCCTGCTCACCAGGCGACTAATCAGTCAGCAGTGCTGGAGTAGGTCAAGCTTTGCTCCCCATCTTTTATGGAGTATAAAGATGATTAATTGCTTATACAGAAATTGATCTAACCACTATTTTATGAAAAATGCAGGATTTCCGTATCTTTAAAGGAACTTCTTGAAGAAATTTGAATTAGGGAACAAAGTAATTTAATTTTTCCATCACATTTTTAGCTACTGATTAATGTAGAGTCCCGAGTGTTGGAAAGACTTAGGGAGATCAATAATAATATTAACCCTTATGAAAAGGTTTGCTATGAGAAAGAATTGTAGCTCAGGGTCTTCGATGGAAAACAGCCAAAGGCTAGAGTCCACGGACACCAGTGCTATGGGCAGGGAGTGGGGCGGGGGACAAACTCTCATGCTACTGTGATTTTTAACGTTTCTTCTGAACCCAAGCTCTCTCCTGGTCAAGGAGATAGTAATCCCCTCCTGTAACACGCTGAGATCAGGAGGGAGAGGCAACAGTAGGGCTGGCGACCACAGCCAGGCAACAAGATCGGGTATAAATGGCGCCCTCCCTCATCACCCTCACAGCCCAGCAGACTACCCCCAGCTCTGTCCTATTAAGAAGAACACCCCTTGTCTCTCAGGCTGCAGTTGGTCAGGAGGATTAACCCCTCCCACCCCCTCACCCCACACCCCAGCATTCCCCCTCCTTCCAACAGTCCTTTGGGCAGCCATGACTGACAAGAGTACCACAGGCGATGATGTCACAAAGAGAGGGGGCAGTGTGCCCTGTTAGACCATCTTTCACTCCAGTGGACTCGCCTTCACAGACAAATTGATTTGCAAAGGTTCAGGCTGCCAGCCTGGGCTGCTTTGCATACAGAACGCTCCCTGGTGACACAATAAAAAGTGGCCAGGCTAACAGAGGAGCACAGCAGGGTCTGGCCAGTTCAAAGTCCAAACTCCACACCCCCTCACCTCAGTCTGGTTTGAAAGGTCACTGTGTGTCTGGGAAAATAGTCGCAGGATACAATCTTTTATTAAAGGTCACTATTTTTCAACAGCACTTAACACACACTTACACACAAATTGAGACTGGAGAGGGGAAAGAAAAAACTGGGGGCTGCATCGTATTGTATTTTGTGCTTGCAAGATTTATGTCTTGTGGTCACCAGCAATAAATACACACTGCTTCAGTATTAAAGTTCACATTAATCCACTGATTCTCCCTCCCCTGGAAATCAGCCTCTTCTTTGCCAGGCAGATAGGGGCAACCAAGACTTTTGTTCATCCCTTTTGTTCCTTCCCCATCTTTTCCTTCCCTTGTTGCAAGTTTTTTAGTTTAGTTTTTTGTTTTTCACTTTTAATTATGGGTGGGTGTTCTTATTATCACTGATGTACACTCATAGAACTTTATACTCCTGGTAGTTCCCTCTCTTGCACTGTGCAGGATGTGTGCCTAGCATTTGAATCCAAGACCATGTGTACTCGTCATGCCTGACAGTCAAGTGTGCGTCTGTGGATCTGTATGTGTCCCAGACCTGGAGAAGCAAAAGTCAAGTTCTTTTCTGTGCTCCTTGTGAAAATCCAGGGGAGCACTGTAGCTAAACCAGTGGCCATAAAGCCATCAAGGAGACTGCCAGTCCTGCCTTTTCATAATGTTGTATATTTTATTTGAGTAAATACTTCCGATACAAGCAAAAATAGCAATTGTATTTTCCTCTAGTAACAGACAGCTCATGTTTGGCTCCCAAAGAATGTTAACAATAGCAATCCCTGCATTCATAACAAAAGAGATTATCAAAGAAGTCAGCCTGAGCTGTTAGATTAATTTAGGCAAGAATTGCAAAAGGAAATATTTAGAGGGAATTCTATGAATTTCAAATAGCCAGCAAAATATATAATGTTGAGGATTCCACTCTGCTCTGTAGCACATTTTTTGCAAAGCTCTTGCTAGTGATAGATTTCTGAGCTATCAAAAGCACATTAATTTTTTCTGATTAAAACAGCTGTGAAAATATACAAGTGTAACTGTGAAAAATCCGGGGCTTATTGTAATACTTTAAGCAAAACAAGGATAACAGATTTTTAAATACGGACTTGCCAAAAGTAAAATATCTAACACGGGAGAACTAATTCCGCGTGTGCTTCTAATATTTTGGCATAAATACTCTAATCCTCTTGTCCATCCCGTTGGC
Organism: Eschrichtius robustus; assembly: GCF_028021215.1. Classification (NCBI taxonomy): domain Eukaryota; kingdom Metazoa; phylum Chordata; class Mammalia; order Artiodactyla; family Eschrichtiidae; genus Eschrichtius; species Eschrichtius robustus. The sequence goes on from NC_090838.1 coordinate 51,558,184, forward strand.
ACCTCGTCTACAGTTGACTTGTTAAGGGCAAGTTCCTTTGTAATGTCGTCAGCACCTCTCCATAGTTATTGACTGTGCTCTCATTAAAACGGCAAGATCACAAAAACGGCAGAAGTGAGAAGAGGTGGGAAGGAAGCCCACTCCTCACTACAAAGGTATTCAGTAAGGCAAAAAAACCTAAAGGCGAAAATGATAAAACATGACAGAAGTGAAACTGTCTGACAAGGAGGAGGGAGAAGGGAGGAGCAGGAGGAGAGAGGAAGAAGGAGGACGGGGATGAGAAGGGGGAGCCTTCTGGAGGTGGGGCTGGAGTCTAATGACTCTGTTTTCATGTTTCTGTTTATTTATAAAAATACAAGGGATCACAAAGACCAAGTTCGAGTTGCTTACCATGTTCACCCAGAGTTATGCAGTGATACAGTCCATGAATAGTGCGCGCGCGCACACACACACACACACACACACACACACACACTGTCACACACAACTTATCTTCTCATTATTTAAAAATAAATCCTTTTTGGAGGAAGATGTCAACTTCTGTTGCTCACACCCCTGATTTGGGCTTGGCTGGTAATGATGTTACTGTGTACCTAGACTCTTCATCCCCTGATCGACTGCCTTGAAAGGGGTGACCTCATGAATAAAGTCATTGTATGATTCAAAAGCATGGGGGAGACGCGCTTAACTACAACAAGATGCCTTTTGAGAACCACCCAAAATTCAGCCCCCCAACTCTGAAGACAGCATAAAGACTGAGAAGAAAAGAGAAGAGAAAAAAAAAAGGAGAAAAGAAGCTCTCTTTCTTCTCCCGCCTCGGCTGCACGCTGGAAACAAGGTTGTGCTATATGCTGCACTGACCCTCTGCAGGCTCCCATTCAAACAGAAGTTTTGGGATTGGGGCTCCCTGTTGGACAGTGAGGTGGCTGCCAAATGTTCCCCGTTCCCACGTAGAGCCCAGACCCAGCATGCCCTTGCCTCTGAGACAATGACACAAATGCCACCGCCTCTCAGAGCTGTTAGGAGGACTCTGTGAATATAAGTGTCTGCAATTCCAACCTATAGAGCCCCCAGTGTGTTCAAAGGCAGCACATTAATGCATAAAACGCCTGGATTCGGCGGAGGTATTGCATCTGTCTCCACAAATGACGCTTTTAGGACAGCAAAGGATGCAGCGTCCGATTCTGAGGGGGTTTGGGAACTGCTGAACTGGGATGGCCCTTCTCTCCCCTCCTCTTGACTTGCTCTCCCTCCAGCCTCCACCCTGCCCCCTCCCCAGCCAGGTGATTAATTCCAAGCTCCAAGACAGTCTCTAAAGGGATGCACATTCGTTCGTTCGTTCGCTGCAGTGACACCCAGTGCTAGAGGAGAGAGGAACAAGCAGAGGCTTCTCTGCTGCCAGCTGTGGCCAGAAGCCTGCAAGTCTCCTCTGGCCAGGCTGAGCGTGTCCTGTTCCCCGGGCATCTGGGCAACCTGACCCACCCCGGGTGGGGTGCTAAGGGTCACGGTCTTAGATTTGATGATGCCCTGCATCCCAGGAGGGTTCCCGGTGCTTTTTGCCCAGTACAATGGTGCCCTCAAGCCCTGGCCTCTTCCTCTACACCCTGATTCCCCTGTCCAAGACCACTCCACCCACACTCATATCTGTGCTCTATCCCACCCTCCCCTCCCCATCCCAGGAAACCTGTGGTCGGGTACCCATGGGTACTGCCCATCCAAGTACCTTCCAGGCAAATATCACCTCTCACTGTAAGAAATGGACTTTTCCATGCACTACAAGTCCCTGTGATTGTCCTTCCTAGTGGACAGAGTCTGGCTCACACAAAGACCTCCCACAGCACAGTGGACCTTCAGGCTGAAAAAGTACCATAATTTTTCTCCAAGGCTCATTGGTTTGGGACATTTTCATTTTTCTAACTTTTGCAGGACCCAGATATTTTCTCATCTTTGTATCATTAAAGCCTATGATGATTATGTGTGAATGTGTGCATGAGTATGTGTGTTTGTGCAAATCACACCGAGGGAAATAGTGATGCAGTCATCGTTCGGTCACAGGGGGTGGTGGTGGGGGTGTCTCAGTTGCTTACAGATTTTGGAGACAGGCATCCAGAATGTTTTGGGTCAGTGTGTCAAGACTGTCAGCTCCATGCGGGCAGGGACTTTGTTTTGTATACTGCTTTAGCCCCAGCACCTAGAACAATGCTGGCTGTCACTTCATGCTCAATAAACATTTATTGAAAAGTTTTATATGCTGAAGAATGCAAGCATGTGTCTCAGTGGTTTCTGGCATTTCTTTTAGTTTTCACAGATTAAAAGAAAAATTGCCTGGGCAGGAGATCAACACCATCCTTTTTGCTTATTGAGCCTTTCTTTTGTGGTCCCTCAAGGGGAAGAAGACAAGGCAAATACATGCATGTATCTGTGCATTCACACGTGTGTGTGTGTGTGTGCAGGTCTGTTGGGGGCGGGTAGCATATATAGGTGGGTTTTTCCCCTCTGTTATGTCTGGTCCAATCCCTCTGCTTCTTTGCTGCCCAGGTCATGCACCTGAGCTCTGTTATAATAGCAATTACCATGGTTTTGACAGCCTTATGAGTATAGTTCGGAAAGCAGCTGTCACGGAAATTAGCCAGTTTTGCCAACAGCTCAGCTCTGAGGTGACGGGAGCCCAGGCCGGGACGGGAGGAGTTAACCGAGATGCGTGAGGTGTTTTGCAAAGTCCCAAATCCCTAAACTCCCGCGAAGATCTTTGATGGTCGTGATCAATAGATTCTCAGACCACAATGACATAACCTTGTTGTGGCTCGGCAAGGGTACAGTGGCTAAAAAGGCGTGGGAAGGTGGAAAGGTGGGAGGAGCAGGGAGAGAGCGTGAACAGAAGGGGATGAAGATCTCCTATGCTCTACCCTGCACCCCCAGCACCTCCTTCCCACACCCACCCCTTCTTCAACAGGCATCACACAGCAAGTGACTGGTAATGGTTCTTTGGCCTTGTACAGCTTTTAAAATCCTTCAGCTGAAGCATCTCAGCTCCAGTCGCCAGCAAAGCTTGAGCACTCTTGAGACCCTGGTGCAGATAATCATCATCCACTCAGTGACAAGAAGCTGAGCGCCGCTTCGGTACCAAGGAGACCGAATGTGGCAGGGCACCAAGGTGCCATCTCAGACGCATCCAAGCAGCCGCCGTGGCGGCAGCCGCAGCACGCAGGGAGGTGCGTGTGTGTGCAAGTTGTTGTTTTTTCTCCCTTGTCTTCTTCTTCTTCATCTTCTTCTCCCTCTTTCCTCTCAGCCTCCTCAGAGAATCCTTTCTCAAGAGGGATGCTGTTAACGCAGCGGCTCTTAGCAGCCTTCCCGTTACCCAGTGCCTGCTGGACCAAATTGAATCCTGTAGTCAATACTGTTGGAAAGGAAAATGACACTAATTTGTGTAAAAGTGTAATCAAAAAGCAGTTGGGTGATTTTTCTTGCTTTCATAGAAATGTGGGTTTGAGTTTATGATTATATAAAAGAGAGCCAGCCGGTCAGCAGCTTCCTGCCTTCCTTCCAGCACTTCCCAAGCACTCTTTCTGCCGTGTGACAGCATTATAGTTAATGGTGTTGCATTATGTATACAATACACTGTGGATGGTACAGCTGTCTGGGATGGTCCTGCAGACCGGGGTGCCGATGGGTATTTACTCACCAGCTGAAAGGACGAAGAGAGAATATCTAGAAATAAAGGAAGAGCCATCCCTAATACACACAGAACTCAAACCCCCAGCAGCTTGGAACAGCCGGTGAATTTCCAGATCGCAAATGTCCCTGCGTTTATATTCCCTTTTCCACCTCAAGCCTTTGGCTCACATTTTCCATTCACAGAGCTCCCTGGCAAACTGAAGATGGTCTAAACAAGGAATACCACATCCCTTGCACGTGTTAAAAATAGCTCTCCAAACGGCCCGAATATTTTCATTCCATTGTCAACTTTCTATCTCACACCTTAACAAGGGGCAGTCCTCAGAGAGGGACAGCTCCGAGCAATTGTCCTTTGCATGTATGACTTTAAGGCCAAGTCACCAGGCCTCAATCCCCTGCCCAGAAGCAGGTCAATTTTCCTATTAAGCAGTTGTACAAAGGAGATGCAGACACTGGAGGTCTGCGGAACGGAAGACGCTGTTCCATTCCCGACGCCGTGAGGACAGAGGTGGGCAGTGCATATGCAGCGCTGCAATCCCCCAGGGGCGCATGAACGTTAGGCACTGACCACTACACTGGAAGAGGTCACAGTAATGAAGCCCGGGGCCTGGGAGAGTGGAAAAGGAAACCATCTTTGCCCTGAAAGTATGGAAAGTTTGCCAGGAACCGAAGCAGAGGATTTTAGGATCCCAGAGAGCCTGACGAAAGAAAGCTACATCTTTAAAAAGTTATTTAAGGGATTGGCCTTATTCAGGGGGCACCGAGGAGGTGGGAGCCTGCATGTGAAACCCCAGAGACAGCCGGGACAGTCTTGGGGCCTCTCCTTCCCCAGTCACCCCCCCCCCAACACCCCAACAAGGAAGAGCTGTCCCTATGTGCTGACCAAAATTTGAATTCACTTAGTTGATTCATTCATTCAATAAAATGTATTGTTCACCTACTATACCCCAGGCACTGTGCTAGGTCTTGGGGATACAACAGTGAACCATATTGACAAAAATATCTGTCCCCATGGAACTTACATTCTATCCCTCCACGAAGGATGAAGCCTTTCAAAAGACAATGAGAGATGCAAACAGTCTGGGGAAAGATAACTAAGATATAAATTACCAACGTCTGTGTTTTCTACAGGATTTTTAGTGGGGGAGGAAAAAGGAGCACAGGACCAAGTTGAGAGGGAAGAAGGAAGTGAGGGAGGAAAATTCAAAAGCTAAAGGCACCGAGGCAAGATAAACCCACTTTGCAATTTTGCTGAGGATTAGTGCTGGTAATGAAGAGGTGATCACGCAAATACCCATAGGGTTAAATGCCAAGATTCTGAGTTACTGTTATATTTATAAGAGACAAGAAACTGGCAAAAATCTCTGCTCAGCTGCCAGTAAGCCTGGGTTCCAGAACCAGGTCTAAATGCAAAACTCTAAGGCCCCCCAATATTTGGACCAGTAGAGAAACTCCCCCTGATCTCTGCCTAGGCAGCTGGCCTCCTCTTTCTTCCCCAGGGCTTCCCACAAATCTCTGTAATGCCAGGAGTCAAGACAGGTCAACCAGCACCCTGTTCACCGGAAAACATCCAGCAATGTGTAAAACAAAAATTCTTTCCCTAAAATTCTGGTGTGCTGTTCAAACTTATTAAAACACTTGACCTCCATCCTCAACCACTGCAGCACCCAAGAAAGCCACGGATTTCACTCAAACCACATGTCATGCTTTCCCCTGGCCTTCAGAATCAGAGTCCTTGAGTCACAGAAAAGCTGCCTTGCGTCTGAATCATCCTGGAGCTTCTGGCCAGCGGCCTCCCTGCCATCGTGCTATTTCTAGCCCTGACAGAGTCACCATTTTTTTTCTCTGCCCTGATTCCTTTGACCCTCTACCTGCATCATGATATAAACTTTAGCACTGCCCCCACTACAGAAAGCCTCACTCTTTTCCTCAGTAACTGGCATTATTGCCAATTTTCTTCTCTCATAAGAAGAAAAAAAAAGCTTTCAAGTTACTTCATAGGAATTAAGAAATTAAATATCATCCACCAAATGAATGGCGAGCACACATACACACGCACACACACACACACACACACACAAACACACACACTCACATGCAACCATCCCAAAACTATTGGCCTGAAAACTTGGCTATCCCACAGATGCTCCTTTCGACATTAACTGCGTAAAAAGAGGTCAGGTCTCGGTCTGCAGCCTGAGCTCAGTCTGTGGTCTGCCCAGGGTCACTAAAATAAAAGATCATCCAGAGGGCTGAAAGAACTAAAGTTACTCAGTGTGCAGATCGCCTAGGGGTGCCGAAACAAGGTTGAAAATACAACCTGGTATGTGATGGCTGTGTGGGATGTGAGATCGTGGCTGGCTGAGGGTGCTGAATGGCTCACTGATATATTGGTACAGTTTGGCTCTGCAAAGAATCTAGCTGAAGAGAAAGACCCAAATACACAGAGAGAAAGAGAGAAAAGGAGAGAGACCTAGAAGGAGACCAAGTGATCGAAGGAGACAGGATGAGTGACAAGGAGACAAAGAGGCAGGGAAGACAAAGGGGGTGCCCTCCTCTCCTCAGTGTTCCCAGAGATTAGAAATGAAACCACAATGAATAAATCATCATCATTGTTGGTGATGATGGAAACTTCTTTTTCCTTGAGAGGAGGGAAAGCAGACGATGTCTTCTCTCTATCCAATTTTTTAATAGTCTGCAGGAAGCTGGGGAGAAAATGTAGACCAAGGAAAACAACAACAGCAACAGCTGGAAGAAAAGACAGTGACTGGACTAAGAACTGAGTGTGCAAGTTCCTGTGGCCATCAAATTGTTGTGGTTTTATGACTCTGATTTCTCCCTGCCAATAATTTTTTCTTTTCTCCCCCCAGACTTGTTCCCTTAGGCCTCGCTTTACTGAACCTCAGACAATAGTGACCTCAGCATAGAGACATATATCCAGGCAGCCTCAGCCCGAGGCAGAAGACCAGGACACAAAGGGCAAAGGTTTGACCCTAAGAAAAATTTCTCAGGGGGTCGGATCACACTGCCTGGCCGGAGGGATTTTTTTTCCCCTGATATTGTTTTCTCTCTTCAAGTGACTGATTTTCCCAGCCAAATCTTTAACTCCCTTGCAAGAGGAGTGATGTTTGCGTCTCTTCGGGGTTTGGGTGTAGATGTCTGCCTCCTGCCATTTCCCATCAAGGCCATCACTTTTTTTAGGCTGCGGCATCTCCAAGTCTCAGCTTGATGATACGGGCAACGCAGCCAGGGCTGGACTGCACCAGCTCCCGCCTCCCTGGAACCTCCCACCTCCCACCCCTCTCCCTGACCACCGCCTCAGGGGATCCAGCATCTCTCAAAACTGCTGGGTTATGCATGGCCAATGGGAAGACATTTGTTAGTTGCAAGTGTTCAAATTAACACTTACTCTTGTCTCTAAGTCTGCAGGGAAAACCAAGTCTGACTACTAATTACAGCTTTGGGGGGTGAAAATAAACAGCAGTGTGGCAACTTGAGGCCTTCGTGCAGAAGAGAACTGTTTTCATTTGGTTGCAGCATTTTGACAGTTGAGGCCCAAGAGCTGGAGAGGGGATCCTGGCGCAGAAAGCCAACTTACCTCGCTCAGGAGAAGTGCAATGTCTTCAGGCCTCGCCATTATACCCTGGGCCTCAGAGCTCCAGGGCAGCATCATTCATCTTTGTTGGCTTTTTGAGAGTGGCAGAGATGGGGAGGAAGTTGTCCCGGGGTCAGTGGAAGACACAAGGGCACTATCATGGCGGCCCAACACAGCTGGTCCCTTTCTGCCCTCTGAGCTCAAAATTCTCTCCACTGCCCCAGACCTAGCAGAATTTCCCAGCCTTCCCACTACCACCTATAAAGAGTTTTCTGGCTACTCCAGCTCTTGCAATCTCTTGCCTTTCATTTCTTTGAAGCAATTTTTTTCACCACTCTTTTTTGCCAATGTAATTGCTTGTAGAGTTGGCTAACTTTTAGTTATAATGCTCAGTCCTAATGGTATTGTATAATCTGGGAAATATTATCTCTAGTCTTGGGAAATTCTCAGCCATTACACCCTCAAATATTGCTTCTGCATTTTTTCCTCTATTTTCTCCTCTTGGGACTCCTATTAAACATATGTTGGGGCCTTTTGATCTGTTCTTCAGATCTCTTAACTTTTTTTCATGTTTTTCATTTAATTAGGTCTTTATGCCACATTTTGGGACATTTCCTCAGCTCAGACTTACAGTTTCATAATTCATTTTTTTTCTGTGTGCAATATGCTATCTGGCCTATTGTGTGGGGTTTAAAATATACCAGAAAATTCTTTGATAGCTTTTGCTCCAAGAGGTGGAGTCTAACTCCTCTCCTCTTGAGTTAGGGCTAGTTTTAATGACTTTCATCCAACGAATAGAATATGGTGGAAGTGACAATGTGAACTTCCAAGACTTGGTCATAAAAAACATTGTGGTTTCCTTCCTCTATGCTCTCTCTCACTTGCTCTAGGGCAAGCCAGCTGCCATGTCATGAGGACACATCATAGTGCACTATGGAGAGGCCCACATGGGGAGGAACTGAGGTCGTCTACTAACAGACCCATGAAAGAGCCATCTTTCCTCCAGCCTCAGTCAAGTCTTCAGATGACTGCAGATCTGGCTGACATACTCACTACCTCACGAGAGACCTTGAAAAACCAGCCAGCTAAGCAATTCCTGAATTCCTGACACAAAGAAACTGCGAGATAAAAAATGTTTATTGTTTTTAAGCTACTAAGTTTTGACATGATTTGTTAACTAATCCACCCATAGACTCAATTTTTTTTGTTCCAGTAACTATTTCTTCATTCCTGAAGTTTCTAATTTTTCCATAACCACCTGTTCTTGTTTCATTGCCTTCTGTTTTTATTTCATTTCTTTGCCCTCCCTTATCTTTGAAAACATTTAAATTATTTATTTTAAAACTTTTTCTTTTGATTGCTCTATTACCTCCTTTCTTTGAATGTTGATTCATCCATTTGCTGAGTTTGTTATTTGTCTTTCATGGTGCTGGACTTCCTGGGCACTGTGTAATTTTTATTTGTGAAATTATCTTTTATGAAAATTTCTTTCTATCAGTATCCAGAAAACCCAGGGCAGTCTTAAGGAGGAATTGATAATCAGACTCAGGTTTCTCAGCTCAAAGTAATATGCTTACTAACCATGGCCCTGAGTATACAGCAAGTTCCCAAGGCCCTGTCATGCTGGATTGTGCTTCTTAGGAGCTTAGCCACAACCCTAGGCAGGAAAGCAGGGTTTTTCTGCTGCCTCCCTCCCACATTTAATAGGGAGAGCCTGATCCTAGGCCTTACCTTTATGTAGGCTGTATAACTCAAGCCTCTGGCTTTCAGAGTAACAGGGTCCCAGCCTGAGCCCATTGATTAGTCAGTTCCATTCCCAGTCCCCACAAGCCTAACAGCTAAGTCCTCCAAATTTCAGTGTGGCCCATGTATTAAATTATTTTATGGAAACCTCTGCATTTATGACTGCTGGAAATTTCCTCTCTTGATTTAAGCATTGACTGGGTACTTGTTAAATTTTTTCCCCATCATTTGTAAGTGTTCAAGGTAGAAAGGGGAAGCTTCAGCCTGTGGCCAATGTATTTGCCCTGCACCAGAAGTCTTATTTGCTAACCTTCCACATTTTTCCTCTCTCCCCTGTCATACCTTAAGCTTCTAAAAGGCAGGGACAGGATCATGCCCTTTTTCACTTCTCCTCATTGGAAGAGCAGAATGCCTTCAGCATGGGAGCTGCTCTATAAATATTTGATTGACTGACAGGTGAGGGGATGATGTGATGGGGAGGTTTGGAAGGAAAAGGAAATAAAACTTCTCCCATATTTCATTAGGATATCTGACCCTCGCATGTGGAATCCTGCTAAGAAGGTGGTTCTTAGCTTTTTCTGGATCATGGACACTTTTAAAACCTAATTAGACTCTCTCTGCAGGGAAAAAAAAAAAAAAAAAAAAAAAATATATATATATATATATATATATATATAAAACACATAAATACAAAATTCTACATTCTATTTCAGAGATCTAAGTAATTTTAAAAATTAATTCCAAAATATAAAAATGTTTCTTGTGTCCCTTAACAAAATTTCTTTTGGTGTTGTGAGTTACTTTTTTTTTCTTGCCACTTACCAAATGTCTCTTTTTTTTTTTCTTTAATCATTAGAAATCACCCTGTCCAGTGTCCTCTCTTGACAGACATGGAAGCTGAGGCCCTGAGAGCCTATGTGACTTACCGGAGCAAATCATGGTCTGACCTCTGGCTAGATGCAGCTCTAAGAACAGCTATTTTCCACTATCTAGAGTGCTTCTCCCCATAACTTTGGGACTAGGTATGCTCCTACTTGGTCGCACCACAAAAAAGTTAGATCTAATCCTGTCAGTAATGATACTAATTTGTTCCCAATATGTTTACCCTCCTTTACAAATATCCCCTTGTACCTGGCCTTTTGCTGTAAATCACTAAAGTCAACTGGTACATCTGAAAATGGGACTTACAATCTCAGCCCCCTTAGCCAATTGAATCTCAGCCCCCTTAGCCAATTGAACTTGTCATGCTCCCATCTGTCATTCAAGGTCAATTCAGCCAACATTTATTGATGTCTGGTATTTACCAGAAACTGCTCTCAACACTAAAAATACAGAAATGACCAAGGGCACACTGGGCTCATTGGCTAATGGAATGATGGACATGTGGGCATGTAACTATAAAAAAATGTACACAGTGAACTAGGGGTATGTATAAAGTGGATACCCTTCTAATAAAGAAAATTATAATTAACTTGAAAAAGTAGAAATTGTTTAAACCACATCCTCAATTCACCATAGAACAAATCTAGAAATTATTAACAAAAGTGATAATCCCCTACCAAAATACCCTTAGCTCCTTGAATTTTTAAAAATTCACTCATAAATAATTTCAGTTAAAGAAGGAGAAAAAGTATAGCTCAGGACTATACAGAAAACTATAAACATGAACTTAGGAGATGCTCTCAAATCTATAGTTAGAGGGCAAATATATAGCCTTAAATGTTTTCATCAGTAATTTGTAAAAGGATAAAAATACATAAACTAAAATTTCAAATCAAATGACTTAGAAAAAGTAAAGAAGAAATGATTAACAGAAATTAATGTATTAGAAAAGAGTTGGTCTTTTATATAAATTTAAGAGAAAAATATAAATATTCAAAATTAGGAATAAAAAAGTGTATAATCCACCAACATGAAAATACTTTTGCTTATATAAGAATCTCAAGTGCCACAGTATAACAAATAAAAAATAAAATCTCTGTAAAATAGATAACTTTCTAAGAAAATGCAGATTACCAAAACTGTATCCAAAAGGAGTAGAGAAGTTAAACAAACAAATGCCATGGAAGAAATTGGAAAAGTCTGCCAAGGGATTAGACCCAGATGGCTTTATGGGCAAATTCTTTCAAACTTTCAAGAAACTGACTATTCTATTGCTATATAAAATGTTCCAGACCCTATAATTTTTTGAAATCTCCCTTGTTTATTTTGTGAAGTTAGCCTAATGCCAATACAAAAATCTGACAAAGACAAAAACAGCACAATAAACAGTCTAACAAAACTCTGGCCAATCTCATGTTAGTAGAAGTAAAAAGATCAAAACACTTCAAGGAGGGTTAAGTACGCTCATTATTCCCACTGTAGTTAAATTTTTTTTCTAGACGTTTAGCCAATGCAGTAAGACAAGGAGAAATAAGAAATGTAAACATTGAAAAGGAGACCAAATTAGCATTATTTGCATAACTGACAGTCACCATCCAGAAAACTCAAGGTAGTAAACCATTGAAACAAATTACCCAGTAAACTAGACAATTACAAAATAAATATATGCATACCAGTAGCTTCTTAAAATAGCAGCAATAACTACCCAGCAAACATGAAGGTTAAAAGGTTCCATTTCTAATAGCAACAAAACTACAAAGTACCTTGGAATAAATTTAACAAAAAATGTGCAGGATCTTTATAAAGTTAATGACATGCTTCACAAAGATCCATAAAGAATAGAAAGAGTGTTATATAGTGAGATTTAATATTGGAAAGCTGTAAATTCTCCCCAAGTTAATGGACTTTTACTCAAAATCACAGTGAGAATTTAGGGAATCAAAAAAAATGGTTTTGAATTTCAAAAATTGTTTTGAAAAAAGCAAGAATAATGACAAGTTGAACTTCAGCTGCCAAAACAAATTATAAATCTAGTAAATAAAACAATGCAGGACAGAACAGTAAGCACCAAAACAGGACCAACCAGATAAAAACTTAGTCTAGGAAATGTGTGACATTTCAAATGAACAGGAAAGATAAAATTTTTAAGAATGGTTTGTAGGACTAGTGGGTAACTATTTGAAATAAAATGTAAAATTCAATCCTTACCTTATATGGCATGCCAAAATTCCAAATGGATTTTTAATGTTCAAAAAATAAAATAAAATGTTCAAAAAATAATGAAAGAACAAAAATGTAGATGAATATCAATCTGATGGTGGGTATGGAAAACTTTTCTATGAATAAAATTAAGGAGGGAGGAAGGAGGGAGGAAGGGAGGAAATATTAACAGATTTAACTACATGAAAATTACTTCTAAAAATCAAAATGACATAAACAAACATTGAAGGCAAATATTAACTTGATAAAAACATTTGCAACATGAAACAGATAAAGAATTAATATTCTTACAATCAGCTCTTGCAATCTATAAGAAAAATTAAAATATCGTTAAAAATGAGCAAATGAGGGGCTTCCCTGGTGGCGCAGTGGTTGAGAATTTGCCTGCCAATGCAGGGGACACGGGTTCGAGCCCTGGTCTGGGAAGATCCCACATGCCGCGGAGCAACTAGGCCCGTGAGCCACAATTACTGAGCCTGCGCGTCTGGAGCCTGTGCTCCGCAACGAGAGGCCACGATAATGAGAGGCCCGCGCACTGCAATGAAGAGTGGCCCCCACTTGCCGCAACTAGAGAAAGCCCTCACACAGAAACGAAGACCCAACACAGCCATAAATAAATAAATAAATAAATAAAAATTAAAAAAAAAAAAAAAAAGAACCTTCATCTGAGGGCAGCTGTGGAAGCTATAATAGTTTTATATGTTAACTTGGCTAGGCTGTTATTCAACCAAACACTAATCTCGGGGTTGTTGTGGATGTATTTTATAGATGTGGATAATATCTCCAATCAGCTGACTTTAAGTAAAGGATATCACCCTAGATAATGTGAGTGAGCCTCATCCAGTCAACTGAAAGACCTTAAGAGCTAAACTGAAGTTTCCCTGAGGAAGTAGAAATTCTGCCTCAAGACTGCAACACCAGCTCCTGCCTGAGTTTCCAGCCTGCCAGCCAGCCCTACAGGTTTCAGGCTTGCTAGTGCGCCCAATTGCATAAGCCTATTCCTTGTTGTTTCTCTGAAGAAAGCTGACTGATACAGAAGCCAAGGCGGGGTCAGAACTGATGGATCCATTCTGCACCTTTATGCGTTGGCTTTGGCATATATGAGTGAAAAAAAGAGGTCACTCCACACCCATGATGAAAACTCGGGAGAGGAGAAAAGAGAGAAGAGGTCTGGGAGAGAGAACACAGGAAGATTTCGAAAATGTGTGCCTGCCTGTGGAAATGAGGAGGGGCCAGGATAGGGGAAAATGGACAGACCAAGTCAGGACACAGGTGCCCAGCTGTCCCATGCTATCCCTGCTACCATTTGTGGGCACTCAACACACCTTCAGTGTCATTTGAAGCAGTTTACACTCATTAACCCTCACCACAAACCTTCTGGAGGGAGTTTTCATCTTTATTTTACAAATGTGGCAACTGGACCTAAGAGGCACTAATTACACTAGATCCTTCACTAGTACATAGGGGAGCCCAGATCCAAACTCAGGACCCTGTGGTTCCACACTTCTGCTATTGACCACCAAGCTGTTATTTTGTGAGCTACTTGATGGAAATGTTAGGAGTACAGAAAATGGAGTTCTAATGCTGACTCTGCCCTGACTGGCTCCAGGGCATCGACAAGCAGGTGGTGGGGGGTGGGAGTCATCTGCTGTGATGGAACAGCCCAGCCTTTGGCATCAGACACCTGGGTCTGGATCTCAAGTCTACCATTTATTGGTTGGGCGGCCTTGGGCAGGTTTCTTACTCTCCCATGATTTAGCCTCATCTTTAAAACAAAGATTAATGATACCTACCTTTAAAAGACTGTAATTTCTGAGACAGCATACATAAAGCACACAGCACATAGTAAGTATTCAAGAAATGGGAGTTCCATTTCATTCTCAATCTTTCTCTGGTCCTCAGTTTTCTCACCCATTCCACCTCCTACAGGGGTTTGGGGCTGGTCAAATGAGATAACAAATGTAAATGTCCTTGATAAATTCAGGGCATCATCATTATGGGAGGACAGGATGCAAGCACTGCCCTTTGTACAAAACTCAACCACCAATTGTATTACCCTAGTAAGTCATGTAAACCCCCTGTACCTCAGTTTCCCCATTTTAAATGCAGGCATAGTGAACATTTAGGCTTATGAGGACAAATGAGTGCAATCTGTAATTATTTTAAATTGGATTTCAGGCCATATGGTTGTTTTGGACTTCTAAACAACCAGATGACATCCCCAGCTTCCCCCACCAATATACACGCCTCCCCTAACCTACGACGGAACAGCATCTCCCTCACATCAGCTCATTTGTCTCCTCAAGGACACGCTACCTCAACCTTTACAGAATTTTCTTTTTTTCCTTCAGCTCCTGACTCCATGCACATCTCATGCCTTGCTCTCCCAGAGCTGACACATGGCTGAGCCGATATCCTTCCTCTGTTTCCTTTCTTGTTACTACATGTCCAGTAGTATTGCATAAAAGTGCTCAACGGGAAGGGTCAAGCTCAGTTTCAAGCCTGAGGTCTGGGATTACATCAAATCCATAACGTTTATCTGCCCTTGCCATCAGCCAAATACTTCCCAATTTAGGTCTCACTCACATCAAGAGAAGACTGAATTGTCTGGGCTACAGCATGCCCTGCTCTCGTGTCCATTTTTCTTACTTAATTCCAAGGGTATAGCTTCCAAACCCACTTAGGCCTGTGTAATGGTCACAGACATTGTGGCTATTCGGGGCCAGGCAGCATTTCTACCTGAGGCAGCTGCAGGGCCTACCGTCAGAATGAACAGACCACCTCTGTCGGGCTGGAGCGGGGGAAGGCCCACACAAAGGGCTTTTTGTTTCAATTAAGTAAGAAGTCAATTTGAGCCCCATTTCCAAAGTGCCTCCTCTCCCTTGCCTTGGGCACACAGTGAATGTTATTCTTCTGTGACAAAACTCCCCCATTATACCATGCACAGTCCTAACTTAGGGGTGGGGGGGATACTGACTTGCCCCAAACACCAGCATTTTTGTGGAATTCCACCTAGAAGATGCCCCTGCCAGCAGATGTGGTGTCTTCCTGTCCTCTCGCCTCTTTGTTCGTAAATTCATTTTATTGCCACTATCTACAAGGAGTAATTGTGTACATCCTCAGTGCCTAGGGCAGTGCCTGAAACCCAAAAGGCACTTAATAAATATTTTGTAGTGAATAAACACATGAATGATGCACAAATAAAAAGTTCAAGTGGGGGTTAGAAGGGAAAACAGAGTTTGGGGTTTGGTTTTGTTTGGTTTCATTTTGTATTTAAATGAAAGAGGAGAAGAAAGAACTATAATTTGGGTTCTAAATTAGAAGGCAGCTAGGCCCACGAAAAAGTAAGTCATTTGTTTGACCATCTGGGGGCCTAATGGTAGACCAGCAGGTACCTGCTATTGACAGCTCAAGGTATGGCTCTAGAAATCCTCCAGGTCCAAGAAGTTTCATCCGCCAGATTGGGGGCATCTTCCCTGCAGCCTCTGTGCCTCGCTTCTGCCTTGTTTTGCTCATCCTGCTCCACGTACACCACCTGAATGAGGTTACTTAACCCTGACAGCTTTCTCTAGGGAGCAATTAGAGCCTTTAAGATCTTACCTATGTTTCACCAGAAGTCTTCTCATTAGTTACTTTAAATGTTCCCAGGGCTAAGACATTAAGATCTAAAGGAAACAACTGACTGCTTTTTTCCATGCCAAATC
This sequence comes from Eschrichtius robustus, assembly GCF_028021215.1. Taxonomy (NCBI): domain Eukaryota; kingdom Metazoa; phylum Chordata; class Mammalia; order Artiodactyla; family Eschrichtiidae; genus Eschrichtius; species Eschrichtius robustus. The sequence goes on from NC_090838.1 coordinate 51,574,003, forward strand.
AGACCATTGTTTAACATGGTGAGAGCTACCACTGAGGTTACTGAAGTAGAAAAAGGGGGGCATATGTTGCTGGAGAAAAGGAACTCAGCAGGGAAATTCAAACCAAGAAAGGCTCAGGGACCAAATGAGTCAATGTCTTTAAGAATCAGGCTTTGCAGGAGTCCTGCAGCCCGAAAGTCAGACCTGAACTGGCCTCTGGGACTCCCAGAGCATCTCTGTACTGGATCTCATCTCACAAAATAGTCAGACTGGGGCTACCAGAGAGGTGCATGCCATGGGCAGGAGGCTTCATGGAGAAGGAGGTCCTGGCCTGCCTTAAAGGATGTCAGGCCTAGCAGGGTGGGGAAGCAGAAAACAAAGCATAGTGCTATGTACAAGGGGGTGAGCGACAGCTGGGCTGGAAGCTTGTTTTGAAGCAGGAGATGAAGGTCTCCCTTCTGACCATGCCCCACCCTGCCGAGAGAACCTCGCCCTTCGTGAGAAAGTGCTTTGGGAAACACCAAAGTTATCTTTGTCTGAGTTATGTGGGGAATTCACTATTGAGTCATCTTGGAGTTCTGACTCGTGACAGTGGTTCCAATTTATTAAAAATTTATTCAGGGGCTTCCCTGGTGGCGCAGTGGTTGAGAATCTGCCTGCCAATGCAGGGGACACGGGTTCGAGCCCTGGTCTGGGAAGATCCCACATGCCGCGGAGCAACTAGGCCCGTGAGCCACAACTACTGAGCCTGCGCATCTGGAACCTGTGCTCCGCAACAAGAGAGGCCGCGATAGTGAGAGGCCCGCACACCGCGATGAAGAGTGGCCCCTGCTTGCCGCAACTAGAGGAAGCCCTCACACAGAAACGAAGACCCAACACAGCCAAATAAATAAATAAATAAATAAATAATAATTTAAAAAAAAATTTATTCAAAATTTCTAAATGGGATTAGGTCAGATCAGAAAATGGAGGTGGATGTCATCCCCTTCAAACCTGAAATATATTAACTCAGGACAGAAAGAGGCCTTCTAAGTGGGCAGGGAAAGACCAACTCATCTGTTTGGTGTCCAGCTCAGGATAAATGGAAAACATCCCTGGATTCCTCTAAACACTTATGGGCTTCTATTTACCAGAACTTTCTCAGAAAGAATTCTTCACTTTTCTGAGCTGTGAGTTTATGCAGGCATCAGGATAACTCAGTAATTAAGTCCCCACACAAACCAAACTCAGATGATTTTTTGCTTTCCCATCATTTCCCACGAAGGCCTTTTTCTCTTTGCAGGGTAGGGTACTGTCAGAAAGACCAAGGTGACATAAGCTTGCCTTGGGCTCCTTCCAGTTCCCAGGTGGCTGCTTCCATGCTCATGAGGACCCCACACCCAGCACGCCCCTCTGCCATGTCCTAGTAGACGCTGCCATCCTTGGTGATTACTCCATGACAAAGGCCACCCTCCTGGGCATCGTTCTTCCCAGGGGCCCAATAAGGTCATCTAGGCCTTTTGGTCTAAGTAAGATTCTAAATTTTAATAAGGGTCTTATGCAGACATTGCCTGCAGGCAACATTGGCCATATCTTTGAAGAAATTCCCATGATATCACTCCTGCCTCCTCACTGTAGTCACAACTCAAACTCCCACTTTCTTTTGCAACTGAGAGGCAGGCCTGTGACCTAGCTCTGTCATTATACACATCCACCTAAGATTTTGTTCTAGAAATGAGGAAGAGAGCAACACAAGGAACCAGGCTCTGCCAAGGGCATCCCTTTGGCTGACCCCATTAGCAGCAGGGGCATCAGGCCTTGGGGCACCAGGTACGGATCCAGACACAGAAGCTGCCCTAATGCCAGAGACAGCAGTGCATGCAGGTGAGTTGAGATGATGGGTTCCTGGCATTGAGTTCTCAGCAGTTGCAATGGTGGTTTCATCTTCAAACTAACTCTACAGTGTTGGGGCACTTTTCCTGGAAGCTTAACCTTGAATCTGCTTCTCCCACAAATCCCAATGATTTGGGGGGGGTGGGAGGGAACCAAATATCATTTAATAAATATATTTTCTTCTTGAAACAGTCCGAGTGGTTTCTGGCAAGAGGGAAGAGATATGGGAACATATGTATATGTATAACTGATTCACTTTGTTATAAAGCAGAAACTAACACACCATTGTAAAGCAATTATACTCCAATAAAGATGTTTAAAAAAAAAAAAAAAAGAACTCTGACAATATGCATTTCAGAAGCCAAGGAGCAGGAGCCTGGGGCACACAGACATTTGACACTTGTCTATGCTCTGTGGGAGCGCTCCCTTCCACTGGTGACAGGGTAGAGGAAAGGGGTCATCCCTTCCTGGGGATACAGGGAACTAATTCTTTCAGTGCAAGGCAACCTCCTAAGGTAAGGCAGTCCTTCCTTTGAACCAGTGATATCTGCAGATGTAAGTTCCTTTGACACCCACCTAAAGCTATGTAACAGAAGAGCTTCAAAATGTGACCTCAGGCCAAGTTAAGCTTCGATGATCTCCCTTTTCCTGCCCTTCCCCAGTCCTAGCTCCATCTTTACTTCACCTCTTTCCAGACTCCCAGTTACCTCCTTTCTCAAACCCCTCTCTCCCACCAACCTCAGTCAAACTTGCAATCAACCCCTTTACAGTATAACCACTAAAAATAGCTTAGAATATTATCCTTCGCCTGAAGTATTTGCATGATATAGGAATCAGAGCCTTAGACGAAAAGAGCAAGACCTCCTGGTGAAATTCCGAGCAACAGCCCAGTCAATGAGGGAAGTTTGTGTTTGACTTGCTTCCACTTTTATTTATTTGTTTGTTTGTTTTTACATTGAAGACTTCCTAGGATGACTACAAAGCCATTAGATAGGAAGGAAAGGGTCTAACATTTATTAAAAGTTCCCATGCTGGATGCTTTCCCCAGCAGTACCACATCTACCCCCTGCCTTCATGGCTTCAGCTACACTAACCACCTCCTGGCTCCTCCAACATTCCAAGCAGTCTCCAGCCTCAGGCCTTTGCATTCACCAGTCCCTCTGCCTCAAGCACACTTTGCCCAGATACCCAACAGGCTCACTCCCTCACTACTTTGAGGTCTCTGCTCAAGTATCCTTAATTAGAAACACCTTCTCTGACCACCTGTCCCTAACCCCCTTACTCCTGGTATTCTCACCTCCCCCTTACCGTTTTATAAGTTCTCCATATCACTGATCACCATAGGACATGCTTACTAATTTACTATTTAACCCCCTTCCCTGCCACCACCACCAGAAGGTAAGTTCATAAAGGCAAGGATTTTTTTCTTTGTTCCCAGCAACTAGAATAATCATTGGCATGTAGTAAGTGCTCAATAAAATTTTTTGAATGAATTAAATTCATACAGAATGATGTAACCATCATTCTCAATTTTCAGAAAAAAAAGGGTTATGTTCAGAAAAATTAAATAAATTGCTCAAGGTCTCCCAGCTAATCCATGGTGAACCCTGCACCCAAGCCTAACTCTGTGCAACAACAAAGACCAAGCTTGCTCACCTCTACCATGCTAGGCAGGTTAACCATGGAAACCATAGAAAGGATCAAGGCCCACTCCCTCAGTTCTTAGTGACTCCCAACCCCTTCCTGGAGACTTATACTTGTATTGCTTAAGGTAACACTGGCTGTTTCATTTAATAAACCTTCATTTCTAAGTGGGTTAACACAATAAAAGAGTCTGACACCCGTGTTCCTTGTAGGAATGTTCTCCAACTGGTGAATCAGGGACCCAGGCTCTTTCTAACTTGTGGGCCCACCATCTTTGTCCCATGGCTAGCACTCAGTCACATGACTAACACAACTGCAAAGGAGTCTGGGAAATTTAGTGTGGTTGTGAGCCCAGGAAGAGGAGAAAAGAGTTATGGTGATCAATTACCAGCTTTAAGAAGGTCCAAGTGTCATCTTTTATTAGCAACTCAGGTTTTCGAATGCCCAACCACTGAGTGCAGAGGCACCATGCAAAGAGGTGAACCACCTAGACCTAGAATTCAGGCAGTCTTGGGTTCAAATCCCAGGCTCACCACTGACCACTTGCTTGACCTTAGTGAGGTTACTTAGCTCTTTAAGTCTCAAGTTCCTCCATGATAAAATGGGGACAGTAATCTATCTACTTCATCAGGTTGTAGAGAGGAAAAGCTGAAATAATGCTGGGTATGTAGCACAGTCCTGACACATGGCTACTATTAGGGAGAAGATGTTCAGAAGAGGGGTCTCCAGCTTCTTTTCCCAGTACTTTTACCTCCAAGCTAGCCTGTGGTCCAGAGAGCTATTCTAGGTCTCAAAGCTTAAATGAGACAAGCTTTGTCCCCACTTGACAAGTGACCTGTGAGTCCTCTCTGTTGCATCCTACTCATGGTTTCTGACAAATTTCCCAGTATGTGTTTGCATAAGTAAGTTTGAAATGCCCTTTCCATTAACAGAGGAGCTCTGCTATTAACTAATTACACTTTGGCTTTTCCTGTGTTTGCCTCTGTGCCAGGGAGAAGAGGCCAAGTGTGAAGTGGCCTCTGGCATGGAGAGAAGGCTTCTGCAGATTGGGATGGGTAGGGGCTGGGGTGGGTGAGGGGGCTGCTGTTTTCTCTCCTTTCTTTTCTACAAATCCAGTTGTTGGGAGAGAGGCCTGCTGAAAAGAGGACCCCTGGAGGAGCTGCACTGAATTCCCCAAAAGAATTGGGGAAACTCAGATTTTTAGAAAAATACTGATGTTCAAAAAAAATAGATTAAGTGCTCAAGGTCACCCATCAAATACAAGGTTTGCTTATAGTGGGGTCCTAATGGGAAAAGCGGGGTCTCGGACACTAGACCCCCACTGCTGGTTCTGATCCCGTGACCAACATCTGCAGGAGTGGTCTGCCCAGTCCCACCTTCTGCTGTGCCTTCCTCCATATTGGTAAAGAAAAATAAAAGCCTTGGTTTTGGAATGAGTCAGTTGTGAGTTCAAATCCCAGCTCTGCCACTTAGGCAAGTTGTATAACGTCTCTGAATCTCAGCTTCCCTGGGTGTAAAGTGAAAATATCTATCTCAAGGGGACACCACAGGATTAACTGTGAAAAAGGGTGACTCAAAGTAGATACTAATAGGTAAGAGTTTCCTACTGTGACCCCTACCCTTAGATCTCTCTCATGGCTGTAGAACTTGATGTCACCAACCTGAAAATGTTCTTAAGTTGTCGCCCCTCTATGAGGTATTCTCACTTTAATATAATGCAGTGTATAGTTGAGGGGTGGGGAAGTTTGCCACACTTTGAATGGTGAGATGCAAGTATCTCTGTTACACTGATGGGGTGGGCCCAACAGAAACCCACTTAATGGGGTCTGAAGAGACTTTAGGGGGACAACTCCTCCTGAGTGAAGGAATTAGGAATTACGAGCTTCACCCAACAGAAAGCCTTTGCCACAGAAAGGGATAAGGGGTTTTGAGTTGGAGTCAATCAAATCTATCCCTATCCCAGCTACATGGATAGGTGTCTAGGTCCTGGGCATAGAAAGTAAATAAAATAGAAAGAACTGTGCTCCATTTCGAGTTAAGAGTGCAGAAAATCACAAGAGACCGCTGCTACCACACTAACAGTGAGAGCAAGACAGATAAGCGACAAAATCACAATTGTTTAAAAATCATCAGAGAACCGGAGATGCAAAGAAGGGAAAATGAACTAAATTTCAGAAAGCAATAACCCCTTCCTGGCAAGAAGAGAGCCATGATGCTTTCATCATTGGTGAAGACACAGAGAAACAGAAATCTGCCATAGATGGGGGTAAGGAGAAACCTGCCAAACTTCTGACAAACTTACAGTGGTGAGTGGGTTAGCACAACAGATTAGGACCCTCAGGGGTCCCAGCCAGACCGTAAATCTGTACCTACCCACCACCCCACCCCCTCTGTTTTCACCTATACCCAAAGTTAGTATGCTGAGGGCTGGGGGGTAGGGAAAGAGGGATGAGATAGATCCTCCTGAGGTACCCAGGGCCTTCCCCAAGGGCAAGGCTGAAGCTGGGGGTGGAGCAGGAGATCTGAGAGAAATCCCTCCAAGGCACTTGGGGCCTCTACCAAGTGCATTACAGCCATTCTCCATAATATGTGTGCAGGGCATCTGTGTGGAGAGAGAACTCTCAAGATGCAGAAAGCTGGGGGTAAAACTGGAAAGCAAAGAGAATATTTTTCATATTAACATTTTATATTCCTAAAAGATGAAGAATTTTCTGAAATCTCACCAGTGCTCAGATCCCAAACCCTGCTAAAAGGAGTTCTGATTCTTTCCTCAAATTGTTTTAAGGCAGTGGCAAAATGAATCTAACTTCAGTTGCAATCAAGCCCAGACTCAGCTGAACTACTCAGATGAGACTGACTCATCTCCCAACACATGCCCTCAGAAAAAGACGATCTCCTCTGCTGGAGGTGACTATTACTTACTTAATTTCTACTGGCATTCTATACAAACTGTCCCATATATCAAAATATATGAAAGCTGCAAAGAAGCAAGAAAATGTTACCCATGTTCAAAAGAGGAAACAGTCAACTGAATCATATCCAGAGATGGCCCAGGCAGGGACTTTAAAACAACAGTGATAAATATTTCAAAGAAACCAGTGGAAAAAATACATGCATGAACAGATTAGTAATTTCAAAAGAGAGAAAGAAACTATAAAAAAAGACCCAAAGGAAATAACAGAAATGAAAAATACGATATCAAAACTGAAGAGTGTATTTAATGGACTTAACATCAAATTTGATATAGCAGAGGAACAGATTAGTGAACTTAAACACAAATCAACAGAAATTATCCAAACAAAAACACAGAGTGAAATAAAGAGAAAAAGAAAAAAGAACTCTGGGATAATAACAAACTGTCTAGAAAACATGTAATTGGAGTTCTAGAAGGAAAAAAAGAGGGATAAGAGGGTAAATATATTTTTTATTATTTTTTATTATTTTTTAAAGATATAACAGGGCTTCCCTGGTGGCGCAGTGGTTGAGAGTCTGCTTGCCAATGCAGGGGACACGGGTTCGAGCCCTGGTCTGGGAGGATCCCACATGCCGTGGAGCAACTAGGCCCACGAGCCACAACTACTGAGCCTGCGCGTCTGGAGCTTGTGCTCCACAACGGGAGAGGTCATGGCAGTGAGAGGCCCGCGCACCGCGATGAAGAGTGGCCCCCGCTCACCGCAACTAGAGAAAGCCCCTGCACGGAAACAAAGACCCAACACAGCCAAAAATAAATAAATAAATAAAGATATAACAGCCAAGTGCTTTCCAAAATAAACCCATAGATACAAGAAGCTCAATGAACCCAAGTAGGATAAATACAAAGAAAATCACACCTAGTCATACTTAAACTGCTGAGACTCAAAGATAAAGAGGAAATTCATAAAAGTAGCCAGAGGAAAAATGATACATTACTTAACAGGGAACGACAATGAGAATGAGGCCAGAAAACTGGAACAACTTCTTTACAGTGCTATAAGGAAAAAAGAAAAAAACTATCAACTTAATGTTTCATATCTTGCAAAAACAGAGGCAATATACAGACATTTTCAGAGAGACAAAAACAGAGACAATTTGTCTCCAGCAGACCAGTACTACAAGAAATGTCCCCCTCAAAATGTTTTATATATATATGTGTGTGTGTGTGTGTGTGTGTGTGCATGTGTGTAATACATATTTGTTTCTGTGTGTGTGTGGAGAAAGATCTATCCAAACACTAATATAAAGAGATATATATACTTCTGTAGATAAATATATAGAAATACATATAAACACTTCTGTGTGTGTATATATGTACATATATACATATATATAGAGAGAGACAAAGAGACAAAGACAGAAACAGAGATGGAGAGAGACAGAGAAAGAACATATATACATATATCTGTAAAAAACTACCGACTTAAAAAAGACAACAACAATAACAATGAATTATGAGGTTTATAGCATAAATAGAAGTAAAATATATGAAAATAAAAGCACAAAGGGCAAGAGGCAGGTAAGGTCCTTGCACTATTCATAATGTATGAATGAATGTATTTGAAGGTAGATTGTGGTCACTTAAAGATACATAGTTTAATTTCTAAAGTGCATATGTTGTAAAAATAACACAAAAAAAGAAGCTAAAAAGTCAATAGAGAAGACAAAAGAGAAAACTAAAAAATACTTGATTCAGCCAAAAGAATACAGAAAAAAAAAAAAAAAAGAAAGAGCATATGGTGGAAATACCAAAATGGTAGACTTAAACCCACTCATACATTTAGTTACATTAAATATAAATACACTGAACACACCAACTGTAAGGCATAAATTGCCAGACTGGATAAAAAAGTAAGACTTACCTATATGTTATTTTAAAATAACATACGTTAAATATAAAGACATAGATAGAATGAAAAGAAGAACAGAAAAAGATATTCTAAGTAAACTCTAAGTATAAAAAACTAGTGTGCTATATTAAAATCAGGCAAAGTGGATTTAAGACAAAACATGTTACCAGAGACAAAGAGAGCATCTCATAATTATAAATAGGGTCAATTCATCAGGAACACCTAATAATCCTAGTGTATACTCAAAACAGGGTTTCAAAATTCACAGCACAGAAACTGACAGAACTAAAGAGAAAAAAGAGAGACATCCACATTTGTACTTGGAGATTTAACACCCTTCTCTCAGTTATTGACATAAAAAATAGACCAAAAAAATCAGTAAGAATATGAGTTGGACACCACTTTTAAATAGCTTGACATAACTGGCATTTATAAAACACTGTTCCCAATACCTACAAATATTCATTAATTTCAAGTGCACCTAAAACATTCACCAAGAAAGACTACATGCTGGGACATAAAACAAATCTCAAAAATTTATCAAAGACTCAAAATCATATCAAAGTATCAAAATAACATTCTGTGATCACAAAAGAATTAAGTTAGATAGCAATTACAATAAGATAACCTAGAAAATATTGAAATATTTCAAAACTTAAATACCCATTTCTTTTTTTTCTATTGAAGTATAATGACTTTCAATATTATATTAGTTTCAGGTATACAGTATAGTGATTCGATATTTTTATACATTACAAAATGATCACCACAATAAGTCTAGTTACTGTTTGTCACTATACAAAGTTATTACAGTATTACTGACTATATTCCCTATGCTGTACATTACATCCCAAGACCTATTTATTTTATAATGGGAAGTTTTTACCTCTTAATGTCCTTCACCTATTTCACTTATCCCCCCACCTCCTCCCCTTTGGCAACCACCAGTTTGTTCTCTGTATCTATGAGTTGTTTCTCTCTTGTTATGTTTGTTCATTTATTTTTTATGTTCCACACATAAGTGAAATCATGCAATATTTGTCTGTCTCTGTCTGACTTATTTCATTCAACATAATACCCTCTAGATCCATCTATGTTGTCACAAATGGCAAGATTTCATTCTTTTTTTATGGCTGGGTAATAGTGAATTGTGTATGTGTGTGGGTATATATATATATATGTGTGTGTGTGTGTGTGTATATATATTTATATATATACAATAGACTATATATATATATATATATATATACACACACATATATATATATACACACACACACACACACACACACATCATATCTTCTTTATCCATTCATCTATTGGTGGACATTTGTGTCATTTCCATATCTTGGCTATTGTAAATAATGCTGTGATGAACCTTGGGGTGCACAAATCTTTTCAAATTATTATTTTCATTTTCTTTGGATAAATACTCAGAAGTAGAATTGTTGGATCATATGTAAGTTCTATTTTAATTCTTTGAGGAAGCTCCATCCCGTTTTCCATAGTGGTTGTACCAACTGATACTCCCACTCACAGTGCACGAGGATTCCCTTTTCTCTGCATCCGCACCAACACTAGTTATTTCTCATGTTTTTGATCATAGCTATTCTGACAGGTGTGAGGTGATACCTCATTGTGGTTTTGATTTGCATTTCTCTGATGTCCAGTGATGTTGAGCATGAGTTCATGTGCCTGTTGGCCATCTTCATGTCTTCTCTGGAAAAATGTCCATTCAGGTCCTCTGCTCATTTTTTTAATCGGATTGTTTTTGTTTTGATATTGAGTTGTATGAACTCTATCTATTTTGCATACTAATCCCATGTTTGATATATCATTTGCAAATAACTTCTCCCATTCAGTAGGTTACCTTTTCATTTTGTTCATGGTTTCCTTCTCTGTGCAAAAGGGTTTTACTCTGATGTAGTCTCATTTGTTTATTTTTGCTCTTGTTACCCTGGCCCAAGAAGACAGATCCAAAAAAGTATTGCTAAGACTAATGTCAAAGAGCTTACTGCCTAAGTTTTCTTCTGGGAGTTTAATGGTTTCAGGTCTTACATTTAGGTCTTTAATCCATTCTGAGTTTATTTTTGTACATGGTGTGAGAAAGTGGGCTAGTTCCATTCTTTCGCATGTAGCTATCCAGTTTTCCCAACACCATTTATTGAAGACTGTCTTTTCCCCATTATATGTCCCTGCCTCCTTTGTTGTAGATTAATTGACCATATAAGTGTGGGTTTACTTCTGGGTTCTCTATTCTATTCCATTGATCTATGTGTCTTTTTATGCCAGTGCCATACTATTTTGATTACTATAGTTTTGTAGTACGGTTTGAAATCACAGAGCATGATGCTTCCAGCTTTGTTCTCGTTCTCAAGATTGCTTTGACTATTTGGGGTCTTTTGTGGTTTCATGCAAATTTTAGGATTATTTGTTCTAATTCTGTGAAAAATGCCATGGGTATTTTGATACAGATTGCATTGAATCTGTAAATTGCTTTGGATCGTATGGATATTTTAAAATTAATTCTTCCAATCCAAGAGCATGGTATGCCTTTCCATTTATTTGTGTTTTCTTCAATTTCTTTCATCAATGTCTTATAGTTTTCAGAGTACAGGTCTTTCACCTCCTTGGTTAGATTTATTCCCAGTTTTTAAATTCTTTGTGATGCAATTGTAAATGGAATTGCTTTCTTAATTTCTCTTTCTGATAGTTCATTATTGGTGTATAGAGGTGCAACAGATTTCTGTATATTAATTTTATATCCTGCAATTTTATTGAATTTCTTTATTAGTTCTAATAGTTATTTGATGGAGTCTCCAACTTTCTATATACAGTATCACGTCACCTGCTAATAGGGACTGTTTTAGTTCTTCCCGTCCAATTTGGATGCCTTTTTTTTTTCTTTGTCTGATTGCTGTGGCAAGGACTTCAATACTACGTTGAATAAAAGTGGTGAGAGTGGGCATCCTTGTCTTGTTCCTGATCTTACAGGAAAAGCTTTCTGCTTTTCAACATTGACTACGATGTTAACTGTAGGTTTGTCATATATGGCCTTTACATTTATGTTGACGTATGTTCCTTCAGTACCCATTATGTTGAAAGTTTTTATCATAAATGGATGTTGAATTCTGTCAAAAGTTTTTTCTGCATCTAATGAGATAATCATATGATTTTTATCATTCATTTTGTTAATGTGGTGTATCACATTGGTTGATTTGCAGATATAGAACCATCTTTGCATTCTTGTAATAAATCCTACTTGATCATGATGTATGATCCTTTTAACGTATTGTTGAATTAGGTTTGCTAATATTTTGTTGAGGGTTTTTGCATCTATATTCATCAGGGATATTGGCCTGTAATTTTCTTTTTTTGTAGTCTTTGACTGATTTTGGTATCAGGGTAATGTTGGCCTTGTAGAATGAGTTTAGAAGCACTCCTTCCTCTTCAATTTTTTGGAATAATTTGAGAAGTATAGGTATTAACTCTTCTTTGTATGTTCGGTAGAATTCACCTGTGAAGTCATCTACTCCTGCATTTTTTCTTGTTGGGAGGTTTTGATTACTGATTCAATTTCATTACTAGAATTGGTCTGTTCATCTTTTCTATTTCTTCATGATTCAGTCTTAGAAGATCACATGTTTCTAGGAACTTATCCATTTCTTCCAGTTTGTCCAATTTGTTGGCATATACTTGTTTATAGTAGTTTCTAATGATTCTTTGTATTTCTGTGGTATTAGCTGTAACTTTTCCTTTTTCATTTCTGACTTATTAATTTGGGCTCTCTTTTTTTCTTGATGAGTCTGGCTAAAAGGTTATCAATTTTGTTCGTCTTTTCAAGGAACTAGCTCTTAGTCTCACTGATCTTTTTTTTTTTTTTTTAATAAATTTATTTATTTATTTTTGGCTGTGTTGGGTCTTCGTTTCTGTGCGAGGGCTTTCTCTAGTTGCGGCAAGCGGGGGCCACTCTTCATCACGGTGCGTGGGCCTTTCACTGTCGCGGCCTCTCTTGTTGCGGGGCATAGGCTCCAGACACGCAGGCTCAGTAGTTGTGGCTCACGGGCTTAGTTGCTCCGTGGCATGTGGGATCTTCCCAGACCAGGGCTCGAACCCGTGTCCCCTGCATTGGCAGGCAGATTCTCAACCACTGCGCCACCAGGGAAGCCCACTGATCTTTTCTATTGATTTTTTAGCCTGTATTTCATTTCTTTCTACTCTGATCTTTTTTACTTACTTCCTTCTGCTAACTTTGGGCTTCGTTTGTTCTTCCTTTCCTAGTTCTTTTAGGTGTAAAGTTAAATTGTTTATTTGAGGGTCTTTTTCTTTACATTGTTTCTTTAGGTAGGTCTGTATCATTATGAACTTCCTTCTTAGAACTGCTTTTGCTGTGTCCCACAGATTTTGGAAAGTTGTGTTTCCATTTTCATTTATTTCAAGGAATTTTTTCTAATTTCTTCTTTGATTTCTCCATTGATCCATTGGTTGTTTTGTAACATGTTGTTTAGTCTCCATGTGACTGTGTTTTTTCCAGTTTTCTTCTTGTAATTGATTTCTAGTTTCATACTGTTGGTTGGAAAAGATGCTTGATATGATTTCAATCTTCTTAAATTCATTGAGACTTATTTTGTGGCCTAACATGTGATCCATCTGGAGAATGTTCCAAGTGCACTTGAAAAGAATGTTTATTCTGCAGTTTTTGGATAGAATGTTCTGTATATATCTATTAAGTTCATCTGATCTAATGTGTCATTTAAAGCCAATGTTTCCTTATTGATTTTCTGTCTAGATGATCTATCAATTTATGTAAGTGGAGTATTAAAGTCCCCTACTATTATTGTGTTACTGTCAATTTCTCCCTTCATGTCTGTTAATATTTGCTTTATATATTTAGATGCTCCTATGTAGGGTGCATAAATATTTGCAAATGTTATCTTGCATTGACCCCTTTATCATTATATAATGCCTTTCTTTTTCTCTTGTTACAGTCTTTGTTTTAAAGTCTATTTAGTCTGATATGAGTACTGCTATCCCAGCTTTCTTTTTGTTTCCATTTACATGGGATAGCCTTTTCCACCCTTCACTTTCAGTCTATGTGTATCTTTAGATCTCAAGTGAGTTTCCTGTAGGCAGTATATATATGGGCCTTATTTTTCTATCCATTCAGGCACCATATGTCTTTTTTTAAACTTATTTATTTTTGGCTGCATTGGGTCTTTGCTGCTGCACGCAGGCTTTCTCTAGTTGCGGCGAGCAAGAGCTACTCTTTGTTGCGGTGCATGGGCTTCTCATTGCAGTGGCTTCTCTTGTTGCAGAGCATGGGCTCTAGGCATGCAGGCTTCAGTAGTTGTGGCACATGGGCTCAGTAGTTGTGGCTCGTTGGCTCTAGAGCGCAGGCTCAGTAGTTGTGGCGTACAGGCTTAGCTGCTCCGCGGCATGTGGGATCTTCCTGGACCAGGGCTCAAACCCGTGTCCCCTGCATTGGCAGTTGGATTCTTAACCACTGCACCACCAGGGAAGTCCCACCATATGTCTTTTGATTGCAGCATTTGGTCCATTCACATTTAAAGTGATTATTGATAGGTATTTACTTAATGACATTTTTTAAATTGTTTTCTGGTGTTTTTGCAGTTCTCTCTTCCTTTCTTCTTCTCTTGGTCTCTCTCCTTGTGTTTTGATAATTTTCTTTAGTGTTATGTTTGGGTTTCTTTCTCTTTATTTTTTGCATATATATTGAAGGTTTTTGGTTTGTGATTGCCATGAGGTTCATATATATTGACATATATATGATATATAAACCAGTTTATTTTAAGTCTGAATGCATTCTAAAAGCACTACATTTTTATTACCCCACACATACTAAGTTTCTGATATCACATTTTACTTCTTTTTATTTTGTGGATCCCTTAACTACTTATTGAAATTATAGTTGATTTTACTAATTTTGTCTTTTAACCTTTATACTAGCTTTTTACGTGTCTGATTCACTGCTTTTTTATATATATATATATTGGCCTTTACCAGTGAGATTTTTTCTTTCATATTTTTTTCTTATTTCTAGTTGTGGCCTTTTCCCTTCTGCTTAAAGAAGACCCTTTAACATTTCTTAAAAGGCCAGTTTAGTGTTACCGAACTCCTTTAATTTTTACTTGTCTGGGAAACTCTTTACAGCCTCTTCAGTTTGAATGATAACCTTGACAGGTAGAGTATTCTTGGCTGTAAGATTGTTCCTTTCAGCACTTCAAATATATCCTGCCCTCCCTTTTGGCCTGCAAAGTTTCTGCTGAAAAATCAGCTGATAGTATTATGAGAGTTTCCTTGTATTTGAGTAGTTATTTTTCTCTTACTGCCTTTAAAATTCTCTCATTATCCTCAAATTTGGCATTTTAATTATGATTTGTCTTGGTGTAGGTCTCTTTGTGTTCATATTGTTGGAAACACTCTTGTGCTTCTTGGACCTAGATATGTGTTTCTTTCTGCAGGTTAGGGAAATTTTTAACCATTATTTCTTCAAATAAGTTTTCTACCCCCTTCTTTCTTTTCTCCCTCTGAGACCCCTATAATGCAAATGCTAGTATACTTAATGTTACCCCAGAGGTCCCTTAAACTATACTCACTTTTTTAAATTCTTTTTTTCTTTTTGTTTTTCTGATTGGGTGATCTCCACTATTCTGTCTTCCACATCACTGACCCATTCTTCTGTATCATCTAATCTGCTGTTGATTGCCTCTAATGTTTTTCATTTCAGTTATTGCATCCTTCAGCTCTGACTGATTCTTTCTTATATTTCCTAACTCTTTGTTGAAGATCTCACTGTGTTCCTCCATTCTTCAACCAAGTTCAGTGAACATCTTTATGACTATTACTTTGACCTCTTTATTAGGTAAACTACTTATCTCAGTTTCATTAGGCTTCTTTTTCTGGGGTTTTATTTTGTTCTTTTGTTTGGAACATATTTCTCTGTCTTCTCATTTTGTTTGATTCTTTGTGACTGCATGTGCCAAGTGGTTTTGGCTGGTCGGCTAGAGCTGGAGCAGTGTTGGGCCAGGGGGGCTCCAGGGCTCAACACAATAGGGCTGCCCTGGCAGAACAGCTGGAATGGGACAGGGTGTCCCAGTGTGCATCACACTGGGGTTGCTCTCATGAGAGAACTAGAGTTGGTGTAGGCCAGGGGCATGCTGAGGCAGCTTTGACAGGCTGGCTGAAGTTCCTGCCCATGCTATCAAGGTGGAGGGGGAATGCAAAAAAAATGGTGCTCTCCAGTGCCTCCAACCCTGGAGAGAGTTCCAGCAATTCCCCACCCATTTGGCAGATGCTTTAGGGTTACTAAATGGATTTCCTTCACATAATCTAGGTGCCTTTTAGACCACTGTTTTTTCTCTGTGCTCCAGGGTGCCTGATTCCACATGCAGGCCCTCCTCATGATATCCCTCGCTCTGCAAGTTGTCAATACCACGTCTCCATCTCTCGTATCCATCTCTATGTTGTCCCTCTATTGTTTCTTGTGCAGAAGGTAGTGTCAGTCAGCCCTCAGTTCTTCTTTAAGAGGAATTTCTGTATATATAGGTGAAATTCAGTAGGTCCATGGGAGGAAGTGACCTCAGGGTCTTCCCATGCTGCCATCTTGGACCAAATTACCACTTGTAAATAATCCAGGATTCATAAGGAAAATTAGAAAATATCTCTAACTGAATAATAAAGAAAACACAACATAACAAAATTTGTAGTCCTATATCTATTAAAGAAATTAAACTTGGACTTTCCTGATGGTGCAGTGGTTAAGAATCTGCCTGCCAGGGCAGGGGATATGGGTTCAATTCCTGGTCCAGGAAGATCCCACATGCCGCGGATGAGCTAAGCCTGTGAACCACAACTACTGAGCCTGTGCTCTAGAGCCCACGAGCCACAACTACTGAGCCTGGATACCACAACTACTGAAGCCCACATGCCTAGAGCCCATGCTCTGCAACAAGAGAAGTCACCACAATGAGAAGCCCACATACCACAATGAAGAGTAGCCCCTGCTCACTGCAACTAGAGAAAGCCTGTGCGCAGCAGCAAAGACCCAATGCAGCCAAAAATAAATAAATAAATAAAAATTTTTAAAAGAAGAAATTAAACTCATAATAACATACCTACTAAAAAAGAAACCTCCAGGCTCAGATGGCCTCACCAATTAATTATGTAAACATTTAAGGAAGAATTAGTGCCAATTTTACACAAGCACTTTCAGAAATTAGAGAAGGAAACACTTCCCCACTTGTTATATGAAGCTCATATAACTCTTATATCAAAACCTGAAAAAGACATTACAAGAAGAAAATACAAATATCCTTCATGAGCATAAATACAAAAATCTTTAAGCAAATATTAGCAAAAAATTTAGCTTTATATACACATATAGAAAGATAGGAAGAGAAGGGAACTTCCTTAATCTGATAAACGGAATCTCCAGAAACCTACTGCTAATGTCATTCTTATATCCACTCTTACCACATCTATTCAGTATTATATTAGAAGTCCTAGCCAGTTCAATAAGGCAAGAAAAAAAATACAACACAAGAATATTAGAAAAGAAGTAAAACCATTGTTATCTGTAGACAATATGATTGCATAGGTGGAAAATCCTATGGAACAACAAAAGAATTAGTAGAACTAATACATGAGTTTAGGAAGGTCACAGGATACAAGGCCAATGTACAAAAAACAACTGAATTTCTCTATAGTTCTAATGAATAACTGGAAAATAATTTTTAAATTCCATTTACAGTATCAAAAACATTAAATATTGATAAATAAAACTATTTTAAAATGTGCAAGTCACAAAATTTTTGCAGAAAGAAATTAAAGAGATAAATAAATGGAAAGGTACCATGCTCATGAATTGGAAGACAAAATATTGTTAAATGTCCACTCTGTCTAAATGGATCTATAGATTCAATGCCATTCCAATAAATATTTTAGTAGACCTTTTTGAAAAATTCACAAGCTAAGTCTAAAAGTTATATGGGCATAGAATATCCAAAATATCTGAAAAAGAATAACAAATTTGGAGGACTTATACTACATGATTTCAAGCCTTATCATAAAGTTATAATTTGATATTGATGTAAAAATAGACAAATAGATCAATAGAACATGATAGAGAATCCATTAATTAACATATATATATATATATATATATATATATAGTCAATTGATTTCAACTTCTGTTACAAAGGAAAGTCTTTCTAACATATGGTGCTAGATCAGCTTGATATCTGTGTTTAAAACAAAGTGAACCTTAACACCTACCTCACTCTTTACACAACAATTAATTCAAGAAAGATGGATCATAGTCCTAAATGTAAAAATTAGAGCTATATACCTTCTGGAAGAGAACATAGAATATCTTTGCGATCTTGGGATAGGCAAAGATCTTTTAGGATGGTTGCAAAAAGCACTAACTAATACAAAATAAACTCATGTATTAGAATTAGTCTAGGGAGGAATACCCTGGTGGTCCAATGGTTAGGACTCCACACTTTCACTGCTGAGGGTGCAGGTTCAATCCCTGGTCAGAGAACTAAGCTGCAAAGCATGGCCAAAAAAAAAAAAAAAAAAAATTAGTCTGGGGAAGATTTTATTCTCCAAAAATGGCTACAGCAGTCCCACATGCTCTTCCAAAACTCTGTCACTCCCCTACCAAGAAGCTGAGTTGATTAACCCTTCCCTGAAACCTGGGTGAGCTTGTAGCTGCTCAATTCCTAAAGTAGAAGTGATGATATATGACTTCTGAAACTAGGTCAGAAAAGGAAAACAGCTGCCATCTAACTCTCTCTCTCCTCTCTCTCTTTCTGGAGGTGCTCTCACCCTTGGAACCCAGCCACATGGAGAGGTCATAGTATTTATTCCTTCCAACAGTCCCATCTAAGATCTAAGCTGACAGTATCAATGGCCAGACATGTGAGTAATCAAGCCTTCAGATGACTTCAGTCCCACTCTTCAAGCCACCTCAGCTGACACCTAAAGGAACAGAGACAAGCTATCCCTACTGAGTCCTACCAAAATTATAGATTCATGAGCAAAATAAATGCTGTTATTATTTTAAGTAAAAAAAAAAAAAAAAATTGGGAGATAGCTTATTATGTAATAATAGCATCTGGGGCATTCTGAAAATAAGAATAATTCTGTGATCAGAAGACACCATAAAGAAAATAAATAGGCTATCCACAGACTGGGAAAAAATATTTATAATACATATATTCAACAGAGGATGTGTATCCAGCATACATAGAGAATACCTACAAATCAAGCTTTTAAAAAATAACAGCCCTATTTTTTAAAAATAGGCAAAATACATCTCACAAAATAAGATATGGCAAATTAAACATGAAAAGTTGCTCAACATCATCTTTAAGTGCAAATTAAAACCATAATTTCACACCTACTAGCACAATTAAAATAAAAACACTAGCAATGCCAAATATTGGAGACAATGTGGAGCAATATTTGGTGCATGTATAAAATAGTACAATCACTTTGCAGACCTGTTTGGCTGTTTCTTATAAAGTTAAATATACATCTATCCTATGGTGCAGCATTTCACTACTAGGTATTTACACAAAAGAAATAAAAACATGCTTCAACAAAAAGACTTACACAAGAATGTTAATAGCAGCTTTATTCATAATAGTAAAAAACTGGAAACAGCCCAAATATCCATCTATAGGAGAATAGAAAAAATAAATTGTGGCACATCCATACAATGGAATATAAATCAACAGCATAAAGAATGAACAAAAATTTATATACATGCAACACCATGGACAAATCTTGAAACCATTCTTTTAAGAGGAAAAAGCCAGACACAAAAGAGTACATATTTATTGTTCCAGTTAGATGAAGTTAAAACT
Source organism: Eschrichtius robustus (assembly GCF_028021215.1). Taxonomy (NCBI): domain Eukaryota; kingdom Metazoa; phylum Chordata; class Mammalia; order Artiodactyla; family Eschrichtiidae; genus Eschrichtius; species Eschrichtius robustus. The sequence continues at coordinate 51,593,216 of NC_090838.1, forward strand.
AAAGTAAGATGATAAAAATTAGAAAGTGGTTTCCTCTGGGGACAAGGAAATTGACTCTAAAGGGATACAAGAGCAATTTCTGAGATGTTCTATATCTTTTTTGATTACATAGGCATACACAATTGTCGATAATCATTGAATGGAATACTAAAGATCTGTGTACTTTACTGAATATAAATTATACTCAATCAAAAATCAGAAAGAAATGTTTCCCTAAACTCTGTGACACACTGATGCTCAAGCAGCCCTCTGTAAGACCCCCTCTAACAAATGCCTCTTACAAAGAAGAGGAACATTCCCCTGTCCAACTCCCTCCCCCCACTTTACCACAGACCACCAACCTCCAATACAGCAGCATACTGGAGCACAGAGGCACTGAGCAGGACATGGGAAGAGCAGCAAGACATAACAAATATCTAGGGTCCATCAGCAGGTACAAACTTTTTTATACACAATACCTCTTAGAGTGTCCCAGGAGTACTAGTGTTAAGTAGGAAATTTTGCAGGAGGACCCAAGGTCATGAGTTATACAGATAGGAATAATGAGCCAATCAAATGTGTGACTTTATTCACACCACAGGCTGGTGGGTCAGGTTACACCAGAGACCTGAAAATTCTCACTCACTCCAATGAGACTGCTTGACTTACTGTACTTCCCAAGCCACCACTTTCTCCCACCTCACTTACTATACTACCTCTTCCACCCAACTGATGAGCTCTAAAAACTCATTCCTGCCAGGTCTGGCACATATACATACTATTATTTTTCAAATATGTATTTCCCAAAATGTATGTAGACACTGATTATTCAAATACAAATTCACCTAAAGGTATTACTGAGTTCACTGTATCTTCTCAAACAGTAAATGTCAAAAGAAGAACTCTTATTGAGAGTTAATTATTTTTAATAAATAATTTTGAGGGTTTCTTATACCTGAACAGATACTTAGAGTCAGAGAGACCTGGATACAAATTCCGGCTTTGCAACTTCCTAGTCATGTGACCCTGGGAAAGTTACTTCATCTCTCTGACTTTCCATTTCTCATCTGAAGAGATAGGGATAATGATAGGGTCATTGGGGGATTAAATAATGATATCGAAGTTTTAACACAGTGTATGACACATAGTAGGTGCTCAGTAAATATTAGCATTATTCAACAGAAACTGTAAGGTATGCTAAAAAAAAAAAATGTCCAAGACTTGGAGTCAAAAGACATAATTCTGCTCCCATGTCCCCACTTCTCTCTCTGGTTTGAGCATGTTCCTTTAAATCTCCAAACCTCTATACCCTTACATGCAAAATGACAATGTTGAGTCTAGTTGTATTAGCGATGTCCCACCACCATTGAGCAACTTTTTCTAAGTTGCTGGGAAGAAGATGCCCAAGATGGAAATGTTTATCCCACCATCAACACAATCCAAATTGCAGCAAAGTGCCAATGAACAGCAGGGCTGGGGTAAACATGGCTGCCACTCCTTGCCAGTGGTGAAATGACCCAGGAAAACATCCGGTAAACAGAGAGCTTGGAGTGTTGAGCTAAGAATGATCTCTTCCGTCAGGACTGGCAAATGAGCTAAATCCAAGCAAAGAGGACCTTATGGATAGGAGAGGAAAAGGTCTTTCCAGTGTGTCTGACTTTTTCCATTCCCATTACTGCCACCTAAGTCACGCCTTCAGTGTCCTGCCTTGAGACTGTAGAGAAAGCTTCCTCACCAATCACCCTGCTTCAGGTAATCCTTCCCCATTCTATCCTAAATAGCAAAGCCAGAGCTGTCTTTCCAATGCACAGCATCAACATGCTCTCTCATGGTCAAAGTCCTTCAGTGGTGACCATCAACACTGGACTCATGCTCTTCCCCCCCTCAAGAATGAATACTCTCTAAATTCTACTGATCCTTGAAGGTCCAGCTCAATTCCTACTGCTTCCAGGAAGCTTCTCCTCATGGATTCTTGGATGAAGTAGAGAGTACTCACTCATTAGAGAATCTCAAAAATAACTCAAGCACATGCCCATAAATCTTTATTGGTTCCCCACTTTTTACTGAATTTAAAAAAAAAAACACCTCAGACTGGCACTCAGTACAGTCCACAACATTAGCCCAACCCAAATTTCCATCCCACTATTCCACCACACATGGGCTATTCTCTAGCCAACCCTGAGAATTCCTGAACTCATGAATTCACGTTCTCTCTACCTGGTATTCCTGCCCTCGGACTGTCAAAATGGGACCCATCCTTTGTTATTTCAAATGCTATATTAACTCTGCTGCTTTGCCTGATTTTATCCTCCTTCCAAGCCCCTTAGCACCTTGTTTATTCCCCTGGGACTCAAAATCTTCTTGCATTTCAATTAAAGGTGCACTTTGGGAGCATAAGACCATTAAGGACAGATGCCTCTTTGTGCATTGTGATCCCTGGATTAGCACTGTCCATGCATGTCATGGGACTTAGGAATTATTGGGTGAGGGACACTGGAACGTCCATGTCTTGGCAGTTGTACGAGACATGCCAGCATTGAGTGGGAAGTCAGATAAAATGGCACCTAGAGTCCCTTCCAGTTCTAATCTTCCAGGAGCCCTAGAAGGCTCTAGGAGACCCCCTGAGCTCTGCTTTTTCTGAATTCCTTTGGCCACCAGTCACTCAATTCAGCATGTGATTGATTGGTTTTGGTGTTGTCGTTTACCCCTAATTTTTTGCAAAGATAATACATTCACATAGTCCAAAATATTTTTTATAATCAAAAGGTACAAAGGACAACATCTTACCCCCCAACTCCTGTCACGTGACTGCTCATTAAGCACTTTTATTAGCTTTTTGTATCCTTCCAGATTTTCTTTATGCAAACGTAAATATATTTTCTTCTATTTTATAACACAAACAGGAGCTCGCATTTAGGTGTTTTTGCAATTAATTTGGGAGTTAAATTTGCCTTGCCAGCTGCAGTGAAATTGCCGTGTGAGGTGTGTACCTTAAAGCTCCTCCCTGCTGTACTATGACTAGCTCAAGGCTGGGCACACACAAATGTTTAAATAAGTGCTTCTTGGTTGGCTGCCCTTCCACAACTTTCTCTGCCCTGCCTGGAGCTGAGAGCACGTGCCCCACCTACAACTCCAACGTGTGAAGAGAGGCCCTGCATTCTCACTTCCTCTGACACATTTTTAGAGAATGGTCTGAGCCTCAGGGGGGTCAGTGCAAGTTTTATTCTGTGGTATGCCAAGCCTCCTTCCACCTTTCAATTTGGTGGAAGAGAAAGCACAACTGCCTGGGAGTCAGGAGACTTGGAGTCAGCTGCAACTGCATCCCCAAGTGGCTGCACAGCTCTGCACAAGTCATCTGTCCTCTCCGGGCCTCACTCTTCAAAGAGGCTTCCAGCATCAGGGCAGTCCTTGGCCAGGGCCTTCCAGCCTTGGCTCTGCAGATGTCATGTGCTGTGGGCGTAAGGGCATGTTTGCACCCAGGAGTCCATGGGAGGCACCTGGGGCATTTCCCCTGGACCTGTGTCTGCTGATTCTGGCCATGATGACACAGCCCTTGCTGCAGTCACAAGACAGTGAGTGAGCATCTCAGGGCAACAGTTTCCTCCCCGGGACCACAGGCAGCTGTATACCCAAAGCAAGACTGAACTTTTCCTGGTAAGTCAAGAATGGCCTAAGCAAGGGTTCCACAGTTGTCCACATATGGACCCCAAGAAGCCTACGGGCACATCTGGGGAGGCCAAGCTACCCATCCATGGAGCCTTCAAGGCCAGCACCCTTCTTACCCGCAACCTCCGAGCAGGTGGCACTAGAATGGGGAACTGTGTGGTTCCCGAGAGCCTGGCTGGGGAATTCCTCTCGATTTCTCTCTGCTCCACTGCCCTCCCCACCTGCCTCCATCTGCCTTTAGGGACAGGAGAGAGCTGACCTGGAAGGGACCTCCAAAGCCATCTGGTCCACCCTCAGTCTACAGATTCAGAAACTGAGTCCAGAGAGAGGAACTCACTCACCCAGGGCAAACAGCTGCCTGAGGGGGAACAGTCATCAATGATAAGCCACCCAACCTGTCTCTGGAAAGCCAGCCGGGGCTCTCTCCCTCCTTCCGGAGGCCTTGTCCACATGTCCGCAGTGAGGCAGGTGCCACACCAAGGCTCTCCTCTCAGGGAACAGGGTGAGAAAGTGTCTCAGAGGATGCAGCCAGGCAGATACTCCCCATGGTTTCCTGTTCTGGCGGGAACCCCGGTTGGTTGATTTGGTTCTCTGCACCAGTGGCGAAGGCCAACTACCTGCCTGCCTGCCTCTGGGGGCACAATGTTGGTTATAAACTTATCATGACTGTCATGAGCAGAACAGGAGGGAGGAGAGTGAAGTGGCAGTGTCTTCTTCAGCTGACCAGCATTCAGACTGAAATTGGGACTCAGGCCTCAACTCAGACCAAAAAGCTATCACTAGGAGCCCTGTTCCCTACAGGGCTAGAGATCCTCAGGGCTTCTGGAATCTCCTCCTTCTACTGAGTTATACCCACTTCTCTCTGCCTGTCTAAAATCCTCCCTCTCCTTTGAAAAGCAGCTCAGGGCTGCCTCTTCCTTGAAGCCTTCCCTGACTATACACCCCCATCCCACCCCCCCCACCCCCTGCCCCTCCCCCACCCCCCCACCCCCCACACACTCAAGGTCTCCATCCTCTGAACTGGGCACCCATGACATGTCCTGGGCTGCTCTTTAGAATGCACATACATCTGCAATCATCTGACCAAAGACTCTGAGCGTCCTCCACAGCCCCTAGCCCAGCAGAACACATCAAAAAGTGCACCATAGTGACTTGCTGGTCAACTGATTCCAGTTCCTCCCATTGAAGGAAAGGGAAACCAACATGTGTGCCCCACACCAGCACCCCAGGAGGTTCTGCCGAGAGGAGCTCATCATGGCAAGTTGCCTCCAGGGTGCGAGGACCTGAAGTCAACCCGTTTTGGCGGGCTCCACACTAACTCACGGACCAGCTGCAGTGTGGCAGACCAGTCCCACCTTCCATCCTCCTTCCAGACATTGCAACACACACACACACACACACACACACACGCACACATGCGATGTCCTTGCATTTTCCCTCCTTTGCTACCCCTCAAGTCTCTTTTCACCCAATTCCTCCTGTGGGATAAGTTAAGACTGGTGTGGTCACGGGGCTCATAGGGACTTGCGTATAAGTCACGCCCCGGTCTCTGTGCATTACCCACCACGCAACTCTCCCCCAGGACTCCTTCCAGCTCTAGGAAAAGCCAGTAAGAGCAGTTCTCCATACTCGCTCTGACAGGGCTCAGAGCAAGTAAAACCAGAAACGGAGAAATGGCAGCAGTAAAAGCAAACACCCCCGCAGAGCTGGACCTCACACAGGTCCCTGCCAACACTGAGAAGGACTCTACAATTTCCAGACTGTTCCAGGCAGTAATAATCTGGGGAAGACCTTAATGCTTGATTTCTCTTTTCCTGCGATTTGTAGCTTGTGGCACTCAAAATCCTTGAGTCCCAAACAGTGTTCTTGCCCATTAGGCAAAGTTTCTGGGCCAGGCAACAGTGGCTCTCTCCAGCCTGGCCCCACCTGGCTCCAGCCTAAGGCTGAGGAAACCTCCTCAGCGAAAGCTAAGGGTGTCATGGTGACATTAATTCAGCCACATTCCACATGTATAATATTCCTGAGTAGTAGTTAAGCCTGTAAATCCATTATTTATGATGCAGAATTGCCTGTGCAATGTAATGCAGGTACGTTAGTATTGATTGCTGTGAGAAACTTAACTTTTCAATGTCCGTGTTTTGAGAGGTACAAATTTTACAACTTCAGCAATGCGTCACCAAACATTGCTTACATAGCTACTTCCATACCTGGTTCAAAGTGGCTGCTTATATTCAAATATAGAATTTCCCCTACCTGAATATACCGAACAAATTAAAAATGGTTCATGATTTGCATCCAAGTTCTGGGTTTCTTACCATTGCCCTCGTTTCCTTTGTAGCACTGAAATCAGACCTTAACTGTGCTTGTGAAACAAAAACACGGAGGCCATTTCCATTGCAGAACAGAAAGTCATAGACAAGCACCTGCATGTCTTTCTTTGTTGGTTGGGGGTGGGGTGAGGAGGGAGAAGGAAGAGGGACACTTCCATCTCCACCTCTCAACTTCAAGCCAGAGACTGGGGGTTCAACCTCTGTGTGTCCAGGGCACCCACACACCTTTTCTGGGCTGTGATTGTCTGCTCTTGAAAACAGCTATACCACCAGTATGCTTTAGCACTGACAGAAGAAAAGAGCTAATCAAAGTGACTAAGGCAAATATACCGGATTATCACAAGCCCTAGTCCCTTTCTGACTTGCAGCTGATCTGGAAACATACTTCATCACCTTCCAGTGCCATGTTCCGTGGAGGTGCGAATTTTAAGTTCAAACCTCTTCCAGGTCATTATGAAGATTCATGTGTCAAGGCAGAAGAACAGGATATATTTTAGCAATTTATTAGCTTTATTTGTAATTTTAAAACATTTAGACATGGGACAGGTAGGCTTCTGTTTTTACTCTAATCCTGCTCTTTTCTTGGCAATAGGCTGGCCTGCCATTTTCCAACACACACCCTTCGCTTCAGTCAGAACCACAATCCCACTGACACACCGCCTCATACTTAAACTACACCAGCTCCCCCCCCCAGCATTGTTCTTCTCCAACCCTCACCAGGACTGCTCCCCACCCCATCCCTTCCAAATCCTTCCAAGCTTCCTGCAGCCCATCTGAAGCCTCTGCTGATACCTTCTGTCACTCACAGACCTCCCTTCTCCCTGCACCCCGGTAGTGCTCCCAGCTATACCACCAGACTTGCCCTATGTAAAGTCTATTTGAATCACCTGATGACTTGTACCGCTTGTCTCTCTTCCCTTGTAGACCACCAGGAGGGCCCCAATCTTACGTGCTTCTGCATTGCAAACAATCCCTAACAGAATGTTGAACTGAAAGTTGACACTCAATAAATACTTGCTCTTTTTTTGGAGGAAAAGTTGGCAGATGTAATCAAAATTTTAAATGTTCTTGGACTCTAACCTAGCATCCTGACTTCCAGGCATCTAACCTGTAGAAATACTTGGAAAAGAGCTTAGAACGGGACCCTGCCCATAGTAAGGATACTATTCAGAATTAATGGTAGCTAGCTGTTGCTGCTGCTATTGTTGTTAGAATGTTCCCTGCAATATTGTTTATAATAGCAAAAATCTGGAAAGAAAACAAATGGCCAGCAATAAGAGAATCATTAAATAATTGGTGGTACATCAGTTAGATTCTATGCAGATTTTAAAAAGAATGATTTTATTTTTTTAAGAACTAAATATATAATTTTGTGTATGTATATTATACACATTCATGGAGACAGCATAAACTCATAATTAAGAGCATAGATTCAGGACTCAGACTGCTTGAGTATCAATCCTGGCTTCATCTCCTACTACCTATGTGAACTTAAGCAAATTATTTAATTTCTCTGTGCCTCAGTTTCCTTATCTGTCAAATGAAGAAAGTAATAATACCTGCCTCATAGGACTAATGTATGGACTGAATGAGTTCCTATGGGTAAAGCACTTAGAAAAGTATCTGGCACATATTAAAAGTTAGATGCCATCAGTATTATTATCTGCAAAAAAGACAAAAGATAAATACCAAACTGTTAACAGTGGTTTCCTCTGGAGAGAGATACTGGAGAAAAGGAAACGTTCTGGTTTTTGTTTTTTTTTTTAACCACAAGCAGGTATAACTTACATAATATAAAGATGCAACCTACTTGCTAATAGGTTGCAGGTTTGACTCATAAGGACAACTGCTACCTGAGATGCAGTGTGAGATGTCAGGATGCAGGACCACAAGCCACGGCTTCCTCATTTCTAAATCCTGATTCTAACTCCAACCCACAGCCAGAAAATAAAAAATAAAAGATGTTATCACCAGCTGCTGCCCCCCACACACACTCTGCAACCCCACAACATGCTAAAAAATTGAGAACATCTGTTTGGGGGAAAAAGCACCAATTACTATTTTGAACGGGAAGAAAGGGAACAAGAAGTAAATTTGGCAACCAATATATTTTTACTCATACGTTTTGAATGCCAAGGTAGGATCTAGTGCTGCTTTAATAATCATCTTCCTGTGATAAAAGGTGACTCTAAGTACTACCTAGGACCACACCCTCCATGTCACAAAACCCTCCTCTCTTCCTAGACACCTTCCCAGCCACCCCCAGTCTGCAGCATCCTCTACCTCGCGCCACGTGGAGCCATGCTTTGGCCCCTGCCTCTAGGAAGCTCTGGCTCTGGTGACCCACGTTGTGATATGACACATGCGCCACCCAAGGCCCAAGAACACTGAAAACAGAAGCCTCTACCTTGGGCTTCATTCTTCTCCACCACTTCCCGGCACATCCCCTCCTACCAGCCACACCACAAATCTAAACTCCTTAACCCCACCTCAAGGCCTCACCCAGCCTAGCCCCGGGACTGTTTCAGCCCTGTCTCCGGCAATTCCATGATCCCCTCTCTTTCTAGGGGTAGAGTCAAGCTGGCCAAGTCCCTGCCCTCCAGCTTGACCTTTTGCTTTGCACTTCTTTCTTTTGTGGAGGCTGCTCCTCTCATATTCACCATCTTTGTGCTACTGTCAGCATCTCCTCCCTTGCTTTTCATATAACCACTTCCCACTACCCTTCAGACCAACTTAACAACACCCCCGCATCCTGGTCCCTGACCAGTGCATAACCATCTCTCTGCCCTCTCCACTCTGCACCCTCATCTTGTGCTCAGCAAGTAACCCAAATCACACAGGCTACCCTCTGAATGGGTAGAGCCTGTCTCCTTAACCAGACTGCAAATTCCTGGAAGACAAGACACCTGTCAAGGTTCTTTTCCTTTCTCATATTGGGCATGGGAAGAGCAGGGTAGAGGGAAGGCTGGGAATTGGAAGAAAGGGAGGTGGAACTCTTCCCCCAAAAAGCTGAAGTGGAGTTTCATCTAGTAGTGAAATCTCCATTGACAGCTTGCTAACTTCTCATGGCAACCTTTTCTTATTTGTCTTTTTGTTCATTTAGAAAGCTAGGAAAGAAAAAAAAAAATTGTTAAAAATTAAATCCAAAACTTTCAGCTCTGATAAGATGAATTTTCTCAAACGCCAATAATTCCACATGGCTTGTCTAAAATTAGAGAGAGAGAGAGAAGTGACCAGGATTTTTAATGGATTGGCTTCCATAGTAGATGCAAGATAGTCAAGTTTTATTTAAATGACTTTCTTAGGAAATTGGAGCAGCAGGCAATGCATCAGATGCCAGAAGTCCATTTAAATATTATACTAAGGGAAGCGAATTCATTTGGTCAAGCTGCTAAAATGAACAGGCAGGGACAGAAATGCCCTGGAGAAGTGCTGGGTGTTTCATCTTGAATCCATTTGTAAAATAAACACATTTATTTACCAAGTTTAGCACTTTGACTATTTCCTGGAATCAGTATTTGCACACATCTAGGCTGAGATGGCCAACTGGAATTAAAAAGTGACCAAGACTACAAAATTAATTTGACACTCCTCAATTTTCTTGTTTAGAAACACAAGACAAAATCCTAATCAAATTGGAAGTTTATACAGTATTTCAGTCTACAGCTTGGAAATTGCCACAACGCACTGGCAAACGGCCGCCCTTAGCGCCTCCAGCCCCAATGTGCTTGTGATGATGGTCCAGGCTACAGCTGTTTATGAGCTTAAAATGCAAACATACTAACTCCTTTCTTCTGTAGGAAGAACTTGCATTCCCACTGACACCTACCGCTGCCTTACAGATGGGCCTAGCCCTGAGATTTCAAACATACTACAGGAAACACACTGACACACACACACCCTGCCCAGGCCCCACACTGCCCAGACACTTTTAAAATTACTTTTCCAGTAGGATCCCAGGAAAAGGTTCTATTTAGCTACCACCTGCACATGGACAGGTTATGACTGGTTTGAGAATCTATAGCCTCTCCGGTTCTGCAGGGGTCCTTGGGGTAACTCTGCCCTCTGCCTAGTTAATGACTCCTTTTGGACTTCGGATTGGGTGTTTGGTATCCTGAGTTTCCTGTACCCAGCAGACGCAGGAAGACCACACAGCATCACACTTAACATCCCACGAGATAAAGTGTGGTACAGCAGACCTGCTCTACTGTGCTGGCAACTGGGGCTGGAGGGTGAGGTTGTTGTTAACTGGCTCAGTGGCTCACCAGCCAGTTTCATTACTGAACGCCTCCCTCCTTGCCCCTGAGTAACGGAACTCCTGCAGGGAGGCCTGGCTCTTCCCCATGGCTCTCAAAGATTTCAGAAGCCCTTTCTTCCCTGGCAAACTTTTTCAGCAATAGCCTGCCCTGCTCTCCCCATATTGTCAACAGTTCATAGCTGAAGTCTCAGCGTAATATCCCATCCAATTTCCCATAAAATGGGACATGAAAATAAACACACATATTGTATGTTGGTTTACATTTCCTGCACAGACCCAGCAGGGGCAACAGGAAAGACATTAAGGAAACTATTTCTAAAGCAATGGGCTACATTTTAGCAAGAATACTCTCACTGACCCTAAAAAGAAAGCCATTAAGATGGCTAAAATGCCATATAATTCTTCAAAAACGTTCTTGAACATTCCCATTTTAATCTCCAAAGTCAATATGGCTTGCTAGTGCCCCATGCTCTATGACAACAATTCATATTGATGGGGAGGGAAGTATGAACATTTTTCTATTGAATGGAAAATTTGGTTATTTTTAAGGACATTATTCCAAGAGAGAAAAAGGTCTTAAGTCCACAGCACCTGACAGAATATTGTTTTGTTCCTAGAAGGCTGCTTTCTCTTGACATCTCTGCCCTCATTAAAAAAGCATATCACAGTGGTCACCTTTATATTTTCAGTCATGCGATTTCAAACCCCAAAACAGAATGTTGCCATTTATTTTTCTTCTGAAGAAAAGGAACCCTGCTTGCATGCACACTCAATGCCCCAAATCCAAGAGAACATTCCCGTCGCACCTCTCTAGTTCAGAGCACCTGGCAAGTCTGAGTTAGTGAGATGTCTGAACTAGAGAACAGAGAAGGCTATTTTATTTCTTTCAAGTGAACTCACTAGTAATAACCACTTGCCATTAGCACATTAAAATTGTATGTAAGTGGTGCTACTGAGGTGCTAGAAAACAGTTTGTTCTCAGGCAGATAAACGGTCTCTCCTGTAGTCTGGTTCACATTGCTAATCTGGTCAGCAAACCCTTTCCTCATGGATCGTGTAAGCATTAGCACCAGGTGCCCTGCCAGGGAAGCACACACACAATCCAAAGCCACCTTGAGAAAACAATGCATTTTCCACCACAACGGAGCCATTCTACCACACCTAAGAACCTGAAAAATAAACAAAAAATAAAGGAGCGTGTAACATCACTGCCTCTCTCCGCAGGGGCCTTCTTATGGTGGGGGGCAAAATGGCAGTCCCACACACCAGCCATCAGGAGAAACCTGACAGCTCCTTCCGTTAAACCTTCCTCCGTATCCTGCTCCTCACTAGCCAGCCTTGGTGCCCTAATTCTTCCCCTTCTCCCACTCCCAAGCTTCTCCCTGTGATGAGAGAAGGGTGAAGAAGTGTGGAGTGTCTGGGTCCGGTGCTTTTTCCGGTCTCATCTACTCATACTCCTCTCTTAGTATTCCTGTGCCACTGAACCTGGGATTATTACTTCTGTGGGTTGGCCAAGGTGGGCGTCTTAGATCAACGCTAGCCTTAAAGAGAAATGTCCTCTTCACTGGCTCTTCCTTGAAGACCTGCACTTTTTCTCATCTCAAGAGGCAAAATTGAAAGACTCAGCTCAGAGTGTGGGGCGACAGGACTAAAGGGATCACTAGACGGCTTTGGAGCCAGGCCCTCAGCCAGAAAGGCTAAAGGAGCCCTGTGACCCATGCTAGTGCAGATTTCAGCAGGAACACAAGTTTCACACTAGGGCATGGGGCCAAAGCCATGATGAAATCAATAGGATGCCTTTGCCAAGAGTGCCCACTCTGCATATCTCCCTTGAGCCTGATCTAAGAGTTGACGTGTAGGACCTGGTTAAATAGCTTTCCAACTCATCACAACTGACTGAACGAGCAGATAAATGGAAATTTGGAACATAAGAAGCTGAGATAATCCACACACAAATGTCATGTCCCCAGATGACTGTGGGTTGAATATATGCACAGCAAGACATTTTCATAAACCAAGAAGAGATTAAATTGCCCAAAGTCTTTCACCCTTCCTACACTTGCCTATAACACAGCTGCTAATATCTAGCACCATTATTAGGGGTGATTGAATTGACGTTATATATACAATAAGATTCACGCTCCAAAGATATTAAGATCCACCGTCAGACAAATCAGTCTTTCTCAGCTCTGATAAGAAGCCCAGTTGGGTGATTGGCTCAAGGGTCATGCAACTTCCAACCCCTCATACCGAGAACAGTGAAATCACACTTCTGGGGGCCCAACATAGAGGATAACATAGAGAATCTAAAGCAGAAGTTTGAAGTTTCCTTATTTTATTTAAAATTAATGCAAATTTTGTATTCAACTTTGTAATGTAATAATAATCTTTCCATTAATTAACATTTCCTCAAAACTCCTTCAATAAAATAAATGCTCCAGGGAAATTGCCACGTTTATCCTATAGCCCCAAGGTTTGGCCAGCATACCACCACCTCACCGCACATACCCCAGCTTGAGAAGAAAAGCAACGAGGGAACCAAAGCAGAATTCTGAATCTTGGAAAGAGAAGTGAAAACAATGCTTACCAAAGTAGGGGGAGACTGATTATATTTTTCCATAACCATTTTCCATAGCCACTGCTAGAAAATGATTAAAGTATTATGCTGGCTTGTCATGAGGTTTCACACTAAACTGTGTTCATTGAAAAGTTTTCTCCCCTAGGGACCATCAGGACTTGGCTTAGGAACAGCCTCTGAGAACACCTTGAGAACTTCATACATATAAGCCAAACTCCTTAATCCCTTAATACACCTAAATTCTGATGAAGTCACTGAAGGTGTCAGAGCAAGACGCAAAATCCTCGAGAGACTATCATCAATTTAGCATTTCCAGTTCAGGTGGAGACATTAATTCCACTTATCAAAGAGAAGTACAGAAAGGCATTCATTATGAAAAGCAGAAACCCAAAATGAAGAATATTGTGGGTTGGTCTCAGCTGGGTTTCCCTGAATTTATTACCTTGGAAAGTTCAACACAGATCTAAGTCTTCCACCCGAGACGGTAGCTAGTGGGAAGCAGCATCTGGGAGCAAATCACCAGGATCATGGTGGCCTCCTCACTGGGTACCAGCTGTGCAAACCCTCCAACATGAAGGAAGGAAGAAGCAGCAGCTGGGGAAGAAGGTTAAGGAAATTGTGTGTTTAAAGGCAAGACCATTTTAAATTTTAATATTATTCCTATATAATTTGATACATGATTGGATGAGATCAGGAGGAAAAGATTGAGACATATTGGAGAAAGAGGATGTAAGGAGATCAGGGTGAAGGAGTAGGGAATAGTAGGAATGATACAAAGGCCAGAAGACAGAGAACAGAAAACAAACGAGGCCAGATGGTGGGAATGGAGAAGAACAGCCACCAAAATCCTGTCCTCTGGAGGCATGCTTGTGCCATTTGGAGGAATAACTTTAATTTGTTTTGTCTTTTTCTTACTTTTTCAGAACATCTGTGGCGTAGACAGACAAACTTCTCATTTGCAAGGAGGAAAAGAGATCTCGCCTTCAACTCAACATAACTTAAATTTGGCTCTGACTTTAAAAGTTAACCAGTTTTGGAAAAAAATATTAACCTAAGCCTGAAGCTTCAGAAAATGGACCTTAAATTTTACCTGTAGTTCAATCCACCTTCTTGCAATGAAATAGTAATTAATATATTTCCATCTTCCTTCACGATTAAATCCAGGAGAAGAGTCTACAAAAGCATGATTATACCTAGGGAAAGTTACAGTCAATGGATTTACTGACTAGAATTAGGGGCACTGTTTTCTCTATTTCACCCCAAAGTCGGACATCAAAGTAACCTCTCTCTCTCTCTCTCTCTCCCCCTCTCTCTCTCTCTCTCTCTCTCTCTCACACACACACACACACACACGAGCACATATACACTCCACCTCACTCTCTCTCACTCTGAATGTATTCCTGCTGATAGAGAATCCCAAAGTCTCGTTCCCATGCTCCACCCTCTTTTTTCCTTATAATCTTAGAGTCATGTATGTGACATATCAATTCAGTTCTCACTTGTCAGGTCAAGAACAGGGCCAATACATTGGCTTAATTTAAAGAGTTTCTGAGTTGTTAGAATTTCAGGATTCAAACAAAAATGAAATTTGACTTAGAGGGTTTTTTTCCCTCCCACTTCCTGGTGAAGATACAACAAAATAGCCAAAAGGTAGTTAGACGATGGAGAACAGTTGCAAAGGGCTGGAAAATGCTCTGCTCTTGAATAACTGAAAGCCGACTAGAGATCCTTCTGTTCTATGAACTCTCCACACCTGGAGAGTAGGTTCCCTGAAAAGGTCTGAGCACTGGTCAGGGAATTCCAAATTACAAGGGGGAGAAATCACTTGAATGAAGAGTTCAACAAGAGATCCCCATCTATTTAAATTGTAAAGACACCAAAACATGAAAATCTGCCTGCCAGTCCTGCTCTCATTCGCTTGAGCCAACTACATGCATGTGCTTGGATGCAGAAAATAAAAATGGCCCTGCAGTCCCTTGAAAAACTTTCCTTAATCTTGATGTTACTTTAAAGCCATCATAAGTCACACAACCTGCCAATCTTGCCATGTTTTATAAACCGTGGCGAGAGGTAGAGTATTTCTGGCCCAAAGATCTCCCCGTAACAAATGCCAGTTCTACTGCTGCAGTATTTCCTCAATACCACTCGACCTCTTAAACAAGGCTCTACAAACATATTAACTGTCATATTCTCAATTTTTTTTTACAATGGGAAGTGATATCCTCTTATGACTAGCTCGATGGAGCCAAGGGCAGCAGCTGTCTGGGGACTGACGAAAACACCCAATTGTGGTGGGCAAGGCTTTCCGCCCGCCAATTACTGTCCCTAACGTTCCTGTGGGTTCCCTGATCCCTACAAGATCCCCCGATCCCCACAAGATCCCCCAAGGTCACACCCCACTGGCTCATCAGGTTCCAGCCTGCCCCTGTAATTCACTGTCATCCAAAAGGGTGCCAAAATCAACCTCCACAGGGCCACACTCTGCATGGCCTTCAGGATCAATCGAAAAGGCTGAACCCAGGCAAGCCCATGGCCTGGCTTGCCTTCAGGAAATTCCGGGCTGTCTGCAGCAGCTGTGGTTTGAGTAGTACAACAAATTCACTTACTGAATGACAACAGCTTTATTGGCAAGCCAATTCAATTAAAGCCCCTGCATCCAACAAAGTCTCCGGCAGCCCTCTCTGCATAAAGAACATGGAATCATGCCTACATTTCCCTGAGTGCCCTCAGCCCTAGCTGTCCCTCTACATGAGAGGGAGAGGGATGAATGAATTAGATGCGGATGATGGTAATTAATGGCTGGCTGTCAGAGAGTCATTTTGGAGGCTCGGCCGTTGAAGGCTCCGTATTAAAGACCAAATCCCAGCACAAACTGACCAGGACAGGCTAGAACTCTCTTTCTAAATTGTAGGAGTGTCACAGGCACCTGCGGCAAGAAGGGAGGGAGAAGCAGGGTAAGGTAAAGGAGGGTTGGAGGGGAAACAGAGAAGCAAAGCATCAGGCTGCTAACATTGATCAATGCTTCTTACACTATTGATATATAAATAATATGTTCATTTTTCATTCTTACAAAATATGTCCTTTAGGCTACCATTATGGCGAACTTACTTCAGAGTTCTGACATGAGCTTATTAGGAGGGGGAAAGGGAGGGCTGACTGTAGAGCTACAAACAAAACACATTTTCTTATAAAATATATATAACAGATCATTTTGCCTTCAGTAACAAAGATAAAATAAGAGTTTTTCAGATCCCTGGCACAGTCTTGCCAACCAGTCCTTTGGCACTCAGAGAGAACGTGGGGGGAAGAATATCAGAGGGGGCAGGAAGGGAAAGAAAACAATTAACAAATCAGCTCCAACTGGCTCATTTATATGGAGATAGACAGCTCTCACTTTGCCTTTAGCCAATGCCACCAACAGAGCCAAGTCAGGTTAACTACCTAGCAGGAGATAACTTGGGTCGATTGGGCTTAATTATTCCTGATAGTAACAGGTTACCATATACACTGTTTGGAGCATAAACAAAAGCCAGATATCGAGGGGCTAAAATGATCCTTCTCCAACAACTGGAGTCGTGTGAAAAGCCAGGCTGCTGGTTCGTTCCATCTGTCTAAAGTCCTAGTCTTAGAGGTCCCAGGGACTGAGCTGCCACCCATGAAATGTGAGAAATTCCATGACTATACTGGAAGAGTCTTCTGTCTCACTCCCAGAAAGAGAAGAGAGTTCCAGGTGCGAAATTTCATTTAGGGAGTGTGTTTCTCTGCTCACAGCAATCCTCTAGAATGTTTGCCTAGAACCTGACTTCAAAATTCCAAGTTTGGAGAAAATGTCATCTCCACCAGGAAGCCTCCCCAGATTCTCTCAGTAATAAAATACTTCCTCTGCTACACTCCTAGAGAACCCTGAATGTCCTCTATCGTGGTCTTTAATTCAATCTTCTCTACAACATAGTTTGTTGTCCCCTTGTCTTCCTTCCCCAAAAGACAAGGGTTTTCTGAGGGCTGAGCTCCGGGCTTTGTATATAACTGGCACTCAGTAAATCTAAGTGGAGTTGAATTAAATGGCCCTTAGGAAATGGATACGACTTGGCAAAGCCTCAGTCTTAAAGAATTATGTGGGACCTTGTTATGACCCTACAGGCATCAAGATTTCACTGCTGTTTTCCTCACTACAGCCACCAAATTGGTTGCCCACTTTAATTAGAACAGAGGCCAGATGTCTGGCCAGCTCTGCTAGAACCGGAAGAGCTAGCAAGCTGGTGGAGTTTCCCAGCTGGGGGCTCAAGAGGCTGGCTTCGTGTGGTTGGGTCACCTTCCCTTGCATACTTCCTTCCCTCTTACTTGACTCCCCTTCCTCCCCCCACCCCCCCTCCCCCGCCACCACCCCATCCCGAGGGCAGCTGTCCCTTTTATCAGCAAAAGCCCTTTCCTGACAACACATCTGTCCAGCACAATGTTTCACCCTGTCCAGTGATTCGGTTACCTGAAGCATTTGCATCCTTGATCAGTGCAAGGGCCTGAAACATATGTGTCCGTAAAGAGCCGGCAGAGGCAGAATATCTCCTTTCAGAAGACTACTATCCACTAAGAATGAAATCTAATATTTAAAGGGCATGACTCCCCGTTCATACTAGATTTCATTCATCAGTGTTTTTGTGGAAAGGATAAATCCTTTATGCATGCCTTTTTCCTGATTTTTCCCCCATTTAAAAACTGCAATGCTTATTTTTCTTCCCTGCTATTAGTTCACAGAGACCCACTACCGTGAACCCTGCTTCCTTGCCTCCCAAAACTCACCTTTACTCATTCACACTGAGGGAATGAAGTTCAGTCAAGAAAAGAGAGGTAGAAAGAGAGACCGAAAAGTGTTCTAGTTAGTTTTAAGCATGTTTCATTAAATAAAACCTTTGCAACCCTTGAAAAAAATAGAGACTGTCACTATAATTACGAGCCTGTACTTGGCATGTGAGTGACCAATACGTTCAATGCCTCAGGAATATTAAGTAGGAGATCACAGCCTTCACTTGGACACTCACTAAGGACCATATTACTGACATTGAACATGATGAGAATGGCATTGCTACGACAGCCACAAAACCCACACTTTTAGGTGAAGTTCAGAAAAGAGGAATCACTGGTATCCTTCCTGAGAGATGTTGACCAAAGAATATGCTGAATTTTTTTTACCTTTTCACATAGCCTCTTATGTATCTGCATATGGCATTGAAATTGCAATGAAGCAGTGAAGATCAGCACCAAAGTACTTAATCATGTCGCTAAGGACGGAAGAGTCTAACAATACCCAGGACCTCTGAATGAACCAGAGGTACTTTTCAGATGTCTAAACACCTATGATTGTGCTAATACTTTTCTGCTGCATGTTCCCTTCAATTTATGGAATAGTGAAGACCCAACAAATTGTTAAATAATGCCCCATTTCCTCATTAGCTTCAAATGTAATTTCCATTGTTGAGTAAATATCTTGGTTCCTGAATAACACTTTTTAAAAAATGCAACAAATAACACAAATATGGGAAAACAGTATGTACAAAGATGCTTATCACAATGTGCTTTATAACAGTGGGAAACTGGAAGCAATCAAAATGATAACAATAGGTAAGTTGTTAAGTAAATACACTGCAATGGACCATCATGCAGCCATTAGGAGGATAAAGACCATATAACAACATGGAAAAATGCAAGTGACACATGCTAAGTGGGAAAGGGACTGGAAACTGTATTGCAGTGTGATTACAACTACATAAAAGCATACGTATAAAAAAAGACCGGAAGGGAATAAACAAAAATAATAATTGTGTTAGGGATTATGAATGATTATTTTCCCTTATCTTTACTTCTCAAACTATCAGTAATGCTACGTGTCTTTTATAATTTAAAAAATAAATGGAAAACCCAGCAACTTTTTAAGAACTATTATTTTTTAAAGTAGCTATAATTTTGAAATAAAAAAACAGTAATATGCAAAATATTCTAACTATATGAAGCCCTAATTAAGATGTTCCACGTGGAAACAGCGACCCTGGCAGGGTGAGCCCCACCCCACACTGCTGCTCCCACCACTAACACACATCTCAGGGAGAATTCCCTTCTGCAGACTTTTCCACTGACTCAGATTTACAGGCCTCTTTCTAGATATTTTCACTCCACCTAAACAGTTTATTTCAATATAATCATTGGATGGGAGAAAGCAGCAGTAGCTGAAACTGAGGGCTGGAAAGTCAGAATTCTGCTTAACCACAGATGCTGGTGTCCAGCTGGCTGGCTGCAATGAAGCTGCTTAGGGGTGGACACTGGAATAGCCACACAGGAGAGATAAGAGGCTGGGAAGAATGAGCCTAGCAATTTAAAATAAACCTGAATCTCCTTAGCTCTGTTGAATAAGATCCCAGGATACTGAAACAACTTGCAGCTTTGGCCTTGGATGTGCCGTGTATGATCTTTGAAGAATTAAAGAATGAGAATAAAAGGGTCAGAACTCTGGTGGGGGCCAATTTTATATCCTTGCTCCAAATAGCACCTCTTAATGTTCTAGTGGATCATGCCCACTTCTTGACCAGAATTCATTTCCAAACTACAGCCTTCTGGACCCCACAGAAAAGAGTATACCTAAAATTTATCTCATGGGCAGCTAATAATAATCTACAGGCATTAGCTAACAGTAATAGATTCTGAATTACATAGAGAGACAATAGATAACCAAAAGTTTATCTAGCAAGATGTCCCACTCACTTGGCAGCACTTCTTGTACTTCACATTAAATCGTACAGGTCACATGTTGCTGCATCAAAAAACCATAATTTCTGTAGTCTTAGGTGAGCAAGACTTATGTTCCCATATAAGCTATAAATGTTAACCACTTTTTAAGACAATGGCCTCCCTTTAGGATTTGACTTCTTGCCATGACACTTTTGATAACTTTATCAACCCCAGCGTATTAAAATATTCAAGCTTGTAAGCATCAACTATCTAACACTGATTCGTGAGTCTAATCCTAAAACTAGCTCTTTAGGCTGTTTTAGCTACTTTTATATGCAACCTGAGTACACGACAATATCACATTCAGTTTGGAAGACAGACCTTATAAAGTGTGAAATCTTTTAAGACACCATAGGAGTGCACAAAACAATTGTAATAAGCATTGCACATATTTTTAAATGTGACTCTTTTGCTGGCCTTCTTCCTCATCTCAGTGCTCCTGGTATCACTTCTTTAGTCAATACAGTAAGTCATTTCAGCCATGTCTGCCCAGGGAAATGGAAGGAAGAATTCAGGTCTTCCTTTGGGTGCAAACCCCAGACAGCCCCTGAATTAAGACAGAGAGGCAGAGGACAGCAAGAGGCATCTTCCCAGAAGACTAATTTATTTTGGCTTTAATGAGAGGCAAGACAGTCCCCACACACTTGCTTGGCATGAGCAGAGTTTAAGAACTTAGAGCAGTTCCTGAAATAAGCATGAAGGACATCTTCTCATACCACACCTGTACCACCTGTTTGCTAACTTCCTCCTTAGACTCTCAAGTTTTTGCAAGTCTTTGCCTGAAACAGCTTCTTAAATCTGCAGTTAAGTCAAGTGCCACCTTCTCCCTATAGAAACCTCAGCCCGTCCAGGGTCAAGGCAAAGGGTTACTGCTGAAAGGAGGCACTGAGTTGGAAGGACACCTGGGGACCCTTCAGTCTAGTGGTAGCCACCAAATCACCAGAGGAGCCTGTGACCCAGCCCCAGAGATTCTGCTGCAGTGGGACTGAAAGCCACCCAGGCACTTGCGCACACACAACGTCTCTGTCACAGCTGGCCCAAGCACAGCACTTTGAGAAACAAGGATGTACTCCAATATCCTCTGAGGCTCAGAGAAGTTGCGGAAGACACATAACCTGTTGGCAGTGGAGTTAGGAGCAGTATTCAGACCTGTAGACTCTTGCCACATCCTACTGCCCCAGGGAGCAAGAGGAAAAGCAATTACAGCTGGAGGCCGGGCAGGAGCAGGTAGCACTACCCTCCCCAGTGGATACCAACATGTGCTGTGGAGTTTGGAACCTGGAGCAGGCACTTGGTGTCAAGGGGTCATAATACCACCTTTAATGATGCCTATGGCTAACCTTCCCCACAGGAGCCACAGCAACAAAACTCTTTTCTAGGCACCTGCATTTGATCTAATATCTGGATAGAAGTGGCCATCTGGGGCTGGCTTAGCAGAACCAGAAAATCCAGTCCCAGCTTCACCGGGTGTCAGCCATGTAACCATGAGCAAGTCACTTACCTTCTCTTTGGCTTCTGTTTGCCCATCTGAAAAATGAGCCTAATGCCTACTTTTCTGATTTGTTGTGAGAATCAAATGAGGTCACGAGATGTCCTCTGAAAATTAAAATCTTCTGGAAGCATACGTCCTATCTAGTATTCTCATACTCTTATGGATCTTGTGCAAAGGTAGAAGGAATATACCCTCTTCTACAACAAGAATTGGATAGGATAGAGCTTCCCAAAACTACCAGAATTGCTCACATTTTCTAGGAAGCCTAAAGGCTATAGCCAGTGTACACAGTATCAATGCAGACCCGTGGTAAGCAGAACAGAAAGGATGAAGCCTTTAGAAGGCACTTGGGATGCATTCAAACTTGGACCCCAAGGCTTTGTTGACTTCCTATACCCAAGAGTCACAGCCGCAGGACTGGGGTTTATCTGGTCCTCTTAGCCCTGATCAGAGCCTACAGTCGTAATGATTCTGGGGTCCTTCGATGACTCTCCTCCCCAGCTATATAAACACATGGTTCTGAGGCACCTCCTTTGCCTCCTAAACCAGCACTCACAAACGCATTCCATGCAGGATTCCAATTAATCAATTTTCTGCCTGAATTTGCATGTTTGAAATGAGGAAAATATTTTAGATCTCTGTTTTTTATTCCAGATGGAATCTCTTTGTAAAAACCCAGAACTCCTTTCAGAGGCCATTGAGAGGTAGAAGAAGGTGAGGGGGTGGGGCTTCTGGGAAGGCTTTGGGGCCCCAACTTCCTCTTCAAGTAGAGCAGCTGTACTTCTACCTAATCGGGCTCCCACAGAAGGCTTCGTTTTGTTAATTTTTTTAAAAAGTCATGAAAAACAGTCATCTTATCCAGTCCCCTGGTTTAAAGCGGAGGAAATCACATTGGAGAAAGGTTAACTGATATTCCAATCTTCTCCCTTAGTCACTTGCCCAGGCAGGAGAATGATGGGAAATTCTGCTTCCAATGGAAGGGCTTCCTGCCAGGGTCTCGGTCTCAGTGCAAGCTGCTATGCGTGGCAGCAGCTGGGTGGCTTCTCCTGTCTGTCCCCACATCTGGCAGCTCTCAACAGTGGCCACCTCCAGTTCCACCTCATCAGTGCCTCCCCAGGGCCTCTCCTGGGGCACTCCAGTTAACAGCTGGGATGGCATCTCCAGGGTTCCTCATCTCCTCTGCCAGCTCGTCTGGCCCTCTGGTTTCTGGGGAGCACCATCTTTACAGAATCAGCTCCTCTCTGGGACTCTTTCAAAGGACAGTTGTCAAACAAACATAAAAATAAAAAACAAAAAACACCCACAAAACTTATTAATGACTCTGTGAAGTGACTCCGGGGAAGCAAGTCCACGTAAGGAATCCTGGCTGTCACACTTAGTTGCCCCCTCCGGGCCCAGGCCTGCTGACTCTCCTTAGCTCAGGGTGTGTACTAAGGTCTCCAAAGCTGTCCTCCCAAGGGCTGTAGGGGGAAACTTAATACTATTATATCTATGGTACATTTGTTGAGCATGGTAATAGTATTGTGATTATGTAGGAAAATGTCCTTATTCCTAGAAGATGTAGTCTGAAGTGTGTTTGTGTGTGTGTGTGTTTAGTTGGGGAAGGCAGGGAGGTATAGGTTAAGAAAGAAAGAGGTAAAGCAAATGTAGAAAAATGTCAGTTGGTGAATCTCGGTGAATGGTATATAAATGTTTATTGTACAAGTCTTTTACCTTTTCCTTAGGTTTGAAATTTTTCCAAATAAATGCTTGGGGATGGGGAAGGAGTCTTATACAAAGGCAAATTTACCCTGAAGTGGATGAAGCTTAAGTGTCAGGGTCCCTCACTACATGGAGCCCTTCCAAGGCACTGGTAGGTTAATGAGGGTCATCAATGTAAAGAGTAGGTAAGATGAATTACTATACCAGAAAACCTGAAACACCCTGAAATCTTACAGCTTACATACAAAGCAAACTGGATAGAGGTTGTCCCAAGTTTGTCAACAACCTAAAAAGTTATGACATTACCAATTACAAGCAGCAAAGCTGACATTTTCTTAATTGTCAATAATAAAAGACAAATTTCTATCAGCCATGTTAGAGAAAGACTAAATTATCTTTCTATTCTCTCTGTAGAAAATGTTACAAAATTGTTGTGTACAAAGAGGTGAACAAAGAATATAGAAGGAAAAGTATCATAGAAGTATGTCAAGTAATTAATTCAAAATATTATGTTAGTTTTCTAGATTTTGTCATGTTTGTAGCATTTGTCAGCATGTTTAATAATTGTATAATTTGATTTATTTTTTCCTTCTTTATATGAATTCACTTCTAGAGCCTCCCTCCTTCTAAAGTGCACGCTTTGTCTCCCAAACATGTTGATCACACAAATATATACACACAGACAAATATCAATACATGCAGCCTTTTTTCAAAGCAACATCTTTTGGGTTTAGGGTTCCCTGGAACACATTTGGAAAACACTGCCCCAGAGCAAAGTTGCTTCTTTTTATCCACATCTATCTATCATGGTAGCTGCACTGTAGCATTTGATTTCCAGGAAGACATTTATTTGAAGAGTTTATTTAAAGCAAATAAACTATATTTTTCATTGATCTTATATTTATATACAATCTGCTTTATATAGCCACATTCATTAACCCAGCCAATTAAGGCCCAAACAGCACTGTGAGGGAGGCCACACAGGTAATAAGAAAGGATTTGCCCCAGGTCCCACTTCACAAACATCCACCTCCATCTCTCCACCCTCTGTTTGGCTACTTCAATGTCCCACAGGAGTAAACTGAGGCAAGGGGGCTGGAGGTAACTTTTCTTAGAACAACAAGGCATAGGATCTGGGTTTCCATTTTGTGGATTACTGTCGAATTGGTAAATTATTTTAACAGGCTCTATTTCTGTGGCCTGCTTGTCCTTTGACACCTTGTGTTCAGTGCTACCTGGGGGAGAGACACAGAAGACTAGGGCTCACATATGGGAGCGAGGGGAGTGAGTATGAGGGTTCACTCTTCTTTGCCCTCCCCAAAGTGAAGGCAATTCATCCTTGTCCCCCAGTGGAAAAGAATCACTCTTTGACATCTTGCATTATAGATAACGCCAAAGAGGTAGCCCTAAATGCTAAAGGAAACTTTCAGAAAGAAGTGCAGCTTTCTAGGGGTCGCTCTTCCTAACCATCCTGTATCAGCAGACCAGCGACCAGACACAGTTTCCTGGCCCATGAAAGAACTGGAGGGACAGAGCCCCATCACAGCGCTCACTTTGCATTAAATTCTCCTGCTTTGACATGGAATTCCAGGGGCAGGAAGGGGAACCCTTCTGGTAAAAACTCCAGAGCTAATGCTCTAATACAAAACCCAGTAACAACAACAACAACAACATAATAATAATGGTAAAATAATCATCATTTATTAAGCATTTTCCCAGCCACCTTAGATACTTTCCATGAATTATGTCATCCCCTATAAAAAAAAAACTAGCAAACACTTCTTCAAACACTAGGGTAAGAGGGTTCCATTCATTGTGGTAAAGGGTACAGAGCATTGCTCTGCTTTGACTCATGTCAATAAGTAGGTAGAGGGCTTCCCTGGTGGCGCAGTGGTTAGGAATCTACCTGTCAATGCAGGGGACATGGGTTCGAGCCCTGGTCCAGGAAGATCCCACATGCCACGGAGCAACTAAGCCCGTGCGCCACGACTACTGAGCCTGCGCTCTAGAGCCCGCAAGCCACAACTACTGAGCCCGTGTGCCACAACTACTGCAGCCCACGTGCCTAGAGCCCGTGCTCCGCAACAAGAGAAGCCACCGCAATGAGGAGCCCACTCACTGCAACGAAGAGTAGACCCCGCTCGCCGCAACTAGAGAAAGCCCGTGCTCAGCAACACCCAGCGTAGCCAAAAATAAAATAAATAAATTTTTTTAAAACATAAGGAGGTAGAGGAAGCTGACCCCTACAGCTGGGAGTCATCCCCACTCCCCCACCCCTCACCCCACCACGGCCTCTCCACTAAACACTCAGAGGACCAGCGATGGTGAATACATGGGCTGTGCACTGGTCACACTCAGATATTAAAGTCGACTAATAAGTACGAAATATAATAATTATAGAGTTGATACATTATGCATTTTTATTTTACTATTTAGACAATTCTGAAGTGTATAAAGGTAAAATAGAAATTCACTCCTCACTTCCTCTCCTACTGTTAACAGTTCATTGGGTATCCTTCCAGATTTTCCATATATATGCATGGAAATAATATCGGCCTAGACAGGCTCAGAAGCCCTGCCTCCAAGATCATTCTTAGGAAAGAATGACTAGGAAACATTTCTGGAAAAGATAAAAAGGGTCAGAGACCAGTGTCACCATTTCATCCCTAATCATGGCTCCAAGGGATCTACCTCAGATCAGATTTCCTAGAAACAGACTCCATGACAGAGATTCGGGTGCAGAGCAAATTGGGGAGCACGCTTGGAAATAATACCTGTAAGAGAGAGGGGGAAACAGAAAAGGACAGGTGGGAGAGTTGAACCGCGTGATGCAGCTGTCGCCTTTGTGACAATCCCATAGGGAACTCAGGAGCTGAGATGCCCTTCTGAGTTGCCCCAGTTAAAGCAAGGGAACCAGGCTTTCCTATTCTCAAGTAACTAATAATTGGATGCAGGGAGCCCTTGGGAGAAGGAGTAAGATTGGACAAGGCAGCTTCCTTCTTCCAGGGCTGGTTCCAGAGAGAGTACAGCTGTGAATCAGCAGGAGCCAACATCTCTTGGTTTTGAAGGGGGGAGCTGGAAAGCCTACCGCAGCATATACTACAAGACCCTCAGATGTTCCAAAACATTCTCTTCTAGAAAAAATGTTTCTCTTCTAGAAAGGATGAGGAGTAAACAGGAGGGGAAAAAAACTTGTTGAGTGAACAGATAAGAGAATGCTACAGCCCAAATGTTGACACAGCTCCTGAATCCGAGATGCCAAGGCTCATACCTAATGTTCCCACGATTTCCAAGAATATTGTGCTATGCCATACCCTGCATAACAACATACACCGGACCTAACTACAGTTGCCAATAAGAAACAGCTAGGATGGCATTTTCCTCCCCTTTGGCCCAGAGCACTGAATTCCACTGGACAAATTTTACCTGTATGATTGGAAATGAAAAAAAAAAAAACTCTTTTCTTTATGAACAATAATAGAAACAATTCTAGGAGGGGAGATAGAGCAATGCAAAGCTTTCTTGGAAACCTCACTGCTACACCAGGAGCAGATGTCCTGGGGCACAAATTCAGTCACGTTCTATCCCAAATAGCACTTCGGCACACGTGGATCCAGAGCTCCTGGTGATCCGGCTCACCCAGCTCTGTTTTCTTTCCTTCTAGCCTCAGCAAGGACACCCAAACCTTCTGAGGGCAGGACCAGCTACAACACAGAGCTGGGACCCCAGTCAGCTGGACAGTGTTTTGTGTCCAACTACATCAACACTGGTATTCTTTGGGTGATGCTATATCAGAAATGTCATGTTGATTGCATTTTTCTACAAACACTCATAATGAATGACAACTAACCCTTCCTAAACCAGGCCTAGGCCAGCATGCTTTCCTATGAAACACTCCAAAGCTCCTTCAAGTGGGATTTCTATCCAGTAAGAAGTGTCCAAAATCGTCATGACAGGTGTCAAAATAACACAACCATTATCAGTATTCGTGGCAAAAATAGCCAGTAAATGTGCCTCTGGGTCTTAGGCTCATGGTCTACAAAATGGGCAGGTGCGTGCCTGCACTGAACTTGGAATAACAGGTCAGAGAACAGACAGCATTCCTTTCAGCATTTGGGAAGACAGACTCTACAAATAAAAGGTAGAATTAACTGATCAACTTTGTGGCATGACCTTGTCCATCAGTTCTGGAACATGAGAGATTTCCATTGTGATGGTACAACTACCACTGAACAACTCATTGCATGCATTAATTCAGCCACTAAAGGCCTCTTTCCCCATAAGTTCATATAAATACAAATCTGCTTTTGGGGCTCTAGGACAGTCAGGGAAAGGTTAATATTTGGAGATTTATCTTTAAACATTTTTATTCCACTTTTTTACAAAGATTGGCAGAGAACTTGGCAAACTGTCCCCCTACCAGTGAATTATGAGGGACAATACTACAAAAAAATAGGGACCAAAGTGTCCCAGACGTCCCTGATTTCTTCTGCAGGAATCTTACCTTCCAAGGGGACAAAGGACAGGCCCTACTTTACTGTAGTTAACAAGTGCAGAGCACGCACCTGGACCAGGCACCATTTGAAGCCGTTCAGCATTAAATCCTCACAACAATCCCAACTTATTACTGTTATCCCCAATTTTCAGATGAGAAAATTGAAGAACAGAGAAGTTAAGGGACCTAGTAGTCAGTGTCAGAGCTATGATTCAGACATAGGCATCTGACTCAGGAGTCTGTGCACATAAACTCGATGCTATCCTGCCTCCAGAATGGAAGCATCTTCCAAGAAGTGCTTTTACTTTCAATCCTTTAGTTGCCTTTACTTTCCAAATTCCCTTTGAGACAGGCAGAGCCAAGGTTACCCATTTCGTGGAGACACCAGACCTACACGACTTAACTGAGTGACAGAATTAATCAGTGATTGGACACAGAATGGAACCTAATACAACACACAGCACAGATCTTTACAATTCAACCAAGCAGACAAAAAACCAACAGACTCAAATCTGTTCCTGATCAGCAGACACCTGGACATGTTGGACAAGTGCGGGAGGTGACTGCTAAGCTCAGCCCCATTATGGCCCCAAGGCACATCGCCTCCTCCCTCTAATTCATCCTGAGCAAGGCAGTGAACCCATCTGGGCTTCCGTCTAGGAGCAATGACATGAGTCAATTCATTTCGAGGATAAAACAATAATAAATATTTGCATTATCCTTAATCATTTCCAAAACATTTCAAACACATCATCTCCTTTAGTCCTCCTAACAGCACTATGAAGGAAGTTTTGTAGTGTTCATTCTAGAGACGGAGAAACCAAGACTCACAAAATTTGTCATCTATCCAGTCCCATGCATAACTCAGTCTTAATGTTTGATCCTGCGCTCTCTCCACTGTGCTCTTGCAATTGTATTCTGGTTCAAGATCCAGCAGCTGAAGACCACGGTCAAAGAGAAGGCTGGGGAAATCTGGACCTGCCGTCAAACCAGGGACTGTTCATCCCCAACACTTCAATGCTTCATTGCCAATTAAAAAGAATGTTGATTTCCATTATTTAACCAAATAGGATCCATTCCATGAACATTCCAACTGCTAATCAGACTTGATGAATCACAAAAGGACATTGTTTTCCACATTTTTAATCTGTTCTGCTGGACTCCCAACCCACTGGTGAAAACTTTGAGGGACCCCAAGGTGCCAGTGGTCAACTTGTGCAAATCAAGTATTCTGTGATCAAAAGACTGAACTACTCTAATATCCAACTTTTTTTTGTAATTGAAACACCAGTGGCCACCAAAATCTAATGGTTCTTTATATTATTAGGTCATTTATTACCCCCAGCAACCCTGTGAGGTGGATACTACTATTATCCCCATCTTTCTTACAGATAAGAAAACTGAGGCACAGAGAGATTAAGTGACCTGTTAGCCAATGTCAGAGTTGTAATTCAGGACTCTGATTTGGTGGACTCCAGAATGCTCAGTTAGACAGAACTTCTTCAGTACAATTCTCTAGGATTTGAGTTGAGGGTTTGGGGATAGAGAATGTTTTGTTCTACTTTTTAAGTTTCACCGTTTATCAATAGAGTTTATCACCATATCTTATCACTACAGCGGCTCATAAGGAGACCTCTCCCCACTCCCATTAAAATAGAAATCTTCTTGGAAGGGCCAATGTCTAAAACCCTTATCAGTTATGAAGTAATAAAAAATAAGAGAAATAAGAAAAAGTATAGCCTCTGGAGAGACTTGGCAATGCCTGGAGGTGACAAAAGGAAGAGAAAGAATAGATAGTAGAGGTGAAAGTTTTCCAAAAACAAATGTTACCTCTATTCTCTACCCCAGCTCTTTACAGCATAGCACATATCTCTATGAATGAACATTCTACTTACCAACTAGAAAAACACAGAAGCTGTGACTGAGTGAGTCCAAAGATGCGAAGTCCAAAGACCTGACTCTGTCTTCCCCTCCAAGCCAGGTGACTTGCTATCCTTCTAAACTCTTGGCCTCCACAAGATCATCCCCTACCCCTGATGTAAAGACATGTCACCATGCCTCCAGTGGCAGCCCTCCCAATCTTAGATGGCCAGGCCCAATCTTGCAGCCCACCCCTCAGCAGACCTGGTCTTCCTGGAGAACCCCACAAAGAGGGCATCCCACGTTTTCAGCTGCTGCTGCCAATTACCCAATACTTCTTTTTCTGCTTCTTGGTAGTTTATTTTATCAGGCTATCTTATTTCCATGTATATGGGCCACTCAAATACTTTTTTGAACAAGGCAAAATGTTAGTAAGTATAAAAGTAAATAAGGCTGCCGAAGAGCCGACAAGACGGCAGAAGTGGAGCAGAGGAAGCAGACCTTCCGCAAGTTCACCTGCCGCAGCGTGGACCCTGATCAGACGTTGGATGTGTTCTACCAGCAGCTTATGCAGCTGCACAGCGCACGACAGCATCAGATGCTGAACAGAGGCCTGTGGAGGGAGCAGCATCCCTGCAGAAGTGCCTGCGCGAGGCCCAGAAGGAGGGCGCCGCCCAAGGAGAAGCCGGCGGTGGTGAACACACACCTGCGGGTCATGATCGTTCTGCCTGAGAAGGTGGCCAGCATGGTGGGCATCTACAACCACAAGATCTTCAACCAGGTGGAAATCAAGCCTGAGATGATCGGTCACCGCCTAGGCATGTTCTGAATCACCTACAAACCTGTGAAGCAGGGCCGGGGGCCACTCACTCCTCCTGCTTCATCCCCCTCAAGTAGCCTGCTTGGCCAACCCAGGCACAGAGTTCTCTTTTTTTTTTTAAAAAAAAAAAAAAGGTAAATAGGTAAGTAAATCACACCACCAATAAAGGCAGAAGTAATAATAATAGCAATAATCACAGCAATAACCATGTATGAAGTGCTTCCTGCATGCCCTGTACTTTCCATACCTGATTGCATTTCATCTTCTCAACATGCCTTCAAGGTAAGTATATTTTACAGATGGGAAAACCAAGGCTTAAAGGCATTAAGTAACATGCCCACATCAATCAAGAACTAGCTAATGCCCAGTTCCACCTGCAGGTCTGTCTCTCTCCAAAGCCCAGGCTCTTTACTAATATCCTAGACTCCTTGATCCACTCTACAGCCAGGTAGGCTTTGCATATAGGAGTAGATTTCTCTGTTTTGTTTGTACCGTATTACACTGGTGGGGTCTAGAGAGGTTTACTCCCCTGCCCAAGGTCTCATGGTGGTGTGGACAGAAACAGAGCCTCACATCCTCTGATTTCTACTAAAAACACTCATTCCCCTCTACCCTGATGCCATATACTCCCCTGCCTATCCAACTGGCCCTGCCTGACATCTCCCACAGTGGCCTGGGGTTAGGGACTGCACGCGTCTCTCAATAGACAACATGCTCAAAGTGCCCTCCCTTCCCACGCCCCTTTGAAGCCCTGGAAGGAACACATAGTGATCCACTCCTATCCAGATTCCCAGCTGCTGAGGCCCACGGGCTCATGTCAAGAGCTCTGGGGATCTACATCTACCCAGAGCATCTGAGAAAGAGCCCCTGCTCCAAGATCCCAGGTGTGGTCACAGGAGGGTATTTTCTGCTAAGACCCACCCAGCCCTGCCAGCAGTGCCCATGCTGGGCAGCAACCACTCTAAGCACAAGAAGAATCAAGTCTCTACTCTGCCCTAACAAGCTCTTTCAAGTCTCTCGGCCTCCCTTTTATCCTTCATAAGGCTTAGCAGGCTGCTCCAAGGGCAGTCCAGTAACAAGCCCCAGGGCATTACTAGGGAGCTTTTTAGAATTGCAGGCTTTCCAGCCCCAGCCCAGGACTGCTGCATTCAATTGTGCACTTTTAATAAGATCTCTAGGTGATTCGTGTGAACAGTAAAGTTTGAGATACACCAGCTGAGACCATCTCCATGTCCTTCCCAAGACCTATATTCTGAGATTCTCAAAAGGCGGCTCGTGGCTCAATTTCCAGACCTCAGGGTTGAGATGCCTCTTGGAACTGGGGGAATCCAAGCATCTAATCAGGAGTGGTCACAAGCGGAGTCACAGAAGGCGTCTGTGAAACCCAAGCCCTTGGACAGGCAATGCGGGACCAAGGAGCGGGCGAAGGAGCCGGTTCATTTTTTCCATAGGCACGCTGTGTGTGCCAGCTGAGGTCTTTAATGTAAACCCTCCTGTGCTCCGACCTAAACAATGAGCGTAATTATGGGCTGGCTTACCCCCTTCAGATGCAGGGCTCGGGGTCGGCCCTCCACAGGGTCCTGCAGGAGGTCCTGTTTCTGAGTCGGGGGGGCCCTCTGGTTAACCAGAGCAGACCCGACTCTGAGGGGCAAAGTTGACATACCAGCATAATTACACGTAGGTTGACCATATTTACTGCAACTCTGTTGTTCTAGAATTTCAAACAAAGACTGAATCCTAGGAAAACACGCCGCTAAAGAGAAGCAGATTGTCCTGAGTGATTTATTGAAGAACAAGAGCGAGGGGAAGAAAGAGAAGAGGATTATCAGAGACTCGCACATACTTCCCTTTCCCCTGCCTGGTCTAAGGAGAACACGCAGTGACCACCGCTTTCCCACCCTCCCCAACGGAAAGGCCTCAAAACACTGACATTTTGCTTTTTCTAAGGCATGCTTTCACGTGGCCACATCAAATCCCTTAACCCCATCCAGACTCATCAGAAGAGAGCAGGCAGGAGCACTCTCAGGACAGAGATCCCCCTCTTCCCTTCTGACTCACTTCACTCTCCCCCCACACCCTCCTACAGGACATACACTTCCATCTCATACAGATCCATTGCAAATGAACAGAAAATCAACCAAGGCTGGAATTCGGCTTTAGAGAAGCCAAAACATCAGGTCAGGCGTGTGACTGGCCTTTAACTTTGGGAGGTTACGGAAGGCTTTGAATAGCTGCCAGCACTGTTTGGCCTCAGCTCGGTCCCATGTAAATACATAACTGTTATGGAAAGCAGTGGCATTTCCAACGCACAATTCAGAGCTTTCACTGACCCAGCAATGACGGGAGGGGGCAGTTGGAAATCTGCACCGTTAGGAAACAGCACCTCCCCCCCAAAATTAAAACCTCTATATATGCAATTTAGGTGACTCTGAGATCAGGGCCACAGGGATCTCAGGGCCCTTGCTTGTAGCTGCCACCCGGTTAGGGACTGAATTTTCATGCGTTGAAGCCCTAGCCCTCAATGTGACTGAATCTGGAGGTAGGGTTTTTAGGAAGGTAATTAACGTTCAATGAGGTCATAAACATGGGACCCTAATCCGGTAGGATTTATGTCTTTATAAGAAGAACAAGAGATCTCTTTTTCTCCATGTACACACAGAGAAGAAGCCATGTGATGACACAATGAGAAGGCATCTACCAATCCAGGAAGAGAGGTCTCACTAGAAATCAGCTCGGACAGCACCTTCATCTTAGACTTCCAGCCTCCAGAACTGCGAGAAAATAAACTTCTGTTGTTTAGGCCTCCCAGTCTGTGATACTTTATTATGGCAGCGCTAGTGAACTAATACATACACCACCCCCACGCCAACACATACACACACACAATTACAGTTATAACTCCTCAGCCAGGGAAGGCTTATCGAGTGCCTACCAAGTGCCCGGCAAAAGAAACAGGAGATAGGCTTCCTGTCCTCATAGAGCTCAGGACATCTTTGGTGAGACAAGATCAACCCTGAAAAACAATTAGAACAATACAAGAGGGGATTCCGGTGGAGCAGAGCAGCTGACAGACCATTATGTAACAGGGTCACCAGGTAGGAAGCAGAGAATCATTCATTTACAAAGGTACATGATAGTTACTGGAAGTTTCTTTGTTTTCTTTTTTTAAGTTGCTCTAAGATATTTTGCTTAGAAAGTCCCCAAACCTTCATCCTTGCCCATCAGGAAGAAAGAGTGGGTTTCCTGGCCAAAGTTCCAGGGCAGGGTCTTGAAATTCCTAATCCTGCACCCTGTCAAGATGGTTGTTCGCCCCATCTCATTGCCTGGAGCTCAAAAGGGGTTACATGCTCCTGGGCCAGGTGGTGCCACACAGATGAAGAAATAGCAAGTGATTGGGCTAATTAACCTATTTACACACACTCATAAAATTGTGAAAGAACCTTTTGCAAAACTACACATGTTGTTACTGTTCAAATGTCAGAAAAAGAACACAGAATCACGATAGGATTCAGGTCCTACCAGATGTTCACAAAGGTTAAGCTCTGCTGAATGGCAAATTCCAAACTTGGTCAGTTAGAAACTCTATGGGCTTAACTCCCTCTCCAATCCTGCACTCTTCCTAGTGACACCACTTGAAATCTCCAAGCCTGAGCAAAGGACAGGGTCTGACGTCAGAAGCCCTAAGATAGAATATGGACACCTACCACAGGAGACACCCCCGGTGGGATGGGGCACTCAGGATTGTTCTGAGCAGGGAAAGAACAAGTGGGATTTTTCACAAGTTCACCAGAGATTTATGCCACAACTTCAAAGTGGGCTGGATGTATTATAGCCCAGACAAAAGAGGGAGGCATGGGATAGAAGAAAAGCAATAGAAAAGATCCTGTACATTTACCAAATTGTCTTGAAGAACAGCAGCTTTCTTTTTTGTGGGCCTCATCCACCCCCACTTTGGTTCTGTGGTTCCAGCAGCCCATCACAGTCATTTATCCTCTTGCCAGAGAAGTGGGCTTGTGACCAGGATTGAGCCAATCAGTTTCCCCATCCCGTTCATTGATCCGAGGATTGGCGTTGGACTGACCAGGGAAATCAGGATTCATTCCCAAGAGGAAGAAAAAACATTTTCTGCTCTGGTTACACGAACCAATAAACATCCTACACGTCCTTTCTTCTCAAGCTGGTCCCAGTGCTGATTCTGTTACGTACAAACAGAGGACTCATAACTAATGCAGGAAGCATGTGGACTCTCTCTCACCAGTTGCCTTCTGGTTTGTATCAGACCACCAACCTGTGTCTAGTCCTAGAGGACACCCTAGGGGAAGAGGGGACCTTGGCTGTAGGGTGATGAAACAGGATTGTGGGGGTGGGGGATTTCTGCTGGTGGTGACAGTGACATTGTCCAAAACATCATAAACAGTTGTGAGGGACTGTCCCAATATGCTGCCCAGTAAGGTGGGTGCTCTGGCCCTGGGGCACTCCATAAACAGAGCCAGTGACACCAGATTCTCTCCATGAACGCCTCCAACTGGGAGCTGCCAAATCTCTCCCAGCCACCTGCCTTCCAGCAGAGCTGGCAGGAAAACCCACGACCCTTCAGCACCTCCAACAAGTACTAAAAAGGAGTTCAGTGCAGCAGTCAAGTGCATGAGATCTGAATTCGGGACACTTGGATTTTAATTCTACTCCCTACCAACCATGGGACCTTGGTTAAATAAAACCTCTTGAACCTCTCTTTACTCATCTGTATAATGGAAGTGGAATATAGCTCATAGGATTGTAGTGAGAGTTAAATGTGATCACGTATATAAAGCACTTAGCACGGTACCAGGCACCGCTGGAATTACCATCATCATTATTGTGGTTGTTACTATTAGGAAATGCTCTGAAAATTGTTCTCTGTGAAATAAGTCAGGATCTGACCTTGTAAAATCAAAAAGTGCATTCTCACTGGGAAATAGCTAGCAGCTCCTTCCAGCCTAGAGTGGCAAATTCCAGGCTTGGGTCTATTTCTTGCCTTTATATCCTTTCTCATTTATTTTTTGATTTATGAAAACGCACCCATCATTTTCTAAGGAAAGCCTCCAGACACATGAACAAAAATGATAAAAATGCACAACAATAACAAATAAAACCATTCAGCATGGCTAACAAGTCAGGCATTTAGCCCCAGTGGGGTAGATAAATCCAGAGCCAGGCTCGGCACTGGGACCCAAAGGTCAACAGGCTGGGACTTTGCTGAAGGAATCAAAGAAAGGAGATTCTGAAGCTTCAACTAACAGTCTACCTCAAATCTACCAAGAGCTTAAGAGCAAATTTTCTAGAGACAACACCCAAATGGGTCTCTAAGAAGCCAGTCTAGAAAACAATGAGACAGCTACCCCCTCCCTGCCCATTCACTAGGGGATGTTTTCAGAGAGCCAGCAGACTTCTAAAGCTATGCCAAGCACCCCTTTTACCTACAATTCCCATTTCCATGAGGGAGGGCTCATGTTGGGGAAGGACACTTAGTTAAGTGACTTGGGGCTCCCTAGGAAATGTGACAAGGCCAGCCCTCTGTCCGCATCTCTTTAGTCCATGGACATTGCTCTAAGGGGACCCTCTCTGAAAAGTTTGCTTTGGAAACCAACATTTCTAGCTTTCAATATAGATATTTCATTTTTGCTTTAAGCTGAGAATATGTGAGAGGAAAAGTGAAAATGGAAGCCCAGTAGAGGCAGGGAGGGACACTTAGGTGTGAGATGGAGATAGGGCCTTCAGTGGCAGAGCACAAGTGCCCTCATATAATCCAGGCAGGGCTCCTGATGGATAAATGAGTTCCCAGAGTGTCTCATTGGATAAGCTCTGCAAAATGCCTTCCTGCCCATAGTCTGAGGGGGTCTTCAGTCATGGGCTGTCCTGGCCACTTCTGACTGAACAAGGGATTTATTCATAGGCTGCCAGGAGGCCAATGAGATGGCCTAGTGTGAAAACTGTGCCCAGCAGGACTGCTGAATAATGGATAACATCTGGCAGAGCTATCAGGTCTTCTCCTGGGACATCTGGCTGTGACAGGGGAGCCACCGTCGGCAAGTAATGATAGATGCAGCAGAACAGAAAAATGTAACTGAATCACTCCAACTACCCAGCACTGGAGTAGACAGTCATTGATAACTACCTCTGTCGGTAGAACCTGTTAATAACAAGTATTAACAGCAACACGATTAATGGAGCCACTGTCGACAGCAACCATACTGGTTGAACATGACTTTGTGCCTGGCACTTTTAAGCCCTTACATATGTGACCACACTGAATCTTCACAAGGACCCTATTCGGTCAGTGCTATTATTGTCATCATTCTGCAGGTGGGGAAACTGAGGCTACAGAAGGGACACAGCCTGGCAAATAGCAGAGCTGGAATTTGAACCGGGCAGTTTGATTATGGAACACGAGATTTCATTCACTAGGTTTCACACGCTCCTGTTAAATCCCACCATGTGGCCACGAGTGATGTTCTGGTTCCCAGTGAAGCCTGCTCTGTGACCACTCTGAAGATTTTCTGTTCATCCTCACCTCCTTGTGTGTCCTTCTGATAATCCCCCATCTCCTAAAGTGATGGAATTATGTCACCGTTCCTTAAACTGGAAGCATCTAACTTATACAGAGACATTGAAGTTCCCATCAAGTGGCTCGTGGGGACAGCAGAGAATGACAGGTCCTCTAAAGGAGGTTAACTGGCCCTCATTTGCCCTTCTAAGCCTTAAAGGATGAAGCACAACCTAAAGTATTCAGCACAGACAGCCAGTGCTGGTAACACTTTCAAAGTACACTTGATTTATTAATCTCCTTCTTCCAGTCATCATAAAGAGCCTTCCCTGAAGCCAACTAAATCCTTGGTCCAGACCACGGGTCAGCAAGCTGTGGCTCATGGGCCAAACCTGATCTGCCACCTGTTTTGTAAATAAAGTTGTACTAGAACATTTGTACCACACTCATTTGTTTATGATCTACAGCTGCTTTCTCCCTACAACTGCAAAGTTGAGAAGCTGTGACAGAGATTTTACAGCCCCAAAAGCCTAAAAGTTGTCATCTGGCCCTTTATAGAAAAATTTGCCAAACCCTGGTCTAGGGTGACCAGCAGGCAAGAAGGACACTCCACCACACTTAGGGCCTCTACTCAGCAGAACGGATTTGCTCAATGACAGTGACTCAAGCCACAGAAACTAGGTGCCATGAATGGCAACATCAATCAAGTAAATCAACAGGTATGTAGTGACCATGGCTGTGGGCCAGTCCCCAAGACTTCCATGAGCTGCTCCAGGGCTGGACTGGACAGGGGTCTGGGGAGGGGGCCAGTAACAAGATAGGAAGAAAGTCCAAGCTGGTGGGACTCCAGGCTCCTCATTCCACCAGAACACTTCTGCTTGTTCTTTTTATATGTTTCAGTTTCCATTGAAGACTCCATTTTAATAAAGAGTTCTGTTGCATTTTTTTTTAAATCTCAATCAACAAGTACCTCTTCAGCTTCTACTACGGGCCCAACATTAGGGTGAGTTCTAGGATGGGGGAGGCTGGGGAAGGAGAAGTCGTGACCCCTACCCTCCCACAGTTTAGCCCAGTAGTAAGAATACATGGGGGGTACACGTAAACTGAGAACAACATGGAAAGATAAGAATCAGGCAGTACAGATCAGAAATGCTTTTGAAGTTCAGATTATGAAGGAAGTCAGACTTGCAGCTGTAAAGGATGGGAAGGATTTGCAAAGGCAGGAGGGAGAAGGAAATGACAGGGCTGGGGATGGAAGGGAGGATTGAGGATGAAGTGTCCTCTCAGCCACCATGTGAGGAGCTGGGACTCTGCTAACCAGCTTTCTAGAAAAGGGAAGAGCTGCATTAGCCATCACGCAGGAGATGAGGAAGCTGTGGAGGCTGCCCTGTGAAAGGAAAACACTTCTAGCTTACTCCAAGGGGGCTCCAGGTGGACATGCCACACTTAGGGGAAAGGCTTCCAGCCAGGCATAAAGGAAGGACACGAAAGACTTTCCACAGCCTCAGAGCAAGATTTGCAAAGATTCTGCAAGACATTTTTCTAGAAAACGAATGGACTTGCCTTTTGATCCTGGGCCCTCCAAACTGGGGTAGCCAGTGAGACTTGAGCCCCATGTGTGGACTCTACCCTGTAACTAAAGATCCCCCAAAGTCAGTTCTTGAACCCCAATTTAGTATCTTTCATATTCATGCAAAGGACCAGCTCCATCCCCTGTGGAAGGAAAAGGAAGGAAAGGAGAAGATTTACCAGAGGATGGCCAGAGCTTTTCCCCGGAGCAGCCCGTCTACACTGCCAAGTGAAGTTGGGTTTCTCCCCAGGGCCTAGAGAGACAGTCTGTCCCCAGGGAACGTGGGTTCGGGCTCTAGGGAAAACCATACATTTTCTACGTCCCTGTGGGCACAGCCCTGATGTACTGGGGGTGGGAGGTCAGACTCTCTTTACATTCACAAGCAAAACTGAAGTTAGAAATCATCCCCTAGGGAGGGTGGGAGGGAGGGAGACTCAAGAGGGAAGAGATATGGGAACATATGTATATGTATAACTGATTCACTTTGTTATAAAGCAGAAACTAACACACCATTGTAAAGCAATTATACTCCAATAAAGATGTTAAAAAAAGAAAAAAAGAAAAAAGAAATCATCCCCAACTCAGCCAAAAAGAGACAGCAGGGCAAGGAGGCCTCAGAGAGTAACTGAGAGTATAAGTGTACCTCATGCAGGACACAGTAGATTTTCTTGTTCTAAGTTTCCAGTGTTACAGATTCTTCCCATTTCCCTCTTTAAAAACAGCTTTAAAAATATGTACACATTTATATTTTCTAGTTTATGTAGATGAGACTAAGGCAAAGTAAGAGGGAATGTGCTAACCACCAAAATCATCCTCATTTTCATGGTGAGGTGACAAAAAGGACCTGAGGCCCCTGCTGCCCTGCACTGTGGAGTAAATATCTCTTCTCCTAACAGTGACCCAGGCCCAGTCAGCCAGACACCCACAGAGTCTACTGGCATCATACAGAAAGACTGTATGTTCCCATCTCAGCTAACAGTTTGTGAGTTTGGGGCTGCCTGCATCAGAGAAATGTCTGAGAGATGGAGAGTGAGACGGAATCCTGACAACCTTGTGAAATACTCAGCTCCAGCCGTACCTGCATCCCATGTTCCTCTGCACTCCCAGATACATGAGCCAACAACTGCCCTTTTTTGTTTATGGCTAGTTTGAGCTGAGTTTTTGTCACCTGCAACCTAAAGTGGTCTGCCTGCTAATCCCAGCCAAGATGTTTACCTTAGGTCAAGCCCCTTCAAAGAACCTGCAGCCACTGCTTTTGAACACTAAGCTCCTTGCTCCATGTGAACACTGACTACCAAAAACAATGAGAATGAAAACTCCGGGACCACTTGAGCACAGCAAGTACGTCGTCTCTCAGTGCCTCTCCTGCCTCTCTTTGCCAGCCCCCTTGGTCTGGCCTGTCAGCCTCTGAACTATGCCAATCCCATCTCACTCTCCGGCCCCCACCATCAACTCTTCACTCCAGTGCCTCTCCCCACCCATCTCTGTTACAAGTACCTCACCAGGGAAAGAAAAGTAGCCCGGCTTCAGAAAAGAATAACTGCCATGAATTGTGTACCACATGAAACGAAACCACGCCCACTTTGGTAAGTGCCCAGCAACTGCCACTTGGTCATGGTTGTCCTGCCCTGATGGTTGGGACACTCAAGTTTCTGATGTTTACAGAGTAAAAGCAGGGAGGTCACAGTGCTTGGAACGTGGGGCACTCGTGCCCACACACAAAGCAGAGACAGGCACTTGCTCTCTGAGACTCAGTTTCCTTACAGTTACACTGGGAATCACATAGTATTACCAACCACCAGGGTTTTGTCAAAGACCACGCATCCTGAACATGGCCAAGTCTTAACAGCGATAAACAGAACTGTGGGGAGGAATTCTATACTGAATTTGATTAATAATAAAACAAAAACAATACAGTAGGTGGCGTGTAGGGAGCCTCACAACAGGCCTATGCAGCAGGAACTAATTATTGTCTCCATTTTATAGACGTGGCTCTTGAGTCTTGGAGAGAATGCAGGTCTTGTCCAAGGTCACTCAGCTGGGCGACCACGGGGGCTTGGAGTCAGACGCCGGCATCCGAGCTCCTGACCGAGCCTCAGGGATGTTAAAGAACTGAGCCCTGCTCAGAATGTCCCTTTAAGCATCTCCATGACGCAGACAAGAACAACGGCCTTGCTTCCAACCAGGGTTCCTGAGTGAGTCTGTAGAAACAGCCTGGAGAAACAGAAAGTTCTCTAAAATATTGGGTATTGTGACTATTTAGGCAATCCAGTCCCAGTTGACGTTGCAGATGGTGGCCTGTCCGCCGCACTCCTCTCAGCCTCAGACGATGCCAATGATGTGGGTGGAAGATTTCAAACAACAGCTGTCTTCTGGGGGCAAATGTTCACTCCAGACTAGCTCCGCTTTAAGTCGCTTCTCCCCAGCTGGCCTACAGACCCTGGTGGGCAGCATAGGCTAGTGCTTTGGAAGCTCCAGGTCAGACATTCCTGAGTTCACTCCTCTTGCAGCATTTACTCTCTGTGCCAGCTCCAAGCCTTGCTTTCTCATCTATGAACTAGGAAGGGTAAGGGGACCAATTATAGGAGGGGTTTTCGGGGGGTGGGAGGAAGCATTGTGTTTTACCTCTTTGACTACTATGAAATAGTTTAGATATTGAAAATATAAGTAATAATATACAACCATCAGCAGCTTGAAAAGGTAAAATGTTATCCCTGACACCCCTCTTGTGCCCCTCTCCATTCCATTCCTCTTCCTCCCTTACCAGAGCATTCCCCTGAATTTAATATAGAGCCAGAGTTGGCAAACTTTTTCTGTAAAGGGCCAGATAGTGAACATTTTCAACTTTGTGGACCATATGGTCCCTGTCACAAGTATTCAACCAGGCCTGTGGAACACAAAAGCAGGAATGAGTGTGGTGGTGTTCCAATAAGTTTTATTTGTGGGCATTGGAATTTGAATTTCATATAATTTTTAGGTGTCATGAAATAGTGTTCTTCTTTTGATTTTATTATCAGCTACTTTTTTCTTACATTTTTTTCCAACTTTATTGAGATATAATTGACATATAATTTTTATCAACTACTGAAAACTACAAAAACCATTCTTAGTTCACAGGCCATACAAAAAGCAAGTGGCAGGCTGGACATGGCCAGTGGGTGTAGTTTCCCAACCCCTGGTCTATATCATTCCCATACACACTTTCATACTGCAACTCCACATGTGTATGTCCAAATACAGTGTTGTTTGGTGTGTCTTAATTTCATATAAATGGTATTATATAGTACATTTGCTTCCACAACTGGTCACTCTTTTTTTAAAGTTATGTTTGCTAAGATTTGTCTGAGCCATTACATGTAACCTTTAGTTTATTCATTTTTACTACTGTATAGGATTTCATTATATGAATTTACCACAACTTATTTATAAGATTTCACTACATGAACTTCACACAGCTTATATACCTTGATGGACATTCAGGCTGTTCTTTACTATTACAAGCAAGGCTGCAGAAACACCCTGACATCCATCTCCTGTGCACGTGCACCAGATTTTTTCTAGGGTTGCTCCTCCAAGTAGAACTGCCTGGTCATGGGGTGTTTGTTAATCATGATCACATAAAGCCAGAATCATAAAGAACTCAGCACCACACCTGACACCTACTAAGTGTCCAATCACTGGTAGCCCATGTTCCTCTGGATCCCCCTTAAGTACCACGCAGAAGACTTACTAGTAATTTTTAAAGTGTTTTTTCTGTGTGTTTAAATACTTTTAAATTTAATTCAAAAAGACTATCATGGGCAGAATGTGTGGGGCAAACAATGGGACTTGTGGGTGATCAAGGAGGGAAACGGCCAGTTGGGTCAGAATTATCAGGAATGGCTTTTTTAAAAGCAAGATTTGAAGTTGGGAGGGACACAGAGAAAAACGGATGCTTGTGGAAAAGGGGATGACAAAGTAGCTCAGAGTCAGGAATGGGTGTGGTGTGTGCAGGGGAAATCCAGGCACCCAACCTGGCTGGGGCACAGGAGCCGTATGGGAGAGGGGAGAGAGAAAATTTGCAAAGTCCTTTTGGCAGGCTTTGAATGCCAGGCAGAGGGTATGGGGCTTGACTTGCTGGGCACTGGGGGTCCAGGAAAGGTCAGTCCCCCTGAGAAGGGCGAAGGCTACCTGCTGGGCTATTAACTCAGCCAGTCCTGTTCAGTGTAAGCTCGAGGGCAGACGGAGCCGAGCCAGAGGCAAGGTCAGGGCACGTCAGGGGCCGGATCCAACACTGACAGCCTCACGGCCCAAAGTGAGTCTTCAGAACTAGCCTGTATGTGCAGGTTTGGGGTCCAACGCTGCCATCACTCAGCAGCTAGACTGGACCTTTAGAGAGTCTACTGGGAACCAGGCTGAGAGCGGTTTTTAATAACACATTCCACTATCTGGTCCTGGTTGGGGATGGGGGTGGGGGGACCAAAGCTATTGCCTGAAATCGGACACAACACGGAAACAGATGAGTTGGTGTTGTGGCTCTTTCCAAGGCTAAGCCCAATCAAATCCAGCCTGCCTTCTTTACACAGTGCCTTTAAACTGATTCAGTGTTTGTGTCTCAGGCCGAGATGGGTATACTCTCACTAACCCAGCTGGGACTGCAGGGGCTTATAGTCTCCATTTTAACCTATACATAAGTCAAATAATTATTGTTATTAAAGGGGACACTGTTTAAGACATGAAATCAGACGGAATGAAAGAACAAAGGAAATGAAATCATCTCACTTATGCATTCATTCATTCAACATATACATATTTATTAAGCCCCCACTGCACCAGGTAGGGTAGGGCCACAGCAGTGTATAAAAGCATGGCATGTAAGGTCCATCTCA
This sequence comes from Eschrichtius robustus, assembly GCF_028021215.1. NCBI lineage: Eukaryota > Metazoa > Chordata > Mammalia > Artiodactyla > Eschrichtiidae > Eschrichtius > Eschrichtius robustus. The sequence goes on from NC_090838.1 coordinate 51,636,133, forward strand.
ACAGTCAAGAGAGCAGCTGTTTTTTTAATAGTAATACAAAGCAGCATATGATAAGTTCCAGAATTAGTCTTTTGAACAATTAACACAATGGGAATTAAAGGGAATAAAGAAAGGCAAGGGAAAGCCTGGGAGAAGCATTTCAGGACGGCTTTTTGAAGGATGGAGAGGCTGAGAGAAAGTAGGAGGGGATCCCACATATACAGACTGGGACAAGCAGACTTATGGTGGTGAAAATGAGTGAGACATTTGGGCTGGGTGAGGCCTAGTGCTACAGGCTCTTCCACTTTCTGTTAACACAGCTGCACACATCCTCAAGTCAGTCCTTGCTGGGGGATGCTCATTCCCCCACGTGTCAATGTTCTCTCTCCCCCAGTGTCCTGGTGTTGTAGGCCCTGGTCCCTCGTCCAGACCCCTGTTGGAGCCGGGCACCCTGAGTATGTTGAATCTGTGGCTTACTGCCTTGTTGCCTTGGGCAGATCACTTACCCTCTCTGAGCTTATTTGGTGCTCGTGCCCTCACGCATCTGGTTGTTGTAAATATCCAAGAGATAGCCCACACTGAGTCACTGTAAGTAGGAAAGGGTCCTGCAGATCAGGGCCACCACACCATTTTTGTGCTCACAGAACAGAATTTGCCACGCAAATATAACCAGCTAAAAAATCTGAAAGGATACAATCAGGCCATGAGCAAGAGTGACATTCCACTCAAAATGCAAGCTCCAGCCACAGTACCCCAACAGCTGGGATCCTGGTTCTCATCACTCCTTCTCTCTCATTGCTATGAGGACATTTGGAGAGTTGACACAGTTGTTAAAGTTGTTACATCCAGAATTTACTGTCATGCTGCTTGGCACTTGGGCAGGCCACATCTTCTCTCTAGGTTTGTTGTGAATGGCTCAGAAATACAGTCTAAAAGTTATATCTGGGTCTTTTTCCAGGTAGGGGCTAGAATCCTAGATGACAGTGGTTTCAAGGGGTTTTCCCACACCTCAAGGGGGGTACAAGTTGAACCAATGGGGTGTGGGAAGGAAATATTAGAGCTTCTACTTACAGTTGTTTTTTTTTTCTTTTTTTTTTAACATATTTATTGGAGTATAATTGCTTTACAATATTGTGTTACTTTCTGCTGTAAAACAAAGTGAATCAGCTATACGTATACATATATCCCCATATCCCCTCCCTCTTGCGTCTCCCTCCTACCCTTCCTATCCACCCCTCTAGGTGGTCACAAAGCACCGAGCTGACCTCCCCGTGCTATGCAGCTGCTTCCCACTAGCTATCTACTTTACGTTTGGTAGTGTATACGTGTCAATGCTGCTCTCTCACTTCGCCCCAGCTTACCCTTCTTCCTCCCCATGTCCTCAAGTCCATTCTCTACATCTGCGTCTTTATTCCTGTTCTGCCCCTAGGTTCATCAGAACCATATATTTTTTTTAGATTCCATATATATGTGTTAGCATATGGTATTTGTTTTTCTCTTTCTGACTTACTTCACTCTGTATGACAGACCCTAGGTCCATCCACCTCATTACAAATAACTCAGTTTCATTTCTTTTTATGGCTGAGTTATATTCCATTGTATATATGTGCCACATCTTCTTTATCCATTCATCTGTCGATGGACACTTAGGTTGCTTCCATGTCCTGGCTATACTTACAGTTTTTCTAATGTATAATTGCATTAGTTTTCTATTGCTACCAAAACAAATTACCACAAACTTAGCAGCTTGAAACAACACAAATGTATGCTCTCACAGTTCCTGTAGGTCAGAAGTCCAGCTGGACTTGATTGGGTCCTCTCTTTAATGTCTCACAAGGACAAAACCAAAGTGTGGCCAAGGCCATATTCCTTACTGAAAGCCCTGGGGAAGGATCCATTTCCAAGCTGATTCAGGTTGCTGGCAGAATTCAGTTCCTTGTGGCTGTAGGACTGAAGTCACTGTTTCCTTGCTGGCTGTCACCTGGGGGCCAGCTGTCTCATTCTTAGAGGCTACCTGCATTGCTACTCATCTTCCCATGGGGACTCCTCCAGCCACTGTGGGCCGAGTCCTCACATCTCAAATTGCTCTGAACTGACCTCCCCTTTTGTCACATCTCTCTGATTCCAGTCAGAGAAAGTTCTCTGCTTTTAAGGTCTCAGGGATTAGACTGGGTACACCTGGATATTCTAAAATAATCTATTTTAAGGTCCTTAACCTTAATCACACCTGCAAAGTCTCCTTTGCCACATAAGGTCACATGTTCATAGTTTCCAGGAATTAGGCATGAACACCTTTGGAGAACATTCTTCCTACACAATAATAAAGAAAATAAGCTTTACTAATATTTGATAGACAGATTGCTGCTGTGTTACAGAGGATCACTGTCATATACGGCACTGGATGTGTCTTGAGAGAAAGGCAGGAATCCCATACAAAGAGGGATTGACAGCGGCACCTTCACTTGTTTGTTGCTGTAGCACACTGGGACAGATTAAAATTTATGCCTTCACAGAGGCTGGGATTCAGAAATGAGAGCCCCAGTGCCCTTCCTCCATTTGGGCTTATGTATCTTATATATTTTTTTAGCTATTACAGCCCAGGTTTTGAAAAACTAAACCTAGAACCAGACTTTTGACTCACTGCGTCACAAAGCATTATATGTTCAAAAACAGTGAGCCTAACCAATCCAATGCTCTCACTAAAAATATAATTATTCATCATATATCTTAGTAAGAACAAAAAGATTTTTGTACTGTTAATAGATTAAAATCAGTATTTTTAAATATTTGTTTCATCTATATCAGTTCTTAACATTTTATTTAGGGGTTTGTTATTAAATGTATGTAAAATGTGAATACAAAAGTATGTATACATAAATTACAATAAATAAATAAACAAAAAACAAACAAACATATTTTAGGTGTACATTCTCAAAAATGTTTTTGCTGATAAAGTTGCTCAAGCAGGGTTTGGAAGACAAAGCCTTAGGTCACAAGACAGAGACCATGCTGGGGTCAACATAAACCTTCTGGAGTTATTTTGAAGTTCTTCAAACTCCCTAAATATGCTGCTTTTCAAAATAGTTTGGGTTTTGGTTGTGGTTGGCTTTTCAGGCAATTTGGAGAATTTATTTTCCAAGTAGCCCCTTTCCTGGGCTCTTGTTTTGGCCCAAGCATGGTAAGAGAAGAAAATGAAGTTTTCCTTTCAGGTACCATTTCCTAAAGTGCAAACTCAGAGATGGGGTCTGGGCCTCCTCGTTGCTTGTTTTCAGGGTCTGGCGGGAGGTGAGAGCCTCTGAATGGCCGTGCCGGGGGGCTTCCTGTACAAGACTTTACACATTTGCAGTCCCATCAATCCAACACCTATGGGACAGGAAGCCAACCAGGTTTGTGGAGCCAGATAGCCAAATAAAACGGGATCACTTTTTACTTTCCTGAAGTTAATTAATGCTGAACGGAGCAGGCCAAGTACAAAACCGATGAGGCTTTTCTGAGCGAAGACTCCACATTTTATCCATAAAGCCAAATAAACCTGACCCTGGGACTCCCACAAATGCAGGGCAGGCCTAGCTGGGAGGTACAGAGGAACTAACACTTTTCCCTTCACACTCCTTCTGGTATTTCCCTTCTGGGTTTTATTTTTATTCATTTTTCCAGTTTATAAAACACACTCACCGATGGGCCCTTGGGGCACATGTGGAAAAGCTTAAAAGACACAAGTACAAAAACAGACTGACTTAGCGTCAAGAACGAAAAACATAAGAATTTTCCTCCATCTCTCCCCCACCCCTATTCCTGCCCCAGTTACATCCTGGGCCTTCCCCTCCCACATTTCCTGAAAGGGCCATAAAGCTGGGCTTTTTCAGAAGGAAAAGGAGGGGGGTGTCAGAACTATTCTTTAATATCTCCATCCAAGTCTTGCTCTGGAGCCTGGTTCTGTAGCCCAAAGCGGTTTGGCAAAGAGGCTGCTTGAACAAGGAGTTCAGGCCTCAGCAATGGGCAGTGGGGCCCCTTCAACTGGTTCCAGGCCCTGGACAGCCTCCAGGACATCCAGGTCACTTCCAACATCTCCAGGATCCAGACCCCATGAGTACTGATCGGGAGCTCCGATTTCCCACACCAGGAAGGGAAAGAAAGACTATATCCTTTGAGGGCTGCCTAAAGAAGATGCTTTAAAAGGCCCACTCATCCCTCCCTTTTAAAAAAGAGTGCTGGTGAAATTATTTTAATCTGCTCTGTTAAACAGCTGACAAGACAACTTGAAGAGTGGGGAAAAAAATAAAAAGGAAGCCAGATACCATTCTGACAGGGAGAGGCAGTGCCACTCAATCATTCTCTCTTTCATTAAACATGTATTTATCGAGCACCTACTATATGCCATGGGCTAGAGATACATCTGCAAATGGAACAGGCCTGTTCCTGCTCCTGTGGCTTTTACAGTTTAGTGGGGAAGATGGACATTAAGAAAATAATCACACCAAATACCTACGTAATTTCGGTTGGGCCTCATGCAATGGAGAAAAAGCACCACCAGGCTCTATGAATGTGCCCTCGGGGACATCGACTTTGTCTGCAGGTCAAGGAAGGCCTCTCAGAGGACAGGTGTTTAAGTGGAACCCAAAGGAAGGATGCACAGGAGTAGCCAGGTGACGCGCAAGGGAAGAGCCATGGAGGCCAGAACTGCAGAGGGAGCTGAGGAGCCCTCAGTCTCCCAGAAGAAAAAGGACATGAGATGCAGTGAGAAATGTGGGGTCACACAAGCCAAACTCTTGGGATGCAGTTTCGTTCAAAGTTCAGTGAGTGGAGTGACATGATCTGGCTCACGTTTCCAAAAAGATCACGCTGGCCAAGGAACCACCCTCCATGCCCAAGGGCTCTCGTTGTTCTGGAAGCCAAGAAACACGATCTGAAAAGTATCAACCTGGGGAATTATGATCATGGTCTTCAGTCCCCTCAGTGCTTGACTTCTGTGACGAGAGGTGCTTTCGGACATTTTGCTGAGAATCCTGGGCATAGCAGACATTATAGAGTGTGGAAGAAAGAGACAGGAGTCTGGGGCAGCAGGAATGTGTCATCTAGCAGGGAGATAAAGCACACCCAGCCAAGTAGCAAATCCCCAGATGGGGAAGTCAGGGAAGAATTGACACATTCTCTTCCGCGGGGGTCCAGCCGGCATCAAGGGGCCACTGCCCATTCATAATTTCCTTCTATCAGCCAAACACCGCCTTCTGCCAGGCAATCCATACTCCACCACGAAAGATTAAAAGAAGATAAGACTGTCCTATGGCGTCTTAGTCAAATAACGAAGCATGATAACTGTCAGGACACTTTTTTCCCCTGAGGCCTGTGAACATATCCTTCTTGAGGCAAAGGAGAACAAGCAAAGCCAAGCCATGTGCAAATCTCTGGGCACACTCATCTGGAAATGTCACAGGGGACCAGGATCCTTGAATCCTCCTCCTGCCAGAGAAGTCTTCCAGAAGGACATTGTTCTCCAGTGCCTTTTGTGCTGTGGTATTTTCACAGGAAAGGGAAGTGGGGCCTCTGCCTGAATTGGCTACATGGCCCAGGTCCCCCCAAAGTTAACATAACGCATGTATCCTGCCTTGGCTTTCTTTACAAATACGGGGCGGGGGGGGGGGTGCAGTCCTGTGTGATTTATTAATCCTGCTACCACCCTTCATCCAATGCATGAATAAATGAAGAAAACGTATACTCAGCTGAAAAGGAAAGAGAAAAGAAGGGAATAAGAGACACCCCCCCAACCCCCGGCCAAAACTTGAAAAAATAGGCAATTTTCCCAAAAAGCCATTGCATAGGTTAAAGTCACCCCAGGGAATGTTTAACTTGCTCCTTGGTCATTTATTTGAGCTCTAGGCCACTCCTGGGCTGTGGTGCTTAATGGAAAGAGTATTTACCTTAGCAACCACAGCAAACCAGGGATCCAGCAGGCATGCTGGGAGGACACAAAATACCTTCACGAAGGAGGCCATCAGCTAAGAAAATGTCAGGCTCTGCATTTGGGGATGCCATCAAGGGATCTTTTAAAAATATTTTTCTGTTAATGATGGCTGAGGGTGGAGAAAGAGAAAGAAAAGGCACACTCAAGTTTCCCTTCTATTTTTCACCACCACCCTCACTTCCCCCTCCTCCTCCTCCCCTTCCTCCTCCTCCTCCCCCTCCCCTCCATTAAACAGTATGCAAGCAGGTAAGGCAGATTGGGTAAAAAGGGGTCATTTGGGAAAGGGAGTTCAGAAGGCAATGCCTTTCTTGCTGCTATCTTGTTACCAACAGTCACCAGCATGCACATATGAAGCTCCTGCTAAAATCCACAGGTCATTCCCTCACCAGCCTAAGGGTAAAAGGTATCCATGTGCACGCTCCTGTAAGTCCCCATACCCAGTCCTCTGATCCCCACAGGTAAACGGACGACACTTCACTTGCCTGTGTCTAATATCAGGCCCACAGCCCACAGACACACACACACACACACACATACCTACAACACACACACTGGACAGCCCTCTTATTTTCAGGAGCATGAGAAGGAACCTACTGTTTAGTTGCAGCCAATTGGACCAGATGACACAGCTGGCCTGGAGTGTTAGGGCTCAACCACAAAAAGAGAAGCAATGGACATTTGTACCTTCCTGAGAGCTCCAGTGAGCTCTCTGCCTGGTGCCTTAGCAGAAAACCAAAGTCTGAGTCCTCCAGCTTTTCATGGGGAGGTTTTGTAACCAATAGGAGAAAAGGGATGGAGAGAATAGTGGGGGATGAGAGGGAATGGTAGGTGGGGAGGGAAAGGTGTAAAAGCACAGAGGGCAGCTACCACCTGCAAATATTACTGCAAGCTCTGGGAAGGAGGATCAGTTCAAGCCAGCACCTCACTCTCCCCCCAGCTATCTCACCTGAAATATCGCCATTTCAAATGCAGTGTTCAGCCTCATATCCAGTTCAGTGTTGGCAACAGAGTAGACATCTGTGCTCTAGGACTGGATTAGCAAATACAGTCTCTGTGTTTGCTAAGAAAGTGTAAGACGCAGTAACCAAAAATGCAGTGTCTTAACACCTCAGAAGTTTATTTCTTGCTTGTGTAAGCTCTTGGGAGGGTGCTCTGGCTGTGAGCAGCTCTCTCCCACACAGTCTTTCAAGGGCCCAGGCTCCTTCTGTCCTGTGGCTCTGACATGCTCTGAAGCGTCATTCCCCTAGGGTTGGTGAAAGAGGAAAAGAAAATGGGACAGTCATCGCCTGGAAGGGGCACAGTACACTCCTATGCTCCCAGGAAAAATCTTGGCTTACGTATGATGAATTCAGCTCATTTTACTTCTAGTTTCTGTTTAAGGTTGAGTAGGTGATCAAGGAAGAGGAAGACTAAGTATAAGTCACTTACCTTCCTTTTTGATTTGATTTGATTTGATTGGCTGGTTAGTATGTAAGTGGTATCCCAGCTGCCCACCCCATCCCAGGCTTGACTAAGTATGAAGATCTCCATTGGTTCCACTGTCAGAAAAGGGTGTCGTCCGAGTGTATCACTGCCTGCAGGGTGCTGTTCCACCTGGTCCTGGCTATTTCATTAGTCCCCTCTCCTGCCTCCTCCTCCCCCACCATAATTCAGCCCACACACCAGCCACGTCCAACTCCTCCTGCTCCCCGAGCCCACCATGCTCTGTAATGCCTTTGCACCTTGCACACTCTTCCTTCTGCGTACAATGCCCTTTCCTCTCTGCTGTGCCTGGCAAACTTCCACACCCTATTCAAGGCGCAGCTCAAATGTCCCCTGTTCCCTCCTTTCTCATCCCATAACCAGTGGAGCAAACATCCATTAAAGCACATTGCTCTGTGTCAGGTGTGTCTGTCTTCAATTAGACTAGCAGTTCTCAACCGGAGGTGATTTTGCCCACCAGGGGACAGTGTCTGGAGACATTTTTTATTGTCACAACTGAGGGTGAAGTGGGGGGAGGGGGCACTACTGGCATCTAGTCGGTAGAGGCCAGGAATGCTGCTAAACATCCTACAATACGCAGGTTGGCCACTGACAACAAAGAATTTTCCAGGCCAAAATGTCAATAGTACGGAGGTTGAGAAATCCTGAATTAGACGGTGAGTTCCTCAGGGTGAAGGCATTCCATATCTTTGGAATCACCTTCACAATGTCACAATGCTACATAATGCACATAGTAGGCTCACTATAACAAATGTTAAATGGAAGTAGAAACAGATACATGGATCAACATCAGAGCAGACAGTGTAGGCTGAAGAATAGCGAAGCTAAGCTTAACCCCTGAATTGTCCGTGGCATGTAAAGAATCTCCAAATCCGAAGCTCCTGTGGTCCGAGAACAACTGGCCAAACTGCAGGAGCTGCCAAAAAGAGACCCCAGGAGGACAAGAACTCTTCCTGGAGGTAACCTCTAAATTAGGCATTTAGCACAATACATAAGCCACTGTTTTAACATACAGTTCAAACTGACGTTTTGGGGGTGTTTGGTTTTTTTTACAACTCATATTCTGCTAATTGATCTGTATAAATTATTTTTATCAATGTAAATAATTTGCTGGCTGAATTTGTTTGTTTTGCCTTATGCACCTTCACGCCCTTTAGTCTCTGGGAACCCTGAAGGACAAAGTGTTACATAAACTGGTTAAAAAGTGTAGGTTTAGCAACAACATATTTTTTAAACAAGACATTTAACTGTGGTTTGCCTGCTGCTTACTCAAGCAGGAACTAAGTAGGTGATTATGAGACCCAGCCTGATGTCACTCCCAGGGTATCCCCTCTCCCAGGCCCTGCAGAACCTCCAGTTAGAAAAGCAGTGACTGCAGTGCACACCTGCAGCACCGGGGTAATCTCCTCTCTCTCCCCGCCTTGTCCCACAGACCCCAGCTGTCCCTCTTCTGTGGCCAAATGGGCCAACTTCCACAGCTAAGCACAGGTTTCAGAGGGCAGCCCCTGCCCACTGGTTACTCCAGGACTGTGGCCCAGGAACTCTATAGACACAGACTCAGAGATCTGCAAAGCTCTCTCCCTGTGTGTGCCCAAAATGCCACCAGGCCCAGTGAAATCTTTGGGCTTTTGACAAGCATGTTCAGCTGAGTTCAGTTCAGGCCAATTCCAAGAGTTTTTATTGAACAAAAGCTCTGTGCCAGTCACTGTTCTAGGAGCTGGAGACTTAAAATAAAGAACAGAATTACTGGGGGGACACAGACATGCTGACAAACAATTGCAGGGCTGTGTGTAAGTGCAGTGAGAGCAGTAAGTATGAAGGGCTAAGTGAACAGAGCATAGCCCTGGCCATGCCCATCAGAGGAGAAGATGTCGGCTAGCTGTAGGGGAGAAGGGGAGGGGAGGGCAGATACTGACCTACAGCCTTAACTAAGTCCCCAGGCTTAGGTTCCCGACAACTTTGATGACAGCCCTGCACACGGTCCTCGCCCTTGGACTTCAGGGGGAGCCAGCTTCCTTCATACAAACCCCCAAGATTCCATTTCACAGGAGGGGTGGGGGTAGATGGCTAAGTCAGGCCTATCAGGAGTTGAGCCCACTGGGGCCTGGGGGTCTCATGCAGACTAAACATTTAAAACCCTGAACTCCCACAGATGTCAGTCTGGCTGGACGGCACAGTCGGACACCTCCAAAAGGCCGTCCACTCCCTGTCTGAGAATAAACAGGACCACGAACTGTTGGAATTTTTTCTTTTTTGGTGTGTGTGTGTGTGTGTGTGTGTGTGTGTGGTTTTTTTCTTTAAGCAAAGAAAGAAAATGGCATTTCCTTAACCCAGAGGTCAGAGGCTCAGCCCTTCCCACCTCAGCCCACACACACACCAATTCCCTCAGCCCCACGAGTGACTGCAGGAGACAGACTTTCCCATGACTCTGTCCCTCCTCACTCGCACCCATCCAGATGTTATCAATGCCTCTGATCCTTCTCTTCCATGAAGACTGACCCTCACATGTCTGGCTGCCAGGACCTCCTCCCTCCAGGAATTATTATCTCAATGTTTCGGATTTGTTCAAAATCGCATAGCCTGAGTTACGAGCTGCAATGGCCATCCTTGATTGTTCCTGGAGCCGTGGTCTGTCTCTTCAACATTACTCTGGGTGGGACAGCCCTGGGAAAGTGAGGGGCTCAAGGTTTCCATGTGAGGCTAAAAAAGTGGCCCCCTCAGTCCCTGCTGCAGCCTCCTTTTGCAGAGCTTCAGTTCCAGAGGAGACAGTGTGGCTTTTACATGGACTTTTCCACAAGACCACCCCAGTCCCAAATAAATCACTGCATTAGTAATCCTTTATATGCTCCCGTTTCTCTCAAGTTAGCGTAGAGATCTGATAAATATGGCCCCAGAGGACCCAGAATCCGATAGCTCCAACCCCATGCCGTAAACGTCTGTCTGACCCCCCAGCCTCTCCCTCTCACTGCCACGCAGCCACAGCCACCTCAGCCCCTGCCCAGGGCCTTCTCTTTCTCCACCTCTCGTTCTCCTAAAGGAGATGCTAACCTGCGACAGCTTGAGGAGTCCCTGGGGGAGATCCCGTGATGCCTCCTTCAGCTCAGTACCACCAGAACATCCTTAGTGAGGGCCTTAATTATGACAAAGGGTGAGTCCATTTTCAAACTTCCTGGAATTTAGAGGGATCAGTGTGCGCATCCTTAATTTAATTACTATTTCTTATTAATCATCCCTTCGTAAGCCTAGGAGCTTTGAGCCTTTAAAGAATTAGACATGTGTAACACTAAGATCTGCGACTCAGACTATAACAGATTAATCATTGGCCTTTTTCCTTTAAAAAAAATTTTTTTAACGTCTTTGTCATTCCTGCTTCTCCCTAAAATGCATTTACCCTGAATTAACCTTACGGAAAAAAAATCCCTCCCCCAGAGAGCAAGAGGAGGGCAGGTATATTAACAGTCAACTCAGAGCCAACCTTTAACCCCCAGCCCTTTCATCAGAAGACTGACCATATATTAAGCAAAAGGGCCAGGTCGAAGGCAGCTGCAGATACCTTTGGCTTCTCATCCTTATCACAGATCAGATGCCTCTTCTCCCAGGCTGGCTTCAGTGCCGAAGCACAGCTCAGCCAGCGCAGAGAGTCCCCATGTCCAGGCTGGTTCCAGAATCCAGGAACTCTCCTGTTGCCTTCAAAAACAGGGCCATCACCAACAACCCAGACAGCAAAGCCAGCAAGAGCACTTGCTCTGCTATAGGCGGAGAGGCTGTGGGGTGGATGGACAAAAGTTTATGGATGAGGTTGGAGCTATCGGACCCTGGGTCCTCCAGGTCAGTACTTATCAGATCTCTACCCCTTACTTGAGAGAAATGTGGGTATGTAAAGGATTGCTAATGCAGTGAAACTGAGTAATTCGTTTAAGATTGGGGTAGTTACACAGACAAATCCATATAAATTAGCAACATTTCTAAACTGCCCCTCACATGGGTGATGAGGCATCACCCCTCAAGGTGATTTTAGGGCTCAGGGAAGGTTGCCACACTTTCCTAATGCCCTCTCCCCGAAAACATTTCTCATCTTTCAATTCGATGCCTCAAATCCCCTCTGTAAGTTAGAAAGCCTTTTACTCCACGATTGGAACTGAGGCTAAAACATGCCCCAAGAGGTAACCCCCTGGCTTTAGTTCATGCCTCCAAGGCCTAGATAATGTCTAGATCTGGTCTCTGAGGAGCTTTCAGAGAGAGGGCCAGAGGGCATGGAGGCAGCAACCTCTGATGGGAAGAGTCTGGTATTTAACAGGCCTGGATTGAAATCCTGGCTTCACCCCATACTAGCTGTGTGACCTTGACTGAGTTAACCTCTCTGAAGGTCAGTTCCTTCATGTGTAAAATATTTAACTCACTGGATTCTCCTAAAAAGTAAAGGTAATGGCATAATTAAAGTGTCTGGCACAGAGATGGTTAATTTTCTTCTGTCTCTTGTGGAGGAAACTTCCAAAAAAGGGAAAAAACAAAGAAAATGATACTTTGTTTCCCCATTGAGCCCAGAACCAGTATTAACTCCCCTGAGATATAAATAGGAATTCATTAGTAAATAAGCTAAATAACTGGTGAAATCACACATTCATAGGAGGCTTGTGTGACAGCCTACTTTGATCTACATCCTATACCAGGGGTCAGCAGATTTTTCCTGTGAAGAGCCAGGTAGTAAATATTTCTGGTTTTCAGGGCCAGTCTCTGCAACAACTACTCAACTCTGCCGTTGAAAGCAGCCATTGATTTAGGCAGACATAGATCCATAAAAGAACAACTGTGTTTCAATAAAACAGTATTTACAAAAGTAGGCGGTGCTACAGGTTTGGCCCCCGGGCTGTAGTTTGCCAACCCCTGTTCTATACCAACAAGTCCCTCATTTTGTGACTTCTTTTGAGCATCACAGGGCCGCCTCTGAAGATCTTACCATCTTCCATGCTACAGTTCAAGGAGGACTGAAGTCTTGGGCATGGTCACCAGTCTGTCAAGCCCTCCAGACAGCCACAGGGTTAGGCAAGTTGAACCTTGTTAGGGTTTTTGGTGACTACTGCTAATACTCAGGGAAATACGGTGAGTTGGAACTGCAGGCTAACTGGCCATGTGAAGCTGGGTTTAGCTTCTTCAAGGAAGAATCACAGATTAGGGGGGCAAATAATAATACACAGAGCACTTTATTCCCCTCCCATCCATTATCTCAGTGTATATCAAAACAAAGCCAGGAGATGGAGCAGGAACCATCATTCCGTTTTACAGAACAAAAAACTGATAGAGGGCAGGGGTTAGAAGATTTACCTGCCCAAGATCTTATGGCTAATTGTGGCTAATTAGTGTCAGAGATGAAATTCAGTTCTTGGCCTCTCTACCATATCACAATATCTCCCTCTGCCCAGTTTTTCCTGCTTTTTCCTTGATTTTAGGAATTTCAAAATCGGAAGTGAGCAGTTATTTCCCACACTGAAAGGGACTGGATTTTTTTAACTATTTAAGACGATCATATAGAAGGAACTAATGACTTGCTGTGTGTGATTTGTGATGTCTCAGGCATAATTGCAAAGATTATGTCTTATTTTGAAGAGCAACCTTAGCAGTCTGGAAGCAGGGCTTGGGAGATGGGGGCAGGGAAGAGGATGGAGGGGGGGCCGGGACACTGCTAGGACTTTTCTGCATGACATCACTGTCCAGTCTCCCCCATCTGGTTCCTGACATCTTGTTTCCTCATCCAGGCAGATCATTAAGCAGGTAAAACTGACCTTGATCCATTTAAGAACAGCCCTCAAAATAGCAGCTGGTCTAAAGGAGGGCACTGAGCCTTCATGCCCATCCTGGGGGTACCACTTGGCTACTGCATGGATTCTTCCCAACACAATGCACCAAGGAGAGGAGAATTCTTCAGCTCCCAAAATAAGGGAAGTCGTGATTTTGTCAGGAGTATTGGTTGATCAAAGTATTCAAACCTCATTCTTGAGCAAGATCCCTTTCCCTCTCCAGATGCCCATCTCAAAACTCTGCCTTTGCCCCATGGATATATGTACAAACTGCCTCTAACTCTTTGAAATAAGAGCTAGATATAAATCTTAAGAAATGAATAATGACAAACATAGATTGAAAGCCATAGCCACACCAGACACTTTGCACGCAATAACTCATCCATGCTCACAGTAACCTCACAGCTGAGTTATTATTATCCCCATTTTCAAGATGAAGAAGGAAGGCGCTCAGAGAAGGTACAGCTTCAACTGACACTTGGGATTTGAACCCAGGTCTCTGTGCCTCCGAAGTCCTGCCTTTGCTGATCTGTGCTCATTAATGGAGCTATCTCTTTCATAAAGCACAGATAAAGTTTCACTGGGAAACTGCTATTTCTGGTAGCTCATTCTCTCTCTCCCTGGTCTTCAAACCTCTCTCTGGTCTGAAAGATGAAGGAAGAAAGCAACTACAATATCCATCCACGTTACCCCCTCTTATAGAGCACGGATGAGTGACCCAGAGACTCTAGACACAGAGAGGTGTGTCACTGCACCATCCCAGCCAGGGTCTCATCTAGAGCAGCAGTGCTTATGCAGGGACCATAGTGATAGGGACAGAAGACCATGGGGTCTTAGGTGAAGATCAAAGCCAGAGATGAACTCTGGTCCATAAGTGAATGGTAGACCATCAGCCCACACTCCCCTGTGGGCTAGAGCAGGGCATTACTAGAGCAGGGCAGCAGACAGTCCCAGAACCCAGAGCCCTAATCACTGCTCTCTGAGGCCATTTGGAATGCATCTGACTGTCCAGGTTTCATTCATCTCCTTTGAGTTTTCAGAAGATGACCCGACCCTGGGGTTGCAGACCCAAGGCTCACCTGCAAGGTCATGGGTACAAAACACAACACCACTCCCTCCCTGCCAGCCTCCAGTCAATCCCCAAGGCCTCAGACAGCCCACAGGAGCCCAGGAGGGGGCTGCAGACAGGCCTGACCAGCGAGAGAAGGGAGCACATGACCCTCCAGGGCTTCTCATGTCACCACATTAAAAAAAAAAAAATCATGTGATAGGTCAAATTTCATTCATTTCATCTGGTTTACGGAAAGCAAGTCTGAGCATTTGGGCAGGAAGACAATACAGAGGAAGGTCCCTTAGGTACTGAAACCCAGACAGCCTGCGTGTACGGAGGGGCGGGGGTGACACACTGTTTGACAAAGGTGTCATGTGATATTAAACATGGTCTCAGACCTGTGAACACTGACCTTCGCCCCCATTCAGCCCCACCCCCAGAGCCCCAGCTTCCCCACCATTTCAAATCTGAAATGTAGATTTGTCTTGAATACAAAATGGACCAGAACTGAACGTTTGCACACCCGACTGCATTGAAATGATACAATGCCGGGGTCAGAGTAACACAAAATACTAGGACCACTAGACATAACACAGACTCTCTTTCTAAACACACTACTCCAGCAGTTGGCAGTCCCCAGCCCCCACCCTCAACCTCAGGCTCCAACGTAAGAGGATTTTCACTTTATCGCAGGTTTGCTGTGCCTTCACATTACTTATTCATTCAGTGCCTTGGTGCTTTCTCTTTGCATTCATAAAAAAATATTGGGACCTGATCTAGAGCTTCGGCCAGCCTTTTGAAAACAGCCACGGTGCAGGGGAAGGCACCTTCGGAAAGGGTGTGGAAATCTGTTAGCAACTTTTTAGAATGTAATTCTAAACCACAGGGAAGAATATCCTTCCGCCCTTTGCAGCTAAAAAATTTAACAAACCACAACCGCCTTTCCCAGTCAGAGGCCAATACCCCCTCCAGCTGAAAAACTGGATTCTGAAGAGAAGGACTTATAGGAAGATTCATCACAAAGAGGGTATTTTCTCCAAAGCACTCACCTTTGAGTTCTGAGTGTCTAGTTGTGTGTGTGTGTGTGTTAAGTAGACATGTATATGCATGAGTACATTATTTGTGTGCGTCTATATACACGAATAGGTATATGTAGAGTGAATTAAGTATGTGCAAGTGTGCATACATGTGTATACGAGTGTGTGAATGTGTATGTGTGGGAGTGTATGTAAGTATATGTGTATATGTGTTGCTGTGTGTTCACGTATGTGAGATTATGAGCGAGTGTATGAATGTATGGGAGTTCGTGTTCATGCAGGTGAGTGTATGTGAGTGTGAGACTATGTGTATCAGTGTGAGTGTGTCTATTAGTGTGTGTGGGGGGGGTAATGGAGAAAACCAACATCTGATTAATCAGCAGGACTAGGGGTCTATTGACTCCATGTGGAATCTGCCCCCCTCCTCTTGCTCCTTGGATATGGTTGGGGTTAAGTACCTGGAGGTGTGTGATGGGCCAAAAGCCAGAGAAACACAAAGCAGTGAGCATTCTAGGGAAACAGTTCTGTTGTTGAAGACACGCTGACATTTGTGGACTTGACCTTGAGTCCCCAGAAAAGCCTACCTCAGGAGGGAAAGCCTATCACAGGATGGGGTCACGCCCTAGAATGAAGCAGGAGAAAGGGCAGAACTCAGCGCAACTGTCTGCTTGCCATATCCTTTATTGATCTATCTGCCCCAAGTATACGGGACCTCCTGCAGGAAGAGACCACACTGAATCAGGGGAAAGATGCAGGCATAGGGCCTCCTGCATTCTACATTTGTAGGTCAAGAGACTGATAAATCCTGATACTGGGCTGGCCAAAATGTTCGTTCGGTTTTTTTCCGTACGATGGCTCTAATAGCACTTAGTTGTCTTTAACTTCATTCAAAACAATTTTGCTAGACTGTATTGTGACAGCTGTCATATCAGCATGCATTTAAAAAGAAAATTATCAAACTTGGTGAATTTTTGTGTAGCCTTTTTAATATTGAAGATGGAAGAGAAAAGGCAACATTTTCGGTATATCATGCTTTTATTATTTCAAGAAAGGTAAAAACGCAACTGAAATGCAAAAAAAAGATTTGTGCAGTGTACAGAAAAGGTGCTGTGACTGATCGAACGTGTCAAAAGTGGTCTGCGAAGTTTCGTGCTGGAGATTTCTCGCTGGACCATGCTCCACGGTCGGGAAGACCAGTTGAAGTTGATAGGGATCAAATCGAGACATTAACTGAGAACAATCAACATTATACCACACGGGAGATAGCCGACATACTCAAAACATCCAAATCAAGCGTTGAAAATCATCTGCACCAGCTTGGTTATGTTAATTGCTTTGATGTTTGGGTTCCACATAAGTTAAGCAAAAAAACCTTATTGACCGTATTTCCACATGTGATTCTCTACAAACGTAACAAAAAAATTCCGTTTTAAAACAAATTGTGATGGGCAATGAAAAATGGATACTGTACAATAATGTGGAATGGAAGAGATCATGGGGCAAGCAAAATGAACCACCATCAACCACACCAAAGGCTGGTCTTCATCCAGAGAAGGTGATGTTGTGTTTATGGTGGGATTGGAAGGGAGTCCTCTATTATGAGCTCCTTCTGGAAAACCCAACGATTACTTCCAACAAGTACTGCTCCCAATTAGCCCAACTGAAAGCAGCACTCAACGAAAAGCATCTGGAATTAGTCAACAGAAAACGCATAATCTTCCATCAGGATAGCACAAGACCGCATGTTTCTTTGATGACCAGGCAAAAACTGTTACAGCTTGGCTGGGAAGTTCTGATTCATCTGCTGTATTCACAGGACATTGCACCTTTGGATTTCCATTTATTTCGGTCTTTACAGAATTCTCTTAATGGAAAAAATTTCAATTCCCTGGAAGACTGTAAAAGGCACCTGGAACAGTTCTTTGTTCAAAAAGATAAAAGGTTTTGGGAAGATGGAATTATGAAGTTGCCTGAAAAATGGCAGAAGGTAGTGGGGCAAAGGGTGAATATGCTGTTCAATAAAGTTCTTGGTGAAAATGAAAAATGTGTCTTTTATTTTTACTTTAAAACAGAAGGAACTTTTTGGCCAACCCACTACATCCGAACTGGTTCAACCTCCTAAAACCCTCCTCATTCTGCCTCTACCCCAGCATTTCCTCCATGCTTCCTGGTCCCCAGCACTCTACCCATCAAGTGACAAAAGACTCCGGAATTAAATTTGCCTTTTTTCCCCACAAATGTATGCTCTTTACTACTCCCTTATATTTCTAATCTCCTACACCCATTTAATTATGTCCAGAGTAATTAAACTTGTTATCAGGGGGCATCTGGAAGGAAAGTTAATACATTTTAATTTGACTTATACAATGAATATTCGATCCCACATACAGTGTGGGGGAGGAGCTTGTACACACACATTCTTGCTTAATATGCTCCTGGCACTCATGGGTTACAGGAGGTTTTCAGGCTGGCCACTGGGAGGATTCACCCAGACATGGTAGGAGACCATGAACACCATGTGGCCAAGGCCTCGGGTGAGAAGGGATTACTGGGGAGTATTAAAACTGGGAGGGGTGGGACTTCTGGAAACTCAAACACCCTTTGGACAAAACAAAGTCCCTGAGATTTAAAGGAGACCTTTCTCACTAAGAGTTGAGGATTTGTATTTCCTTTTAAAAGCAGAAAGGGATGGGGCTTAAAAAAAAAAAAAAAAAGATGTGGCTTGTACTGAGCCTTCCAAATTGAATTATTCCTGGGGGCTCTTTTCCTGAACTAGCCTGGCAGGGAAAGGTGGGCACCAGCAAAGGTTCCCACGTTCCCCTTCTGAGAAGAGGTAAGAGACAGGGCACCTGCCCGCCATAAGTATACACCGTGTCTCTGTCTAAACACGTGCCCAGCCAGCCCAGACTCCTTGTAAACCAAGAGGAATGAGTCCGCATGACCTAGAAAAAAACCCTGAGGCTAGAGGCATCAAGTCCTGCTCGACACTTAACAGGCTGTGTGACACTGAGCAAGTCCCTATCCTACAGGCTCCCTGTGACCAGCTAGCCTCAATTTCGTTACCTGTGACGTGCAGAGTTGAACAGGAAGCTTGCCCAAGTCCCTCTAGTCAAAATATTAGATGATTCCATGCCTTCTTGCTTCAGACCTCCCCCGGGGAATGTGCCTCCTGGGGAGAAGGGGTTGTAGGCCAAGATCTGCTGGCAGTAGAGTTCCCCAGCAAGGGACACTAATCCACATGGGAACAGTTAGCATAACTGGAATTTAATCAAATAAATGGCTAAAACTTAATTGTTAAGTGGGAGGCTGCCTATGCCATCTGACCAATGGCACACACCCTAATCCTACAGCTTACTGCACTGCTGGACGCCATCTGAGGGACAGGGTGGGACCCAAGCAGTTCCTGCTCACCTCCCAGTTGGCCCCAGACCACTCATGCTCACACACTGCTGAGGCCACTTTTTACCAGAAGGCCCCTTTATGCTAACAAGCAACCCAGACAAAGCGTGTCAACTATCTGAGGGGGTGAGAGATCCCTGGTGGGAAAGACTCATGATAAGAGAACACACCTCCCTGGAAACAGATGTCCTGATCCCATAGCACAAATTGCAGTATCACATCCCCAAAATACAAGCCCTCCCATAAATCATTCAGGGGAGCCTGTTTCGTTTTCCTGTTCTGATGAAAGTGACCCGTGTGTGGGGCTCAAGGCCAAAAGTGCCGCCACACTCGAGCACCTCCACACTTCCCCACAGCTTACTGTAAAGGGGCTGACCAAAACCACGGCGGCTGGAACCACTTCCCCACCTGCCCTTTAGAAGCTGGCATTCCCCGGGGTTCTGTGCTTCCTCTCCTCCTGTGCCAGCCCGGCCGAGCCCTCAGGGACCACCCGGAAAATCTCCTTTCTCCCCACCTTCCCAGGATCATCCCACATACAGCTGGGAGCTAGGTCTCATCTTTAATTTCTAGTGCTCCTTCTGCCCCTCTTCTTTGGGCAGTGTCTCCTACTCTACCTGACATTGTTCATTTCAAGCCAACATGTTTCCTCTCTCCTCACTGTATTTTCTTTAATCAACTTTATTGAGGTGTGATTTTACATAAATAACACTTTCGCCAATTTTCAGTGTACAATTCAATGAGTTCTGACAAATGTGTACAGTCATGTAACCACCACCTCCATCATGTAGAACACTTACATTATCTCTCACCCTTTTGCAGTCAACCTCCTATCCAGGCCCCCGACTCTTGGCATTCTGTGATCTGTTTTCTATCACAAGTGTTTTGTCTTTTCTAGAATTTCATTTAAATGGAATCATTCTGAAAGTACTCTTTTGTCTGGCTTATTTCACTTAGCATAATGTCTTTGAGATTCATCCATATTGTTGCAGGCATCAGTACTTCCGCTCTTTTTATTACTGAGTAGTATTCTACTGTGCAGCTACATCACAATTCCTTTGCCTAGTCATTAGTTGATGGCTAGTCCAGTTTTTCACTATTACAAATAATGCTGCCATGAATACTGGAATACAGGTCTTTGTGTGGATGTATGCTCTCATTTCTCATTAGCAGAAAAAGTTGCTGGGTCATAGCGTCAGTGTATCTTAACTTTGTAAGAAATTGCCAAACTCTTTTCCAGAGTGACTGTATCATCTTGCATTCCTATGAATGAGAGTTCCAGTTGCTCCACATCTTTGTCAAATCTTGATATTTTTTATCTTTTTAATTTTAGTCATTTGAGCATGTATGTAGTGGTATCCCCTTATGGTTTTAATTTGCATTTCCCTAATGACTAATGATGTTAAGCCTATTTCCATGTGTTTATTTGCCATTTCCATATCTTCTTTGGTGAACTGTCTGTTGTTCAAATCTTTTGCGCATTTTATTGTTTGTTTTCTCATTAAGTTGTGAGAATTCTTTACTCCAGATACAAGTTCTTAATCAGATATAAAGTATAAAATATTTTTCACAAATATTTTCTCCCAGTCTCTGTCTTGTCTTTACATTTTGTTAACAGTGTCTTTTGAAAAGCAAAAGTTTTCAATTTTCATAATGCTCAATTTTTCAATATTTTATTTTATAGTTTGATCTGTGTGTGTGTGTCCTATTTAAAAAGTATTTGTCTAACCCAAGGTCACATAGATTTTCTCCCATGTTTTCTTTTATAGTTTTAGCTCCTACATTTAGGTCTATGATCCATTTTGAGTTAATTTTTGTCTATGATGTGAGATGGAAATTGAAGTTGGTTTTTTTTGCACATGGATTCTAATTACTCCAGTTCATTTAATGAAAAGATTATGTTTTTCTCATGACTGCCTTTGCATCTTTGTAAAAATTCAGCTGATCATGTATGTGTGGATCTATTTCTGGACTCTATTCTGTTCTATTGATCCACATATCTATCTGTATACCAACACTACAATGTCTTGATTATTCTAACTTTACACTGAGTCTTAAAATCAGGTAGTATAAGCCAACTTGGTTTTTCTCTTTCAAAATTGTTTTGACTATTCTAGGTAGCCAAAACATTTTGCATTTTTATATAAACTTTAGAATCAATTTGTCAATTTCAACAAAAAAAACCTGCTGATCTTTTGATCAATTTCTCCCCCATTATGTTTTAAGCTCCTGGAGGACAAGGAACCTATCTTACATTTCCTCATGGTTCCTGAGTAATGGTCATTTATCTGCCTTGCTGGGGAAATGAGGCTATGATTGCAGGCAGTGGAGGCTGAGGGCAGAATGGGAGAAGGTAGATCTGAAGGAACACAGGCAAGGAATGGTGTGGTGTCAAATGCAGACATGAGGACAATGAATGGAAACTCTTGGGTGGGGTCAAAGTGACTATTGTCACTCCTAGTGTGTCACCCTAGGAGTGGCACAGGAAAGTGGTGAATAGAAAGAAAGGAAGGTTTCTCTCATAACCTAGGTCACTGTGTTTCACGGTCAGAAAAAGTTCCAAGATGCTTAGAACTTGGTTATTCTAGAGGGAGAAACTGGGGTTCCTGGAGGCTGGAATCTAGTAATCAATCACGGTGAAATGGAATGCAAGTTGACTGCATTTCTATCTGATTTCCCCTAGAAAGAGTTAGAAAGGTCTTAGAGATCATCTAGTTCATGTTTTACAAGTGAGCAAAACAAGAACTGGAGAGACTGAAGTCACAGAGTTAAACAGTGAATTAGTAGCACAACTAGGACTAGAAAACAATATAGGTCTTCTGTCCCCCAGGTCAATGACCTTTCCACTATATCCCAGCCTCTTTAAGAAGTTAATCAGTTAATCAGCTCTAAGCCGTTCCAGAAATTCAGAGGCTGGTCTACACGTCTCCCGTGATGCTTCCTCCCTTTCTGTCCACCCATCAGCAGAAGCCATTTTCAAGAAACCTTAGTGGCTTCTCCTCAAAATCCCCACTGGGACCAAGCTCCCTTTCTCTGTCATTCACTCCAAACCAGCTTTGTCTTTCCCAGGTACTTTGGTGAAATAGGAAGGGCTCTGAAGCAGAAGTCAGGAAACCTGGTCTCTGGACCACCTACTTCAAACTCACCAATCACTGAACTTTTCCAAGCCACGGTTTTTCTCCTCCATCAAATGAGAATGATAACACCCACCCTATCTGCTTGAAGGCATTGTGAGGATACAGTGAAAATAGAGCAGAAGTACCCTCAAATGTCTAGAAGGTGGCATACAGTAGAAGGTTTAGGGATGGAGATAACACACTCCAAAAACATGCTTTTTCTGAAAACTCATTTTCAGAAGTAGGAATTACAAAGGAGGTTTAGGGGCTTGTCCTGCATGTACACTATCTTCCTTCAGTTGAACTCCCTCGCCACTGTAGGAAAACCTGATTGAGTCCTTTCACTCTCAATGTGTGTAGAGGTTTGGGGGCGGGGGGGAATGTACATCCCAACTCTCTGCCAATCTCTCCATCTCCCTCTCTCCTTCTGGAAAGGGGCCTTTCCCAGAGATATTTGAGCTCACCTTTGCTCTGGTCTTGGGGGCCCCCTCCCACTTCCAAGTAACTGCGCAGCTCAAGTCCTCAACTTGCAGCACCCCTACGCCACCTCCCAAGTCAGTCCAATGTCCTGGCCCATCTCTCCAGAGGCCTCCAGCTGTACCTCTGATTTGCCTCAACGGCTGCCTCAGACAACACAGGGCTTAATTCCCCACAAGCCTGCCATGCCTAAACTGAGGTTGTTCATCCCCTGAACAAAGTTTTGAGTGCCCCCCCACCCCCCAAGTATTATTTAATGGGAAAGAGCCATAAAATCATCAGTAATCACCACCTTGATACCAAGCATTGACCATTCTAAAAAATCCCAGATAAAACTCCATCTAGCCCCCAGACACATGCTCCTTTTGCTTGCCTTTCTCTCCCCAGAAACAAGATTCCCCCATCTCCACTGAGACTGAACACTGGTCTCGTGGAATAGCCTTCTTCCCAGTGATGCAGGATTCCACTCCCATTCCTGGAAGGCCCCAAATTCAGTGCGCCTGAAACTGACCCTAGGCTTTGTTGATCTCTCCTGCTTGGAGCAATTTAATTACTAAATTAAGGTAATATCATTGTTTTTCTAACCACAAATGGTGTTAAAATGATCAATGTCACTAATGGATAGCTGGATCTCCCTCCACCACCTCCTCGCCCCAACATCCTAACACTCCCCTCCCTACCAAGGAGAACCAAACTGTCTCCTCCTAGTGAGAGTGCCACATTTCCATGCAAATTGAGTGTCCAGAGTGAATGGGGAGGGGGCAGTGCCCAGACTTTCTCCTCGCTTGAGCTGCTGGAGTATTTGCATAATAAAATGCGTTAACAGCTTGGAATTAATCTTCGCTGCTACCCTGGATGGTCTAAAGAACTATTTTCCAGGCCCTGCTATGTGAAAACTCTGGATGGCATTTGTAGGTAATGGAGCCTCTGTATATTTTTCTAATTACCATTACATTTTTCTATCTGTCTCTACAATGTGGCCCCAACCTAGAATATCATAAAATGTTGTAGGTGTCTTAGGCTATTTTTATTATATGAAAATACTTAAGCATTGAATAAATTACACCACGCATGCCTCTATGCATGAGGATTACACTGGGATGAGTGGAGGTTTGCATGAGTGGACAGAGCACAGGCTTTGGAAACCAAAATACCCTGGTTTGAGTCTTCCTTCATGGATGATTTAGGGAAAGTCACACATCCTTGCTGAGCCTTGGTTTCCTCTGCTGTAAAAAGGGGATGTGGTAGGCTAACTTCTAAAATGACCCCAATGCCCCAGCCTTCTGGCATCCACGCCCTTGTGTAATCCCCACCACTTGAGTGTGGGCTGGACCTTGCTGGACCTGGACCTTGCTTCTAACAAAAAGAAAATGGCAAAAATAACAGGATGTCAACTCCAAGATTAGATTACAAAAGACTGTGACTTTTCTCTTTCTCTCTCTCAACTTGTTTATTCCAATGGAGCTGACTGCCATGTTGCAGCTGCCCTGTAGAGGACCACATAGCAAGGAACTTAAGGCAGCCTCCAGCCAATAGCCAGTGAGGAACCAAGGCCCTCAGTCCAAACAGCTCATGAGGAACTGAATCCTGCCAAGAGCCACTGAGAGAGCTTGCCCGGTTAAACCTCCAGAAGACTGTAGATCTGTCCTTACCTTGACTGCGGTCCATGACAGACCCTCAGCCCAGCTAAGCTGCACCCGGATTCCTGACCCATAGTAACTATGAGATAATAAATGTGTGTTGATGTAAGTGCTAAGTGTTGGGGTGATCGGTTATCAAGCAATGGATAACTAATACAGGAGATCAAACCATATAAGCTACTTCACAGAAATGCTTCCTCCTATGAGATAATAAGACTTTAAATAATGAAGCACCACGCAGACAGTATACTATCATTTGTTTCAACCCAATAAGTAAGTCATTTTCCTAAATGCTTAACTTGCTTTGTTTGAACAACCAGAGGAAGTTCTGCTCTCCTCCAAATGTCCCCTTCCACATATTTTCCAGGAGGTTTTATCCCTATGACAATGTCCACTTTGGGGCTTGGGGTTTGTTTTGTCTGGACTGTGGGCAGTACCACCTCACAGCAGATAGTGAGTAGACAACAATGGGAAGTGAGTTGAGAGTAATAGGAAGGCTGTCCCCACAAAACTACTCTTACCTGAGCTTTGTCACTGACAAACTCCTACCACTAATAAATAATAGTGATAAGAATCATAACAATAATAGCTACTACCATTTACTGAGCAACCACTATGTGCAAGGAACTTTGCAAACATTCTTTCAGATCCTCACCACAACCCTGAAAAAAAAATTCACAGGTTTTAAATCACTTAGCATCTAAATGCTAAGCAGTTAGATGTCAGAGTTGAGGTTAGAAGCAAACTCTTCTTATGTGTATTTATTCATTTTCTTTTATGTATGTGTGCCTCGATAAACTATTTTTTAATAAAAGGTGAGAATTTGTTTTGTATACTTTTTTTCCCACTTAACACTGTATCATGAACATTTTCCCACGTCCTTAAGTTTTCAGGGAGAAAACACTATTTTTAAAGGCGGCATAGTATTCCATTATCAAGCAGACTTACCCTATCCTTATTAATCAGCATTTAGGCTGTTTCCAGGGGTTTTGCTATCATAAATTATACTGTGATAAGCATCCATGTACATACATCTGTCATCACATCTCTGATTATTTCCTTAGGATAAGGCCCTACAAGTGGGACTACAGGGTCAAATAAGCGAACGTTTTTAATGCTCCTTATGTGTGTTGCCAAATTGCTTGCCCGAAGGGTTGTACCAATTCATACTCCCAAGGAGATAAACACTTAAATTCAAAAGCAAAGGGAGTTTTAAAATGTGAGATAAGCCAGCACCTTGTTTAAAGGAACAACTCCTTAAGTTCCCTGCAAAGGCCCTCTGAAAACCCCTGTGAACCCCTGGCTGAGGATACATTGTTCCACCTTCCTGACTGGCTGGTTAAATTCCCAATGTCCCAGATGTCATTTCACTTACAACTGTAGGAGGGGATTGGGTGGGGTAAGAGGGGAAATGGAAGCATTTGCATGATAATAAACCTGAAACTTAATAATCATGCTTTTACAAAATGTGTATATGGTTCTTTCTTGAGGCAGCTTTTCCAGAATTGGATGACCTTCTCCAAGGGGATAAGGATATTTTTCCTTGCCAGATCTTAAGCTAGGGCATTGAAATTATTTCTATACACATACACAAAAAGGAGGGAGCTGAGGTGCAAATATTTAGTCACCCAAAGAGAGGAGAAAAGATATCACAGTGGCATTAATTATCTAGATAGTACTAAAGGCCAAAAGAAGATTCAGGAAAAAAAAATTTTAATTGTTAAAATTCTCCACCCCAATTTGTTATGCATTGACATAGCCAAAGACTCACTGGCCTATTTTAACCTTTGAACATTTCCATTTTGCTTTTGTAAATAGGGAGAGAGAAAGGAAAAGATTATTCACAAAGACAATGGTGGAAGGATGGCTATGGGAGAGAGACAGAAACAGAGGAGGGGGGAGAGGCTATTTCAATTCTCTGTAGTTACTTGGGTTTTCAAACCATAGGCTAGGTCTTAAGAAATGGAAGTCAGCTTCACACACAGGCCAGGTAGGACACGGCCTGGCTGGTGTGGTTTTAAGAGGCCAAGAAGGTTTCGGTATTCTGCTATTATTTGAAACGCCTTGCATTGGTCAGGGCAGGCCAACTGCTGTAGCAAACAACCCCAATATCAGTGGCCTACCACAATAAAACAGTATTTTTCACTTATATCACAGTCTGATGCAGGTTATCCAGAGGGTGGCAGATGAAGGAGGGCCTACCTCACACTGTCATTCAGGGACCCAAGGAAACATGAACTAAACCAAGACCACATCATTCTCATCCATCCAACTGACAAAATTTGAATTTTTACAACAAAAAAATAACTGTATATAAATTGTATGATTCAAATAGATTTTAGAAATTATAAAATCGCTGCTCAGAGTTCTGTGCCACCAAAGCATAGAGAGAAGGGAGGCCCAAGTAAGAAAAGCTAGGAGTAGAAGTAGAATTAAATAAAAGGGAAGAGACTTGAGGGAACCACCTACATTGCTCCCCAACTCAGAAGAAGTTTAGAAGAAAATGAGTCCAAGCCCCAGAAAGAAGTTGTCACATCCTTACAAAGAGTAGCTATTGGCAACAGGGAATAGTTGTGCCAATATAGGCTCTTCTAGACTCTTACAGCCACTCTCAGAACCCTCCCTCTAAGAATAATCACCTAAATCAGGACATCTTGGATCCTGGGCATGAAACATGCATACTCACCTCTTAAGTCTCCTGCTTTCTAACAGTCACATGTTTCTTACTTAGCAGCCCAGTCAGAGCATCAGTTTTGGAAGAGAGATTACTTATTCCCAGGCCTAGGGTGAGGGATGGGAGGGTATGTGAGAACTTGGGCAGAGGCTTAGTCCCATCAGACTCGTATGGATCATGCCTCCTGCACTAGGCAGGTGAATGCTGGACTAGGAGGCTGTGGTGAGCAAGAGGTGGTTTCAGGGACATTTGGTGCAAGATCAATTAGACCAGGGCCAAAATAGCCTATGGGATAGGAAGTGTCTTAGTTACATAGGCCTGGGGCCTGTGGGGAGAAGACATTTCATCACTTAAATTTCAATATTTGTCTAACAGAGCCCTGGAGAGATTTCCAGGGAATACATAGTTGTCAAGAGAAACTGGAGCTTTCTAGAATGTTTCTATATCTCTCAGTGATATCTTCACTGGCCCTGGTTGAGCAGCACCTTCACACTAAGTTGGTGGACACTGTCCTTCTCAGGGTGACCACCTCGTCCCAGTTTGCCCAGGATTTTGCCAGTTTTAAAACTGTCTCAGTCTCAGGCAAAACAGCATAGTTGTTCACCCCAGTTCTTCTACACAATTTTGCTGACTGCATCGACCAGGAGCTGTTTTACCTAAAATGACAAAGGATTTGTACTGAACCACTGACATCCTCATCTAGAGGAGTCCACATAAGGGCAGGTGAGGGCCACTGTCTGACTGTGGCACAAAGCAGCATTATCTATACCCTGAGGAGGGGAGACTGGATTTACAACTTTAGCCTCTAGTCACAGACTTGGGAGGGAGCGTGAAGATAATCTAATACAACCATCCTGGATGGCACATAAGGAAATGGAGATGGAGAAATCTTAAGGAACTCTCTTAGGCCTACACAGCAGAACTGTCCAGGGCCAAGGCTTCTTTTGCAATCTGGCACTCTTTCCACCATACCACACGAGTCCGTCACTAGAACACCCAAGCAACTGAATTAATGGGTCCTAAGAGATGAACCTGGACATCCCTCTCAAATCCTATGAGATGTATGCCCATAGTCACCACCAGTGGCAAAGGAGAGGATGGTGGCGGCAGCCTTCTCTTGGGGAGAAGTGTGGTGGATAAGAGGCGACACCACCTTGAGCCTCCTTATCCTTCTGGGGCTCCACCCCCAGCCTCCAACCTCTCCTGACCAACGTCAGAGGCCCACAACACCCTGCGCTCTCATCCCATCCTAACTCCTCGGGGTTATCCAGGGATGGTAAACAGGCGAAAAGAGGGGGATGGGTGGGCATGGGGAGTAATAAGTCAATCACCACAACCGCCTCCCTGAGAATCTCTTTAAAGTTTATTTGCAACTTTTGAGAAGCCGAACAAAATACCTTGCTCAGGTTGACGCCACAGAAACGTCATTTTTGTCTTCAGAAATCAAGCCAGCGGCCAAGCAACTACTCCTTCAACCAATGAAGCACCTCTTACAAGTGTCTTATTTTTAAAGGGAACAAAAACAGTTTTGATCACACACAGAAAGGAGTGTGCAGCTGGTAAAACATGCCCCTTGGGAACACAGGGCTTTTAAAATCATTACTCTTATGGCTTTTCCCATTATTATTTCAGATTTATTAAGCCTCAGCTGTCTAGATGTACCTGTAGAAAGGTAATTTGGGTTGGGTATCATTTTAGGAGGCATATGGAAATTGCCATCAAAGAGTAATTATTTTATATTCTCACTCCTCCCAGTTCTCTTTCTGGACTTAGAGACGGGCACTATTAAGACAGATAGGAGTAACACAATGCAGGTTACTTCTACCCCCTCCAATACTGGGGGATTGAAAAGCCCCTTCGGGTAGATATATTTCAACCCAAAAGGCTGTGACATTGCGAAGTTAAACCATCCACTCCTGTTTACCTCTGCACCTCACTCTCTCCCAAGACATACCTTGTTCTAACTCTCCTCTCTATTCTCTGTCCCTGCAAATCTTTTCCATGCTCTGAGACCCAGCTTAAGATCCAAGCTAAATGACCTTTAACAAGTCACTTAACTAGTTCAAGCCTCAGTTTCTTTATCTGGAGAATGGCAATAATACTACCCGGATGAGAGGAGCAAATGACATACACGTAAGAGGTGCTCACAAACAGAGCATGCCCTTTACCTTCACCAAGTGCCCAGTGATATGGCATTCATTTACTGTCTTAACCAGTTTGTATTCCAGAATCTTCTTTTTAAAACAATGTTCATGCCATATTTTAACCAGTGGTCTACCATATTTTGATTAGGACAAAGTGTGGCCTATCAATTGTGAAAAAGTTTCCAGAAACCAAAACTAAGTCCTGTAGCAAAAAGGCACGTGGAGGTCATGGTGTAGGTATGTGCTGATGTGCCTTCTCATATGAGAAGGAAAATTCCCAAAACCTGTTACAGGAAAATGTTTGCGTCACCTGTCGTGGCCCTGCTGTAGTTCATTGTTATTTTCCTCGAAATACCTCATACTGTATCCTGCATGTAGGAAGACATGTAGGCACTCCATTTGTGTTTGTAAACTGAATTATAGCCATGGTTGCAAAGTGTTGGGAATTTAACTAGTTGGGGTGGGAGGGAAATGTTTTCAAAAGCCATTTAATTCTTTGTGCTCTAAACTATATTTCAGTAAAACAGAACTCCAAAAGATCACCCAAAGCTGCAGCCAAAACAGCCCTGGGCCAAGGATTGTTGAATGGTGTCCTTTAAACCCTGCCTCATAAATACTCCCAGCCTAATGAACCCATGCCCCCAAAGAGCCCCTGAACTGGTCTACTAACCCCAATATATGTTAAATTTATTATTTCTAAACAAGATAAAAGACCCAATTGGATTTATTTCCTTAAAAAAAAAAAAAAAAACAGGCACTCCTTTCCTGACCAAATTGAGACCTTGAGCTGGTTTATTTGCGCCTACTTGCCTGTCATTTAGGCAAAACCTCCTTCTATAACTTCCCTGGCGTTTTTAAGAATCACCTTCCTTCCCTGACTGGCCTAAGCCTACTCCTCTCACCACGGATGGCTCACAGCTGTGACAGCCATTCACTGATTCTTCCTATGGCTACGCCAGGTGACTTCCTACCTGGCCACCCCTGAGCTGTGTTCTCTCAGGTTACCCTCCCAGGTTCTCCCCTGCAGGGAGAGTCACATAGAATCTTAGAGTCAGAAGTCACTTTGGAATTCATCTAGTCAGTCATTTTACAGATGAGAAAACTAAGGCCCAGAGAAGAAAATGAACGGAAAGAGCAGGGACTAGAGCCCAGGTGTCTTGGCTCTGAATCCAGCGCTGCGCCACCAAACACCCGGCCTGAAGGCGTCCCCAGCAGCCCCTCCCCCGGCACACATTCCAGTGGGATCGCTTAGGAGTTCCGGGGATGTGGCCTTCAGTGCTGCCAGCCTGGCCTCCAAGCTGTCTGCCGGGATAGGCTTCGTGTGGCTGCCAGCCTCCATCGCCCATCGCCCTGCAGCCTCCAGGCTTGTCTCAGCTGACTTCCCAGCACCGTGCATTCTCAAGGTCAGACTCCTTCCTTCTTGAATAAAGTGAGATGTACAAAATCTGACAAACTAATCCATCTGGGGAAAGGAGACTAATGACTCCTCCTAGATAATCTGAGAATGTTAAAACAAAGGCCTTCTAAAAAACAAACAAACAAAAAAAGGCCTTCCGAAGGAAATGGCTTGGCTGTCCCGACCAGCACAGTAACTTTAAAA
Source organism: Eschrichtius robustus (assembly GCF_028021215.1). Taxonomy (NCBI): domain Eukaryota; kingdom Metazoa; phylum Chordata; class Mammalia; order Artiodactyla; family Eschrichtiidae; genus Eschrichtius; species Eschrichtius robustus. The sequence goes on from NC_090838.1 coordinate 51,666,486, forward strand.
GAAGGCATTTGAAACTTCAGGGGTGATGGAGCAAGCTGCCTGCCCTCTTAGAGGTAAGAGGTAGGAGCCGGCCAGGCCCAGACGTGGCCCAGAGGATGCAGGTGGTATGTAAAGCCACCGGCTCTCTCAGCCTGCACGAGTCACCGGCAAAGCCCCCATGAACAATTCCTGGGAAATAACAATAGCATCTGGGTAATAAAATAACGTCTAACCTTGTTTTCCTTTGGGCTTCGTCTAGTTTCACTTGCTCAAAGTGGGCTGCGTGTAGAGGCCTTGTACCGGGCCCTTCAGACCAGAGCTCCCGGTAGGAAACGACTGCCACACCTCAGCTCGGCCGGCAAAGCGCTGCGCACGACACTCAATTCAAGATGGCGGCAGCAGACCGAGTGCAGAGACGCTGCGCCCCGCCCTGAGATCTGGGGCCGTGAGCAGCGCAGGCGCGCCAGCCCTGGGAGAGCTCCGCCCCCGCCCCCCGGTGACGAGATCCCTACAAAGCAGCCCCGCCCATGGCCTTTTGGGCAGAGTATGTGCTCTAGAGCCTGAGCTCGCACCTCTCCGTTCTCGAATCAAAGAACAAAACTTCTGAACCAAACTCGGTCTCCTTCTATTGGCTAGACCAATAGAAGGTAGGAGGACCCTTCTCGGGGCCCAACTCGAAAGGGTCGGTAACAAAGGGAATCACTGAGAACCGCAGATCAGTATCATAACCCCAGTGCTCACAATTCTCCCTCCAGGAAAGGGTCTGTCGTCAATTCCCATCACCTCACCATGGCAGCCTGAGCACGTTAGCACTTTCAGGAGCCACCCCCTACCCGACGCATCACACTGTATCCAACATTTATCCCACCAAGCACCTAGCATGAGTCGAAACCCTGGAGTGGGCATGTCCAGAAAGGACAAGATTAAAAGCCCCAAGGAAAGTCTGCAGGATGAGTCCTAATCCCTGCCTATTCTCCTAACCAGTTCTGTGGCCCCTAACAAACCACTGGACTTCTCTGTGCCTCAGTTTACTCACTGGAGAAATGAGGCTAATGGCAATACTTGGGCAGCATGGGGACAAAATGAGAAAACTCTCCAACAAAGGTAAAAGTAGTTTTCAAAGGTACGATTTTCTCATTACGTTATTAGTAATAATATAATTACTTCCTTGCCCTCCTCCCAGACAAATACATTTATTTGGAATCCTTTCAGAGAAGTCCCAGATTTACCAGGTAGTTTGTATGAATTAGGCTCTCCTCCTGCTTAAATTCTCTTGCAGTTAAGCCCAGCCTGTACCAATTGATGTTTTTATAAATAAGATAAAAAGGGAAGAAGATTTGACCAGGGCTCAGGACTCAGACAATGAAATCATTTGGTGAAAAACGAATTCCAATCATCTGCCTCCATCACCAAGCAAATGCATGCTGAATACCACCTGAATGCAGGTTACAGCAAGATCCCAAGGTGTGGGGTCCTTTGCCTCGGTCTCAGAATGTAACTTCAAGTCCCTTCAGTTCCTTTGCTTTTTTTTTTTTTTTTCTTTTTGTGGCTCTAAGAATATGAGAAGGAATTATTATATACGTGTGTATGTGTGTGTGTGTGTGTGTGTGTATTTTATATCTTTTTAAAGCATATATTGACTTTGCCTCATCTTTTTTCTTTTTTCCAGGTGCAAAATATAGTGATTCAATATTTTTATGCATTACAAAATGATCACTACTTTGTTTCTGAGGCCAGTTCTTGGCCTTCAAGTTCTTAAAGCCCAGTGGTGACCAGACAAAACTCTTGCCCATGTTCCGTTTTAGCTCAGTACTCACACCTCTTCTGTCCACAGACTTGAACCTTCAGGGTCTGATAGGTGGGGAGTTCTTCGGGCAAAGGCTGTGATTATACCACCTGTGGATTAAAGGCAAAAAAGAGGGAATTCTAAATAAAAAAGAAATGACCACACGAATTAACAGACCAGGTGTGATTTAGAATCTGTCTTCCCTGATCCCGCCTGAGCACATCTTTGAAAGCCTGATCTTCTACTTTTCCTAACGGGCAGTATGGGCAACATGAAACTTTTAGAATGGTAAAAGTAGATTTCACAAACTAACAGTAAAGAGCCCGGCCCCAGTAGAGTACATTTTACCTGTCTTTGGAATGCCCCCATAACTTGAAGAGGCCCCACTTCTTACGCTTCCTTAATTCTCAGAAATTATTCAAAGGTGGGAATACAGTTAGAGGGAGCAGCAAGCAGGAAATTTGATGATTTTTCCCAGTCTCCCCTCCAACAGAAATCTTCTACCAAAGCAAATGGCTCTGAGGGCGCAGTTCATCTAGAAAGCACTCATATCAACCACCAGCCTTAAAATGGACATAAATATCAGGTCAGTTTCACAGCCATTTATCCCACTCTTGGGATAAAACACATAAATAAACTGGAAATGGACACTTCTCCCACCCCAGGGAGGTGATCCCGCCCCAGGGCTCCAGGCACACTCTCTCCTAGTAAAAGAAAACCAGCCCTCCTCTGGCGGAACCTGTCTGGGATGGTTTCCTGCAGTAGAGTCGGGCCCCAGAGATCACCCTTCTGCCCCCCACAGGCTGCCGACCCCTGGGTAGAGCACTTGCTTCTGGGCACTTTCCTTTCCTTCTGCCCTCTTCCATTTCCATGCCACTGTCTCTCCCACACCAGCCCTGCCCTTTACCGCAGCGGTCCCCAACCTTTTTGGCACCAGGGACCGATTTTGTGGAAGACAATTTTTCCACGGACTCGGGGTGGGGGGATGGTTTCGGGATGATTCAAGTGCATTACGTTTATTGTGCACTTTATTTCGATTATTATTACATAGTAATATATAATGCAATACTTATACAACTCACCATAATGCTGACAGGAGGCGGAGCTCAGGCGGTAATGCGAGCGATGGCTAGAAGCTGTCAATACGGATGAAGCTTCGCTGACCTGCCGCTCACTTCCTGCTGTGCAGCCCAGTTCCTAACAGGCCACGGACCAGGGACTGGGGACCCCTGCTTTACCCTGTGCTTTCTCTGCTTCCTTTGCCTCCTCTTTTACTTCTTCTTATTTTGTTGTTGTTGTTTGTTCTTGTTGTTGTTTTATATTTGGGTTTTGTTTGCCTGCTTTCTTTAAAGTTTTTTTTTTATTGTGGTAAAATATATATAACATAATATTTGATCTTTATCATTTTAACCACGTGTAAGTGTACAATGCAGCAGCATTAACTACATTTACAATTCTGTGGACCCTTCACCACCATCCATCTCCAGAATTTGTTCATCATCTCCAATCTAAACTCTGTGCCCATTAAACAACTCCCCTCTCCCCTCCCCACAGCCCTTGGTAACTTGTATTCTGCTTTCTATCTATGATGTTGCCTGTTGTAGGTACCTCATATAAGCAGAATCATACAACGCTTGTCCTTCTGTAACTGCCTTGTTTCACTAAGCATAATGTTTTCAAGGTCCATCCACACTGTAGCCTGTGTCAAAATTTCATTTCTTTCTATGGCTGAATAGTATTCTATTGTGTGTACATAACACATTTTGTTTATCAATTCATCTCCTGATGGACACTTGGGTTGTTTCCACTTTTTAGCCATGGTGAGTAATACTGCTATGAACATGGATGTACAGATATCTGTTTGAGTCCCTGCTTTCAATTCTTTTGGATATATACATAGGAGTAGAATTGCTGGACCAAATCATAGCTACCTAGCACTGATGAGATGCTTCCAAAGTTTGTTCCAGGAGAGGACACTGAACCAACTTATTGCTTTGGAGGGAGGAAGAAGCAAAGCAGAGAACTTGAACTCATCAGAGAAATAGTGGTCTACAGATCTCACTTTATGCCATCCTCACACAGTACTGAAACATCTACCCTGGGACCTGACTTGACTTCTAACTAGCTGTGTGATCAAACAGCTCTGAGCCTCAGTTTTCCAGTCCATGAAATGGAGGTAACAGCACCTGTCCTGCTTGTAACATATTACAGGGCTACTGTGAGCATCAAATGAGAGAATGCTTGTGAACTGTTTTATAGGCCAATAATTACACAAATGCAGTGGTAACAGTAATAAGAAAATGACTGGGAATCTAAACAGAATTACAGACCTTCATGAGCTACTTGTGCCTCCTCCCAAAACCTGGGGCTGCTTCCCCAGCGATTCACTGCTATCATTTAAGCATTTCTCTCAGGTGCTCAGCAATCATTCCTTCTGATCCCACATGGCAGAGTCAAGCACCTAGGGCTCTCCCTTCCAAAGGAAGCACCTGGAGAGATGGATCCTCAAAGGCCAAACAGGAAACTGAGGCTAGAGCCTGGATCTGAACTATCGGAAAATCACGAGCATTTTAATCTGCACATTTGAAAGCATTCATTAACGATCCCATCCCCACGCCTTCGTCAATCCCCTGTCCATCTGAAAGCACTTAGATCAATCTGATGGTGTAATCTGAACTTCGAGAGCCTCATGAAAAGTGTCCTCTTTGATTTTAAAAAATAGAAGAAAAAAATAAGTAAGGTACTCACTCCAGAGACCTGGATGCACGTGGGCTGTCTTGGTGATAACACAATGAGTAAAATCCATCCTGGGAGAGTAAATTATCCCACCGAAGGTCTTGTTGCCCCTTCCAAAGGGCCACTTACATATGGGCATCTCTACAGAGAAGTGTGTGCAGGCACTGTGCTCGCTCCATGGAAAGGTGCAAGTGTGGGACAGGGACAAGTGGAGAGATAAGACATTTAAATGTAATGCTCCAATTAATAAAGCCCTAGGAGACAAACTCCTGGTATATGAAATAACCTGGGTTTAAAAACAAAAAACAAAACCATCATTGAATAATGCAAAGTTGTGCTGTGCCTTTGCAGCTGCAAGACTAAAATACTTCCTTAGATGCTTCCACTCCTCTTGCTCAGGGTGAAGTAAACTGGGCCCCACTCATAGCTAAGAGTGGAGTCTTCAAAATTCATGTTCTGCACCCAGCCGTCTTCTCTGTTTTAGTTGAGTTTAGTTGAGTCTGTCAGCCCAGCCAAACCAAGACAGGCCCATCTCTTTACCTGTCCAGACTTGAGGATTGATTGGCTGGTTATTCTTTTTTTTTTTTTTTAATAAATTGATTGATTGATTGATTGATTGATTGGCTGTGTTGGGTCTTCGTTGCTGCACATGGGCTTTCTCTAGTTGTGGTGAGCGGGGGCTACTCTTCGTTGTAGCATGCGGGCTTCTCATTGCGGTGGCTTCTCTTGCTGTGGAGCACGGGCCCTAGGTGTGCAGGCTTCAGTAGTTGTGGTGCACGGGCTCAGTAGTTGTGGCTCGTGGGCTCTAGAGCACAGGCTCAGTAGTTGTAACACATGGACTTAGTTGCTCCGTGGCATGTGGGATGTGGGATCTTCCCAGACCAGGGCTCGAACCCATGCCCCTGCATTGGCAGGTGGATTCTTAACCACTGCACCACCAGGGAAGTCCTGGCTGGTTATTCTTCAACTCATTCACACTTAAGTGTTACCTCAACCCAGACTTTGCAGTGTAAGCATTTTCTCTCCAAATTGTGTTATGAAAGGATTTTCATCTTACTAAAGGAATTTCAGGCATTGGCAGGTTAGTGGGAGCAGAGTTAGCCCAAGAAGCCCCTAAAATCATTGAAAGCTTACCTGGCCGGCCTTGGGGTCAGCAAGTTTAATCATCTAAGGTGGCCTGGGGGGGTCCCTGTCCTCCACCCCTTTCCTCTCCTCCCTGTCTCCCTAACTTCTGCTCTCAAGGAGGCTGCTGACAGCATATTTCTGGAGAGGGCTAGGCAGGGGCAAACCACCCTTATGTTCAAAGCTTCTTCTAGGGCTTCAGCCAACACTCTCAGAGCAAATGTACCCCCTCAACAGACCCTCCATTCCCCCATGGGCTGGGCGCCCGTTCCATCTCCAGCCAACATCAAGGTGACCTCAATGGTATCTAAGGTAGTATTTAACAGTGTGTCATGCTTGTGCCCTGACAACCTCCAATTTATCCCTATGCTTCCTATGATATTTTTCCCCTCTAATCACAAAGATTTGACTCTTCCTGCCCCCCCCCACAAAAAAAATAAATGTTTGGAGGAACCTTTCTTCATTATACAAACCCTAAATGGTAGATGCAAAATGAGGGGCTCATGCAATAGGTCGGAGCATGGGGTTGACTATACTTCTCAAAAGTTAATGCAGAACACGACTCAGTATCTCTGGAGAGGGGCTGTAGGTTGTGTAGTTCTAATGGACTCCCAGGTGATGCCCACTGTCTGTGACAGCACTTTGATCCACTGATAGCGCTTTGAGTCTTGAGGGGAGAGATCCCTTCCTGAAGAGCCCCCAGGTGAGGAAGGTGGTAAGAGGAGGGGAGAGCTGAGGACCAGTTTTCCCATCTATTGAGCCCCACAGGAATGGCCACCTGGGAGATGCGGGGTACAACCTCACAATGTCAGCTTGAGAGGGAAGCATAACTTACCGACTCAGTGTGGGGGGGGGGGAGGGGGGCGGGGCCAGGCTGGAAGCAGTGGCAGGAAGTCCAAGTACACCCTGCAGGCTGTTTGTGCCACCCGAGGAAAGAGGAACTGACCTTTTTCTCACGGGGAAGTGCATCTTCTCTGCTCCAAACCACAGGCTCACAACCGTACTATCGTGAGTGAAGTTCCTGCGATGACCACTGGGCGTGGGCCTGCCTCTTCTGGCCCCCACCCACAGGAGCTCCCTCCCTACTGGCTTGGCTAGCCCATTCCACCGCCCTGCTGAGAACCCGGGCTTCCCACCCAGGAGCGCAGCCCCACTTGCCTTCCCATGCCAGTGTTGTACCTCTAAGCCCAAGCCAGGAAAGAGAGCTATGTACAGTGACACTTAAATTAGATCCTCACAATTCTCTCTCAGTCTTGGCTTGCCCTGTGCTTCTTTATCACTTTTTTTTTAATAGCTAAAGTTACTCGCCCTCCTTTTAAGTAGATTGTGCAAACGGCATAGGCCAACTTCTGATATATTCCCACAAGCAAAATTAAATACCAGTAACATGTGTTTTAGTGAATTGGGTTCCTCAATTTGCATCTTATAATAAGGATGTTATCATACTGGTTTATGTCTCAGCTCTTTAGTTTTTATCTCTCTGGGGCTAGATTCCCCCTCATGAGTTCAATATAAGTCTATGAACTAATGCAAGTTTTAAAATGCTTTTCTTCTGTGTTAACATTAACACCCTTATGAGTGAAAGGGTTTTACTCCCCAAAGTGTACAGAATGTTTGCATTCACTGGAGGATGGGACGGGATATTAGCCTCAGTGACACCCATGGCTGCTCTTAAGTGGAAGGAGTTGAGTCAGTAATCCGGTCTGCCCCTGCAAAAAAGCCTTTTTCACCTCTTTGCACTGAGACATAATCTCTGGTGTGTTCATTCCCTTACATTTAGATTAATTATAAAACATTGTCACCAGAATATTAAAGTAATGTTTAATACACAGAAGGGAATAAGGTATTCTGGAAAATGCATAATTTCTCTATGATGATTTTGCAAGTTGCATGCAATATGATCTTTTGATTGCCAGCTATAGAAATATTGTGACTAAGCTTTCACTAGCTTTTTATTTTTGCAACCATCCTGTCATAGCACTTTGAAAACTGTAAGCTTGGCCCATCAAAAAAAAAAAAACAAAAAACTAAGGGTGCCCATGCTAGAGAGTTCTCTCGGCTTGGTTCCTAAAGTGTGTGGTGAAAGGGGAGGGTTTGCAGTGTACAGGGGCAACTTTCGCTTCACCAGTGCTAACATAGTTGGGGGGAGTGAGGGAGTGACCCCCACCCTCTGTATGAGCCCGACACACACACACACACACACACACACACACACACACACACTCTCTGTGTCCCTGGAAGGTGTCAACATTCCTAAATGGAAATCTTAAGTCCTCTCGCTTGCTTCAGATTTTACAAGCTCTACTGCAACCACACCCCCAGAAGGCAAGGTCTGAATCAACACAGAGCCACAGCAAGTGGAATGTTCCTTGCCCGCAGTGGCTGAAATGGGACCGACACTCCTTGGGGGGACTGCTCCTGGGGATTGGATACCTCAGCCATCTCCCTCTAGGTCACTGGGCTCCGCGTCCTTGGCTGTGTTGGTTAACAACCAAATATGGTTACCAGCGGAGGGCTCCTGTCCTTCGAGGTCTCACTTCTGGTCTCTGCAGGTGAAACTTTTCCACTTCATCATATTTTTCTAAAATAATAATGATAGCAGGAGGAACATTCCAGCCTCCACTCCCTCACGTGAGCCCTCACCGTGCAAGTCAGTGTCCCCATTCCTCTGTCACACCACCCAGAACGCTGGTAGAATTCTTTGAGCTTTTTAAAGCAGGAATGAATTTTTAAATATGTGTTCTATTTATCCATGCCACCTAACGGCAATACGCCCAACACCTGTCATCTTGTTTCCGTTCTCTTCAAGGCTTCCTAAGCCTTTCTGACCCCCACCCTCTGCTCTTCAAAAATATACTGGATGTATATATGAAAAAGTAAGCCCTCTCACCCCAAAAAGCTCAGAGTCTGGAGGCTTAATTACCTCTCCATTTGCAGCACAGAGGCCCCTTGGGTCAGAATTAAATGTGATTTCCAGTAGGAGAGGGGATAGGTTTACTCTGCTCCTGCCCTTCCCACATCTGTTCTGTAGACACAATGACTCCTTAGGCCCGGAAAGGATAAACCAAGCTTCTCTAGCCCAGCTTTGTCGCCTTGACCTTTAACTCCAGAAGAAGAAGGGTGGGAGCCCAGGGCGAATACAATTTCTGAAGATAAGACTCTAGAAACCTGGGGGTGATGAATATCAAAGATCAAAGCCCAGTAATGTCCTCGAGATCATCACAGTCATTACAGACAAGGGGTGCTTTCCTGTCTGGCTGTGTGTGGACAGGCAGCACACACAAGATATGAATATGCATATGTTGTAAACAGGTGTATACGTAAGGAATTAGAGGTGAAACTGTACATATGTATATGCTTCCTGTACAGACACCGTAATTCCGACTCCCAGGGAAAATGGAAAGAGCGATTATATGCAAACTATTACCTTAAACAGTTGTTTGGACACTTGTGTTTCCTAACCAAGTATACATGATTTTCAGTGATTATCATTTTGCTGAGGTGCCGACATGGAAGAGGGGATACCTAGCTAGAGAAGGGAGTTTTGTCCTCTGCTCCACAGGCTGCATCTCACAGAGGCCTTACATTCCTCCTTGTCCCCCATCAAGGTCTGTAGGGAACACTTAGCTTTTTCAGTTATACTTTATTTCAGTGGGAGGGGAGATATAGGCCATACTGGTAATATCAAAATGTTTTCACATCTCAGGGGAATGTTTCCATGTGTGTTGAACCCTTTGGGAATCTCCTGGCCATTCACTTAGCATGTATTTACATCCTGATGATCCTCCTGAGGGGTGGGTCCAGGGCTGGGGCTTGTGGCTGTGGACAGGTCACAGGAGTGGGAAGGGGGTTCCGGGAGATACTCAAGGGTGAAAGGGAGAATTTGAAACCCAGTGCCAAAAATTATTCTTTATGTGCCTTAAATGTCCTGATTTATGACACCAGACAGTCATAGACCAGTCTTGCTTCCAGAGGGGACAGATAGGCAGGTGACATGAGGCATGGAAGGATACCAGATTATATGACTGCAAAACAAAAATACAAAGGTCTCTGTTTTTGAAATGTAAACTCCAAGAGAGTGAAGCCCCAGCCTGCTCAGCCTTACTTTATACAGAGAACATTTCTCTGATTCTGGGTAAACATGCTTGCTTACTTCTAATTCATGCCTTCATTATGAAATTCATCTAATTTTGTGGCCAAATGACAATAAAATCATATTATTACAGGACATAGCATGTATCAACAAGCATGCTGCAAAGAAAAAAGCAACATAATATAACTTTTACAAGTAGTCAAGAGAATTAAAAAATTTGTAAATCTTCCCCCCCGAAAAGGAAAATCCTTGGAGCCTACTCTTGAAGCTTTCTGTTCTTTTTCGAGTTGAGTTTATCATTGTGCTTGAGATGATGGTAAAGTACTAAATGCTTCATGAGACATGATGTTTTCCCTTTGTATTATAAACATGGTCCATCTCTAGGAACTAACTGACCTGCTTGAGCCTCAAGGTCTTCATCTTTAGGCTCTTCATTGGGTGGGCTTCTAGCAGCAGTCAACATATAAGGAAGACCTTTTGTGGGCTTCCACAGACAGTCTGGAACAGCTCTAGACTAAGTCAAGGGGGGAATTTAGATATACCATTGAACAATGTGGTCATTGTCTGCTTGAATGTGATGAGGATGACTACATAATTTGACCCAAATACTATACTCATAGCAGAGCCCTTCCTCTAGGAAATTGCCAGCACTTTCAAGGATCACTTCCTACTGGTCTCTTGGTCTCCTTTGCGTTCACCGTCAATCCATTCCATACCCTGCCACACTCTTCTTAAAACTTTTCTATGGACATGATTTTGAAAACCTTTTTACTGACTATAATACAAACCCCTTATGCCTATCATTAAGGGCGCTCCATAAAATGGCTCCAAATTAGTTTCCAACCTTACTTTCCATGATTTTCATAGACAACCCTTCTCTTCCTGCCTTACTGGTCTAGCCCTCCAAGCACCACAACACTGCCTTGAATTGCTTTGCCTCAACTTTTCTCTTTATCATCTAAATCCCAGCCTGCTTTTGATGACCAGCTAAAAGCCCAACATCTTTGTGGGTCCCAGAGACATTATCTTCCTTCATATGCCTACAGTTCATGTCTCTCACTTCTGAATTAATCATATTGCACCTTTTAATTGTTTTTTGTTTTGGGGTTTTTTAAAAAAAATAAATTTATTTTATTTACTTATTTTTTTAAAATTTTTGGCTGTGTTGGGTCTTCGTTGCTGCGCGTGGGCTTTCTCTAGTTGCGGTGAGCAGGGGCTGCTCTTCATTGCGGTGCACAGGCTTCTTACTGCAGTGGCTTCTCTTGTTGTGGAGCACGGGCTCTAGGCGCACGGGCTTCAGTAGTTGTGGCACGTGGGCTCAGTAGTTGTGGCTTGTGGGCTCTAGGGCGCAGGCTCAGTATTTGTGGCACGCGGGCTTTGTTGCTCCACAGCATGTGGGATCTTCCCGGACCAGGGTTCGAACCTGTGTCCCCTGCATTGGCAGGCAGATTTTTAACCACTGCGCCACCAGGAAAGTCCTTGCAGCTTTTAATTGTTAATTATCTGCTTGTATGTTTATAGTCTTTATCCCCTGCATTAGGGCCAATCATAATCCTTTTGAAAACAGGAGTGGAGTCTTATAGTTTTTATAGTTGCCCAAAGTACATAGAACACCACCTTGCACATGTAGGTGGAGAAAACAAACTTAGCTTATGTTGACGTTCTGAGAAAGATCACAGGACGGCACATAGAGAAGTAAAGATTTCTTTGTCATGTTCCTTTTATATTGAATTAGAGGCAGGTAATCAGTTACAGATCAGCTCAGAGGGTTGAATACATGGACTTATCCCCTGTATAGGTCACTTACCTTTGATCATGGTACAAGAATTTTGTTTCTATTACTACCATCCTTCTAAATTATCTGCTGTTATTTTTTTCCCAATAAGACTGGGCCAGATGAAGAAACATCAATGTATACTTATCTCCACCGTCTGAAAACAACTTTCAAGTGTGCATCCTACTGATAAGGTATAAAGAATAACATTCCCATTCATTTGGGAGCTCTGAAGCCCCTTGCCTGGGACTGCTGTCTAGGCTGGCAAAGTGAATTATATATTAGCATTTTAAAAGGCCCACTGTTCTCACCACATCAGCTTAACTAAGACTAGTTATTTAGGAAGATTCTAATTAATTTAATTCTCCACTGGTGGCCATTTCTGACGGGCAGTGACTGTGTCTTTTACCTCTTTGCATCCCTTCCCCAGCACTTAGCTCTGTAGGTTGCTTATAGCAGGGACTTAATAAATATTTGTTGATTGAACAAGTGAATGAGCCTTACTGCAGATGCACAAGTGAATTCCTCAGATACGCCTCACAAAATCAAACTGGTCCTCCCAGCGCCAAGGACGGACAGAAATGCAAGCACCATGGGAAATACTGACACTGGCCTTGCTCAGTAGTTAACAGAACCAGAACCCATTAAGCAAAGCCACTTTGGGTATGCTTCCTAATCAGTTTAATTAGCACTGTTGTCATTTTTTTTCATATGATACCCCCCAACTTTGGCATACATATGGTGACAAAACTGTAAAATGAGATCCTGGAGGTCAGTAGGTAGAGGATATGAGTGAAGATTCCTAAGTCATATCACAGTGGCAGAACCAATTGTATACCCTTGGACAGGTCACTTTAGTCTCTCTAAGCTTCAGTAAAATGGAAATAATGATAGTACCTACCCCACACGATGATAATGAAGAAGAAATAACAACTTGAATGGAAAAGTCTTATTGTTGTACCTAGAACATAGTAAATTCTCAATAAACATCAGCTGATATTATTATTTCTACTTTAACCTATATTTTGCCCTTTACCAAGCTCTGGGCAGTTTGCCAGCTGAGGATGAGAAGAGTTAGGTTTTCAGTCAGAGGTCACATTTTGGACATGGCCTGGCCCTCAATCCCCAGGCAGCAGAAGATGTGTGGTACTTTGAGACCCTTGGTGAGATGCACTAGGCCTGTGGGAGAGGGCTGTCCTCCAGTGCTACCCTCCAGCAGGGAGAGGAGTAGAGAGGGACCTCCAATCCTAAGGTGCACCAAAGTGATAAAATTCACCCTGACCATTGCAAATGCAACCATTTTCAAAATTGGGGCATTTTAAAAACATGATGACAGCTTTAGATTTCAAACAAAAATCACTGCAGCTTTTTTTTCTGTGACATAAACTTGTAAAGGAAATGGGTCTACTAACCTAAAGCAAAGGAAAAGCCACTCTTAAGATGGACCCCAACCCCACTTCCCCCCAGTCATCAAGACTGGTTGTCGGTACCCCCATCCTACGTAGAGTATAGAGCCTTCGGATGGCCTGTACTGTGTGACTGTTCTGTGCTGCTCTTTGATAAGAGGTAGGAAGCAATGTGTGTCTTTCCTTTTTCGGAGAGAGAAATGCGGCTTGAATGGGGTTAAGCACAGAGGGAGGACACCAGGTGGGTGAGCAAGACGAAGATAAAGCCAGGATTACAACCCAGAGTTGCCAGCTCAGAGACCAGCCCCATTCACCAGCCTGGACCAAAACCACCAGGAGTCCATCCCTGGCCCATCAGCCTGTCAGAGGGAAAAGAAAATGTACTCTCAAAGAAGCCAAAAAATAAGAAGGACTCCACAAATAAGGCAAAGTAGCCAAAGTAGCCGCCAGCAAATCCATACAAAGGGGACCCCTTTAAAAGAAAATCTCCCGTGTTCCTGAGTTCTGAACTTTGGGCGAGTTTCCGAAGAGGAGTATTTGCATTTTCGTTTTTCCCCTTAGTGCGGGGAAGCCAGCAACAGGTAAAAAGTCAGGCACTCTGAAATAGGGCATGAGCAACACTTCACAGATCTTAGCACCAAAGGGAGAAAATCTTCATGCACCTCTCCGTAGGTTTGCTTTCTGTGTGTCGGAGAAGAGAGGACAAATCAGCAGGGACAGCAGAAGTTCCCTGTTTGCATTACCGTTTCAGGAAATTCAGGGAACTATCAGCAGGGGGAAAAAATCAGGCAAATTACTTCCTCTCAGACCATCCTCGACAGGGATATTTGATTTGCTGTTGCTCTCTTAGGCTTCCTGCTGTCCTGCTCCTATTTCAGGGATAACTTTGCCTGTGCAGGCTCGAAACAGCTGCTGCACACAGCAACTGCAGCCCTATCGCACCCCGAAACATTCAAAGTCAACCCATGTCCATTCGAAGAAGTAAATGTGAATCAAAGGATGGTTGGCAAGAAGAGAAATGGCGGCAGAAGAGCTGAACAGAGCAGAATTTGTACATCTCTAAACAGAGCCAGGAGCCCCTGACCAAAGGGGAAAATGACTAAGATTTCACCTTGTGCAGAAAAAGACTGTACAGCCTAAATAGCATAGTAAGTGGAATAATCCTCACAACCCAGAGCTGTATACCATTTCAGTCAATCTTCCCTTTAGTTCATTGTTATTTCACCGTCTTTGAACTCAAAATTAAATACCCCTAGTAACAGGATTCAGGTCATGCTATTGGCTATTTGAATTCTCTAACAGGATGTGATGAGGCCTCGAAATGCAAATTAAGTGGGTGTTTCCCTTAAATCCTGCCTAGAGAATGGAACAGATTGTGAGATCTATTTAAGACATTTGAGATGAATTTGGTTTGGTGAGTAGCTCTTTTTTATGCCCTTTTAACTTTAAATGCTGTCTCCCAGCAATTCTTGGTTCCTAAAATTCATTTCTACCATCAGAGGGGTGGATTAAAAGAGGAACCTTTCTAGGTAGTGACCTAAATGTGCCCTGTCATCAGGATGCCACTTAGAAACCCTTGAAATATGGGACACGCTTACATATTCCCCACTAGGACTGGCATCAAAACAAGCTTTTGATTTCATTCTTAAGTTCTTCTGTAATGCACACTTTTCCTGCCATTCCTGCTTCTGAATTTAGTAGGTCACAAGGGAGAGATTTGCCGTTTGAATTCCTTTGCACAGGAGCTGGAGGCTTGGGTTCCAATTCTGGCTCAGCCACTAACTGTGGTTTCAAGCTTGGCGCTCACTTTTTTCAAGCTGTGTGATCTTAGGTCCTTCACTTAATCTTTGGGCCTCTGTTGCCCTGATCTGTAAAATGAATGATTGCTGTGGTTCCCTTCAAGTTTTAGTCTATTCTTGTCCTACCTAATTTCTAGAATCACTAGGAAAATTGATTCTATCATGTCTGTAAAAGTACTCTATAAACCTTAAGTGTTTCCTGGGAGCATTTTTTAAAATATAAAGCAAGGGGAAAGGTAATGGGATTTAACAATAGGTATCTTAATTTACACTAAGATAGGAAGGAAAAGAATTACTGCTTCTGGATTTTGCTGGAATTGAAACGTTCTTTAGCTTAATGTAACCCTGGAAAAGTGCAAACTGAAAAGCGCTGTCTCTGCTAGGAAGTCAGAGAAAAGCGACATAACATTATTGTTTCCCTGTTGATTAAGAACTCAGGATGGATCCTTGAAGAAGGAACGTGTGCTTGCAACACACCTTTTTTCTGAACTTCCAACTGAATTCCATATTGACTTTACAACCAATATGCATATTCCTCAAATCTCTTCCCTCACACTACAGCCAAAAAGGAGCCAAAGCTATATGACATGTAAGAAGAGAAACAGCGCCTGCAAAATACTTCCATTCTGATCCTCTCTACCACTCCTTTCTGGGGACCCTGCTTTATAAAATAAGAATTCTTCATAGGAATAAACATTAACACTGAGAAAAAATATGTTAATAGGAATGATCATCTTCAACATTAACTTCACTGTCTAGCCCTCAAAAAAAGAAAATTATGTCAGCACACACAAAACTTGAAAGATATTTCTTACCACTCGATAGGTTTGGCTCTAATACAAATACTCTGGAAAACTCCAAGCAAAAATGCCTAGGAAACATTCTACCGAGGTTTGGGGCGCTCAGTTAGACCTCAGTAAGATCCAAGTTTTCTCTCCTTCCCTAAGATTTTTCTTTACCACCAGTTTTGATACAATCATTTATTTCTCCAGCACCACCAGTATTCAAAAGGCCAGGTGCTGGGTGCTGTAGGAGCTACTGAGTCTCTGCCATCATGGACCCAGACACAGCTAACAGATCTTTTTGTTTAGTGTGACAATCTGGACAGACCACAAAATTGATGTTCATAGACCAGCCTTGGGAGGGTAAGAACAATGTCCCATATTTGGTCCCTACCCTCCCAAGAACCCGGAACTCTGTCCTCTAATCCGTGCTCGGTGCATGCTGGGCAGCCAATTAATCTCTCTGCAATTTGAAGTTTCACTCTCGGGAGAGGGCACAGTGAGGATCCCAATCAGATTTGTCAGTCCCTCCTGCTGCTTCCACCATTCACGGAGAAACATGACCTTGACATATCACACGGGGAGATGTCTTCCCAAATCATCAATCTTGCGTGGGTTTTCAAAAGTTCTAGCCCTCACATAACACCATCATTTCATAATGAATTTTTATTTTCTTTCAACTAAAAAGGATATGGGGGAAGCTATGTGGGGTTTGGGGGTTTTTCGTTTGTTTGTTTTAATGAAGGATCTTTCTTCTCCAAAAGGGGGAAGAAGAAAAAGATATCCTTTACCCACTCCCCCTCTCCTCGCCCCCAACCCTCCCCCTGCCAAGCCCACTTCTAGAGATATCCATTTATTTACAAACTGACTCCAAGAAGAAATAAGAGGTGGAGGTGGAAACACAAACCAGAAATGAAACTGTAGTGAACACCAGGGCTGAAGGTGTCCCCAAATCCAGGATTGTTTGTTCTGTTTCAGTCGGGTCTCCCTTTTGAAGCAGAGTCACTCTTTCTAGGTAATGGCAAGGAGCTTAGCATGTTCAGTGAGGATGCTGTCACAGAATCCCTAATAGTCGTAGGTTTCAGTAACACAGAGGCAGAGCATGGGACAGGGAATTTTCCTTTAAGAAATAACACTTGTCTGGAGGTCCCATCTCACCTAGATGAGAGGAACTCTCAAAAACTCATCCAGGCCATCTAGTTAATTGGGGTTATTTATTTGTCATGGAAAAGCCACTGGGGAAAGGAAATGATGGCAAGAAGGGCTGCTTGCTCCAAACTCCCTCTGGCAGTGTGCACAGCTGTTGGTAGGAAGAGACACTTTTGTGTGCCTTACCAGTGGACATCCTTGATCTCTGTGTGTGAGCCATACATGTGTGTGTTTGTGAACATTTATGGCTTGTGTGCTAACACGGGGAGAGACAATCCCCTTGACCAGTCACAGAGTTCAGCGGAATTAACTGGATGAGACATCAGAACATCTGGCTTCTCTGCTCTCCTTCTCATTGACGTGGTCCTGGGCAAGCCGTTAACTTTGGTGAGCCTCAGTCTCCCCATCCACAAAGTGGAAGTCGTGAGATCTGTCCCAACGAGGATCAGATGAAATAATGCACATGAAAGCACTGTATAACCTATAAGGCAGCACACATCTGTGAGGAGTCATTATGTATGATGAATAAGCAGGAAAGAATCCAGATGCCAATTATTTTTCTGTCTTCTCACTAGGCTAGGTAATCTAGCCAGAGGGTGAGTGGGTAAGATTTTCCCCACTTACGTTCACAGCCAATATGTAAATCTATAATACACAGGTGTCTGAGTTCTATTATTTATAAACCTATTTTAATATGCTATATTGTTTCTAGTTCTCTTCTGGATCTCCAGGCAATAGAAGACACCAAACTTAGAAAAGTTATTTGCAAATTAACTGGGCCAGAAGGAATTTTTATCACTCATTTGTAGACCTAACTTATTTGTGTCACTAATTTCTAAGGAATGGGGCACTATTACGATTACAATAGCGTGTTCTGATGTGGACCTCTTTCCTCCTATCATTTTTTTCCCCTTATAAACCTGCCCCAAATTTCCTGATGTGAGTAATAAAGAAGTTTTATGTTTGTGTGTTTGTCTGCATTAAGATATATTTGCTGAAGTTTTGGGAACCTAAAATTAGAATATTTAATAAACAACTACTGATATTCATCACCTTCTTTGGGATTTACCACTAACCCAGTGACATTAGCTTTCTTGAGCTAAATTAAAAGACAAATTCAAATCCTGCATGGTAGCCACCAAAAGCATATATTTGAAAAACAGAATTCAGCATGCCATATTATGCATTATTTAATGGTATGCAAATTATGTCAGTTAGGAAAACCACACTTTAGCGTTAATAAACAGCAACACTACTACTACATTAATTATGATATTGCTATGATTTATTCCCAAGTTTTGCATTTTGATTCTCCTTGAAAATTTATGCCATCTGATAAGCGGTAACCTATTTCCCCTCCTACACCTCCTACCCATTCCTCAAATCTGTTCCTCCTTCCCACCCGATGGGTGTCTGCAAAAACGGGTACAGAAATACAGTCTTAAGCAGCTGCACTGCATTGTCTTATAAGCATTAATAATTAAAGAACAAGCAAACACCACCTAAAGCTCCAACATTTATTGTGTCAATGTTAAGCACACTTTTTAAAAGACAACATAGAATGTATAGAAACAAGGGGTCTGGGGGACTCATGCTCATTTCCACAATACGGGGAATTAGGTTGGCTGGTCTCAGAAGGGCCAGGACGGCACTCAGGACAGCGATGGTCCATGGGCCCTCAATATGGGACTGATTCACTGTTCCAATGTGGGTCTGTTTTTTTGTTTTTACTTTTTATTAAAAAATATAAATAAAATGGCACTGCAGGCCCGGGCAGGAAGGACGCTGCAGGACTCTGTCTTCGCACAACGGCTTCTTGGAGGCTACTGTCAGAAAACATCACAAACTAGCAGGATGACAGACCACGCAGATGTCGGCTGGGCGGCACGCGTCCACCCCGCCCCTGGGGGTTCAAATTTTCTCAGAACTTAAGGGCTCTCGAGCTTCCATCCGAAAACTGCCACACATCTTGAGCTCTCTGGGCACTACGCCGAACGGGGGTGTGTGAAGAACCTAGAAAGAGGTTGGAGACAGAGGAGGGGGAAAAAAAAAAGTACAGGTGTGACTTGGCCCAGTCATTTTCTGTTCTCTAACTAGCTTTTTAAAATTATAACTTAAATCAAGCACAGATTGAGCCACCGGCATCTTAAACATGATTTCAAACTCAATCTCCCCCACCTCCCCCAAATCTCTGACCTCTGAGCGCCTTCCCCATGCCTCCCTCCCCGCCTTCCCCCAAAGGACCCAGACCCCCTCCCCGATCATAGGACAGTCCTAATAAGCTGGGGACACACCTGGAAGGAAACACTTTCCCTTATGACTGAGAAAACTGAGTAGGAAACAGTCCTTTGGTTGAGGAGAACAGGGGAAGGAGGAGGGAGGGGGACATTTCCTTAAAATAATAATAAAATTATAAAGAAACAAAAAAATCAAAATTGATGTAAAAGCAGCACAACGAAAACATGAAATGTCATCAAGTTCAACGTCAAAGCAGCCAACGATTTACAAGAGGCGAACAAATCTCTGAAGAGGAAACCAGAACTCAAAATAGTTGCTCCCAAATGGCACCAAAAACTGCCTGTAGTTTCTTTCAAACATGCAGTTTTCTTTTCTTTTTTTTCTTTTTTGTAAGGGGACAAGGCAGTGGTGAAGGGAAGAAGGGAGTGGTTATTTTCCTCCAGGGTTCCTCCCTTGCTTTGTACATTGACTCGAAGCAGCAGAACTGGGAGTCCGGATGTGCCGAGGAAGAGGGCTACGACTGTGGCATTCCAGGCCTCGTTGCCATGGCGACCCGAAGCAGGGGCCTGGGGCCTCCTCTCCCCTGACTTGGCGCCGCAGGAGGCCCAGGGTCTGGAGCTCAGCTGCTTTCTCGAATCCCCCCCCTGAGCAGTGGAGACCTGGGCTGAGGGGCCTGCTGTGTCCAGGTGGGCTCCTGGGAATTCCATTCCCAGCCCAACCCTAAGTCACTGTCGTTGAGGCCCCTTTCGCTGATACCCCCATCAAACCCCTTTGTCAGACCTGCTACCAATATTTAAAATCCTAACAGACAAAGTATAGCTAGCATGGGCATGTACCACATCCACTGTTATTTAAAAGCACAGCCCCCCTATGGGTTTGGGGGTCCTGCTTTAAAGGATAGACTTTGGGGAAATGGCTTAATTTGCCTTTTCTGCCATCATAAAGACCTGATAAATGCTCCCTTTATCACTTTACAGAAAGGGAAAACAGTATTTGGATCAACCATTGAGTTGCCTTCAGCCAAGTTTAGGTCGTTGAGTACAATGGACCTACGTGAACTGTATTGGTCTCCTTTCCCATGTGAAAGGGAGGAATTGATCGCATCCCATGATCATGAATGACACTGGGAAATAGAGAGAGAGAGAGAAATAGGCCCATCCCCTTAAAGGCTGATTCACTGGCCATGTGTTTTACTAAATGAAACAGCGGGCTAATGGGATAACAAGATGACAGCAAGCAAAAGAACAGACCCACCAACCCATGTCTACAATTTGTAGCTAAAGCAACCTTGGAATAAATGTACATAATCCCAGCTCCATCTATGTGTTCTGATGTCCATGTCTCTAAAAACGGGTTCATTTATTCTTAATTGGGAAAGCTGCAGGGCCTTAGGAGACACTTAGGAAAATTTGCTAAGTGGCGAATGCCTTTTAAAAGTTAACAGTCTTTTAAAAAACATTTTTCCAAGCAGGTTTAAAGAACACTGCCAATCCTATCCTCATACCAGCAAAAGTCCCACAATTTTTTTTTTTTTTAAATGGGAAGTAGTCTGAAAAAAAGAGCATAGGATGTGTACATTCTTGAACACACCAGGCCCAGGGACAATGGAGTAACAGAATCATAATGAAGAACACACAACTACAACACAGTCATAAGAAATCATGTTTGTGTGTATGGAGCAGGGGAGGGGTTTAAAAAACCAGAACACTGTTATTTCCTCCCTCACTCTCTGAGAGTAAAGTGTTTGAAGCAGGACAGAATGGGGCCTGAGGCTTCTCAACTCCTTTCCAGGAAGGCCTGAAATATCCCAGTACCTTTTAACAAACTTTTAGTGTCTGTGAATAAACCAGCTCATTTCCTTATTTCTCCAAATGAAATGATATCTAGCCCCCACCGCCACTTCCTTTCAAGTCCTCACTTCAAGCATTATGAATATATACAGTATGAACTTATTGCATATACACAAATGGTATTTAAATAAACAGTTCTATCACAGAATGCCCTGGGAAAAACTCAGCTACTTCACACTTCCTGCCATTGCTGGTACAAACGAAGACCCAAGCGTTCACCTCTCTTTTTAGCAACCTTTAAAATATGTTCGTCTCACTCTTTTTGTAGGTTCTAAGCAGAGAGGGGAGAGTTACTGGTTTCAGGATGAAGGTAGTACATGTACTGGAGAGTGTCTGGGTTAAAATCTGTGAGAAATAGTATTTAGTGTATTCCTGTTTATTAAATTGTTCTCAAAATGAAGATAGAAAGGAACATTTTAAGCTTTAGGAGTTCAAGTATGTAGAGAACATTGCATTCAACACGTCAGGGGTGTCACATAAACTTAAGTTGAGAATTTTGAAATGTGTTCATGTCCTTAGTAGTTCCTCGTTTTAAAGCTTTATCATGAATTCATCCTACTGCTGGAAATGTTTTTTGTTATTTTATATTAAGATTTTTAGGTTTAGGGTTCCAGATACAAGATGTCATTTTATAAGTTATATTCTTGTTGCCTAGGTTTTCAGGCTTCTATTGTTCATGCAGCTTCAGAAATAATATTTTATAAAAGGACTTCTATAAGTCGGGAGACTGAGAACCCTGAAGAACCTGTCTCGCGATAAATTTATTTAACTTTGGGACCATGTAAATCAAACATAATCTGTGATTTATCACCAGATGTTTGCACCCTCCCCATTCCCCATTTAAGAAATTTGAGCATACAAGCACACAGTATCCACCATTAATTCTGTCTGTCAGGATGCAAAACCTAATTACACTAAGAGCATCATATACTGAGAAATTTAAATGAATACTGTACATAAAACCTGCACAGCTGTACTCATAGCTCCTAATAAAAGAGTAATAGGAACACACAGCGGTTTTATGGACATTTAATATGGTGGAGCAGAAGTCACCATGTCTGAAACTGGCAGGGCACTTGAAGAATATTTCTATCTGTCTTGAACAGCATTCTGGATTCACTTGTGAAGTTAAACTCATCTAGAACACATACATCACCCCTCACTTCACTGCCAGTTATCAAGTTCTGCAAGTACCCCCCTCATTCCATCCCAGCTCCTGTACCCTTAATGCTCTCCCAGATCATCTCTTACCGGATTCCTCTCTGCCTCCACTCTCTGCTTCCCACCCAAACAGACTTTAAAAAAATACACTTACTTTCTCTATATTTTAGAAAGATAAAACAATCCTTGCCTCAGATAAAAGGCATTCTGTGAAAAGGCCACCTCACAAGGCACCAGGGCATAAGAACTGAGCAACAGAAATGCTACCACAAGACAACAGGACGGTTTTTGTTTTGGTTTTTACAAAAAGAAGAACAAGGTCGTATCCATTCATCTACACTGGGAACAGGGAGACAGTGTCACAGAGGTTATGTGTTTTAATAAAGCAAATAGATGCCGCAACATGCAGTATTTGTAAAACTGACAACACAGATTTCTAAGGAGGGGTTTTTAAAACAGACCTAACTTGCTTTTCAAAGACGTTGCTTCATTTTATAAATCTGTTGGTAGGCCAAAAGATAATTGAAGGGTATTCCCACCCTCATCTGCTATCAACCAGGAAGACCCTATAAAAACAGCTACAACATCTGTCCCAACTAGGGTCCCTAGGATCTCAGAATCACAAAGCAAACCACCATATATCTCAGGAAATTAGTGGCTGATTCCACAGATTTGGCCAAAGCTGGCTAAACTCCTAGCTACTGCTTTCTTTCTTTATTTTTTGCCCCCCCCACCCCCTCTCTCTTTTACCTGATGCTTTCGTTTCTGGATTTTTAGATTTGAGGGGTGGGATTATTTTTGGTATGAGGAAAGACTCTTATGTGGAAACAAAAGAGCTGATTAAAAAAAAACAGAACAACCTTTTTACATTATGTTCTAAGATAGGGCATGATGGGAGAATAGAAAAGAACTTTTAGACAACAAGAACACAAAAAAATCCAAAGGGAATAAAGGTTTAAGATGCTATTATCAGTAAGTTTTTCATTTATATCTGAATGGATTACTGCTAAGAGATGGAGGGGAAGTTTTTAACATCAGACTGAAAACACTTTCCATTTCTCGAAAATTATTCTAGAATTATAAAGTCTAAACTATTTCCATGGCTTGAGATATGTCTATTTTAATATAGTAAGTATTTTATGTTCCTTTAGGGTATAATACACGCATCAAAATGCCCATAGAAATAATCTTGAAAAAGACTGACTGGCCTTCTCTTAAAACCTGTTATTTTCTTGAAAGTAATTTACAGAGTGTGTCAAATGAGGACACAAGAAGCTTACATTGTGTACTTTAATTTTTTTATTTTTTTCAATAAAGGGACAAAATGGGTGTATGAACAGGTTAATGCAGACAACTGCCAAAAAAACACAGACAGTGGTTTTTCCAATAGAACTTAACAAAGACCAGAAACAAATACAATAAAAAGCCAGGTTGTAATGACCTTTGGTCATCCAAATAAAAAAAAAATAAAAACAAAGAAAAATAAAAGATCAAATTAAGTGCCTCTGTTTTGAACAGGGCACATAAGCAATAATAAATAGTGACTCCCATAGTAAAAGATAAAATTTCAAGTTACGACAAACAGCTTTCATTACAGGAATAGAAAAGGCCAATAACAAAATATTCTGCATTGCCATTTACAAAAAAGTATTGACTAAAGCGGGCTTTCTCTTTAATATGCTTTGCATATGAAATTCTTTCCAATCTAAATATAAAGCACCATTTAGTTTTTGGCAATGAAAAAAACTGCAAAACATTGTTTTTTTTTTTTTTTCCTTTTTTTTTTTTCTTTCTTTCTTTTACTGCATATGAAGGTAAGATGCTGGAATGTAGGGTGATAGAAGGAAAGGGACAAAAAGCACACTACATAACAAACCAACGTTATTAGCTTGCAGTACTGCATACAGCATGGCAGCAGGAAAAAGGAACAAAAAAGGATATGTACAACCCCTATGACAGCCATCCGTGTGACATTCTAGCAGGCTCCCCCAAACCGCCATTATATGGCTTCTCATCTGTACAATGTCACACTTTTTTGTTTCTCTTTTTTTTTTTTTGAAGCATACAAATAATTTGCACTATATTATCCTGCCAAATTAAAAAAATATACTGTGGCAGCCTGTCTTTTTTTTTTTCCACTACCAAAAAAGGTACATTGATACCTTTTAAGAGAACAAGCAACAGTTAAAAATACAAGCTTCAATATAAATACTATAGTGCCTAACACTAGATGAACATTTAATTCAAATACCATTCTAGAAATACAGAAAAAAGACCATAAATGTGTTTTAGCATAGGAATCAACATGAGTGTGCATTTTCCTATATTTAAGTACTATATAATCTTAAACCTTTCCCCAATGTATGTTTTTTTTTTTTTTACAACCTGAAGAGCGGTGTGTATCCAAGGCATAGAATTTCCACTACCATTTTTAAATGGATAACAAGTCTTGTAACACCACCAAGACAATGGAACCCTAAAATGCAGTTCCCCCCTAAACATAATGAAGTGTTTTTTTAAAAAATTCTTTTTTTCTTAACATTTATATTTAAAAAAGTTTTGTACAAAAAAATCCTTGCACTGTAGAAGCGAAAGCAATCATTCATTTCTATGTTAAGTGTATTCTGTTTTCCATTCACAGCGCTTGCAATGTTGAGTCCGAGTAAGTAAGCTCATTAGTCAAGTAAATGGCGGGCAAAGTTTTTTTTAGTTTTTTTTTTTTAAATGCTCATCAATGAGATTGTGTTCAAATTATTTTTTTCAGCATTCTTGCAACTTTTCCCTTAAGTATAGACCTGTAAACTGGGAAAATTGTACAGTGCACTTAATTGTCCTATCTGAGCAGGTTTACTTTATACTCAACCTCTGTATCTCTGATTAGAGAAAAGATACAGATATTACAGGCAGAGTCAAGTGCTATTTGAACACCAACTGGGGCAGATGCTAGCTTAATAAAAAAGAAAAAATTAAAAAAATAAAATAAAAACAATGAATCCTCTTTCATGTTAACACAAATAGCACACAGTGTATGGAAAAGAAATGAAGTACAAATTTTAGGGAGCACAGACATATATACTGCTACTCTTAAAATTCTTTCTCTTCTTTTTTAAGAATGTCACATTTAAACGCAAGTCTTAAGAATTCATAGTTAATCATCATTGTATCAATATTAGCTTATACACCTGTTCTAGTTTAAAATGGCAAATAGTACCACATTGTGCTAATAAATCACATATTTTTTTCCTCTGTTACCCTCTGTCAAACCTTATTGTCAGTCTCTTCTTTTTAACATGCTATTCAAGGTCTTAAAGTTTATCGTTTGATTGTCCATTTGACAACCAAGTAGATCTGGATCTATTTCTTCTGGTGCCAGAATTTTTTTCAAAAGACATTATTTAAAACAAGTTATCTTCATAAAATGAATTCCTTACTAATGTATTTAATCGTGTTCCAGAGCTTTTGCACGTTGCACATTCAATTTAATCATCATTTAAAAAAAATAAAACTTTGGGCAAAAGAGCCCATTTCTTTTAAGCTCTCACCAGGAGCAAAATAGCTTTTATACTGGTATAATCAGTTTTGCTTACAAGATTAAACGAAAGGGAAAATGATGATTAACTAGGACATAATGGGTCATATTTTTAGGTAGCCATTGTTGTGAGAAATACAATATAGAATTATACTCTAGGTCCTAAGGTTTATTACCTCACCCAATGCTGAATTAAGCTACAAGTTTATAACAAGTAGAAAGAACCATCAATGTGGTTTTAATAGATCCAAGGCACTCATATTTTAAAACCAAATGATAGAATAAACTTGTTTTATTTTTCTGTTAATTTGTCAATTCAAGGCCTTTCCTTCATCTCCAATTGATATATTTAACCCTTTAGAGACAGACATTTAGCTTGTAGAGATTTGCTTTCAGTGCCATCTATTCTGTCTATAGAGGGTTAATCCAAAGACTGTTTTCCCTCCTCACGTTATAAAAGAAAACTGTACATGATATGTATTACAGAATGTATGCAGCATGGTCTTTTTCTCTCTCTCTCTCTTTTTCTCTCAGAACGGAACTGGAAACAGCAACATGTTTTCTCAGCAACGAATCGGGGACAATTTAAAATAGCCATAACATACCATACATGCTGTCTAAGTTTAAAAAAAAAACAAAAAACATACACAACATGTAAATTATTGCACAAGAGAAAGGCTCAAAGTTTGCGTAAAATGCAATAGTATTGCCCCATACAGATCATGCATTCAAACGGTGAGAACATAAAGGAAAAAAAGAAAAAGAAAAAGAAAAAAAACAAAACAAAACAGGTGTGCTGGTGACAAGCACTCTCATATTCTTAGCTTCCGTTACTTCTGTTTGTTTGTTTGTATGTTTAAATCACATGGGACTAGAAAAAAATCCTACAGGGTGTGGGGCTGGAGGGCGATGGGGAAAGGGGAGGGTGATGAAAAAAGGATGTGGCAGGTGGGAGTGAGGGAGGGGTATTAATATACCTCTATTCAGTTTTTATATCATTATTCAACACTCGATCACTGTGCCATTTTTTCATGTGTTTCTCCAGGGTACTGTACACGCTAAAAGGCATCTTACAAATTTCACATTTGTAAACGTCCTTCCCCACCTGGCCATGCGTTTTCATGTGCCTGGTGAGCTTGCTACTCTGGGCACAGGCATAGTTGCACAGCTCGCATTTATAAGGCCTTTCGCCCGTGTGGCTTCTCCTGTGGACAGTGAGATTGCTACAGTTCTTGAAGACTTTCCCACAGTACTCACAAGTGTCGCTGCGTCTGCCCTCTTTTGAGCTGGGCCTGCCCGGGCCCGGACCACTAATATGGGGCGTGCTCCCTCCACTTCCTGTGCCGCTGCGCCCCGAGATCCCTCCGTCCAGCTCCCCGGGCGGCGTGGAGAAGCGCAAGCTTCCGTTCTCCGAGGAGTGCTCCGACGAGGAGGCGAAAGGCGATTGTCTGGAGTCTCCGAAGCTAAGGAAGGGATCTTTGAGCTGCCTGGAGGCCGCGTAGCCGGCGAGCCACTGCGAGTACACATTCTCCGTGTTGGGCATCGCGGCCGGGGGCAGGTCGAACTCCTTCTCGAGCTTGATGCGCTTGGAGAAGGGGCTCAGCGAGCTGGGGCTGCCCAGCAGCAGCTTTTTGGACAGGCCCCCCGAGGCCGACTCGCCCGGGGAGCAGCCGCGGCCGTTAACAGTGCCATCGTCTATGCGGTCCGACTCGCCGGCCACCGAGTCTTCGTCGCATGTGTCCCTGTGGCCCTCGGCCTCGGCCAGGTGGCCGCGCTTATGCTTCTCGCCCAGGACCTGGTGGAAGGCCTCGCTGAAGTGCTGCATGGAGCTGAGCACCATGCCCTGCATGACGTCGGGCAGGGCACGGCCCTCGTCGCCCACGCCCACCACCGCGCCCCGCGAGCTGTTCTCGTGGTGGCGCGCCGCCTCCAGGCTCAGCCCGAAGCCGTAGTCCACCCTCTCGCTCTCCGTCAGCTCCTCCTCCTCCTCTTCCTCCTCTTCTTCCTCTTCCTCGTCGTCCTCCTCTTCCTCCTCGTCCCCATTCTCCGGGATCAAGTTGGGGTCGTTCTCGCTCTTGAACTTGGCCACCACGGACTTGAGCGCGCTGCTGGCGCTGCCCACCAGGTCGCTGGTGCCGGGTTCCGGGGAGCTGGCGGTGGAGAGGCCGTCGTCGGACTTGACCGTCATGGGGGACGACTTGTGCATGTGCGTCTTCATGTGGCGCTTCAGCTTGCTGGCCTGTGTGCACGCGTGGTCGCACAGGTTGCACTTGTAGGGCTTCTCGCCCGTGTGGCTGCGCCGATGCACCACCAGGTTGCTCTGAAATTTGAACGTCTTGCCGCAGAACTCACATGACTTGGACTTGACCGGGGGCTGGGAGGGAGGAGGGGCGGATTGCAGAGGAGGGAGTGGGGGCGTCGCCAGGAAGGGCGGCTTGCTACCTGGCTGGAATGGTTGCAGTAACCTTTGCATAGGGCTGGGCCGGCCTGGGGACAGCGGTGGGCTAGACGTGTTCCCTGCCAGCTCTCTAAGTCTCCTAGAGAAATCCATGGCGGGAGGCTCCATAGCCATTGGATTCAACCGCAGCACCCTGTCAAAGGCACTCGGGTGATGGGTGGCCAGGGCCATCTCTTCCGCCCCCAGGCGCTCTATGCGGTGGGGGTCCAAGTGATGTCTCGGTGGTGGACTAAACAGGGGGGGAGTGGGTGGAAAGCGCCCTTCTGCCAGGCCGGAAGCCTCTCTGGATACTGATCCTGGTATTCTTAGCAGGTTAAAGGGGTTATTGTCTGCAATATGAATCCCATGGAGAGGTGGCTGGGAAGGACATTCTGCACCTAGTCCTGAAGGGATACCAACCCGCGGGGTCAGGGGACTTCCGTGTTCGCTTTCTAAGTAGATTCTTAATCCATGAGTGTTCTGTGCGTGTTGCAAGAGAAACCATGCACTGGTGAATGGCTGTTTGCAAGTTGTACATGTGTAGCTGCTGGGCTCATCTTTACCTGCAAAATAATACAACACCGACATCAATGTTTAATCACCAAGGAGGGCATCAGCAATTGCTTATTTATGTTCCACCTCCAGCCTTCCCTGCCCCCAGCCCTCAACCCCACGGCCTAAGCCCTCACTGACCTTATCCCCTGTGCCTAGATGGTGCTGGCACATCTGGAGGTTGATGCCCAATAAATATTTGTCAAATCAGTCTTCCTGCCATTTGACTCAGTTCTAAGAATTTTAAATCCAGTCTTCAAAGCAGAAAGATCTAGACCGATTCAAGCTTGAGGATGAGGATCCCTACATTCTAGAGAAATTCAGCAAACGTCTTTTGAACTTTCCAGTCTTTCACCAGCTGTGTTTTGGGGCAAGCCATTTCATCTCTGTGCCTCTGTTTTCCTCGCCCGTTAAGTGAGGGATTTGGACAGCCTGGCCTAAGGGAAACTCCTGCTTCCTAAATCCCCCTGGGTGGCAGGTGAACTTTCTAAATAGGCAATCATTTCATGGAGATATGAAAAAAGAGAAGGTCAACTCATTACAATTCTCTATGGCCCTAGAGATGCTTTTAATCTTAGCCTGAAACACACTAATTGTTGATATTGTTAAAAATGAGAAGGTACTCATGAAATAACTACGTGGAAGAGAGACTACCAACATCCTCACAATCCCAGCCTGTGTGAGGGTCAGTTAGTCCCAATTCTGGTTCCACAACACCCCACGGGGATTCCCATTTTTATCTCAAGGGCTGTTACAAAAAAATCTCAATAGAGAAATTTAATTCAGATTTAACCAACAGGCCGTATCAAATCTTTAGGAGTTGTCGCCCCAGTCGAACAAATGCGAGCCTAGAGAAGTTAGGTGGAGTGTCTAGTGCCAACTTAAGCAGACACAGCATCCTAGTTTAAGAACAGTTAAAGCAGCCAGCACCATGAAGGGCAGCAGGCTGAGAAATGCTACACTAGCCCCCTCCTCATTATTTTGAGAGGCTAACAACGTGAACCAAATTATACAACATCCTGCGCCCTCAGCTGAGCCTCAGCTCCAGTTGAGAAAGAAACAGAAAGATACAGTTCAGCTAGTCAACTCTTTGGCCAGTAGCCAAGCCGTCTGGAGAGGGGCCCTGCTTAAGTCACATTATTTCTCTCTCGCTGAAAAGAACCCGAGAGTGGGAAATGCCGCTGTGGCAAAGAGGGGCCAGCTTGACTTCCCAATCATTCCTTTTCGGTGATAGCTAAACTAAAAAACACATATAACAAGGGAGTAACTAACAGTTTACCAGTCAACTCAGCATTAAAAAGGGCTCAGATGCTGGTGGCCAAAGGACTAGGATGAGAAAAATCAGTAACTTCCCAGGAATTCCAAAAAAAGACACTGTATAAAACACAAATGAGAAATACACTTTAGTTCCCCTTTTTAAGAGGAGTTCCTTAAGGCCACAGATAGTATTTGTCAGTAAATTTTGAGAAAGGAAAAAATTCACCATGGAGTTAAAGAGTGGGAATGAGGAATTAATCAATTATGATACCTCCATTTAGCAAGTCAGAAAAGCTGGCAGCGTCTTCTCAGGGGCCCCAAACACTCATATTCCAAAACAAGCCAGCCTCACTCAAGCACTTGTCGGAATAATGGACTCCCTGCCCTGACCTTGTAATTTACTTTACAATGCATTTATAATCTCACTCAATATATCCCACTCCTGGGTAAATCTCTTTAACAAGATTAGATGATAAGATACCAAAATTAGGTTTCAAACATTTGCTAATGTGGAGGGGGGAAAAAAAAGGCAGAAAGATTTTGAAAGAAAACGCTGACATTAGTATCACATTATCTGCCTATTTTTGTTTGCCTCCTCTCTTCAAAGGGAAATAAAAAGCATCATTGAGAGTATTTTCATAAATTTTTTGTTGTTGTTGAACAATGACTTGGGTCCTAAATAGGCAGGAAAAAAACTATCTGGTTCCAACTACCGTGACCCTCTGTGGCTTTCTCCTTTGCCTCTCTAGGACTCTGTGTTATTATCATACATTTAGCCTGACAATCTGAATTGGGTAAGTAAAAAGGAGATTTGTCAGCTGAAGCAAGTTGTTAACACTTTCATCACTACAAATGCCTTTAAATCATATTTTACCTTATAATATTCTATTGAAACCCAGGACTGGACCCATAATTAGCGACGCTGGTTTTGCATGCACCATGAATGCAGCCATTGATAAATGCCGAAATCTATATAGCACTACATCAAGGATCTCGTCTGGATCCTTTTAAAAAGGCTTAAATGAGAAAAGTCCATTTTATTTTTCTGCACTGAGCTTCCTAAAATTTTGTTTTCAAAGCCAGTTACGTGATCATGCTACAATATGTTAACACTGTGCTGTTACCCTCCCCCCTCTCTCATACATCAGGTCAGAGAAAATGGCATTTTATCTTATAATGAGCATACAACATACAGTTTTCACTACCCCATTTTAGTATTCCCATCAACTAGATATTCTAGATCATGAGGGCAGCTAGTGTAATCATAATGTCAATGAGAAGGGCTGTTACGATTGAGACTAAAGATTACATGGAAAGAGCTGCTTTGAAACTGGTAATTATTACCAGTCCACTAATAGCAAATGATGCATTACAGTTTCACCATATAATCTGTATTTCACTCAGCTCATGCCAGCGCACCATATTATATTACAGTGCTCACAGATTCTAAATTCCTAAACTGCAGTCATCAATAAATGTGTTACTTGCCGTAATTTGTGAAATTACTTTGTTCATAACATCTTTGATGGTTTAGAAAGACCAGAATTGATTTCCTGTGTGGCAAAATTAGGGCTACATTGATTTATTGACGTGTAAAATATAATAATATTCTTCATTTACTCTGATGAAAATCAGCTTCTCAATTTGAGAGCCTCATTGGGCATTCACTGGGATTGTTTTGATTTAGAGCAATAAATGGAGACCTGGCCCCGAGCATGGGAACTTGAGGCATCAAAACGGTTAAAATCAGCTATTAGCTCACCTACAGCTTTTACTTTATTTCATTTTATTGTATGGAGAGGAATAACCCCATTCCTAGTTTGTCACCAAGGCTCAAAAGTCATGATTTAGAAGAGTGACGTCTTACGAGGGACCCCTGGCTCTACTATTTACTAGCTGGTAGCTCCGGGACAGTCATTTAATTTCTCCAAGTCTTAGGTTTCCTATCTGGAAAATGAGCGTAAAAAACAGTACCTTAAAGAATTGTGAGGCTCAAATGACAAACGTATATAAAAGCTCTCTGTAATCTATCAGGTCTAACACGAATGTGAGTTTTCATTATTACCAGGTTTGATTAGTTACCACGAATGATGACTAACCACACGTTACACACCCACAAGGGCTTCTGGAGGAAAGACTGGAATCCAGAATCCGGGCTTTCCCAGGCCTAGAGGAGGCCCCGGTTAGGAGAAAGCAAGAGGGGGTGATTTTAAGGCCCTTGCCCATGGTCCACCCAGCAGGGAGGCCACAAGGTTAGTGCTAAATGCTCTGAAAGCCAAGGACAGCTGGTTAAGGCAGCTGAGTGGGGTGCGGGTCAGTTTTGCTTCAGAACTTTCTGGATCCCTACAACCCATTTCCACATACCTTGTTCTGGTCACTCCTAAACTGGTCCTGCCAGCATGGACACCAGCAAACTAGGCTCCCTCCCATTGCCGGAAGCAGGGAGAAGACAGGGGCTCCTTATCAGGCCACTGGTTTCCCACCCCGTAGATCAAACTCCCTGCCCTCAGGAGGATCCAGCGGAAGAGAGAGAACTCACTCCCTTCCTACCCCTTCCCTCCAAGGGTGGCTCTGTTCCCACAGCCAAGTAAGGGCCCCAGGCACCCCCAGTAAAACGAGGCGAGTTCTCCCCACCCAGTCAGCATGTAGGGACTTGAAACCATGAGTCCAAACCCCTAAACTCTGTACAATCGGTGACCTAACCCAGGCTTCTGCCCAGCTAGGCTTGTGGGTGCGGGGGGGGGGGGGGGGGGGCAGTGCGTGGCGGGGAGGTGCCTTTAACCCCTGCACCACCCAGCCCTCAGGACCTGAGGGCTTGTGAAATTCATACAATAACTCTTTGTTACCTAGGATTACCTAGGAGTTAATTAAAATAAACAACTAGCTTGGAGTCTGATCTCAGGGTGCAGGCCCTGCCCTGCAGACACCATTCACAAGAAGGTTGGGTCTAGTTGACCTCCCATCTGAAAACCAGTCACCTTTAAGGCCCCAACTCCTGCATCTTGCTCTCTGTTATTCCCTCTCCACGACACATCATTCCCTTTCTTTTTTTCTTTCCACAAAAGGTTATTTTTTTCATTTACTTTAAAAATAAAAATATTTTCCTTAAATACAAATTAGATGCCACACTTCTTTTCTTCTTGAACCTGCTTTTTTGTGTTTGGGGTGGAATCAATCCCCCAGCCCCCTCCCCCTCCCCCCCCATCTGACTTTTTAGCCATGCATGACTCATACCATTTATTCCTACAGAGAGAAGCAAACTGTATTACCTTCTAAAACAACATCTTTCAAAAACATTTTTTTCCCAAAAACATTTCTGTAAACATACAAATCTAAATTTCATAAGAAGGTCCCCACTATAAAAGTTGGCTTAAACAAGTAACTGGATGGTGGTAGTCGTAGTGATGGCAGGGGTGGGGGGATGGTATCTTTGAATTTTAGCAACAATGCTATGCATTTTTCTCTAAATCTAGGAGAAAAACAAATAGAAATTATATATGTATGCACATATATAATGTACGATGCATATATAAAAATATACCATGTTTAAATACACACGTAAATGCATATATAACATGCATGAGGATAACTCTAGAGTAACTGTGAACTGACTCCTTTCGGTTCTGGCCTCTGCTAAAGACATATGCCATGGAGTAAATTCGAAGTCCTAAATGAGGCCATGGGAGTGAACGTCCAGCAATACAGTGGGCCCTGAACACGCAGACGTATGCAGTCACCAGCCATGGAGCCACACAAGACCCTGGGGAGAAGACCCGCAGGGATGAGCTGCTTTCAGCCCCATGCCTTCAGTAAGGAGACAGAGAAAAAGGGGAGGGAAAAAAGCCACTTGGGGCTGAATGGATTGGGGGAGCTGGGTGCCAAGTGAGTAATGGAATATACATATGCAGATGCCAACGTATTTTGGAAATAACTCCTTTCAGTACTTAAAAAGTAAGGGTAATTTCCAGAAACTCTCATCTCTACACACATGGACGTTTGTAGAAGAAATAATGCTCAACTTACAAATACCCTGCGGGGCATATTCTGCACTCATCCCGGGCGTGGGGATTAGAGCTCCGTGTGTAGAACGAGGGGAGGAGAGGCCCCTCCAGTGCAGAAGTTTATCTGTGAAAGAAACCCAAAATCAAGCACTAAAGCTATAAACAATGTGCATCTTAAACCACAGGATATCACATTTCAATTCCATTAAAATAGATTAACATCATTACAACAGCCTTGCAGATAGTTAACAGGCCCAAGGCCTGTATCAAAAGAACAGTGGTGAGTTCTTTCCCACAGTTCTGTTTTGTTTTTAATTTTGGTCTTTTTTGACAAAAGGGAAGGGAGTTTGTTTTAGGTATGGGGCAGCAGGGGGGGGAGTTCTTTGGTTCATTTGTTTGTTTGTTATTGTCTGATTATTGTCTTATAATAAGAGATGTGTAAATAGCAAGGGGAAAATTGGTAATATGATTGGCAGCCTGGTAAAATGGGGGGATTTACCTGCAAGGCTGGTTTACATGCATACATTTACTTTACTTAAACACAAGCTCAAGCAAAAAACAATATGGTAACAGGAAATGAGTAGATTTGTGAATCTTTTCTTCTAGAACAGAGTCCCACTCTGCCTTTCCTGTCCCACTCTTCCCATTCTGTTTTTATGACAGCACCTTCAATGATAGGGAAACCTTGGGCATCTCAGGACTTGGAATTCTATCCATGGAGTACCCCATGTAGACATGGCTGCTTACAGCACAAAGCAGTGGGCAATAAAGATTAGACTTCTGGGGTTGAGATAACTTTGGCCAAGTCCTCACATTAAGGGTAAGGAATCCTACCGTTCAATGACAAGGAGCGAAGCAGCATTCCAAAAATAGCAGCACCCTGAAAAAAGTGGCCCACCTTCTCTATTCTACTGCACTGGGTTGCACTCTGGTGAGGAAAAATGACTTCTCACACTGATAAACATAAATCTAGCCGTAAATCAAGCAGTTCTAGCAGTGAGATTTTTGTGAGAAAGGAAATATTTGGTTTGTGCAACCTGGGGATTGTATGGTTTATGTGGTGAGTTCCTAGCTTTTCCAAGTCCACCTTGAGCTAACCAAGCATGGAGAGGTCAACCCTGAGAAAGACTGGAGGAGAGATGGAGCAGGGACACTCCATGTGTCCTAGAGGCTTGGAGTTTGTGATGATTGGGGGAGGCGGGAGAGAAGAAAAACAGACTTTGATGGTGAGTAAACAGAGTATGTTTTCCATTAGCTTAATATTAAGAGCACTTAGAAGAGTTGTTGTTATACTCTAGGATAGCAGGTCTCAAGTGTAAAATACATCCTGTTCTCCTTCTATAGATCACGCTGCCAAGAACTGCCAGGGCAGTCAGCACAAGGTTTCCTTTCATGAGGAGCCTGGTGGGTGACAATGGCGTGTTGCTCGTGGAAGCCCTTACACAGAGGCATAAATCTGTTGTTACTGGGCCTGCCCAGGGAGGCTCCGCCTAGCCCGAGACCATCGACAGAGGCATGTCCTCCTCCCCGACCCCAAACAAAACAAACACCACAGAATGAACCAGCAAAGGCAGGAAGACTGGACTTAAAAAGCAAGCATGTCTTCATCTAACTGCTTATGTTCTATGAATTGAGAGGCAAGGGTAAAATTAACTACAGATTTAGTCATAGTGTTTTTCAACGAGAAATCTGAGAATCCATTTTTGCACTTGTTCTTGCCTCAGCTATTTAATAAGTTTGTTTGTCGCCAAGACTGAAGTCCGTTTCTTAGGAGACCCATACAACTGAGTACTGTGACCCCAGCATAAAAGCAACAAGGTACTTGGACCCTCACACTGGGAAAGACTCATTTCATATTCCCTGCCACTTACTCTGGGAAGACCCTGAGGTGCCTCAAATAGACCCCCAGCAAGCAATGGGAGAACCGTTAACCTGGTCCAGGCCTGACCACTTGCATGCGTCTCCTGTTGGCAAACTCATCTACTAACCCATGGGCCTAGGGCAAGCTGAGTTTCTGTGGGTAGCAGCCTGGCCCAGTTCCCCACAGCACTAGGCCACAGGGCAAAGTGAGGGCTCATCAAGGAGAGTGTCTGAGTATCTGCCACCATTATTTGGTTTTGGGTTTGGTTTTGAGTTGTAAAAAACCTTAGAGATCATCAAGTCTAATGCCTTCATTTTACAGGTGGGGAAACTGAGGCTTTGAGAAATTAAGTGACTGGCTCACAGCTATAATGATGGTTAACCACAAAAGTGAAGATCAGAATTAGTCTCCTGACTCCCCAGTCCAGTGCTCTTTTCTGGGATATCCATCTCTCTCCTCCCCTCTGTCGTTCCCACCCTGGTCTGTACTGCTCAAGAAGTACCAGTGAGAAGGGATCTCTTTCTCTTGACCCATTCGGAGGAACAACCTCTCTTGGGCAAGAGTCCAGCCCAGAGGTGCTGAGTGGACCTTTCAAAAGGTCCAAATGAACTGACTTGGTTTCAAAATTGGAAAACACCTGATCTACTTCCTGCACCTTGCCTCACCCCCACTGTTTTCATCCTCTACTTCTGCTTCCCCTGCAGAATCAGCCAGCTGAAGAGAAACAAACCATTCCTATCAGCCTAACAAGCTACTGACACTGTCTTCGTGAGAGAGACTCATACTTGCATTTCTCTTCCTCCACGAAGAGTGTCAAACCAAAAAGACAATGGGGACCCCAGCTGATTCTGCAGCCTCTCCCGCCAAACACATCTCTGAACACGTTCTCATTGGTAAGTAGAATCAACATTCCCACAGGAACTGGAAATGCTGAATTGTTAATAGCTTCCCTAGGGTTTAACTTCCTGCTACGATGCTTTCAATTATTCCATCACACTTTAGGCAGAGTAGAGTCTCACAATTAACGCTTCTAAGCGTCACCCTCAACCAGCAGCTCTGCCTTCCCAGGCTGCCCCTGACTGAGGGCCTCTTCTCCTCCCACCTGCATTTTCCTTCTCCCCAGGGAGAGGTGGGCTCCCGCGGCTGGCAGGGAAGTGGGCGGTCTAGCTATGCTCTCTTTATTGCCTTGGTGGTTCTCTCAGGCCAGTGGTTCTCAAAGTGCAGACCCAAGCCCAGCATCAGCATCACCTGGGAGCTTGCTGGAAATGCAACATCTCAGGCCCTTCCTCAGAATTACTGAATCAAAAACTGGGATTGGGGAAGTGGGTGTAGAGTAAAAGAATCTATGTTTAGCAAGCACTCCAGGTGATTCGTATGCACAATCCAGTTTCATTAAGTGCTGTCTTAGCATGAGGGGAGGAATGGAAGCTGGAAGCTTTGATGTTCTCCTGGCAGCCAGAGATCCACTGGCTACGAGGCTCTCGTCCCTTCTGTCTGGGATTCACCTCCTTTAGGACCAGAGCAAGCTTGGGAAATTCCTAAGGATCCCTCCATGCGGAATCCAAGGTTCCACCCTCCCTCACTGACCAGGACAGGGAACAGGCCCAGACTCAAACAGGGAACGCTCTTTGCATAACATCCAAACCAGCTTATGTCAGGCAGATGGTGTCCTCACTGCTTCCATAAAAGCGGAAATGTTTGCAAATGCAGCTATGGCACGCTGCACGGATGCAGTAAGCACTGGACTCCTGTTTCCCTTTCTGGACTCTCAAATGTGTTGCCCTCTTCTGAATTAATCTTTTCAAATACCTTGTACTCCTCTGGTGAAAAGCGTTTTAACCTGTTCTGTTTCATAAAAGTCTCTCCAGACCCAGCATTTCCACTTTAGGGCCTCTGAAATGCCTTATGCATTATTAGGTTGCAATGTTTCCTTATGGCTGAGTAACAAATAATTGATCTTATCTTTCAGGTCTCATTAAAAAATCTGCCACAAATTGGGAATGGTTTTGATTGAATGTTATGCATCGGTCACTTTAGATTTCTATATGCATTGGGACCAACTTTTGACACAGAGCTCTATAAGCCAGGTGGGATGTCCCTGGAATTGAAGATCATTAAATCAAGTTTTAGGTTTCCCCAAGAACATCTCAAAGATTCCTTTGCTACTGACCTGTTATTTGTTTCTGAAACTAATCACTGGGTGTGTCATATAGCCACATCACTGTCTACCAATCAACAAGTAATACCGCTGATCTACAAATGTGCTGAAACAGCTGAGCACAAAGCATTATTTCCAAAACACTGAATGACTGCTCCGGGTGCTGACTTTTATATGAATTAAAAACCCAGGCCTCTCTAGAGGAGTAGATACACGTATAGATGTTTGCTGTTCACGAAAATGTATATGTGCATTTATGTATTTCTTTTCTTAAACATATGTTTCTAGATAACTTCCCTGTTTTCCCAGCAAGGTGGGGCACAAAAGAAGTAGAGCCATCCCCAAGAGGAAGGGCTACCCTGTGAAGCGTGACCTCCCACTCATCTTGCGTCTTCAAAAAAAGAGAAGATGACAACCCACTGTGATGGGGAGGGATCTCTATATTGGTGACAGGCCAAAATAAAGGACACTTACCATCCCTTCTAGCTCCAACATTCTCAAGTCCCCTCTCTGCCCTCAGCCAGTAGCCAACCTACAGACTACACTTAAAATGCATCCCAAAAGTTTGTAAAGTTCCCCGAACGAACCAATTCCAGTTCTATCAATATTACTGGATCTAAATCACAATAATAACAACAGTGCAGCTAGTCTAGGATAGAGGCTTCTTTATCTAACTGGAAAGCAAATCCACTGAATCTCCTTCTAGCTCCTGACCCTCCATTTAAGACGGATACCAGCCCCCATCTCTCAGATCCTGTGACTTTTTAGAGTATTATAGAGCCAACATTAGCAATGCCTGTGTCTTGAGTTGTGTCAATCTGAACTGAAAATGTGCCAGCTTTATCACTGCTCACAGACTTCCTAATTAACCTTCTGATATTGTCAAAATTGCATTCCCTTTTGTTCTAGAAATGAGCATTTACATGAGTGTTTTCCCCATCACTATGCTTTTTCACTAGCTAAGATTTTACCGAATCACGATGCTCCGTATACACAAAGAATTCTTCAGACATCACACTATAGAATTTCTTTGCTGAAACTTGTTCATGGTCCTTATATTCTTAGAGACTTCACCAATGATTTTCATCTCATCAATCACTCATTGAAAAACTTTGTTTTCTTTTTTGACCAAGTCTATCATCTCAGAACCTTGACTACCTAACAACACATTACTAATTTCACCTTTTAAGAGTTCTCACCCTAGGCATCCACTCTATGAGTGAGGAGGAGAGGTGACATCTTTCATGCCCCTTTATCTATAAAAATGCAAAAAATGCAAGCCGCCAATCTGTCAGGCATAAACAAAATTGTCTGCAATCTCTGTCTTTAACATAAGCAAAGCATATAATTCAAAAAAAAAAAAAGGAACTTGCTTTTCTGAAGAATAAGTAAGCCAAAGACATTGTATTCCATCTTTGTGTTGAAATGCAGATTTCCCACTAAAAGGCAAATCCTTCATTTCAAAAGGTTGAATAGGATGGTACTTAAAAAAAAGAATTCCAACTGGTTAAATTTAGGGTGTTGAAAAAAGTTCATTCCAATAATATTTTTTGGCTCTGGGCCCTAAGTATTTTCACTTGATCATGAATTAGATAAATTTTTATTACATTTTAAGCTCTTGCCTTAGAATGGTGGAACTTCTGGAGGAGACTGGAAGGGCAGCTCATAAGAAGACAAACTGTCTTAGGACAGTTTTTTTTCCCTTTGTTTAACTGTGTACCTCACTATGCAAGACGTGTGTACCCAGGATAAATTCCATTCATTCATTCTTTCACGCATTCATTCAACAACTGTTTACTGAGTGCCCGAACTCAGTAAACGATTGTATTGCCCGAAGCAATGGGCTACCTCTGTGGGCAACGCAAAGAAAAGTCAGACACAGACTTCCCTACAGGAGCCTCCATCTAGTAGAGAAGATAAGCCTGGAAAGGAATCGCTCTGCTCCAAAGTAGAAAGTGTGTCATAAGAGAGGTACAGATAAACTGCAAAGGAAATTCAAAGGAGACAAATAACTTCCATTTGGAAGGGAGGAGAGTGGCTTTAGGAAAAAGGGAACTTAGGAACTGGACCTGGAGAGCCAAGAGGAAGGACGTTCTAGACAAAAGAAAAAAGCAGGTATTGATGCCCAGAGAGAAGCAAAGCTCGAGGTGTACCCAGAGCAAATGGGGCCCAACAGGTAGTACATTTAAATCAAAATATTACTCACCAATCCATCCTGTTGATAACAGAGGATATGGTCATCTAAATAAACCCTCTGAGGGCTTTTGTGAAGGATTCACCTTCCACAACTTCTTATTTTCAAACATCACGTTTTCTTACAATAATGGATGCAGCCACGTGAACGCTGGTGAAACTATGAAAGGTCATCTGTCCTGTTTTGTTTCCCCCCCACCCTGATTGTTTTGCCCCCTGATGAGTGGTGAGTGGTCTACCAAGGCAGAATTCACTGTGTTCTATTCCTCTGAGTCAGACAAACAAGTGTTGATAGCCATGTTCTTCCTGCAACCCTGCCTCCCCAGTTTAAATAATCTATTTCAGATGTAGCACTGCCAGTTTCACATGGGCTTGTACTTGCTGACACATCTTCAACAAATGACTGTGCAAGAAAGGTGGAGATTTTCCTATACCTCTGTGTCTCTTCAATCATCACCTTGGCCTTCCCTCCAAATTTCCCCTCTTTCTTCTCTTCAGAGCCACGGGAAGAGCGGGGGTAACCTTACTCCCACTCTGAGTCCTTATTGGAGGAATTTGTTTGTGTGTGGTGGGGTGTGAGGGAGTGTACATGTGTGGGTACAGTCTTGCCTCTACCTGAGGTTATTTTTCAGGTTATTTGGGGGAATTGGGGAACTACTTTTAAAGAGGCCTTGCCCAATCCATTCCTTCATGGGTCCCACTGAAACTCTCTCCAGATTCCTTTCTTCCTTTAGGATGTTAGGGACTCATTCCTCTGAAGAGACTGCTAGAACAAAGTCAGGAATTTAAGTTCTTCAATCCCAACTCTGCCATTCCCCGGCTAAGCATGACTTTGAGTAAATCCCTTCCCCTTTCTGGCCCTAAGTGTTCTCATCTTTAAAAAGAGAAGACTGGATTAGATGGATGAGTTCTTTCTCCCAGGCCAGTCTTGAGTCTCCTTGAGACCAGATCAAGGGCAGGAGTCTTGGACGCCGTTAAGAGACCTACTATGGGCCATCCTAGAAGCTGGCCAGGATGGGCCTATGCCCCTTATGAACTTGCAGGGATGAGAAAAAACCTACAGGCCTGTGTGGGCTGGGTCTGGTCCCCAGGCTAATTCTCAGACTCAGAGAGTAGGCCTGGTGGTGGTTTTCAACCTCCTGGGGCACAGTCTTGCAAAGCTTACCTGTCTTAAGTTTCAAGCAGGAAACCTAGGTGAGTCCTGAGCCAAAGAGACTGAAGGTCAGAGAGAACCAGGAAGAAACTTCCCACAAACTCAGGCTAAATGTCAAGGGGAAAGGTCTCTGTTGCCCGTGCCCGAAGGCCAGTGGCAAAGCTTGGCCTCATGTCAGAGCCTGGTACCCACTGCACATGAGGGCACACACAGGACTCTTAAGAAAAGCCAGAGTCCTCTCCCAGCCACCCCAAACCAGGGAGGCAAGGCCCCAGCGTCCTGTGGTCCCTGCCTCAGCCAACCTGAAGGGTTCCTGGAAAGCCATGTGTAAACTGAATTTCTGTAAACTGAATCACATTTGCTAACGGACGTAATTTCAGGGATGTTTCATCACCCTTCCAGGCTCATCGAAAATTGGCAGGGCTTCTAACACTTTTACCTTTTAAGTGCTTCTTCCCCCACCCCCTCCCCAACCTCTCTGTCAAGTAGTTAATGATCTGTAAACAAACACTTTAAATTCAGTGGGGGAGCTCACTATTTAAAGGAACCCTGCGGGGAAACCTTTTGAAAAGTTAACAATCTTTCTGTAATGTGAAAAATCACCCTCTAATTTATCAGTTTCCATTGATGAGATTTGGTGTGTATTGGGCTTTCTTAAAGTGGGGCTCAACCGCAGTACCTTCGTGGTTAGAAGAAGCGGTGAGGAATGAAAGAAGCTGAATTCCTGAACATGTTTCTTTTGCCCAAATCATCCAGTCTCACGCAAATGTATTCGCAGACCCCACTCACCGCACAGAGGAAGGAAGAAAAGGATGTAAAATCATAGCCCCAGCACCTGGAAAGCCTTGAAAACTACACGTGTGTTCCCCCTGATTTAAGGATTCGATGTCTGGGGGAACGAGCATTTTCAACTGAGGGGAGGAAGGCCTTTGGGCTGTAAAGGTGGATCCAATGAGACTGACCATTTGCTCAGCAAACGTTTAATTCTGATAACACCAGCCAGGGCAGAGAAGGACTTCTCTATCAAAGCAAGCAGAACATGCAACTCCCAAATTCCTCTGAAGAGGCCACCCCGAGCCTTTTTATCTGCGTCAACTACCAAACGTAATTTATGCCTCCGTATCTCCATTTTCATCAGTCTAAGAAAATACCGGAATAAGTTTAAGAAAACCAAGCTTGGCACTTTTAAGAAGACCCCTGATATTTTCAGGTGTCCCTGGGCCTTGCGGAGGAGGACGTTTGCGGGATGTGGGCAGTGATGCTGCTGGAGGGGAGAGGCATGGTTGGTGGGTGTGAGCAGGCCCAGAGAGCTGGAGAGTTTTCTGGTCTTATCTTCCAGGGCTGATGTGTGCAACCTTCAAAGGAAAAGGGCCCGGAAGCACAGGTAGCCTCCAAGCCCGGCCCTTCTTGAGAAAGTATGTTGTGGCCTCTGTGGAGGGTTTTATCTTCTTCCCAAAGCCTTCTCCTCACATTCTGACCCCACAATCATCCTGTGGGATGAGGGAAGGTGTTATCCTCACCTCCCCAGGTGACAGAAGATCTCAGAGGCATCCTGCTGCAGGTAGTGAGAGCAGAGCTGGAACTCAGAGTCCTGCCCACTGACTTGGGGACCAACCTTTGCCCCTCGTCACCACTCACTCATCTCACTCACCCCACCTCCGGGTGGGGTGAGGCAGAGTGTCCGGGCACTAGTCTTACAGCCACTTGCAGGCAATCACTTGCCTTCCTGGGTTGATAAAATAGGGTGTGAGTGTCCAGGGAAATGGGGAAGGCACACTCTATGGGCCTAATGTTCTGTGACAATCTTGGCCAAGAGATTCTTAGAACCAGAACTGGCCATTCTCCAGAATTAAAACCTATTATGTCCTATGGTTAATACAGAACTGCTCAGAAATTATGAGAACTAATTTAAGGCTTCAAAGCTCTACAAACTTAAAAAAAAAAAAAATGGTCTAGCAGGTCAGGCTCTGACATTTCTTCAGGAACAAAACTAGGCTGCCCTCTTGCCTGAGGTGAGATTGAATCAAGGAGGGTTCTGGGGCTTCGAGGCCAGGCCTCGTCCCATGGCAGAGAGTCCTTCTTTCAGAAACAGGCCTCTGCCCGCCCACACGCCCCTCCAACTCCTGCTGCCACCTGCTCAGTCCCTCAGCGCCTTCCTCCTCAGAGCCCTGGCCTCAGACCCAACCTCTCCGACAGCCCTGCAGAACAAAGGAGAGGCAGACGCAGCCTACTGACTGGTGGCCTATTTTCTTGGCTTCAGAGATATTTTCCTGGCTTTTTACCCAATTTCAAATCCTTCATTTATCCCACTGACCAACCTGGAAAGAATTTCCTGAATAAAAAAGGAGATGCGCATGTGTATCATCTGCAGTCATCCGAGGGGCCCCAGTCCAGCCGCAGGGTGGGTGCTGCTGGCTGTTCTCGGGCTTACTAGTTCTGTTGATACAACGGGGGCAACACCCAAAGTTATCAGACTCCTCCAAGCTCCTCAAACCAAGAACACACCATCCCTTCCACCCACTGGACAGGTCCACTTGGAAACTCAGCTTGTGGAGACCTGGCCTCTTTGGACCTTGAGGCCACCGTCCCCTTTCCCGTCTCCATAGACATCAAGGGCCCGCCCCCCTACAGGGGAGTCCCCAGTATCATTTCCTGTTTTGAATCTAAGACTGCCTGGGCAATGAGGCCTCAGCTATACTCTATTTCCATGCAGCACCAGCAGTGAGACTGACCCGGAGCCGCCCATGTCAAGGTCTCCCAGGTCCACTAGGAACGGAGGCACTCCCCTCTCCCTAACAGGCCCCTCAGGCTGAAATCCTTTTGCTTCCAGAGCCTAAACTTTCCACTGCTGGGTAGGAAGCCCCCTCTGTCACCGGCCCACAGATCTCCGCCACCATCACGGCCCAGCCCTGTCAGGTGGTGGGAGTGTGGACAGCAGGGCGGGTGTGTTCAAAGAGGCCGACCAGGCAAGAACCATCCTGTACTCCTGCCCTGGCTCTAACGCAATAAAATGTCTTCTATCAGTGTAATTCAAGGCAAAGAGTCAAGGGTCTGTCACCATTTTAAAGAGGCTTATTACATGGCCACAAAAATTTGCCTCGGGCTCAAACCTGGCATGTAAGGTATCAGCGTGGGACAGGTTCTTTTGATTTGATTTTATTTTCTTACAAAATCTGAAAATGAAACGCTTCTGTCCCTCCCTTCCACCAACCGTT
The DNA here is from genome assembly GCF_028021215.1 of Eschrichtius robustus. Taxonomy (NCBI): domain Eukaryota; kingdom Metazoa; phylum Chordata; class Mammalia; order Artiodactyla; family Eschrichtiidae; genus Eschrichtius; species Eschrichtius robustus. The sequence continues at coordinate 51,710,717 of NC_090838.1, forward strand.
TTTTGATTTATGGGGAGGAGGAAAGAAATCTGAAGTTGACAGGTTGGGACAACTCCACTCAGCTTTCTCACTCTAAAGCTGCTTTTGTTAAACCATACTTTGCATTTATGGCCTGCGGCTCTTGGCTGACACGGCTGCTCCTCCAGTGCGGAGCAGGCTGCGGACTTCCCCGGGAGGAGGCCCCACTGCGATTACGTGCCCGCCTGCACCCAGGGCGGCAGCATCGTGGCTCAGGGGGTGAGGGCCACCAAGGCCCCGGGTTAGACAAAGGCAAGGCCGGTGAAGGATATCCCACGCTCTGTCCCCAGCCTTACACTATGTTTGGGTCCAGGGCTCCGCGCGATCATTATGTATCCACCACTACTGGTCCCAACTAAAGTCCAAGCCTTCTGAGAACCAACAGCGTGCTGTCCACCTCTCCTCGCCTGGCACCATTCTGGGCAAAGAAGAGCCCCTTAATCAATACTCGTAAATCAAGTGCTGTTCAGTGAACTTTCCTTCCTGGAGGGCGATTCTAAATGATCTGGCTGGAAGGAGCTGCCAAGGACCCGGCAGTGACCAGGGGAACCTTGCCTTCCCGGAGTCGCTGAGGTCTCTCCCGTAAATGATTCACTAACCAAGGAGCCTCCAGGTCAGCCTTGACCTGGGAGATGATTACAGCCCCTTGAAAGTGGCTGCTGGCCCATCGGTTCACTGTACAATTTTGACAACCTGTGATTGTATATTTATACAATGGTCGTTATGGACAATCAAGTTAATAATTCACTTTCCAAATGCTGTGTAATTATACAGTTAGAAGAGTTACAATAGATGTCAAATTTCCTTAAGTCTTCTGATGAATTGGTCCCAATTACCTAGTTTGGGTCCCTTTCCTCTCCCTCTCTCAATTTTTTTTTTTTTTTTTTTTTTTAGTAATCTCCCACACTTTTCTCTATTCTCATTCCCCACCTACACCCCTATCTTTCTGCCCCGAGAGAAAGAACAGTGTGAAGTCCTGCAGTTCAAGCAATCCTATTTAGAACACATAGTTTTGCTCCACTAAATAAGGCTAGCCTTGGAAGGCTGTCTGGATGACCTCATCTGCCTCCCTGCCTCCGATGCAGGAGAATGCCTGCAGCAGCCCACAGCTCATGCCCCAAGTTGCACCAGATCCTGGCACAGCCCCGTGGAGGCCCAGAGGAGAGAGTGCAAAACCCTGGAGTGCTGGCTGGGGCTTCCCAGCCAAACGACTGGCATGTCCCTGCCCAGCCAGAGCTCCAGGCCCAAGCCCAGCCCCTGCCTCTGTTTGGGACGCGCCGGAGAACATGAGAGAAACACGTACACCCTGAAAACTAAAATGAGGCAGGGATCCCAGGAAAAGCAAAAACATTCAGAACCCTGGGCCTCCTCTCTGTTTCCTAAGAGCTAAACCTGGCCCTTCACTCCTCTTGTTTTGTGGTCTTCACACATACACCCCACCCACCACAAGCATATAACCTGCTTTCAAGGCTCAAAGCAATTTCTGCCCCCCAGTAGGGCAGTGTGGTCAGCTGACCCGGATCACCCCAAGCTGCAGGGCCTGGCAGGGAAACCCAGGCAAGACGTGAACGTCCTTGAGCACAGCCGGTGAAGGAGGAGAGGGACAAAGGTGACAGGAGGTAACTGCAGCAGAGACAATATTTTTTCTCCATTTCAATGAGTTTGATTTTTTTAAGTCATTTTTTGGATGCCCCACCCCCTACACCTTTCTCTCTCCCACATGCTCCAGCACACACACAACCCAGGGCTCCTGTGTTTTAAAAGGTCTTCTCCCACCCCTTCCCTCTCCCCCATCCCTGCCTCACAGATGAGATTAATTTTCTAACAGATTCCCCACCCCAAAATTTTATGTTATGGTGGGAAAGTCTTTTGATCATCGTGGTGTTCTGGAATCATAAGAGCTAAGCATGCTCTCTGGAAAGTGAATTGGGAAAAGCCCCATAGAAAATTCTCAAATTCATGAAACCCACCTTAGATACAGAAAACATCTCCAGAACCTCCAGTCAGTTCTAATCTTGGTGTCAAAAGAATGGGGATGGACTAATGTTTCCCGGCTGAGGGCTTGGCTATCACTTTCAGATCTAACATCCTGTTCTTGAGGGGCACTCCTGATGCCCAGAGAGGGGGGCAGACCTGTTCAAGGGGGGATTTCTATTCGTTTAGAACATTTGGGATTGTTCTATGTAGAGAGTTCGGTTTGGCTGGAGTTTTTGTTCAGGTTGTGGTTTCTTTTCCTCCTTAAAAAAAAAAAAAAATTGGAGCTGTATTTGTTTCCTGTTGGTGGTGCGGACAGAAGGAGGGTGTGTGCTGGAGGAGGTGTGGGGGGCGGGGGGGAAGGCTGATGGATGGAACAGGGCCGAGAATACCCGGAATTGGAGAAAAGCGAGAAATGGAGATTTTTCTTGGCCTCCAAACAGTTGTAATTTCTACTGCCACTGCTTAGATCCTGGGCACCAGGCAGAGAGAGTGGGAAAAGGGACATGTGACAACTTTGCCACAAATCAGGATTTGGCATTTAAATCCACAGGAAGCAAGAAGAATAGAGGGACATCTTATTTATAGATTTGCAGATGAATTGAATGAGATAACCAAAATGCACTTCTCATGTATCTGAAGGAGCAATTCCATTTTCAGACTTGGAAAGTTTCCCACAATTGAGTATCACCCGACCTCAGCAACATGCTGCATCCCAAGGTTAAGATCAGCTTCCTAAAAACCGGGCAGAAGGCTGCTGCTTAGGTGGTAGCTCAAGAATTCTACTTTGAAGGACAGGTTGGTACCACACTACATTTAACTGGATTCAGTTCATCTGATTATACAGTGCCTTGCTTTCTGGAATATGTAATCATCTCTTTCTGATGACATTTTAAATATCCAACTAGACAAATAATTGCAGCAATAATTGATAGCAGAGTCAAGCTGGAAGCTCACTGATTGGCAGAGTCCCTACCAAAACAAATCTTCTTTCTTTCAAACATTACAGGAATGATGCTTAAATCTAACTTTTGCTGATAAATGCTCAAAATCTGATTTACTGACAAAGACACGGCAAGAAAACCTGCATTTCAGCCTGTGATTACTTTGTGAGCCGTTTGAGAAGACTCAGGCAGCGTGATTTATATTATTTTATTTCCCACGAATAACTACAAGGATAGTATGGGTAGCTGGGGAGAATCAACGGGGACAAGAGAAGCGCTGCTCTTAATACTGCACTTCCTGAACGATGTCGGCCAACCCTCAAGGTTTACAGCCCTTTCCCCCTCTGATGTGTGTCCCATGTAGAGAAATGGTTTTGACAAGGCGAACACCCAGAAAGGAAGGCACGCAAATGATCGGCTCCACGCAGGTCTTTGAAAGCTGGTTTCAATCAATGCCTCAAACCAGGACTTAAATTCCCCTGCCCTGTGCACAGAGCCCTGGATGGGGTCAGGAGGCCTGAGCTCAGACAGATCCCCAAGGGATCTCAGGCAAGTCCCCGGGGACAGATGAGGTCCCCTTCAGCCCCCAGTCTGTTTCTCCATCCAAGGTAGAGCCCCAAATCAACTGTTGTCTACATCACGTGTTTCGATTGTAATATTCAAGTTGTTATGGTTTGGGTCACTGCTTTCAACAATTCAGACCCTGTGGAATGCTGCGATGGTCAGAAATAACTCACGGAGGAGGCTCGTCTCCGGGAAACATCAAATGAACGAGCTGGCATATTAGCAGGCATAGATTACAGTAAGGAAAATCTAAAACAGAAGATGTATCTGATTGTTCCAGCCAGTGACAAAGACAAGAACTCAGGGATGGGGTCTGAACATTTGCCCAAAGCACTAGCATGAGAATCTCTTGTTCATTTTTCCCCCCATTTTTCCTATTTTTTCCCCTATTTTCTTTTCTTCTTCTTTCTTTATTCCCTTCCTTCTTTCTTTCTTCTTTTTCAGATGGGGGGCTAGGGTGTGCTTTTTTTTTCCCCCCTTGAAACTGAACCATTATAGGACAGTTCATCTCATAGCTTCTGCTAAAAATCAGGAGCTTGTTAGATGTAATGATTATCTGCTCCGTGACACTTAGTGCACGTGAGGGGGCTTGTCGAACAGCTTTCCTCTAATTTGGATCTCCTCCGTTAATTAGAAAGCCCTCAGAGTTTCTGCAAATGCAGGTCACTATCGACAGCGCGTGCCTCTGATGCTTCGCCTGTGACAGTTGTAAGGCTCTCCTTCCAGGAGCTGGCAGGGTTGTCCAAACTCTGACAGTGTCAGAAAATTCAGTCACCACAGCCGCTTCACAGTAAGTTACAGGCACGGTGACTGTCCGTACAGTCGGTTTCCCCACAGCCAACGAGCCTGATGAAATCTGCATTGGAGTCCAGCTAAAAATAGCCCAAATGTCACTCCTCTTTCCCCCGCTCCCTCTTTCCTTCTCTCTTCCCCCTTTTCTTCTCCTTTCCACCTCTGTTTCTACATCTCCCTTCTCTTACCTCCCCTCCCTTTTCTCTTCCAACGGAGTCCTCTGCCATTCAAACAGGTCCCACTCACCAGAAAGGGAAGTAGGTTTTACAGATAAACCAGGTTGCTTTTTATTGAAACAGCAGTGATTGTGGAACAGAAACCCTCCCCCCCCCCTTAAAAAAATACATATTTCCTATTTTTTTTTGCTCTGATCAGCAGCTGCACCTGGTGAGGTGGAGGTCAAGTCTATACTCCCAGCATGGCTCACACGTTTTTTCTTAAGGGAAGGAAGACCTTGTAGGGGGAGAGAAAAGGAGGAGGAAGGAAGGAAAGGTTAACAACTCAAGCCAAAATGCATATGGGGCTGAGGTCTTCTGCACTTACCACCATGCAAAGTGAGACCTCAAAATTTAGGAAGCCTTACTTAGGAATAGCTCATTATATGCTGGTCCGGGGAGGGGGGGGGTGAGGGGGTGGTGGTGATGTGTCCATGACCATGTGGGCATAAATTTGCGTTTATTTCATCAAGTTCATCTCAATTTCATCAAGTTCAAGCCAAAAAGAAACCCTCTGTGGCATTTGCCTAGGACTTGGCCAAAAAAAGAGACCAGTATTTGAATCAAAATAGGAAATATAAAAATTATGTGCACATCCCCCCCACCCCCAAACAACAAGGGACAGCCCGGAAGAACAGCTATCCCTTGCCACCATAGTTCCCAAGTGGACTGATCTCAAGGTCAAAGTCCAATTCCCTAAGCAGACCTGCACACAAACGCAGGAAGCTGAGGGTACTGGGAGCCTGGTCTTGCAGTTGCTGGCTTATGGAATGCAACGGGATGGAATGGGGTGGGATGCCATAGGTCAGACTGATGAATTCACACAAACCCAGAATGAGCTAAAGTCACTGCAACCAGGCAGGGTGGAGCAAGGTAACCCCAGCAAGAATCCCAAAGCCAGCCTCCTCAACAGGCACAGTGGGCAGCTAACTCCAGGCTTCCACCGACATCATGCTGCTGTCAGCTTGGCCACTGGCCTCCACACATCAGTCCCAGGAAAGCCCTTGGTACCTTTAAGCTAACTCAAAAAAAACAATACAAAACAAAACAAAACAAAACGAGGATCATTTAGATTCTGCCTGTGAGGGGAAATAAGAAAAACCCCAGACCTGGGAAATAATGTGAAAAGTGGCAAAAACCAATCAAGTCATTTAGAAAGAAAAACCCTCCCTCCAACGTCACAAAGCTGCCGAACATTAGGTTCCTAGGAAACTGTCCCAGCAACCTAGATATGAGAAACAACGCTTGCTATTCTGAGGTGAGAAGTGAAGCTGTCTTTCACTCGGGACAGTCAAACATGGTCTATAAATACCAGCACTGCCCCTTGTGAACAATGGGCTGAGTTCAACCCAGAGAAGGCAAGTATTTCCCTAAGGTCACACAGCAATTCCAGGTCCCCCCAGACAAACCCTTTCACCCAATAGATGGCTTTGTCTTCTCTTGGAAATACATATTGCTACATCAGATCCCCATTTTCGGGAGGCTGGGGAATGATACTGCACATTTTAGTGTTACTTTCCCTACTTTCTTTCTCCAACCCTCTGCTCTGGTTCTCTCCTTCCACACGCCCACATGTGCTCACACACGCACGTGTGCACACACACACACACACACACACAAGATGTTTAGTATATATAGGGATCTATTTCCATACCTACCCAAGTTTCTAATACCGTTGCTTTGTCAGCAGATCAAGAGTAAAGGACAGTGGCAAGCTGTTCTCCATTCTGAAATGGATTAGACTGAAAGGCTGCTGAAAGTCAAGACCTCCTGGGGAGGTCAGTCCTGGGGCTTTCATGGTCACAGCTCTGCAGCTGGACCATGGCTCATTTGCAGAGAATGCCTTGTGACTCGCTCTCTCCCCTACACTTCAAATGGAGACATCAATCACAGCTCTGCCAGCCCACCTTGACCCGCCTCCAGTTGGGCACCCGTGCCTTCTTCCCACACAATGAGAGAGAACGCAGTGGCCAAATGCTGAGAGTCCACTTTATGGACACATGTATCGTTAAGTACTGAAGTGAGTGAGAAATTCAAGAAAGCTATGCTTAGACTACACATGCACGCTCATGTGCACGCTCACACACACACACATTTTGCACGGAAGTGGGCAGCATGATGGATTAGCTGGTAGATTATTATCAGACACATGGAAGCTCCAACTCGACAACAGGACTGGGTCTGGAATGTCTTTCAGGAAGACCTTTATAGCATCAGACTGTTGACCAAGGCATCATTAAAAGCATTAGGTGGTGGACCAAGGCATCACGGTATGACAGAGAAGCAGCCCATAGTCTCAACATGACCACACCCCTACACGGAGTGGCATTTCTGCCCAACACCCTGTGAAGCCACTCATCTCTCAAACCTGGCCACTGCTCTCGCCCTGTATTCCCCCTTTCAGGTATTCATCCCTTTCCCTGCTAAAAGAAATGGAATCAGAACAAATTAAAATTTAATTTTAAGATTACTATTCTATCAGAATTAAAAGGACTCAGGAAACTCAAAGCTAAGGCAAACGTCCCTCCTATAAATCTAACTTGACTATTCAGACAGTTCAGAGTTCTACGAACAGGGCATCTGCCCACCTTCGATCAGTTACTCGCCACGAGCCTCTGCCACAGGCAGGAGGGGGAAACCCAGGCTACACCTCTAAGTGTGTGAAGTTCTAACCTTTTACCCATGTAATGATCTACTTAATATAATATTTTGTCTTTAATCAGAGAAAGAATAAGATAATTTGATATCCCATAAAACTCCCTAATCTATATTTTGCAAGTCAATTAGGCAGTCCTTTTGCGTTAATGTCAGCACATCCCATGTTGCACCTCCAGTCAGGCTTTCGGGTATCTGCGGCCCACAATGCCCCACACTGAGAGCATAAGAAGAAAACTCAGCAGGGGGCAAGGGGTGGGTGGCATGCAGTGGGCAGTGACTTTTTCGTCATCTGTATGGAAATTGGGAAATCGTCTTCTCAAATGGAGATTACCTTCCCTTGGGATCCTTCTGGAGGTCTATAAATAATAGAACATACTAATCAACATTATATATTAAAAAATGAATACAGAATCAGATTAAGGAAAAACTAAATTATACCATTATAAAAGCCAAAGTTAAAAAAAAAAAAAAAAAAAGAGGCATGAAAAAGATGTCTTAGCCCATCCCCTTCAGTTTGCCCTACTCTCTGGCAGCCAAACCTGCCTTAATAAGGGCGTTCAAAGTAACCGTTTCTCACTCCCTTATTTATGAGCAACGGAATGCAAAAAGCAAGAGGATTAATTTCGATGCAGCCATTTCCCTATCAGCTATTCTAACTAAGGAAGCTGCAGAAAAGTGAAGACTGGAAATTTATGAACACTTTATGAGAAATCTGGATAAGAATTTGGTCTAAATATATGAGAGGGACATGGACATATGGCATAAACATAAGACAGGAATGTTCCCGACTCCAGCTGTCCAATGATGTCTACCTCTAAGCGTCTTATGACTCAGTTTTCCCATCTCTAAAATGGAGTCCCCTAACCAAATCTGGGGAAACATTATAAAGAATAACTGGATGTTAAACTCTCACATAGAGACCTCTCTTTGCTATTACTTTTGAGCTGGTTTTAAAAAAACACAATAATAATACTTATAATGCATTCTCATTGTGCAGAAACATTAACATTATCCTGGAAGAGTCTGTCTCATTGGCTGTTGGAAGACACTGTTTCTTTCTTTCCTTCTAGGAACACAAGGAGTGAACTTGGCTATTTCATCAAAGCCTGTAAAAGACACCTGAGTCATCATTTTAACTAAACAATTTCTCCAAGAATTCAACCTACGCGAGGGGGAAGAAGCCCGTCTCTGGGGTGTGCTGGGAAACGCCATTGACTTCTCGCTGATTCCTGTCCTTTGTCCTTGGCAATCCAGTTATGACCTGACAGCATTTAAAGATGACAGTATTTGAGGTAATAGGACAATGCCGTAACAAGATTACAGCAAATGTGAAAGGAAAGACACACGTAGGTACCGTCATTTAGGTAACGTCACCTATGATCAGCTTTTGTTTCATTTTTTTGCTGACACAGAAGTCAGTATCAATTATACAATTCAGCGTAAACCCTGTTATGGCTGTAAATAGTTGGCTTCCCCGATGAAAGGAAACATTTATATTGCAGGGGGATTCAGTGAAACTTTTCTAGCTTTGGTCGATGTGAAAATAATAACAAAAAAAATTTCAAACCAGTAGCCAAAGAGTCAAAATCAGCCTGAAGTCACTACCACCCCAAATTAATTTATCTTGAAAGAAAGAAAGAAAAAATTGCTGTTGGTCATAAACAATAGGTGACCAAGAGGTTCCTGAAGGAAGTCTTAGACCCTAATGAAACTGTTGCTTCAGAGAGTTTGGGGAAGATAAAGTGGAAACACCTAACTACATTCACTTCGGGGAGCTGGTCAACAGCAGTCCCCCTGCCAACAGGGTCCTTGTTAGTCATTTACACCATTTCTCATTCCATTTCCTTTTGGTCATTTGGCCCACAGCACATCCAGATCCACATAATACCAGCTTTTGGAATTCGGTTCTACTCTACTTTCTGATTAATTTCTGCCACTGTGAGCTTTTCCCCAAAGCCACCAAGTCTCCTAGAAGCTGATATTCCTTTGCAGTGCGCAGAGCTACCCTGCCTGCTGCTAAAATGCCCTCCTCATTGTCCAGGACAAGGAGCCATGCTGTATGCCAAGAGACCAACCGCAAACAAAAAAACTTGTCTGACCAACACCTGTCGCAAAAGAAAATTCTGGCTAGTGGAGGAAGTACCATGAAAGAGCCTGAAAAGATGTTCTGGCCATTTCAAATCCTAACAGAGGCTAGTCCTCCTCTAGAACATTCTGGGTTCACTAGGATCTCTGCTTTCCTTTTGACTTTCTGTGCGTCCCTAGCTAACCTCATGAGCCCCTAGACCTCCTTTCCCCTCCCAAATGCCTATCTAATACTCCTTTCATCAACTCTCCTCTTACATCATCCACAAAGGTTCATTCAAATTCAGGCTAGCTTTAAAAAAATCCCCAAAGTAGGAGGGTGCTATTAAAGAGAGTTCATAAGGATATGAATTTGGTGCCTGCCTTATTTCATCACACACCACCTGAATGATAAATACCATCATGAAAAACTAACCATGCCCTGAACAATTCCCCACGTGGATGGTCTGGAGGAGAGGGACAAGGGTCCACTGGGAACCCAATGGGCTCTTGATTCCAAACTTCATTCCTGTCCACTCCCCACTCACAATAGGGGTGAAATGAAAACTTTCCGAGACTCTACACTAATAACAGACTGATTTGCTAGTCTCCTACAATGTCTGGTTCCATTCTGCTTGTGAAAACCCTACAGTCAACCATTCCATCCTCTAGCACATATCTGTCAAAGGGGAGAACTCAGAATGAAGGACATTAAAGAGAGAATCCCAACAACCAGCCCCATCCTTCCTTGGGACAGAGTCCTTAATTTATGTCTTCCTAGAATGCTGCCTTCGTCCTTTGCTCAGAACATTGACAGCCTCCGTGGTCTACAGGATATGGTCCAACACCTTAAGCGTCTATTCCAGAGCTCCATAGTCCCACCCTAAATTTTTATTCCAGGCTTAGCTCCCTGCTCCCTCTATGCACCAAGGAAAATACTCTGCTTAAGTGAAAATCCCTTCCTTTCTCATTTCCTTTCAGGCTTTCCTTCTTCCTCTTCGACTTCCTGGAATCCTGTTCATACTTCAAGTCCCAGCTAAAGGTCTACTAGTCACCTTAGCATAAAGAATCAATCTCTTCCTTTCCCAACCTTAAGGACCACTCATTCCCTGCACCACCTGGACTCATAACCAGTCCTTACACCACTGGTTAGCTCTCTTGCCTCTACTTAATTCTACGTCTTTCCAATGTGCTTCTTAAGTGTGGGAACTCTGACTTCTACTTATTTTTGTTTTACTTTAAAGGATCCAGCATAGCATGTGATATATGATATACACATATCCTAGGAGCTCAACAAATAGTGGTTAAATGACTGATTTGCCTTCCTAAAAGGAAAGTTATTTTTCCAAGTATCTTTTCTGTTCATAATGACAATTTGAACCATCTCTGTAGCCACAAACAGTTCCCTTCTGATATCTGCTTGAATTTCCAGATAAAAAAAGGCAAGTGGCAGTAACCTGTTATGCTACACAAAGATTAGCATTAATATCCACCCTCTTTAAACAGCCACCCCACACCCTAGAGAAGAGCAGAAGTGAAGCACATGCACCAACCAGAATGTGTGCCAGGTTGATTGAGTCTGGCTGTCAGTTACCAAAAAATAACATCTTTACGGGAAACCCATCTTTAAGCTTGTACAACCCTCTAGCTCTATTTCAACCTTGGTCAGCTGCTAAGAAGTTAAGCGCAGCAGAAGCACACCCTGAATGCAAAACACTAAGCTCTACAAACATATTTTTAATATTCTTTTGAATCCAGCACCACTAAAAAGGACTTCGCTTTGATGCCAGCGAGCAGGAAACATGGATGATCTTGGCCGCCTTATCTATTGGGTGTGGTAAAGGGAAGGCCCCGCCAAAACGAAGGCAGCAGCTAATGTAACTATTAGTTGAAATGTTGCCTTCAATTCTCCAGGCTGGGCTGACTGTTCATATCAAAGCACCCTACCAGTCAAGTCCCAGAATAAGGCCGTGTGGCCAGATGCAACCCAACACTACACACGCACAGAAGTTTTCCACGTAAGGACTTAAATCTATGCGGCCTTAGCACAGAGCTGGGTTCAGAAAAGGCATTCTCCCCACGTCTGCCAGATGAATGAGGAAAGTTCAGATATCACATGTATGCTGACTACCTTGGAAACTGCATGAGAGACAATTTGGAGAGGAAGATGGATGTTAAAAACAAACAAAAACTTTCACTTTACAGGAATTCACCGGACAGTCACACAGTTGGGATCTCCACCCAAGGAGAAGATATATCAATGAGTAAGCCTGACTCAGGCATGTTCTCCCCTTTCATCTTTTAAAGCCCTCTAGAATTCTATGAAATAAACCCCTCCTCTTACTGTCTCTCGCCTCAAACACTCACAAGTGCTCACGCATTTTTCACATAAGTACATGTGCTCTGCTCGTGGTGGAAAACATCACCTCAGTCTGCTTCTGTCTCTCTCCCAGATGTTACCAACTTCCATGAAATCTCCGAATTCAAAGAGCATTCTGAGTTCCCTAAAATGTACTTTGGTGTCCCCCCCACCCCCTTCAGAGACGGCTGGAGTCTTGAGATGACGCAGACAGTTAAAAGGCTAGAGACAGACAGACAGCCTTCCATGATAGTCCAACTCAAGTGGCTGGTTTTCATTTTTTAGCTTTATTGAGGCATAATTCACATACAATAAAAGTCACCAACTTAAGTGTACAGTTTTATGAATTCTGCTGATTGTATACAGTGGTATAACCTCCACCAAAATCAGATAGAGAACATTTCCATCACTCTAAAAAGTTTTCTCATGCCCCTTTGCAGTCAGGCCCCTCCCCTAATCCTCTGACCCCATTTAATCTTATACCTACTACCCATCACTGTAGTTTTGATTTTTCCAGAATCTCACATAAATGGAATCACACAGCATTAAACCTTTTCTTAATTTCTTTCACTGAGCAGAATGATTTTGAGATTCGTCCATGTTGTTGGGTGTATTACTATTTCTTTTTTTTTTTTTTTTAAAGATTTATTTATTGATTGATTCATTACTATGTTGGGTCTTCGTTTCTGTGCTAGGGCTTCCTGTAGTTGCGGCAAGCGGGGGCTACTCTTCATCGCGGTGCGCGGGCCTCTCACTATTGTGGCCTCTTTTGTTGCGGAGCACAGGCTCCAGACGCGCAGGCTCAGTAGTTGTGGCTCACGGGCCTAGTTGCTCCGCGGCATGTGGGATCTTCCCAGACCAGGGCTCGAACCCGTGTCCCCTGCATTAGCAGGCAGATTCTCAACCGCTGCGCCACCAGGGAAGCCCGACTATTTCATTCTTATATTGAATATTCCATTGTATGGCTGTACTACATTTTGTTTATCCATGCACCTATTGATTGACGTTTGAGTTGTTACCACTTTTTGACTATTGGGAACAATGCTACAATGAACATTTGTGTATATGTGTTTGTATGAATGCATGTCTTCATTTCTCTTAGATAAATATCTAGAGCAACTCAAGTTTTCAGAACACAGAAAAGGTTTTGAGTTTGAGAGTCCAGGGAGTCCCCATTTTGTCACCCTACAGCCTGCCCCATCTCCACCCCATTCCCAGAGGAGTGCAGCTCCAAAGCCTGTATCGCAGCCATCTGTTTGGTTCAATTACCAAATGTCATCCTATTCCAAGCAGAAACCTCACCACTATTCTAAGGGAGTGACGGGAAGTGACCCCAAACGATTTTTATAACGGGCATTAATTTGGACTGAGACCCCTGCTGAGTCAGGGGTAACTATTAAATGTGGTGTTGAGAGCCCTAAGAGCCCCCCTAGGTCAGAAAGTGGGGTGGTTGACCTACTAGTAGACCTGGTAGTTGTACAGCAGCCAAGGGTCCTGGAGATAACTTCTAACTTGCCAAAAGGCCTTGGGAAGTTAGACAACACCACGGCCTCCCTCAGAAGGGCCCCCAGCTGCTGGCCAGTGCTGTGGACAGCAGAGAATCAGGGGAAGACGTGAATATTCCCCCTGCCTCCCCTCCCCGACCCTCACTGGCCGTGACAGGGCAGGGCTGGGGGTCAACAGGTGACCAGGAAGCAGAAGGATCTGTGAAGGAGCTGGAGCCTTGAGACTGGAGCTGCAGTGGCCCCAGGCAGTGGCAGAGGCAGACTGAGGGAAGACACAGGGAGTGGAGGGGGAGTGGGAAAAAGAGGGGGCAGCCACCTTAAATAGAAAGACAACAACTCAAGGGGAAGAAGCTGAAGGAAACAGAACAGAGACTGCTACTGGCAATAAACTGAGAAAGTGAAGCCCCGTGAGTGAGGCATGCCTACATCACTTAAGACGCCTGAGCAGACCCGTACTCCTCGGGCGACAGATCCCTTAGCTATATAGACTAAGGAAGCATGAGGCAGCGGGGAGGATGGTGCTGACAGTGGCACAGGAGCGTGGGAAGATGTGAGGCTGGGAGCTGGGGGCCCTGGCTTCTCATCTGTGCATTGCCACCACCTGGCCGGGTGACCATGTTGGGTCTCGTCACCTCTGTGGACCTCAGTTGCCCCACGGTAAACAAGGAAGTTAGAATAAATTATTTCTAATTCCCTAATTTCTTATAAATCTTGTGCCATTTTTGCAGAGATGGGAGTATGGGGAGAGGAGAGTGGAAATGGCCCAGAGCTGGCTGAGATGAAATATCAAAGGGGAGGAAGAGTATTCTTTCTAACTACCTAGTCTCCAATTGGCAAAGCCAACGTGGGGGAGATACAGACTGGTTCTGTGATGACAAATACTCCTGGCTCACTCCTAATGTTTCACCACCAAATTTTAATTCTTTAGCTGGAATTAAATAATTGACTCATCTGTAAAATGGGAAGAATAATAGTATCTGCTTAATAGGGCTGTTATGAAAGTAAAATGACTTAATATTTGTAACGTACTTAGAACAGAGTAAGTACGTACATTTTATTGTGAAATAAAACACATGCCTCCTGGTATTTATTAGTTACACCTCAGCAGAAATGAGGTCATCAGCCCCTTTCCCAAGAGGAAGTTGGGATCAGTAGAAAAGGAAAGAGGGAGAGAACAGATCAAGGAATGTGAGGCTGCGGGGAGGGGGTCAATTGGGAATGCAGATTCTAAGCTACTGTGCTGATAGGCGCCTGTATATGACCAATGGATGGACAGATGGACAGATGAAAAACGGATGGATAGTGATGAGGTGGGGGGAGTGCAGACAGGGGAGCCCTCACCTCCTTTACAATTTGGGGAGGGATGATCTAGTCCACCTGCCATGGCATACAAATCATTTTATTCCCATTGAGTAATCAAATCAAATTCTCCACCGACAAGAGACCCTTTTGAAAGAGGCCACCTAAGCGAAAGTCCACGGACCTGGAGATCTCACTCCTCTTCCACCCCTCCCTCACCCCCACCCCAGTCAAAGGCCAAACCCTTCCATGGGGACTTCGATAAAAGCAACTGTTGGCTTGCTCCAGACCAACTTCTAAAGTTGTGTTGACCCTGGTGGGTCATGGCTAAGAGGAGGTGCTGTAGCTACTTTCCGCCAGTTTGGGACTCTGCACTGGAGTCAGCAACCTGCTCATACCTGTGCACACCTGGGCACAGACGAGCCCTGTATCTCTCCTCAGCCGTATCACTCTGGATAACTTCCAAGTCCTGCCTAGCTTCCTTCCTTATCACAGGGATGGCATGCGAGGTCCATCGGTAAATCAGGGCGGAACCCCCTAGAAACGAGCCCAGTTTGGCAAGTGGAGGTAGTTAGGTTGTATTCCAGGTTGGGGTGCAGAAATTTTTATGGTCCCCATGGTTTGAGAGCTTGGGACTTCCCAAAAGGTACAGATACATAAAAGACGTTTGGCAGACTCCCTTCCTGCTCAGACACAGGCACTTCAAGACTCCTCCCAGCCCAAACCCACTGCCTCCGTGGGAGCCTGGGGCAGAGAGAGACGGCACACGTAGGGCAGACTGCAACTCTGGGTTCTAAACGGCGCTCCCGTTTCTCTGAGAGTCCCTAAAATTTCAAGGATATTTTCATTCTTACTAGAATATTTTTTAAAACACCTAGGAAACAATCTACAAATCTTGGAAAGATTGCCAGAAAAGGAGGGCACAAACTAAATAGAAGGAGACCAGGGCCACTCTCCTGTGAAAACTCAATTCATGATAAAGCTTTTAGGATAACAAGAAGGGGGATGATGGAAAGCTCTGCATATACGGAGGAAATGGATTAGGGGAACATGGATTTGCTCTTGAAATCCCAGAATGCTAGGACCAGGGAGGGTCCCCCGAAGCTGGAAAAACAAATTAGGATCTGTACACCAGAAGCCCAATAAACCCTTTTACAGAATGCCTGGCCCAAAGAGGTGGGGCAGGCTGCCACAGACGGGGAAGGGTGAGAGCTGACCATCCCAAAGGTGTTACTAAAGGGGCAAGTGCCTAGCCTTCTGAGGCAGGAGTCCAGGCCAGAACCAGGAGCTTTTTGTGGTTCTCTATTTCCCAGCAGAGACAGAGCTGGTGCTGACCGTCTGATGATAGGTCTGTCTAGTCCTCTGGTCACCTCTGACACACGGCAAAAGTGCGCTCAGAGCAGCAGCCAGCAGGAGCTCGGGAGGAAAGAAGGATGACGTCCATCTTCCACTTTGCCACTAGTCTGCGACTCAGATTCGAGCCAGTTACCCCTCCGGGAAGTCTGATGAGTACATCTCTCCCCCTTGTACAAACCTCTTGCCTTACAGATGTCTCTCCCCTGGCATCCAGTGGGGGCCTGGGTCATTTCTGGGAGGCAAACTCTGATCACACAGAATTAAATTCCAGGACAGCCAAGCCTCTGCATTCCATCACAAGCTCTCTCCGTGCTCCCAAGAGGAGTCTTAGGCCAACTCCTTCCTCCAGTCTCCCTCACTGTGCGCCACAACAGTATTCCTGAAAAGCAGTATGTAAACTGGATCTTTGTAAAGCAAAGCCCATTCTCCCATTAATAAATCATAAGAGATGGGTGAACACAACTTAGCACTTAATTTCTGTCTTCACGATACTGTCTTCCCAATTATTTCATGAGAAGTCTTGCTTCCAAAGAGACTACCAGTTCTCCGAGGAACGAAGCATGCTGCCTACTTCTCTCCCAGCGTCGGACACACACAGTGCTTAGCAGACACCCGTCAGCCAACAGAGTCTAATTCTCTTTAGCATCCTCTAAGCTAGAGCTGTGAGTCTATTTCCTTGCAGGTTTCCTTTTCTCTACCAAAGTCCTTCCATGGAGTAGTTAATGACCTGTAAACACTTACTGAGCTAGACAAACATTCCATTGAAAAGGAATACCACTGAGGATCCTTTTGTAAGGTGAAAAAAAATCTTTTGAAAAATGAAGCATCACCTTTTTACCACTCTGTTTGATAAATTCAGATTTTTCACAATATGGACAAGTATTCAAGTCAAACCCTAGGAACTAGCCAGGGAACTATTAGAGAGCTTTGAAGTCTAGACTCAAAACTCAGCTCCTGAATTGAATTGGCATGTTCCAGGTAGACAAATTCATGGCCTCTAAAATCAGGAAATCAGCTGGAAACTCAATCAGTGCTTACAGTTACCCCCTACTTCATTGCCATATCCTCTAATGGTGATGATAATGGCCATGATGATGATAATAATAATAGATGCCACTGACTAGCACTTTGCAGCTTACAGAGCAATTTAACAAACCGTTCTTCCTTGGAAGGCCTTCTAGACCAGTCTTCTACCCCCTCTTTCTCTGCGCTACCACCTTATCTTCAGCACACATTTCCCCTAGAGGACTCCGTGACCTCTTTTGTCCCATTTGTTTCTTTGCCAATGACAGGACAATGGTCTAGTACAGAAATGTTCAAAAGGGTCCTGTGATTGGTCCTAAATGAAACCACTTCATCAGCCGAGGGCCACCACAAGACTTCTGGGCGTTGCTGAGATGGCCCGGACCCCCAGGGCAGCGCCTAGAGAGCCAGGTCTGGTCCTCTGGGGAGGAAGGACATTGCTTTGAGCAAGGCCGGGGTGAGTCAAAAGTCCCTGGAAGTGGGGGTGAGGGGTGGGGATTGGGTCAGACTCTAAGCCAGAAGGGACTCTGGGTAGATGGGTGTGTGGTTCTTCAAGGGGACACCGCAGCCCTGGGCACAGAGGTGGTGAGTGGAGATAATGCCCATGGTGATAACCAGCAGGCCCTGGAAGAAGAGGCCCTGGACACTGCAGGCTGGGCACAGCCTCCGAGACAGTTCACGGGACACGCGGCAGTGTGCTCCAAGGAGAACCCCTCCCCAATGGTGACCCCTATCAGTGCCGACCAAGCATGCAAGATGTACACCCAGGCTGGGCTGGACGCAGGGGTCCTTGCAAGGTTGCAGGGCGTGCACTTAGGAGGTGGGGAGGTGACAGCCTGCAAGCATTGCATCACGCTGGTACCAGGAAGGCACCACGAAGCACCGGGCTGCTCCATGCCCACTTCCCTTCCTAGAAGTGGTCTGGGACATTCATAACACAGCCACCTCTGGCACTTGGGTTTGTTTTAAAAATTTTAATGGCTAACAGGTTTAGTGAGCTGGAGAGACGTGAGCAGGGGTGATCTGATCCACCCACCTACTCACCAACACGTACAATCAGGAAAGAGGGAAGCAGGCTGATGAGGGATGAGGGAAGAGGGAAAAGGAAACCAGAAGCCAGCGGCGTTACTGAGGTCACCTGTAGGTCCAAGGTCAGCCTGGACTCACCCCCATCGTTTGCCAGGCTGCTGATTCTCCGAGGAGCCTGGAGACTTTGTTGCTAAGGGAAACCTCTTGGATGTGTGTACTAAGACATAGGGACTTTATACTCATATTTGAATCACCCATAAACCTTGATCAGCCTTAGATGATTGTCCAACTCATGGAGAAACCACATTTCTCTAACAGAACAAGAAGCAAGTAGGGTAAGGGGTGTGACGCAGGGGCAGCGGCTCCTCCCCATTTTCCCTTCCTCTGACTCTCTCTGCACACGGGCATTGAAAGGGAAGGACACCACAGTGGCAACCCATCTGGGAGATGACCCCAGGACACATCCCCTGGAACTCAGGTTCCTAGGGCTGCCGTCACCTTTTCCCATCTTTGGGCCCAAGCCAAGCTGGAGGACAACGTCTGGCCACAGAGGCTGGGGAGGCCAGGGGGAGCTCGGGCCAGCCACACGTGCTGGGCAAGGTCAGCAGACAGCACCCTTCAGTAGGCCACCGGGGCCCAGGCACACCTCTTCCCCTGCCACACTTTCAGCCCACAGTGCTGAGGCTCAAGTCAAAAGACCACCATGCCTTATGCTTCCGGAGCAATACCTCTGGGAGAAGATGTACATTCTGTAACACCTCTGAGTGAATGAGAGTTGAGCGGAACATTTCTTCCCAGTGGACAGGAAAGGTAATTAGCTCCATTTTACAGGTAAGGAGCCTGAGGCTCAGTGGGGTGGGTCACCTTGTTTCAGGCCAGCCAGCCAACGGCTGAAGGAACTCAGACGTACCTGGCTTTACGGCCTTTCAAAGGGCTGCCTTCTCAAGACAATGTTTGCCAACTGCCCTGCACCAACCCACCAGCCCTAGGGACCATGAGATGCCCCAGGACCAAAGTGTGGACTATAGTGAAGAAACCCGCTCAGCCTCGAGGGGAGAGGCTACTGTGAAACAGCTCCAGGGGACAACACCTGGGCCACAGTGTCCAGTGGGGGAAGGGGGGCAGAGGCCAAAGCTGTCTGGTGCTCTGCCATCTCAGTTCTCCTTCTCCTCCTCCTCCCAGCCCATAACCTTCAGGACTCGCAGCCCCACACCCAGCTCCAGCAGCTGACCGGCCCCCAGCAGGACGCAGACTCTGAGGGAGCAGGCGCCAACCCGACTCCTCCCCGGCAGGCCAGCCCCTCCCTCCGGGGCACCCACCCCGCCACCCGGCCCGGCGCTTGCTCGCCTTGCTTGAGAGCTGGCTTTTGTCTCTCATCTGGTCTGCTGCAGCTCTCCTCGCTCCTTCTCCTCCTTTCCATCCTCCGCCCAGGCCTGCCTAAGGCTGCTTGCCAGAGCGATTGCATGTCAGGGCTCCGCCCAGGGCACTGAGGGTTGGGACTCCCACAGTCCTGCTTCTCTGACCGGGAGAGAAAACCCTGAGGCCTGAAAAGGTCTGAGGGTAGCACCTGGGGCAGCAGAGGGGCTGTGTTTAGAGAGGCGATCCTAAGAGCGCAACTCCCCCAGTCCAGAGAGGTGGGGAGGAGAGAGGGCACAGGTGGGCTTCCCTGGGACCAGTCCCCTCAGGCTGAGCCACCTCTGACTTCTCCACCCCCGAAGGACACCCTGCAGGCTGACAGAGCACGGGCTGGGGAGCAGCCGCGGCCTGGCCAGAGCAATAATCCCTGGCAGGAATGCACACTGGAGCGGGCAGACAGTGTCTCTAGCAGGGAAGGAAAGTGAGGCCCTGTGAAAGACGGGGGAAGAGTGGAAAGGACTAGGTGTACTAAGGGTGCTCCACTCCTCCCAACCCCTGGGGACCAAGTCCAGAGCCAGACTGGAGGCCGCCACCTCTAGAGATAGCACCTGCCAGCAGGCCAGGTACAAGGCTGACAGGTCTGGAACTGCAAACCCAGAGCTCAGAGTGGGGTATGTGAGTTCAAGGCCCAGTGGGTCAGCAGAGCGGGCACTCAAGCTCCCAAATTAGATACTGGAATCTTCATCTACCACCACTTCCTGGCTGTGTGACCCAGTGCAGCTCTTTAACCTCTCTGAGCCTCATTTTTTTCATCAGTAAAATGTGCATGATAGTATTGTATTGCCAGCCTCCTGGGGTTGCTGTGGAAACTGATTAAAATAGTGTCTGTGAAACACTCAGCCCAGAGCAGGAACTCAAGACCTGCTAGAACTCAGTAACCTTGCCCTGAGGGCTCACAAGCACTCCTGGGTCTCCAAGTCCTCATCTGTAATACAGGAAAAGCCTTAACTGCTTGTCCCAATCAACAACACAGGTCTCCGACCACCTCAGGAGCCTCCCCCAAATGAGAGCTGTTTTCGGAAACGAGTCAGTGAATATCCAATTTTGCACTTATTTACATCCTCATTCCAGAAATACTACCTTCATTCCACTTGGTATGTAATGGCACCCAATTTCTTTCATTTGTTCCAAACATGTATTGTTAATGGTGGGGAGAATTAAATGAAATGAACCTCATTCCTTGGCTTCAAGGAGCTCACAATCTACCAGCTCTAATCCTTAATGATCTGTAAATAGACATGTAAGTGTCCCAGGAAGCCCTGGGTCCTTCAGGGAAATGAAGGACACCTTTGTAATAGGATTAGTCACTTCCAAATGGTTTATATGTTCTCTTTAGGTGCCCACTTTATCTCTGAGTGGCAAGAGATAAAGGCCTTTCCAAAAGACCACAATGCTTTCTTAATTACAGCAATGTGCTCGTCTCACATGAAAATTTAAGAAGGGGGATCAGGAAAACACATTCTGAGAAGTTATACCAGCCTCTCTGCATTCCAGAATGGCCTCTTCTAGTTATTTTACTAATGAATGATGGAATGGGGTAATATTCTGTTTCTTTTTCCACAACTTGTGCTGCATTAGGTGAAATCGCAGGCTAACAAGGTTTCAGGGAGGAAAAGCCAGATTGAAAATAAGCGTCACTCCATGGAGAAGCTTTAACCACCAGAAGTCCTGGAAACCTGACAGCTTTGCATGTTGCAACCACGCAACTCAAGACTATCAGAAACATATAAATATTTGTACAGACACTTATCAAAGCAACAATCAGCTATCAGGTCCCTCGAAGCGAGCTGATAATGCTTACAGTTTATGGTCTTGATTTGCAAAAGTCGGCGAAACAAAGCCACACACAGCAGATCTGCTAAGTTCCAAAGTCAGAGAGTAGGTAAATAGTGCAAGCATGTTGGCTTCCCTCCCTGGCTCACTTCTATGGGCTGTGAGCAAACGGAAAAATAAACCATCGGAAAAAGTCTCGGCCTAATAAAATTACACGGACAGAATGACTTCTTCGTGGAATTCAGAAGGGTAGCACAGTGGGTCCTTGCTAGCACATGTTTATGCTCTGCCGTGATCACAACTCCTGGCTCTCAGGTATTGCTCTGGAATTGTCCCCAGTCGGCTTCCTCCCTTCATCTCCCTCCTACATCAGAAAGTATCGTTCACACCCAATCCCATGCTTTCTAATAGTAAAATATGCCTTTAAATGATACCAATCAAAGAAAACCAGTTTGGCTCTGATCATGGTAATATATAGTAGAGCAGAAAAAGCACTTAGCTGGTACCCGAAAGACCTAAGTCCTGTCACTGAGAAGCTATGCGACCAGGAGGGGGCACTTCATCTCTAAGAGATCCAAGTGTCTCATGGGTAAAATGAGACAGGGGAAGGGGTGAGCGAGACTGAGAGGACACTGGCCCGTCTGGGGCTCCCAGAAGAAACAGCGAGGCTTGTCGCTCACTCCCTTCCAAACACCTACCTGTGCTGGGGCCCGGGGCCCATCCAGGGTGCATGCCTACTCATCTGGAGCAAAACCAGTGTGTCTGTCATCTTAATACGCAGGGAATGTGTTTAAATAAGGATCAAAGCCAGTCAGGAAGGTATCTGTGGGGAAGGGAGCAGACCGAGCCCCACTCACTGCATCTGCCCTAGGGGTGGGAGCAGGGGAGGAGGCCACCTCCTACAAACCAGGTCACCCCCCGTTGCAGGAGGGGGGGCCCACAACCCCTGATCATGTTGGCCCCATTCTGAAGCCCCAGCAGTCTCCAAGCGGTGGAAGGGCAGACTGAGGTCCAACCAGGAGACCCAAGACAGAAAAGGGGGCAGCTGCAAAGGAACCTCACTTCTCCAGGGACTTCGACTTCTTATTAAAACCCTCACCCACGCCACCCACCGCCAACCGGCCAGGCGTTCCAGGACACAGACTTCTCCCTGTGAGACAGCTGGCTCTTGCTTCCTTTGCACGACAACACGATTTCCTCTCTACCGGCTCCTCCACTATCCCCGGGATGGGGTGCGAGCCTCCCACCTACTAGCCAGACTCCCCATGCACCACCCAAGGCCAGGAAGGAATCTGTGGTGCTCAGGCTTGAGCGCTGTCCAAACTCCAACACCAGTGACTGTCTCACGGTTCACAATTGGTGGTTTCCACACCCAGCAGTTCCTACCCAGCACTGGAAAGCCTTCATCACATACCCAGATGGCTCTGCCAGGAAAATGCGACATTTCGGGGGGGCTAATTTAACCCAACCCAAAGATTTGGGAGACAAGATATAAATCCAATGCCCATTGAGAGGGATGGTATTCTGGCTCTTTGATTTATCAGAGTTTAATTCTTTTTGTAAACTTTTAAGAATTAAACAATAATTTGCATTCGTGTAAACCTTCTGAAAATTGATTGACTGTTTTATTGATTTTTTTAAAAAGGAAAGAAAAAAGGAAGGAATGGAGAGAGGGAATGAAAGACACTGAGTGTCAAGGCTCAACCAAACCAAAAAAGGAAGGCAGGAAGGAAGGAAGGGAGGGAGGGAGGGAGGGAGGGAGGGCAAGGAGAGGAGGGAGGGAGGGAGGAAGGAAGGAAGTGAAAGACACTGAGCGTCAAGGCCCAACCAGACCAAAACCTCGCATTTCTCACTGCCTGCTGGAAGCATTCACAGCTTTGGGTGGCATATTCTGACAACTCTGAAAGTATCCCTGAGCCTTCACCACCTCTCTGCCACAGGGCCCTGGTCTCATTTTTGACTCGCACTTGCCTGGCAGGACTCCCCCCAACAAAACAGAAGGGGAGCCTTCGCACAAAGAGACCCAGCGCCTGGGGCGCACACTGCGCGGTGGTCTCCCCAGCCCCCCAGGCACAGTCGCCGGCTGGCACGCATGCGGGGGCAATGATGAAGCTGCACAATCTTCCCGACGCCTGCTGGGTCTACCCTTCCCTTTCTAAGCCTCCTCGGGGCTCACCCAGCCCAGCCACCTACTGCCAAGGCAGAGGAGGCCACCAACCTGAATGCCAGCATGTTATACACGCCTGAACCCTCCACGCTACCAGCCCACTCTCCCAGAGGGGAAGGTAGAATAAAACAAAGAAGTCACCCTCCGACTACCTGAGTTTTACACTAATTTTCTTCTTGAAATGGGAGCTCAGCATCCTGGAACCCAGGAAAAGTAAAGTCTAAAGCAAAAGGCAAACAGAAAGTCAAGAGTGCTCTATGCCTGTCTCCCCCAAGCCCTCCTCCTCAAGCCTCCGCTCAGCTCTGAGGGATAAACGCAAGAAACAGGTGCTGCTGCTGCCTGGGAAACGTACCTGAGGTATTTACTGAGAAGCTCCTCCAAGTTAACACTGCCCCTGGTGCTTTGGGACTATGGCAATAAATTCTTGAAATTATATAGAAAAGCTGAATGTCTGGCACATTTTGGTCCCTGCAAACTCTCAAAGATCAAACTAATCCCTATCACCTGCTTCCCCTACCAGTGAGCACGGGCACACAGCTTCCCTGCCCCAGCGCCTCCCAAGCCCCGCTGTTTGCCCTGTGGGCGGGCTGTGGATGGGAGGAGGGCCAGGACTGCGGAGGCCTGGGTCCAAATCCGAAGTTTAGCCCTGAAGCTGTGTGAGACCAGATGCGCCCTTTAGCACTCTGGGTTTCAGATACCACCTCCCCTGGCTCTTCACAAGGTTATTCGCGAGGGGAGACTCAAACATGACGATGCTCATTCCAGGGCTTCTTCCAGAACCATAAACACACACCATGATTTTATTTCCAGTCCCCTTATTAAGAGCACAATGGATGTTTGAAAGGGAGGGGCCCGATTTCTCATAAACCCAAAAAGCTAGAGGGCTGGCAAGAAGGGAAGGAACAGAGACTGGGAGATTGCTTCAAGGTCGTCCTTTGCAGCCCCTTTCTTCCAGATTCTTCCAAATGCCTGCTGCAGCAACAACAGCCCCAAAAGAACACCCCGCTTTGTCAGGACTTGTAGGTGAAATGTGTTGGAGCAGCTGTCAGCTTGGGGAAAATCACTCATCAGGTAGTCAACCGAGTGGGGCTGCTTTCAGCTGGACAAACACTGCGGCCCCAGCGGGAAGGAGACCCTTCCCGTCCTTCCCTTGGGGGCCAAGCCCACCCTCCTTTCCCTTCTTGTCCCAACCAGCAGGCCTCCTTCCCCTCAAAGGCACACCTCCCACCCTTCCTTCCAGGTCCCTCAACGCTCCCTCAAGGAACAGAGACCTTCAGGCCACCAAGGCAAGACTGTGGTAAAATCAGAACCCCTCCCGCCCGTCCCACCTCCCAGGACGCGGGACACAAGGCGGCTTGCTCTGTGATGAGGATGGTAATCCTCCCTCTGGGCCTTTAATTTCAGACCAAGTCATTCACGACTGACTCCTAAGGGGAACGAGCCAATTACAGATACGGCCAGGAACAACTTTACCTGAGGGAGGGGGTCAGTATCCCCAAATCAACAACGGGCAGAAGAATTCGCACCCAGGAAACAAACACCCAGGAGTCGCAGCAGACCTACCAGCCGCTGCACGGGAGGCATGGGACGTTTGGTGAATAACCCACGTAGGGTGTTCCAGGGTATGGGACACCACACCGGGCTTCACAGCCTGGGTGAAACCAGATGGTGTCAGAAGACAGTGAATTACTCACAGGCAAAGGATCAGTTGTTGGCACACCTAAAAACACCTTTGTGCTAGCCCTCATTTGATACCCACCACACTACATCACGGGTCCAAAGAGCCTGACTTATTAGCCACATGCTGGCGCTCCCATTTTGTCCAAGGCCATGGAGGGAAGGCAGCCGACCAGGGGCTGGGGCTCTGGGCCCTCATTTAAGTCCCTCTGTAGCACAGAAAGTCACCTTCCTGGCAAGAGCTGTGAGCGAACATGCCACATCTTATGCCCCAAGGCTCTGGCAGCGGCTTCCATCCTGGGCTGTAAAATCCCTTGGAACCCTGAGACAGCCCTCCTCAGATTCTGGACAGAGCTGGCTTGTAGTGCCACGGAAAGAGATCTAAGAGTGCCAAGCCTCGGCCGTCCAAGGTGACAAAGACCTCACAAGAGTGTGTCTCGCCTTTTCAGGCTCAGAGAGCTGGCCCAGGCTGGCCAGCTGCCTCCCAGGAAAGCTCTGGCTTACATACAAAATGACCCAAGTGCCTTTGTGTGTCTCTGCTCAGAGGACTAACAATAAACACAGCGCACGAAGGAAATGGCCGTGCCCAGCAGCCTCCTAAACTGCGAAGGCAGCGTCTACCACTTATGAGGGAGCCCCCTCATGTTTCCTTCTAAATGCCTGATATGTATCCATTTTCCTGTCAGCCACTTCAAATAATGCCTACAATGCTGAGATTTATACATGTGTACTTACAAATGTTATTTCATTATAGCTTCTGCAAAACTACCTTTCCGCCTAAACATTCAATTAATGTAATTAAACTGCTACCTGATGGCATTATCTAATTTAACTTGGGATCCAAACTATTGAAAAGCATGTGCCTTTTAACACCCTGACTGGTAAGGCATGTGATGAACAGAGCTATAAACATGTTGGCATAACTGAGCTGTTTAAAAATAAATTAGCAAACTATAAAAATAAACAGTTACATACATATGTACTCAATTATGAACTAACTCTAATTTTTGTTCTGAAATACAGTCTTTGACCTTAGTCATAAACAAGCACTATTAGAAAAACATAATATCTCAACAGACAGGAGGCCAAGGATTAAATGCTCTTCCAGTTCAGCAGAATGCAAAACAAGGGAAAAGAAGAAAGGAAGAAAGGAAAGAAGGAAGGGAAGGGAAAAGAAGGAAAGGAAGGAGGAAAGGGAGGAAGGAAGGATGGAAGGGAGGGAAGGAAGGAGGGAGGGAGGGAAGGGAAGGAAGGAAAGGAAGGAAGAAAAAAAGGAAGAAAGAGAGAAGGAGGAAGAGAGAGAGAAAGAAAAAAAAGGCTTGTCCTTCTTGAAAAGCTGAAAAAATGTGTACAAAACATACAAAGACTGCTGTGCTCATGCTGATTTGAAGCTGCTTCTGTTCAAGCCAGAAAAGTTAAAACCTGGTGAAGTGCTTTTGCATTTTCAGATGTTTTGGAGTCTCTCAAGAAAAGAGGGCAGGCAAGGGGGAAGCACCCAAATGCAGCTGTTTGAACAGCTCACTGTCTGCATAATAGTCTGTTACACAGGGCCACCTCCCCACCTGAACTAAGCTTGCTGTCCTATGTCTGCTACTGCCTCTAAGTCCTGAGCTTTTCTAAGACATATGGCAGAAATGTGGAAATTGTCTTCCAAATAGCACAAGACAGAAAAGGGGGGTGGAGGGGGAGGAAGAAGCAAAATCAAGCTGTTGAAACTGTATACAGGACACGTTTTCACTCTAATCCAGTGCTCCTGTAACAAAGGACAGCATACTATGGGATAATTACTATGGATTATTATTACAGTTTCTAAAGCAAAAGAACAAAAAAAAATTCACAAAAGACCTATTACACACGCAGATTTTTAAAGCTTTAAAATCATATGGTCTTCGGTGTTGGTTCCTATGGAGTTACGAGGTAATGCCCTAATGGAGCAGGACAGATGCAGACACAAAAAAGAAATCACAATAAACCTGAAATTCTCTCATGTCATGGTGCTTACTGCCCTTTATTTCACAAACAAAAGTAGTTGAGCAACAGCTAAGTAGTTATTCATCTCAAAGAGCCAAACTAACATGCTGACTGCCCCAGGGTTGTCTACCCTCTCCTCCAAACACGTGCAAAAAAATATATAAATAAAGAATAGGAGAAAAGAAAGAAAGAAAGAAAGAATAGGAGGAAACGCAAACTCGGCCACACTTGCCCTAGAACGTGGCGGAGAAGCCTTGATGTGAAAGAGGAGCCCAGGAAAAGCTTGCTGGAGACACAGAATTCCGCCCAGGCCACTCTCCCTGCAGTGGTGAAAGGGGCCACACGCAGCCCAGTTACTGAGTATGACATTTACAAAAACGAGGAGGTTGTCAGTTGCTGGGAGACAAACATCTCAAGACACATTTCTAAAGGAATGTGGAGATAAGGTATGGAACAGCCAGTGTGGAACTGTGTTGGACTCTTCCCTTTCTGAAGAGGACTTTCCTTTCCTCCAGGATGGGAAGGATATGATTGATGGGCAAGGACAGAAATGGGTCTCGAGAACTTCCACTTGGGCAAACTGGTCCAAGAGGGGTGTGGCTATGAGAAGGTTCAGGGGGAGGCTGACACTCACATATCTGGGACTGTGGGAGTGGCTAGAGGCCTTGGGATGTCCCTGAGAATCTCTTCGACAGCAGGGCTCGACCTCCAGGCTGGCAGCCTAGACTCTTCCATGAGCTCTCCCTTGAGTCACCTATGATTCCAGAATAATTTGTTCTACATGTAGCAAAGCCAGCACCATAAAGGAGATGGAAAACTAAGGTCTGACTTGAGGGATGTTAAACTCATGCTCTAAATGCCGTCACTTAAGATCTTTATTGAGATTTGAGGGCAAAGGCACTCTTCCTATGATAAGGAACCTGTTGCTGACAAAAGATGCTCACCTGTGAGCCCTAAAACCTCGAAGACGCCCTCAAAACAAAGGTGGCTCAGACAGAAACGCTGGCTCTTACTTCTTATCAGACTGCTAAAATCACCGGCTTCTGGACTAAAGATTCAAGCTGAGGCCAGGGCAAGAAAGCAATTTGTTTTGATTCAGGTCCTTGCAAATTACCCCCGAATAATTTACTTGGTCTCAGCTTTGGCCAGCTTGGTTGTTACGAGGATTCCAAGAATGATTTTACTTTTCCATTAGAGGGCTCTCCACTCTCCTTTCAAGGAAAAACACTCTATCGGCCAGCCAACTTCTTTCCAGGAATGAGGAAAGGGAGGAGGAGGACCAGGGGAAAGGAGAACAACGGGTTTCCATATGAAATTCCATACCCGGGGCTGACCAGCAGATCTGAGCACAGCAGAGCCACAAAGACTTCTTCACAAAAGAACTCTCTTGAGGTACAAGACACAGCAGTGGATTCCTAAAAAGCCTCAGGCATCTGAAGAGGGTGCTGTCCAGGGCAAGAGCTTATATACCCATTTCCAAATCCCATGGTTCTCCAGGAGCCCCTGATGGTTTACCTGAACTCTGAGAAAACAAGCTCCGGGAAAGAAATGCAAGAAACAAAGTCAAAAGTTGTCTCTGGTAGCTAAAGAAAAATAGAGAAGGAAACTGGGTAAAAAGTTCAGAAAAACACCTTCCCTAAAAAACTACAGTTAGAGTTTGACATGAGTCATCTTGGCTACAGGCAGTCTGCTAGAGCTCTCCTAACTGCCCCACAAGGGGCAAGCCTTCCTGAACAGGGGAAGTCAAACCCTCACCCAGGGCCCTAAGAAGAGGAGGAAGGGGAAGAAGAGGAGGATGAAGGGGAGAAGTTGGGGAGAGGAGGGGGAGGAGAGGGAGGGGAGGAGGGGAAGGAGAGGGAGGAAGGGGAGAAGGAAGGGAGGGGAAGGAGGAGTAGCCGCCCACAGCTTGAACTGGGCATCCCATCCTCCCAAGCACCTCCAATGCCTTCCCCATCTCGGAAAACAGCAACTCTACCCTTCCAGGCACCAGACCAAACATCTTAGGGTCCACCTTAACTCCTCTCTTCCACGTTCAATTTGTCAGCAAATCCTGTTGGTTTCACCTTCAAAATATGTCCAGAATCCAACCCTTTCTCACATCCTTGGGCCCCTGATCCCAGCTGCCATCGTCTTGCATGGATCTTGGCGACAGTCTCCTGACTGATTCTGCCTCACCTCCCCACAGTCAAGTCTTAAAAGGCAGCCAAAGTGACCTCCTGGAAACTAAGCCACACGATGCCATTCCTCCAGTGGCTTCCATCTCCCGTGGGGTCAAAACCAGAGTCCTCACAACGGCCTACAGGCAGGCGCTGGCTGGTCTCCTCCACTCGCCTCCCTGACTCCTTCAACTCTGACCGCTGGACCCATTCTGCTCTACAGCCAGGCAGGCTATGCACAGGCCTTCACATTTGCTGTTCGCTCAGCTTGGAACCCTCTTCCCCCAGAAACCCACATGGCGATTGCCTCACTTCCTGGGAACCTTTGTTTCTCAGAGTGGCGGTCCCTAACCACCCTGTTAAAAGCATGTTCACCACACATTCCCCATTTTGGAATAGGGAAGCAGTTTGGTCATCTTCTGACATGTTCTATAACTCACCTGTTTATTCATTTATTGTCCGTCTCCCCAGCGAGAATGTCCCACAAGAGCTGGGTCATTTGAATGCTTTGATCATCACTATATGCCTAACACCAAGAACAGTTCCTGGCACGTGGCAAGTGTTCAAAAAAATTGTTGAAAAATGAATGAGTGAACCTCCAGAATTCTAACCTGCCAGGAGGCCACTCAACCCAGGCAGCCCGATCTGGGTGCACTTGGGCTTTGGAGTCTGAGGGTGAGCCAAATTCTATTCTCCCCCCAGCCCACACAGGCCCTGAAGCCCAGGGGGAAGAGCATCTTGCATTAGAATATAAATGGAGGGGTTCAGCTGGCTTGGGGAAAAGAAGAATGGGGTGGGGGGACTCGAGAGGGGCCAGTCAAGACCAAATTAGAGTCTTTTCCCTAAGGCTTATGAGGACTCACTAGAAGGAGAAGAGGCTTTGAGCCTGGGGAGGCGCCAACCTTCAGAGCTCCCCACCACCTCCACTCAGTGGTCCCCATACACTCCTGGCAGCCAGCCACCCATCCAGGCATACAGAGACGTGGGCACGCACATCAGCGCAGTGCAGGGGCCCTGGGCCAGGCACAGAGCCCGGAGAAGCCAGCTTCCTGCATGGCGTTACTCTTCCTCCATCTGTGCTTTCAGGCTCTCCCTCCTCCTGGTGGGGAGGGTGTGGAGGGGGCCACAGTGAAGGGACAAATCCCTCACACCTGAGAGCCCGGGATCAGCCAGGAAAGCTAAAGTACCTTTTCCCACCCTGGCGCACATTTTGACAGGTGAATAAATGCGCCCCGGCAGGCAATAACAAGAAGTCTGAATTTAAAGAACTTGCCAATTTGAAAAGTAATGCCATTCTCTGTGACTCCACTCTATTCTGTTACCAATAAAACACTTAAAGATGCTATTCATGCAGACATAAAGTGCTAATGGCCACTTGTTAACATGTTTCATAATGCTAATATTTCCCTCTGATTTCCGACAGTTCTTTTTTTTCTTTCTTTCTTCTTTTTGGGGGCTATTTTAAGTTAACAGAGCGCTAACCTGATTTGAAACTGAAGGCTTAAAGAGCTACACTCTACATAACTGCACTATTAATGACAACCATAGCTTTACATGTTGCACCATTTCATGAAAACAATCATCACTCAGTCAAGGGTTTTTCCGAGCCACAGAAAAGCTGTAATAAGTTGAAAATACAGTAGGCATAGAAGAAGCTTGTAATGTTAGACACGGTTCCGGGGAGGGTGCCTTTGATTCTCCTCTAAGCTTTGTGCACTCTGTCTCCAAGAAGAAGAGGGATGATAAAGTAAATGGGAATTTATTTTCTCTTTCCAAACCAACACACAAATAAGAATGTGAGGTGCTTCATCTGCTACACCCAACTCACCAAGTTGTCCTTCCAGTAACGGGATAAGTGTTCAAAGGCAAAAGAAGGGTTCAGTACTTAGTACTGGGCCAAAGACACAGTAACTCTTCCCAGGAAATACAAGTATCTCAGTGACTCCAAAAGAAGTATGCAGCCGTCTGGGCCTGCAACTGTATCCAAACAACTTGGAAGGATAAGAAACAGTGGCTTTGGGAGTTGCAAAGGAAGCTTTGTATGCAGCTTCCCTGGAGAGCTGTTAGAAGAGGAAGCCTGATCACCTGGGATGCTTTAAGGGGGTGATTCAGAAGGCACCTAGACCCCACATCGAAGTCTGTGGAGTCGCTAAAGCGGGCTGCATGACGTGCTAGAGAAACCATGGATGTGGGATTCAGAAAAACCTATTTGGGTTGTGGCTGAGCTCTGCTACGTAGCTGGGTGGCCTGGGCAAGTCACTTCACCTCTCTTGGCCTGGGTCCTTTAGATTTTCTGGCTGCGTGTCTGGCTCTCAGGTGTAAGGGATTTGCACCCCTACACACACATACACACACCCTTTCTCCTAAATGAGAATGCTTCACGAGCGGGAGCTTGCCTGGTCTTGCTCACCTCTGCCATCTCCAGCGCCCAACACAGTGCCAGGCATTAAAGTAAGTGCTCAATAAACACATGTTGAATTTTAACAATGAGATTAGATGGCAGCTTCACCTCTCAGCTCTAATTCTTTGATCCTGTGGAAATGAAAGCCTCCAATAACTTCACATTGCTTATCTCATTTAAGAGGCTTCCATGATGTAGGCACCAGGGCGTCCCTAGGTTACTTAAAGTTGGTTCAGAGCCTGGAGAGGTTCACAGTCTGATGAAGTCGGTTTATTTTCTTTCAGTTTCTCAACTATGAGTCACCTTTAACCAGGGGTAGAACAGGCAGGTTTTACTGCAGCGCACACCCACGGTGAAGGAGTACACTTGACCACACTGCCAACCCACATGGCAGCCACTCAGTGACACAAGGAGAAAGGACTTTCACCTGTGAGCTGCCTCAGAGATGAATCTCACCCAAAAAAGGACACCCAGGGCAAAAGCTGACAAGTCACATTTGACCACACCACCACCCCTGGTTACCCCCGAGACAGGCAGAGAAAGGACGGCCCACAGAACAGTCGCATTTGGGGGAGAGTTTTGAGGACTCGCCCAACCCCCCACCAAAATCCATGTAGAGTCTCTGAAGGGTGGTGAATGACTTTCTCATCCAGCACTGCTCTTCGAAAGGGCCTCGCCTGGGAGGAGGATGATAGAGTAAGGGGCTCTAGGTAAGGTGCTAAGTAGGTTTGCGGCACATCCCAATACTGTCCCCGTGTCCAATCCATGCAGTCAACCTCGCTCCACGAAGGGGGAATGGGGGAGAAGGAGGGGACCAGGAATCTGGTCCTTGGAGGGGCTCTAGGTGGAGTTGCTGCCTCCGGGGGCCCACTCCTCAGTGGTGTTCACTGCCAGATGGTGAGGGAGATGCTGCTTCCGTGCTCCCCCAACTCTGCAGCAGAAGCCACCGCCCAGTGCCCTGAAGCCACACCACCCCTGGGAGTGCCTTCGGCAGGCGTGGGCACTGGGTCAGCTTCTGGCAAGAACTCCTGCTTCTCTTTTGTTGGAGCATATCTTCAAGTCCTGCCGGGATCTTCCCAGTCCTGCCCTCTCCTTTCCCCCAGCCTCAAAGGACTGGCTGCCCACTCTCACCCACAGCAGAAGCCACCCTGGCCAGGATGGGAAAAGGGCTCCCACAGCAAATAATACCCCCATAGCGCCAGTATCGGGAAATTAGGAGCGAGACCCAGCTCTAGAATGGAGCACAGCTGGGTCAACACCTACAAAGGGGTCCCGGGCTACCAATACTTTGGAGCACTGCCAGCCAGCAGTGCTCCAACAGCTCTCCAAGGGGAAAGCTTTCACGCTTGGCCACCTCCTGCAGGTAGGAACAGGTAAAAAAGTACCACAAGAAAGATCACAGCTCAACTAGAAGGCTGTGGGCTGCCCTGGCCACTGATGGCACAGGAGTCCTGAGACTGGCCCTTCTGAGGAACCCACTTCTGGACAGTCCTGGGACTTGGAGAACAAGCCACCTAAACGTAGAATTCAGTTGAGGTTCTTTTTTATTATGAAAGAAATCTAGTTGGTCTGGATGACTCTCTTCCCAACACACTGAAGACGGTAACACGAAGCGAGAATTTCCCTACTCAAATATCAAAGGTCTTGCATACACATACACCAAAAAAAGAGAGAATCACCCAAAGACAACCCAGCGTGAGCCAGAGCTGCCAGAAGGAGAGCAATACACAGTCCCTCTGAACGCAGCCGTACTCCCTTCTGGTAAGCTCCGGGCTGTCTGCAGGACAGGGGATGTTCCCACACCCCCAGGGGAACCCCTAGCTGCCCTCCCCGTGTTTGCCCAGCCCTGAGGAGCCTCCCCGCGCCCACTTTCAGGTGAGAAGGGGCGGGAACTACAAGCAGAGACCTTACTGCTTGGCCAAGAGGAAAGGCGAGCACAGAGTGAAGGCCATAAAGATGCCATCCCCCATCCCAACCCCAAGCTCTCTCATCTTCTCCCCAGGGAAAAAGGAGGCAAACAAACTTGCCCAGCCTCGGCACCTTTCCACTTCAGGGAGCCAAGGCATCCGATTCAAAGCCTGGCCTTTCCATTTCCAATCAGTCAGCCAGAACGAAGTATGAATTAAATCCCGTAATAAACTAGCATTATGTGGGGTATGAAAACACAAAAAATAAAACACGATCCCTGCTCTCAAAAAGCTTATAGTCTGGGGAGGAGAAAACACCAAACCCACGAGGCAACATGGATACTACAGATGCCTTCTCACTAATCCCAGAGCGACACTTTCTCCAAAGAAAGCGACCGTCAGGGCTGTGCCAGGTCCAGGCTCAGACATGCTTAGTTACCTGCAGAAAGGGCCTTGGAGCTCCAGCCCAGGGGGGAACAACACAGAAACAAGCCTTCAGTGCATGTATGTGGGGTTTGGCTACCTCCTTCTTCCCTGAAACGTGGCCCAGTGCTTTCAGGAAAGGAGAACATGGCAATGCACGGAGGGGTATGACATGGACACAGGCGTTTCCAACCGACTTTTGATCACGCAGCTTCCCAGATGCCCCATTTCTGCTCCTGACTTGAGACTGGAGGCAGAAGTTCCCAGACCACGTAGCTCACTGTGAGGTCATACACTGCGGGGATTACCGAGTCACCTCCAGGCTGGGCAGAACGGGAAGTGAGCAAGTCAGTCTGAGAAAGATCCAAGCAGGGCATGTTCTCCGGGCTCTGCTGGGTCCCCACTCACACAGGGGTCCTGGGCTACAAACACACTGGAGTCCGAAGGGCGGGTGGCCCCTCTTCTCATCACGTTTTTTCCATCTTAACTGATTGAACTGGGGTACAAAAAAGGGAGGCAAGGGACTGAAAATGCGATTACTCATGTCATGTTTGTGTGCTCTGAAATGCTTTCCCATGTCTGTAATGCTCTTCATATCATCCTACACACTCACGGTCACCTCTACTCACCCCAGCACACAGAAAAGATGTGCTTATGATGTGCACTTAGACTCTGTTTTACTATTAAACACAATGACCAACTCCTATTATTTTAACACAGGTTGTGCTGGAAACTCAAAAAAGACTTAGCTCTGCTGGCTCGTGGGGAATCTGGGCTCTGCTCCTCCAAAACCTATGTTCTCCAGATGTCAGCGGAAAGTCATGAGCAGCTCTCTCCCCAGCAGCGAGTGAGGCAAGAAAGGCCACTCACTGTATTTCTCAGCCTCCGTGAAGTTGTCAGTGGGAGAGGAGCCAAGAGGGAGGAGGCCCCTCCAGAGACAGGGTCATAACTCTCCATCACCTGGTGAAGCAGACAGGTGGCCGGGGAACTTGGGACAGGAGGGGAGAACCAAGTTCAGTGTAGACAAGGACAGAGCAGGGTGTCTGGCAAGGGAGAGGTGTGGCATCCACACGGGTGAGTGAAGTTTAACTGCACTTAAAGATGGCTGCCGAAGATCTAGGGTTCCTAGTGGACATCAAGCTGAGCATGAGTCATCAATGAAGCGCTGGTCTTTTAAAAACAAGCAAAGATACCCGACTGCAGCTGTAGGA
Organism: Eschrichtius robustus; assembly: GCF_028021215.1. Classification (NCBI taxonomy): domain Eukaryota; kingdom Metazoa; phylum Chordata; class Mammalia; order Artiodactyla; family Eschrichtiidae; genus Eschrichtius; species Eschrichtius robustus. The sequence goes on from NC_090838.1 coordinate 51,745,619, forward strand.
GTAAGGAATGTGGAAAACTAAGGCATCTTGTCATTGCACTCAGCAGTAATTAGACTAACGTTGTGAGTAAAAGATCTGGGAGACCAGGAAGTTCTAAAGAGAGGGACAAAAATAATAAATGGGTTTAAAAATAATAGATCTATGAGTTCAAGTTTAGGGATTAGAGATTACTCAGGAAGGAGCCTGCGGCAGGGAGTAGAGCAAAGAATTCTAAAATATGAGGGGTTTCAGCCCAGAGCTGGTGATGAGATCCTCTGTCTTCTCTGGAGTGAAGAGGAAATGGGTTTAAACTGAAGCATAAGGGATTTAAGGCAGATGAAAGGAAGGATTTCCAGATAAGGAGAGGTGTCTTTAAAAATAGAACCCTGGTGGAGGAAGAGGCTGGGCCGACCACTTCTCAGGACCCATCAGCACTGAGAAGGGCGCCACCACCCCAACTCCATCTACCCCATCTGTCCGGTGATCTGGATACAACGCCAAGCTGTTCCACACGCACCTGGTGCAAACTTCAGAACTGCCACAGCACGGGAGCCCTATCAGGAAACGGGGCGGGAAGGCCCACTCAAAACTGGGCAGAGGACATGGAAAGGAACAAGGCAAAGCAACACGACCACCCTCTGCAATGGCCCGGGTGGTTGGGTGTTTGTTGTTTGGGTTTTAACCACGGGATCCCTAGGTTAACATTGCCCAGAGAGCTCCGGGATCTTCCCCCAGCAAAAGCTCCAGTTCTGAAAACCACTGCAGCTGTCATGCCTAAAAGCGTTGGGAGTAGCACGGGTCTCTGAGAAGAAGCGCAGGAGGGCCACCCTGGGTCCTGCTGGGCCAGGAGAGTTGGGACAGAGGGCCAGGGATGAAGCCAGGGATGAAAGCGTGAGGCCCCAGGCTCCGTCAGTTCTATCACTGCCTGGTGAGTAGACTTAGGCACCTGACTCCCCTCTCAGCCTCAACATGCCTCACCTATAAAATGATACAGGAAACAAGAGGACTTCACAATTCTACATCTACACAGAAGATGCTCAGTAAGTATTTGCTTCCCCCTTGCACGAAGGAAAATGTCCATGCCCAAAGACTTGTACTGTCATCTGTGATTCTGCAGATACTCTGGTCGATGAGAAACAAGAACCTTGCCCTGAAAGTCAATTTCAGGGAGAGAGAAACTTTTAAAAAACACTTTAATTACTGAGATTCCGCTATCTTAATTTGAAAAGACAAAATCAGGCCCAAACTCCCTCCGACAACGCTGGGCCTGACATCATCTTGCCTGGTTCCCTCCACCGGCATCCGCTCCCCCATCGCATAAAGCACTGGAGGTGAAGGCGGCGTGGATCAGACTTTCGGTTCCGCATGGCTGTGCTGCAGCCGGTAGTGAAGTGAGTCCAGAGAAATGTTACCACTTATTACTAATAAAATGTATTTACTTTGGAAGTGTCTGCGTTAGAGTAGACTCAAGACTGTGCCTGTAAAATGGCATTCCAACTCACCTGAATTTCAATACACTTACTCAAGTGGAGAGTAAGAGGTGGGGCCCAGCCCGGGAGGACATCGCACGTGAGAACGTCAGTTTCTCACACACACGGACCTGGCGGACAAGGTGAGAAGCATCGCGCTCCGTCTGAGAATCGCCACACGCCGGCGGGGGCAGGGGCTGGGGTGGGGAAGAGCCCACCAGAGAATGCTGAGGAAATATTCAGAGGATGCTCCTCATCACAGAGTTCCCTTAAAAGTCCATCCAGAGCCAGACGTAAGACGGGGTGCCACAGGGCACCCTGAGGACCCAGCAATGACTCCTCAGGCTCAAGTCAAGCTGGATGGACCCCATCAACATGCTTCTTGGCAAAAATCGACATAGTCGTTCATGGCGGCAGTTCAGGGGGCTGCTTGTTGCTAACCTTCCGTCATTCCAGTTGAGACCTGAAGCCACAGCACCCAGCAAATCTGTCTCCCCACAATCCACAGCAAAATGAGAGCTATGGCAGACATCTCTCAACCCGGGAGAGAAAATGAAGAGTAGTGGGATTTCCTGATCCTGACACTCTGGTAGGTAATGCCAGGCCAAGAAGATTCTTGTCTCCCAAATACACCAAGGGCCCTATCAGACACAGGCTACAAAAAAAAAGCAGGTGTGAAAGTGGAGCAAGAAGGACCGTGCATGCTCAGAATGTGGGTATCAACATCTCTAAGGCATTTTTCAGACGTAAAACACAAAACATTACACCTGTCAGGTGCTGTGCCCTGAACTATCTCCAGGCAGCTGAAAGTCAGTACATCAGACTTCTAACGATGTGAAAGTTAAAGATTAAACACACGTTGGAACGCTGACTTCACGTGGTGCCAAAAACGCGTCTATACCCTCTTAGGAGGGATGGGTGCGGAGCATTGTCCGAGAAAGACGACAGCATTCACGCCGCAGAGAGAAAACAAGGTCCCCCCTTGCTTTCTTCCCTTCCTGACGTCCTTCCTGCCTTCTCAAGGAAATTTCTCCCAAAATCTGACATGCTTTGCAACAGCAGTAAGTGAACTACTCCAGAGAGTGAGGTTGGAACCGCTGAAATCCTGGGCAGATGGCTGAGGCCAATTCTGTTCTGACACGTGAGGTCAAAGCCACTGGTTTAGACATTCACGTGGCCACGGGAACGTGCTTATTCAGACAGGGGCTCCAGGTCACATCCGGTGTTCTCCTGAATTACTCCAGTGACAACAGAAACCCACTGGCTGCTAAAAGACACTTTCGTTTGGCGCTGCCATTTGCCAACCTATAACTTAAGCACTCATGGCTACGCTTACTTAACTCTCTCTTGACATAGAGCATAAAAGTTTGCATCTACTTACTCTCTCCTCTCTCTGGCAGAAAACTCATGTCACTGGTAAGCAATTATTGTACCTCCTTCAAATAACTCAGCTTGAATTTTCACTTACAGCTGATGTATTTATGCACAAATGCGTATTGGTGTTATGGCTTCTTTTTTCCAAAAATTGAAAACTGCAGAAAGCCAAAGATAACATACTATACCTTGAAAGGCATGGCCTATGGGCAAAAGCCAAAAAAAAAAAAAAAGAAAAAACCTTGCAAAATTATTTATGCAGGCGTATCATTAAAATTTTCCTCAAAAGTTCCCAGGCAAATGGGTGCCTCTTTTAATTTTCACCCTTACAATAAACTCTTCTGCAGGTTTTGTTTATTTTGAGGAAACATTTCACTTTTTTTTTTCCAAGACATGAGGTGTGAATGATGCAAAACAGTATTTGGATATGTAAACTGAATTATTTGCATAATGTATTACTAATCAGTGAGTATAAATTCTGGAGTCTGAGGAACTGAAATCAAGTGCCACAGAATTTTTTAAATCTAGATGATAAAAGTAAAGAGTATTGCCCTTCTGTGGAATAATGTACACATTTGCATTCTGCTTCTAAGAAAGAGAAATTATCCCCACAGAGTTTTCGGAAGCATTTTTTTAAAGTGATGTTGATGTGCACTGCTTTGCTCTGACTCAACAGTACAAGGCATAAAGGTCCTAAATTCACAGGCACAACCGCACCAGGCACAAGCACCAAGGAGAAGATATTTGCGTCTAAAAGAGCAAAAACCTTCCTCCCACTCCCATGAGGGTCTGCCTGCTGGACCTACAGGAATCCGAGACATAAAGCAGGACAGGGGGCAGCCAGATATTCTGCCTACATCACCCATCAGATCAACTTGGTCACCACGCTGCAATAAGCCAGACGTCATCCACACCCTTCTCTGCTTGTTTCCACTGGTGTTTTTATGCAAGCTTAGCCCCCTCTTTGCAGAAAAACACTGACATGGATGTGCAAACAGTAGAAAGATTATTCCAGCTTCGTGCACTTCCTTTGCCAACCAAGCACAATCAAACCAAGTTGGAGAAACTATTTGTCTGAACATTTTTTTGAAGAAGGAATGAAATGGGGAGAAGAGAAAAAGGAGGTGTAGCCCAGCAGTCAGCCCCGGACAATGGCACCTTCCCCATTCCCTCAAAGATGGCCTATCAGGTCCCTAATCACCCAAGAGTCACCTGCATGCTCAGAACTCCCACAGGTGCACCTTTGAGCACGTGCACACATGCACATGCACACACCGGTCCTGGAGGGTGCCAGGATACATTTCTCCAACAGCTGCTCCTATTGCCTATTGCCAGTGAAGCCAAACCAGCCTAAAATTTAATTTAATCTGCTATAAACCAAAGCTGCCACTTAGATGGCAGCTAAAAGCGCCACTCTCAAGATAACTGAGTGACACTTGCTAATAATAGCCTCCGCATGAAGCGAGCAGGAGCAGACATTTTGTGAAACCAGGGGGACCCGTGCCTGGGAATGGCTCAGAGAGGCTGGTCTCAGCTTCCAGGAGGCAGGTGACCGTCCTGGCTGTTGCTAAACAGGAGAACGCGATGCCCCTTTATGACTGTGCAATCACTGCACCCCTGCCTTTCATCTGTCGGGGGCTGTGCCCCAGTCCTCCCTTGACTAGCACTTTTTGTCCCCTTCTTCCTTAGAGTGTGGTCAGCCTCCTGTCAGGCAAACCACGCTTCTCTAACAGCCAGGGCTCCCGTGGCCACAGGAAGGCCCAGGAGCCTTGTCTTCCTCAGCACTATCAGGGAAGTGGCCACTGCCCACCTCCTTCTTCCTAACACCCGCCAGGATGAAAAGAGGCACCGGTGCTGAAACTTAGTCAAACTCCGCCTCCAACTCTTCTTCATGCACCAAAAAACCCATGGGCTCTCTTTTCTTCCAGGAGCATGGAGCACAGTGCAGATGCTAAGACGACCCCCTTAACAGCAAACCTTCCAGATGCAAGACTTGGGCTCACAGGTGATTTCTTCACCACAGGACCCCTGCCTCTTCACTGCCTCTGAGCCAAACCCTGGGTGAAGAAACAATACCCACCGAACAAGGCCATTTTGCTCTTTACCACTCAGGCAGCGCCTTTATTTTCGGGAAAATCTCACATATATACCAAAGTAGAGAGAATGATAAATCAGCTCGCGGGTACGCATCATCCAACTTCAACCACTAGCAACTCGCGGCCAGTGTTGTTTTAACTATCGCCAACCCTGCCCACTGATTATTTACATTGATTCCAGACATCCTATCATTTCATCAGTAAATACTTCAGTATGTATTTTTAAAAGATAAAGATTCTTTTTTTAAAAAAACCACAAAACCATTATCACACCAAAAAATAAATAAAGTGAAAGTAATTTCTTATCATTAAATAGGGAAGTTACTTTAGACTCTGAAATACTTCTTTCCATCTAGGTTATGCTTCGGAGAATCCCTTTCACCAAGGTTCGAGACTGAAGCTGCCAAGGAAAGCACTGGGAGAATCACACTCTCTAAAAAGGGTCACAGACTTTGTTTAAAGCTATCTTGCACTTTAGCCCAAACTCCTGCCCCTTGCAGCTCCTTGCCCTACTGGGGGCCAAATGCACGCTCCGAAAGTCCTCTATGAGGGTCCTCACCCCTCTCAATGCCCACCAGCCCCCGAGCCTCCCTTACTCCCCACCAGGTGGCTCATCACCGCATCGGGCAGGCAGGTGCACTCCCAGCGTTCAGAACCGGTATTTATTTTTCGTTGAAGAAAGTGTTCTCTTGGACAGTTCTGCACAGAATTCATTCACAGAGCATGTCTTCGATATACAGCTGACTAGATATGTCACTTATGTTCCAAATGGGTTTTCACAGGTCAAGGTTCTACAGGCAAGAGCAAATACTATTTTTAGACAGGATAAGGTCACAGTGCTTTTAAAGACAGTAAGGTCTACAATAAAACCTATTGATCAGCCTCTGGAACTACTGCTCCAGAGAGACACGGAGATTGAAACAAAAATTGCCTGGCCGTTTTCTCTATAGACTCGGTGAGTAAAAGCTTGTTGGACTTAATATCTTTCAGGATATAAAATAAGTAAGAAGTAACTGTACAGATTACTGAAGTCCATTTAACCAGATGCAGAGGCAGGTCAGGGGAAATATACTCCTGGCAGAACTCTGAAGAAGGGACTTCCAGGCAACGAGTGTTACAGCCACCGAGCAAGAGAAAAACCAGCCTTCTCAACTCAGCGAAGGCAAAAGGTACAGGCGGCCATACGTGATTTCAGCTTGAGATTATTGTCCCTAGATTTGCAACTATGCCCTTCAATCCAGGGCTATGTGAATAACAGACCCTCAAAGACAAACAGTATGAAGATGCTATTTGCCTAAATCAGAATTCGATGAAAGGAGGTATTCACATGAACAATTTTTTAAAACTTTTATACTAACTTAATGGAATCATGGTAAATCTAAAGATCTTCCTACTTTCTCAATGTTTCTCTCTATATATGTATATAGAGAGTATGTGTGTGTGTATATATATATATACAAGCACACTGTATATACACACACTATATATACACACACTATATACATGTGATGTATGTGTATGTGCATTCATGTAGCGTGTATGTATGTATAAATGTGTGTATGTGTATATATATGCCATGTCTCATGATGATAGTGTTGCTGTATTGGGGAATTTTTTTTCAAAAGACATCACAAGTCTTTTATAGGTGTACCACACAAGACTCCAGTAAGAAAAAATCAGTCATTGCCAGTGAAACTTGAGAAATAAACTTAGGAATCATAAACACGCACACACAGGAGCCAAAGCAAACGAATCATCCAGGCACAGAAAGCCACTGGAAAGTCATTTAACTAGCCCAAAGGTTCATGAATTTACCAAGGTTTTAGAAACAAACCCTGAAGTCAAATAGGACCTTTAAATAAAGACATTAACATAATGGACTATCACATCTTAAACTTCAGCCAGAGATGTAAAACTCCGAAGTCAATGATGCCCCCATAAATACTTCTCCATTGTCAGCACTGCTTGTGATTGTCTTGGAGACCCGGGACCACAGGAACTACTGTGAAAACTGTAGGGTATCTTCATTTATCATCTGCTCCCATCTCACAGCCCAGCTCGCAAGCAAAATATGCCATGGTAAACATAATCCATATATCACATTGTGACACAGCTGACCCCATCAGTAGGCCAAGACTGTCCTAGCAGCAGCATACTATCAGACATTAACAATACAACAGCTGATACATTTGCACAATACAACTGGAGGGGTGAGAGAGAGAGAGAGAGACTATCGGGCTATGAAATCCTAAACTTCATATCTGAATACATATTTTGTCGCCTATCTCTTTGGCATGAATGTTATCGTGCTTTCTCTTCAGGTAATAACCGAAGGGGAAAATAGTGCCCCTAGGTGGCTGCCATTCATTCGATCCGTCCGTTATATTCATTTGGCTTAAGTTAGAGCTAAATTTTTTCCTTTTCACTGTTGGGGTTTTTTTCCCCAACATTTTTTTTTTTTACCGGAGACAGAAGAGCATACAAAATCTGAAATAGCTGATTATCAGTGCCCTAATAGAGCACTCCTAATAAAAAAAAATCCCTAAAACATTATAAATTAAAGAGGCAGTAATTTAAATAAATTACTTTTTTATTGAAGCTATAGATCTCAAGAGTGCCTGTGTCCTACCAAAAACACGTATTTCACAACTGGTTCATTTCCCCCTTATCCTTAGCACGTGGGATAATAAAAGAAAGTTTCAGATAATCATTATCCAAGGGCTAACTTTGAATGTTGGCTTTCAGCATGCTTCTGAAAACATCATTTTATATCTAATTTAATGCCACGTATCAATGGTATTTGCTGGACAGCATGGAAAACGGAAACATCCATGCTAAAAGTCAATGGTAAACACCAAGTTTAGAAAATGGATTGCAAAGATCACATGTCCCAGAAGCAGCCATATGCTTTTACCTACATGATGAATAAAAAAAGAACATTTTTCCTTCAATTTATGCTGTCTTCAACACTAACAGAGGGAGAGTTCTTCTAAACATGTTGCATCGGATGCCTTTAACAAGCAAGAATTTGTAACTCCAAGAACTCAGCATATGTAGGCTATGTCCGTACAGAGAAACCAGCTCTGGGGGGAGGAAGGAGGAAAATATCACTGAATTCAGTCAGTTAATTGAATTTAAAATACCTGGTTGTTTGAATTCAACTGATTTCTTTGTCAAACGTATTTCTATTTTGACACAGCTACAGTTGCCCAAAAAAGCAAACTTGGAGAAAATACACATTACACTCTTTAGAGTTTATCAAAAAAACAGCTTGCTATAATTAAAAGATGGAGAAATCTTGTAAGGCTGGAAACTTCTGTGAATTATCACCATTCCATTATACCATGCTTCCATTTTGCTTCCAGCAATTGGAAAGTTTCTCTTAAGCTTTCTGCCGAGGGATCATGAGCCCAAGCCTTCACCTCCAATGTAGCTTCCATCTTTGAGGCAAATCAAGAAAATATTCTGGCCTCTTTGCAGGTGAGCTCCATTCAGCAGCTAGACTCCAAAAAGAGCAGGAAGGAGAGGAAGCTGGGAATCTGCCTGTGGTGTCCAGAGTATGCTAGTATATGACGGGGGATTAAAGACCCAGCTGGTCCAGACTACCCATTTTACAGATGAGGAAACTAAAACACCAAGAAATGAAGGGAACCCAAGGTCTCACAGCTCAGGGTCAGAACCCAGGCATACTGGTTGCCAGACCAGTGTCTTTCTACTATCCATTAAAAGTCAAAGTTTGGTTCTAGAAAAATCCCAGAAGACCTGAATCCTCACCATCCCCCAAACCAGTCTTGGTAATTTTTCCATTGCCTTCATGGAAGAGTAAATGTCTAGTACAAACTTTTATTGTATCACTCTCTTTTTTTTTTTTTACTTTACTGTTTGGTAATCAAAAAATAGTTCATCACAATGCTCTCAACTGAACTGTCTTCCTCTTACAGGCAGATACTGTAGTTTCCTAGTAGCAAATAGTGGCAGGGCTGGAAACCAGAATATTGTTGTTTTTTTTTTTTTTAAGATTACAGTTTTTCTATAACAATGATTTCACATTCTAGGTGCAAAACAGGTATGGTTTCTCTCACTGTCAACTCCTACAAAATCTAGACTGGATCAAATTTAGAATCTGGTTAAAATCCCATATTTTAGGACAATGTGTTCTAACTGAAAGCTCTGGGTTGGCTATATCGTGCTTTTTCTTTCCCCAAAGATTTTTAAATAGTTTTCATTTTTAAAAGGATTTCAACTTTGAATTGTGCCGATGCCAAAATCTCTATACATCTAATCAATTAATAAATAAGACAAACAAAGCAGCATATGTTTATCCTTTACCACTTGGGGAGTGTACATTAATTATCGCAGACTGTCTCCTATATGCATCTCCCCCCGTTGCAGACAGCAGTGCTCAAAAGGGTCTGCAAAATAAAAATGTATGGGGTAATTAAATGGATATTTATAATTAGAACTTAATAATTTGCATCAGGGACAAATGAGCTCTGATTTTAATCTGCAGCGCATTTAGATTAGCCCAAAGATAGTGTAATTTGATGGTTTATAGGCCTCCTCTCAGATTAGGAAATAACACCAAGCCTTCCAAGACAGCGCGTCTGTGTCAGGAGTGTGTTAAGGAAGAAGATGCAATGAGAATGTTTGACAATGTGAAAGCAGCCATAAATTACATGACAACTGTGTAAAAGTCATGATGAAACAAATAAAGGGTTGACCTATAATGCGTCTGATTCATTGTGACACACACAACTCCCTGCACTAATCTCTGCCCAACCAACACATTCTTAAGCGGGGAACTACTTAGCACCGGGAACGCAGTAAATTATCACTAGTCAACAGCATTGATTTTTAGTCGACATTTCAATCAGGTTGTAGTAGAAATACTACCTAGCTCATCCAACAGCCTCTTAACCAGTCCACTGCCCCTCTGCGGTCTCCTCAGTTATGGCTTTGTTAAATTTCCATCGCTCTCACCATTCAATATTTATTGTAGCGTTGCCACATCCAGGCACTTGGCCTGAAAGGTCACCGGCCTGTCTCTTGGGACATTAAATTCGTGCTTACCTTAACGAAGGCAGAACCAAAAAAGAAAAAGAAACAAAAGGCCACCATCAGAGAGCTGGCCTGATTTTCAAGAGAATGGAGGGAACACTGGGGGCGAGGGGGGGAATAGGGGCTCTAAAGCAATGGTATTCTTTTTTTTATTACTTCAGCTTTTCAGTCTAGGGGTCCCAGCAAACAAAACTCAGAGCTTCTCTTCTGGCGTGCTCAGTCCTGAACCTGGGGCATGTAGAGATGTGGGGAGCCAGGCGAAGAGGTGAGGGGGAAGGAAGGAAGCACGGAGCTAGTCCCAGGGCTGAGTAAGAACTGAAATGAAAGGTTTGGAGTTCTCCACCCACGTGTATTCTCAGCAGCCACCTCCATCCCCACCGCCCACTCAGAAGACCGCCTGCACCCATGCCAACGGCAACCTCTTGGTGGTGGGTCTACCTAAACAGCCTGCCTCAGTTTGAAGAGAACGGTTACCAAGTGAGCAGAGGTCCCAGGTGACACTTGTCTGTGCTGAGGCCAACTCTTCAGCTCCCCCATGGGGCCTCCGCAAACAGTAGGCGCCTCCTGACTACCCGATGACTCTAAAATTATATAAATGGTGGTCTATGGTGGCCCAGCCAATCTGAAAGGATGGGTAATAAAAGGAAACCCCTGCCATTTGGCTTTGGATTACATTATGTAATCCCTCTGCAACGAACCTCAGGTCTTGCTTCAGCAAATATTAATGGTGTCAGAGCAGCCTGCGGAGTGACTGGGGGAGGCCACCATGCAGCTGAAAACTTGCCTCGGGGAAAGCCACATGTGGATCATATGGAGTTGTTGACTGCAGTTTCCATTCAAAAATTCCCTCAAGTCTCCTCGCCTGCTTTCCGAACTCGCCTTACCACAGCGCTTGTTTGGCCAGAAATGAAAACCGCCTTGAAGCAGATTATTACCTCCTCAGGACCTCCTACACACACACACAGACACACACACACACACTCACACGCACACACACACACACACACACACACACACGCACGCACTCTCCCTCTCACAGTGTAATTCTGATTCTCCGGACCCTTTAAAGGTGCGGTGAGTGAAGAGAATGCCAAAGAGACAACAGAACAGACCTGCTGAAAGCCAGACTCCACCAGCCCTTCCTTAAAAGTGCTAGCTGGGTTTCTTGGTCAGCTTTCCAGTGTCTCCTAAGCAAGTCACACACACATAGTAAAACCCCCTCCCTCATCTTCTCAGGACCCTCGCCCCTCTTGTGGATCACTCTGGACAGAGGGAGAAGTGGCTACTTGCAAAGCAGAATTCCTCACATTGCTGCTCTTTCCAACAGCTACCTCGAAGACTCCTCCAATACGCCCAGGACAGCCGCCCAGGGACTGGATGGGAACATTCTTCTCCTTCCCAGAAGACTGAAAAACTCAACCACAGAACCCACAGGAGGGCGAACAGTCCAGCACCAGAGCTTCCCGCCCAACTGGTGCCCCAACACCACTGCAGAAAGCTGCAGACCTTGTGAGGAGGTGGCAGACGGTAATGACTAGAGGCTAAAGGATAGAATTCTTAATACTGTGAGCCCTTAAGGAGGGAAGTTACTTAACCCTTGGTGAGCCTCGATTTCCTCCTCCACCAAATGGGGCTAATAGGACTTCCCTCCTGGGGTTGCTATGGGTAGAGTAACAATGTGTTGGATCCACAGTATGGCAGTGGCAACTCTCGGTGTGCATCCTGTGTATTTATGCTTTCTCTCATTTACCCCTTGCATAGACCCTGGCAGGGAGGTTCTTTGAGTGGTCTCCATTTCACAGAGGTTAAGTGGTTCACCCAAACCCTCCCGACCAGTCAGTGGTGAAGCAGGACTCTGAACCCACAGCAACTATGTCAGACACCCAGGCACATTCTCCCGGTGAGGCAGCACATGTCTGCAGAGAGAAAGGCCAAGCATTGAGGGAACTGCCGATGGAGAGAAGCCCCCCCACACCAATCGCCCCACCACACCAGATCTGCAAGGGTTCCTGAGCTTTCTCCACCCAAGGGCCCTTTCCCACAGGAGCCCACCTTGAGGCAGAAAGAGGCTGTGAGCACTTTAGAACCTTCCCTGCCCTGTTTTCTCATCCCAACCAGCTCACCCCACACAGGGAGAAACTATATCGAGATCCCAGTCCTTAAAGGAGAAAAAAGTTGTAAGCCATGCGTCATAATCATAATAGTAACTAGCTTTCCTCAAGTGTTCACCTGGGAAAACAGGCAAGCATCCTCATATAATGCTCACAACATCCCATGAGGTGGGTCCTGTGACACGCCCCCCCACGCTCCCATTTACAGATGAGGAAACCGGAGCTTGGAAAGATGAAGAAATATGCCCAAGCTCATACAACCAGAAATGGCAGCATTTTTTTGCCATTTTATTCTATGTACTCACAGAGGCTAAAAAGGGGGGGAAAAAAAAGGACATACACATATTTTTAAGAGTTTATTTCCCCTCATTCAGGCCCTCTTCCTTTTCTTACCACGCAGGTTACAAAGACAACCTCGGTGAGAGAGAAGACAGCATCTAAGGGCTTGGCTGAGTTTTGGGGGTTATCTGTGGGATGAGCCCAGGGACCTCCAAATTTTCCCAGTTTCTATTGGTTCCCAGACGAAGACGGGGAAAAATATCCACCTCCCTTGTGAGGCTTCAGCCTGGGGAAGTAAACATGATTTTATCATATTTTACATGGATGTTCACGATGGTGCCTTTTCAAGTCCATGATGGGAAAAAATATTTTTTATTGTGTGAACTGCACTTTGGACAGGCCTCCAGACCACTTGAAAACCCCAGTGTCCCCTACGTGGAATTCTCTGGACCCAGCGTTAGCCCCAGCAGCCCCTCTGCTGGAAGCCAGAACATGCCTCCTGCCAGTGAGTAACAGGGAAATTCAATTACCTCGCCACTTGCGGCAAGAGGGCAAAGACTGCACATTAAAAGAGCCAAAAATGTCAGGAAGTTATTGGGCTGATGACTCTTGCTTGCCAACACTCCTAAGTGAATACATAGTGTCACAATAAACTAAAAAACACAGAAACAGACCAAAGAAGATAAGATGATCGAGAACAAAACAAGCCCAGACACATGGGTTTGCCACCAGCCCTGCTTGGGAAATGCTGTGCTTCCAACAGGGCATTGTTTTCCCCCCACTCCTGGCCTTTCCTGGGCCTTCCTTGTATATGATCTTGCTCAGCCACCAACAGATCAGTTCACAGGTCCTTTCCAACGAGGAGTTTAACTTCAGCCATTTAAAAAAAATGGGTTCCCACTGATTTCCTACCTGCACACGCAGGCCCACCTGCCATGCCCCTCTCTGGCTTGGCACACAGATACTCCGGCACACGCACTCACACACTCTGGTCTCCTGAACACACCAACCCTTCCGATCCCCAGCCCTTGGGTTACTGGCGTTATCACAACTCTTTTTTTTCCCAACGGCAAACCAGGAAAGATGATAGAAACTGTGTATGTAGCCAAAAGACTAGCCTCAACTGGTTCAGAGGGAAAAAAAATTGAGCTGGGTATGGTTTTTTTTTCTTGCCTTTAGCCAAAGACCTGGGAGCATTTGATGTACAGTCGGCAGGTATTTTAAAAAAAGAAAGAAAGAAAGAAAAGAAAAGAAAAAAAAAAAAAAAACCCCACCACTGAAAAGGCCTGGCTGCACTGGGGCCCTGACACGCTCGCATCTAAAGCTTGGCCCTCGGCCAAGTTCATCTGTTAATGGACGGCCACAACCAAGGCCTGCACCTCCCCCACCTCCCCGACTCTTCTCTGTTCTCCTACCTCTTTCGAGCTCCTAAAAACTAGACATCGATTATGTCTGCACTTTTCCCTTTCTATTCAAGATAAACAAAGTGTTTCAAGTTCAGGGCACACCCTGGGACCCTTGACAAAACAATCTATCATTCTGTCTGCTAAACCAGTCTGGCTACACCACAGCCAGGAGGGAAATGCTCCCAATGTACAATTTTCCCTTTGTGCTCCTTCCCTCTTGCTACTAACCTCTTTTCTTTACCACCTTCTCGGGAGCATATGGACTTGACCACTTTGCTTAAGGCCCTCCCGGTAACCTCAGAAATGAAAGAAAAGAACGGAGCTCCTGGCTGCCCCTCCTCCTGGCCCAGGCTTTCCTGCTGCCCCTGTGGCCCCCTCTTCCCTTGGACACATACATGCATCCCGTTAGACCCACACAGTCCTTTGGACCCTTCTCAGCACAGACACTCACCCAGAAAATAAATGAAAATCCAGGGACTACCCCTTCTTTTCCTCCCTGCAAGAACATTTTAAGTGAATTTTGTTTCAAATCATATCCATTAATTTATCCTGACTCGCAATTAAATGCAAGTATACTTTTTACAACCGGTACAGAATGTATTAATTACAA